>NC_134249.1:9610000-10860000 GCF_965152275.1 Natator depressus | reverse complement strand
GTCAGTGTTGAAGTCCCCTGTTGTTGGCTTACCCTGAAATTGCAATTCTGGCCTCAAAGCACAATCAGCTGGCGGAGAAGTTCCAGGAGTTAATAGAATGTCAGCAGCAACATGGAAGTGTAGCTCAGGAATTGTCTCTGTTTAAGCCACAGTGGCTCTCCGGCTTCAGAGCGTGCTGGGGATCTTTGGCTGCCTAAAAGGAGCTCCCCTCAGAACAGCAGTGAAAAATGTGTTTAAACTTTTCGGAGCTTGTAGTCTCGTTTTATCCCAGGATCCTGAGGTGGTATTACCCGGATGGTACGTCTGGGAAAGATGCAAAGTGAATAGATGGGGAGTGGAACTGCCAGGGAATTGATGCAGGGAGCTATCGCACATTTGGAGAGAGTTTTTGTCGTTCCTACTTCCCCCTCCCCGCCCCGTCCACCCCCTTAAGCTGTGCAATTCTGTTTGTACCTTAACTCCTGCTGGGCAAGCCCATCTTCTAGGGACCGTGCAGACGTTAGAGTGCGGAAGTCGTCCCCTCTGGCTGTTGATCCTGCCCTGGGCTCCTGCCAATGGAAGAACTCCTCTGAAAGGGGCTGGAGCAGAGGAGCAGGAGCGAGAAGGTTAATGGGAGCCCCTGATGCATGGCGCTGCTAAACCAGCAGCTTGGATTTTTCTGCTGATTGAAAGTTCCAGGTGGCAGGAGGGATCGGTGTCTGTTCTGGGTATGTTGGCACAGGGATACAGGCACCTGACCTTTGAATCCAGGAGAGAGGAAATTTCCAAACATGTGTCAGTGCAGTCCCATCAGAAGCTGGGCTCTAAATCATTACCTTCCAGCCTGCATGCAGAGTCGTCCAGGGAACCTATTTAATTAGGGGATACATATGGAAATCAAGAATTATTTGCAGAAGCTGTTCTCCTCCTTACTTCCTTTAATGAGGAGATTGTAGGGATTAATTTCTCTCTGCCCCCATGATCCTGGTGTGTAGATCGAGGCAGGAATGCTGAGCGTATCTCCTCCCTATACATATATTTAGCTCATCATGGGCAGCTTCTCTCCATCCCTGGTCCAGACCCTAAATACCTGGTTAGCAACCGCAGCTACAGAATTATCTTATTAATACACAACATACTCCCCTTTGGATCTATGGCTCAGGGAATGAAAGGGGGTGGGATGCCTCCACAGTTGGTGCGTGCTTTGGCCTTTCACCTGCAAAGATCCTGGGTAGTTGTAAAACGGGTCAGGTTAGAAAGAGCTGTTGGGTCTCGTCTTAGTTCTGCAGGGAAACCGTCCCCCTTGACTAAGTCTTGCTCAGGAAAGGCCAAGGGCTTGATGAGAAGGGTTGGGAGGTTAGGGATTCTGCAGATCCCGATTGGGATGGTATTGGCAGAGTTCTCCTGGGAACCTGGCTCTGTGCTTGCCAGGCGCTATGCCCAGCATGCTAGCCCGGGTTACCAACCACCCCGCTCAGTGCTCCAGGGCACCAACAGACATTCCAAACCGAGCCGAAAGGTTTATCGCACTCCAGGGGCTGGAAACCTTGTGCTGCCTTGGGGGGGAAAAAAAAAAGCCATACTAGCGTCTCACTTTAGGGAGCCAGTTTTTCTCTGTAGTAAAAGCCAGTCCCCTTTCTCCCCACACACAGAACTAAAGGAAGGCCTGTCAAAACCTTTTTGTCTGGTCAGTCCTCCTTTCCATGGCGTGGCTGCATTCTTTGCTCCAGTATGCCATGGATGGCCCCATGGGTGTGGGAGCAGTGCTGTTGGAAGTGGGATTATAAAGGACTAGCTACTCCCATGGCAGCCCAGCTGTATTTTCCGAGGATCCGGGCTTGCACTGTTATTTCACACGGCGGGCTTGTCTGTGGCGAGTCAGAACATTTTGCAAAGAGTGGGTATGTTTCCCCCTCCTTATGCGTGTTGCTCTTTCCCCAGCAGTTGCCAGGCAGGTGCGTTTTTTTTTTTTAAAACCTCCTGGTTGAAACTGTTCCCTTGAGCCTCTGGAGCAGCTGGGCTGCTGAACAGAGCCGAGCTTTAATCGCCAGAGATGCAGCAGCCATTGATCTGCTGGTCCAGAAGCTCCATGTACAGAAGGTGGCATGAGACGCTGGCTGTTGGCACGAAGTGGAGCGTTGGGTACGATGTAACAGTGGCAGGGAAAGTGCCCCCTCCATCTCCAGGTCTAGACTTGGCCAGCCCACAAGAAGAGGGTCCCATCTCCTCCAAGGTCTGGTGAGCAAGGGAGTTGACCATGTGATTTCCGTGGGCATTGGTTTCTTCTTCATTGCCTGCTCTGTAGAATGGGACATGCTCCAGGTAGTCTAGAGGTCACTGACTTGGTTTGTGGCCTTTAGCAAATCACATGGCCTCAATTTACCCACCTGTAAAATGGGGATAAATATCTACCCCTCAAGGGGTTGTTGAGGTTTAATGTTCACAAATGTCTTTGATATCCTCAGAGAAAAGATACTGTCGAGTTGCCAAGGCCTGTTATCTGGAGTCGATTGACAAGAGCTGTGCAGCCTCCATCCATAGAAGGGTTGTTCCACTCCAAGGGATGCTGAAGCTGCATGGCTTCCTTAGAGCTTTGCTTGGCAGTTTATCAATCAGGAGGTGGTGCTGGAGGCTTTTAAATAAGTATTTTTGTACTCTGCGGCTCCTTCACTGGGATTGTGGCTCAGGTGAAATAACGATCTCATGCAATCGCTATAGTCTTTTCCCAGGTGTCTCTTCAGAGAACTGCAAGTATATGGGACAGATCCCTTGATGTTTATATTGATGGAGAAGGGAGGCGTGACTGGTCTCCATCCCTTCTCGAGATGGTCTCTGTGAGTGACATGGGTGTCTGTAATGGGGGAATCGGGAATCCGGAGGGAAATGGAAGTTTGAGTCCTTAGGAAAAAGCACTGCCGTGTGCAAACGCCTCACCCTGAGCCGACTCTTTCTTCTCACACCATGTAATGCTGCGCACAGGTTTGAAGAGCCACGGGGAGCTGAGCAGAGTGAGGGGCCTGGGCACGTTTGCCGGTGGTCTTGGCTGGCAGAGCTTTCGGAGTAACGGAGCGTAATGGTGAGGATCTTGCTGTTGGAGGAGCTCAGGAAGTCACAGAGCAAGGCCACTGTGATTGTGGGTGTTGTACAAGGATGCGCAGGGTGACTTCCAGGCCGCTGTATGCGAGGACTCTGATACGATGCGCTAGGTTCCTAATGTCCTGAAACGTCCGATTTCTGTTGTGCCTGTTGGTCACTCGCACGGTGCATTGGCTTGTGTCAGTCACTGACCTGCAAGGGCTTATCAGAATTGCAGAGTGGCTTTATTCTGGGCACCATTGCTCTTAAACGCTAACAGAGCGATCCGGGCTGTATGGGGTAAGTCTGGCTGTCGTACTGGGGTTGGGAGGAAGGGGGAGCAGGTGCCAAAGAGCATCTCTTGTGGCAGGGGTGTTCTGGGTCTGCGTTCACATTGCTGCGTCCTCCTAGAATCCTACTGACATCTAGCCTGAAATAAGGCCAGGGATGCAGCATGGGATGGAGAAATGGTTTAATTGACGAGTTGATACCCTGTATAGGTAACACCAGCCAGCCCCTCCCATTCCCAGCCCTGCCCAAACTTCCACCCGTGCTTGTATCCAAGCTAGATGTCTCCTGCTATTAAAGCACAGCAACCGGTAACTCCAGGAAATCTGTTTCCTTCTCCTGTTTTGGGAAGAAGGCCCTATGGGGACTCTGCATCACCTGGGCGTATGGGACGTTGTGGGGGCAGGAGAGAGGCATTTAGCGATTGTGGGAAATTAACGAACATCTGCTCTAGTGAATGCTAAACCCAGCTCTGCCACAGCATCCCAGCCCGGGTCTGCAGTGCATCCCCCTAGTCGAATCCAGGGCCCCCGAAGCACTGCAGCTCCCCTAGAAAGCGACGTAAACGAACTTCACGTGCGAGCAGCAGAGCCACCTGCCATTCCAGTCTCCAGATCTCTTCCTGGAGCAGAGACAGAGTGGTTTTCATAAGGGTTGTTCTGAACACTCAGCCGGGCAGCCTCCCTGCTCATGGCTGTGCTCTGTTGTGCGCACGTCCTTGGTCAATCGGAGTCTCCACTGACAAATAAAAATGGAATTGAATGGAATGGAATTGAAAGTCAAAAGGGCTCTGTAATAATTTTAGGCTGCCTGAGGCACCGTGCTGAAACCCTGGCATTATAAATAAGGGTAATGTACTAGAGACTGAATTACAATCAAAGCAGCCATAAGAACATGGAATGTGCGCCACGCTTATTTAAAGGATATAGAGTCAGATTATGATCTGTAGACAGCGCACTGCTGGCAAATCAATAACCACTCACTCAAATAGGGGCCAGGAGGACTTTGATTAGAAACGGGGAAGGGATGTGGGGACATTGGGTGGGAGTCCAGCCTACGGGGAGTAAGATCTGCATTGGGAGGCCCCATCCCACCCGTTACCTCTGACAACTCGGAGGCGGGGGTGGGGTTTGCTCAGTTAAGAATTGGTCTCTTCCTCCTCTTCGTTTTCTCTCTCATCTCCAGAATCTCAGTCCTGATTTCTAACTTACATCCAAGCTTACACTTACTTTAATTAAATTTAGTCCTCTTTTTTTTAAAAGCATGATGCCAAATGTGGGTTTATGAACCAGTCCTGGGGAGTGGGGGAATATCCAGATTGTTGGCTCTGGTTCTGAGCCCACTCACCCCAGAGTAAATCAGGAGTCACTCCATGCAAGTCGGCAGGCTTATTCTGGTATAAACTCAGTTGAAGGGACGTCTTGCGGGCTTCCACTGAGAGGATGGTGCTCAGCTGGAGGGGCTGGGATTTAATTAGGAGCTGGTGCTAGCGCCTGCCGAGTCACTGTTGTGCTAATGGAAATGTCTGCAGAGCAATCAGTGTTTGTTAGTTAGAAGCTCTTGGAATAGCTGGTTCAGCTGCTGTTCTCCCCTAACTAGACCATGTGACAGCTTGGCAAGGAGGATGGCTCTTGTTGCAGAGATCCTTCTACGCTGCCTTGAAGAGCTTGCTACAGCCACCATCCCTGCAAAGAGGAGCTGTTCCAGCTCCCAGCCAGAATACATAGTCTGCCTTGGAGAAACCAAAGGCTGAATGAACGTAGCAATAGGAATAAACACTGGGCCAAATGCTGCCTTCAGCCATGTGCAGCCCACTCCCACTGAACCCAGTGCCTGAGGGGAGAACCTGAGCAAATGTGTGTAAATCTCCAAGGTCTCATGCTAGGAGGTTTCTAGGAGGGTGGTAGCACAAGGAGGTGCATGCACTGGTCCTGCATCTCTTTGAGAGCTCAGGCTCCCGCCTTCTGCAAGCGAAAACAAGCTGGGTGCTTCGTGGTTCCTCCTCCAAATGGCCAAAAGCACCAGCTAGTTCAGCCTCCTTGGTGACTTCTGCTCAGAAGAGACCAAATGCAACACAATCCTTGGCATTTCCAAAATGCTGGGGGTGGCGAGGCAAAGGATTCATGGTAAATCCTTTGCTGTGAGGGTGGGAGAGCTTGTTCTTGCAGCCGCTGAGTTTCCTCTGATACTTTGGCAACCCTATGAACTGCTTTGTGGGCTGGGGGTGTGGGTGGGGGTGGGTGGATTAGCCCTGTAGCCCAGCAGAGATCTTATGAGGGTGGTAGGACAGTGCTGGGTGTATCTGAAGGACATAAACATCAAGGAGGGGAAGGAAGTGTTTGAGGTGGTACAAGGGCACATCTGTATCGGGTGATGGTTAAAGATCAGTATTCGGTGCTGACGTTAGACCTATATCAGCTACCTTTGATCGTGACTTGGTATTGGCTTGTCTGGCTTGGAGGGTTTCTGTTCCCTTTGCTGGCAGAGCCCAGCGTTAGGTGAATTGCTCTGCTCTGTGGGGGAGAGGGACTCTCAGGGCACTGCAGTGTTAGGTGCTGTTGGCTCTTACTTGCCGTTCCAGAGGCTTAATGAGGAGGTGTGGGTGGGAATGCCGGCACAGTGCTGGGGACACCCAGCTTTGTCTCCCATTAAGGAAGCTTGGAGAGTGGCTGAGCATGTCTCCTTGTCAGAATGCGAGCAATGCTCAACCCAGATAAGGTGGAGGTGATTATGGAGAGTTGGGAGAAGCAGCCAGTGGATTTGGCAGGGCCTGCATTGGGTCCACCGATTGAGGGTGTGCAACCAGCATTTGCTGCCCGGTTTTGCAACTTAGCCACCCCCACTTCCCCTCACAGAACCTGAGATACTTTTAAGTAACAGCAGCAGTGCCAGGGTGCCTTTTTCCATCTCTGGGAGGTTTGAGTCCTTTCCCTTTCTAGTTGTCCGCACTTCTAGTCTGGACTTCAGCAACGTGTTGTACTTGGGGCTACAACCTAAATCCACTCAGAAGCTGAAGCTTAATGCACAAGGCAGCTCCCTGTGTAAGCAGGGTGCCTAACCAGCACTCCAAAGGGTGTACCGGCTGCACAGGAAGAGTCCCCTGTGGCCTGGGACATCACCCCATGCAATAGTTGGTGTGAAAGAGAGACCTGCCTTGATTCTGGAACTCCCTCCCTTCCCAAATAGTCAGTCATAGTGCAAAGCCCATCTCAGTGGGCCCTTGGGGAAGGCTGGGGTGAGGGGCTTCTTTAGGGGTCTGAAGAGGGAGCGAAGTGTCTTTGTTGCATGGCTGTCTTTGTGTTTGGGATCTGCCCCGTCTTCTGTTCTGTTGCTTTTGTTGTTAGTGGTTTGAGTGGTAAATGGTTATCAGGATGCCTAGAGGCTCGGGAGATGTCTCTAAAGATGTTAAATGTAGATACATAAATAGGGGAGATAATTAAGAGTAATGGGATAAAATGCTACCTTCACCATCTTCCTCCTTTCCTAACCTTCTGAGTTTTTCTTCCCTCTCTGTTGCCTTTCACAGTTGTGCACCTGTGCGTACATTTCCCTGTGAAGTGTGTTTGTGGGGACAGGGCAGTTTGTAGAAAGACGCCTGAGAAAACAAAGCGGTGTTGAAAGTGGGAAATAAAGGACGGTGCAAGCTGATGAGTGGGATAAAAAAATTCCTCCAAGTTAGGCCTGTCTGTGGAGTAGTCTCCAAGGGGATGTGGGGGAAACCCCGTTGCTTGAGTCATTTTGAAACTAATCTGAACGCGGCACTAAAACTCAATTCCGTAGGGAGCAATCCTGTGCTGCCAAGGGCGGGCAGAGATTTCTGTCTGGGAGATGCTGCATAATTTTGGATTATATCTTAAATGGTAGATAGCACTGAAGCACTTACAGAATAACGTTTAAATGGGGGTTACATTTGTGGGTACCTCAGTGCAGAAGAAACCCAGGGCATATAGCGGGAGGCTTATTGCAGGGCAGAATAGAGCTGCGGGTGAGAAGATTCCAAAGCAGTTGACAGCGCTAGGTCTGGCTCTAGCCGGCATGAGATCAGTTCACAAGCATGGTCGTTATAAAAAATATATATACTCCCCAGATCCGTACTCAGTTTCTTCTGGTCTCTTTCAATGGTGGTAACAATTTGGTCTCCTTGTGGGCTGAGTGAAATCTTTGTTGGGAGGGTGCCAGGCCAGGTGTTGGGTAAAGGGGCATAGAGGACATGATCTGTGTGCTGGAAATTCCCTGGAGCCTTTTTTCCCCTAGGGATTTGGTCCTTTGCGTAGACAAGCCTGGCGGATTCCAGCAACCTGGAAAAAGTAGAGAGCGGGAAGAAGGAAAGCAAAGCACAAGGAATGCTCGGTTATCATGGGGAGATGCTCCAGAGATTGGCTTATTTTAATAATGACCTTCAGGAATTAAATGAAAATACAATAAGCAGGGCAGATGAGAAAGAACAAGCCAATTAAATACAAAACATGCTTTGTAAAACTCCATGACAGATAAGGCAGGGCTGCAACCTCCAGAGTAACTGATGAATGCTAAATCACTGCACAAGGGCTGGGGAGGAGGTGTGTGTGGTGGGGTGGGGGAATGGGTTTAGGCTATTGAATATTTCAAGACTTGCAGCCCACTTTGGAAATCGGAGAAAGGTGAAATGGCTGTGGTTGCTTTGCTTTGCTTTCAGTAAAACAAAGGGGGCGGGAGCAGGAGGGGGTTGAGCCGGCCTGGAGCTGGAAGGCATGCAGTAACAATTCTCCAACTTTAATATCTGCTGTTTCATTTTATATTCATCTTGTCAGCATAATCTGCTTTTATGGGAATCGTCTTGGTTCTCGACCAAATGCATTTAGGCCCTTTTTCTTTTAAGTTTGATAGTAATGTGACTTGAAGACTTCAATGAAATGTTTATATGTAAGGATTGTAGAAACAGCAAAAGAAAAAATGGAATTACAAAGTCGGAAGGGATCTTACTCCTCGGTCTCGCCTTGGACCTTTTTCACGAGCAGGTGACTTAGTGGCTGGCTCAAGCCCAGTTCCTGGGTTCTGCTATAAGAGACTGTTTATCTGTTCCCAACAGTGGGGGTGTGACAGCTATTGCTTGGTTTCTTTGGGCTACTACATAAACCAAAGTTTTTGGGGGGCAGGGAAAGGCTCTGCCACTCTGCAAGGGCATAGAGCTTATGGCCAGATGGGACCTTTAGCTCGCCCTAACCGGACCTTCTGCTGGGGCAATGGACACCATCTTGGTTGCAGGAGAAGGAGCATCTCATCATGCCTATGGCTATTAATAAAACAAACCCCTTGTACGTTGCTGTTAATGTACCTGTGTTTGATAGGACGGGGTGAGACTCACTTCCTGCCCCAAAGAGCTTGCAGCATAAGGTTGAGGCGGCGAACTGAAAACGAGTCACAGGGCGAGAGTTTGGGTAAGGGTGGGTGTGGGGGAGGGCAGGAAGGATGCGTGGAAGAAGGGGATTTTGAAGTGGTGCTACAAGGAGAAGAGGGGGTGTTGGGTGGGCGAGAACAGCCAGGCATAGGTGGGAGCATTCTGAGATACGGTGCAGAGAATGGGAGGAGGCAAAAGGAACAGTGAAATTAGGCATTCTGGAGATGAGGCAGACATGTTGGTGGGGGAGGATTTGTGAAGGCCCAGGCCTCTAGGTGAAGATGCTGAATGGGCTGAGGTGAGAGATGGGAATGCCTGAAGGAAGTGGAGGTGGGGGAAGATGCCAGTGTAGAAGCAGAGAAGGTACCTTCAGCAGCAGCCTTCCGGCCACACTGGAGGTTGGAGAGGCAGTGGGGTCAAACAGCGCCTTGCTAATCAAGGTGAGAGCTGGTCAAGGAGCGCAGCAGAGGGGATAGTGAGAATGGGGTTGAGGGTGGTGACAGACCTTAAGGAGAGTCTGGCGGAGGGGGGAGTCAGAAGTGATGAGATTGGGAGAGGCGTATACGAGCGGGGTTGTCGGTGGCGAAAAGGGGCAGGGAGAGGGATTAGCAGCAGACAGGAGTTCAGTGAAGTCCGTGCAGCTGTGAGCCCAGGAGTACACGCACAGTAGGGGGAGTCGCTGCCAAAATGCAGATGGGATCCTCCTGTATTGACAATGGGGGCGGGGGGGATACGAGGCTCGCTCCCAGCTGCAGGGTAGACGTACCCATAGGCTAGTGTGTTCTGAGGTTTATTAATCTGTGGTAAATGGCACCCAAATTTTGTACCCAGCCCTTATCAGAAATTGCCTAGACACAGGATTTCCAGTAAAACTGTGGAATGAAGCGTAAGCTGAAGTTTCCAGACTAGCCGCCTTTGGGAGGAGGCTTTGATGAATATGGCACGTTTTCCTTTCCGAGGAGTCTAGCTTACTGAAGTCTTGTATTTCAGCTAACTTCAAAACTTCCCCAAAACGTTCTGCTCTGACCAAGAGGCACCACATGCAGGCATTCAGGCAGGGAGGAGGAAGTTCCTGGAAAGGAGTAGGGATTGGGGGGGGATGTTGACTCTGGAGTGTTTCCAGCCTGGGAGGCAAGGCCTGAGAACCACAAAGAAGCATCAGCACAGATTCTCCGTCTCAGGGCTGGTCTACACTGGAAACTTACATTGACATCGCTACGTCTTTCAGGGGTGTGACAAATCTGCACCCTGAGAGACGTAGTTAAGCCAGTCTAACCCGTGGTGTAGACAGTGTTGACCGAATAATTCATCTGTTGCCCTAGCTACCGCCTTTCAGGGAGTTGCATAAACTAGAGCAATGGGAGAGCCCCTGCCGTCACCCCAGTGAGTGTCTACACTCTCTACATTGCAGGGGCCCTGTTCTAGCTATAGTGGTTTAAGTGTAGACACGGCCATAGTCCTAGGAATAAAAATGATTGGCTGAACCTCCTTTCTGAAACTTGGCAGGGACTTTTCCCTTTGGCTGCAGTGCCTCCGTGTGGCAGCAGATCGGCTCAGTGCTGATGGAAGTCCCATCTTTCAAAAGACATTTAAACTGGTCCCCATCTCCTTGTGTTCATTGAAAGGGCTTGTAGCGCTTTCCCCAGACTGCAGTTGGGCTGTGTCCGGGACAAGCCCTCCTGCTCTTGTGAGATCACGTTCTGCCTCCCCAACCTCTCCCTCCTTTGACACGGGGCTGACTTCATACCTTGGTGTCCTATAGGAGGCGCAATGCTAGGTTCCTCCCAGAGGGAGCTATGTTTCGCTTATGGGAGAGGTAAACTCTGTGCAAGATGCTGTACGAATGTGGGATTTTAATTTTATGAGACTCCTTTTAAGTTTTATCTAACCCTAGAGTGTCCTTGAATGTGACCTCTGGGGTTCAGTTTTGTTTTGCAGGGAGCCAAATGCAAGGGCCACCTTTGCTGGTGTGCTGCTCCTGGAAACGGCTTTATTTATTTGCTGGGATGGGGACTGGGTTATTTGCAGAAAACCTGCTTTGGCGGTGGCGGAGTGACAGTGAATTCATGCATCTCTGAGGTGCAAACCTACTCTGTTTTGTATTCCAGGCTTGGGCAGGAGTTTATTCTCAACAGAGTGGGCAAACTAGTGGTCGCTGTGCTTGCAAGGTCGAGATATCTAGCTGTCCTCCCATTAGATTCAGGTGGTGGTGCCATTGTCTCCGATATGTCGATAGAATAATTAGCGAGGTGGTGAGCAAGGGAGTGTGTAATATTGGCCTAACCTTGTCGCTGCAGACTGCAGCCAGGGATCCAGCCTGCTGTGGCACAGTAGAAACCTGATCGACAGGTAAACCCAGCCTTGTGGAAAGGTTTGGATTTCTTGATGAGGCTTTCTCTTTGAGCGTGTGATTGTTCTCTTGGTCTAAAACAATGACCGTAGGAGTCGTGTGTTTTCTGATGCAAAACGTGTGTTGCTTTCAGGGCTGGAAAAATCCATTTGCCCCTGAAGAGCAGGGGGCTTTCTTTGCGGAGTGAAGGGGCCTGAATGGAACCATTGACTTCTGCAGAAACGGGTCGAAGGCTAGACGCCTGGTGGCTACTAGGAGAGCCTTACACCTGCGATGTTTTCCTGAGTCTGCAGACTGACAGCTGCTAATCAGCCCCTTGACTGGAGGCCCCGGTTTGAAACCGACCAGGCTTGTCTCTTTCACCGCGGCTGCTCCCAACCTTATTGGCAGCTGTGAGGCTGCC
The DNA here is from genome assembly GCF_965152275.1 of Natator depressus. Taxonomy (NCBI): domain Eukaryota; kingdom Metazoa; phylum Chordata; order Testudines; family Cheloniidae; genus Natator; species Natator depressus. Next base: position 10,848,528 of record NC_134249.1, on the reverse strand, counting down.
CAGGGTCTTGTTTAGTTTCAGGCTGCTGCTGTCTCTGGGTTGTGCTGGAGGCTCCCTCTCTTTGGCATCTGCTTTTGGCTAGAAGGGGTCTGAATTTTCCAAGCCCCTGATTGTTTATGGTGCACGAAGTGCTTTGCAAAACCTGGTATGATACAATCCCAGCCCCAGGCTGTTTACGGTGTAAATTTGAGTATCCGGGGCATGAGAGCAGGAGTTCATGTCAGCAGAGGAAGGCTAACAAAGGAGTCATTCCAGGTGTGTCCCTCTCGTGCAGCAGCTTGCTTTCCCACCGGCACTGCCTCCTGCTGGTGTCTCCTTGTGCTTTTCCACCGTGCTGAGGAAATGGCTGTGACTGGTTTTCTGTGCCAAACATAACTGCTGTGCCAGTGAGCTAGTCCTGGAGGAAGGTGTATTTCATGGGTGGACAAACTTCAGCTTGCGAGCCACCGCATGTGGCTCTTTTACGGTTAAAGTGCGGCTCGCAGAGTCGTCCCACCTCTCCCGTTCTCTGCCTACCAGTCTGGTAGGCAAGCTGGGGCTTCTTGCCTGTGGCAGGATGGTGGTGCTGAATCCCCTAGCTGCACCACCCTGCCGCAGGGCAGAAACCCTGAGCCCTGGCAGGTGCGCCCAGCTCACGAACGTCTGGAAATTTGCTGAAGGCAGCTCAGAGGGTCAGTAAGTTTGCCCACCCTGGTGTTTTTCTTATAACTGTCCGCTGATCTCTGCTCTCTGGCTTCTTCCTCCAATTTGAACTGATGGCAAAACCCCTGTTGAGATAACACCTCAGATCCCTAGGAGCTACATGTTGTTCTTGAGCATCTGTACAGCTGGAGGATAGTCAAGGGACCTTGTATTTCAGGGATGAGATCCTCTGCCTTTCATTGCATAAGAAACTTGTGTGTGTGTGTACACCATTCCTCTGTCTCCTAATTTGCAAAAAAGAATGACCAGGTTTACATAACAGCCCTATCACAAGGGCTGAACAGTGTTTAAAAACAGATTACAATAAATATCTTGCGTTTCTGTTGCACATCTCATCCAAAGATCTCAAAGCACTTTCTAGCCAGTAATTAATTAGGCCTCACAACTACCCCAGCCTCTGAAGCAAGGGCAGTATTCTCATTCTGTATATGGGGGAAATGAGGAACAGACATGGAGTGACGTGCCCCAGGTCACCCAGCAGATCGGATGCAGTTTTGGGGATCGATCCCAGTTGTCCTGGCTCCTAGTCCCTTGCTCAAAGCACTAGGGTGAGAGGAGCAAGTTTCTCTCTCAGGTGGTCTGTCTGTTGTGCAGTGACGTGGGACGTGTGTTCGAATGCAGCTCTCTCGTGAGTGCGGAAACTGAACCCCAGTTGTTTCTGTTACTGCAGAGATGTCTGGGACTGTGGCAGATATTTCCTTGGTGCACTGGAAGCAGCAGTGGCTAGAGAACGGCACCCTGTATTTCCACGTCTCCATGAGCAGCGCTGAGCAGCTGTCCCGGGCCACCCCGCCCACCCTTCAAGAGCCTTCTGAGATCGTGGAGGAGCAGATGCACATTCTTCACATTTCTGTCATGGTGAGTGAATCTTTCTTCCCTTCCCTGCCCAATCTGGTGGGCCAAGAGGAGCAGCTGGGAGGGACTGATGGCTGGATGAAAGTGAGATGGGGGCGCTAAAAGGGTGATAGGCTGGTTTGCCTCAGTCCAGCTTCCGGTGTGCAAACGTCTATATCCCCTAACCAACGTAGCGGTCGCTGGTTACTGGGGTTTGGCAGAGCAAGACAAATGGGCCTGGAAAATGAGTTATTCCTGTTTCTAAAGGTAATTCTCTCCCGGGCAGGGGTGATGCATACGGACGCCTCCCTTGCCTCTGTGTGCTGCATATGGAACACTTCTCACCAGTGTTAAGTTCTGACACGAGACAAGTTGGTGGGGGCAAGTTAATGTCTTAATGCTTTTTTTTTATAAGCTGACGCCCACCCATCACATGGGTGTCAGCAGCGGACGGATCCTGTGTCATTTTGTCATTCAAAACCAATCTGATACTTGCAGGGTTCTGCAAAAGCAGTTTCCGCCTTCCCAAGCATTTGGATCAGTCTGTCTTCGGTACTGAGGCCTCTGTTACCATAGGATCTGGGTCCTTATTCGTAGAGCACCCTGTGAGACAGGGGAAGTGCTATTCTCCCCATTTTACCAATGGGGATCTGAGGCACGGAGAGACTCAGTGACTTAGTTGCCCAAGGAAAGTCTGTGGCAGAGCTTAGCATTGAACCTGGGTTTCCCAAATCCCAGGCTAAAGCCCTAACCACTGAGCAATCCTTACTCTCTTAGCTGTTATGGTTATGTTTGTGTTGCTTCTTCATTGCTGAGTGGTCTTGCTGGGGGGTTGAAATCATAGACTCCTGAGAAAGTGCCCTCAACTGCATTGCACGGCGGAGAATGCACGGAAAGGGCAGTTGTAGGAAGGTATCTCCAATCCACGCCTGTTTAATGTATGTGTTCATAGCTTTGAATTCGTGCATTGGTTCAGAACGTGTGCTTGCTAGGTTTTTCTGGGCTACTTGGATCCTTGTTTTCCACCTGAGCAGGGACTTGCTCCACTTTTTTAAAAGATCAGACCTACATAAGCAAGTTCACTAAATGCATTACAGAAATGGGTTGTGGATTTAGCTGGGACATCAAGTATAGGTATCTATAAAAAGATACATTGCCTTGACACTTCCATATAAAGAGAGAGTGAATTGGCTGGGACTATAGAGAGGAGAGGAAAGAGGGCATGATAGAAGCATACATAACAACGAATGGGATGGAGAAAGTAAATTGGATGCTCTTATTCATAAGCAAGGGGACAGTCAATGGAACTGAAAGATGACAAACCTAAAAACATGAAAAGGAAATCCTGTTCTTTCAGAATACGTAATTAACCTGTGAACCTCATTGCCACAGTACATCACTGGGGCCAAGAGCTTAGTTGAATTCAGAAAAGGATTAGACATTTATGTGGCTAATGAGAACATTCACAGTTAATGTTAGATGGGATCAATTTTTTAAAAGCAATATAAACTCTCATGTTTCAGGGCATAAGCCAACTACTAAGTGGTCAAGGTTAGGAAGACACTTTTCCCAGGTGTAAATTTATGCCATAATTGCACCTTTCTCTCCTAAGCAGAGTTGGAGGGAGGATGTGGTCCTGGAGGGACCGTTGGTCTGATTTGGTGTGGTGGCTCATATGCGTGTTCCCATGTGGAATAGCCTGCAGGAATCTCGCAGAACTGAGTGAAACCCCAGTGCTGGGTTTCATTACAAACTTGAAACTTTGCCCAGTCTGGTTGAAAGATTCATTAACTTTTCAAGTGAATCCAGGCCAAGTTTTGAGTGAATGGGAGCAGATATATGGTTTTTGCCTCAAAACCATGCGAAATTTACAGCTTACGCAAAACCAGGTGAAATGCTTTGTTTTCAGAAGAGATTTTTCATCTGAGGGTGTGTTTTGCTCAAATAGCTGTAGGGCTGGTCTACACTCAAAAATTAAATTGAGCCAGCTACATTGCTCATGGGTGTGTAAAATAAAATAAAATAAAAAAATCCACACCCTGAGAAGTTGGCTTAACTACGCTGAAGTTCCATTTTTACAGCGCTAGGTGGATGGAAGAATTCTGCTGACTTAGCTCCTGCCTCTCAGCGAGGTGGATTCACTACAGCAACGGGAGACCCCCCCCGCCCCCCGTTGCTGTAATAAATATCCGCGCCGACGTACTGCCGCAGCATAGCTGTCGTGTTTTAAGTGTAGACACAGCCTTCTCTATGCCCTGCCTTATCCCTGACCTACATCCCAAGGCAGCCTGACGTACATGTTGTACCTTTTCTGCTACTCCCATAGGAGTCCCATAACTATCCCATACTCTCCCTGCAGTGTCATCTACCACCTGCTGTGCCAGACCCCCGCGCCTGTGCTCACTCAGTACCTAACCTCTTGCTGTCCCCATAGATATTCCATCTTGCCGTTCTAGTTCAGACCACACCATTTTCTTGCCCTCCTTGGTAGGCCCCTACTAAATTCGCTGTCCACTTTGGTCAATTTCACGGTCATAGGGTTTTAAAAATGGTTAATTTCATGATTTCAGATATTTAAATCTGAAATTTCACAGTGTTGTAATTGTCGGGATCCTGACCCAAAAAGGAGCGGGGGGGGGGGGGTGTCACAAGATTATTGTAGCGGGGGTTGCGGTACTGCTACCCTTACCTCTGCACTGCTGCTGGAGAGCGGCAGCTGCTGGCCGGGAGCCCAGCTCTGAAGGCAGAGCCACCGCCCGCAGCAGCGTAGAAGTCAGGATGGCAGGGTGTGGTATGGTCTCTGGGCTGCTGCCTGCAGAGCTGGGCCCTCAGTCAGCAGCCGCCGGGCCGCCCAGCTTTGAAGGTAGTGCAGAAGTAAGGGTGGCAATACCTCAACCCCCCCGCCCCAATAACTCTCCAACCCCCCTGTAACACCCCGTGAAATCTGTATAGTATAAGGTAAAAGCACACAAAAGACCAGATTTCACGGTGGGAGACCAGATTTCATGATCCATGATGAATTTTTCACGGCCATGAATTTGGTAGGGCCCTACTCATTAGACTTGCTAAACACTCTCCTCTCCCTTATTCCACTTTATGCCAAAAAAATTCAATCTCCCCTACTTACCCCCTCTGTAGACGAGACACATCCTGACTGCTATGCAGAAGTGGTTCTGAGGCCACCCCTGCACTCCCCGAAGGAGATGAATAGCTACTGCGACCTCACCCCTTCTACACACACTATCTGTGGGTCCCATTCACCAGCAGCCTAGATAGAGCTATGATCTCACCTGCTTCTCATAGGGGACAGGAGGGAACTGGCATGGCCTGGGCTTATCTTTGAATCTGATTTAAGGAGCTGTGCTGTTTATCTTTACTTGCATGCACATTCTGTGTCCGATTTGCAGCGCGGCAGGGTACAGGGACAGAGTTAAGGTTGCTGTGGAATATCTGTGTCTGGGATTGGGTGACAGCGCTGTAGGAAGCGTTGAGTGTTTGACTGAACGCCATCTTAAAGAAACATTTTTCTTTTGGATTTGTGGTGGTGTTGGTGCTGCTTATGCACTGCGTGGTTTTCTGGTAGCCTTGTTCTCTGCCTGGAGTGTACGGTGCAAGAGGATGGGGCTGGGGATACAGGTCCTGAAGGCTGAGATGCTTGCAGATGTACGTTCTGTGTTTGCTGCACTTGTGGTAAACAGGCTAAAATCAGTGCTCCAAGTCGGGAGGCGGAACCGAAAAAGCAGGGGGAACCCATGCAATTCTGCAGTGACGGTCTGAGCTGGGGAGCAGAGTGCAGCTCACGGTGGGGGTGAGGATAACATCATGCAAATGAGCTGCAGGAGTGACCCTATCACACCTTCCGTGTAATGGTACTTGGCATCTTTCACAGTTGCTTTTCCTTTATCCTTCACTTAGTCTTCTGATGCTTCTGGTTTTGGTTCTTTTGCATTATACTCTTAATGCAGTGAAAGCGCGAGGAACTTTTATCCTTTTAAATTCAGCTAATTGTGTTTACACTGAACTACTTCCCCTGGGGAAGGGGAGGAGAACCAGAGCTCAGCTCCCAGAACTGGCAGTAATGGGGAGTAAGAGATTCTCCCGATAGGAATGGATAAACGTCGGGGATTGCCTGGAAGGTTAAGAATGGGGATACATTCGATAGGTACACGTGGCTGTATTTCTGGTCATTGGGGTATGAGTACAAACCATGAATACAGTACAGCAATTACCCAAATCCAGCTTCTGCTGCTAATGTTCCCCAGCTCAAGGGCATCTTTAATAGCAAAATAATACTTGTTTTTTCCCCCTCACTGTTTTTCCTAATCTCTCCCCAATGAGACATAACATTAATTACCGCAGTTAGAGGGAATTGTCTCCATTACTGTCTGCCACCCCTTTCGTCTTGGCTTGAGCATCCAAAATTCATCTCCTGAATGAAAAGGGGGAGGGAATAGGCAAATGCAGGATTTTTTTTATTTATTTATTTATTTTTGCGCAATGACATGTAGAAAGGAATCGATATTTTTGTCATTACGCCTGTTGTGTTTTTTTCCATAATCTTAGCTGTCATTTGGGTTTAATTGTGTTGTTTCCTCTTGTGTGGAAGTAAATCTTATCTGTTTTGGATTAAAATTCAATGAAGGTCAGAGCGGCTCGAAAATTTACCAGGCTGCAGCAATTAATGTTCATTTGGCTTTGATAAATTGGAATGTTCCCCACAATAGGACTGGAGTGGATTTCACAAGCAATAATTCTTCCATTAACTCAATGATTCCATGCATGATGGAGCGTCTTGTCACTGCTCTGTTTGTCATCTGTCACTTCAAGGATCTGGGCATATGCCTGATATGATTTATCATGATTATTGGGGCTGCTTGTGTCAAAACATTTAAAACCACTAATTATTCTTGCCCTCTAAATTGCTGAATTAAACAAAACACGCAGTTCTCAGTTTTTTTTCCCCCTCCAGCTTGTTCCCCTGTTTAATTATCGTTCTGGGCCACTATAAATCCATGCCGAGAGCTGCATTTAACAGCATCTGGCTTGGAGATGGGTCTTATTTAGGGGACTCTAGGGGGAGTGCTGCAGGAGCTGGTGAAAGGAGCATGCTTAATCTCTACAAAGTAGCTCTTTTGGTTCTCGGTGCTTCTACTGAGCACATTATCTATTGCACTTTGTGTGGCCTCTCTCAGCACTTCGCAATCTTTAATGTATTGATCCTGATGTGGTAGGACACATTGTACATGTGGGAAGCTGAGGCGCAGAGAGACTGTGACTTGCCAAAGGTTACCCAGGAAGTCTGTGGCAGAGTAAGGACTTGAACCCAGGTCTCCCAAGCTAGCTGGAGTGGAGTATCATGTATCACATGCTAAATGCCATGTAAGCAGAGCCCATCACCAAAGCCAGCATTGGTGGTTACAGCCCACAAGCCAGATGGAATCAGGTTCCTGATGACGGGAAGTTGAAGATACTGGTACCTCCCAGAAGGAGCTGGCTTCATTGTTGCCTGCTGGCAAGCTCGCAAGAAATGTCTGAAGCCAAACCCTGACAGGATTCCTCTCCCTTTGCTGTAGTACGGCCCTCCGTGAGCTGAAAAATGGATTTGAGAGTAATAATGAGTTCCTCTTTGATCAAAAGGAGGCAGGGCAAGAATCTTCCCAATGATGGAGGGGGGAGCAAAGAGGTAAATCAGCCCTGCTCAAAGCCACCAGAATTGTGCTGGGTCAGAGTCTGAGCGCAAAGTTCAAAGGATCCCTGGGGAGGCGAGGCATGCACCCAGGTGTGCGGCCTCCAGGTAGGGATATGCTTCAGGTAAACACCACCGGCACTAGTCTTGCGTCAACTCACTGCCCAAAGCCTGGAGGCTAAAACCCATCTACCAACTGGACTGGTGCAATGGCTCATTCCAAGAAACTGGTGAAGCAGCAATTTCTAAACCCTGCCAGCTGCAAAAGGCCCTTGGTCATGCATGCTGTGGGCTGGATTCTGCCCTCCCCGATGCTGCTGTGAGAGGAGTGACTCCGCTGAAGTCAATAGTGCCAGGGACGTGCATGTGTAATCAGATGCTGGCACAATGCACGCAGGTGTGTGTTTGCACAGACAAATTCATCCACTGACTCTGCTGGGTTTATTGCTGGAATGTACCAGGCTCTTATTGTCTTCAGGGAAATGTAATGAGCAAATTCACGGCTTTGTTTCATCTCCTTCCTCTCTCCCTGCTATGGAATACATGAGTGTCTGGAATAAAAAGCAAACCAGCCTCGTCAGATTTCCTACACCCACTTTCTGCCTGGCTGTCATTGGCGTTAGCCAGCTAGCTGCTGGAATCCAGTTCTCCCTGTGGATTCTGTTCTACTTCAGCTCTTATTTATACGTTACCATTTTTATTACTGTTCTTATGTATCCTGATGATTCCCTAACGATCAGTCGCAGGGGCTGTGTTCTGCCAGCTTCGGAGTTGGGCAAAAGGTGTGTTCTTAAACATTTCACTCTGATATAGCAACCTCTTCCTGCCTGCTGTGAAGTGCAGCCCGGGGATGGGTGCAGTGGGCCTGAGTCGACTTGCTCTGATACCAGTGTGACTTCTGTTTAACTCTGCTGACTTCATTGGAGCTGCTCCTGATTACGCTGGTTAGGGAGATTAAAATCCAGCGAATGCCGATTGTCTCATATCCCTGCCTTGTGGGTTTGGCCCTGGGGTTCTTGCTTTAGTATCTGCATAGGGGTTGGTGGAGGGTTTTTTTTTTTAAGTGGCTACCACCTCATTTCAGGATCTTCCTTTCTGCAGGCTCCCTGCCAGCATCCAGCTCTGTCCCTGTGCATTAATTTGCATTTTCATCTGTGCACCATATGGCAAGAACTTCCATCCCACACAGAGTGTGTTTTCTGGAGGAATGCAGCTCTGACTAGAGTTTTCCCTTTGAGCTCTGGTGGGGCCAGGTACCTTGTGTGGCTTCATGTCTGTCCTGCACAATAGTTCTGATCAGTGTGTTTAGTTTTTGTCCAAGCGCCTGTGTTTTCTGTTCTCAAATGTTGCGGGAGTCCCTTGCATTGTACATGTTCCTCTAAAGTCTGAACTATATGCAGGTTTTGTCCTGATATAACTGTGTGGTGGTGGTTTGTGATATTTTACCAATATAACTATACTGGTACAACCCCTAGTGTGGATGCATTAATAGTTATTTCCCTCCCTGTATGTGATGATTACTCTATACTGGTATAAGCATTGTTACCCCTTTTTTTGACACAAGTGGATAGTCAAAGTTTGGGCCCTTTCCGCTAGAAAGAGAAATTGATGGTAGAAAACAGTCTTGTTTTCCTGAGCACAGAAGGAATCAAACAGCAGGAGACCATTCCTTTGTTTGCTATTCCAAACCTGCCTTTCCAGCCAGCATGCTGTGCCCCAAAAGTCTCCTTTCTTAGCTTGCTGTCAGGGCCACGTTACCAGCACTTCTGTTCCCATCTGCTTAGCTTTCTGGTTACTTTGGTCTCTGCCCACCCTTTCTCTCTCACGTATGCAGACAAGCTGCTCCACTGATCCAAGCTGTAGCATTGGGCCACATGGTTCAGCTTCTACTCAAGCTTTTCCATGTACCTGAATGTTGGGTCCTTCTGCTGTTGCTTCAGCCACCTCTTTACATTTACCCTGACACTGTTACCAACGTATGCCTGACCCACAGCAGCAAGGTGTGACCCAGCCCACAACATGTTTATACTGGTATAACTGGGTCTGCGCTCGGGGAGCTGGTTATTGCTTTAACTACTCTGGCTTTTAGTTAAAGTGGTGCAACTTTTGAGTGTAGACACACGCTCAGTGAATGGATCCGGAAGATCCCTGATGTTTCTGGGGCGTGTCCAGTGGGTTAGCTTGCGTCAGGCAAATGCTCCAGGTCGTTCTCTGCCTGAGGCTTCATTGAAGTTGTACCTTGGCCGGCAGAATCCCCGAGCTTACTGCTCCCATGTTTTGGGCACTTAACAGATAGCCTGTTGTCTCCAGAGTCCTCTACGTTTGTTCTCCTCCTCTGAACACGAGCCCTCCCAAAGGAGACCCCCTGCCCAACTAGCTCAAAGCATGACCTTCTCGATGTGTCCTTGGCGGCTGCGTGGAAGGGTCCAATCGATGCAGGGACACTCAAGCCCCCTCCTCTTGGGGGAGCATGTGCTTCTGTGCTGCCGTCTGGCTTCTCGTCTGTCAGCTGTCTCCGGTGGAAGAAATTGGCGTAACTTGAATAATGAGGTAATGAAGAAGGCACAACATCTGTGTCGTCATTTCTTCACCAGGAGGTCAACTAGATTCATAAAACATGCGCTTCCAGCTTGTGATATCTGTGTCGGAATTAATTAGGAGAGGGAGAGAATTGCTTCCTCAGCACATAGCCTTATCTGAAAGTTATAAAAACCAAATTTATCTCAAATAAATGAGCTTCCTCATTCCAAAGAACCCGCCCAACACCCACCCCAGTTCAGCGCCGGCCCCATGCGAGAGTCCTGTCCCTGCTCCCAGTTACTGGGGATGGGGGAAAAGAGCTTAGAGCCCCATTTACAGATGGGCTGAGCATCCTCCACTTCCAGCCACCGGCAGCTGCAGCTCTCTGCATGGTTAAAACCCAGGCCATCGGTATCTGTCCCAGATGGAGATGCCATTAGCATCCTCATCTGGGCCCCAGCTGGGTGTGCACTTAAGTCCTTCCCTCCACTGCTTTGCAGAACTGAAGCCCAGGTGAGGATGCAAATGGGACCTCCTTCCAGACTAGATACTAATGGCTCAACTTCCAGTGGTGCTGAGTCCCTGCACTTCTCATTGATAATAGTGGCATTAACAGGAGCCCATTGCACTGGAAGTTGGGCTGGTCCCCCTCCCTAGTCGGGGGCAAAGCTGCTGTTCAATCAGGGCTCTGGTTGGGAGCTGTACGCGAATGGGCATAGATCTTTTTACCATGGGGTCTGCAACTAGACCCTGGTGCAGGTGGGCACAGAAATCCCATCCCAGTTCACTTCTTCTTACGTGAGCTACCAGCCCTACAGTGTCTACCCCCGCCGCCACCTGATTTGGCTCAGGAGGCTTTTAATAGAAAATGCGAAGAAATAAATGGATCCTCCTGCAGATCATCCCACGGATGCGGGGAGGGAAAGTAGAAGCACCGCAGAGGGGAAAGCGCAGATGAAATCATGCTTCAGCAGCTTGGTTGAGTGAAGCAAGAAGGAAGCTGTCCAGTCTCCTCCCTCTAGGCTGTCAGTAGCATCTCCAAATCTGTCTGAAAATTTCCATAATGTTCCATTAACCAACTTTTTGAGGGTTGAGGAAGAAGCCTCTATCTGATTTTCTGATCCTTTATGAAGACAGCATAAAACCAGCGTTAAGTGTAATGAACGAGGTGCTCCTGCATTGAGGGAATAAATTTTTTTTTTTTTGGATAGGTCTTTAAAGCATCATTCTTGTGACAGAGACACCTGTTATGCTAATAACTTTGCACCAGTCTCAGCAGAGGCCTTGATGTTTTCTACTGTAGTTACGCTGAATACATTAAACACTTTGTAGCATTCTAGTCTCGCAGGTTTTTCCCTCCGTTAAAATATGTAACTGGAGTGCTCAATTTGCATCCCTGATAGAAATGGGTGAATACATTTTAGTCCATCCCCCTAGGATGTACCTAGACTGGGCAGCGAACCAACTTTCTCAAGACCTCCCCAGAGCGACCACGACTACTAGCAGCATGGGAAGCATTCGGGAGATGCTTGTTTATGCAGAGAGGAACAGGTGGGTGGCACGCGCTCCCCGACGATGCGTGTTTAAAAGAAGCGAGCGCTGGCAGAAGAATGTTATTTCAGGGTAGCTAATCAGGCAGATGGGCTTCAGAAGGGCCAGGGGAATGAAGTTGGGATGGGGCGGAGCAGATATCCTAGGAGTAGAAGCAGCAGTCGGAGCAGTATTTTGATGGGGTGAGGTAGACGTTGAGATGCCCGTGGCTCTAGAGAGCACTGAGAAGCGAGTTATAGCCGTACCTTTCTACCTACAGTGCGGACTTCCTTATAACAGGCTTTACTGATACATGGTTGTTCATTGGGCTATGAATTAAATGATGCCTCTCAAACTCTGATCTTAAGTGTGGCACTCAAGTTGGGGAAAAAATCACGGGTCCACAGTGTTTGAACTGACATTTGTATTGCAGACTTTCGTCCAACTCCCTGACTGAGCCTCTCATCCTACCTCTGCATTTGAGTGCTCTTCATCTTGCCTTATTTATTATTTATTTATGTTGTATCACATCGGTGTATAGAGGGCCTAGCTGAGATCGAGGCCCCATTCTGCGAGGTGCTGTACAAACACACAGCAAGTCCTTGCCCCAAGGAGCTTGCAGTCTAAACAGACAAGACAAGAGATGGGGTGGATGAGGAAACAAAGGTGAAGTGACTTGCCCAAGGTCACACAGCACATCAGTGGCAGAGCAGGGAATAGAATTTGCATCGCAGTACTCTATCCACTACATCATGCTACCTCCCTTACCTCTGAATCTCTTCTCATTCTACCTTTGTCACCTACATTTTAGTGTATTTTGCCCTTGGCCCTCCTTTCCTCGGTCACAGTTCCTCCTGCCCAAGGAAGCAGAGGGAAAGGGAAAGGAAGGCGTCACTCTTGTCACTTTCATTGGCTGCTGGGCTCACGCCTGACCAGAGCTGTGGGGCCACGGATGGAGCATACTGGTCTTGCATGGAAGGGTTATTCTCTGCCCTGATACAGGATCCCAGCCAGTTCTGCCGAGCTGCAGGTGTTTCAGAGAAAGCAATTCTGTACAGGAGCCTGGTGCTAATCGTGTGTGTTATGGCTGAGTGCAAAGAGCCTAGAGTATGTGATAGGCACCTTTGATGTGTTGGAGTAACTGCAGAAATATTCTGTAATCACTGGCCTAGACTTCATAATTTTAAACTGCCAGTCTCAAAACTCCCTGGGACATTGTCTAATAATAATAGAAAATGGAGCCAAACTCTGCTTAGTACTACAGAACCAGCCACTCAAATAAAACCTTCCCTCTTTCTCCTCCCTCTCAAAAAAAAAAAAAAAAAATCCAGAACGGAAAAGCTGGTGGGGAAAAAAGGGGTGACGGAAGAGCAGTAAGTATTACATACCTGCATAGATATTCCTGGTGCTGAGCTCTGAAGGGGGGGTGGAGGGTGGGGGGGAGTGCTGGGCAAAGACAGAAGCACAGGTGAGAGGTGACTACAGATGATTCAGTGGGTGGTCCAAGACCTATTCTGATATAGTCTTTGCACTGTAAACTTGGTTGGGCATCCGAATGGCTCTTGGAGGCATGCTGGATTTGCAAGTCTGTTGGTTTGCCGCTGTGGAACCTTGTGTTAAGAGACCTTGCAGGGTCGAGTGTGCCCCTAAAACGACCCTTTGTAACATCTCCCTGAAATTTAAATCTGAGCAATTTCCAGTGGAAACCCATTTCTTTCTGGTGTGGTGTTCTGTGAAAATAGCACCATGAGCGTCTGTTTCTCCTTGCTGACCAGATCGACAGTGCTCAGTTTCGTAGTTAAAAAAAAAAAAAAATTCTTCCGAACTGCCAGCCCTGCAGGGTTGGCCTGAGGTCCCCCATTGTCACCAGTAGTTTGGGTCCTGCGGGCTAGGTCGTGCCCTCGGTTATGCCTGGGCAGCCATGTTGCCAGCAGCAGGCTTGCCCTGATGTCACTGATTGGAACCTAGCAATTGTGCTGATGAAGCACGTGGAGGAATAGACTGCAGCTCTGTCTCCTGGCTGTGCTCACTCTGCAGAGCTAATGGGACTAGAAAGCAGGGGGAAAACCAAACCAAACCTTTCATCAATCACTAAACTCAAGAGCTGAATCTAGATATGGACACAGAGCAGAGCAGTTTAGTGAGGATGTGCCTTTTTACATAGGCCTTGTCTGTATTCAGTACGCTAGTATAACGAAAGATGTGATTTTAAAAACAAAGAAAGATTTAGTTGAGCAAATGAAAACCCCCATGTGGATGTTCTTATTTCAATTTAAACTTGACTAATTAATACCAATTTAGCTCCGGGTGAGATCAATTGCTGCAAGCCAAGTTCAAATTGAATTACGAGTGACAACACCAGGCTTTCACAAACGTAACTACATTGGTTTAAAATCCCACTGGTTGAACGTAAGGCTTGTCTACACTTGAAACACTACAGCGTCACGGTAGTCACTGCCTACGCTGACGGGTGTGGTTCTCCACCTCCCCAAGAGGTGGTAGGTAGGTCGACGAAGAAATCTTCTGTCAATCTACCACTGTCTAGCCCGGGCCTAGGTCAACTTAATTTCGTCACTCGGGGATGTGGATTTTTCAGACCTCTTGAGCAACGGAGTTGTGTCAACCTAAGCAGCCCTAAGGGTGTAACTTGGAATATAGACAAGGCCAGTCTCTTTGGTACAGAAATGCCCTTTAAACAAACATTCCCACTGAGGGTCTCCAATCCCTAGACATTGCAGAACGTTGCTGGTGCGTGAAAGCTTGCCGAGGAAATGGGCTAGAAACCAAAGTGAAAGTGGCTAGTGTATTTTCACTTTCCAAGCTGAGAAAAGTGTGTGTGGGGGGGAACCCCCAAACTCAAAAGTAAAGGTAAATTTTCTTCAAAATTCTTTATTTTAGTGATCTGAACATTTAAACCCCTCGATAAGGGCTTTAAATAAGAGACCATGTTTGACTTGGTCTTGCTCCCATGGGAAGTCAGTGACAAAATTCCTGTTGACTTAATTGGTACCAAGTTCAGGCTAAGGATTCTTATTTTTAACTTGTTCCTGTTCCTGCTCAACTTTCTGTCCCCTTCCCCTTGCCTCCGATTGCAATCAGGAACCCACTCTGTTTTAGCCTTGGAAAGGTCTCTGTGAATTCGGAGGTGCAGCCTTGTGTTCATTGCATGCCACAAAGAGAATAAACCATTAAATTTGTTTTAAAATCCAATTATCTAAAACTCCCGGAAAATAAGGATATATATATTTTTATAAGCAAAATAGTCCAGATGGATCGGATTTACCCCCAGCTTGGACATAGCCCTGACTCCTCTGTCTCCTTCCTGGCAAGCATTCAGCGGTTCCAAGGTCAGACGGGATTCATTAACTTACTGGCTAGGAAAAGAAGAAAGCTTTGAGTACCAACTTTCAGCCACTGCTGGGACAGACCTTAGCAGGGTCCACACAACCCCCCAATTCCTGTCAGGCTCTGACACCCTTGTGTTGAATTGTTCTCTTTGTTGAAATACGGGAAATAAAGAAGGAACTCTCTTCCCCCCTCCCTCCACCCCAACCCCCTCCTCTTCTGTTCCCTCTTGCTCCTGAGCAGCTGATTAATTAACTGTCAATGGGCAGCGCATCCAGGATGAGGAGAGCTGCTCTGTGTTTGGGGTCCCTTCTTACATCCCTGCGTGCAGAGGATCTGGCCCCAGACAATGCAGAGGGCTTCCAGCAGGGACAAGGGGAAATCCTTCACATGGCAAAGGGCCACTGCCAAAGCAGGTGTGTTAGGGAGCGGCATACCCCCACCTCCTGCAGATGCGGAGAGCCCATGGTCTTGTAACAGAGCTGGGACCAAGAGGCATTTGCACCTATTAGCCAGATGTCCTTACTTTTCTCCCAGCATGTTTCATTCATTTTGTGTTCTCCATTGGTGGGGAGAAGCCAAGTGGGTAAAGCAGAGTCACGTTATTTTGGGTTATATTTTGTGCATATTTCCTTCCCAGCCTCCTGCCGCCTTGGGTTCGAGTTCTTGTATGGAACTCCCAGCAAACCTCTTGAGCAAACTTTGGTCTGGATGCATGCTGCTTCCGGGTAGTCTTGTCACACAAAGCTCCATAAGGCTGGCCCGTTTGAGTGAAATCAGGGGGAACTTGATGGCGACTGCAACAGAGTGCTGCATCAAAGGGCATTTTCTGGGGAGCAGCTGGGGTGGGGATTGGGGGGGTGAGCAAGCCCCAAAGTGAACTTCAGGGTGCAAACCACTGTGCATTGAAAGGTGCAAGCTTCGCCTAGCTCCGAGAGAGGGAAGTGTGAGCGTTGTGTGGGGATGGCAGGTGGCAAAAAGGCAAAACTAAGCAGCTGGGTAACCTTGTTTGAGGTGGAATGTCGAGTGCAGTGGCGGCATGGTCACAATTTGCAGCATGAAGTTGAAATGGGGTACGATTGGCTGGCAAGCACTTGGCCTGCGTTAATGCCCCAAAGAGGGAGACTGTAGATTAAGCTGCTGGCTTTGCTTGGCCTCTCCATCGTTATTCATGTCGGAGCTGGGTCTGTGTCACTCTCCCTGCCACAGAAATTAATGATTTGAACTCTGTGACCTGCTTGTGCGACCAGATGAGGCTCCGTAAACCTGCACAGGGCTGTGCGGTGCAGCAGAGGTCCTGCCGGCGGTGGAGCGGGCAGAGCGCCAGGCGCAGGGCAGAGCTGGTGAAGCCGGAGGGAAGAGGAGGCGGAGGGTCTTTAGCATCCGAGAGCGCTAAAGGAGTTGGCGGCTGTGATTGCAGAGCCATTGGCCATTATCTTTGAAAACTCATGGCGATCGGGGGAAGTCCCGGACGACTGGAAAAAGGCTAATGTAGTGCCCATCTTTAAAAAAGGGAAGGAGGAGGATCCTGGGAACTACAGGCCACTCAGCCTCTCCTCAGTCCCTGGAAAAATCATGGAGCAGGTCCTCAAGGAATCAATTCTGAAGCACCTAGAGGAGAGGAAAGTGATCAGGAACAGTCAGCATGGATTCACCAAGGGCAAGTCATGCCTGACTAATCTAATTGCCTTCTATGATGAGATAACTGGCTCTGTGGATGAGGGGAAAGCGGTGGACGTGTTGTTCCTTGACTTTAGCAAAGCTTTTGACACGGTCTCCCACAGTATTCTTGCCAGCAAGTTAAAGAAGTCTGGGCTGGATGAATGGACTATAAGGTGGATAGAAAGTTGGCTAGATTGCCGGGCTCAACGCGTAATGATCAATGGCTCCATGTCTAATTGGCAGCCGGTATCAAGTGGAGTGCCCCAAGGGTCGGTCCTGGGGCCGGTTTTGTTCAATATCTTCATAAATGATCTGGAGGATGGTGTGGATTGCACCCTCAGCAAGTTTGCAGATGAGACTAAACTGGGAGGAGAGGTAGATAAGCTGGAGGGTAGGGATAGGGTACAGAGGGCCCTTGACAAATTAGAGGATTGGGCCAAAAGAAATCTGCTGAGGTTCAACAAGGACAAGTGCAGAGTCCTGCACTTAGGACGGAAGAACCCCATGCACTGCTACAGACTAGGGACCGAATGGCTAGGCAGCAGTTCTGCAGAAAAGGACCTAGGGGTTACAGTGGACGAGAAGCTGGATATGAGTCAACAGTGTGCCCTTGTTGCCAAGAAGGCCAATGGCATTTGGGGTGTATAAGTAGGGGCATTGCCAGCAGATCGAGGGATGTGATCGTTCCCCTCTATTTGACATTGGTGAGGCCTCATCTGGAGTACTGTGTCCGGTTTTGGGCCCCACACTACAAGAAGGATGTGGAAAAATTGGAAAGAGTCCAGCGGAGGGCAAGAAAAATGATTAGGGGACTGGAACACATGACTTATGAGGAGAGGCTGAGGGAACTGGGATTGTTTAGTCTGCGGAAGAGAAGAATGAGGGGGGATTTGATAGCTGCTTTCAACTACCTGAAAGGGGGTTCCAAAGAGGATGGATCTAGACTGTTCTCAGTGGTAGCTGATGACAGAACAAGGAGTAATGGTCTCAAGTTACAGTGGGGGAGGTTTAGGTTGGATATTAGGAAAAACTTTTTCACTAGGAGGGTGGTGAAGCACTGGAATGGGTTACCTAGGGAGGTGGTGGAATCTCCTTCCTTAGATATTTTTAAGGTCAGGCTTGACAAAGCCCTGGCTGGGATGATTTAGTTGGGATGGGTCCTGCTTTGAGCAGGGGGTTGGACTAGATGACCTCCTGAGGTCCCTTCCAACCCTGATATTCTATGGTTGGGGAAAGGTCAGGGCAGGCCCAGATCCTCTGCCATTGACTGTGTGATCAGGGCTGAGGTGGAGGGGCTGCGCCTCAATCACTGAGAGCCAAAGCTGGCTTTTCAAGAGAGCCGCCCTGCCTTGCAGCCTTTGACGTGTGGGGGCAAAGCCGCCTCTGATCGCTGCCTCCCTCGCTTTTCCTATCCCCCACTTGCTCCCTGTGGCTGTTCTGGGAGGGCTTGGAAAGCCGTATGCCTGGGGGAGCACTGTGTGCTGGAAGAGGGGTGTCGGGTTGTTTGAGGAGGAGGTTAGAAGCGTTCCTAGGGTGTCACCTGTAAGGAGAACTTCAGTGCTGAGCCCTAGTCCACCCAGCTAGCGTTCATCCTGGCACCCCTGCAGGCTTATCGCTCTGGCAGCTGCAAGCTAAGAATGTTTTTTAATTCTCCTCTCTCACAGCGAATGTACTTGAACCGCTGCCTTTGCTCCACGGTCTCCAGTTGTGTGGGGGCGGGCGGAGGAGGGGTGCAATCCAAGCTGTTCCAAGGCCTGCCTCCCTCTCTCCTGGGGGCTGGAGTCTCACCTTGCAGACGGCACACTCCTCTCTCTCTCCGCTGTTCGCTTTGTATGGGGGGGGCGGGGGGGAACTAGTTAGAAATGTCTTCCCCTGGCTCGTGCTGTCCCTCCGCCGCCTCTCCTGGGCAGACTGTCTCTCCGACTTCCCTCCAGGACTGTCCGGTTCTGTGGGTGCACTTGAGGCTCCCTGTAAGTGGATAGAACTGGGCCCACCTTATGAATAGGCACTTGGCAAACTCCTCTGCCAGTGTTGGTCTGTCGTGGGCTAGCCCCTGCTTTGGACCCACGGGCCACCTGTTCAATGCACCTTGCTAGTGACCTGTCGTCTCTTTGGTATTCCCGGACTGAGCACCCACACAGCTCCGCCTCTGCATCTCGGTCCTGAGCACGGATAGCTCCCTGTTGTTCCAGACCCGGCTCTCTCTCCTGTGTGGTGGTTAGTACTGCAGCTAGCCATTCCCGAGAGATTAAATTAAGACCGACCACGCTTGTATAGTTTGTAACTGAAGGAAGACTTGATCCCAGGACTCCCGAGGTCAGAGATTAGTCCGTGGTGCGTGCTCCAGCCTCCGCGGTTGGACGGCGATAGCATTCCCGCATGCAGCGGCTGAGCCTGGCGGTGCGATGTGCAGAGGAGGAGGAGAACGGCATCAATAATAGATAAGCAATGTGCCGCGCATACACTCCCCCCGCCCCCGTCAGCCATCATTTTAATTTAAAGCGAATACACTTCATCAGCCCGGGTCTTGCCTGCCTTCTGCCTCTCTCTGTTGGTACTTGGTATCTTGTGACTTTCCCCATATGCACAGGTCTTTCTGTGCAGGGCTCTGGTGCACCAGGGCGCTTTCTGCCACAGAGATAAAACAAGGCTGTTTAACAGCACGTGCCACTTGGAGCTGAGGCTATCAAAGCTGTGACCCTGGTGGGAGATTTGTGCTGCTGTGCCGAGTTCGAGTTGTCCCTGGGTTTGATTGCCGAGCCGCTCGCTCGCTCTCATTCCTCTCCTCCCCGCCATCGTAAATGGCAATGAAACATCACTCTGTGTCCTTCTGTTCGAGATGTGCACTCCCGGCCGCATGCTGCTCCGAGTGCTGGGGACTTTATAAGCTGAATGCTGCCTACGGGGCATTGGCTAGCTCCATGGAGCTCCATGCTCGTCTCTGGCGGAAAGGAGTGCTGCTCTGAATGCCTGTGCTGGCTGGCTGGCCAGTTTGAGTTGCCATGTTCTTGGTGCAAACTCCTGCCCAGTATATGGGCTTGGCAGAGAGGCTGCTCCCACAGGATTGCTGCTCTTCCCCGTGCCACCAAGGGAGTGAGGGGTGCTTGGCTCAGACAGAATGGTTTCTCTTAGTGGGAACTCCACCCTCGCCTGCAGGCTCCTAGCTTCTGGGAGAGCAGTGTGGGCTGGAGGATAGGTCTCGCCGTTGAGATGCTGCCTTCCAAACACTTGAGACAGGCCCGTTTTAAATTCTACTTAATGCCACTTATCCCAGGATCTAGAGGAGGTGAATCGGTCTGTGTCCCAATTTTACAAATAGGGGAGCAGCGTGACCGAGAGGTTAAGTGACTTGTTCAACTGCTCGGCCATGGGCCGAGTTGGGAAGAACCCAGATCTGTAAATTCCCAGTCCCCATTCTAACTCCTGGGAGACTTGCATTGCTCAGAGATGCTTGCAGAGGGTTAAGCACCTGATCTCCATTTATTATTGACGGGCATTGCTGTAATGCCTACAGACACCATTGGGATTGGGGTCCCATTGTGTTAGGTGCTGACCATTGACATAGCGAGGGACAGACCCTGAAGCTCTGAAAAGCTTACACTGTAGATAGATCAGACACAGACAGGGTAGGAAGGGAAACTGAGGCATAGAGGGAACGTGATGTGCCCAAGGTCACACAGCAGATCAGTGGCAGAGCTGCGACTAGAACCCTGCTCTCTGGAATCCCTGTTCAGTGCCCTGATCCCTAGGTCGGACTGCGCTTGGTGCCTCTCAGAGACCAGGCCGGGTATGTGAACTTGGGACACAATGGCATCAGACCCCATGAGGGGCCTGGTTTTCAGATCAGTTCTCCTGTGCCCCTCCTGCCTTGAAAGCCGGCCAGCCAAGGGTGCGGTCTGTCTACACGTGGCCACAGCTCGGGTCCCAGCTTGGCTGCACTAACCTCATCTAACCAATTTAAAGATAGCCGGTTGCATGTCGGCACGGCGGGCCTGAGCGGGGTGGGTGGAGTATCCTGTAGCCGAGCTCTCATTTCGCATATCCCTCGGCTTTCACCACTGCCCTTGCGAGTGAAAGGAGGTGATATGGCTGCTTCGACTGGCTATTGCTGTAACTCTAGTTGCCCCTAGCCTGGGTGGCTGCCCTGGTGTAGGGAGCAAGAGCCCTAAATTAGCTCTTTTCCTTTCTCAGTAAAAACAAGAAGCCTGCAAAACACCTCATCCCTACGGCTGCTCCTGCTCCTTTCCTTCAGCTCTGATCCCTACCAGGAGGGGCTTTGTCTCTGCGTAGCACTGTAGTAGGGAACCCTGTGTGAAAGCTTCTGGCAGGTGGCCCGTTGAGCAGGAAGAGGTAGAAGCCGAACGTTCAAGACAAGCTACTTGCCACTGTACTGTGCCCAAAGTAAGGCCTGGCTGTACCCCACTGGCATGGCTGGTCTCTCTCTCCTTCCTCCCCACCCCCCCGCATCCTTTCCACTCTCACATTTCTGCATGCTGCTCTTGGCACAACATCCGAGTTCTTGGCTGTGAAGCTCTGGAAAGGGGGACGGTGGGAGTAAAGTTGATTGATTGGCCCCCTGAAGCATCCCACGAGACCAAGACAGTGGGCGGCTCTTGCCCAAAGGATGCTGCTGAGAAGGACGGAGGTTACAGCATCTCAGGGTGCCTGTCAGCAAAGACAGACTAGGGCACATGGGCCAGGTGGAGACTGCAGTATGGGGGGAGTTCAAAGGGGAGGGCAATCACTGCTGGAGCAGAGATCTGTTTGGAGAAGGAAGGTAGAACCTGGGCTGTGAGAAGATACTATTCCCTTAACCCATTGTGTGCACTCCCTTCTGTCTCCAGTCCAGGGGGAGTGACCTTCACTTCTGTACCGGAGTGAAGCCACCTTGGATGGGAGAAGTTCTGCATTCCATGGGTCTGCATTAGAGGAACTGCAGTGTAAATCCATATCACAAATAGGACGCAGGTGCACAGGCAAGCTCCCATTGAGAGAGAATGCTGGGTAATGGTTAGAACTAGGGACTGCAAAGCTGGAGACCTGGGTTCTGTTCTGTCCTTTGCCGCTCACTTTCTGTGTGAGTTTGGGCCAAGTCATTATACAGCTGTGCCTCAGTTACCCCATCTGCAGAACAGGGATAATTCTCACCTGTCTCATGTCATTCAGTTGTCTTTGTCAGGGAACTGATTTGTGAGACCAGCACGCAGTCCTCCAGGGCTAACACAAATCTTAACAGAAGTAATGCCAGAGGATACCAGACTGCCACTCACCACCCTCCCCTGCGATGCTGGTGGCCAGAGCTCAAATTGGAGCAGTACATCACGTATTGGAGAACTGTCATCTCTACCAAGCTGCCATCTTGTGTTCCATAATCTTGGCTTTTATATTTTTAAAGGGGGTTCTCTATCCCCATATGACTGCAAAGATAACCTTGAAAGTGTGAACCATGTGTAAGAGGTGTAGCCATGCCTGCCCGAGTCTGCAGAGAACCTGAAACAATACCTCCCAGAGGCATGAAGCCGCCCTTTTCCCTCTGAAGTGTTAACTTAAATGCCCCATGATGCTGATTTCAATGTTAATGTGAATTGGTTCACTGAAGTTCCCAGCTTGGAAGAAAGGAGAGGGGAGGATCATAATATGGAGATCTCTCACTCTCCTGGTGCCATGGGGTGGGCGGTGGTTGGCAGAGAGCCATCACTTTCTCCCTTCCCGCATTTGAGAAAGAGCCAAACCCCAGGAACCCAATGTAGCCCAGCAGAGCCTGTCTCACTATATTTAGAAGATAAGAACAGCCATACTGGGTCAGACCAATGGTCCATCTAGCTCAGTATCCGGTCTTCCAACAGTGGCCAGTGCCAGATGCTTCAGGGGGAATCAACAGAACTTGGCAATTATCAAGTGATCCATCTCCCCTGTCGTCCAATCCCAGGTTCTGGAAGGCAGAGGTTTAGGGGTACCTGGAGAATGGGGTTGCATCCCTGACCAGCTTGGCTAATAGCCATTAGTGGACCTATCCTACATGAATTTATTTGATTTTGTTTTGAATCCAGTTATACTTTTGGCCTTCACAACATCTCCTGGCAATGAGTTCCACAGGTGCACTGTGTGTCATGTGAAGAAATATTTCCTTATGTTTGTGTTAAACCTTCTGCCTATTAATTTCATTGCCACTCCTGGTTCTTGTGTTATGTGACGGGGTAAACAACATTTCTCTATTCACTCTGTCTACCTCAGTCATTATTTGTACAGACCTCTATCATATCCCCCTTAGTTGTCTGTTTTCTAAAGTGAACAGTCCTAGTCTTTTTAATCTCTCCTAATATGGAAGCTGTTCCATGCCCTTAATCATTTTTTTTGCCCTTCTCTGTACTACTTCCAATTCGAATATATCTCTTTTTGAGATGGGGTGACCAGAACAGCATGCAGTATTTAAGATGTGGGCGTACCGTAGATTTATGTAGTGAGACTATATTTGCTGTCTTATCTATCCTGTTCTTAATGGTTCCTAACAATCTGTTAGCTTTTTTTGACTGCCACTGCACATTGAGCAGATGGTTTTCAGAGAACTATCCACGATGACTCCAAGATCTTTCTTGAACGACAGCCACTCATTTACACCCCATCGTTTTGTGTGTATAGTTGGGATTATGTTTTTCGATGTGCATTACTTTGCACTTATCAACATTGCATTTCATGTGTCATTTTGTTGCCAAGTCACCCAGTTTTGTGAGATCCCTTTGTGACTCTTTGCACTCAGCTTTGGACTTAACTATCTTGAGTAATTTTGTATCATTTATAAACTTTGCCCACCTCACTCTTTACCCCTTTATCCAGATCATTTATGAAACTGGTGGTCACATAGATCCCCCCGTACAGATTTTTGGGCAACTCCACTCTTTGCCTCTCTCCACTGTGAAAACTGACCATTTGTTATTATTCTTTCCTATCTTTTAACCAGTTACTGATCATCAGAGGACCTTCCTTCTTATTCTATGACTGCTTACTTTGCTTAGGAGCCTTTGTTGAGGGATGTTGGCAAAGGCTTTCTGAAAGTTCAAGTACGCTATATGCTCTGGATCGCCCTTGTCCACTTGCTTGTTGACACCCTCAAAGAATTATAATTGAGTAGTGAGGCATGATTTCCCTTTCAAAAAGCCGTGTTGACTCTTTCCCAAGATTAGCATGTTCATCTAGGTGTCTGATCATTCTTTACTATAGTTTAAACCAATTTGCCTGGTATGAAGTTAGGCTTACTGGCCTGGACTGCCAGGATTGCCCCTGGAGCCT
Source organism: Natator depressus (assembly GCF_965152275.1). Lineage (NCBI taxonomy): Eukaryota > Metazoa > Chordata > Testudines > Cheloniidae > Natator > Natator depressus. The sequence continues at coordinate 10,824,962 of NC_134249.1, read as the reverse complement.
TTTAAAAAAATCATCATTCTAGTAGCTATCCTCCAGTCATCTGGTACAGAGGCTGATTTGATAGATTACATACCACAGTAGTTCTGTAATTTCACATTTGAGTTCTTTCAGAAGTCTTGGGTGAATACCACGTGGTCCTGGTGATCTAGTACTATTTAATGTACCTAGTTGCTCAAAACATCCTCTATTGACACCTCAATCTGGCACAGTTGCTCAGAATTGTCACCTAGAAAGAATGGCTCAGATTTGGGAATCTCCCTCTCATCCTCTGCAGTGAAGACTGCTGCAAAGAATTCATTTAGCTTCTTCACAACAGCCTTGTGTTCCTTGAGTGCTGCTTTAGCACCGTGATGGTCCAGTGACCCCACTGACTGTTTGGAAGGCTTCTTGCTTCTGACGTGCTTAAAAGTATTTTTGCTCTTAGTTTTGGTGTCTTTTTTCTAATTGTTCTTCAAATTCTTTTTGGCCTGCCTAATTATATGTTTACACTTGACTTTCTGGAATTTATGCTCCGTGCTACTTTCCTCAGTAGGATTTGACTTCCAATTTTTAAAGGTTGTCTTTTTGCCTCTAACCACCTTTTTTACTCTGCTTCGCCACGGTGGCATTTTTTTGGTCCTCTTACTGTTGTGGGTTTTTTTTGTTTTGTTTTGTTTTTAAATTCCAGGCATACATTTAGTTTGATCCTCCTACTATGGTGTTTTTAAATAGTCTCCATGCAGCGTGCAGGCATTTCGATCTTGTGACAGTTCCTTTTAAATTCTGTTTAACTAGCTTCCTCATTTTTGTGTAGTTCCCCTTTTTGAAGTGAAATGCCACTGTGATGGGTTTCTTTGATATTTACCCCTACAAAGGTGTTAAATTTAACATGAATTTATTTGATTTTGTTTTGATTATTCAGCACTTGGACCAGATCCTGTGCTCCACTTAAGACTAAATCAAGAATTGCTTCCCCCATTGTGGGTTCCAGGATCGGCTGCTCCAAGACGCTGCCATTAATGGTGTCTGTTTTGAGCATATACACAGTCTACTCCAAGTAGCATGGCATTTGGGTGCCTTAAGTAGGCAGGGCTTTTTCTATGGGCAGCATTTCCAATTTGTTCCCTTCTTGTAGCAGTCACAGAGTAGGGTAATCGGCTAGAGGGGATGCTTGTGCTTGATGAGCATACTCTGTTTTCCCTGCAGCGTTGATTGGAGGTGGGAGAGGCTTCTTCCAAGCTGCTGAGCGGCAATGTACCTCATTGGCATGTTGCTGAAATGATGTTCCAGCTGACCCCCTCCAGGCTGTTCAGCTTTGCTGTAGGTGCTTTCAGGGAGGTGTGTGTGAGACAAGGCAGGTTGTGAAACACCACCGGAGGCACTGAGATCTGTCTTGTCTGCTGCTCGGTCCTGGTGGAGGATCGCTGGGGAAACAGCAGAGGGAAAATTCCACTCTTGGAGTCGCCTTGCAACTTTTGAAGAGACCTCTGTCGAACTGTTAGTCTTCCCCTTGGTTTGCAGCTAGATCCAAAGTGGCAGTGGTCTACTCCGCTAAAACAATAATTGTCCTTTTTTGCTAATAAGGACAAAGAGCAGTGTCAGGGGCCCCAAAATAAATTAGTCCCCACTTTACATTTAATCAGCCAAATGCCCAGAAGGAAAGAGGAATAACGGGGTGTGTGGGGGGGGAATAATAAAAAAGCTTGTTAAAAGAAACTTGCTGAAGTTATTAGTGGCAGCTTAAACCCACGGTGTAGTGGAGCCGTTTCCAGGAGTACAGAGCGGGTTCGGGGAGTCGTGTATGTACAGTCCCATGTATCCACTACTGGAGACGAGTTTCCTTGGTGAAATGGTTTGATTCTCAGTCCACCAACCGCTTTGAAATAGCAAGTGGACCGTGTAATCACCCACTTTCCTTCCACTGTCTGTCCTTTGAGCCACAAGCAAAGAACACTGGGATCCAGTATGGGAACAGCTGCTTTAGTTGGGAACAGCGCTTGCTTCTGTAACTCTCCTCAGCTTCTTCTCAAAGCACTTCACAAAAGCCAGAAGTATTCCCCCATTTTACAGACGGGGGAAGTGACTTGCCCAAGGGGCACAGGAGGTCGGTGACAGAGCTGGCAGTAGAACCCAGGAGTCCTGCTGGCCAGTTCTGTGCTTGATGGTATTATAGCTTCTGTATGAGCCTTGGGGTACATACTGCAGGGGGAGAGCAGAATGCAGAGGGAGTAAAAGCAGACATTTTGGGGAATAGCCCAGGGAGAGGGGAGTTCCGGAACTTGAGACTGGTGTCTCAGGCAAAGTTCCAGTTAAAATCAAAAGGGAATTCTGCCTGTGAGAGGACTGCAGGGTCTGACTAAATTGAGGAGAAAAACAGGCAAGAGCAAGATATCCCAGAAATGCTTAAGGAGGGGGGCGATGGGAGTGGGAAGAGGAGATGAATACCCGGAGAAGCTGAGATGGGATCAGAGAAGCTGCCAGTCCAAAAACACCTGATTCTCCTCCTGCTCACGTTAGCTCCTACCTCAATAACAAAATAGCCCGGGTTTGTGTGGCCATGTTCCTTTCTTCCAGGTAGATCAGATTTCTTACAAGGAGATGTTGATGTTTGCCTACCATTAAGTCTGATGTGGACAGCAGTTGGTGAGCAGAAATTTCAGGGATAAGGCATTCTTCTTGCAAGAAGGTCAGTCTGAGGTCATGCTGGGGTTGGAGGTGGGCAGTAGACAGATCTCCGCTTGTCCCCTTTGCTCCTGTCTTCTAGGCCGTTGGCAAGGGACATCCCCGGAGCTAATTTCAGTGTAGCCATCTGGTCAAGTTTCAGTCACAATGTTGCTGCTGTTAGAATAGAGATCCCAGCTGAGCTTCTTTGTGCTGGGTGTTAAACGTGTACATAGTAATAGACACCCTGTGCCCTGAAGAGTTTGCCATCTAAATACTCAAGACAGACAATGGGTGGGAGCAAGGGAGTATCATCATCCCCATATACAGGTGAGAATCAAGGCACAGTAAATTTAAATGACTTGCCCACACATACAGTCTGGGATTGAGCCAGGAATTAAACCCAGATCTCCGGATTCCTCAGTCCAGTGCCTCAACCACGAGACCAGCCTTCCAGCCTGCCACTTTAAGGCAATTGTTCTAAGATGTTTCCCTTTTGGGCTCACCTCTTGGCATCTTCTCTGAGACGTTTGCCCCCTCTTCCTGGCAGATGCCCCTGCGCCGTCCTCTACCTTCACCTTCATGATAGTCCCTCTGTTAACCACTCCCAGACGCCTCTCCTCTGTGCTCATTCCCACCATCAAGCTGCTCCCCTCATTACAGCACCTCAGGGCTTATCTACATAGGAGATTGAGCAGAATAGCTCCCCATGTGGACACACTTATTCTGGAACAAGAATGTCTCTCTCCGATTTAGCGTCATCCACTTTGGACCAAGTCCTCAGTCTCCACTGAATAATCCATAAGATTCCGTGGAGGAGATCCCAGACCTCTTTCACCCTGAATCCCTCTCTGGAGTCTCTCTGCAGGATTAAATGGATGTGTCTGTGCTGGGAAATGGTTGGAGGACAGAGAATTTCATGTCTAGACAGAGAATTTCAGCAGCAACTCGTTCCACCGCCGGCCACCCTGGGAGGATTTGTCCGTCGCTGCACGGCTGCTGGTTCCCCGCTGCGCGAGGTGTTAATGACTTTTTAACACTGTGCAGTGGCAGGCAGATCAAAGCACGGGGCGATGAGATAATGTTTGTTCTGACCATATAAATAGAATCCCATGTTCTGGCGCAGGGGGGTGTCTCTCCTGGAGAGCTGGGGCTGCAGCCTCTCCACTCACAGACTCAGTGATGTCTCTCACCTTTACAAACTTATCTCTGCGGTCTGGAAATGTGGTTCGTTTTTCTGGTTGCTCTGTGTGTTTGGGGGAGGGTGGAGCTTTCCTTCCAAGAGGGATCCCAAATGCTTTATGGACTAAACCCAGCATCAACGAAATGCGGCCAGCTCTGGGGCATCAAGCAATGAGTGAGCAGTGCATAAAACTGGGCAAATGGGGTCAAGGCCAGTAGACGAAGCCCAATGCCAAGGGATGTGCCATGGGATCGTTGATATTCTGACAGAGCAGACACAGTTTCTGTAGAAGGTCTTTAGCACCGTTACTCTCTGGTCCCAGGGTTCACTCACAGAATGGAGGAGATGAGGGTCCTCTTTCCAGGCTGAGTTTCTATAGTAAGGCACCGTGAACTACTGGTGCAGTTTGCAAAATCCCGGTCAGATCCTTAGGGGTGGATGCCTTGTCCCCTTCACTCACGTGCCAAGGGGAGGAGGTGCCGTGCAGACTGTACAACGTGTTCATTGTCGGATTTGGAGATATTGTTTCTAGGGCTCCAAGTCCTTATGTGCCAGCTCCTAGATGAATAGGGGATTTGGGTTTGGAGGGCAGAGCCTGGCTGGGCTGTGTCACTCCTCATTAGAGCTGATGGGAAATCTTCCATGAAAACCCATTGGTCCAGGCATTGGGGGTGGGGGAATGTCATGGAAATGGTTTTCTCTCTCTCTCTGTCTCTCCTGACTGGCTCTGTTCTCCACAAACATCCTCCAAGCAGTTGACTGGTGTGCTATTGGCTAAAACCAGCCCTGAACGCATTGCATGCTATCTGAGAGCACTGGGTTTTGCCATATCTCACTAGAGCACTGGCCATTCTAGTTTCCCAGCTTGACGTTATGGAAGAATGTTGACCAGTTCACTTCTTCATACTGCCCCTCCCCAAAAACTGTACCTGGTGATTTGGGCAGTGCTGTTAGGGGAGTTCTCCTTCCAGCATCTAGCTCACTTGCCATGTGCTTCCTTCGCCTTTGCCTTTGTTAATGGTGGCAATAGACTTGAGCTAGCCCGCATCTCCAGCCTGTGTGCTCTTTGTTTGGGAGCCAGTTGTATGGGAGTGTATTGACTGACTCCCTCTTTCCCCTTTGATGCTTTGTTCCATCAGCACCATAGAAATAAATGAAATCTCATGTCTCCATCCCACTGCTTTTATGCTGGCTGGATCCCTGCATATGTCTGCACCAGGATGCCAGGAAGAGGTGAATGAGCATCATGAGTATGGGCTGAAGTCTATCCAGAAAGGGTTAATGGATAAACATTTAGCACAGGGTGGATTAAAATCATGATTTAAATAAGTCAGGATTTTTTAAAAAAATATTTTTTTATGTATGCATTGCTAATTTACTTCACATTTTAGCTTTTGCTTGCTAAAGTGGATGTCTGCTACTTGTTTCATAGTTTCCTAATTGTTCGTAGAATTTCAGATTCCGATCTTTTTCCGCTAACAATGGTATACTTAAAATGCTTATCTACAATGAAAAGGACAAACCCAGGGCCTCATGAACATCCTTACTGTAAACACAAACTCAAACACAGCAGGGATAAGCAAACAGCCCGTTCTATTTTATCAACCAACACCATCTTCAGAAAGATTGAACTTCCTCAGGTCAAGACAGCTGACCTGCTTTGACCAGGCTGTATGCCTCCATCAGTATTGCAGTCTGAAAGGAATGGAGCTTGTGCTTCTAAGTCACATGGGTGCTGTTGAGAAGGTCTCTCTCTTATATTATTATATATGGCCTTCAGAGCCTAGCACAGGGCTTCTATTTTTTTTAATTGTCCTCTGTGAATAAGAGAGGTCATAGACTTTCAACACAATGAAGTTAAACGGTATAATCCACTCCAACTACCTTGGTCTGCGTACGACACTTGAAGCTGTGGCATGGGCCAGTCGGAGACAGGATACTGGGCTTGATGGACCATTGCTCTGACCCAGTCTGGTGGTGGTTCTTGTGCTCTTATGAGTCTGAGGCACTTAGATGCTTTTGAAAAACCCACTAGATGCCTAAATACCTTTAAAAATCTGGCCCTAAATAATGTTAATTGTTAACACAGGAACAATTTATTTTTCTTTTGAAAAGACAAAGATTCTTTGCCATGAAGAGAAGCTGTTAATCATGGTACAATTTTAGCCTTGATGTTGCAATCACTTATGCACACACCAAACTTTAAGCACAGGAGAAATGGCACTGATTTGTCTATAGCAGTTTGGTAAAAATCAAATAAGATTTGGTATTAGGAGGGGTGCAATATATTTGTGTGTGTGTGTGTAATTTAGTTCATTTTGAATTTTAACCCCAAATTGCAGTGTCACACACTTGCTAATTAGTCTTGCCTAACCTCACCCTAACTTACAGCAATGGCTTAAAAAACAAAAACAAACTATTTAAATCATTCCCCCTGTAAATCACTGCCTTGGTTTAGTCCCTTAAAGGGTTAAAAGCAGCTGCAAGCACCTTCCTCTCCTTAGAAGGCAGGAGCGCTGGCTCTGCATAGTCTCAGGGCCAGCGTCCTTCTGCCTCTCTCTGTCCCAGCCTGGGGTGGGTAGGTTGTTTCATCTCCTTCCAGGATCCTGGCACTCAAATTTCCAATGGAGATGTGCACCCAGGGGCTGATGCCAAGGTGAAGAGCCACGCAACCTGGATCCTCAGGGAGAAGAGGATGAAGGCAAGTGCGTCATGCTGCAGCCTTCGATGAGACCAAGCGGGCACAGGTGCCGGAAGCAAGGCTGCCTCCAACAAGAATAAAGGGAGAAGCTTCTTGCCTAGGACCGGGGCACCAGAGTAGGGGAGAGAGCTCTAAAGGAGCCATGCATGGGGCTTGCCTTGCCTTACCTAGACACTTCCAAGCATGGGTCTGGCTTTTCATCTAATTGGTGTTTTTTAAGGAAAGGATCCCAGTCCCCCCTGGGTTCAGAAGGAAGCGGGGTGCTGTGCAGAAGCCCAAGGTGGCTAAGCAGGTGTTTATGCAAATAGGAAGCTCCTCTGTCTCTCCCTCCACACTCGGTCGGGGCGGGAAGGGGGAGGGAAGGTCTTTGCAACAGGGAACCTGCCACTTGTGGAGCCTTTGGGGAGATGCTAATCAGGGAAAGGAAGAACCCGCACCTCAAACTAGAAGTCAGGGTCAGGGGGAGCGTACGTCAGTGGCACAGGAAGGAAGCACTTTTAAGACAAGAGATTTAAGCATTTCACTAATTTTCTGTCAAGGTGCCCCCCTGATAAATTGCAAACAACTGCTCCATGTCTCCCCCCACCCCAAGCTGCCGGTTCCTCCAGGCTCCAAACAGAACCCAGAAGCCTCCAGGGAGCTGTCAAGGGAGGAGGGGTGTGCTCAGCATGTCCCTTCAAGGGGTACCTTGCTGCACATAGCCACAGATCTCTTCCTCCTGGTTCAAACGGCTCTGTTTCTGCAGGAGGCTGGTTATGTGGTGCCTGAGGCAGGGAGTGGCATGCCCCTGCTGCAAACACCCTTGTTCTCTGTGCTTTTTATTTTCCTCGAGGGCTCCTTTTTTTCAGTTTGTGCAGCTCAAGTCAAGCAGCTGTTCTCAACAAAATTACTAAACTCGTTGCTCTGGTGCTTCGGCACTTGGGTGTGTACGCAGCCTGGTAATATAGTGTGAGACCGGCTGGGTTTCTGTGTCCGTCTGGCTTCTTGTACGACCCTCACCCGCTGCTGTAGCTGAACACATCACAGGTGAATGGGTTTGTTCTCTCACCAGCCCTGCGAGGTAGGGAAACATTAGCCCCATGTTGCAGAAGGGGAACAGAGAGGCAGATTAAATGACTTGGCCAAGCTCAGCGAGACTGTGGAGGAGTTGGGAGTTGAACCCAGCCTCCTACATACAAGTACAATGCCTTAATCCCCAGGCCCGCTTCTGTGTTAAGCCAGAAACCGTGTGTTTAATATTAAGTAATATCACATGATGGGCTGCTCCTTTTCCCACCAGTCATCTAGGATGTTGATCTAGTGGGTGGGAAACACACCTGGAAATGGAAGCTTTAGGATTATTTGTGTTACAGTAGCACTTAGAAACCCCAGTAAGAGATCAGGTCCTGGTTGTGTTAGGTGCTGCACAGACACGCACGCAGAAGGCCCCTGCGCCAGGGCGTGTGCCGTCAGGACACAACAGGTGAATAAAGCAGATGATGGCGCGGGGATGAGAAATAGGTTGTAACACTATAAACCATTTTTCCACTAACCTCTGAAGTCTCTGCTCCCGCCTCGCTGCCACACAGTGCATGATGCCAGCGCGATGTCGTTCTGCCTTATGATTGGCATAACCTTCTCAGTCTGAGTAGCTTGTGTTGGAGGATGAGCATCCCAACTTTATGGGCCAGTCACTTCTGGAACGGTGGAAAATCTGGAGTTCGGGGTGGATTTCTACCCCTTGTGTTATAATGCCACTTATCTAGCACCTTTCATTGCAGCATGCATTATTACAGCCTGGGTCCACTCCACCAGCTACTGCAGAGCATCCATTCTTGGGGGGAGGTGGTTCACAGCCCCACGGCAGTGCTAGGCAACTGGGTAGGATAGGAAATAAAATGGCTTTATTGACATTGTGGTCTATTGCAAGAACCATGTGGCATAAATTGTAGGAGTTAGAATAGAGCTGAGTGAATAATCTGCTTTTTCAGTTCAGCTGGTGAACCACAAAAAAAAATGTTTTGAAACTGATCTTGTGGCTTTTCTTGCTGAAATGAAGGCGGGAAACAAAGTGTGGGTCAAAGGGAATATTTTGAATCTTGATTTTCCAAAGGGAAACTTTCAGTTGAAATGTTTTGACATTTCAAAGAAACAAAGTTTTATTTAGCTGAAGCTGTTCCTGAATTTGCAAATAGCTTCAGTGCGTTTTCCGGTGAATTTACTATTCACCCCCCAAATTTTGCCCAGCTCCAGTAAAGTGTGCCACCAGTGACAGAGTGATACGTGCAAAGGGGACATGAAAATGGAAACGGCAAGTACAAGGAAAGCAAAGTTAATGCTGAAGAGCAAATTTCTGAGTGCCCACCTGTCTTCTGCCATACCACATGGCATGACTGTTCCACCGAGCCCAACCCTGGATTGGCAGGAGGAACTGCAGATTAGAACGAAGGTGTTCTGGCAGGGCTCTCTGTGCCAGCAGCCTTGCATGGTGCTTGTCCCAGTCAGACCCTCAGCCTTTCATCCTTGCATTTGAATCTGAGGCGGGGTCCTTAGCTCCATGATGGCATTACAGGGGCAGTAGGGGAGGCAGTCCTCTGAGTGTGTAATTTTACTCCCCCTGTGCTCTCCAGGCAGGCTTTTCCTTTCTTTATGCTATCTGGACTATTACATTAAATTGCCTTCAGCAATTGCCTGGCTGTCTCATTGATTTTATCGGGAGAGTCCATTGGTGAGGGAGCCCGAAGGTACTGCCGGGAATGTTAAAACAATAAACTTGTTTTGCACCTGGTCGCAACAGCCTGGAGAGACCACAGGGAGTTTGTGACTCAAAGGAGGGAAGGGGTAGGGGATGGGGTGCTGTCTGGGGGCGGGTGGTGCATTATACAGGAGGCCTAAACTGGCAGAGTCTAAACCCTTCAGGGCATGGGCACTGGAAAGACTGCAGCCGCTCGGGGGAGGGGGGAGATAAAAGTGTCCCGTCTCCTTTTCCCCCTCCTCGATGGGAAGAAACTGAGGCACAGAAAGGCTAGTGGGAAACCTCGGGCGCCCCAGGCTACTCTGTGAGCCGGCGTTGGAGGTCGAATTTAGACATTCCTGTCTGTCTGGCGTTGATCCGCTAGTCCACATTGCCTGTAACAGCCGAGCTTTTTGCGCAGCCGAGGCGCTCATCCTTCCTAACTCCCACAGCTGCAGCAACAAACTTCTCTGGGACCATATGGATATATATTCATCTCTCACGCTCTTCCCCCTCAGGCAGAGCCCTTCCTCCAGCAGGGAGCCAAGGCTCCTCCGAATGCAGAAGCAGCATGCGGGCCTGGCTTATTATGATTTAGATGTGTGTGTGTGTGTGTGTGTATGTGTGTAGGAATTCAGTCCAGTGGCTTCCAGCCAGCATGCAAAGAACTCATCCTTCTGTAAAGATCTTATCTTTCTATCCCACCTGCGCATCCTCCTCCCAATGCATTTGGATACATATGTATTGTCCATGCAGGCAAATTCAATTTTCTCCTTTCCTTCCCTCCCCACAATACGAAATTAAGGATTAAGGTGGCTCTGTCCCTGTCGTGACCCTTGGCAAGGATTTGTTTGTCTTGGGCATGGTTCATCAGAAGGACTTTGCTCCCCAGTGCGTAGCACGTAACTAACATTTCTCCTTGCAGCTCACCTAATTTCCCCCTCTCTATTTGCCTGGCAGGCAGAGGGAATTTGTCTCGGATGCGCCACATTGAGACAGGAGCTCTGAGGCTACGACTATGCAGCAAAGAAAAACCCGGGCTGGCCTGTGCCAGCTGACCCAGGCTCTTGGGGGTCTTGCCTGGCCCCTGAGCTCCCGGCCGGGGAGGCTCGCCCGCGGCCCCTCCCTTGCTGTTCCCTCTCCCCCGCAGCCTCAGTGCACTGCACCAGCAACGCTCTGGCCCGGAGGGCATTCAGGGAGCAGGGGGCGGTTGGATGGGGCAGAGGTTTGGGGTGGGGGGGGCGGCAGTCAGGGAATGGGGAGCGGGGAGCTGGATAGACATGGGAGTCATGGGGGACCTGTTAGGGGGCGGGGGTGTGGATAGGGGTCGAGGCAGTCAGGGGACAGGGAGCATGGGGGTTGGATAGGGGTTGGGGTCCCGGGGGGTGGTTAGGGGCCGGAGTCCTGGGAGGGGGCAGTCAGGGGACAAGGATCAGTGGGGGTTGGATGGGTTCTGAGGGGGGCAGTCGGGGCGGGAAGTGGGAGGGGGTGGATAGGGAGTGGGGGCCAGGATGTTTGGGGAGGCACAGCCTTCCCTACCCGGCCCTCCATATAGTTTAGCAACCCCAATGTGTCCCTTGGGCCAAAAAGTTTGTCCACCCTTGATCTAGTCCCTTGAGGGGAACAGTATAGAACGAAGTCTCCTTTGTTCCCATCAGGGAACAGCTCACTGGCTGATGTCCAGGACTGCATGAGAGTGGGGAGTGCATTTCCCTTCCTTCCCTCCCTTCCCAAGCAGGGACCATTCCCTCCAGCTCCGAATTGAGGCGTGCACGGGTTGGTTCTGACAGCAGGCAGTCTGCAGGGAGGTAGGCAGCCACGCTGATGCGACTGCTCTTCCACATCCTTAACCTTTCGGAAATGAGGATTCTGCATTGCATGGCACCATCACAGGAAGTTTAATCTGGTCCCGGAGCTTGGTGTCAAACCCTCTCAAGGAGCCAGGCGCGTTCTGGATGCTCGTTGTCTGTGACTCCATTTGTGGTAATGAGTGCTGGGCAGGGAGAGACGTGCTGGCAGCTCAAAGAAGGGCTTTCCGGGCAGGGTCTGAAGATCCTTCGACATACAGATTAACCCAGAGACTGTGTCCTGGGACAGTCCATTACCACTGTGCGATCACTTCGCACAAGCTTCTTCTCCTTTGCTGCTTCTGCAGTGCATTAGTAATGCAGAAGCAAGAGCGTTGAGGAGGCAAGAGAGGGAGATGAATCAAACAGCCACAGGGAGAGAGTAGCCACTAATAAACGGAGGACATTAGGGCCTTGAAAAACTGAAGAAGCCTTGTTAGTAAACTTCAGGGAAGAGCACCAAAATATCCCCAGCAAGCATCTTCTGAGAACTACCTAAATTGCCTCTAGTAACGTCTGAGGAAATAGTTAGTTTGTTTGTTTGTTTGCATTGATCCCAGCTGAGGTCAAGGCCTCATTTTGTGAGATGCTGCATGTACACACACGGAGGCTTTGTATATACTACCACTGTTGTGGGTAAAACTTTTGTTGGTGTGGGGTGTGAAAAAACTCTCTCCTGCCAGCAAAGAACGGATACACGAGAGACCTTCCAGCTGCAGTGGTTCAGCAGTGCCACTGTAAGGTCTGTTGTAGATATAGCCTGAGAGAGACAGTCCCTGCCCTGCAGCGTTTGCAGTCCAAATGGCCAAGAGGGTCTAAGGTGTGGATCATTATTATCCCCATTTTACAGATGAGGAGCAAAGGCCCAGAGGTGAAGGGACTTGCCCACGGTCCCCCAGGAATCCTGTGGCAGTGCCAGGGGTAGAAGCCACAAAGGAGTTCAGTTCTCACCTTCCCCCAGCATTCTAGATGTGCCCTCTGAAATATTCAACGTGGCTACGGTGGAGTTCTGTAATAAAAGTACGTGGGTCAGATAACACAGCTTGATAGTTAGATGCATGGAAAATTAAACACCCCGCCGCTGGTTATGATGGGGTTCCGGTTATCATTCATTTCCCTCTCTTTTCTGCTTGCTCTCTCATCATTCTCTTATTACCCTTTCTCCCTCTCTCCTGCTTGCTTATCACTTTCTTTGATCTCTCCCTCTCTGTTATTACACACTTCCCTTCCCCTCTGCTATGGCTTCCAATTCCATTTGTATCCCAGCTGAATCGGCCTCCTTGTGACAATGGCCCTCCACGCCACTGCTGCTTTAGCAGGGGGAAGAAAGGGGTGGGAATGGGGGTGAATGCGAGGTAGGTAACCAGGTGAAAAGATCTCAGTCTGGCTCAAAAGCTGCCTCACAGTCCAATCACAGCCTGTTGCTGAGCCATGTGGCAGCCTGCACCGAGTGGCTTAATTCACTCCAGGAAGATTATTCACAGATGCTGCAATTACATTGACAATATTGTTTCAAAAATGGCCAGCGGCATCAAAACGGGTATGAGGGGGCTTATTAGCCGCCTGTTATCCATTTACCCAGATATCCCGGCTAATCCGCTTTAAGATGGCGAGAGTTCATTGGCTTTGTTCGGCGCGCCAGGCACGTCTAATTGAAAGGAATTCTCTCCCATTTCTGAACGGATGGGTCCTCTGCCACCTGGGTCCTCTGCCACCGTTAACGACAGAGCAGGGGATGGGCCACATCGCCTAGATTTCCTATCACAGATTGTCACAGCATGGTGCAGCTGGGCTGAAGTGAGCCGGTGCCCTTGATTTCTCTCTCCATCAGGGATGGAGCTCTTCTTTCTCCATGCGTGCGCCGGTGGCCTGCTGGGATCCGGTACAAGCCCTCTGCTTTTAGAAAGGTAAAATCCCAAATGATTTCAGCCCCTCCAAACGTGCAGAGCAGCCTCAGTCATGGGACTTGCCAGAGCATCTGGGGGAGGGAGTATTACAGTGTATCAGCCCTGCAGCCTGCCTCCTCTCCCAGGCAGTCCATTATAATCCCTAATTTACATATGAGGAAAACAGAAGGTAGAGAGATGACATGAGTACAGAGCTGGGGAGAGGAGAGCACAGGCCATCCTGGCTGGTACTTCCAGGCATTGCCTATATTAAGAATGCCCCCCTCCCGCCCCGATAAATGTAGTTGAGCCTAGTGCAGACAGGCTAAACCATTAAAAGCCCTAATTTGCCCCGGTGCTGCTTGCCCCAGTTTCAAGCAGGGCTAAGCCTCCCAGGTGCAGACGGTAGCCTGGCCTGTCTGCGCTAGGGTACGTACTGGTGCAGCGATGCTGGGGACTAGACGCCGAGGGCTATGAGTGGGGCAAATCGCTAGTGTTAACAGAGACCACCCCCGCCCCAGTGCAGCAGCACTGTCAGTCAATCCCTGAAGCGGTGCATCGAAAAATAGTCCACGGAAAGCTATTGGGTATCTCTGCCTGAGGCTCTGGGCGGAGCCCGGTGTCGCAGTCTCCCATAGCCCTCTACAGAGGTGAAGGGTTTGTACAGCTTAATTCACTGGCATTGATAAAGTGCCCAAAGCCCATGGATGGCAGATGCAAGGGGAAGGTGCCCCTCTGGCCCAGGCACCATCCCTGCCCAAGAAAACTCTGCGCTGTGGAGCACTCTTGTGCGTGCCAGGTGGTCATGCCGGAAGCCACCCCCCACTCCGTCAGGGCGTGCCGATCTCCCCGAGTGGCTACTGAATTTCTGCCCGCTCCACCTGGTGAGATTTCCACCGCTGCTGCCCGGCTCCCAAGTGAAACATCCGCCGGCACAGCCTACTGTCCCTGCGGGGTGCCTGCTGGGAACATCCGCTCCCTCCCTCGGCCCCTGCGTGGTGAGAGTGATTTCAGCGGGGGACGTTTGTGGCCGTGTAGGTGGCATCGCTTCACCCTAGCTCTGTGCCCATTGCGGGGCGCTGGGGGGAGGCATTGCCCTTCCATTGCCAGGAAAGTGCCAGGGAGCAGCAGTGCAGAGGTGGGTGATAAAAGCCCCTCTTGGCATGAGGCAGGGTGGGAGCCAGACTCCAAAGTGGGAGGTCGCGGAGAGGGGAGGAGTACGGACTGAGCAACAAAGGTGGGGCTGGGAGAGTTGCCAGGGAATGCCAGAGTGTTCAGGAGAAGCCTGGCAGAGCGCGTTTGCACCGTGGCCTCCCTTTGAAAGCAGATGATGTGTAGTTCCACAGCAGGCAGACGCGTCGAGAATTTCTAGCGGCTCTTTTAGAAGGACACAGCTTTAGTTTTGGTTCTGTAATCACTTGTTTACTTTTGCTGCCCGGTCAAGGTTCTCCCGGGACTTAGTGGCTCGCCAGCTAATGAAAGTGATGGAGTCTGTGTTAGCGATGGGAAGGAAGAGCCTGTGATTGGAGGAGGTCAGGGCTTAGTGCAGGAGAAGTAGACTAGAAGGTATAAATTGGGTCGCTGTATTGGACGCAGCGCTCCTCCCCCGCAGGCGAATGGAGGAGGATCTGGCTTGGTTCACGGGTTGGATCAGGGAGGGCACAGAGTGTCTGTCCATGGCACGGTCCTGAAACCAGAGCCCATGCACACTGAGATCCCTGATCCCAAGCCAGTGTAACACAGAGGTGGAAGGGAAAGTGTCCTACGTCTGTCTGTGAGCGCGAAGCTCAGAACTGATGCCCACGGAGGAGAAATGCAGCAGTTTGCAAAGCTCTTGCATGTTAACAGGGTTTGGGTTATGGGTTTTTTTAAAGCCTGGCTCTAAGCCCTCAGCATGCGTGGCGGGACATGTGTGTCCCCAGCCAGCTCCTTGTAATTAAAGCTGTCTCCTCTTCGTTAGAATGCCTTGTAATTAGAGCCAGGCGTGATGCCTAACTTTAACTTCAGAGGCTCAAAAGTGAAAACTTGAAGCCCTCTCCCCTGGGAAAACGAAATGTTACTCCTGAGGGCATTTTGCACCCAAAACCTACACATTCTGTGCACAATATTTTAAAATTCTGCAAAATTCTGCTAGTTCTCTTTGTCAAATAAATGTGGAGGCGCCAGCATAGCACTGGGGAGCACAGGCCACTGGCTGCACAGAGGTGAGAGATCACTTTGCAGCTCCCCTGGGACACAGACTCAGCAGTGAGGCTGCACCCAATTCTGACATAATGCAAGGACCAGGCCTGCCCCAGAAACACCCCAGGGCCTTGCCCCTCCGTGTGGGCAGGCAGGCTCAGCATCCAAGTGTGGAGGGGCTTAGTGTGGGGGGATGCAGGTGTGGACTGAGAGGGTTCTGTGTGGGGCAATCTGAGCGAGGCTGAGCACGTGGTCTAGCTCCCGACCCAATGCCCTGGCCGGAGCGGGGCCGAGCCGCATGGTGCGACTTGCGAGCCGATCCGGCCCGTGGGCCGTAGTTTGCCCGCCCCTGTGCTACCACCATACAAACAAATAGCAAGGTGGAATCCTGCTGGCCCATCGGTGCAGAGGATTGGCCACTAAAGCAATGCAAGGTGTTTGCTTTCCAGGTGTTCCCCTCACCCTTAATATCAGGCAATGGGGTGTAGTGGTTTTCCCTGGCTCCCAATGCTCTGCTAGCTTAGATCTCATTCCTTTGGTAATAAGGTCGCTGGGCCAGTCCCTGTTAGAACATTTAGAAACAAGCAAACAAAACTACAGCAGGGTCGTTTCAGACTCTTTATAGTTCCAGTTTTCGATCAATACAGCAAGAGGTCTAGGAGCACGGGTTACAATTTTTCAGTGAGATGGTTTAGCCTTGAGTATACAGCGAGTGCACTGACAGGTGTGCTGCAGAACAAAGAGTCTTAAGATGGGTAAACAGTAACCCCAGATCTGGTACATCAGGAGAAAAAAACCCTTCCTTGCAGAAATCCTCATCCATATTGCAACACTGAGCTTCTGTAACATTTTGGAGACCTTTGATGTGGGCTTGGATAAAGGGGACTGTTCCATTCACAGGTCTCAAGTCAGCAAAGTCCTTAAGCATGCTTAACCTGAAGGTCCATCCTTATTCACTAAGGCCTGGTCTACGCTAGAAAATTACATTGCTCAGGAGTATAAAAAATTCACATCCCTGAGCGGTGTAGCTAAGATGACCTAAGTCCCTGTGTAGACGGTGCTGGATTGATGGAAGAATTCTTCTGTCAACCTAGCTACCGCCTCTATGAGAGGTGGATTACCTATGTCAATGGGAGAATCCCTCCTGTTGGTTTAGGTAGTGTCTACACTGAAGTGTTATAGCACTTAATAAACATACGCTTAAGTCCCACTGAAGACAATGGAAGTTAACATTAACTGAAGTTCTCTGTAGACCTTCGTCTCCCGCTGGAAAAATACTGGATGCTATTTTATTTTTTGGGCGGTGGTGAAGGGATCATGAACCTAGGAAACACTCTCCCACCCCAGAAGGGGCTACAACTTGGCACACTAAGCACATACTTTGCAAAGTGCTTTCAGATGCTCTGAGTAATGTGGGAGCGTTGGTAATATTTTTGATTCCTATGCATGCCTCACTTTCCCTCTGAGCTTTGCATTGCAGAGCGAACGAGAAGGAGTTTCTCATGTAGCAGCCTGGCGGGAGATCATGGTCGTTAGCCAACTGAATACAGTCTACACATGTGAATGGAGTGACGGAGTCTTTCGCTCCCTTCTCTGCAGGGAGGCAGAGCAAAGGCCCTGAGTGGAGAACAAAGAAGGGTGACAGGTGTCTGTGCTCACAGACAGCTGAGCTCCCCAAGGGGACAGCACACACAGGCTGGGACTAAAGACAAGGGGACAGAGACTTTCCGATTCCAGATGCCAGGTGTCTAATAAATTGTCACCATGTGAAAAGGCTGCCTGGTGTCACTGCAGATGCTCACTGAGAGCATTGCACCCGGAAGGGGTAAAACATAAACCTCCAGCAGGAGTCTGCCGCGGCTGGAGTTGCTGCAGGGAATCTCAGAGATGGAAGGGGACTGCTGGCACCAGTATGCCCCAGTTTTGACATCATGGAGGCCTTGGGCCTGCCCCTGTGGAACCGTGTGGACCCTCAGGGTCTGGCACACTGAAGGGGTCACTCCCAAGAGACTGCTTCCCGGCCGGGGCATAGATCATATCCTGTGGATCTGTGACAGATTCGAAGGGAAATCTCCTCACACAGCTCTGATTCTTAGTATTCTGCTCCAAGTGCCCCCCACCCCCTTTGGAAAGCAGTGACGGTAATAAAAGTTAAACGGCAGCTTCTGCTGTTACTTTACAGAACGCTCATTATACTGAAATATTTGCACTTAAAAAACCTGCCTAAACATATTTACACAATCGGCTGGATCGGTCCCAAGGCAGTTGCCAGCTATTGGCTCAGTAATAAACCTTTTAAAAAAACAACAACAACAACAAAAAGAATGCTTTCCCTTCCCTTGATTTCCTAGGAGCACAATTACGCCTTCCCATCAGCTCCCGGCTCCATAAATTGTTTTGAATGTCCAGAAATACATTTAAAAAATCCTATTCAACACACTCTCTTTTTCTCTCTCTCATGCCTTTTATTTACATGTATATAAGAGAGAGCAATATGGTAATCTGCATGCTTCCTGTGCCATCAGACATCGCTTAGGATACAAAACAAGGCTCTGCCATCCCTGTCTGTCCTGGGCTGCTCTGCATGTCCCCTGTGTTGTGAAGTCCCATAAATTTTCCCTCTGAGTCTTGTTTTCTGGGGATTGTTTCATTCGGCCTCTTTTGCGTGTCCCTCCAGCTGCCCAATGGCACCTCTCCCGTGGCAGCTGCTGCTTCTTCACGCAGGCCCCAAATATGTCCATCTTCTTTGCTGAATTGCTTTAGAGAGAAGGGCTGTCGAACTGTCTGATGAACCTCGGCACTTGACTACAAATGTATTCCATTTAATAACAAGTATTTTCCTAAGGCATTTGCTTTTGAAGGCATTTAGTCGTCTGTCTGTCCCTTTGGTAGACTTCCAGTATCACAAATAATAATTACTAGGGCAGTCAATTGTGGTTAACTCGCGCGATTAACTCAAAAAATAATAATCAAGATTAAAAAAAATTAATCGTGATTAATCGTGCTGTTAAGCAATAGAGTACCAATTGAAATTTATTAAATTTTTTCGATGATTTTCTACATTTTCAAATATATTGATTTTAACTACTATACAGAATTCAAAGTGTACAGAGCTCACTTTATATTGTTTTTATTACAAATATTTGCACGGTAAAAGTGAGAAACAAAAGAAATAGTATTTTTCAATTAACCTCAGACAAGTACTGTAGTGCAATCTCTTTATCCTGAAAGTGTAACTTACAAATGCAGATTTTTTTTGTTACATAACTGCACTCAAAAACAAAACAATGTAAAACTTGAGAGCCTACAAGTCCACTCAGTCCTACTTCAGCCAATCGCTCAGACAGACAAGTTTGTTTACATTTACAGGAGAAGCTGCTGCCTGCTTCTTATTTACAATGTCACCTGAAAGTGAGAACAGGTGTTTGCATGGCACTTTTGTAGCCGGCATTGCGAAGTATTTACGTGCCAGATATGCTAAACGTTCGTATGCCCCTTCATGCTTCAGCCACCATTCCAGAGGACATGCTTCCATGCTGATGATGCTCGTTAAAAAATAATGTGTTAATTAAATTTGTGACTGAACTCCTTGGGGGAGAACTTGTATGTCTTCGGCTCTGTTTTACCCGCGTTCTGCCATATATTTCGTGTTATAGGAGTCTCGGATGATGACCCACACATGTTCGTTTTAAGAAGACTTGCACAGCAGATTTGACAAAACGCAAAGAAGATACCATGTGAGATTTCTAAAAATAGCTACAGCACTCGATCCAAGGTTTAAGAATCAGAAGTGTCTTCGAAAATTTGAGAGGGACGAGGTGTGGAGAATGCTCTCAGAAGTCTTAAAAGAGCAACACTCCAATGCAGAAGCTATAGAACCCAAACCACCAAAAAAGAAAATCAACCTTCTGCTGGTGGCATCTGACTCAGATGATGAAAATGAACATGCATCAGTCCGCTCTTCTATGGATCGTTGTCGAGCAGAATCCATTATCAGCAAGGACGTATGTCCTCTGGAATGGTGGTTGAAGCATGAAGGGACATATGAATCTTTAGCACATCTGGCACATAAATATCTTGCGACACCGGCTAAAACAGTGCCATTCGAATGCCTGTTCTCACTTTTGGGTGACATTGTAAACAAGAATCGGGTAGCATTATCTCCTGTAAACTGAAACCAAATTTGGTTGTCTGAGCGATTGGCTGAAGTAAGACTGAGTGGACTTGTAGCCTCTAAAGTTTTCCAATGTTTTATTTTTGAATGCAGTTATTTTTTGTACATAATTCTGCATTTGTAAGTTCAACTTTCATGATAAAGGGATTGCACTACAGTTCTTGTATGAGGTGAATTGAAAAATTCTTTTGTTTTTTACAGTTCAAATATTTGTAATCAATAATAAATATAAAGTGAGAACTGTACACTTTGTATTCTTGCTGTAATTGAAATCAATATATTTGAAACTGTAGAAAACATCCAAAAATATTTAAAGAAATGGTATTCCATGATTGTTTAACAACACGATTAATCACGTAATTAATTTTTTTTAATTGCTTGACAGTCCTAATAATTAACTTGTGGTTCTTCACTCTGATTCTTTCTCCTTATGCTTTGCAAAGTTCATTTCCCTTTCTTACCACTTCTTCCGGGCAGCTGTCCGAAAACCAGCAGCTCTGAGAAATGCATTGGCTAATTGAGCAGAAAGGAGGATGTTCTAACATGTCGTCCAAGGGCTGGAGGCACAATCTGAATTGTGTTTATGTTCCATCATTTGGAGATACGTGGTTTTTATTAGATTTTTTTTTGTATTATTTATATGTGGAATATACAGTGGGAACAGCATTAATTTGCACTAATGAGCGGGCGATCCGCCGAGAATCCACTGGGGTTTTTGTAAATTAACAAGGAAGCGAATAAACACAATTATGAAAAAAAACCAAACAGGCAATTGTTTTTCAACAGCAAATGTACTTTGTTCCCTGATCTGACTTGTGTTTAGTTTTAATTATTTATGATACTTCATAGTTTGCTACTTAATGTGGTGTAATATATTTTGTACAAAGTAATGAAGTCAGAGTAACTTGAGACCTTGCTTCAGCATCTGTTAAAACTTTATCGGGAAGAAGAGAGAAGCTTCTGGGTTTTGTCAGTGTGAATTATGGGGTACGTGAATTAGCAGGGTTCTGCTGTAATTATTATTATGTTTTCTCATTAGCGTTAAGGTCACTCCTATAGGCCCCAGCTGAGATCTTGGGCCCATAGTGCTGAGACAGTCCCCGAAGAACTTAGTCTAATTAGGCAAGACAAACAAAGGATGCGAGACAGGAAGGACTGTGTTCCTCATTTTAGAGATGGGGGATTGCGGTACAAAGATGAAGTGACTCACCCAGGTGTCACAGGGAGCGTGTGGTAGAGCTGGGAGTCAAAGCTCTGTTCCGGTGCAGCGCCTGTAACAAGATCGTATTTCTCAAAGAAGCTGTGTGTTTTCATTCCTTGGTCAGTCAGGTTACCCTGTGTGCTTTCCCCCCTCTGGTAGTACCACTACTGCCACATTCATTGGAACAGTGATACTAGCTTGGAGCCAATTTACCCAGGGTGGTGGCTGATTGTTCCCAGGTAGAGAGGCTCTAGCTCAACCAGAAGTTATGGGCTTAGTGGAGGAACCACTGGGTGACGTTCTGTGGCCTGTCTTGTGCAGGAGTTGGGACTAGCTGATCATAATGGTGTCTTCGGGTCATGAAAGCTACCACTTCACGGCAGCGCCCTGTTGGCAATAGTTTGTGCTTCCTCCTAGCAGTGCCTGCCTGGGCTCCAACAATGGAGGGCGTCCTTCAGTGCCTGGACATGAGCTGTTTGGACTTCCAGCAATGCCCCAGCAGCGGTATCTGGGGCGTCAGAGAGCGTGATTGAAGGAGTTCCTTTCGGGGACTAAGGAGAAGCCCTTTCTCTGCACCACGGAGGCCACCACCACCTTCCTCCCAAGCAGCATCGAAGGAACATTCAGGGGGCTCTTTGCCGTGAGCTGGGTGAAGGTGTGTGGAGTCATAATGGAGCTCTGGGATGGGAGTTAGTGTCCAGGACAGCTGCTTGGTGGGAGGAAGATGATGGGCATGACCCTCTCATCAAAAGGACCATCCGTCTGGCGTAGAGGGAACAATCCTCTGCGGAAAGGCTGGTTGGGGGGATCCTTGCCAAGCTCTTGTTGCCCTGAAGAGCTTCGGTGATGAAAGCCTAAAAATCCCAATCCCTGGAGCTTTTCATTCCCCAGCTCTCTCCCCTGTTTGTTTTCAAGTTGCTTGGGGCCATGCCAAGCCTCTTCAGCCATCCTAGTTATCGCTGAGCAGATACCTGGTTGCCTGTTTATTAGATGAAAGTTCCTGATTTGTACCAGTCCTTGTTTGTCTGGGTTGGTGGGAAAGGAAGGGAGGCAGGGCGCGGGCAGGATGCCATAAATGTCTTAGCAGCAGCTCCAACAGCCTTTCAACGTGTTTATTGTCTGAACTAGGTTTCATTTGCTTGGGTCAGAGGGCAGCTAGGGGAAGCGAATGTGGTTACTGTGCTGTGACCCAGTTTAATGTGTCTCTCAGAACCAAGTACAGGAAATCTGCCACTGAGAGTTCATGCATGCAATCTGCTGCCTGCTTTTCAGAGTAGCAGTAGGCTTTGGTAAGTAGTCCCCTGGAAACATTATTATTATTATTATTTTAGAGCCAGAGAGGCAGGCAACATTAACGCTCCCTTTTGCAAAGAATAGCTGGGAAGGGACACTGAATTAGCCGCTTTTCTTCTGTCTGTAGGACACTGATGTTTTCCTGTCTGCTGTCCAAAAGCCTCTTAAGAAGGGAGCCTGGCCATTGTGGGTTAGAACAGCAGGGTTCCTGTGCTTGCCTTTTCAAGAGGCATTTTCATTTAAGTCCTTGTTTAAACAGTAATTTAAATATTAGCCGTGTTATTTGTATAGCCGTAGCACTTAGAGGCATCAGCTAGGTCGGGCACCGTTGTGTCAGGGGCTGTACAAGTGCGTAGTAAATGACGCTTTAAGATCTGTGCGGTATAGAGGAGCTTTACTGTTGGTATCAGACTCTTTTCTGTTACATTTCAGTCTTTCAGTTCTTGACTTGAGAGGACTTCTTTTTTCTTACTTTGCTAGAAGTCTATTGATCGGTTTGAATGATCAGAGTAAGAAAAATCAGTGTGTGTGCCTAGAATGCACATTTCAGGTGCTTTTGGGGGGGGGGGAGGGCTTGGATAACTCAAGCTGCTTGAAAAAGCTTTGGTCTTATCCTGGACCTTGCACTCTGCTGGGCTGTCCACGTTTGGAAATGTGATCGTTAAACCGTGATAGCTAATGCATTTAAACTCCGAGTACCGACTGGGAAAATTGCAGTTTGTGCTAGCTGGTTCTGGTGAATCCTAGAGGGGAGCCGAGGGTTAACTCTAAACTGGCTGACCTGTTAAAAGCAATGATGAGCCCTGTCTAGGCTCAGATTTTAAAACACGTTGGCTGGCAAGTTTTTAATAAAATCACCTTTTGTACCTAGCCCACCAAGGGCAAATGATTTGAAGAAATGTAGCGTAGAAATAGTTTGAACTGTTACCCTCCCAAGATGTGTAGCTCCAGTTAGCGGCGTGTTCTGTTTGTTCAGCAGCTGCTTTTCTTCCGATGCCTGCGTATAGACTATCCCGGGGAGACCATTCCAACGAACATCACACTGTACGTTTGAATGGTACGGACTGTCTGATTGGCAGGCTCACCTTGCCGTTTGTCCCCAGCAAAACAACATTCAATGTATTTTTTCTTTTAAATAAAACTATAGGGAAATGTGACTTTGTCTGAGATTTTTAATACGAATGGGTCTGGGATTTTAAAGTTTGTAGTTCCCACAGCAACTGTAACTGTTCTTGTACTTACGCTAGGCTTTGTAGGGCTGTGTATGCTATTAAATTTATGCGCTGTGTGCGTATGGGTGGGGTAGCGTATAGGCTAGATATCCATATGGCACACACATGGGGGCTGACTTAGTGTTACTGTGGGAGCCCTAATTCTTAAATTCCTGGGCCAGACTCTGCATGTGGCTGCGCCAGCGTAAATCCATCTGCACCAGTAAACTTCAGTGCCAAATTTAGCCCCTTCCACTTATCTTCATGTTCCCAGCAGTAGAGCGCTTGAGTGTGTCGCTGCTAAGGCAGTTTTGCAACCATTTGTCGCCTCTGGGCAGGGGTAGATGGGACCAGGATAAAAAAGAGGGTGCCCAGTCATCATGAGAGCTCAGATCCATCTGAGTGTCAGGAGAGCTATGGAGGAATACAGGAAATAATACGCTTCTGTCCAAAGCCCCAGTTCAGTAAACCGTCCTGATTGGGCAAAGCTTTGAAGCATGTGCTTAAGCCCTACTGACTTGAATGGAACTTAAGTACATGCGTAATGTTAAGCACATGCTGCGGTGGGCTTTGCTGACTCCGGGCTCAAAAGGGGATGTGGACATGTAGGTAGAACGTGCCCTATTAGTTGATCGATTTGCCTCTTATCATGTTTCATTGGGGCGTTTTTTTTTTTGGAGAGGGATATGGTCTAGTGATCTGAGCTGCTGTTTATTTTAAACCAGTTTTCTCTCTTTCATTGACTTACTCTCTGACCTTCTGATGCCTTGGTTTTCCTATCTGCCCAATGCGGATAACAATACTTGCCAGCCATGCAGTTCTAGTGTCTCTTTAGCTCATTGTGGATCTGTGCTATGCAAGGATTACTGTAACTATTTAACATGAGAGGCTAATGCTATCCACTGAAGACCACAAAAGCTGCATGCTATCAGTGAATACACTGCCAGCCAAGGTGGGCAACAAATGTATCTTAGTGACACACAAGCAGAGCTAACTCTTGACATGTCCACCCTGAAATCCTTTAGGTACCGAGCTGATCGCTTCCCCTTACACCTAACTCTTCTCACTTCCTTCCCACCCACATCTCCAACATCTCCCATAAAAATCCTGCCCCATTGGCTGGCCTCCTCCCCCACAAACAGCCATGGTGAAAAGAAAAGCTTTATTTTGGATTCTTCTCTGCCACTGACTTCCTGTGTGGCCGTGAACAAGTCATTTAATCCAAGAACATAAGCATGGCTGTACTGGGTCAGACCAATGGTCTATCTAGCCCAGTATCTTGTCATCTGTCAGTGGCTGGTACCAGCTGTTTCAGAGAGAATGAACAGAACAGGGCAACCTCTTGGCCTCAGTTTCTGCACTGACTTCAGTTTTCTCAGATTCTCTACTATGGGGATGAAGACAATAACTTACCTTGCAGGGCGTGTGAGGTTTAATTAATGTTTGTAAATTCCTGGGAGCGCCTCAGCTGGAAGGTGCTACAGAAGGGGCAGAGTGTTATTACCATTAGTGACACAATGTGCTTTTCAAAGCCATTCCATACTGTTCAGAGATAATGTGGGTCAGCTGCAGTGGAGATCTGGGGGTAATTTAAGAAGGTGACTGTAGAAGGACTGCTAGGATGGGCCTTTCGCCTGACCTAATGGTTCCTCTAGGGTTTGAAGGAGCTTGTGTAACAAATGTAGTATAGGGAAAAGTCCTCGGCCTAGGGGTGTGTGGAAACCACAGGATGCAAAGAAGGGCATGATACGTGGGAGCGTGTGTAAGAGAGAGAGCATTCTGCTGAGAGCAGTCTTATTTATCATCATTAGTGAGCTGAAGGAAGGAGCTAACAGCACATTAATTAAGATTTGCAGAAAAAATAACATTGGGAGGTGCTGCACAGAGGGAAGATGGAGCCATAACACAAAGGGATCTTGGGGAGGGGGTTAATGTGGGCAGGAAATAACAGACTGATGTTTGCTCTGGAGAAACGTGAACTCCTACATGTATCTGGGCAATATAGTCTCTGACATGCATGGCAGTTTTCCTCCAAGCTACCACTCGGTGCAGCTCCATCAGAAGTACCTGTGTTGGGAGCTTTGCTGCGGTGGCTTACCCCGCTCTGAGCAGGGTTAGATGATAGGGTGCTCGATGCCAGCAGTTCTGTCATTGGTACCTCTGGTGGAGCTGCATTGGCGCTAATGCGCTGATGGAAACTTGAAGAAAAATGCTGGTGTAAGCACAGCCTGAGGGAGGGAGAGATCTGAGAAGCAGGAGGCCTTAGGGATGAGAGCCGACAGTCAATCTCACACGGCCTTGCTGTTGTTCTTACTAATTACAGTGCCACCTAGGAGCTCCAGTCATGGCCAGGACCCCATTGTGCTAGGTACTGTACAAACACAAACAAAAACACCCTTCCTGCCTCAAAGTGTTTACAACTGAAGACAAGAGACAGCAGATGGATCCAGACACATGGAGGACTAGAAGGAAACAATGAGACCACATTGGTCACTGTGATAGGAAGTGATCTCAGTACACCAGCATTGCCTAGTCTTTTGCAGCCATCTCGGCAAAGGAGGGGTTTTGAAGGAGGAGAACGAGGAGTTTTTGCAATGTGGTGTTGTGTCCAAACAAGCCGATACGATTTGCAGGATGTGTATACAGAAGTACCACACTGCAGACAAGGGAGCTGATAGACCTCTTCTGTGGGCTTTGTCTACATAAAGCTTTGGTTGTGCTGTACCTCAAGCTAATTGGTTGCTAGTTAACGAACACTGTTGTAGATGCTCCCAAATGTCGGCATCTGGTTGTGGTTTGCTCTAGGATTCAGCCTAGGACGAACTATGACCAGGAACAAATGTTTCCTGGAGCAAACATTTATGGAGTGTGAACACTAGAATTTACAGCCACGCGAGCTAGCTCTGATGAATCTGGCAATCCATTAGCTCAAGTGACATCGAGTCCAGAAGCTCGAGCGCAGATGTAACGCACGTGCACACAACGCAGCGCTTTGTTCTCCCACCGTGGTGGCTGACACACAGATAGAAGTTGTTGAGTCTGCTATAGTCCTAGCTAAGAGGGCTGGGTGCTGTTAGCTCAGGAAGGAAAGCTCCATGTGTTAAGATCTAGAGGTGTGAGGTTCGATTTCCCTTTTAGTGATGTCCAATTCTGGACTTAGGGTATGCCTTCACTAGGTTTGTAGAATGGGTGGGGAAAGAATGAGTCTACACTACAAAGTTTTGCCAGCCTCGCTATGTTGGCTTGGAGTGTGGGGGAAAAAAATCCCCCTCCCTACCCCCCAGTAGACCTAGCTATGCTGGCCAAAACCCCCACGTAGTCACAACTTTGCCGCTTCTGTCCGCATGCCTGGGTGGGAGGTGTAGTTGTGCCAGCAGAAAATCTGTTAGTGTGCGCTGTATCTGTGCTAAGGGGCTCACGCCGGCATTGGCTCCGTAGTGTAGACAAGCCCTGCCTTTCCCCTGCAGCCCTCCGTCTGAGCACTGTCCACCTGGGAAAAGAATATTCACATGCTCCTGTCCCAAAGGTCCACTTCTCCGATAAAAATGGCAACCAGAATTCACTGCAGGTGAGACAACTTCAGGGGCAACCCTTACTCTTCCTTCTCTCTGAGCCCGGGCAGGGTTGAGAACCGAATGCCTTCAAGCCCAGGAGAAGGCAAGGCCTGGGCCCTGTATGAGAGGCCTGTGTCTATGACAGTACCCAAGTTACAGTCTGGACTGATGAATGGTGGTGTCCCCTCAATTCCCCATCCTGGGGTGCCTTTTGCACTGCTTCACTCTGAAAGCACCCACTCCTGGTCTGCTCACACCCAGCCTCCAGCATGTATATCACTCCCACCTAAACTGTATAGCTCCTGACTTACACTAGGATACCAGCCATCTCCCAGTCCCAGACTTTCCCCCAGATATGTGCGTTTGTACTGCCCCGCACCCTCCTAGACAGTACACGTTCTTCTAAAATCTGTCATTTGTTACTAGAGAATGATATATGTACAAATCTTGTTATCCCAAATGGAGTTTCCCTAACACTTCAATCCAAACACACTGGTTTAGCTAAAACAACAAAAGAGATTTATTAACTACAGAAAGATACAGTTTAAGTCATCACAAGTAATGAGGCACATAAGGTGGAATTGGTTATAAGGAAATAAAAGGTAAAACACAACTAACACCTGACTTAACAAGCTAAGTGACTACAAAGCAAAGGTCTCTCTCACCGCATGTTCCAGTAATGTTACTGGCTAAACCTCTTTCAGGCGGGATCTCTCCCCCAGTCCAAAGCTGCTTCCTTTGTTCTTCAGGTGTTGACGAGGCCGTGAGTAGAGAGCCAGGGAGAGATGATGGGGTGTCTGCCCTCTCCTCTTAAAGCCCTTTTTCTTGCACAAGACTTGTATCCAGCTGATGTTCAGGAGACCGAAAGTCTGTGTGGCCAGGGGCCTTAAACTGCTTCTTTGTCAAAATTTAGGTTTTTTTTGCCCACACCCTCTCCGCTGGGGAAGAGTGAGCACTTAGTCAGGTGGTGGTCTATTTGATCTCAGTGACTCTTGCCTGAAGAGTTGGCTGGCCTTTTCTCTCTGGGGAATTGTATGCGACTGCCCTCCAGAACACGTCTTGGTAATATCATATGGTACAATTTTATATTCTTAACAATGTTGCCACACATTTTACCAGGACAATAACGATCAGCAAATCATGAGTTTTCAAATGATACCTTCCACAGTATGCTTTATACAGAATTAAACTTAGCCTTGTAAAAGGGGTGAACATAGGGGTACAGACTGTCACGGTGCTGTATTTATACTACTTAGGGTTGATCTAGACATGTTATGGGATATAGCAGTGGTTACCATGGTGTTTCTAACACTGGCTGTTAGCACTGGAGCACCTTGCTATTGGGAATCTGTCAGCTATCCCTGTTAGGTGTACACCCAAATTCATTGGTACCATTGAGTGTTTGTTTCTCACCCATGGGTAACAATATTGTCATCAAGGACTTTGTAGCTCACGTAAACTACACAAACTCTCACTCCGCTTGCCAGGTAGTGATGCGGGCTTGGAGGGAGCCCTCCTCTTTCTTTAATCCTTTGAATCAAATCTGCTACCCACAGATTTCTTGTCTCCCACATCCTCCACCAACTGCTGAGTCCTGGAGCTGCATTTTGTACAGGTGACTCATTTTACTCTTTCAAACTCTGGTTCTCCTTCTGCCATACCCGCTCCCCATTTGTGTTCCCCATCTACGTGGCCCAGCGGCCATCCATGTCGCGGGAGTGGAGAAGTATTTAGCTGGTTCTAAATAGACACCTGTGGATGCCATTAAGATGGCTGGGCAGTCCTCCCAGAGTTCCTGCTACATCGGGCTGGCTTCACTTTTCCCCCTTTCCCAGTGCTAAGCAGTAGCTCTCGTGGTCTGAGTTTACCTCTCCTTTCCCTGACGTCCATGGTGACACCCAGTTCCCAAGCCACCTCTGTTGCAGGTAGACTTGGCTTATGCCCACAATCCCTAGAGCCCTGGAGCAGGGGGGAGAGCGCTCCCCTGCCCTCGCTGTGTGTTGGCAACTTGCAACTGCATTGCCTTCATCCTGATCCCCTTATCCCTGGAGCCTGACTTGTGAGCACCACGACTGTATGCATGTCCATGCTCACCCCAGGCTTCAGCAGCAGGAGTTAGGATCGGGTGTTGCCTTCATGAGGGCTTCAACCAGTCCCTTGTGTTGGATGGGCTGAGGAAGCCTGCTTAGAGCACCCTCACGTCTCGGTGGTCCCATTCCCCTTCGGGACTCGGCTGACTCTGGGGGCACGGAGCAGTGCAGGGAGAAGGACATTACGTGGGAGAATATGCATGTTCACAGCTCGGAGGATTAAAGGCCTGTGTTCTTATCACTGCAGAACAGAGTATTATAAATCCAGCCTTAGAATACCCAATCCCCTCGCGACTCGGCCATTGTTCGGGAATATTAAAAAGCCCTGAGACAGAAATAATCAGTTTCCAAATGACACATTGTCAAATAAAACATTTCTCATATTATCCATTCCTTCCCCTTTCTCTCTCCCTCTCCCTCAGTTGGATAATTTAACATGAAAAATAGATTAAAATGAGGCCGGCTTCAATGCCTCCTAAGTTTGACTTTTTTTTTCAGGAAGCTCTCCCATCTGTGTGTGTGTGGTGTGTAAACCGGGGGCTGTCCGCACTGAGGTCAGGGACGGAAAAGAGAATGAGCTGCAAATGAGGAGCCCTTTTTGTTTCTTTTTTCTTTTCTTTAAGAGTGCCGCTCGGTAGCGGTGCCCGGTGTGCGATGGATTGCTTCCGCCAAGCACTGTCAGAGCAGGGAAGGCCTGGGGAGGTGCACTGAGTCTTCCTGGGACCAGCAGTGAGCAGCCCGCAGGGGCTATCGACCTGTGTCGAACTGGGGAGAGCAGGGGGCCTGTGGCTCTGGCCAAGAGAAGTCTCCCGTGCAGCGGTAGGGCGTGCGGTGCTGGCTCCGGGCAGCGGCCCCAGGAATGCTGAGGGTTAGTGTTCCCCGTGTGCGCTCCCCCAGCAGTCTGAGTACATGAGCCACATTTCGCCGCACATCGGTGCGTTGCTGCCCGCAGCTTGGGGCCTGGCTGCGCTCGGGGTGGGATTAAAAGGCCGCCTCCTTGATGATTTGCGTAGGGGGAGGATTTGCACATTTCTGCCCTTTCCCAGCCGGCTTGAGTTGGTTCAGACCCCGCTGCCCAACTTGCTGCTGCAGGGGCGCTCGAGGTCATGGGGGGCCCCCATCCCATCAGGGACTGGCTGGAGTCTGTCACAAATGTAACAGGAAACCTCTATACAGTGTTCCCCTACTTCCCTGCACAAAAGACACATCCGACCTGGCCCCCCACCTGTTCTCCCCCCCTTCTCTCCTTGGCAGAGCAGTTTGGTGCGGAGGAGGAGTTGGAAGAGAAAGCTGCCCTTGGCCTTGAAGACAAGGCATTCAACCAAGTGGTTTGGCAGGGGATTCACTTGCACCAGCCTTGTAATCTTCAATGGTATAGGCTAACTCCAGGCCGGAGGAGGGAACATCAGACTAATCATGTCTGTGGCTCTGTGCAGTTTGTGATATCCCTGAACCAGAAACATCTCGGTGGGCCCAATACAATAGACTGACAATTTTATTTGTCGTGGTTCAAGCTACTTCCCCAAACCACATCTGACTGCAGCAGCCGTGGGTGGATGCTGTGTTAATCTGGTGTGCCAGCTGCAGGCCCCTGGCAGCCAGAGTGGTTCCACTTTCACCGATGGTTCAGATTAATGTCACATTTGATCCCTTCACACTTTTCCTTCCCTCCTCTGGCTCCAGTTGGCAGGTGCTTTTCCAATGGTAGGAATGTCCATGGCTGTCCAGGGCTTTTCCCCCCAGTGCTCAGACTTTCTTCTGGATCAGTTGCAGACCCCTAGGTAGGGAGAGGAAATGTCTGTGGAGGACGGTGCCTGCAGGGGACTGTTTGAACAGGGCACTGAGCATTAGGGCTGTCCGGAAAACCAGACTTGCGTTCTGAGAGACATCCCACCCCTGAAGAGCCACTAGCCCATTGGCTAGAGCATGCTCTTGGGAGAGCCAGGTCCAGAGCTGTGCTGTGCCTGTTTCAGCCTCCTAGAAAGTCTCCACAGTCTCCCCCATCCCAGGTGAGGGCCCTGCGCCAGGCTATTGGCTATTCTGGGGTGGGTGGGTCTCTGGTTTTGGCCAATAATTGAATCCTGAACCAGAGAAACCTTCCTGGTGAACAGACACAGGGACGTGTCTGAGAAAAGCTTCATTTTTGAGGAGTTGGCATTTTCTGAGGATGATTTCGCGGAAAAGTTCCTGACCTGCTCTGGTGAGCGTATAAGGGGGCATGTCCCCTTTCCCTGTCTGAGCGGTAGGGCGTTAGGAGCAAGCAGAGGGCACCCTTCTTGGCTCCGAGTGTTAGGGCAGGGGGGAGCCTATCAGAGCTGTGGGGTGACACTTTGGCTATTTGAATGCACTCAGATCGCTGGGGTGTCCATTCCTGCTGTTGAGGAAACAGCCCAGGTCCGGTGCTGAATGATGCAGAGCTTTCACTGGCCTAAGGCAGCCTGAACATCTCCATTCCTAGCTTTCCAGCTGCCGCTTTCACTCAGGCAGCTTGATAGGTGGGTTCCAGTCTGGCTCTGCCGCTCCTCCTAAGCTAACAGCCACGAGGCTGTGTCCCTGGGCTGGAGGTGGGCAGCAGGGATGATCTCCAGCAGGCCCTGCATTTAGACACCTGAACGCTGATACACAGCACTTGGGTAATGGAAAGCTCCTGCTGGCAAATTGCATGTGCTTTGCGGGAGGATCTCCTGTTTGCGGCCAGAGGCTAACACCCCAGAAGAGATTCTCGTTTGCCAGCCTCTGCCTGCTCCCGCTTGGTTCTGAGGCCAGGGTGGGATGGGTGAGGGTGTTGTCTTCTAAAAATTCCTTTGCGTCTCCCCCTCCGCTCTTCTTATCTGATGGAGCTCAGAGCTCTGCGGCCTCATTCCTCGTAAATCCAGCCTACCCGCTTCCTACCTCCCCTTCCATGAAACTGACTGACCGGACAGCGTGAGCTCGTCCGCCGGCTGCTGCAGGAGCGTTGTGTGATGCCACCGGCAGCTCCGCTGTAAGGCCACTGGACGGTCATAGGAAGTGCTGTACCTCGTCGTGCGTGAAGGCCGCCATCTTGGCTGACCTCAGGGTTGGACCGGGATGCTCCAGAGCTAAAATCTTGAGCTGCCACTGCTTGAGCTAACAGTCTGTAGTGGAGGGGTTGTAAGAACTCGTATCCTCTGCACCTCAGCACGGAGGGGGACTTTTAAGACCCCCACCGGTGGGTTACACATGCAGGATTGCTGCAGCTGAATGGCCCCAGCGTCCCCAGGGGTTCCAGTCACTGCAGGGTGGGGATTGTGCATCGCCCTTATGTCATGGTGTCGCCATGTTGCCCTCCGGGGAGACCCTTACTACAGGGTCTCTATGGCTGTGTGGTCGAGTGGATGAAGTGGTACAGCTGGGTGTGTCATAAATCAACAGGTGGAAACTCCCCACCCCCATGAATGACTCTCCCAAGAGGCCATGACCTGCCTGGATGCGGAGCTCCAAGAAACATTATAATTTATATCACTGTCATGCCTTAGAGTCCCAGTCATGGACTGGGACCCCATTGTGCAAGGCACTGTGTGCACACACACAGGGGAACAGAAGATGGATTCCCTCTTTTTCAAACTCTCTTGGGTACCCTTAGTCTCCCCTGATCCTGAGCGCCGAGGAAGAATCCTCACGCAGTCTGTGATCCTCCCCTTGTGTGCCCTTCTCCCAGTCACAGCTGCAGGAGTCTTTTCTGGCCACTAATGCGTTCGGTTTCCCGACAGACACTGTCTGCTAAATTGGGAAAGTCATGCTGAGCAAAGTCATTCCGCCTCCCTGAGCCCTTCTTCCTATTAGTGTCCATTACAGAACCAAATGAGAAAACAGATGAGGCTGGGGAGGGGATCCTAATGAGAGCTGCCATATTGCGTTTTTACGGCAGATTGGGCTGGGCCAGGAAAGCTGTGGGCTCCTCAGAGGCCCCCTCCTTATGGCAATCTTTCCTCGCCTCCTAATGCTGCTCCCTGGTGCTCCAGGCAACCAGCTGCTGGATTCATGACCAAATATACCACTGGAGAAGCAAAGGTCCAGGTGGTGCCCCCAGGACCTAGCAACCAAGGACTGCTTCGCACGCTTCCCAGCCCTCCGCAACCAAACCAACACTTCCTGAGACTTCCCCCACGTCCCAGGGCACCCCGGGCTCTGAGCAGACCTCTCTATTCCTGATCTCTTTCCATCTCTGACAGGGACACTGCCTCCGTTACTCTTGGTAACTTAGAGGCCAAGAGGTTTTCCATTGGGTAGGGGTTGGGGGGATAAAAAAGCAGGTGTAACTTGTGGAAATAGGCTGTGGATGGGTACCTGTGCCTGAAGGCTGGGGGTGTGAGCGGCTTCTTTACCATACACAACACTGCAAGAGGACCCATTCCATCCACTATACACAAGCGTGTCGGCTGTGTATGTGTCTACCAGAAGCCACTAGGCGGGTTTGTGAGCATGAGACCGTTCTGTTGTACATGAGTAGGAGTTTGTGGGGGTGGAGGGGTGATGCTCATCCACCCCACATGGCCGTGTGGGTTTTGGGGTGCACGGGGACCCATTCACCACACTCGTGACCTTGTGGGTGCGATTGTGAGATCCACCCACCATGCATGAATGTGCAGGGGGCGTAGGGGCGTGCTAGAAGACTGCCGTGCACGACCCTGTGGGTGTACATGGTATCTCGCCATCTGCATCACGTGTGATATTGTGTATTCCTCGGCGGCTTTCTTTTGAAGTTGAGTGTGACTGCATTAGGGTGGAACCGGCTCAGAACACGGGCAAAGGTTGCACTATTGTGAAAGCAGCGAGTGAGTCTGCTGGATCCATCCCGCTGTCGTTGGCTGAGGGTCTGTCTCCCAAGCTAACTCATCTTGTGAATCGCATTTTTTAGACACTAGCTTTTTATAGATTATCCTGTTTGTGTCTCAGATCTCTCTGTGCACTCACAGTGTTTTTACTGAATACAGATGAAATATTTACATGTCAGTTACACGGTTTGTAAAGTTCCTGGATTTGGGCATTCATTTTCCAATATAAATTCCTCCCCTGCCCCAGCAGTTACATGTCACGCTATAAAGCCCTGATTGTTCACGCCACTCCTGATTTACCTGCCCTGGGATATTTGTCTGCCACAATATGAAACTGACTGGAAGCTGCATCGGGGGTCTCAGAGCGGCTTGCAAATGGCAAGTGCATTTCTCTTGCCTGCCTGCGTTAGGTGCCCACTTGAAAGACAGACCTCCAGAACAGGTGCAGTGTGGACTGTGACAATGAAGACTTCTCCATTGCTGCCCAGCCTTGGTGACTTCACTTGAAGAGATCACCTCTGAGGATGGACCTGCATTAGGAAGCACTTTTACCACTGTTCCCATCAGTGCATCTGCCAGGAGGGCGTGTGCGATACTGTTTCAGAGGGGTAGCCTTGGGCTGAGGCACTGGGCTGGGAGGCAGTTGATCCAGGGTCAACTCTTGCCTCTGCCACAGCCTCCCCATCTGCAGAATGGGGAATAAAGCTTCCCTACCTGACCAGGGAGTGGGGAGGTAAGGATAAATTTAGTGATGGTGAGGTGTTCAATGTAAATAATAGATATAAATATATAAATCCATTGCAGTGATATATTTGATAAGATCGTCTTTGGCTTGGAGAGGGAAAGACTGGGCCCCGGAATTGTCCGAGGGGTTCCTGAAGAGCGGTGTTGCTCACCAGCTGTAGGAAAGGTGGCCCAATGGCGATGGTGCTAGTCTGAGATCCAGATTCAATTCACTGCTCTGCCACAAACATTGCGTGACGTTGGGCAAGTCACTCGGTGTCTCTGTCTCCGCTCCCCAGCCGTACAATGTGGATAGCAGCACCGCCCTGCCTCCCAGGGGTGTTAAGGATAAATGCATAAATATTTTGAGGCCCTCCGATATCATGATAATGGGGGCCAGATACGTACGTCTTCATTGCAGCTGGGGATGTGGTGTGCAGCTCATGCAGATGTACCCACACTAACGGTAATCTTGCTAGATGGCTAAAAACATCAGTGAGAGTGCAGGCTTCATTACGGGCTGGATATGCAAGTACGTTCCAAGGGTATAGTCCAGGCTGCCTCATCTTCAACTGCTGGTTTTATCCGGCTAACTAGGTTACAGCTAGTGCGGGTACGTCCACCTGAGCTGCGGTGTGGACGTACCCCTATCCTGTAAGTTCTTGAAGTGTGCGCTCTCCATTAAACACCACTGTAATGGCACCCGTGCAACCCCTCCAGTGTAGATGTGCTGCACTGGTGTAAAGTGCTGGTAACCAGGATAATTCCCACTGGTGCAGCGCATCTGGTTTCGGGGGTTTGCAATGGTGGAGCACTTTGCTTTATCTTCATTCTGTTCTTAGATAATCGCCCCGTTGCTACCAGGAGGGAGTGGGAGCTATTGCAATATGTAGCTTGATATCTAATGAGTCAGATTAGCTGGATCAGCCGCTAATAGAATTGACCCTGCCCCATGGAAATTGAGTACCATGCAGTTTGCTGTGCCGGCATCTTTTGGCTGAGACCTTCTGACATCCCCTCTGCTCTGCTGAGACTTCAGATCTTTCCCCCCCACCCCTGTTTTTTGGACTAAAGTGTTGGCCCTTTGTCCTTGGCCAGAAGCTTTCCTGCCCATGCAACATGCTGTGTGCTTGTTAGGTTTCCTGGCTGCTGCCTCCACCCCAGAGGTGGCTGCATTTCAGGAGTGTGTGTTTTCCTGACAGCAGGTGGTTTTCCTGACAGCTGGCACTTTGCAAAGTGCTTTGGGATCATCCCAGATGAAAGGGTGCTCCAGAAATGGGGGAGGAGGGGAGATGGTGATGCTGCCCTGGTCCCTTGCGGGGTCTGGAGGGAACAGAGCAATGCAAACTCTGAGCTTCTGTTAATGCTTCTCCTTTGCTCTCCGGCAGGGTGGCCTGATCGCTCTGCTTCTGCTCCTGCTGGTGTTCACGGTGGCGCTGTATGCCCAGCGGCGATGGCACAGGCGCCGCCGGATCCCCCAGAAGAGTGCCAGCACTGAAGCCACCCACGAGATCCACTACATCCCCTCGGTGCTGCTGGGCCCGCAGGCCCGGGAGAGCTTCCGCAACTCGCGCCTGCAGGCTCACAACTCCGTCATCGGCATGCCCATCCGCGAGACGCCCATCCTGGATGACTACGACTTCGAGGACGAGGACGAGGTCCCGCAGCAGGTGGAGCCTGGCGCGAGGGAAGACGAGTTCGGCAGCCAGGTGACGCGGACGCTGGAGAGCCTGGGCAGGGGCGGGGAGGAGAAGCCCGAGTACGAGAAGAAAGGTTTGTCGCTTTCCTTCCTATTTACTCCCTCCCTGCTGGCCAAACAGCTGGCTCCCAAATGTACCAGAGGGTCATTAGGAGGTGGTAGCTGATCTCGGAGGTGCTGGTTGGCAGCCATCCCATTCATAGTCTCCGCTCTCCTCTTGCTCAGTTGAGTGCATGCTCCGAGACACCCAGCTTCAAATGCTTTAAAAAAAAAAACAGAATCGGGCAGCAGCCTTCGCATAGGGAACCTGGCTGCTCGCTCGCTCATGTGCGACTGTACTGCAGGCATATTCTTGATCAGTGCTTCAAAGGGGGGAAACTCCCGCCAGGGCCTCTGATTCGGTGATGATTTTTGTTCACCATAGTGCAGCGAGGTCTCCGTGCCATGTGTGCCGCATCGCAGCTTCTCGGGTGGGAGCCAGTCCTGGGTCTCGGGCATCGTCTCCCTTAGCCCGTGGCCTGCGTTCCTGGCAAACCATCCTTGCCAGGGGTTTTCACGCTGGGGATTCTTTATAGCGTTAGCCGGGCGGGGTGCTGAAAGAGAGATTCTCATGCTTTAAAATAACACAGCCTAGCCTCTAACGGAGAGCTTTTCATCTTCAGAACACTTCACAAACGCTGATCCTCACCCCCTCTCCTAAGATTGGTATTTATGAATATTCCCCATTTCTCAGAAGGAGGGGGAAACTGCAGCACAGTTTGGTAACTTGTCCTAGGCTGAAGAGGGCACTGGTGGGAGTGCTGCAGTTGGAACTCTGCAGCTCCTGGCTCTGCGATGACCAGGCCGTGTGATTGCACACACGTCCCTCAGCCAGCCTGGCAATCTCGCTTTGCTGGTCAGATGATGCAGCATTAAAGCGAAGTACCAGAGAAACCCGTGTGCGTAGGAAGTTGGTGGCGTTACAGCTTCCCATGCGTTTTACTTTATTTTCTCCCCCGTTGAATCCTCCTTGAAAAATGAATGGTCTGAAACCTTCCATTTCCAACAAGCGTAAGAATTTTCACCACCGCGTGCCCTGCCGGGCTAGCGAACTTTTAGCTGTAATTCTGTGCCCGTCCAGCACAACTGGTGCCGGCAGTGGTGGAAGCGGCAGTGTGGACAGGGATCGTAGGTCTTTACTGTCATCATGGATTGTACAACATGATGGTAGACAACCCTGAATGCCTGAATCTCACCGACACTACAGCTTCTGGGGTGGCGGCCACTTAGACTGGGAGCTCTGGGGCAGGGACGACCGTTCTGGTCTGCGTTGGTGCAGCGCTTTGTACAGTGGAGTGCTGGTTCGTGAATGGGGCTTGGAGGTACAATTGCAACAAAAATAATAAATAGTAATAACAACTTTAGAGCTGCGTGGATGGTGGATTATGGCTGCAAGTCTGATGGTTGTAGACAGATCTGTTAAGGCTGCAGCTTGACAGACAGACAGTAGCATCCCGGAAAGGGTGAACGTCCCACCTCAATTGGGTGTTAGCAGAGAGGCATTAATTAGGCCAGGCTGTATTCTGTAGTTTCTAACGGAGGGGTTAAGAAGTGTGCACACCTCTCTCCACATTGAGGGAGGGGGCAAATTTCAGAATAGATCTTTGGGTCTGCACTCCAAGGGAGGTGGACATCTGAGTGCTGGAGCAAGTCCCCTAAGCGCAGTCTTCCTGGAGCTGATCTGCAGCTGGGTGTGGCCCTGCCTGTGTGTGTGTTCGAGGAGGTTTTAAGAGCCTGGCTCAGCAAGACAGGTTAAAGGGGGCCCACACTGGCAGAACAGGTAGACTCAGGGGTATCTCAGCGCATCAGGTGGCTTCCCAAGGGGTCCAACCCGTCACACAGAGGTTCACAGCTGTTATGGTCTCTTGTGGGGGCAAGTGCTAAGAGAGCTACGTGCAGGCAAGTCTCCGTTGAGGCCGATGAATCTAGTGGCATGTAGCTGTTGTGGGAGGCCAAAAGATGGCCAGCGTGAGGCGGTCTCTCGGGGGTTATAATGCGGAACGATCCCATGGACAGCATTGCAGACGAGAGCCACCCCCCCTTGAATTTGACCCAGAATTCAATGGGGAGCCAGCCCAGAGAATGGGGCACTGGGGCAATATATTCTGATCAGCCTGTGTTATAGCTCTTTTAATGTGGTTCGTTTTGTACAGAATGTAGGGACAGAGGTACAATAACCAAGCCTGGTGGTCACCAGTGGGTGGATGGCTGTGTCTGAATCGCACAGTGTTTTCGCCCCCCATCTGTTAAAAAAAGGGGCTGTTTGGCAGTCAGAGTGAGCTCTTGGCGTATCCAGAAGCAGGGAGGGGTCCAGGTGAGCACAGGATTCAACATAGCTGTAGCGATCTCTGGGCAGGCTTTGCCGGTGCAGGTTGAGGATACAGATGTGACAAGTTATCTTCTATTCAGTTCTGTGACTACTCCCTGGGGAGAGGATATGAGAGAGAATGAACCATGCGTGACAGATGTTAGTGATGTCATTTAATGCACCTTGGGAAGGTTCTCAGATGCTACAGTCATCAGGGAGGTGTAAAAATCTATCTAGAATAGAGCAGACTGACTCTTTAGTTCTGCTCTCAACCTAAGATACAATTCACTCTGCCAGACCATGTGTGTTTGGAGGAACTGAACTTGGGGAGACAATCCAGCTTTGCTCCTGCATGCTCCCTGTTAGGTGTGGGCTTTCTAGGCAGTTATTTGGATGAAGATCTGATAAACTGCACAATTGGTGGATTTGTTTCTCCTGCACAGAAGGGAAAGCGCTTTCCCCAGAGTGCTCTGGCTAATGCACATTTGATTGCCTGCATTTTTAAAGCCTGTCTCTCCAAAACAGTAACACCCACCTCCGCTTATTGCAATGTCATTTTAAAACATATAATATCATTAACCTGCAGCACACAGTAAAATACATCCAAATAAACAAAAGCAAAGTGCATTTGTCCTACCTGCTAGCAATATTTAGGGCAGGAGTAGATCACAATGCTGCACAAGTCCCCCTCTCAAATGGAGTGGGAATAACTTTTTCCTTTCCTAGCGCCATCATTCTCGAAGCTAGCAGGCTTTGATTCAGCATGTAAATGCTTGCAAACTCCATTCAAGTGTGAGGTCGCTGTTAATACTATAGGAAGCTCAGTTTGCAACCAAGAGCCTTTAAGGCGGCAATGCCTGGGTGTCAAGACTCTGGAGTTCTAGTTCTGTAGCTGACTTACCCTGTGACCATGGGCAAAATCACCGAGGGCCTGATGTTCAGAGATGCTGAGTCATCAAAGTCAAGTGGAGCTATGGGTGCTCAGCAGCTTTGGAAATCAGGGCCCTAGAGTCCCGGGCACGGGGCCGGGAGCCGAATCCTGGGGCCGGCAGCTTGGACCCTGGGTATGGGGCCAGCAGCTGGGACCCTATGCAAAAACTGCAGCACCCCCGCACTCCTACTTCCTATGCCTATGCTGTTGTGCTCCAATGAGCATGTAGATACCCCAGTGCCCTTTTACAGCCCCTAGGTGCCGATCTGAGCAGGTCCTTTCAGCACCCTCCGTTGAATGCACGTGCCAGATATCGGGCCTACAATGTTAACAAAACGCTTCCCTGGTTCTTCCCTTTGTGACAGAATCTTCGTGTGCCATGCCTGCATTTGCTTTTTTATTCTTTAACATTCTCTTGTTTGTTTTGCTTTTTTATACATTATTTAGGGTTGTATGGGTTGGGAAAGACAGAAATAACTGAATTTTCAATAGTTTTGAGAGCAGAACGGTAAACAAGATCTAGGGCAGAATATTAAACTCTGCGAGGGTTTCAGGAATTGGTGATAAAATATGTTTTACATTGACTGGTAAATTTCCCTTCTGTATGGCTTCTAATAGCCGATCTGCGTTGCCAAAGATGCCTGCAGACGTCTGTTAGCCTTGGGTTGTGTAAGCAAATGTTACCGACTGTTCAGTTTAAATTAATAAACTTTTTTTTGTTTCAATTACCCTTCTCCATACCTTACTCCATGAAGTGGCCTTAGGCTGTAAGAGCGGAGCTGAGGAGAATCTAAAACTAAAAGGGGTAGGGGGAACCCCGCTCAGAAATTACGTCGCTTTCCAAGTACTTTAACCAGAGGTATCTGTGGATTTGGATTGATCCTGTGATCTAGCTACTGTGCAAATGACCTTGCCCAAGACAAGGCAGCTGAGGGAAAACCTGGGAAGATATTCAGAGCAATGTGTGGATACAGACTTGTCTTTCCATTTGGCCTTCTTGACCCCCATGGCTCAATCCTCGTCTGTCACTTTGAAATGGAGTGCCCCAGCACTTTGTTGTGAGGATATCGCTGGAGCAGCCCTGTCCTGTGCTCTTGGCTCTCCTTAAACTCCCACTGATGTAATGGGGCTTTTGACCTCTCGGGTGATGTAAGATTTGGCCCATGATTGGTGCAATTTAATTTAGTCCCATTAACTAAAGTGGGAGTGGCAGGCGCTCAGCACCTCTGAAAACCAGGCCAATTAGATGCCCTTAGCAGGAGATTTTTCAAAGTATGTGTGCTACTTTCCTATTACAGCCACCCTAGACTCATGCCAGTAATAGGTTTAGCTCGCCTGCCCCCACTGGTACATTAGTCTGTTTTTTACTAAACAACTGCCTGTATTTGCCAGGCACTCCTGGTCTGAGCCAAACGCCTGGCACCTGGATTGCCAAGGAAAATCTTGGCGCATTAGGCCCAGATCCTCAGAATTATTTAGGCACCTAGCTCCCACTGATTTCATGGATCTAGGCCAGGGGTGGGCAAATGTTTTGATCCGAGGGTCACATCTGGGTATGGAAATTGTATGGCAGGCCATGAATGCTCACAAAATTGGGGGTTGGGGTGCGGGTGAGGGCTCTGGCTCAGGGTGCGGGCTCTGGGGTGGGGCTGGGGATGAGGGGTTGGGAGTGCAGGAAGATGCTCTGGACTGGGACTGAGGGGTTCGAAGGACGGGTGGGGGATCAGGGATAGGGCAGGGGGTTGGAGTGTGGGAGGGGGTCAGGGATGCAGACACTTACCTCAAGCAGCTCCCAGAAGCAGCGGCATGTCCCCCTCCAGCTCCTATGTGGAGGCGCGGCCAGGCAGCTCTGCATGCCTCCCTGTCCGCAGGCGTTGCCCCTGCAGCTCCCATTGGCCACGGATCCCAGCCAATGGGAGCTGCGGGGACTGTGCTTGTGGTGCGGGCAGCGTGCAGAACCCCCCTGTTTGCCCCTACTCATAGGAGCCAGAGGGGAGACATGCCGCTGCTTCCAGGATCCGCATGGAGCGGGGCAAGCCCCCAACCCCGCTCCCTGGCAAGAACCTGGCCTGGTGAGGCCTCATCTGGAGTACTGTGTCCTCTTTTGGGCCCCACACTACAAGAAGGATGTGGATAAATTGGAGAGAGTCCAGCAGAGGGCAACAAAAATGATTAGGGGTCTGGAACACATGATTTATGAGGAGAGGCTGAGGGAACTGGGATTGTTTAGTCTGCAGAAGAGAAGAATGAGGGGGGATTTGATAGCTGCTTTCAACTACCTGAGAGGTGGTTCCAGAGAGGATGGTTCTAGACTATTCTCAGTGGTAGAAGAGGACAGGACAAGAAGTAATGGTCTCAAGTTGCAGTGGGGGAGGTTTAGGTTGGATATTAGGAAAAACTTTTTCACTAGGAGGGTGGTGAAGCACTGGAATGCGTTACCTAGGAAGGTGGTAGAATCTCCTTCCTTAGAAGTTTTTAAGGTCAGGCTTGACAAAGCCCTGGCTGGGATGATTTGATTGGGGATTGGTCCTGCTTTGAGCAGGGGGTTGGACTAGATGACCTCCTGAGGTCCCTTCCAACCCTGATATTCTAAGATTCTATGAACTTGAGGGGTGGATTAAAACATCTGGATGCAGGCCTCGGGCCGTAGTTTGCTCACTCCTGATCTAGCCCTTAGGGTATAAAGCTGGCTGCCTTTTCCCCATTCTGCCTTTCCTGCATCACCTCTCTACCCATCAGCCTGGTCCCCAACCCACCTTGTAGCAGGCAGTCAGGTCTCGAGAGGCACCACTAGGCTGGAGCGA
Organism: Natator depressus; assembly: GCF_965152275.1. Lineage (NCBI taxonomy): Eukaryota > Metazoa > Chordata > Testudines > Cheloniidae > Natator > Natator depressus. Next base: position 10,782,988 of record NC_134249.1, on the reverse strand, counting down.
TGCTATCCCAGCTTTCCAGTGGGTAGTTTAGCATCCAAGGAAGATGGTTCTCGCAATGCAGCATTTTAACAATGCATCGGCTGGGACTTGTCCCCAGGCTGCAGACAGTGACATGACTAAAGCTGCCCCAAAAGACTCTTTTGCGTGTCAGTCCCCAGCAGTAACTGCCCTGGAGGGTGAATCAGATGAAGCTGAGGCATTTGCTATTCCTCTTACTTTCTCATACGTGGCCTGGCACTCGACAGGTGTTGTGTGCAGTCAGCGCAAAGTGATTAACTGGGGGGTAAGAGGTTTGATGAATGCTGGACGCCCATGAGGTCAGATCCATGGGTGTGCCAGCTTGGCAGGAAAGGGGCCTTGTGGCAGTGCAGTGATGGAAGCTCCCCTGTCGTTAGGAATCCATGCACACCACACCGGGCAGCCACCAGCTGTTAGGATCAATGGCACTTTCCTGGAGGAGTAGCATTTCCCCCCCTGCTTTGTTTTCATTTGATTAGGGAGGGGGGGTCGTGTTTGCCAATCTCGAGGAGGATTCTGGCTGCATGCAACGATGGAGAAACCTCTGCCAGGCTTGGGACATTATTTAGAAGAAATGTCTATTTCACAAACCATAGGTGTGCTGAGCAGAGGGTGCCATAGGGCCAAGTGCTTTCCTGGTGCATGGCAGCTAAGCAAGCAGGAAACCAGCCCCCACGTGTGCTACTTGAACTGCTGAAGTTGGAACCCAGTGCAAACGAACACGGGCGCGATGCATGCAATGGCAGTTGGCAGCAAGCACATCTGAGTGATAAAGTTAATGAAATTACAGGATCTGACCTGATATAGGGCTCTGCTATGGATAGATAAACAGCAGGGCAAAGGTGAGATGTTTCTTTTTCCCAGGCAGCAGACTTTAATCTGGACACGTCATACACTTCTGTCAAGGTTCCTTCCCCGCTCTGAACTCTAGGGTTCAGATGTGGGGACCTGCATGAAAGACCCCCTAAGCTTATTCTTACCAGCTTAGGTTAAAACTTCCCCAAGGTACAAACTTTTACCTTTTGTCCTTGGACCTTATGCTGCCAACACCAAGTGTGTTCAACAAAGAACAGGGAAAGAGCCCACTTGGAGACGTCTTCCTCCCATAATATCCCCCCAAGCCCTCCACCCCCTTTCCTGGGGAAGGCTTGATAAAAATCCTCACCAATTTGCATAGGTGAACACAGACCCAAACCTTTGGATCTTAAGAACAATGAAAAAACAATCAGGTTCTTAAGAGAATTGTAATTAAAGAAAAAGTAAAAGAAAAACCTCTGTAAAATCAGGAAGGGAAATACCTTACAGAGTAGTCAGATTCAAAACATAGAGAATCCCTCTTGGCAAAACCTTAAGTTACAAAAAGACACAAAAACAGGAATATCCATTCCATTCAGCACAACTTATTTACCAGCCATTTAAACAAAACAGAATCTAACGCATATCTAGCTAGATTACTTACTAACTCTTTACAGGAGTTCTGACCTGCATTCCTGCTCTGTTCCTGGCAAGAGCATCACACAGACAGACAGACACCCTTTGTTTGTCTCTTCCCCCCACCCCTCCAGATTTTAAAGTATCTTGTCTCGTCATTGGTCATTTTGGTCAGATGCCAGTGAGGTTATCTTAGCTTCTTAACCCTTTACAGGTCACAAGATGTTGCCTCTGGCCAGGAGGGATTTTATAGCACTGTATGCAGAAAGGTGGTTACCCTTCACTTCATATTTATGACAACTTCTATTAACATGATAACTAGTATGCGACATCATTTTTTATTAAAAAAAACCATGCCCCAGAGCCCCATTGCAAACCTAAAGTAAACTAAATTAGAACTGCAGTAGGAGTAGACCTGACCTGGTGACACGGCAGAGAACCCGGATGAATTTAGACAGAAGAAAATCCTGCGTATACCGCTCATGGGAGAGAAATACAAACAGGGTTTATTTTTTTAAAGAAGCGTATCCGTTGGGAGATCGCATTAGCCAAGTAGATGGTTTTTGAATAATGAAGGGGGGTTGGTGGGATGGGATGTGGGACTCAGGGGAAACTGGGTTGGTGGGATGGGGTCTTTTCTGCATTCATCAGGGTAGCAGGTTGGGACAGTTGCCGCTCTGCATGGCATTGTAAGTTTCAGAGGTTTGGCATGACTGCAGTCTCTGGGGTCTGTGCTTTCTTTGGGGGTTGGGTGTGGTTAGGCAGTGGTGCATTTTGAGAAGTAGGCATTTTTATTCCCCTCCACATTGGGATCTGGTTCAGATTGTGCTTCTGGCCTTGGGTTTCTTCCCCACCCACTCCACCTCTTGGTCTTTCAATTCCTTTCCTTTGCCATCTCTCTGTGACACGTCTCCACCCTGAACTGTAACTCGTCTGTCCAAGCAGAGGAGGTGCCAATACTGCTTGTGATTTCTGCCCTCTTGTATCTCCTCTTACATGATGGCCAGAAGCACGCTTCCAATGGGAATTCCTAATTTAGTTGCTGTTAGCTTTTAACACCTTTATCTCTTCTCTCTACCAATAGCATCCACTCCTACAGCAGCATGAGCAGTCTGTTTCTTTGTTGCTGTTACATTGTCCAGCCAAGCGATAACCAACAAAGGTTTCTGCTCTTACTGTGACTGGGAGAGATTTGTAGCAAAGGGTTTTGAGTCCAGTCTATCACTGGGAGCAGGATCGGACCCTATGATGTGGCAGAGAAGCTGCATCAGTTACCAAGGTATGGGGGGGGGGAGAAGTGAGTTTGATTTAATGCTAAATATGAACTGTGAAGCAACAGTGAGAATGGAGTGAGCCACAAGTTTCTGGGCCAAACACCCTTTGAAGAAGGCTTGGTCTGGGGGACAATCAGCACAGAAATAAGATTTTCACTAACTTTGAAAACATCCTCTGTGAAATCTTCTTGGTACTTACTGGTTCACTGAAGAGATCCCAGAATGCAATGTCACCGGTGCTCAGATATTATTGTGATGGACTCTGTATAAAAACCTAACCAGGATGGAAGAGAAGAATTAAAATATGTCAGGATTGTCACTGTAACCTGCCATCTGTTTCCTATTCAGCGCTGGCAGAGGTGCTGTTTGCAGTCCTGGATTCTTCCCCTCCCCAACATGAGAAGCCAGTGGTTCAGAAAGGAGTGAAGTCTTTGCCTGAACAGGTTCTTCTGAGGACCAAGGGAGCCAGAGTTGCTGCATGATCAATATTCACGTGAAATTGAAGGGTGTTTAGGAATAGCAGGTGCAATAGCAAAAAACAATCATCTTCTGTTTTTTCAGTAGCATCCAAACGTCTTGGCTCGTGTCTCCAGTAATTTTCAGGCGTGCCTTCCTGCCCACTTCACAGGCTCCAGAATGTGTGTATTGCCTGCAAGCCCAAAGGTGAGTTATTAGCACAGATCCAGTTGATTGATGCAGTCAGTGTATCAGGACTGTCACCTTGCGCTGACAGCAGAGGTCTGTAACTCACCTCTCCTGCGTTCTGGGTCTGGGTTTGCTTCTGACCCACTGTGTTGCCTTGAAATATCTGTGTTTGCTTAGCTCTCTTGTGGAGGGGAGACAACACTTGTTTCCCTGCAGCGGTGCTGTGTGGCTTAACTGTTTGTAAAGCATGTGGTGTTTCTACTCAGGGAAGGGAGGTAACACATGGCACAGGGCAGCAGCAGGGTTGGGTTAGTAGGTAGTGCTGGGTTGGAAGGTGGGAAATTTGGGTTCAATTCTCTGCTCTGCTACAGATTTCCTGTGTGACCTTGGGCAAATCACTGAGTCTCTCTGGGCCTCAGTTCCTCATCTGTGCAATGGGGATAACAGCACTGCCCTGCCTCCCAGGGGTGTTGTGAGGAAGAATACACTAACAGCTGTGATGTGCTCAGATACTAGGGTAAGGGGCCATATAAAGTAGATAGATAAGCAAAAGTTTCTTGCATGCACCTGCAAACAAAAATGGGAGAGGATAATACTCAGACTTAACTCTTTCATCAGCAGATCTCCAAGGGCTTTACAAAGGAGGTCAGTATCATTATCCCCATTTTACAGATGAGGAAACTGAGGCACAAAGGGGACGTGACTTACCCCAGGTCAGTGGCTAAGCTGAGACTAGAACCCAGGTCTCCAGAATCCCACTCCAGTGAACAAAGTACTAGGCCATATGTTGTGGTGTCAAAGTGTACTCTCAGGGGTGCAATGGGGCATGATCCCAGCAGTATGCAAAGTTCGCTGGCAGGACAAAGACTCAGGAGCTCTGCAGGGGGAGTCTGGGGAGCTTTGGGATAGGAACAGGCTTTCTCTGAGTGCAGCCTGTTCCTGGCTCGGACTCTCTGCTGAGTTCGAGAGTGTACAAATGAATCATAATGGACAGGTGGGGGGCAAAATATTAATCAGAGGCATTTTGATCCTAAAAAAAAACAAAACAAAAAAAATTCTGGTTCCAATTTTTGCTTGGCTGCATGGGTACATAGCCACCTGGCTAAGAGGGATCAGAGCATCAGTTTGGTATCTGCTGTATCTTGGGACTCCACCCTGCTCTAGCAGTTACCAAAAAGGCCCATGACCCTATTTATATTTGACCAGGCCTGCTCTGGATCCAGTCCCTGCAAACTTTCCCCCGTATTTTATAAAGACTGTTTAAAGACACAGTCAAAATGCCTGCTATTCGACTATTCTAAGCAGCCCTTTGATTCCTGGTTAAAACATCCCATTGCAAATTTCAGCCTAGAAAAAAAACTAAACCTTGGCCTCTATGGGATAAGAACTAGGCCCAGTTCATTAAAGCAAGTGCGTAGTGCTATCTCTATTCAGCCAAGCACTTATGTGCTTCACCTAAATCAGTGGGAGTTAAGCCTGGGCTGGAGTGCTTTTCTGAATAGGGCTGTTCTGTTCAATCAGGGACATTATTTGCAGGAGTTATAATGGTTGTGGCTTCAGGCCCTTTAATTTTGTAGCAATGCTGATTGAACATAATGTTGGGGGGTTTTGTTTGTTTTTGGGGGGAGGTGGGGTTTTGTTTTAACTTGCTGAAGAGAACAACTGCTTTCCAGATCCATCCACTTGGTCCTAATTAATATGTCAGTTGCCTCTCTGGCTTGAACGGACAGCTCCTGTGCTGGGCTTTTGGGTTTCTTCTGATCACCCCCTTCAGTGAACTTGATTGCTTCAAAAAGAAAAGGAGGACTTGTGGCACCTTAGAGACTAACCAATTTATTTGAGCATAAGCTTTCATGAGCTACAGCTCACTTCATCGGATGCATACTGTGGAAACTGTCTTCTGCAGTTTCCACAGTATGCATCCGATGAAGTGAGCTGTAGCTCACGAAAGCTCATGCTCAAATAGATTGGTTAGTCTCTAAGGTGCCACAAGTCCTCCTTTTCTTTTTGCGAATACAGACTAACACGGCTGTTACTCTGAAACCTTGATTGCTTCAGTCTCCAGTTTGGGTCGCCCTGGGGACTTGGGGGGCAGCTTGTGTTTTATTCTGGAGGGAGGGTTGAGTTCATCAAGCAAAACAAATGGAATTGGATGGAACGAGGCTTTTTCCCCCGCTTAATGAGCCAAGCAGGAGGAGAGGCGTCTCAGTAGAAATGAGGCGAGCGGTGAGGAGGCAGGGGGAAGGCTTGGGGATCCTGCGGGCTGTTAGTGCTGCAGGGTGGTATTGGCGCCTTCTCCCAGCGATCCATTCCTCATGGGGGAACAGGCGCCGGCTGCCGGGGGAGTGGTGTGAATGGTGAAACTGGTGTCTTCCCTGGAGCAGGTGTCTCCATTCCACAGCCGGGAGAGTGCCGCTCGGGTGGGGGTGGCAGCAGGGAGGAAAGTTGGGTGTCACCCTGGTGGAACTGCAGCACCCTCCCCACCAAGGCTGCCCGACAGCCTGTCTTGCCATGCTGCCTAGGGCCAAGCTCTTTTAGGGACGGAGGGAGAAAGGAGCCGAGGGTGGGCTGGCTGGCTGGCTGGAGAGAGTGCGCATGGGGGCAGCGCCGTGCTAGTGGGGAAAGTGTTGGGGGGGGACCCCCAGTGGCAGGGAGATAAGGGAGGGATTTGTTCACTTGACTTATTAAAGCAGCATTTGAGTAACCAGGGAATATTGCTGTGTCCACGTCTTCCTTTAACCCTCCATGCTGTGAGGAGGGGAATGGGGGACGGGCGGTCATCGGGACAGTCTCTGTCTTTGCCCCACCTGCTCTGAGCAGCGTTACCGGCTTGGCGGGGAAGGCATGAGTGCCTTGTCTGCTCTAGCATCCTGCCAGGGTCCCGGGGACACAGGGCAGCAGCCGGGAGCTTTGTGGAGCTGCTGCTGAGCCAGCGTGTCCATCGGGCATATCTATGTTGTGCCGGCGTGTGTCTAATGGCTTCATTATGGCTGGAGCAGCCCAGTGGGGACTTGCTGTGTCCCGCAGCAGCTGCTGTTGTGAGACTGCTCAGAGCTTGGATTTCCTGGAGTGTGTTCCCCCCCACCCCCTTCTCTACCTGGTACCCTTCGGCAATTGTATTTGACATGGAGAGCGAGGAGGGGAGAAGAAGGTGGAATGCTGATGCTGCTGATCACATGGACGTCACAGAAGGGTAAAGGACCATTGTAATGTGTTCCCCTTCCAGGCAGAACCGCTAGCCAGGATAGCCCACCCCCCTCTAGACATTGCTTCCTGAGCAGCAATTCAGGTATCCTTTGCTTGGTTAGTTTAAAGTGAAAGTTCTTCCTCTGCTGGAAACAGAGATCAGCCTTCTGCCCCCTCCTCCCACCTCAGTACCTTAACAGGACGTACAACAACTTTTGGTACATCGGATGTGTTTTTTGAATTTTGTAGGTGAGCTCCTGGGACAGAGGCATTGGCTATTTCCATTAGCGGTGGGCATAGCTATTCTCCGCTGGCTTTTACCAGCCAGGAGGGACATGGCTCTGTTTCACTAGTTAGCAATATATATTTTTCAGGGTTTCTTGAGTGTCAGCATAACTGCATTCTTACAGTGGGTTGCACTAGCATAACTACGGGTTTCAGAGTAACAGCCGTGTTAGTCTGTATTTGCAAAAAGAAAAGGCGTACTTGTGGCACCTTAGAGAATAAATTGGTTAGTCTCTAAGGTGCCACAAGTACTCCTTTTCTTACTGGCATAACTGTATCGATTAAAAATATCAGACCTTTCCCTGATGTAGTAACAAGCATGTCGACCAGGCTTAAGCCTGGTTCAAACGGATATGAGTGTCCACACACAAAGATGCACTGGTTGAGCAAAACTGGTATAAAATTCCACCTTCAGTTCTATTAGGACAGCTTAGGGAGCAGGCTGAAGAGACAGCAGACTGGTTTCTAAAGTGCATACAGCTTCCCACGAGGAGTCAGCAGTAGAGTGAGGTGAAAACGTCCTTACAAAACCCCCTGGCCCCTGAGTCTCTCTTGACTTCAGGTCTTGTAACAAATTAAAAACTCCAAGAGCCCTGGAAAGGCTGGAAGTTTTTGTGCCAGGGATTTTTATTGACTGTAGCACCTAGCCTGATGGGGCTCTGACCTGGTTGTGCCTGTAAGTGCTAACACAGAGTCAATGATTCCAAGCAACTGCTTTGCGAGTCAGCCAGGCGGACCGAGGCTGGTCTGGTTTCACAGTAGCACGGGGGGTATGTTTGCCTTCGAGTGGGCGGAGTGACTCCCAGCTCGAGGAGACATGCCCGGGCTAGCTCTAATAGAGCTGGCATGCTAAAAGTAGAGTGTACCCGCGGTGGGACAGGAGCCGGGAGCGGCTGGCCGAGCTGAGTATGTCCCCATCTGAGACGCTAGGACTGTCCTCGGCGTGGTTTGCTCCTCCTGCCGCTGCAGCTAGCGTACCAGCCTGCTCAGAGCTAGCGTGGGCACGTCTCCCCGGGCTGGGATTTGCCCCCATACCTCGAAGTACAGGCATCCCCTAAATGACAGTCGCAAGGTCTCCTTCACTGAGTCTGAAGAGAAGGTTCTGTGTGTAAACTGAAGCGGCGTAACCTTCTTGCCAATGGAATCAGCAGCTCTTTCGATGTCTGCGGGGCGGGCAGGGAGGTCATGTCAGACCCTAGCTGCTGGTTGGGAGGCCGTGGTGATTTCGTGTATGCATGAGATAACAATTAATTCCCTTGGTGTCTGAAAGGCTTTTCATCCAAGCAAAATCAGAACTACATGGATGATAAGCTGTGAAACGTTGGCTATCCAAAGAAAACAAGCCGTCAGGAACTATATAAATATAAATCCCAGGCTGGCATTGTTCATCACTTTGTACATAACTATGAATGTTTGATAAAGCATTTACATTATTTATGGCCCTGTCGCTGCTGCTAGCTAGGTTGTAGGCAGAGTGTTGACCAGCACTGGCTTAGAGATGTTCTTTCCCTGATGCAAAGAATGGTATTTTCTGTCCCCCTTTGGATACGTCTACATTGCATCTGGGAGCAAGCCCAGAGACTTATGTTGCAGGGCCTCATGTTAGGATGCTAAAAATAGCTAGGTAGATGATGTGCCTTGGGGTGGAGTTCAGGCGCTCCAGCCTGGGGTGTGAGCAAGGATGGGTCCTTTTCGCTCTCTAAGTGCTTCTCTTAGGGGGTCAAGTTTCCGGGAACTCTTAAACCCCCTCCCTGTGGTCTGGCCCTGGCTTCAGAAACAGTCTTGCGAGCAGACTTTCTTAGGGGGAAGGTTACGGTGAAGGGAGTGGCTATGCCAATTCCAGCAGTATCTGCTTTGCTCCCTGTCCTTATCCTCCTTCTGTCAGTCACATTTCACTTGGGTGTAGCACTGGTTCTGCGTCCGTCTTGTCAGTTCACTTGTAAGGATGATGGATCGAGGATCTACCGGCAGCTTTTGATGTCATTTATCCTGAGGCAGTGACCTACGTGAGGGACTGGGAGGGTAGAGCGCATTGCTAAAACTTGACTCCTTTCACTCGGTAGGGAGTGGTACTAGGGCAGTGACTCATCCCTATAGGGTGCCACAGGGTTCTGGTGCCCCTCTTGCTTTGTGTATTAGGTGGTAAGGCATTGCGAGACAGTGTGGTTGACACTGCTTAGATCTGGCTTCTTCTGGTAAACCTGGAAATAGTGGCTTCCTTCCCCTCACAGTCTGAGAAAGGGACCTGGGTGAAAGCTAGATCAGCACAGCTGTGTCCACCCTGAGAGATGCATCTATGGCAACCTAAGCCCCGGTGTAGACTGCGTTATCTACTACCTCTTGTGGAGGTGGATTAACTGCAGTGATGGGAGAGCCCCTCCTGTCGCTCTAATGAGTGTCTACGCTGAAGTGCTTCGGTGGTGTATGTATAGACATAGCCTGGGTCTGGTTGCTCGAACCAGCTGTTTGTAGGCAGTGGGAAGCCACCCAGGGTATGTGACATCGCTGTGAGCGTGTGTAACCACAGCCTGTCGAGGTCGTGTCCGATCTTGGCTTCTTCTGGGTTCCCAGGTTGTAGTGGTAGGCAGAAATGCTTTCATGGGCCAGAAGACGGTGCTTTCTGCTGAGATGGGGACCTCGCCAGGGCTGTCTTGAGCACAGAAGTGACAGAGCTGCCATCCTGTAACAGACCTTTACAGTCGGCTCCCTTCGCAAACCACTCTGTTGCTTTAGCTAGTGCAGAATAGATCTCCCTACTTTTCACATACAACAGACGAGGGATGAGAATGCGCTACGCCTGCTCCACATGTTCTTACAACCACTTGCCCGCTGCATCTGATAAAGTTAGAAATACAAAAGACTTCTTGTTCCGTCTTCCTGCCAACACAGGATTGTTCCCTGTTGTACGTTTACTCGTGTTTCCCCAGTGGGGTTTTAAACATCCAGAACAATTTGGCTTCTACTACTTCCTATGGGAGAGTGCTCTTCCACTTTGGGAACTGAACAGATCAAGGGAAGATTTCTCCTGACATTAAGCGTCACTTTTCCATGCTTTAATATTGAAGATACGTGCCAACTTGCACTCTACGAGGAACATGATCTCCAGGCATACCCAAAGCAAGAATCCTACCCCTGAATACGCAAGTCACCTCTCCTTAAGTCACCAAGCCACCAATTTCCTGTACCTCAACCTTCCTCCCACACGGTGCCCCCCGTATACGGTTGAGATGGCAGCTCTTTGACTGATTGTTAATTGCTTTTACTAAGATGTTTTGCAATGCTCTTTATGGTGCTTTACTCTGTGTAACTTACGTGAAGAATTTTGTTGTGTGTTTGTACAGCACCTAATGTAAGGGGTCCATGATGAAGGCTCCCGGGTTTTACTGCAACAAAAACAATAATACTTTGCATTGTATTTCTTTGAGTTACTGTCCTTCCTTTTTGACACACGGCTTGCTTGAGCTCATCCATTCTCAGCTCCCTCCTCAACATGTGCACAGGCTTCCACAGGGCAGTTGCACAGGGGGAATGGTGCTGGCATTTGTTTGCCAGCTGGGCAAGGAATAAGAAAGTTTGAAGAGCAAACTTGTTGGCAAAAAGGACAAACTGCTGGGGAGCCCCTGTGCCTGCTCGTCCTGGCTTGGCTATCGCACCAGGGTCTCTGGAGCAGAAAACAGGGTGGTGGCCGTGTTGCAAATGTTTTGCAGTTCTGCTGGGGAGAAAGGTGAAGGAGCCCGAGAGAGGATGAGCATGTGGGAGGTGTCCTGGTGGATGGAGAGGGAGGGATGCTAAGGTCAGGCTGCATTACAGAGGGTGGCGGATAGGCGTTCTCTCTACATGAACTGTCTGTTAACCACATCAAAACCGATTAGGTGCAGGTTTACTCTGCAGATTTAGGCCAAGCAGCAGGAACCAAAAGGTGATGGCCAAGCTGCTGATTCTATTAATAGATTGTAAAGCTAGAGGGACCATTATGAGCATTTAGTCTGACCTCCTGAGTAACACGGTTTGGAGACAGTGATGACTGGTCAAGGCCTGGTAACAGCCCCAAAGGTCTCAAGACAAGGATCTGTCTTCTCTCCCCCACACATCCACCTTCTGTAGCAGGGCAGAGACAGGGCATGTGCCCGTCGGTGAGGGAAGTGCACTCCCTGGGCTTTGGCAGAAAGAAGCATCATTTACGGCTATCAAAGCAGACAGGCTGATCCTTCCAGAGTGACAAGCATCTGAGCTCTAACCCAGGTGTTTCCAGCTGCAGTGCCACCTTCTAACTGGCATAGGCCTGCTTTAGGTTTGCATTTTTGTCCCTAACCAGGAGGAACAGTCTGTTTGCTCTCCTAGCATCTCCTGGGGTGAATGGGCACCATGGGCAGCGTCTGCCCGAGGGCTGCAGACAGCTGCCTGGATTGGCACCATGGTGGGATTCTACAGAACAGAGACCCATGCTTTCAAGCTCTGCCATCGTCTGGCTCTGGCAATGTGATGCCTTTCCAGAGCCATCCTGTTGGCTCTCCTTGGGCAATGCTGAGATGGGGATCCGGTAGGTGGACTTCTCCCCTGTGAGTCAGTCCCAAGCATGGGGTGAAGGACTTCTGGGCTGCTACTGCTGGAGGTACCCTCCCTGAGAGCCCCACCCCGCCTCTCCTTTGGGCCCTTCCTTTCCATTTCACAACCCCTTCCTCGGGGTCATCCTGCCATGACTTCCAACAGCTGTGTGCAGGGAGGCCGCTGACAATGAGACTCCACTCCACCTTAGGGGCCCCCAGATATATTAAAAAAGACCCTGAACTCAAAGGTACCGCCAGAGGTCTGGATAAGCTCTAGGAAGGACGGCTGTTTCCCTGGGTTGGAGAGGTTCTGCTCCGGCACAGAGCAGGCTCTGGTATGGCCGGCCCAACCCTTTCCCCAGCCAGCACTGGTCAATGGGAAGCGCACGTTCCCTCACCTCCCGAGGATGCTGAAAGTCTCTAGTGCCGGCCACCTCATGCCCTAGAGGATCAAGAGCGCGTTCTGCAGGGACGGAGATGGGACTTTTCTCCCTGGCTCCACAAGGCCTAGGGGCCCTCATTCCCCGCTCACGTTTCATGAAGAAGTTCCATTCTCCGTTTCAAGCGCTGTCATTAATAACCTTTGCTGGCGTTTGCTGGCTACCCAGGAGGGGTGGGGCGGAGGCAGCTCCTCTGTTCTCACTTGGAGATTATTGATCTCTCTCTCCCCGCTCCATGGAACATTAGGCTGGGATTTTGCCACGTGCCCATTAGCGCCAAATCGGGAAGCTTCCTCCAGAGTGTTTTGATTTAACTTTTCAATTATTTTATAACTTGAAGAGCGCTGGCAGCTGCAGAGGGAAGGACCCGTTAGCCATCCCGGCTCTCTGCTCCTGCTCGCTGGCTGCGCATGCTAAAAGGTGCTCTAACAAGTTTTGTGTGGGCTTCCTCATGGCCGTACCAGCCAAGGGGATGGATGCTGTGAGCTTCCTCGTGAGAGTGCCCTCCTAGTGCTAGTGAGGATGCCAGCTAAGGGGTGAGCTTCCTCGCCTCAGTGCCCCATGGGTGCCAGTGGTGGGAGGGAAGGGCAGGGTGACCGAGTGCCCTGTGGATGCTGGTCGGGGAGGGCAACGGAGCTTCCTCATCACAGTGCCGTGTGGAGGGAGTTTCCTCACTGCAGGACACGGGAGGGGCTGGGCCAAGGAGCATCCCAGACCGGGGATACAGCAGCATCTCCCAGGGAGTCCTGGCTAGGTCCTGACATCATGGCCAAAGAAACTAATTGACTGCTTGCTTTCAATGGTGTTCACAGTGCATAGGTGTGAGACAAGGGATGCTGGACAACAGCTCTCAAGTGTTTGATCTTTCACTACGTGTTTATAATTGTACAGCATTATCTGAATTACCACGATGAGAGAAAGGAAGGGGGAAGGAACGCACTGAAAGCGTGCGCGGGGGGGAAATAATGGCAGTTGCCGATCGGTGGGGCTGCGATTGTGGCTGTAATTGCGAATGGTGCTGTTAATACAATACTTATTCATTCCTTACAATGAAAGGGAAAAAAATGGAAAAAGGGAAGTGCTTTGCAATTACCCTGTTCCAAATGAAATTAACATTCCGTGGCATTTTCCAGTAAACCGTTAGTTTGCACACATGAGTGGAGGCAATTAGCTGAGCGCCGTGACTGGAGACAGGATGAAGACGGGTCAGGGCGCGTGGCAGCCAAGGGACGGGCGGCTCTTCAGACTTTCCTTCTACACTCCCCAGCTGCTGCTATGCTTCCTCCTCCCCCGCACTCCCCCCCCCGCCCCACAATGGTCTGGAAATTGGTCTCTTGTGGTCACCTGTGCCTATGTCTCCTGGGACATGCTTGGCTGTAAGATTGGCAGCTGGAGTGAGAATGGCTTCTGATCGTTTCTACTGCCTGCCCCAGCTGGGGTTGGGGGCCCCATGGGGAGGAGGAGGATGGAGCTTCATATGCGGGGTGGAAATATGGAAGGGATAAAATAGGTAAAGAGAACTGGGGAGCCAGGCTTTGCCATCCAGAACCAAACCCTCCAGGCGTGGCTCATGAAGCCAGGTTTTGCTGTTCAGAACTGGTCTCTGGGCAACCGGGCTTTGCTATTCAGCACTGGATCCTCTGGACCAGCCTGGGTTAGTTGGGCTATTCCTACCCAGAACTGCTCCCTGAATCAGACTCTAGCCCTCAGAGCTGAGCTGCCCTGGTTTAGAGCTGGAGATAGCAGATGTTGTCATTTTGCACTCTGCTGAAACTGCTGGGGGAAGAGATGCGATATAAGGGTTTGCACTGATTGAAGTTAAGTGTTGATTTGTACCTGGTGTACGTTGGTTTAGCTGTAATTTAGGTACAAGCTAAACCCCTATCAGGCAAGTTCAAACCCATGTAAAGGTATGTTTGCACTGGAGATAGAAGGTGTAATTTCCAGCCTGAGTAGATGCCTGCACTAGCTTGGACTGAGCTAGCGCGTTAAAAATACACAAGTGGCCACGGCGGCCCAAGTACATGCCGAGGGTCTCAGGTGAGATTGTACTCAGGGGGGCCAGAGGATTGTGCTCACAGTGGCTAGTCCATCCTGCTGCTCATGCTGCTGCAGCTGTACATCTATTTTTAGCATGATATCTTGATCAGAGCTAGCACGGGTATGTCTGCTCAAGCTGGAAACTACACCTACCAGCTTCAGTGTAGATTGGCCACTGGGTGTGTCCACATGGAGACTTGCACCGGATCCACTAAACCAGTCTCAGTGGGCATTCCCAGCCAGTCCACAGCACCTAGGAACTGGGCGTGGCTGCTTCCACAATCCCGCTCAAGGAACTTGCCTGCAGCCAAAGCCCAGCCCTGAAAATTCGCTGGGCCTTGCCTGCTGCAGAGCTCCGGACGGTGAGCGTCGAAGGACTACGTGCTCCTGCTCCAGCTTCTGAACGTATTGGCCATAATGTGGGGGGGAAAAAAATCTGCCTCCTACCTGCCTTGCATTCGTCGCCTGCAGCACTTAGATGCAGAGTTCAAAAGTTGCATCCGAATCTGACTAAAAGGCACTTATCCATTCCCCCTAGTGTCTGAGCATCTCTCAGTCTTCTGTGTACTTCTCACAACACCGCTGTGGGGTAGGGCAGTGCTATGACCCCTCATGTACAGAAGGAGAGCTGCGGCACAGAGAGCCCAAGTGATTTGGCCAAAGTCACATGGGAAAGTCTGTAGCAGAGCTGGAAACTGATCCTGCGTCTGAGTCCCAGGTTAGTGCCCTAACCAGTGGGCCACCCTCCCCTCTTAAATAAATAAGACCAACTCCGCCCCTCCTATTTCTGAAGCTTTCCCGTCATTTCAAGCATGGGTGAGGCCTGATGTATCATCCCAGCAGGCCGCAGGTGCTTGGTGCCCTGAGTGTCTGTAGAGCAGTGGGGGAGAACTGCAGTGGCTGGAGACGACAGCATCGTCTAGCGCTGAGGTCTGGGAAGTCCCAAACAGCTGATTACCCAGTTGAGCCCTGGGCCACCCGTATTACTTGGGTACCCAGTACAGAGTGAGCACTTCCCACATTCTGCTTCAAACCCTCCCTCCACCCCTTGGCTAAATGCCTGGCCCTACGCACCCAGATCCTCTGAAGAGTGCCCAGAGCCATGGCATAGCTAGTATAGGAAAAATGGATGGGCAGGCAAAGACAGGAAGGTCGCCTCCCCGCCACACAGGGAGATTACGGTTTTGTGGGACCCTGGGCAAGTGAGAGTCCCATCCCACCCCTTCTGCCTGCAGTCTCCTTTCCCCACTTCTCCCCCTCTGTGCTCCTGCCAGGGAAATGGGATCGGGGTGCGGGGGCTTGTCCTGCTCCTACCGCCGCTCCTGCTGGGGAGCGGGCTCGGGGTGCGATTTGGATGCTATGTGGGTGGGCAGTGGCCCACCCATGGCTATGCCCCCTGGCCCAGAGGTGGCCATGGGGGAGCTCCCACACACATGACAGCTCAAGGTCACCCAGCGAGTCCGTACCCGAACCAGGAATAGGTCCCGTGACCCAGTCACCGACACCAGTAGTTGTCAACCATTTTTTGGTCCGTAGTCCACCAAAATGGTAAAGGAAAAAAAATCACTATGTGACCCATATATCCCACAATCCTTTGGGACCGCAAAGGATTATGGGATTTGGGTTATGGTTTCAGTCTTCAGCTATTTTGTGGGTTTCAGATCAAAAACGATGGGTCTGGGATGGCTGTCATCTTTCTGGGGTGAGGGGAGACTCCCTTCCCCCGCACACCATGCTCAGCACTGCTCTGAGGGGCTGCAAAGCCAGCTGCACACCCCTTTGCAATGCTACTCCCCCAGCCTCAGAGCTGGGTGCCGGGAACAGCAGCACTTGGGCTGAGTGGCGGAGAGAGGAGAGTGGAGCTGGGGCTGTGCGGGCCTAGAAGCAAGCTGCTGTCTCCTTTTCATGCCTCGGCTGCTGCTGAGTCTGAGTGACCTAAGCATTTTGCTGCCCTGAGCCAGTGAGTGGAATCTGCTAAGGGCATCTGAAGAGACCCATGTGTGGGCCACACACCCTCTTAGAGAACTGCTGCCCTAGACAGTGCTTCCATTTAAAACAAACAAACAGGGCCAGCGTCCTTCCCAGTCACCGATGGCTTAGCCCGTCTGATCCGTTGGCTTTCTCCCCGACTGCCACGGAGTTCCTCTCTGTGTTACTCCCTTCCCTGATTCGGGGGTGTGCGTGGAAATGTTCCAGCTCAGGCTGCCGGCCCAGGAGCGGACCGGAGGGGTTGGATATCAGTCTCTCTGAGCATCTCCCTTTTCGCATAGCCATCGCCCGCTCCAAGCTGTATTAAAAAGCAACTGAGACTTTTTCAGATTTGTTAAACTACTGAAAAAGCACGATTGTATCAAGATTTTCCTTTCTCCTGCCCGGTACTAGATAAGGGCTGTGCTGGCTCCTAGCCCAGAACAATGAGGGTGGTGGAGAGCGGGCTCGAGAAGCAACTGTCTTATGAATTTATGAAGGAGGAAAATATATTTGTTCAGCTTCCCACAAAGGAGACAGCATCTTGAACGAAGGGTCTCTCCCTCCCGCCCCCCCAGACAAACAAAGACATTGACCATGAAAATAAGGTAGATAGATATGTTTTAATGAGATGCATTCATTTTCTATTATAACGCCAAACAAAGTGTGTGTGTGGGGAGGGGGAGGGGGGGTAAATATAAAAAGTAGAGTTCCAAATGCAATAAAAGGTTTTTAAAAGAGATATTGGAGCCATGGAGCTGTTGTAACAGAACTGGAGGGCAATGAAAATATAATTTGCATTGAAGAATTTCTCCAAGCTGGATGGATTTGCTCTCTCTCTTTGTTATTTTATGTGAGTCAGGTAGACAGGCTGGGGTGCTGGGTGTAGGAGAAGAGAGAGGAATACAGACCACAATCATGCCTTGTTTATAATCTCAACCGATTGGCTGATCTAAGAAGTGACTGGAGACCATACCTACTTCTCAAGGCTATCATTCTCACATGCATTTCTACAATGCGCGGTCAGTTTTGCTTGTTTTTTTTTATTATTATTATTTTTTATTTGATGATTGCTTTGCAGCATTGTGCATTCAGCAACATCATTGCGTGCTTTGGAATCTGCCCATCCATGTGTGCAAGAAAGCAATTGAAAATGGCACTGACGAATTGTGAGAGACTGTTACCAGAACGTTGCTGAGATTTTGGTACTTTCTTGCTGAAGACAGGAGCCACATAAAGATGTCCAGTGGTTGGAGAAAGGAGACTGGGGGTTGGGGCTCCTGGATTCTGTTGTTTGTTCTGCCATTAGCTTATTGTGTGACGGTACCCATCTGTGCTTCATTTTCCCCTTCTAAAAAATGGGGATAATTTATTTCATTGAGTGCACCGAGTGTTATGCATATTAATTAGTGGATGTTTGTAAGACCTCTAGTTCTTGCTCTTTGCTTGGCAGGGTACTTGCGCAAATCAGTCCACATTCAGCCTTTCAGGACCAATACCAAACATGGTTGATATTTCAGAAAACAACCTCTAATTAATAACTAATAATTAGTCAGAAATAGAAATTTCTACCCTGTGGGAAATTCCAACATTTCAAGTGTTGTTTTTGTCCCAAATTGGAACTGTGACACTGGCAGACCAGGTGCCAGCTCATGCCAAGGCCTCTAGGCCTGGCCATGATCAAGTTTAGGCTTGAAATTAGATGAAGGTTTCTAGCCATCAGAGGAGAGAAGTTCTGGAACAGCCTTCCAAGGGGAGCAATGGGGTAAAAAAACCAAAACAACTGGCTTCAAGACTGAGCTTGATAAGTTTATGGATGGGGATGGTAGGATGAAACTGCCTACAATAGCATGTAGCTGATCGGCGGCTGCTAGCAGCAAATATCTACAGTAGCCGGCGGGAAGACACTAGATGGGGAGGGCTCTGAGTTACTACAGAAAATTCTTTGCCAGGTGTCTGGCTGGTGAATCTTGCCCACATGGTCAGGGTCTAACTGATTGGCAGATTTGGGGTTTGGAAGAAATTTTCCCCTGGGTCAGATGAGGGTTTTTCACCTTCCTCTGCAGGGGCCACTTGCAGGTTTAAACTAGTGTAAATGGTGGATTCTCTGTAAATTGTAGTCTTTAAATCACAATTTGAAGATTTCAGTAACTCAGCCAGAGGTTAGGAGTCTATTACAGGAGTGGGTGGGTGAGGTTCTGTGGCCTGCAATGTGCAGGAGGTCAGACTAGATGATCATGCCAGTCCCTTCTGGCCTTAAACTATGAACCTCACTGAACACTGACAAATGCATAGCTGGAAACCAGTCTGGCACCCCTGTGTGTTAGAATTGTTAAAACAGATATTTAGAATTATAAAAATGTGTATATTTGTTTAAGTATTTGCTCTGAAACTGTAAACCCACATAGTCAAGGGAGAAGCATTACCAAGTGTGAAATACTAGTTAACATCTCTTGTGGTAATCTCCTGCCCAACAAAGGAAGGCTCATAGACATCAGGCAAACCATTGTGGAACATCAGGGGACAAAAGACTTTGTTGATTGCTCCCTCCACATCCCTGGAGAGGAGATGCGCAGGTGGGCTTGTCCCAACAGTTTGAACTGTTGGGGAAGGGATTAAAAGCCCTGACAAGAACGCTACTTGGCCTCAGAGGAGCAAAAATTGCTAAGCATAAGCAAGGGATCCCCAGCTAAAGGGCACAGACCTTTGTTGCAAGTGTTGATATAGGGATCTAAGGTACAATTGACCTGGGGTAAATCATAGAATATGAGGGTTGGAAGGGACCTCAGGCAGTCATCTAGTCCCACCCCCTGCTCAAAGCAGGACTAATCCCCAATTTTTGCCCCCGATCCCTAAATGGCCCCCTCAAGGATTGAGCTCACAACCCTGGGTTTAGCAGGCCCATGCTCAAACCACTGAGCTATCCCTCTCCCCTGATGACTGGTCCTTTGGGATTGGGAGTAACCTGAATATTATTGCTATTTTTGCTGTAAGGGACCATCCATCACAAAGGCAGCTTACCTGCGTGCCAACATAGACTGGGGTGCCCAAGGAGACTGTCTGTTACTCCATGTTAAGGCTGTTACAGTGCTTGAGGAACTCACACTTGATACTTGGTTGGTGAAATCTAAGCCTAGAACTCATAACCGTTTGGGGTTTGTGCCCTGCTTCTTCACAGTCTGCCCCGAGGTTGGTACTCTCTCTTGTGAGCCACTCCTGACAGTTTGACAGGGACAAAAAGTCCAATTCTTGAAATATGTCATGTAATTGAAATTCTGAAATATTTTGTTTTGGAAATTTCTGAACGACCTTTGCAATTGTTGGGGCTGACCGCAAGTTACCTTGGCCTGTTGTTACAGAATGGTTCGGGGGGAGCTAGTAGTGAACTGGCTTTAACCGGCCGGGCTGGCTTGCAGCCACTCAACTAAATAAACAAGACAAGAAATAAGGAGGGCCTAAAAAGGTTAAGTGTGAAAATAGAAAACAGTCGTGTTTCTTGCCAGAGCCTGCTTGTGGATATACACCTCCCCCCCCTTAAAAAAAATAATAAACGGCTATGCAAATTGCTTTAGACAAACAGTCTCACCTGCGGACCCTGGGCTTGTGGGTGTCCAGAAATTCCTCATGCTACAGCAGCGCCTGCTACGAGCCCTCAAGGATAGGGCTGGAGGGTCCGGGACTGTCCGTAGCAGGAAGGGGCGTAAGCATTGATGCTTGCTTGCTTGCTTGCTTGGTTGGTTGCTGAATAGCACGTATTTAGTAACGCGTAAAGGCTGAAAAGCTTATTGTATTTTAGCAATAAAACCAACTATACTTATGCACCTGGTGTGGCTTCATTAAGTGTATCCGAGCCGCTTCTCCCCCCTCCCCAACCGCTCTTGGCTTGACAGCAATATGAAACATTTTAATAATGTCACAATATAATATACGTTAAACACAGTGTGTATATATAGAGAGAGATATTAAATATACTTGCACATATGTGATTGTAAACGTAATGCATGCAAGTGAATTACATTAATTATTAAATAGCATAAATAAATATAAATATGAGTCAGAAAGAAACAAGTAAGTGAAAACAAAATACTCCATTTTGATTTCAAATGTTTCCAAACTTTTTTTTTATCAAAAATGTAGTTGAATTCAGCATATTCCCAGGAAACATTTTGATTATGTCAAAGCACTTTCCGAAAACTGCTTAGTTGACATTTTTTGACCAGCTTTACTAATGATATTGTGCCATGCTATAGCACCTTCTCTCCAAGGCTTTTGGAGTGTTACAAGCAGCACTGCTAACTCCAAGCACTCAGAAATCACAGGTTTAGCCTGCAAATCAGGAGCTTTGTTTAAAAAAACCCCCAAAACATATTTTGGGTCTTTTCCTTTACCTTCTAGTTTCTGAGCCTAGGAACTTCACTTGGGTCATTTTAAAGCTATTTTCTGCAACCATGAAGCTAAAATCTTACTTTAAAAACAAAACAGATTCTCACTATGCCAGGACCTGCAGCCTTAAGAAAAACATCAAATATCACAAAATGCATGAGAAAACCACGAGAGTTGGCAGCTCTTGAGCTATTAAGATTCACAGCTCTGTTTTACACACTGAAAATTGAGGCACAGAGAAATCGTCTTGTCCAGCTGACATAGCAGATCAGTGGAAAAGTGAGGCATAGAACCCAGGAGTCCTGACTCCTATTTCCCAGTTTTGTTAGTTAAAATTACCTTTCAAGCAAGGCTGGAGGAAGTCAGTGGATGTCCTTAGTGTCTACCCAGTGGCTTCCATTCATTCATTTGTTGAAACTCAGGCTGCTCCCTTTCATGCCAGACCCAGAGTGGTTGGTGCCATGCAGCAGTTGTGCACTGTAAGAATGCAGGAGAGTGCCGGCCTGTCCATGGCCCAGGCTTGGCCTGGCTCTGACAGGCTGCCAAATAGCGTCTCCAGAGGCTGGATCTGCCCCCTGGGCCGCTGCTCTGTGTACTGTACAGGCCTTAGTTGTTAGAAACAAAGAGCTCTGCTGTTTGAACGCTGCCAACCCTAAGGTAACTGGGACTTCCTCCCCTTTTGTCTAGGGCACATCACGGATTCCCTCACTCCTGTTCAACAGGAATCATCCGTCCAAAATGTCTCTGATCTCCCTCTCCAGACATTACCCTTCCCCCCGACATACTTTCTGAATCCCTGCCCCCTCCTCCCCCACCCATGTGTCTGTGGCTCAACAGCTCAGGGGCAGTCCTGGGGCAGTTTCATATTGACTCAGGGGCATTGCATCCAGGGGACCCAATGCAATGACTTTACAGAGTGCCTGAGATGCACTTAACTCTGCTTGGGAGTTCAGGGGCGGGGGGGGGGGGGGATGTCATGGGACAGGGGAGTCGGAGCCCAGCCTATATGTTGATGAGCTTCTTTAAGGAGGATGAGCCCATCTCAGCTCACCTGGAAATAATTAACTGCCTACCTGGCTGGGTGGCAGCCAATTGGCTAATGAACACCTGCACCAGAACCCAGTTCGGGGAAGGTGCTCCCAGAGAGAGGAGGCTCCTAAGGAGACATGCTCCCAGGGAACAGCAGAGCAGGAGAGGTACCCGGGAAAGGCACTTTGGGAGACAGTGGCAGGAGCCCTAGCCTGCAGGGAGCCAGAGGGGACCCTGCATCAGCCACAGACTGGGAGGGAGTGGCAGAAGGAGCCAGAATCTTGAGGCAGAAAGCTCTGGAAGGCGTCGCTCTGTGAAAGGGGGGCGTGGAGGCAGATGAAGGTAGGAAGTGGCCCAGGGAAATGGCAGTAACAGACCATGGATGCTTAATACAGAGTCTGTGGGCTGGAACCCAGAGTAGAGGGAGGGCCTGGGTTTCCCTAATAACCCCAAGGGAGGGGATGTAAAAACCCCCTGATGCAAGGGGACAAGGACTATCGGGGATAAAGGTGGGGCTGACGTCTGGGGAGAAGGTCATTAGGCTCTCTCTTTATTGACTCTTACCCTGGCAAGGTCAGGACTATAAGTGACCTGGCCAGAGAGCTGAGTCATGGAAAGGGGGCAAACCACCCCAGGCTCTTGAGTAGCTGTCGATGGGGTGCCAGCTGAAGATACTGCTGGGCCATGCTCAGCCATGGGGGGTGGGAGGGCACGTACCAGCCAGTGAAAGAGTCCCCCCACTGGGTACCCTCAATGGATGACTGAGGACAGTCCCCCACAGTGCACTGCGTGAGACATCCCTGTGTCCCCAAAAGACCATAAGGCATCGCGGCACTGTTGAGGGTTCAATAGCAGAATCCAGGCAAAGAGAGTGCAAAGGCGCCTGGAATATTGCTCCTTCCAAATCCTGCCTCGCGGCCACTGTCCTGCCAGCCAGCCAATGGCGGCTGCACGTCCAAGGGATTTTGAAGGTGTTTGAACCTTGTTCTGGGCCTTTGACCATGTCTCTGGATCCGTGTATTGGAGAGGCAGGGGTGTGTGCGCATGCATCATCTCAGTGTGAGCCTGGGGGTGTGTTTGAAAGCACCCTTCTCTTTGCTTTACCCTCAGGATCTGCAGAAGGGCTGGATTTAGCGGAAAGAATTCCCATTAGTCTGGAAGGATTATTTATGTTTTCATTAATAAGTGACAGGTGTGCGATGTCCCTGCCATCAAGTTAATGGACTCAGCCGTATGCGGAGGTGACTGCGGCATAGCCAGGAATGGTGCAAACCATATTTTCCTTTGGCTCCGGTAACGTGGGGAGTGGGCTCCCCCCGCACCCCTCCCGGAGTGCAACTATCATGCTCTGCTGGCTGCAAGGTTGTAAATTAATCCTGTGCATGGGTTGTAATTTGTTAAACACGTTGAGTCAAATGAAATCCTGGTGGACCTCTACTGGCTGCTCTGGAGTTTCCACTGGGGATGAATTTGGCCCCTTTCTTGTCTCAGTCACATGGCATTTTTGCCCAAGGCCCAGCTGTTTCATTCTGTCAGGGGTGTTTTTTTTCAGCATTTTTCTTTTGTTTTTTTTGTTTTTCCCGTCACCAAATAACCTTTCTTCTCGCTGAGCCTTCTGCCAGCGGAGGGAAACGTAGAATGCATTCTCTGGAGAAAAGGGTACGGCGGTGGACTGTTCCCCGTGAGGCCCGTGTGGGAGTGGGGTAACCCGAAGGAGGGTAAATCATTTGCAATATAGCCTTGAGGGAGAATGAAGAGGAGATGGGTATGTAGAAGGAACTGCTAACCTCCTTTAGGAAGATCAGCCCTAAAGACTGGAAGCAGCCAACAAAGGAGATGAGATGATGGTGTAGAAAGGCTGGACTCAACAGTAGGGCCTTGACTTGACCTGTCTGGGAGTTGGGTTTACAGCATAGAGGTTCTTTAGTGAGGTGGACTAGATTGTCATAAATGTCTGTAATTCCCATTGATGCCTGTGGTTGTCTCTAAATTGCCAGGAGTTACAGATGGATACAAGCTCAACATCTTGGCTAGGCCTGTGAACCATCAGGGGTAGCGAGCATGGGGGGGTACATGCTACATAATGTCTCTAGGACGGTCCCATTCACCTTGGAAACCAGAAATGGAACGGAGCTGATAGAAGAATTCAGGAGGAGGGTGTGGGGGGCTTGAACTGGCAGACTTAGTGAACAGTGGTTTTAATTCTAAAACTAATGTGGCCAACACTGAGAATTGTCAGGAGAGGCCTGTGACTATAGTGAGTGATGCGTCACTGGGCTGGTCTTGTCGAGATGGGCAGGACAAGAATAACGGAGGTCACGCAGGTCAGAATTGAAATGCCCAGACAGAGCTGCATGGGATCCAAGGACTGAACACGGAGGTGCTGCAGCAGGCCTATATTCTTAAGTCCAGAGGAGATGATGCTTGCACGGCCCCTGTTATAACTCTAACTCCTTTTTATGTCTGCACCGATGTTGCTTCATTGACAGCCCTGTTCCTAGCTTGTGTGTGCGATGTGCATGGCGTCTGACTGAATAGTTGTCCTCTGGTCAGCATGGCGTGTACCCCTGGGGCCTGGTACATGAGAGTTACAGAGCTCGCTGGAGTCTTTAGCTCAAGCTGTGGAGACTCATGCTTTTCGCTCTGGGGGTCCCCAGTTCAGTCCCAGGTGTGATAGCCAGGATAGTGGCCATCACACATACAAGCCTGTGTGAAGTTTGTGAGGGGGGTTGTGGGTGAGCCCAAACTCCTGTGTGGGTGTCCCCGGAAAAGGGCGGGGGCATGTATCCTGGCACTGGTCCACTCTGCCGTGCCACTTGGCCTCGCTAGCCTCATCTGCCCTCCCTTCATCTCTGCCGGCAGCGAGCGAAGGAGCCTGGTTGATTTATTCAGATTAAGTGCAACAATCCCTCACTTCTCAATTAGAGGGTGGTTTTTGTTGTTGTTTTTTGGTCTGCCACACTACTTAGATCAAACTCCATCTGTTGAGCCCACACAAGCAATTGCTTTGCCTTGCAGTGCCTCGGGGTGTGTGTGTCGGGGGGAGAGCCTGGCTGCCTGCTTGCTACTTGAAATGTGCAAGATACCAGAGTGGAGAGGATCTTTGAGCACTGGGATTCTTCCCCCTCCAACCTCTCAGACCCAGACAAATGAGTGAATGGGGCGGGGGCGGGGGGAGGGTCACTTTGCAAATAGCCGACAGCTGGGATTTTCCTTCTGTGAGGATAACACCTCCCTGCGCTCGGCAGCCGCTCCAATGACAGACGTTCAAACAGATGCTTCTGGACTGATGCGCCTGTACAGTGCCTAGATAGGGCACAATCACGGCCTCACTGATCATGCCTGTCAGCTGAACAAAGGACATGGAAGGGCCATGACCTCTACAATACTTAGCTAGTTGAAGATTCCCTCTCATGTCTAATCTAAACCCCCTCTAATCTCTTGCCCGGCCTCCTTCCAGGAAATAAGCTTTCTTCACGTAGTTCCTAAGATCGCTGTACTACTCGCACATGTTACATATTACACAGCCCCAAGGTTCGAAGAAATTGCCCTCTGTTCACAGGGAAGCCTTGCTGCAACAGTCTCTGTCCCCAGGCAGCTGCAAGAGGAGGTGAGAACTCAGAGCAAGGAACTGAGTCACTTGGGAAAGCAGGATAATATCCTGCCCCTTCACTTTGCTGTGGCCTGTGTATTCCCACCGGGTATTACCCACCTGCAGTGCCTCTCCCTGGCCCATGCCCCTGGAAATGGGCACAGTCCCTTCCCCCGTACTCTCACAAACACCTCAGCAGAGCAGTGCCTCTTAGGGGTCCCTTGAAAGGGGAGCCCGAAGCCATCTCCACTCTGACCTATTGCATCATTGCTCCTTGATGCCGTCTCCTTTTAAATTGTATTTGATGCAGCACCGTGGTGCAATACCTGTTGTGCATCCAGGTGTGAGAGCTTTCCTCCCAGGCTAGTGGGATGCTGCCTTTGAGTGAGTGTGTGTGTGGGTAACCCTTCACAGCTCGTCTGCTGCTGCTTGCAAGAGAGTCCTGCAGCTTCCAGACAGGAGTTGGAAAAGGCCTCCTACGTTCAACCAAACCCTCTTCAGGGCCCTGGAGAGGGATGTGAGGCTGTCCAGTTATGGTGCAGCTAGCCCATGTCCATACAGATTTCTGCTCAGATGGACAGCACTGAGCATGCAGCTGGTGGGGGCAACCCCTGGAACACAGGGGAGATGCTTCGAGGGTTTGCTGATGTCGGGCATCTTCAACTGTGGTACCTCAGCGGCTGGAGCCAATGGGGGGGTCTTGCAAAGGAGAGAGCCTTTCAGCACAGCTTAAACAGACTTGTGCTGGAAACCTTGGTGGAAGGCCCACATAGATGGAGCGCTGCCTTTGGGGGAGGGAGGGCATGAAAGCAGGTTTCCCTGTGATAGGATAACATCGGTGGGGAGGGAGGGTCACCGTGTCTGCGTTGTCTGTTACTACAGGCCTGGCTCGGGGCTCCTCATCAGGGTTCTTGGGAGTCAAAGCAAGGGAAGGGCTTGTGTGCTGGTGTGGCCGCTTGCTTGTATTAACAGCCCAGCACTGGCCTGTAACAGACACATCCTTTCTATCCAGACTGATGTCTCGGAGCTCTAATGCTGGGGCTGCTTGCTGATGGGCAATCCCACCTCCCTTGGAGACAGCAGCTCCTGCCTGGGTCTCATCCCATCCCGGAGCCGTGGCTGTCTGCACTGATAAGCCTGCTCCGGAATGGGAACTCTTTAGAAGTTGGTATTTGGAAGATTCAGGTGCATTATCTCTGGCTCTGGTGAAACCCCTTCAAAGGAACAGGGAATCATCAACATGTCCAGCAGCTAACGGTATTAGGAACAGCGCTGTCACCCCACTGAGTGTAAAATTATACTGCCAGCAAAGGAAGGGCAGAGCAGCCCCTGATTACATCCGAGCCCAGGAGAGAGGGACCTGTCGCGACACTGGACTGGAATGAAAGTGCCCAGACGCTATATCTCCTTCCCAATCACTCCCAGACCCTCCCTTTTTCCTGTCCTCTTTCCCTCTTCCTCCACTCCCTCCTGCCCACATTCTCCACTCACAAGCTCTTGCTTCCTGGGGAATTGTCCTCTGCTCCTTGAACACATTGTGGTTGCCTGTGCAGACACGCATGGCTCAACGGATCTGTCATGGGATCTGTCACGGGACCTCCTGTTCCCTGTTAAAATGGACTCTGCCTCATGCTGGCAAGCGAATTGGAGTCCACGGCCCATGGCTGTTACAGAGCCCAAGCTCCCCAGGTGCCAGAGTATTTCCAATTAAAATACATATCTGATGTATCTCCGCGCCGGGAAAGAGCAGCGGGTTAATGCATTAGCCTTTTAATCCTGGATGGGCAGTATAAACTCGAAAGCACTAGCTCGAATGAGTTTTGCCAGTCCACTTCCCCAGCTGACATTTGTCCACAGTGGCAAACCACTGCATCCTTCAGCAGAACGCAGCACGACTGGGAGCCTCTGCTTAGGAGAGGAGCATGGACACAATGCTGGCCGTGGATGCAGAAAGGCGGGGATCGGCAGAGCTGGGGGGGGGTCGTGAAAGAGGGATTCGGGGTGCTGCGGGTCAGGATATGACGTTTGATTGGCAGAGCTGTTCTAGGAGAAGGGCCTCTGCCTGGCATTAGCCCAGCCGTTTGCCACGCAGGAGAGGCAGTGAGCGTCCAAATCCAGACCATGAGAAGGGGCACTACGATAGAGACTGTATTGCGCGTCTTAGCGAATGGAAGAACGCAACGCTAGGAATGACCGAAACAAAGCCTAAAAAGTGAGCCAATCGGGGCTTGGGTGAGGTGAGCCAACCCTGTGGATGTGTGCATGGCCCAGTGAGTTGCCCAGCAGATGGCAAGGGTGGTGGTGAAGCCTTTAATGCAAAGGAGCCCCCCAAGTGTCTACAAGAGGGCAAGGAAAATGTCCTGCATGGGAGTGGTCTATGGGCAGTTTATTCCTAGGGCTGGTGACCTGTGCCAACTCCAAAGCAGGCCAGAACCCCGGGGTTTGGATGGCTTGTGGAACTGATAACAAGACGATGATGTGAAATTCAAAATGGATGCAGGAGCAGAGGCCAGTATTATATTTGTGGAAATATCAGGGAACAAACAACTTGCCCAAACCTGGGTGACTGTAGCCTTTGAAGAGGCCTGCATAAGGCTGGCTTGGTACTGGAATTCAGCATGCTTGTGTGCTTGTGGTTGCATTATTTCCCGTACTTGCCCGCTTCTCTGCAGGCCTGGCTTGCTGGTGCATTAGATGGAGCAATTCTAATTTCTTTTCATTGCAGCTTCTTAGGTGTGGGTTTAAAGGCAAAGGTCCTTTAAATACGGAGAAATGTTCCCTCGGCGTGTGCCATGGCAGGGCCCCATTTTCCACGGTCAGCTGCTGTTGCTCCCCGATGGAATTTGGAAGGAGGGGAGTTTCTGCTGGGGTTAGGTGCTGGTAGCTGCAGCTGTTAGGCTTGGGAAGCCATTGTTACTCCTGGTGAGCCAGTAGAAAATGTACAGAACTTGGCTTTGGGTTTGGATTTGCTGCACAAGCATGCCTAGCTGGGATCTGAATGTGCTGGTACCTCGTGAGCCTCAGTTCAAATGAACCTAGAACCTCAATGTGAAACTTGGGCAAAATCCCTGTGTTCCACCTGGCTTGAAGCTGTGAACCTCTCATCGTTTTGCAACCCCATAAATCAGCCCCGGCTTTATGTGTAACTAGGCCCTGGTTCTTTTGGAAAAGCTTGCACATCTTCGGTTCAGCTGGAAATTCCCTAGGCTGAGCTCGGGAAAGTGCAGTCTCACTCAGGGTTTCCTATGGCTGTACTATCAATGGCCAGTGTTCGAAGAGTTCATGGTATAGGAGAGTGTAAGGACACCTACAAACATAAGGCAGGATTGTGCTCAGCACTAGGTGAGGGCAAGTGGGGAGGGTAGCACAAAGACACTTTCCCTGCCCTGTGCTCCTCTGGTCATGGGATAGGTACAATCTGGTCCTTGTGCTCAGGGGAATGCCAGGACTCCACAAGGTTGGTACTAAACTTAAGAACGGCCACACTGGGTCAGACCAAAGGTCCCTTTATCCCAGTATCCTGTCTTCTGACCGTGGTCAATGCCAGGTGCTTAAGAGGGAATGAACAGAACATGTAAGCATCAAGAGATCCATCCCCTGTTGCTGATCCCCTGGCAGAGGTTAGGGACACCATCCCTGCCCATCCTGGCTAATAGCCATTGATGGACCTATCCTCCAGGAACTTAACGGCACTCCCAAAATAGGTGGGTAGAAGGTGGGGCCATGATGACATCCCTCCTGCAGAATTGGTTGGGCCCCGACAGGGGCACGAGCTATTCCTTTGCAGCAGGCACACCCTCTGGAGTCAGGCACATTGGAAGTGTCTTGCAGCCCTGCTGGGGAATGTGGCTGCAGGACGCTCCCAATGCAGGTGTGTGCCTGAGAAGTGCAATGAATGGCCTGAAATGACTGAAAGGGTTTCAGTCTCATGCCCCTTGTCTGCATTGGGAAGCCCTGCTCGCCTGTCTGGCGTGAGGTGACTTGACAGACCTGAGCCTTTGTTTCCAAATGACCAGTGCTACCCACTGCCTCGGGCCTGCACGGCTCTGGGTGGGCGGGTGCCGCAGTGGCCAGCAAGGTTTAGGAAGCGCCTCAGCGCTCGATGTCCACACGTCTTTTAACCTTCACCCCCTTGCCCACATTGTAGCCGCTGAGGCGACGCAGGAGACGGTGGAGTCCCTGATGCAGAAGTTCAAGGAGAGTTTCCGCACCAACACGCCCATTGAGATCGGCCAGCTCCAGCCGGCCCTGCGCAGCACGTCGATGGGGAGGCGGAAACGCAGGAGCAGACCCCGAGGTAGGAAACCCCCCTTTGGGGTGATGTCACACTTCCTTCTCCTGTACCATTGAACCGGTCATGAGTACGGAGGCCGTTGCTTCCCAGAGGCCAAAGCACGAGCCTGTGGCAAGCTGGGACTTGCTGCACAGGGCTCTGCTGGGGCTCTCTGCTCACTTGACCACGTAAACTTAGAGGTGTCACAAAGTCCCTCCATAGCTTGATGGAGGAGATGCAGTGCCTTAAGAGGATGTGCCTCCGATTGTAACAGGCAGTTGGGTGGTGGTGCTTGTGAATGGGGTTGGCCCATGTCCCAAATCTGTTTCATTCTGGGCCTGATCCTGATTGATGCTGAATGTCCCTTCCAACTCAATGAGCACTTTCAACTCTTGAAGTTGGCAGAAGCTGAGGGCACCTAGCCCCTCTCAGGATTAGGCCTATAATGTTAGTCCTTAAAGTTATGATCCCCATGGACCTAGCTGGGTGGAGGAACGGGAGTTGTAGGTAAATGAAATTCAGATTTTGTGCAAATCTTTTTGCTGTTTGGGGGCAAAATGGATTTCTGATCACCCAAAATTCACATCCTCGGATTTCCTCTGTGTTGCACAATTGCCAATCTTTGACCTAGAGAAATAAAGGGGGAAAAATAGGGACATGCCACATAGCTCCACTGGACTAGATTAGCTGGGGAGATGGCTTCAGACAGACTGGGGGAAAGTTTTTGATTGTTTTATTTTAGAATAATGGTGTGAGAATTATCATGTACAATGTAGCATGTTTATATGGATTTCAAAGAATAATACAACATGGCCTGATAGTATGGTTTGGTTTGTGGCACTGTTTTTGTCATGCCCCCCACACCCCTGCACAAAATGTTCTAGATTTTGACTGGTTGTGATCCTGCTCTTAGAACTTGTCAGTAGGGGGTAGGGTTATACTCAGCAGCAGGGGGCGATGTTGCTCTTCATTGTGGGTATTGTGTAGCACTGATGTAGGTTCCTGGTTACTCTGCAGTGTGGGCCTTGTACATTACCACACATACAGTTGGTGCCCAGCTGCTAATAACCCAGTGGCAGAACATTAATGCCCAGAGAAGTCACATGGCCCTTTGTGCATTAACATCTGGCTGTTTACTAACTTGGAATGAAATGTCAAAATCTCAAATTTTTGCAAACCAAAAATCCGAATAAAACTTTGGCTCTGGTCCATTGAAATGTTTTGTTTCAATAAGTTTGAAACACTTTGTTTCAACTTCAACCATTTAAATGTTTTTGTTTTTAAATATATATAATTTGCTACAATTTCCAAACCAAACATCATTTTGAACCAGAAAACTGTCAGTTTTCATTTAGAAAATATAAAAACAAACATTAGGACAGTTTTGAAACTTCAGGTTTTTTCATGTAAGAAATCCTTCAAAATGGACCCTGGCCTGCAGAAAAATTTTGGTTTAGATGGATCAGCATTTTCCCACCAAAAAACCCCCCAACAAGTTGTCCGAAGTTCTCAGCCCGCTCTGTTCTTAACCTCATGTCTCCAGATCCCAGAACCCCGCTCCAATTCCCATGGTGCTTCAAAGGATTCCTGGCTCCTACCGGTACTGCAGTTACCCCGTGTGATTGCAGCTTGCGCAGACGTCCCTGAGCTAGCTGTAATCTAGCTACTTTGGGTACTGGAGCAATACGCTCTTCAGAGCAGGCTGCCCCCCAAGTAATTACCCAGAGTTCCAGGTTGGCTTGTACAGGCCATGCTGAAACACGTGCTCTGCACCGGTCCCGGCGGGCCAGACCTGCTGTGACTCTGAAACTGTCAGGGATGTTGTTTGCTGTCTGGCTTCCCCTTCAGGCTCTGCAGGGTGCAATGGGCAGCATGGTCTCATTTGCAGCTGGCGTTCTGGCACCATGCAGAGAACACATGGCGTCCTTGCGCTTCATTAACCCACTTGCCTCGCCATGGGGGCCTTCAGCCTTTCTGGAGAAGGTGACTCCGCAGCGAAGAGATCCTGGGCCTGTCATTCCTACTGGCCATTAAGACCTCAGTGCTCCGAACTTCCTCCTCTAGCCCTCCCTCCCACACCTTTCTAGTGTCTCTGCTTCCTGCCCAGCCATACATCAACCCTGCACAGTACAGCACTCCCGCCACACCGTGCCCGCCGCTCTGTAATTCCCCTACAGAGGAGAAGAGACCGGCTGGGCGGTAATGAATGTAAAGGGGGTTCTTTACTTAGCCTGCTGGACATGGAAAAATCTCTGTGGCTCTCCAGCTCCCATACTGCCTAACTCAGCTTGTGCTGCTTAGTGTAACACTCTCAAAGTATTTATGTCCCCCTCCAGTGGCTAGTTTGCACAGAGGATAATAGCCTGCCCGTGCTGCCAGCTAAAGGAGTTCCTCTTTTAACTCACATAGTTGAAATGTGTGGCTTGGTTCTGAGGTTCCAGGGTTCGAACCATGCTGGTGGATGGCAGGGAGAGGGGGGGTCATTTTATGACTTTGACGCAGAGAACCTTCCCTCGATTTAAGCAGCTATGGTATGCTTTTCATGTTGGTGCCTAGAGCAGTGCGGGTCGGCTGCATGGCTGTTTCTGCAGCAATGTTGGGAAGCCTGGGGAAAAACGCTTTCCTCTCTGTTTACTGTGGGTTTTGTTTTTCATTTATTTATGAGCCTGAAATGTGATCTTTTATTCTGGGTACATTTTCCTGTGGTAGATGACTGGAGAGGGCTTTTTTTATTATTATTGTTATTATTATTATTATTATATCTCTGGCCATAAATTATTCACTTAGTGTGAAGAAAATATTCTGACTCTTTAACTTGTTTAAATTATTTGGTTAGTCTGTTGTGGTTACTCAAATATGCATCTCTGTATTTCAGAGAAAGGTGAAGGTGGGTGACTTTGGGGTCAGACAGGCTGCCCTGTGAGATTCCTCTCCTCCACCAAACATTACCTTTTCTCTCCTTTAAAGCCCTTGATTGGGAGACATTTTCTAGTCACCCCAGCAGCTGAGCAAAGCTAGCAATGCTCTCCACCAGTGCTGGTCTTTGGGTGGCCAGAGGTGTTCCTCAACCAACCTAAAGTGCTGCTCAGAACCCTGGGATGGAGAAACTTTCCCAGCACCCATTAGCCCAGGAGCGAGGTCCCTGAATCCAGATCTCCTGGATAAACTGTCACCCACTTTCTAATGGCTCTCCACTGCCCTGTGACCATCTGACCACCTGGGACTCGTGAAGAGATGTCAGCAGCCTAACACTGTTTGCCTTTAAGAAAATGTTCCTTGTATTCAGCCGAATGCTTCCTTTTCTTAATCTCCCCACGTTACTCCTAGTGAAAACCCCGGCAGCCCTCCCGAACTAGTAACCTCCCACGCAGATGGTCTGGTAGTTGGCCGTTCTTGCGACTTGACGGCTGTTGGGCCTGCTAGAGCAATGTGGGAGAAATGCCCAGCAGGCATTAGCTTGAGATCTCCCAGACTCTTCCATTCGCGCTCCCCTCAAAGGGAACAAATAATCCTCCTCTGGACTGTTCGGTTCCCTCATCCACCCCTCTTTCCCAGACATGTGCCTTCTGAATGCTCGTGCTGGGGCATGATGGACACTGGAGAGTGGGACATGTTTGTGATCTTGGCCTTGGCAGGGGTTTTGAAACTGAACCCTTCCTCTTTGCTTTTCCAGTTCAGGACCCACTCATGCTACCTCCCGTAGTAACATCTCCTCACACTCCCACCAGGAAACCTTCACAATCCTCTATGGAGAGAGACCTGAGCCATGCGGAATCAAAGCCCTACTCCTGTAAAAATTGCCATGACCACGTGTGGTCAGAACCTTGGTTTTGTCTCTCCAGTAATTGATGGCTCCATCAGTGTCACAGCGCCCCTTACCCCCAAACTCAATCTTCTCTAGAGGAGTCTGGTGTAGGGCTTTTCTCTCATTAGTCCTGCTGCCTCTGGCTTAAGCTAGCCTGTGAAAAGCAGGCTGATTTGGAACCGGAGCTCACAGCTGCTTTGTCGATAAATCTTCCCTGATGTGCTTTTCATAGTATTTTGCTTTCCTGAAAGTGTCTGTCTCCTTCAGGGCGTTTGGGTGCACATCTGAAATATGTTGGGTTTCTTATTTCAGCAGCAGGCAGTGCTTGGCCCAGCAGTGCAAAACAGGTCCTCACAAGCCCATATCTTGGAGGGGAGTCTGGTCTCAGGTGGTGCCAGGTGACGGGGGAAAGGTGGGGAGGAAAGGTGAACCAGTCCTCTGGATGTCTTCCTGAGCTTGAGTTTAATTTCTCCTGGTGACACCGAGATGGGCTAGAGTACCAGGCTAGAGGCATAAACCTCTCTGCTGTTTAAAAGGGGACCTTTCTAGGCCAGCAGTACCCAGGAATATGCCTGGTACTTGTGCCTCTGTGCGTGTCAGCATGGGTTGTTCAGAAAACCATGTCGGTCTTCAGACTCTCCCCTGCTCTCCACTCCTTGAGGGGCTGGCTCAGTTCACTGTGGGTAGGTGGGATTTGTTCTCTGTGTGTGCCCTCCGCATCTGTCTCCCTGTGTCTCATTCGTTAGGGTGGAGGATTCTTGGGGACCAAGCTGAGCCATTCCATAGGGAGAGCTCTCCTCGGCAGGAAGGATAAAATCCATTCGGAAATGGGGTCCGCAGAACAAGGCCATAACAGCTAAAAGAGGAGAGAGGTGCATGGAAAATGTGGTCAGAGATGAGATTAGGGGCTGGGAGTAGGGGCTACTGAGTTCTATTACGATGGTCACTGATGCTCTGTGACCTTGGACAACTCACTCGGTTGTCCCATCCATAAAGGCAGAATGATGCTTCTCTCAGAAGGGTGCTTTGGGGCTTAATTCGTGGGTATTAAGGAGGTGCTTTGCGATCTTTGGGTGGGAAGCAGAGTGTTCTTCTGAGACTCTCCTTTCATGGGAAGGGCTTTGTATAGAATGTCTCCTAGTGCCTTCTTGTCTGACTCCAATGGGTAACTCTCTTGGATGCTTTCTTTTCTCCTCCAGGGAGGAGCAAATGCAGACCTTATCACCTGTGCTCTCACCTTCTTCTGTGACTTCATTTCCTCCAGGTCATCTCCATGCTGCATAGTCACCCTAAGCCCTCCCTCTCATCACGGCACATGCTCTCGGGTTCAATAGGGATGCTAGTAGGTTCAGTAGCATGCTGCCTTAGATATTCAGAATGTAATCCCCCTCTCCCCGCCCCCCCCACCCGTGATTTTCAAAAGTGATGAGTGATCTTGAGCCCATCTTGAGACGCCTTTAAGAGGCCTGATTTTCAGTAAAGAGCTTAGCACTCACCCATGGAAAATCAAACCCCTTTATGGCACCTCAAATTGAACTCCCGAAAACTTCATGCACCTAGTTGTTTGTGGAAACCTTGGCCAGGAGCTCTGTGATGCTGCTGCAACCAGGCATGTCTTTTTCTATTCATTTCTCAGCTCCTCTCCCATTTTGGAAGTTTTTTGTTTTTATGGCTTGCGTTTAATTGCTCCTCTGGTGCGTTAGCGATTGGAACACTATTGAACATTAAGGTTAAATGATGATATCACCACTCACTATGTTTGCATTTTGCATGCATTTGCCAACACAAACCCTTTGCCTCATTAATCCTTTGCAATCCAATTTTTTTTTTCTTCCCCTAAATGAAATTGTCCGTTTGGGATGCATTTATTTCCTTTTAACAGCCGCATGACAATTCCGCTGATGGAGTTTGCATCCAGCTTTGTTACTGGGTAGTGTCAGCTTGGCCTGACGGATGTGTGTGTGTAATTATTTTCTCGCAGTTTGATTTAATTAATGCTTAACCTCATCAGAGTCCTGCAGCTGGAGTTCTCTCTCTGCAGGAACTGCTAGTGGCAGAAGGACTGCCTTTTTCCCTGAGAACCTCTGAGCACCTGGCTGTAAAAAATTCAGCAACAAACCACCACCATCCCACTCAAGAAAAAACAAATTGCAAATAAACCTCCCTGGCTTTGCTTCCCCACACTAACTGCTTTTAAATGGTTGCCATTGTATCTGATTTTTCGCTAAGTGTTTCTAACAGCTATGGGGAAGGTCATATGTCTCTGAGAACATTTACTTAAAAAAAAAAAAAGTCTTTTCCTTTATAGTATAACCTAACTTTATTTTGAACAATACCACTTTCCTACAAACTCTCTTCCGAAACACTTCTATCAAGTGTCACACATTTAGAGTTAATAGAGGTGTGGGCACAGAAGGGGGCAGGATAGGGGAAGGACCCCTTGGCTGAGGTTTGTGGGTGGGGAGCTGGCTAGACAGACAGGTTACAGGGAGGCTGTTCTAAGTAGTGTATTTGCAGGAGAGAAGGCTCTTGTGCATCGGGCGTGTGGCCTAATGAACAGGGCAATGTGCTAGGAGATAGGAGACCTATATGCTATGACCAGCTCTGTTACTGTCCTGCTGTGTGACCTTGGGCAAATCATTTAAATTTCTGTGCCTCAGTTTCCCCATCTATAAAACAGAGGTAATGCTCTTAACCTTCTTTTGTAAAGTGCTTTGAGCGCTGTGGACTGAAGAGGTTGTGTAAAAGCTAAGTATTTGTACTGTTGGTTGGGAGAAAGAACAAAGGGGAGTTGAGTAAAGCCTGGGTCTTGAGGGGTCATCTGAGGCAAATCCATGGCAGGTTATAACTAGAGCTGGGCATAGTTCGTGGTGGTGGTTTTTTGTGGTTATTTTTTCCAGAGAACAATGCAGACTTCGGTCGATCAGAACATTTTGTGAATTTTCCAAATTGTGTTAAGGGGGTGCCAAGTAAAACTCCAAATTTGGGGGGGGGGGCGGGGAGAAATCGAAACATTTCATTTCAGCATTTTTGAAATGTTTCTAATTTTTTTTTATTCAAAAGCGCTTTTCATTTTGAAATTTCCTTCAAGTGTGTTTAAAAATGTAAAAAAACCCCAAAACTCACAACAGGCTCAAAATCAAATGTTTCATTCAACATACAGATTCCTCCTGCCCAACTTTTTGGTTCATCAGTTTTTTTTTTTTTTTTTTTTAAATTGTTTGGGGTAAAACTGAAACAATTTTTGTCCACTATCTATCCCCCCCCCCCCCCCCCCCCCGCAAACTGAAAAGATCAGTTATTTGCACAACTCTAGTTACAGCCACAGAGATGAGTCTCACTGCTGAGATGAATAAGAAGCTGACAAAGGGTTCTGAGGGTTGGAATGTGGGGGGAGTTAATCAGGTTACATTCCTAGGTCACATTTTTCAATGACAGTGGTTGGTAAGTAGGATGGACCCCTGTGACTATTGTTTAAATAGGAATACAAAAATATAATGTTTACATCTAGGTGTAAAGCTCCAATGTGTTTGATTATTAGTCTATAGTGTCTATTTGAAGGGCATCTGTTAATCAATATCCTAATTGGATCAGCCTCTGGCTGGGTTCGCCTAGCTCCACCTTTTTAGGCTGCCTGTGTAGGTGGTCGCGCTATCAATGCTCCAGTACGATCATTCCCCTTCTCTTGCTTTTCCAGCCAGCTCCATTTTTACTTTACATTTGTATGGCACCTTTCAACACAGTGTATTCCAACGCCCTTTGCCAACTATGGACTGTGTTCCCAGGAAGTGCTGGGTACCCATGATGCCCATTTAGATTCACCTTCTACTGAAATGCAGCCTGCTCTGGGGTGGAGCACAGCAGCTGCAGTTAACAGAAGACACCCATCTCCTCTACAGTGGTTTAAAACAGGAAATGAAGAATGCCATATTCACCTGGAAACACAGCGGGTGATTTGAGGATAGAGACTGTACTTGGAGTGCAGCTGAAACGTGGAACTCAACGACCCCTGCAGGGAAGGAGCGTGACGTAGTGGTTAGAGCACAGGACTGGGAGACAGGAAAATATGCCTTTTGGATTGGGTGACAATATTCAAATAGGGGTGTATGGCGCCCTCTATTGGGACAGATGGTTAAAAACAGCAGAACGGGTCAGAAGGTTTTTTAAGGCATGAGAACTGACAATCTAACAAAAAACAAATCAAAGTGAAAGCTGCTTAAGGCAGCTAAGGGATTCCAGCCTCTGAACATAAAGCTGTTGGTGGATAAAAGCCAGCACTGAAATATGGTGGTTATCTAAACTGCCAAAGGTAAATAAAGAGGTTCAATGAGCATCTTTCCTTTTTAAAATAAATAAGTGATTAATAGATCCTGCTGCCCAGCAGATAATTTACTGTTGATCAGGGTTGTCTTAATGCATCTAGAGGTCTCTACTGCACCATAATTTACCAGAAGTTACTGGTGCACCGGCTAGGAGGGGAAATTGGAAACCCAGAAGGAAATGAAAGGAGCATTGCAGCTTTCTCAAGCCTGCTTCCCTCGAGTACCTGCTTCTCCAGGTAACTAACCCCCCTTGGCTTCCCATCCCCACCAAAGCAGGACTGGACGTACTGCAGAGCGCAATGCGTTGGGGAAGCCTCGTCGGTCTGTTTGTGTGGAGTCAGGGGTTGGAATTTCTAAATCAGCCTGTTCCCTCTGCCGGCACCCAGGAAACATGGAGGAAGCAGTCTGCCTCAAATGCAGAGGGGACAAGAGCCAGACTGGAGGGAATAGACTGGGACAAGGAGCCTGGGGGTGAACTGGAACTGGGAGTTGCTGCAGGTGGGCAGGAAGAGATTGGGACTGGCTGGGGTAAGGAGATTAGGAGGAATGGGTGCAGGGGGAGGGGAGCCTGAGATTGGACAAGGAGCCTGAGTGAGACTAGCTAGGTGAGGAGCCGGGGACGAAAAGCCAGGAGGGAGACAAAGGACTGGGACAGGCTGGAGGGGATGGGTCAGTTGGGGTCAGGCTTGGTGGCCATTGGATGGAGGGTTCTATGACAACTGGAGCACAGAATGTGGATTGGAACCCACAATCCCTGAGTCTCCCCATTCTTCAGCTGTTGGCAAATATCTGAAACCCACTGGCAAAGTGTGTCTCATCCCCTTCTAGTGCTGGTCCTCATAGAGGATGACCTTCTACTGCTAGCAGTTCATTAGCCCAAATGGTGGGTCTAAACCTACCAACCCATCTGATAACCCATGTGGGTGTCCATGTGTTGCCACATGATGCAATTAGGTTCCCCCTGCAGTTTGCTTGTTTTAAAACCTAGCAAATTACACATGCAAACTATGTTAAAAAGAATGGTAAGGTTGCAAAGTCAAACATTCAGAATCGAGGATATGTCAGTACTGTGGTTGCCCATGAAGCTCTAATTCAGCGCCCTTGTGCATCTGCATATTATATTATACAGTCTTTGATTACATGACATCTTGTTTTTTCCTCAAGACCCCTCCCTCATTCACCATCTACATTAATATCTCATTCAAAAACAGCAAGAAACCCTGCCCTGCTTGTCCCTGAGCTGAGATCAGTTTCAGTGAATTAATGAGCTTGTAAATCTGCAAACAGGATTAGAGATAAAAGCACCTTTATTGAGACTTCTGGCTCCTGAGGAGGATTTCAGCAGGGCTGCTTCCAGGTTTCCATGCAACTAGGGGACTTCTGCAACCCTGCAATCCTGCTGTTTTATTGGCCTGGTTTAATAATTAACAGGACCCAAATTGTAAAATTGAATGTAGCTCCTGTGTAAGTGGGGGGATTCCCCTGGAAGTACCCTAGGGTGAGGCATCTGCTTCTGCCGGGGCTGGATTAGGTCCTCATGCTTTAAATAAAGATGATCAATGGATTGTGCCTTGAACTCAGTGGGTGTCTGCAAAGTCTGTTAGTACCTGGGTTGCAGGGAGATCTAATCCAAGACAGTCAGTTTGTTCGTTCTTTTTCTCTCCATCTTTCTCCATCCCTGGCCGCTGCGGCTGATGTGGTTCACAGTAATTTAATATTGGTCTGGGTAGCACCTGGCCAAGAAAGCTCCTGAGGGGGGAGGACAGCTGGTGCTAGAGTATTGCGAGGAGCCTTTGTTGTGAAGGAGGTGGTGGAGTGTGTGCGTTGGGGGTGGCTTGCTGCTCTATGCTCTTCCCCCCAGGAGGCAGGCTTTAAAAAACAAACAGCCCAACCAGAATGCATCTTCCCCCCCTCCCCAGGCATTTTAAAAATTAAAGCGCAGTCTGGACTCTTCTTTCCAAACGCCACCCAGGCCCTGGGGGTACATGAGGGCCACCAAGGGGGGCTTGCAATGTAGTTAATAGACAGGTGGGACATGAGGCCGCACCATTAGCTAAGTCCCAACAGGTGCTGTGTGAGGCACCAGGGAACATGTGGTCCCTGCCCTGAGCAATGTTCCCTCTAATTTTTCCCATGCATGTGCAGAATGAATTTTGTTATGTGCACCAATATGGAGTTGATGTAGGGTGGGGCCAAAGGGTTCAAAGTGTGTGTGTGTGTGTGTGTGGGGCTTAGGGCTGGGGCAGAGGGTTGGGAGGTAGGTGGGGGGTGAGGGCTCTGGTTGGGAGTGCGGACTCCGGGCTGAGGATGAGGGGTGCAGGGCTCAGGGCTTGGGCAGAGGGTTGGGGTGCAAGGAGGTGAGGGCTCTGGCTGGGGGGTGTGGGCTCTGGGCTGGGGATGAGGGGTTCAGGGTGCAAGAGGGGGCAGAGGGTTGGGCAGGAGGAGGGGAGGACTCCAGCTGGGGATGCGGGCTCTGGGCTGGGGCTGGGGATGAGGGGTTTGGCGTGCAGGCTGTCCCGGGCCGCAGTGGGGAGAGTGGACTCCCCCAGCCCTCTCTCACCACAGCTGCACCTGGGCTGGCGGGGAGAGGTGCTTCTCCCTGGCTGCGGCAGCTCCGGAGCTGGGGGAGAGCGTCTCTCCCTGCCTCTCCCGGGCCGTAGCAGGTCTGGGGGCCAGAGCTGCAGGAGAAGCTGGCACCTTCATGCCTCCCCACCACATCCCTGAGCGCCTGCATTGCCCTTGATAGGCTGCTGCACGGCCGCGAAGCTTAGAGGGAACTTAGGCCCTGAGGAGCGCACAGCCTAAATGGAGAAGCAGCACTGACACCCTGCAGGATCCAGGGGATGGCTCTGCCGCAAAGCAGCTTCAGGCTGGGACTTCCAAAGAAGCTGAAGGGAATTAGTGGTCAACTCCTGTCAAAGTTCAAAGGGTTTTGGGTGCCTAACTCCCTTAGGCTCTTTTAAAAGCCTCAGCCTGAATTCTTGGGGGGGGGTGTGAATTTTTGAGGTTGTGGGATGACGTGGATTTGTGGCAGTTACAGGCTTCACAGGAAAATCAGGATGGAAGGAAGGGCCTGGAAGAAAAGATGAGGGTGGGGAGACCTTCTGGGGTGCAGAGAGAGGGAGTTCCAGTTGTAGCGGGTGGCATGCAAGTGGGAGTGTGAGGCTTTGATGGGCTGCAAGGTGAGGAAAGAGATGGTGGAGCTCGGTGCCGAGATGAACAGGGGAGGCTGAGCTCTGAGGGAATTCTGGGTACCTGATGTCTGCTAACCATGGCTGCACTCACATCACGAATGGGAATTTTCTTGTGACACATTGTGTTTGGAGCCATGAGCCAAGATGATGCCATTCCCAGTAACTCCCTGCATCATCACATGTGTGCTGCTGAGTGCCGG
The DNA here is from genome assembly GCF_965152275.1 of Natator depressus. NCBI lineage: Eukaryota > Metazoa > Chordata > Testudines > Cheloniidae > Natator > Natator depressus. The sequence goes on along the minus strand of NC_134249.1, from coordinate 10,742,356 downwards.
ATGAACCTTATCAATGGAGAATTTTGCATATTGGACGCTTTTTTCCAAGTGATTTATTCTGCTTTGTAATTGGTTGCAGTGATTATAATCTTGTTTCTATTACTCTGCAGTCCCTGTCTGTCTGTCCCCTCCCCGTTTAAGAGAAATAAAGGAATCGCTGACGAGGGGCGACTGTTTTGTCTTTAATCAGGTGCTTCCTGTTCTCACTCTGTCAGCTGCTTGTGCTCAGATAAATCCAGCTCATATGCAACGATCTGTCTCATCTGCCTGGGGCAGCCCACTGTCCCTGTCAAAAAAGAATGATGATGGGGGGGGGGGAGAGAGGCTGGCAAGATTGGGGGTATGCAAGAAAAACAGGGACAATATAGTATGCAGTGTTGGTGTAGCCGTGTTGGTCAACCGAGGGAAGAGATCCCAAATCTTGAGCTACTCAGAGCAAGACTTTGGGGCCAATTTAAAAACAAAACAAAACCCAAACATCTCCCCAGGTGGCTTGGAGTGTGAAGTCAGGTTTATGTGAAGTTTCAGCTGTGCTAAGATTTTGCTTTCCTACAGATGATGTCAACTGACTTCACCCAGACTTGTATCTGGGAGTGTGTTGTGATGGGAAACCTGGAACTGCTGAGTTACCGGGAAGGTAAATTTCCACTCCATCCTTGAAGTTTTAGGCAGATCAGAAAGGAATTGCAGAGACATCTCTCTCTCTCTTGCTTAGCTGTTGCCAGCTGGCTAACATTTGCCCTTCCTGGGTGGGCTGGGGGAGGCATTTCTTTTCCAGCCTAGGGACCCTGACGTGGGTCTCCCAAGTCCCATATTTATACAGTTTTAGGTAATCAGCAAATGCTGTCACCGGCTCGCTGAAGACACTCAGCCTGAGTAATTTTACATGTCAGCACCATCCATCACAGAGATGCAACCCACAAACATGTGAAAAGCTACTGAAGGGGGCGGAGATGGCTTCTGGCTGTGAAGCTTGCTGGTCAGTCCATTTCCCAGCGAAGAGCGTGGAGAGCATGTTAACCCCTTTCGGGATGTGGCTGCAAAAGGAACACAACCGGGCTTGTATTCCTTTCCTGCAAGCCCTAAAACCTTGGATTGCTTGGGCTTTGCTACGGCATTTACTCCTCAACACAGAGAATGGCCCAAGCAGTAGAGGTGGGAGACCTTGTCTACACTACAGGTTACTTTGGTATAACTTAAGTTGCTCAGGGACGTGAATAATCCACACCCCTGAGCGCCGTAAGTTATACTGATCTAAACTTTGGTGAAGACAGCGCTATGTTGGTGAGAGAGCTTCTCCCACCAATGTAGCTACTGCCTCTGGTGGAGGCAAGAGTTATTAAATTAACGAGAGAGCTCTCTCCTGTCGGCATAGAGCGTCCCCCCCACAAGCACTGCAGTGGCTCAGCTGCACGGCCATAAGTGCTGTGGTGGAGATGTAGCCATAGAGACTGTTGGTCAGATAACTAGGGTTTATGTGTGCTTCCATTCCCATCTGCATGGGTTCTCGCTGCCCTGAGTTTTGAATCTCACTCTGAATCGAAGCTGCAGAGTCTCACCTGGTTTGAGCTCCACAAGGAGCAGGGAAGCTGGCAGAACCCTCGCTCAGACCCACGCATCGGCCCAGGCACTCTCTGTGACCCTGGGCAAACACTCTGATGTCCCTGGGCTAAGTTTCAAGCTTGGGATGGGACCTGTAACCTCATGAGCTCCACAGGCGTTCAGGTTTCCTTGCTGACTTTTCGCACATGGCTCTCTCAAGCAGCCTTCATCTCAAAGTGCCCTGCTCTTTCCCCAGGGTAAATGCTGGCCCTTGTCGACTAGCCTGGTAGTTTGCAATGGCATTCCCTGACGGCATGCCCTTGTAGTCTGGCATTAATCCGCTGTGTGGAAATCAGATGCTAGGTGCTAACAGTGATTAGGACGTGGCAGGAAGGCGATATGGCTCGCCCGCTTTGACGATCTATGTTCTTGGTCACAGGGTATTGTTTAAAGCCCTCTGCCTTGTTGCCATGAGCACAGGTGGCAGGAAGCCTCGGAGCAGTTTATATAGCCATTTCCACATGCTGATAATCCTTTACCGTTGCGTTAACACGTTCCAATCATTTGCTATCTTTTAGGACTTTAGTGGAAATATTCACCTAGCTGCAGGTAATTAACGGCTGCACTTTAGTGCCCTAAATCACACACTCGGTAAAAAATACCAAGCAGCAGGCACCGTTCGCCGTGGCAAGAATCATTGCAGCACCCTTAATCGCTCCTGGTGCCTTCTGGGTTGTCTTGGAGCTTTTGAGACCAGTGCCCATACTCAGCTTTCAAGCCACCTGCTTTTGAGAGCTTGCCACCCTCCACTTGCATACCCTCAGCCCTTTCCTGCCTGTGGGCTGCTTTCAGGATTTTGGAGGTGCCCTCAGCAAGCTGAGTCCTGGGAGGATCCCTAATCTGCAACCATGTGATGACACTGGCGTCTCATGCTATGCACTTTGAGGGTGAGAGGAGCTGGATGGATGGATGGTTGTGTTTGTCTGGACACCTGTGTTCAAACCCATTCCCGCTGCACCAGGGAAGGAATGACTAATAGGTCATATTCCCTTATTGATACAGCAAACTCTTAGAGGTGCAGCAAGCCCCAAGGTGCCAGTTCTGCATTGTCCGGGGGTCCGCTTCCAAACGGCCAGCAGTGTGGCCGCAGCGGAGGGCTGGCTTTGTCATCTCCCCTTTAAGGAGCGGGGCCCATTCTCGGCCCCGGACTGTGGGCGGACTTGACACAGCATCCTCTCCTGGAGGGACTAGATGGCTTAATGGATTGATTGAATGGGATTCCTGGTCTTTTGCATTGCATCCATGGTCTGAATGCAACCTAGGCTGGTGGAGACCAGACTTGTTCCTATCTGAAGGCTGTTGGGTTCCAATGTGAGATGAGTTGATTTAGTTCCTAGCTGGGGAGTGTTCTCTTCACAATATATTGCCCTCCACCTCCTCCTCCTTATTGGCAGTCTCAGCAGAGGCTAAGGTCTGAACGGGCCAAGTGACCAAGGGCAGAGGCACGTTGGTGAGACTATGGGGGTGAAGCTGGCACTGCTACTGTCTGTGCCTACGTGCTCTGCTGATCGACAGACACCGGTCTCCAGGGCTGTCCGTTCCGTGCATTTCCCCAGCTCTCTCCCCCTCCCACTCATCGCGGTGATTAAGAATTTTACAGGGCAGAAAGTGCACTTTCATTTGCTGGACCCTTGCCAAGAAGTGTGGAAATTGTACTTCTGCATAGAATAAAGGGGGTTTTAAAGCAGTAAAATATTTTAATGGCAGTTCAGAGGGCCACCGTCAACCCCTAGAGGTCTCTTTTCTTTTAATTTTCCATGAGGATTGGCAGACTCATGCCAAGTCTATTCCTAAGTTGATTTTTCTAACTTTTGCTTCTCCTAAATGTTTAAAACCACTGGTGCGGGGGAGGGGGGGGAGGAGGGCTCTGCCTGGTCAAATGAGTCTGAATGCATCTGGGCGCCCCTAGCTGGGGGATGTAGCAGACCAGTGGACGTGTTACCCTTTGGGCATGGGCAGGCTCATCTTTCCACGGCTTGTTTTTGTTCCTTGGGAACATCAAAGCAAAGGAGGCGGGTGAAGTCACAGCTCCATTTTTCTTCCCTGCTGTTTGTATTGCGGTAGAGCTTAGGGGCTCCAACGGAGACCACAGCTCCCTAGGCCCACAGCAGAGACAGCTTATGGTCTAGACCCACGCAACAAAGGGAGAGGAAGCAACTTGACCAAGGTCACACAGCCGGTCGGTGGCAGATCAGGGAACAGAACCCAGGTCTCCTGACTCTGTTTCATGTCCTGTATTCTGGACCACATTGCCTCTCATCTCCGCCTGCTGGCCTCTGAGGCAGATATGACACAGTCAATGTGGTTCACTGTGCTTGGGTCCTTAGGAGAGCGGTTTAAACTCAAGGTCCTCACTGCCATGTAGATAGAAAGCTCTTTAGGGCATTTGTTTGTTCTGTGTTTGTACAGGGCCTAGCACACTGGGGGTCCTGATCTATGACTGTGCTCCTAAGTGCTACTGCAATACAAATAATAATACCCGGACTTTAATGAGCCCGTGTCTTTATTTGGAGAAGCAAGGATTTAAAGAGATGGCAGAAGGGGAAGCTGGATAATGATTTCCTGAGTTTTGCTGAGGAGCGCACAGCTAAGTTTTGTGGGTGAGCCCCTAAGATGGCAGTACTGATTTTTCTCCTCACTTCCTTTCAGGTGGAATTGGATTTGGACGTGCCAAGGGAAACTCTGGCTCAGAGGCAGATGACGAAACCCAGCTGACCTTCTATACCGAGCAGTATAGGAGCCGGAGACGGAGCAAAGGTAAAATAAAAGAACCTGCAGTGACACAGCAGCTGTGAGAGGCAAAAGAAACAAACACTCCAGTTTACCTCCTTTCGCTGCACCCCTAGCTAAGAGGTCTGAAATAATTTGACTCTCGGTCCATAGGTACAAATCTTCATGCCCAATAGCTAACATCAGCCTATTCATAAAGATTTCCCAGCCTGGGACTATCCCCTGCCAGCTACTAGCATGTGGGAGACATTAGCAGTTTCCTAGTGATTATATTAATTGGCTTGGTTGCTTGTTCATGGCTATTCCCTGGTTTCCAATATCAGCCACATTAAAGATTTAGGAAGCACTGATCAGTGACCCCAGCATTTCCTCCCCTTCTTTCCCCTTGATGCACTGGACCCCCAGCATGCTGGAAGTGGAGTTGGATGGATGGATGGAGCTGGTCTTCCCAGTTTTGAACAGTATACAGCTAATTGGAAGAACATCCATCATAGAATCATAGAATCATAGAATATCAGGGTTGGAAGGGACCCCAGAAGGTCATCTAGTCCAACCCCCTGCTTGAAGCAGGACCAATTCCCAGTTAAATCATCCCAGCCAGGGCTTTGTCAAGCCTGACCTTAAAAACCTCTAAGGAAGGAGATTCTACCACCTCCCTAGGTAACGCATTCCAGTGTTTCACCACCCTCTTAGTGAAAAAGTTTTTCCTAATATCCAATCTAAACCTCCCCCATTGCAACTTGAGACCATTACTCCTCGTTCTGTCATCTGCTACCATTGAGAACAGTCTAGAGCCATCCTCTTTGGAACCCCCTTTCAGGTAGTTGAAAGCAGCTATCAAATCCCCCCTCATTCTTCTCTTCTGCAGACTAAACAATCCCAGCTCCCTCAGCCTCTCTTCATAAGTCATGTGCTCTAGACCCCTAATGATTTTTGTTGCCCTTCGCTGGACTCTCTCCAATTTATCCACATCCTTCTTGTAGTGTGGGGCCCAAAACTGGACACAGTACTCCAGATGAGGCCTCACCAGTGTCGAATAGAGGGGAACGATCACGTCCCTCGATCTGCTCGCTATGCCCCTACTTATACATCCCAAAATGCCATTGGCCTTCTTGGCAACAAGGGCACACTGTTGACTCATATCCAGCTTCTCGTCCACTGTCACCCCTAGGTCCTTTTCCGCAGAACTGCTGCCTAGCCATTCGGTCCCTAGTCTGTAGCGGTGCATTGGATTCTTCCATCCTAAGTGCAGGACCCTGCACTTATCCTTATTGAACCTCATCAGATTTCTTTTGGCCCAATCCTCCAATTTGTCTAGGTCCTTCTGTATCCTTTCCCTCCCCTCCAGCGTATCTACCACTCCTCCCAGTTTAGTATCATCTGCAAATTTGCTGAGAGTGCACTGAAACACTAAGCTGTAGATTTGAATTAAGGAAAGGGGAGGGATGGGGAAGCACAGCCCTTCAAAAGTCTCCAGCTAAGTACCATTTCCAGTGCATTATATTATAACTACAGTGGGTTTTCAGTACAGCCTTGCTAAGAGTATCATGGACATCCTGTTTTAAGGCCTTATAGACACTAGGCATTTCAGCCACTGGCAGCCAGCCACTGGTGTCACTGCACCAATTCATACCTCTGATGTCAACACACACAAGTGTGATAAGCCACAACTTGTACTGGGGAAGTTTACTATCCATGGCAGTGGTGCTCAAAGTGTCTTCACTAGGGATTTGCGTTGGTAGAGCCATGCTATTGGTCCAGCCACCTGTGACTGTAATGGTGAAGTTTCCTGAGGATACGTAAAGCTCAATTTCTGTCACTTAAAGTTTCTCAGCAAATTTCCTATTGGACTTGAATTTTCCATGCTTGTTCTCAGCCCAAAAGCAATTAAAAAACAAACACAAAATTGAGGTTGAGGCAGGGACTTAATCTCGTAAGTCACGTTGTGAGTTAAAAGAGAGAGAAAGTCTCTTCCAGGTTTTAAAATTACTTCCTACATTTTCCCCCATTCAAATAATGCCAGGGATCACTTTGTTTCTAAACCTCTGATCTAGTGTGTGTTTAGTTCTCAATAGGGGAAATAGGTGACTTTTGTTGCTGCTGTTGCTAAGTCTGAAAACCACCATTAAGAAATAACCAAGTTGGAAAGTGATTTTAAGATTGCACCTATGGCTCTGAGTCCTGAATTTGTTTTCTTTGTTAAGCCAAGCAGAGCCAGAGTGCAGCATTCTAGATAGGTGCCAGAGCCCACCAAACTAAATACAGCTCCATTTATTTCCGTGATTAGGCATTCAGATAAATGCGCATAACATGTTTATTTCAATGTGAAATTACCTCCACACCTACGGTTGGCCCAGTGATTTCACGTTAGAACAAACACACACATTGCATTTATTTATGTGGAATAGGATTGCGTTCAGGTGTGTTCTTGTATCTTCATTCTTTTAGAAGAAAGGGAAATCCAATGTTACATAAATTTTCACTGGAATTATACTTGCCCTTTTAAGCACGGAAAGTCAACAAAGGCTTCCCGTGGCAGCATTGCCTTAGTCTTGTTAAAGATACAGGCCTCAATTTTGGAAAAGGGGCTAGTGAATTCTTCAGTGATGCTTCAGTTTTTGCTGTGAAAGGAGTTCTCCCACTTCAAACAGTCGTGTAGAGAGCAATCCTGCAATGGCTGGAAGACAAGATACATTTTTCAAAAGCGTCGAAGTGACTTAGACCCCAAGTCCCATTGATTTTCAAGGAGTCACTTTTAAAAATGGGACTTAGGGTACTAAGTCATTTAGACACTTTTAAAAACCCCACCCATGGGATTCAGTGTTTGTTTCTCAACCAGTGGGTTGTTACCTCTGGGGGTGTGGGTAGGGAAACACACAAAGCAATCGGGGGGTCATGAGTCACTGGAGATTTTATTACAATCTAAAGCAAATAAATTCTTGCTCCTCCTTTCCCTTCCTCTTCAAAGTCAGTGGTCTCTGTCTGGTTATTACTTATACTTAACAGTAAGAGTGAAAAAGGTAAAGGGGGAGGATTGCAAAATTTCATAGAATCATAGAATATCAGAGTTGGAAGGGACCTCAGGAGGTCATCTAGTCCAACCCCCTGCTCAAAGCACGACCGATCCCCAATTTTTGCCCCAGATCCCTAAATGGCCACCTCAAGCATTGAACTCCCAACCCTGGGTTTAGCAGGCCAATGCTCAAACTACTGAGCTATCCCTCCCCCCAGATTTGTTGAACTCAAATAAGGGGTCGCCATCCTGAAAAGGTTGAGAAACGCTGAGCTAGATGATCTAATAAACTATCTGTCACTTCAATGGAACGACAAGTCTGGTTTTGCTAGATGCACAAATGACCTTGGCTATTTCTCCATTAACCAGAGGGTTTTTTTGGTTTGTTTTGGTTTTTAAATAAATAAGCTCCCTGAATAAAACTCCATTGCCTTTCCCTGTTGCTTGGCTAAACTTTACCTTTAACGGTGTCTTGGAAGAAATTTTCCATGATCATCTTCGCTCCCTTGTGTGAAGAAAGCACTAGCTTAGTGGGAAGTTACAGCATAAAAATAATAATTACCGCTACAACAAAGATCCATAATTGGAGAGGCTCATCATTCTAATAGAGAAGGGTGCAGACTCAGATACAGTTTATTGTTACAATGATGTTCTAATATTGATTCCACTGTGGCTGTGTGTCATTGTAGGTGCAATGGGATAGTCAGTGAGTCCAATGAGAGAGATCTTCCCCACAATTTCTCTCCTTAGACCGGTTTTTGCAGGACAGAGTACAATTTCTGAAGCATTGGTCGTGCTTATCAGAGTTGATGTGGTGGGAACTCTTCAGATGTATGTGATTTGTTAGTTACAGCTTGCACAATAACTTCAATTTATGTCTAAACGATCCTGTAAATGCAGGGTAACACATGGATTTTCTTTGTGCTTTGGTCAAGTAAGCTAGTTAGGTGGCTGTACATTATAATTGTTGCAAGTGGCTGCAGGTTGCACACATCAAGGGATGCAGGAGGAATTGTTCGAGGGGGTAGGCCAAAGGAACATAAATAAATTGTCCATAGTTGTTGTTTTTGTGTGGGTGAGGAGGAGGATATTCCTAACAGTGAGGTCTCTTTGACTGTGGAATAGCCTCTCATGAGAAGGGGTTAAAACCTCCCTGCTTGATTGCTTAAAACTGGAATGGACAAAGCATTGAGAATATAAAAGAGAGAATCAGTCTACATTGGCCAGGAATACAGACTAGTTGATGTAGTGGGAGTCTTCTCTCTCTAATCTCTGAATTCTGTGATCCCAGTCATACCATGTTAGAGATCTTCCCATCTTATAGTGCTGGATCCCTTCACTGGTAGGCACTAATGTTCCTGTGTCTTTGGAATTACCTTGGAGATGATGGGAAGAAACATGGGGAAACAAAGGAGAATTTTCCCTTGGTCAGTGGTGCAATGTTCCCTTTCAATGTCTGTCTGTCTGCTCAGTCGAGTTCGTGGTGGAAACTGGAGGCTGGATGAAGGCGTGGGGTTTGAATCCAGAAAGAACTAAAGCTCAATGCTAATCAGGAGAGGTCCTTGAGGGGCTGGCTAGCACCATCTCTTTGCCCTTGTTGGAGGGCACATGGACTCTTGTATGAAGCCTATTGGTCATCCTGGCTTGTTGCTGACCATGAGGAATCAAACAGCAGTCACTAGAAGCGCTGTCTTCCACCTTCTTCGGACAACAAAACTGTCCTTTCCTCTCCAACGAAGACCTGGCCATGGCTGTTCATGTGTTCTTCAGCTGCAGGTCAGACTGCTACACAATGCACTGTCCCATCTCCTAATCACACCACTGCACCTCATCCTTTACTGGTGCTCCATGCCTTACCCAGTCCCATTCACTGCTCTGCAAAGCCCTTGGTGGGATCCATGTTATCTCAGACCTGCTCTTTTATAGGAACCCTTGGCAGCAGCTATGATCACCTGGTCTGCCATGCTTACAGGAAGCCATAGGCACCAACTCCATGGGTGCTCTGGGGCTGGAACCCCCTTGGGGAAAAATTAGTGGGTGCTCTGCACCCACCAGCAGCCAAGCTCCCCTCATCCCCAGAGTGCGCTGTGTCCCCGCTCCTCCACCTACCTCCCAGTGTTTCCCGCCCGGCCGCCGCCAAACAGCTGTTTGGTAGCGTTAGCACACTCCGGGATGGGGGAGGAGTGGGAACGTGGCACGGTCAGGGGAGGAGGTGGAGAAGAGGCGGGCCGGGGTGGGGATTTGGGGAAGGGGTTGGAATATTGGCAGGGAGGGCTTGGAGTTGGGGTGGGGACTTTGGGGAAAGGGTTGGAATGGGGGTGGGGAAGGGGTGGGAAGAGGTGGGGCCTCATGTAAGGGGTGGAGTGGGGGCGGGGCGGGAGCAGAGGGAGGGTCGAGCACCCATGGGAAAGAGGGGAAGTCGGCACCTATATTGGAAGCCACATACGGACTTAGTGCAGCAGTCAGCAGAGCCTGTTTGTTGTGCTACCTAAGCCCTGTAACAGCCTCCCCAAGGAGATGAGAGTCTCCCGCTTGCCATCCTACAGTCATGCTGCAAGGCAAGGGTCCTCAGCGAACCGGACAGCGGAAAACCCTCTGGCATCCACAAGCAAACAGCCCGTTATTAGACTGGAGCAAGGCGGAGGGCTAGCATGGTGCTCAAAATCAGAAGTTATGATTAGACTTAGGCTAGGTCAGGGAATTGGCTGTCTTCCTTCCCCCAATTGTGCGTATTTTAATACTGCACTAGAATACTCCAATGATGGGCATTTTAATAAACCCTTCAAAATGCATTTGCACCATCAAAACCCGCCAGCACAAGTGCCGGTGCTCCCCTTGGCAGCCTCCGTAGGAGATGCCAAGCAGCAGACGAGCCACAGAAGCAAACTTCATTGCTCATTCCAGTCAAGTGAGGGCTGGCAGGGCACTGTGGGGGAGCTCCCATGCTCTGTACCTGTTCTGCAGGTACGTAGAAGGTTCCCGTCTCCAGGGCTGTCAAACTATGCATCTTTCACCATCACTACAGTCGTATAAAGAGAACCGTCATTGTTGTCGAGATGTGTATGCAGCTCTGCAGTTGCCCACCATAGGAGATGTCAGACTCCGTGTACTTATCACGCTCCCGTTTTCCCTCTCGCAGAGTGGGGCACATTCAGTCCAGTCCTCTTCTTTTAAAGAACAACTTTCCTCCATGCTGCTGGAATCCTAATCCTCCTTGCTCTAAAGAGGGGCTGCCTCAGCCTCCCGTCCAGCTGTGTCTGGAGCCGTTCTCTCCACCGGCCGCTCACAGAGGGTTAATTTTATAAAGTGCTCGGAAGCGTCGGATGAAATCATCTCTGGCGCGGAATGTCAGTGCAAAGTATTATTATTGCAATAATGGCGGCTTGATGACTCGTCCAGTGGCCCCAGAAACGGGGAAGGAGATTGTCCCTGTGAGCTGAATAACTTGTCTCTCTGATAGGATGCAAATTATTTTTAAGCAGCCATTTATACTTCATGGAGACACTCCGAACAGGCCCTGCAGTGAATAAATTGTCTAGGCCAGCTCCCATTCGTCCCCACCCCAGAAGAGCAGAACTCTGGCAGCTTCCTCAACTCTGAATCTCTTCTCCACCAGCCTGGTAAGAGGGAGAGAAAAATTGCTCCTTGTTTGATTGCGTTGCTCTGGGCCAGACAGCGTCTTCTCCTCCACAGTAATCTGGCTTCCTTGTCAGGATAACACACGCATCCTAGTCATCATTTGGCCTCCCAGGGGACATGTTGTTGCCTCATAAAACAGCGCAGTCTTCCCATTATGGCCTAATTAAAAGCTTGGGGATTTGGGTTCCTGTTGTCCGGTGATAAGTTCCGCATACTGCCTGGCTGAGATAAAGGCTGAGGGTGGATCTGGATCCTCCTTGTGTTGAGGGCCTGTGGACTGGGGAGGTGCAGATAGAGAGAGGCAGGGGAGTGGGCTTAGCCTACATCCTGTTCTTTTTTCGTGGGGGAGGGGTCCGTGTGTACTAGATGCCCAATTGTTTCTGTAGCACACAGCGATATTTCAGATAAATTAGCAGAGCCCAATTATCTTCCTCGGATTTGCAGCAGCCTCTATATGTGTGTCTCTGGCTGGTAGAGCCTTCTGAGAGCTGTTAGAGGAGCAAGAAGCCGGGCTTTGATCTGCTTCTGTATTTGGTGTTTAAAACAAGGCCCTTTATAAGGGAAAATTAGGTATTTGAAATCTGTTACATACGAGGAAGCTTCCCTTTGATCCTCTCCTGTCTCCGGAGGCAAACCAGACACTTATTATTTCACAGGGAGTGAAAGGAAATGCAGAATGAAATTTAGGTAGCATTTTCCTTCCCTCGCAGCTGAAACGCAGGGAAACATAAGGGCTAAGTAAACAGGGAGCACTGGAAGGGAATCACGTCACCATGTCTCAAATGTGTCTCTTTGAGGCAGAGATGCTGCTGGAGAATGCAGTGGTTTTAAATTGTCTCTCTGGGTCTGCACCTATTTCACCAGCCAGCACAGCTTGCCTCCCTGACAGCGGCAGACTTCAAACTCCAAGAGATGCCTGTCAAGAATCAAATGGGAGACAAAAGACGATAAACCAAACATGTCGTTTTTCGTTGCTTACACTAGCAAGAGGGAATAATCAGTCTCTCCAGTGCTAATGCTTTTCAGCTACGCTCAGCTATCCCCCATCCCCAGCACTGTGAACGATTTCTCCTCCCTCCCTCCCTCCCTCCCTCCCCCTCTGTGTCACTGCGCTGATCTCCTACAGTTTGACCGCCACATCTCCTGAAGTTACTCACAAGCATCGGCCAACTTCTGACTACGTTCCCTGGGGCCAGGTGATCCTGGAACTGCCTACTGCGGGTTCCTGCTTCTGAAGCAGCTGGCACTGGCCACAGCTGGAAGCAGGCTACTGGGTTAGATGCACCTTGGCTCTAATCCAGTGCGGTGATTCCGAAGTTCCTAGTTCAGGGATGCATCACGGACATGCACACCACCCTACAGACTTCAGAACAAACAGGATGTCAGAGCTGCATCCCTAATCACTGCAGATGGGGCTCTTCATTCCTTTGATGTAGTTTAATGTCCACAGTTGAAGCATGGGGGGGGAGAGGGTGAGGGGGAAGCTATCAGCGCATTCCAGGACATCTGTCGTCATCCCGGTTCTTTTTTGTGCCTCTCCAGGCCTGCAAGTGACCAGAAACTAGAGCTCTGCCGTAGGGAGAGTCCTGAGTGAGCAGACCTTTATGGGCAGAGCACCGGGGCAGAGGGTTCTAGTCTCTCCTCTGAGCATTGGTTCAGAATCAATCTAACAGATAATATAAAAGGCAGGACTTTGCCATGGGCTGGTCCATCAGCGACTCTCCATAAGTCCCAGAGCAAGGGGAACACATTGCTGCCTCTGATAGGGAGGGAATGCTCCAACATACACGTGTGGGATTTCCCCAGAAAGGCACCCCACATTGTTAATTTCCTTACTGCTGAATATTTTTCTTCTGATCCTTTGGATGTTAGGTAAGCAGTAAATAAAGTTTGAGGCAACTGCTCTGGCATCTCTTGGAGCTTCCCTGCTGTCATAAATATAAAGGGAAGGGTAAACCCCTTTAAAATCCCTCCTGGCCAGAGGAAAAATCCTCTCACCTGTAAAGGGTTAAGAAGCTAAAGGTAACCTCGCTGGCACCTCACCAAAATGACCAATGAGGAGACAAGATACTTTCAAAAGCTGGGAGAAGGGAGTAAAACAAAGGGTCTATGTCTGTCTGTATGCTGCTTTTACCGGGGACAGAACAGGAATGGAGTCTTAGAACTTTTAGTAAGTAATCTAGCTAGGTATGTGTTAGATTATGATTTCTTTAAATGGCTGAGAAAAGAGCTGTGCTGAATAGAATGACTATTCCTGTCTGTGTGTCTTTTTTGTAACTTAAGGTTTTGCCTAGAGGGATTCTCTGTGTTTTGAATCTAATTCCCCTGTAAGGTATCTACCATCCTGATTTTACAGAGGTGATTCCTTTACTTCTATTAAAAGTCTTCTTGTAAGAAAACTGAATGCTTTTTCATTGTTCTAAGATCCAAGGGTTTGGGTCTGTGGTCACCTATGCAAATTGGTGAGGATTTTTACCAAACCTTCCCCAGGAAGTGGGGTGCAAGGGTTGGGAGGATTTTGGGGGGAAAGATGTGTCCAAACTACGTTTCCCAGTAAACCCAGATAAAGTTTGGTGGTGGCAGTGGAAATCCAAGGGCAAAGGTAAAATTAATTTGTACCTTGGGGAAGTTTTAACCTAAGCTGGTAAAAGTAAGCTTAGGAGGTTTTCATGCAGGTCCCCACATCTGTACCCTAGAGTTCAGAGTGGGGAAGGAACCCTGACACCTGCCCTCACCCCAACCCAGCATGAGACCGCTGGGTAACCCTTTTCATACTGAAGGAATACAAAGTGCTTTCCAAACTGTGCAGACAGACAGGGACAGTTAGATGGTTTCTCCCATGGAGGCCCCATTGCTAAACAGAACATGCGAATACACTGCAAAAAGCAACCAGGGGATCTCTAACTTCTCTAACCTTCCAGTATTGACAAGGCAAAATGTGTCTTCTCTTAATGGATGGAAAGTCCCAAATCCCACTGATACTATCCCATCCGGGGCCTGGTCTACACTACAACGTTAGGTCAACATAGGTTGCTTTGCGTCAACCCAGTTATGCATGCATCTACACTGAAATTTGTCTCCCACCGATGTAAGTGCCCTATTATGCTGACACAGTAACACCACCTCCCCACTCGTTGTAAAACAATGGTTGATATAGCGCAAGTGTAGACACAGCGTTTCTCATGTCGACCTTCACAGTCCTCCAGCAGTGGTCTCACAAGGCCTGACTCTGACCGCTCTAGTCCCAACTGTGAGCTCCGCTGCCCAGGAGTCACTGAAGGGTGGCGGTTTGCACACTGGGATACCTACCCATGCTGCGCCGCACTGTGAATCGACACAAGCAATCCTGGTGAGCGTGTGCTGCAGCAATGCAAGGGGCCACGTCCGCATGCACAAAGCGATATACTAACCCCAGCAACACAACTTGCGGTGGGAAAACTTTGTAGCGTGGACGTGCCCTGAGATCACTCTTCCCCTTTTCTCCTCTCTCTCTCTCTCTCTCTCTAATCTTTTACAAATGAGCAGCATGTGTGTGTGTGACTTGGTCACACCTAGAAACTTTTGCCAGTATAGCAATGGCAGGTAGGGGTGTGACCTTGTTTTCATAACATTTCAATAATGGTACAAACCCTAGTGTATACGTAGTTACACAGACAAAAAAAATCCGTTTGCTTGTGTCGATTATTTAGTTCACCAAACAAGTATAAGCTAGAGCAGCAAAATCACTTATTTGCTGGTGTAAGCTACAGGTTTACTAGAAAGTTTTGCCAGCTTATTAACGATTACTAAAAAGAAAAGGAGGACTTGTGGCACCTTAGAGACTAACCAATTTATTTGAGCATGAGCTTTCGTGAGCTACAGCTCACTTCATCGGATGCATACTGTGGAAATTGCAGAAGACATTATATACACAGACACCATGAAACAATACCTCCTCCCACCCCACTCTCCTGCTGGTAATAGCTTATCTAAAGTGATCATCAAGTTGGGCCATTTCCAGCACAAATCCAGGTTTTCTCACCCTCCGCCCCCCCACAGACAAACTCACTCTCTTGCTGGTAATAGCCCATCAAAGGTGACCACTGTCTTCACAATGTGTATGATAATCAAGGTGGGCCATTTCCTGCAGAAATCCAGGTTCTCTCACCCCCTCACCCCCCTCCAAGAGTGGTCACTTTGGATAGGCTATTACCAGCAGGAGAGTGAGTTTGTGTGTGTGGTTTTTGGAGGGGGGTGAGGGGGCGAGAGAACCTGGATTTCTGCAGGAAATGGCCCACCTTGATTATCATACACATTGTGAAGACAGTGGTCACCTTTGATGGGCTATTACCAGCAAGAGAGTGAGTTTGTCTGTGGGGGGGCGGAGGGTGAGAAAACCTGGATTTGTGCTGGAAATGGCCCAACTTGATGATCACTTTAGATAAGCTATTACCAGCAGGAGAGTGGGGTGGGAGGAGGTATTGTTTCATGGTGTCTGTGTATATAATGTCTTCTGCAATTTCCACAGTATGCATCCGATGAAGTGAGCTGTAGCTCACGAAAGCTCATGCTCAAATAAATTGGTTAGTCTCTAAGGTGCCACAAGTCCTCCTTTTCTTTTTGCGAATACAGACTAACACGGCTGTTACTCTGAAACCTGTCATTAACGATTACTGTTGCACTACCCCAATAGAGCTGTACACAGGGCAAGCTTGTCCTCTTGCAGCCCTTGGCCTGGACGTGTTTGTCGATTTGGTTGTAGAATGTCTGAACAAGCAACCATGGAGCCATTGTGTGAAGACCATCATTAACCGAGTGGCAATGAACTCGGAGGGGAGGCACTGCTCGCCCACCCACCCACTGCAATTAGGCCCGCCACACCACAGCTGCAGCCCCAGCCTCTTTAACGTCCCCTGGCCTGCGATAGAGATAACAGCTTTTACATCTGTTCCTGGAGGCTGGGCTTTGCTTTTTTTTTTTTTTTTATTGTATCTGATACAGCCTCACTGAGTAATTGAGTGTTTGAGAGTGAAAAATTATCTCCCTGGGTTGGCCCTTATCTTGACAGCAAAGCAGCTCTTTTAATTTAATTTTGTTTGGAGCATGTGGGTAACAAATTTCTCTAATCGCTCTGCTGTCGTCCTCCGCATGGCAACAAGCCTCTTGTGTCACAGGCAGTAAACTGTAAACACGTTGTTGGTGCTGGATGCAAAGGGAGGGAGTGGGAGTCGGTACCTTGGCGATAAACAGGCCCATTTGCTCTGTGCATCCATGACATGATGGTGTCAGATCATTGGTCTCCTTGCTAGGACGAAAGGAAAGGTAGGGTGACTTGTGCCCACCTACACTGTAATAGCAGCTAGTTCTTAGAGAACTTTTCATCTGTAGATTTCAAAGCACTTTACCAAGGAGGTCAGTATCACTGTATCCCCATTAGAGGAAACATGGCTTGCCCCCACATTCATCCAGAAAGCCAGTGGCATAACTGGGAATAGAACCCAGATCTTCTGATTCCCAGTCCAGTGTGCTCTAGCCACTTGGCCACACAGTCGCAGGTACCAAAGTAGCCAGGAGAGGAAGGACGGTTGTGTGGTTAAACCACTGACGTGAGACTCAGGAGACCTGGGTTCATTTCCCACCTTTGCCCCAGACGCCCTGTGTGGCTTCTTGGGTAAGTTACTCTCAGTCTACATCTGTAATGTGGGAATACATCCTCCCTATTTCACGGGGTGGTTTGAGGATACACTCCCTGACTGTGCAATGCTCACATGCTACAGCCGAGAGACAATGTTGGGGGACCTAGTTATAAGAAAGCATAGCCCCTTGGCATGGTGTAGGTTTGGAGTGTAGGTGGGGCCAGACAGTTTGTATCATGTTCTAACATGGTCTCTAACTAGGGTGACCAAATGTCCCTATTTTATAGGGACAGTCCTGATATTTGGGTCTTTTTCTTATATAGGCACCTATTACCCCCCACCCCGTCCCGATTTTTCACACTTTCTATCTAGTCACCCTACTTCTAACACTTTGGCTGGTTCTATATTTTGTTCCCTGAACCTCTCTGTTTCCAGAAAGATTCTTCTCTGGGCAGTGACTGCACATGGGACATTTCATAGAGAATGATAATATTTTCCCTCTGGGACAGGGTTTAAATTATGCTTATCTTGGAAACTGTCTTCCACCTTTAAAGTGAAGGTCTCAACTCAGATTTGACCCAGCAGTTGTAATTTGTAAAAACAGGGTTGGTTTGTTTTTATTTTCAAACCTTAATCCCAGTGGAAGAGTTTCCACTGATTTACGTGAAAGACAATTCCAGTAAAAACAATTGCTGTCTTTAAACATATAACTGCATCTCTGAAGTGATTGCATCTCAACCGATTCAGTGCTGAGAACATGAAAGTGAAATGGACTTCATTGATTTTAATTGTCCGTGGCCAGAGAAATGCAAAAAGTAAACAGCATAAAGAGTGGGAAAGCAAATTGGATTTGTAAAAAAATTCTTTCCACTTCAATACGCTAAGGCTATTTTAGTAACACAGGCAAAGGAATTTGATCCCAATATATGATTGGGTTGACAGTGTTCCTTTAACTATGGTATTAGTCTGCCTGCATGCCACCCACGCAGGGAATTTTCCACACTTAATAAAATATCCCCTTGTCCTTTCCAGCAGGTTGATGATATGTCAGGTCTGCTAACCAGGGGTTAATGTTGGGTCAGCTTCCCCTCTCCTTGGGAAGCAAAAGGACTCTGAGTGGCTGTTTCTGGGAGCGGATGCCTTTGGAAGGGCAGTGCTATACCCAAGTGTCCCAGGATGGGGCTGGATGCCAAACAGGGCACTACAACCTTGGTTTTGCTTATGAAAAAAGCCATTGCTGGTTGTGATTGTGTCTCGCTGTGCTGAGTAATTCTGTCTGCACAAAGCCCGCATCTCAGCCCACTCCAGTCAGGAGTGGCAGAAGTTCCCTAAAAGTGTGGGGGGGCAACAGTGCCCGAACCATGGCCCTGCTGCCCCTTCTCCCCAAGGCCCTGCTCTCGCACCGTCCCTTCCCCTGAGGCCCTGCTCCCGCGCCGCTTCTTCCCCCCAAGACCTCACCCCCGCTCGCTCCTCTCCATCCCCTCCCCCTAATTGCTTGTCCTTATGGCCGGAAAAAAGCAGGGGCATGCCCCCATAGCCCCCCTGTTCCGGCGCCCCAGGCTCCCGTTCTCAATGTGTTGCAAGATCTGGTCTACACTGCGGAATAGCCCCAATGCAGTCAAAGGTGTAGCTGGCTCGGAAATAGCCAGCTTTTCAAATGGGCTCATTACCCAGCAAAGATTCACAGATTCTAAGGCCAGAAGGGACCACTGTGATGTAGTCTGACCTCCTGTAGAACCCAGGCTTGCAAACTTCCCCAAAATAAGTGCATATCTTTTAGGGGGGAAAAAATCCAATCTCGATTTTAAAGCTGTCAGTTACGAGGACTAAACCGTGACCCTTGTTAAATTGTTCCAGTGGGTAATTACTCTGGCTGTTAAAATTTTATGCCTCATTTCAAGATTTAATTCGTCTAGCTTCAATTTTCAGCCTTTGGATCATATTCTACTTTCTCTACTAGATTTAAGAGTTCATTCTTAGATTTGTTCCCCGTGTAGGTACTTACAGACTGCAGTGGAGTCACCCCTTAACCTTCTCTTTGTTAAGCTAAAGAGATTGAGTCCTGGAGTCTATTGCTATAACACAGTGTTTCTAATCCTTTAATCATTCTCGTGGTTCTTCTCTGAACCCTCTCCAATTTATCAACATCCTTTTTTCATTGTGGATGCCAGTACTGGATACCAGTGTGCCAGCAATGGTCGCACCAGTGCAAACTACAGAGATAAAATAACCTCTCTACTTCTACTCAAGATTCCCCTGTTTATGCATCCCAGGATTGCATTAGCCCCTTTGGCCACAACATCTCACTGGGAGCTCATGTCAGCTGATTATCCACCATTGGGATAGAGTCCCCCATCCTGTTATGTATGGCCTACATTCTTTGTTCCTAGAGGTATACATTTGCATGTAGCCATATTCAAACACATATGGTTTGCTTATGCGCAGTTTCCCAAATGATCCAGATCTTTGTATTAGTGACCTGTCCTCTTCATTATTTACCACTTCCCCAGTTTGTGTGTCATCTGAAAACTTGTCCAGTGGTCATTTCATATTTTCTATCAGGTGACTGATACAAATGTTAAATAATATGGAATGCAGAACAGACCCCCGAGGGTCTAGCTCTTCAGTTCTGTGTAAGCTCGAAAGATTGTTTCTCTCACAGACAGAAGTTGCTCCAATAAAAAAAAAAATTACCTTATCCTCCTTGTCTCCCTCTAATATCCTGGGACCAACATGGCTACAACAACACTGCTTATGTTATTCTGTTTGCACATTATAATTGTGGTCAAACCATGATCACTTATACCTAAGCTACCATTCATTTTTTAAAAAAAAATAATTTTCTGCACAGGCAGAAATTGTGGAAAAAACAACATCGCTTGCCTCATAACTTAAGTCGTGCAGAACGCAATGCCATCCACAGCCTCAGAAACAACCCTGACATTATAATCAAAGAGGCTGATAAAGGAGGTGCTGTTGTCATCATGAACAGGTCTGACTACCAAAAGGAGGCTGCCAGACAACTGTCCAATACCAAATTCTGCAGGCCACTTTCCTCAGATCCCACTGAGGAATACACTAAGAAACTGCACCATCTACTCAGGACACTCCCTACACTAACACAGGAACAAATCAACATACCCTTAGAGCCCCAACCGGGGCTATTGTATCTACTACCCAAGATCCACAAACCCAGAAATCCTGGACGCCCCATCATCTTGGGCATTGGCACTCTCACTGAAGGACTGTCCGGATATGTGGACTCTCTACTCAGACCCTACGCCGGCAGCACTCCCAGCTATCTCCGTGACACCACTGATTTCCCGGGAGAACTACAATGCATTGGTGATCTTCCAGAAAACACCATCCTAGCCACCATGGATGTAGAGGCTCTCTACACAAACATCCCACACACAGAGGGAATACAAGCTGTCAGGAACAGTATCCCTGATGATGCCACAGCACAACTGATTGCTGAGCTCTGTGACTTTATCCTCACGCACGATTATTTCAAATTGGGTGACAATATATACCTCCGGACCTGTGGCACCTCTATGGGCACCCGCATGGCCCCACAATATGCCAACATTTTTATGGCTGACCTGGAACAATGCTTCCTCAGCTGTCGTCCACTCACGCCCCTTCTCTACCTATGCTACATTGATGACATCTTCGTCATCTGGACCCATGGGAAGGAAACCCCAGAAGAATTCCACCACGATTTCAACAGCTTCCACCCCATCATCAACCTTAGCCTGGACCAATCTACATGGGAGGTCCACTTCCTAGACACCACGGTACAAATAAGTGACGATCACGTTAACATCACCCTATACCGAAAACCCACCGACCGCTATGTCTACCTTCAGCTTCCATCCCGGACACACCACACGATCCATTGTCTACAGCCAAGCGCTGAGGTACAGCCGTATTTGCTCCAACCTCTCAGACAGAGATCAACACCTAAAAGATCTTCACAAAGCATTCTCAAACTACGATACCCGTACGAGGAAATAAGGAAACAGATCAACAGAGCCAGACGTGTAGCCAGAAGCCTCCTGCTGCGAGACAAGCCCAGGAAAGAAACCAACAGAACTCCACTGGCCATCACATACAGTCCTCGGCTAAAACCTCTCCAATGCATCATCAGTGATCTACAACCCATCCTGGACAACGATCCCTCACTTTCACAGCCCTTCGGAGGCAGGCCAGTCCTCGCCCACAGGCAACCCGCCAACCTGAACCATATTCTCACCAGCAATGACACACTGCTCCATAGTAACTCTAACTCAGGAACCAATCCATGCAACAAACCTCGATGCCAACTCTGCCCACATATCTACACCAGCGACACCATCACAGGACCTAACCAGATCAGCCACACAGTCATCGGTTCATTCACCTGCAAGTCCACCAATGTAATATATGCCATCGTGTGCCAGCAATGCCCTTCTATGTACATCGGCCAAACTGGACAGTCCCTACCTAAAAGGATAAATGGACACAAATCTGATATTAGGAATGGCAATATACAAAAACCTGTAGGAGAACACTTCAGTCTCCCTGGACACACAATAGCAGATTTAAAGGTAGCCATCCTGCAGCAAAAAAACTTCAGGACCAGACTTCAAAGAGAAACTGATGAGCTTCAGTTCATTTGCAAATCTGACACCATCAGCTCAGGATTAAACAAAGACGGTGAATGGCTTGCCAACGACAAAAGCAGTTTCTCCTCCCTTGGTGTTCACACCTCAACTGCTGGAAGAGTGCTTCATCCGCCCTGATTGAACTAACCTCGTTATCCATAGCCTGATTCTTGCTTGCATATTTATACCTGCCTCTGGAAATTTCCGCTACATGCGTCTGATGAAGGGGGTATTCACTCACGAAAGCTTATGCTCCAATATGTCTGTTAGTCTATCAGGTGCCACAGGTCTCTTTGCTGCTTTTACAGATCCAGACTAACACGGCTCCGCCTCTGATACTTGACATTAATTTTTAGTTCTGTGATCAGTTCCTCTTGATCTGTCAAGGTGAGGTCTAATATAGAATTCCTTCTGGTGGTTGTAACACTTTTTGAGTTAGGAAATTGTCATCTATAATATTTAGAAATTCCAAGGATGTTTTAGTACTGGAAGCAGGAGACTTTCAGCATATGTCACTCAAATTGAAATCCCCCATCATCACACAGCTTTTTTTCCCTACACATTATAGGTAGGCTTGGCAGAACTCAATCTTTATTTTCTTTTTCATTCTGGCAGAGAATATTGATGGTTATCGTAAGCATGTTTTAAATTTTTTATAATTTTCACAGTTGCACAAAATTATGGGGTTTTAAGCATTATTTTCAATTTTTATCTATTTATATGTTCACAGTTGTGGGAAATGACATGGGTTCAGACAACAGGGAGGTGTCAGATAATTGTTTAATGACAGCTGTTGAGATTCAAAACGCTAAAGCTTCATAATGGTGAAAACACAGATTATCAACATCATATGTCAAAATATACAAAGTAAATAGTCTTAAATCAAACACTAATAAGTTCTCAATAAACATTTTTCTTTCTGTGCCTATCTGTAAATTTGGATTATTGTTGATGGAAATATTTTTTCATCGGTTTGTGTGTGTACAGTGAAATCAATGTTTACCAGTAAAAATCTAATCCTTCCAATTCTGATTATAGCTAGGTATGTAAGGAGCAGGTCATGCCGCTTCCCTAGTGTGATATGGTGGTCTGGCAGGCACCAACTGATACCCTGCCTTGGGTTTTATCTGTCAGGACATTGATCCATAAGCATTTCAAGATCTTATTCTTCTGAGTTAGCAGTGACTCAGAAACCGGTAATACCATTTTAGACAGAGAGAGTAATGCACAGCTCTTTAGAAAAATCTGGACTTGGGTGTGTCCAAGGACAGGCTGGGGGCATTTGCTGATTGAGCTAATTAAGATTTACCCCGCTTATAATCAGGATAGACTCCAAGCAGCGGCAGCCCTGGCTTGCTCTTGTCAGTGTTGGTGTAGCTGCTCCATTTGATGGGCACTGAGAGCTGGCTTGGAGCTAGTCCCAAGTGTAGAGCCTCTGACATGCAGCTGTTGAATCGCTGCTCTGCATGCTGAGTTGTTTTGGGGGGGTGGCCCCGGATTTCTGAGCTCATCTCCCCAGCCCACACGTAGGGCAGATAGTACCTGCATTAGCCAACGGAGAAGTCCAGCTTGTGCCATCCATTGTAGAGGCAATACCTCCGCTGCATCCTGCCAGCAAATCAGCTGCTCCCTCCCTGAGAGCTTCTAAGGATGCTCTTGTTAACCCCTGTTGGGTGGTGGCACTGCTGGGGGCAATGGGATTGATGCTTGGGGATAGACAGAGGCATTCCTGTGAGTGCGGTGGAGGTCCTGGAAGCTAAAGCTGGCCCCGGCCCACCTACCTCTGCAAAATGTCTCCTCCTCCCCATCTCCTCTTCTCGCCAGCAGGATCACGTCCCAAGGAGATCAGTGCCGCAGTTGCAGTCAGGCTGTTCTTAGGTTCCTTCCCCTTAGCCTCTGGATAAGGAGAGGGGGACCTGTGCCAAAGTTAACGTCTTGTTAGCAGAGGACCCGCAGCCAGCCTGTTCTGCCGATCAGTGTCTAGTAGTTTGTTGCCTTGCGTCCTCTTTGGGTAGCATGTGAGCCCAGAGCTGTCCAGTTTCCTGTCACTGAGATTCAGCCACCCTGCAAGGGTACTGGGGTCTTCCTTGCTGAATCCTCAGGCTCCACCGACTCAGCAGGAAACACTCAGGATGATGGGAGCTTCTCTGGGAAACGGTGATTCCTGCTGATTTTACCCAAGAGCTCACCTAGTGGTGGTGACCATGGCAAGGAACCTCTCGCCTCTCATCCAAGAAAGGAGAACAACTACCAGAGCCTCCGCTGGTTCATCATCTGTCTTTTATTCCCTTCTCCTTACTTCCCCCTCTCTCCTGCACCTTCTGTTTCTATGTGCCCTGCCCGCCGGCATCCCCTCCCTTCTCCCCGTCCTCCTCCTTATCATGACTGACTCTCTCCCACGCATCGCTCTCCACAAACGGCAGGCCCTGTATTTCAAACAAGAGAATGAGAGTGTGAGAGAGAGAGAGAGGGAGAGAGAGGTCAATATTTGAAACTTTATAAATACTAAGTCCAGACACATTTCTTTAACGCCTCGGGTATTAAAACTCAAAGTATATAACTGGCCGAGACCCAGGGTATTAAAAACAGATCAACAAAGGCGTCATGGGATCTTCACGCTGAACGGAACATGCAGGCTGCACAGGGAAGGAGTTGGCTTCCCCATGCTGCTTAGGCTCCTACGGGCTGGCTGAATCCCTGATCTCTGTGTGAATCCAGGAGCCAACTCACGATACTGAGAAAGGCACCTGAGCCTCCTGCATTCACTGATGGGATCTCCCTTATCAAAACTGCCAACAGTTTCATCTGCAAACTCCTTGCCCCCAAATAACCCCCCTCTAGGAACACCAGTTAAACTAGCTCGAACTCTGACGGAGGAAATGTTTACAGGCTGATATCATTCATACCTGTTAGTGTTATCGGTCATCTTTGCTCTACGCTTAAGCAAGATCAAGCTCTTAATAAACCTGAACGTTTCTAGTCCTCCCACATCTGCCTTCCTGTATGTTTCACCACCTCCTCCTCCTCCATCTCTGACCCTTGGTCCATTCTCTCTACTTTCACCTTTTCTCTTCCTTCCTCAGAGCTATCCAAAGGGACCAGTCTCTGTAAAGAAGCTGCTTTCTTGGGGGAGAAGACTCGAGTTTCAGGGTCAATGTCAAAACAGGGCGGATGGAACAAAGTCCAGTCCATGCTGCCAACAAAGGGGCTGTAAGTTGGGACTAGAACAGAGGTGGGCAAACTACGGCCCACGGGCCACATCCGGCCTGTGGGACTATCCTGCCTGGCCCTTGAGCTCCCAGACGGGGAGGCTAGCCCCCGGCTCCTCCCCTGCTTCCCCCTACCCTTCAGCCTCAGCTCGCCGCATTGGCAGGGCTCTGGCCGTCTGCTCCTGCCGGGCAGCGTGGGTGTGTGTGGCTGGCTCCGGCTGCATGGTGGAGGTGTGAGCTCCTGCTGCTCTGAGCGGCGTGGTAAGGGGGTGGGGAGTGGGGGTTTGGATAAGGGGCAGGGGGTCCTGGGGGGCAGTCAGGGGACAGGGAGCAGGGTAGGCAGTTGGATGGGGTGGAGGTTCGAGGGGGGCCTGTCAGGGGTGTGCATAGGGGTTGGGGCAGTCAGGGGACAGGGAGCGGGGGGGGGGGTTGGGTAGGGACTGGGGATCCTGGGATGGGGTGGTCAGGGGACAAGGAGCAGGGGGGGTTGTGTGGGTTGGGGGTTCTGAGGGGGGCAGTCACGCGACAGGGAGCAGGGGGTGGTTGGATGGGTTGGAGGTTCGGGGGGGGGGCCCTTTCAGGGCGCAGGGGTGTGGATAGGGGTCGGGGCGGTCAGGGGACAAGGAGCAGGGGTGTTGGATGGGTTGGGGGTTCTGAGGGGGGCAGTCAGGGGGCAGGAAGTGGGAGGGGGCGGATAGGGGCAGCAGCCAGCCTGTTTGGGGAGCCTTCCCTACCCGGCCCTCCATACAGTTTGGCAACCCCAATGTGGCCCTTGGAGCAAAAAGTTTACTCACCCCTGGACTACAGACTGGCCCGGACCAAACCCCCCAGATTCTGACAGCACCAAAATGCATGGGGGCTGCGGGGGGTGGGGGGGGCGCTGAAAGCTAGATCAAAATGCTGGACTCTTGTGTGAGGAGGTATAATGCCCTGCAGATTCAGCAGGGATCACACACCCTTACTTCGCCAAGCGCTGGATGTGGCCCATGGAGTTAATGGCATGATCTCTCTCCCGCAAACCTCCCCCCCCCATTCCCCAATACGTACACAAACACACAGTGTATTGTCCTGCCCCTGTGGGTGAGAGTCTGGGATGTGGAGTGTGGTTGGAAGAAGGTCTCGGCAGGCTTGAGAATGCCTGGCCTGGGATATGGACGTGGAAGGCAGTGTGTGTGGTTGGCAGAAACTTGAGAAGAGAAGGTCTGCTGCTCTGGGCTTACTCTGTGGAGAGGAGGGCAGTGGACATGGGTTCAGAGGTGGCTGGTTACCTTAGGGGGGAAAGAGGACTGTCCAGATAAGGGGTGTTGGCTCAGGTTCTGGGCTGGACACTCTGGGAAGATGGGGAGAATGGTTGGGGCATTCACTGAATGGGGGAGGGAAGGTTTGCTTGCTAGAACTTCTTTGGGGGACAGTGCCTTGACTGAATGTGGGTTCTGCAGCTGGGGCATGGGCTGTGTGGAGGGGTAAAGGGGAGTGGCTGGCTTGGGGGTTGGGTAGGAGCCTGCCAGGCAGCAGCTACAGAAAGCAGTGTTTCTTTCCCAGTGGGCGGTGCGATCCAGTGAGAGCAGCCTTCCAACATCGCTGTTAATCTTTAATTGGTATTTGAATTGATTTAACATGATCTCCTGCTTGTAAAACACCTTGAGATGTTTCTGTGTGTGAGGGCATCGGGAAACGCTGTTGTACTGTATTAATGAGCCTCCACTGGAACATAAAGGGAGATAATTAGAGGCAGTGAACTTACTTCACATGCACAGGACAGCTGAGTGCTTTGGAGGTAGCCCTCCTAGACCAGCAAGGAAAGTTGTCTGAGGTGTGCTGTGGGTGGGGGCAGGATACCACATCAGGGTCATTCCGCTATGTCGGTTGCGTTAAGGTTATAATCAGGTGGCTGGTGACTCCCTGCCCTCCACCCCAGAGGTGGGTGCATTTTTGTGCTGCCAAAATTCAAGCTGAAACACACCCTCTCCATGTTAAAAATGCTGCTTTCTGATTCGCGGGTGGAGTTCAGTTGCTAAGGAGTTCAGGAGGTTGATTTCTACATCCCCGTCTTTCCTGGGAGGTAGAAATATGTTTTAATATCCAAGCAGTCTTGAAACATTATGTATGAAACTATTATATCTTGGGGGGGAAAGGATTGAAGAGTACTTGGTGTTTAACACCCACATATGGCCAATGCTATGGGCTGTGTGCTGAGAAAGATGGAGTCATTAAAATTTATTTTTTATAGACTAATCTCCCAAGCATGTATTTGAGCCTGATTTAGAAACATCATATTGCCAAGCAAGCAGGATTTTAGTGTTGCTTAAAATCCATACGTATTCTGTATGTTCCTTTTTAATTTCAGCAGTGCCGCAGTGCCAGATCCGAGTTTTTTGCCCTTTATGTGCCAGATATTGGGGCTGGGGAGGAGGCAGTGGAAGGAGGAGTAATTGGCAGCACAAGTAAATGATATTTTAGATGAGACACAGGGCTGCATGTGGAGTGTTTGTTTGCAGGGGGTGGCTTTGAATTTATCTTCCTCTTGCAGTAGGTGCAAAATATTCAGGCCCTTTGCAGGCTGCTTCCAAACTCTCTGCAGAGGGGACTTGGGTGTTCTCAGGCAGACCAGAGCCAGTCTAATTGGCGCTTGGTGTCAGGATCAGAGACTTCCAAGGAGAGGTTTTCTTTTGGAATTTCTTTTGCATTCCAGTCTAATTAAGCAGTGGTTAATTGGATCGGTAGCAGGAAGAAACTCTGATGCAGTTCTGCCCTAAAACTGATTGGTTTGCTTTTAATTTTCACATTCCTCTGTCTTCTCCTTGCTCACAAGTTGGGGAGTGTGGGGTGGGAGAGGAGGGCCCCAATTCCTTCTCCAATTCAGGAGAAGTCCTTTTCCTCCTCAACCCGTCTCTTGCGTTCCCCTCCTTATCTCTTCATTTCCCGGTTTCTCCTCATAGAATCATAGAATATCAGGGTTGGACGGGACCTCAGGAGGTCATCTAGTCCAACCCCCTGCTCAAAGCAGTACCAATCCCCAACTAAATCATCCCATCCAGGGCTTTGTCAAGCCTGACCTTAAAAATATCTAAGGAAGGAGATTCCACCACCTCCCTAGGTAACCCATTCCAGTGTTTCACCACCCTCCTAGTGAAAAAGTTTTTCTTCATATCCAACCTAAACCTCCCCCACTGCAACTTGAGACCATTACTCCTTGTTCTGTCATCAGCTACCACTGAGAACAGTCTAGATCCATCCTCTTTGGAACCCCCTTTCAGGTAGTTGAAAGCAGCTATCAAATCCCCCCTCATTCTTCTCTTCCGCAGACTAAACAATCCCAGTTCCCTCAGCCTCTCCTCATAAGTCATGTGTTCCAGTCCCCTAATAATTTTTGTTGCCCTCCGCTAGACGTTTTCCAATTTTTCCACATCCTTCTTGTAGTGTGGGGCCCAAAACTGGACACAGTACTCCAGATGAGGCCTCACCAATGTTGAATAGAGGGGAATGATCACGTCCCTCGATCTGCTAGCAATGCCCCTACATATACATCCCAAAATGCCATTGGCCTTCTTGGCAACAAGGGCACACTGTTGACTCATATCCAGCTTCTCGTCCACTGTCAAGTCAAGGAACAACACGTCCACCGCTTTCCCCTCATCCACAGAGCCAGTTATCTCATCATAGAAGGCAATTAGATAGTCAGGCATGACTTGCCCTTGGTGAATCCATGCTGACTGTTCCTGATCACTTTCCTCTCCTCTAATTGCTTCAGAATTGATTCCGTGAGGACCTGCTCCATGATTTTTCCAGGGACTGAGGTGAGGCTGACAGGCCTGTAGTTCCCAGCATCCTCCTTCTTCCCTTTTTTAAAGATGGGCACTACATTAGCCTTTTTCCAGTCGTCCGGGACTTCCCCCGATCGCCATGAGTTTTCAAAGATAATGGCCAATGGCTCTGCAATCACATCCGCCAACTCCTTTAGCACTCTCGGATGCAGCGCATCCGGCCTCGTGGACTTGTGCTTGTCCAGCTTTTCTAAATA
Organism: Natator depressus; assembly: GCF_965152275.1. Classification (NCBI taxonomy): domain Eukaryota; kingdom Metazoa; phylum Chordata; order Testudines; family Cheloniidae; genus Natator; species Natator depressus. Next base: position 10,713,881 of record NC_134249.1, on the reverse strand, counting down.
GTCCCGAACTACTTCTTTCTCCAGAGAGGGCTGGTCACCTCCTCCCCATGCTGTGCTGCCCAGTGCAGTAGTCTGGGAGCTGACCTTGTTCGTGAAGACAGAGGCAAAAAAAGCATTGAGTACATTAGCTTTTTCCACATCCTCTGTCACTAGGTTGCCTCCCTCATTCAATAAGGGGCCCACACTTTCCTTGACTTTCTTCTTGTTGCTAACATACCTGAAGAAACTCTTCTTGTTACTCTTAACATCTCTTGCTAGCTGTAACTCCAGGTGTGATTTGGCCTTCCTGATTTCACTCCTGCATCCCCGAGCAATATTTTTATACTCATCCCTGGTCATTTGTCCAATCTTCCACTTCTTGTAATCTTGTTTTTTGTGTTCAAGATCAGCAAGGATTTCACTATTAAGCCAAGCTGGTCGCCTGCCATATTTACTATTCTTTCTATACATTGGGATGGTTTGTCCCTGTAACCCCAATAAGGATTCTTTAAAATACAGCCAGCTCTCCTGGACTCCTTTCCCCCTCATGTTATTTTCCCAGGGGATCCTGCCCATCAGTTTCCTGAGGGAGTCAAAGTCTGCTTTTCTGAAGTCCAGGGTCCATATTCTGCTGCTCTCCTTTCTTCCCTGTGTCAGGATCCTGAACTCGACCATCTCATGGTCACTGCCTCCCAGGTTCCCATCCACTTTAGCTTCCGCTACTAATTCTTCTTGGTTTGTGAGCAGCAGGTCAAGAAGAGCTCTGCCCCTAGTTGGTTCCTCCAGCACTTGCACAAGGAAATTGTCCCCTACCCTTTCCAAAAACTTCTTGGATTGTCTGTGCACCGCTGTATTGCTCTCCCAGCAGATATCAGGGTGATTGAAGTCTCCCATGAGAACCAGGGCCTGCGATCTAGTAACTTCCATGAGTTGCCAGAAGAAAGCCTCGTGCACTTCATCCCCCTGGTCTGGTGGTCTATAGAAGACTCCCACCACGACATCACCCTTGTTGCTCACACTTCTAAACTTAATCCAGAGACACTCAGGTTTTTCTGCAGTTTCATACTTGAGCTCTGAGCAGTCATACTGCTCCCTTCCATACAGTGAAACTCCCCCACCTTTTCTGCCCTGCCTGTCCTTCCTGAACAGTTTATATCCATCCATGACAGTACTCCAGTCATGTGAGTTATCCCACAGAGTCTCTGTTATTCCAATCACATCATAATTCCTTGACTGTTCCTCCTCCTTCATCCTCAGCTGGGGATCACCGATGACTTTTCACTTTCAAGCCAAGCAGATTGCATGCAAACAGACTGTGTTCACGAACCCTTAGAGCGGAGACTTCAAAGGCAACAAGGAAAGCAAATCTGTGGTTTCTGCACTCTAACCCAGCCGCTCGGGCAGATAACACCACTGGAGGACTCCACAGATCTGGGCCTGTGTCAGACATGAACCCTATGAAGGAGTGTTATCCAACCTCTTACAGACTGGGAAACTAAGTCACAGCGAGTTGAAGTCACTTGCCCAAGGCTACCTAAGGTCTTGTCTACATGACCAGTTAGTGCGCGACAAGCTGGAGTGTAGCGTGCCGTGAACTGTCTGTGTGGATGCTGCTGCCGCACATTAAAAGTTCCCTCTTGAGTGTTGACCTACTCCTGTTTCAAAGAGCAGTAGCTCAGACCGCTCTAGGGAACTCTTAGTGCGTAGCAGCAGGGTCCGCGTGGACAGTTAGTGAGTGATCTGCTAGTATGCCGTAGATTTATACCCCAGCCTGCCAGGTGCTAACTTGCTTCTTGACAAGCCCAAAGTCATTGGTGGAAGGAGGATTGAAGTCCAGAAGTTCATGGCTTCCAGTCTCATTCCTCATACTCCTTCTACCACACCCTACTGTCTTGGTTTGGGGCCCTACCATCCTCCTATCTGTGACAGACGCTCTCTGTCAGCGGCAGGTTCTCCACGTGGGCTCCCGACTTGGTATGAACACTGGCTGTGAATACTGAAGCCAACCATTTTGGCCTCTCGTACTGCCCTGCCTTGGGGTGGAGGAAAGGAGGGATTTATTTTTTGGGCAGCTTGCTTATTATTTATAAGGCTGGGTGACTGCGAAAGTGCAGGTGGAAGGCCGAGGGTGGAGAACCCTAGAGAGTACGACATCCCTTCTGCTACCTGCTACCTGGAGGAGCATTGGTCCTCCACCTTCATGTGCCTCAATACTCAGCAGCATCGCCCCTCTCCTCCTTCACCTGCTGCAAGGAGTCTACCCCGGAGCGTCTGTCTTCCCTACTCAGGCCTTTACTTAGCCAGAGAAGGAGTAAGACCCCTCCTTGTCCCCCTGCTCAGATTGTGCCTTTGGCTGCTGTGAAGAGAAGAGAGGCTGTTTGCCCAATTCACCCTGCCCCCAAACCATGCATGCAAGAGGAAGGAAAGGAGACCTGATTCTGCCCCGCACCCCCAGCCAGGTGCATGGGAGTGAGTGGGGGTGGGTAATGCTGCTCTGTGGAGAAGGTGATATATTTATATAATCTCGAATAAGGTGAGAGCAGAACGGGGATAATGACTCCAAGTCACAGGTCCTTCTCCGCTCTGCCACTGGGGCACTGGGTCAGCCGACAAAGATCCGATGGAGCTCTCAGCTGGCAGGAGCTGTGTGCCGCTGCGTGGGAAGGAGGCCGACCCTCGCCTCTCTCCCCTCACCCCCTTGGGCCTCCTGCTGCCCAACTCGCAGCCTCATTCCATCTAGAGCCTCCATTCCCTGCCCCCTCCCCGCCTGTAGAGCATAAACCTGGGGCCAGCCTTTAGATGGGATTGGGATTGGCAAACTGCTGTGCGAACATCTTGGTGGTAGTCCCAGGCTTGTGGGAAGGGGTGTGGGGGGAGAAATTGAGAGCAGCAAAGCTTGGGTCTCCAGCCTAAGTCACCTAAGACAATTCAATGATTGCAGACGGTTATTGCAATACCTGGGAGTTTGGACACCCCTGGGGCAAGGGTGGGGTTGGATTTTTGTTTTGTTTTGTGCCTCTCAAACAAACCCAACTGCCTCTGGCTAACCCCTAGAGGTGTGTTTAGTTAGACACAGGTCGTAACATGTCCATTTCCCTGGGTTTTTCAGAGATCTGGCACTAAACTGTTTATCTCCAGATGGGTATTTAAACGCAGCCCAGAAGTGCTTCTGCTGAAGTGTTAGTGGTCTGAAGAGCAGGCGATGGGATGGAAAACGAGAGAAATGCCCCTCTGTTTAACGAGCGAGGGAACGAGCTGTGTATTCGGTTAGCATTCCTTAGAACCTGGCAGCAGACTGGCCTCGAGCAATAAAGAGCTGAATCGGAAATCTAATTTCAGCTCAAACATAAGCCCCGTTGTTGCGGCTCGGTTGAACAGAGCCCCCTGCTTGCCACCCTTGGGCGATGGTGTTTACTGTTCGGGATGTCAGTAATTAGATACACAAGATGAAAATGAGCAGGGCAATGGAGCAGGGGTGGAGACGTGGGAGGAGGGCCAGTGAAATGAGAACGGCAGCACATTGTTCCTTCCCTCCGACATTCAGCCCCATCTGCCGGGAGCTCAGCTGCTCAGGCTTTTGGCTATTTCAAACGTTTTGCTCTTCCGCAGGAAGAGGAGGTCGTTGGGTCTGGCGCAGCGGTTGCTTTTTTGGTTCATGTGCCGCTTTCTTTAAAAAAAAAGTTCGGGAGTGAATGGTGGAGCATCAAGAGCCATGGCACTAGTGGTGCACGTAGGAAGGGTAGGAGATTGGGAGTCAGGGTCCCTGCTTTCTGCTCCCAGCTCTTCCACTGACTCACAGCGTGACCTTTGGCAAGCCGCCGTATCTGTGACTCAGTTGAATTGTAAAAGCAGAGTAGTACTTGCCTATCTCCCTGGGATTTGCGGGTTAATCTTTATAAAGCACTTTGAGATCCTGGGCTGAAAGGGGCTTTATAAGGGCTAAATAATACACATTTGCTATCTGCTCTCTAGTCTATTGTGACTCTTAATGTTTCCATTCTCACTGATATATTTCCGTTATAAAAGCACTGAGTGGCCCCAGCCAGGCTTGGTTGTATGCCCACATAGAGAAGTCTGTGCCTTGGCGAGCTTGCAATCTAAATAAACAAGACAGGGAAGATGGGCCCAGAGAAGTGAAGTGACTTGCCCAAGATCACACAGCAGGTCGGTGGCAGAGCTGGAAGTTTAGGCAGTGGGTATATTTTGGGAATGGGGAAGGTGCTTGTACGGCTCTTTGGGGACAGGTGGAATGTGAAATGTGTTGTGTAAATATCCCTTGTTCTGTACTCTCCTCGCCTCTGTCACAGGGAGCTGTCCAGCGGATCAGCACCTCTAATTCAGTGCTGAATGCCTTCCCGAGACCCAAACTTTTACCCTGTTTGCAAACCCCCAGCGCACTGCAAAAAACTCTGCATTTTTGGTGCATATATTCCCATTAGCTTCAAAGCTGGCTTGTGCTCTGAATCCAACTTAAATGAGATTCTCTGTTCTGACACCAATATTTCTAAAAGCAGAATCGATCAAATTATGAGGTAAAGAGCACTGGAGTATCTTAGTGGATGTATTTCCTGTTGTTTTCAAACAAATGCATTTTAGGTCTCACTTTGCTGATGTGATTTGTGCATGTGTGGAGGTGGGGGTCAGAAAGGAGACCGAGTTCCAGAAATAAATAAATAGTTTTCCCCGAATTCTGAACAGAGATAGAGTCAGCTCTGCTGGGAATTCAGTGATCTGTGTCAGACTGTCACAGAGGCTGCAGTTAATTGGAGATCAGTGCTCTCGCTTAAGTGTCTTTATATTCCTGAAAAAAGGTTCCAAAATGCTACAGGGCTGCTTCCCAAACATCCCAGAATTGCTAAACGCAAGGTTGCCTTAAGTCCATTTTAGTGCTTGTGCAATCTGTTAATGGGAGAGCGAAGTCCTCTGACCGAGAGCAGATGCAGCCCGAACAGTAGCGACTCGAGCTTCTCCAGCCTGCCCCACTAATGTATCTTGGGGCTGCTGTCGGTGAGAGGGTGATTTCTCCGCAGTGGAGCACACCATCTTTGGCCTCTCTGGAGAGGGCCAGCATGGGTGCCAGTTGTGATGGTGCCTCTTTGGGCAGCAGATGGAGACCACAGACTCCATTCAGCATGGACTGCCAAGCAGCTGGCAGATGGTAATGACATTTGGTCACTACCACCCTGGGCCCAATAGGAGCCATTGGTACATAGTTTTGTGTCCCATGAGGTAATCCACTGTCCCACAGTGGTTCTCCATCTCATTCACTGATTCAATTCCCTTTCATTGTATAGAGCTAGCAAGTTGGCCTCTTCTGCCAGAAAGCTAATGGGCCATTGGCCTGGCTTGGGCTCCTTAGCAATGTGTTATGCTGTAGGATTTCACAGCCGGTTCTGTCCCCGGCCCAGTCTGTCCAGAGCTGCAGCCGGCTGAGTTCTTTTTTCACTTTATCCCTTTCGCTAAAAACACCGAAATCAAACTAACCTTGCTCGCACCGAGCTTTGTGCCATATTCTGAGATGAGACAGAGCATTAATCCTGGCAGCTGCAGATCTGGGCTCTCTCTTCCGCCTCAAAGGCACCACCGCTCCTGAATTATTACTGAGGTGCCAATGTTCTATGATCCGTGGTGTTAGACAGATGGCCCACAGAGATGGAGGGAGGGCTCAGTGTGACCCACATATCGCTCTGGTGTCAGGGTAGGATTGGGATCCTTCAGCATGGCGTTGGCCTGAACTGGAGTCTGCCTTCCTACTGTCAGAAAATATTTTAGCTAGCACTTGCAGGGAGTCCCTTTGTGAGCTGGGTTTTGAGAGAAACAGTAAACATCTGTGCCTGACAAAATAAAACTCCTCTTGTAAAATCCACTGGCTCTGGTTTGCTCTGCACAGATTGTTTTCTTGCTCACTGAATTAACTGTTAGATGTTTGTGAGTATAGGAATATTAATAATTAGCATCTAGGTATCACTTGTTAATTAGTGCAATATATAATATTGTACCAACGTATGACACGAGGTGTAGTTAATGATAACACACTGCACACAGCCTGGAGACTTGGCTTGATATTTTTAAGACTCAGCAAGATCTGCAAAACAAGCCAATTTTGAAGAAAATCGATTTGGTCATTGAAGTAATGAAAATTTAGGTCTACATTTTAAAAAATGAGGAGTGATCTTTTTTGGGGGGCCCTCAGTTTGCACATGCCCAACTTAAAGCACTTTAAAGGAGTCAAATTTTCAAAAAGCCCAGAGCACCTACTCTCTGAAATTCAGGCCTCTTTAGGGTGGCTGAGGTTGGGTCACCTAAAAATTGGAGCACCCAGAATTGCTAGCCACTTCTGAAAGATTGGGCTTTAACAGGGATTGATCCAAGGACTGACTAATCTTAACAAAACGCAACCAACACCAGAAATAACAGGATGGAAAAGCTTCAGACTGAAGTCATTGAGGATATGACTACACGGCATTGTAAACCCAGCTCTGTGAGACCTGGGTTTGTGGACTCAGGGTTTCCAACAGAGGTGACATGTGGGGGAGGGCATGTGGGGTCAAGCAGTGCATCAGGGCCCCTTACCTTCAGAGCAGCTGAGCCAGCGAGCTGTGCTGGGCAGGGAGCGGCAGAGGCAGGGGTAGAGGAAGAGCTGGGAGCTGCTCAGAGGTGCCGCTGCTTTAACTCTGCAGGGAGAGGCAGAGGAGGAGTTGGGAGCTGCACGGAGGGGTAGCTGCTTTCCCAGAGGGGCGAGGGGGCTGCTTTCCAGAAGGGGGAGGGCTGCCGGGAGAGGGGAGTGACTCAAGCTGTTCCAGGGTTGTGCCCCCGCACAGTCAGCAGGCACAGGTCATCTTGTGCTAAAGCATCCACCCAGCATTATAAACCTAGGTTTACAATTGCTGGACCCGGGTCTCACAGCCATGCTGCCAGGGCCATACTCCACTACACAGACCTTCTGACTCAGGTCTGCAGCTTAAACGCTGCATCCGCACTGCAAAAGGACAGGGCTTGGATTCGAGCTACAGTGGGACTTGGACTTTGATCCACCTCCTCAGAAGGGTCCTAGGACCCTCGTCCTGAGTGTTGGCTGATCTGAATCAGACTGATCTGTGTGTGAGAGTGGCTAAAACCTGAGTCAGAGCCTGGGCTTAGTGTGCCAGGCAGACATCCCCTAAATGTTGGCTGGTTTAGACACAACAAACCCTGCGTCTCGGCAGGGCGCTAGGCAAGAAAATCCTTGCGCCCCATTCTAACCCTGTGATTCTATGTTCTTCAAGCTTTAACATGACAGAACTAATTTGTCTTCAAACATCGCTTGCTCTTAACTGCAGTGCCTTTCAGCACGAGACATAATTAACTGAAGCATTTTTCTACTAAAACATACGTTTCCCCTAGCATGGCCTTCTTACAGTTACTGATGAGTTTAGCATCACAACCACCGTGGCAGGCAGGCAGGTAGGTGTTATCCCCAAGTGAGAGATGGGGAAACTGAGGCAGGTGAGTCGTTGAGTGGACAGGGCATTGGAGTGGGACGGGGGAGCCCTGGGTTTAATCCCTGGCTCAGCCATAGACTTCCCATATGGTCTGAGTAAGTCACTTAATCTGCCCCGCGCCTTGGTTTCCCCATCTGTAAAATGGGGACAATGCTTCTCAACCTGACAAGATTGCTGTGAGGATAAAATCCTGCAGTTAGTGTGAGGTGCTCAGACACTATGGTGAGGATGGGTATCCAGAAACAGCGATGGGGTAGGGCCCTAAAGAGTTAGATTGAATTGCTCTTGTTCTTTTGTGCTGCTCATGATGGGTTAGATGCAAACTGGATCCACGTCTTTCCCCTTTAGCTCGAGACGCTATTACTTCACTTTGGCCTCTGTGTATATATGCGTGTCTGTTTGCGTTTCAGGCTCTCTGAAGAGTCCGGTGAACAAGACGGCCCTGATGCTAATTGCAGTCAGCTCCTGCATCCTGGCCATGGTGTGTGGCACCCAGCTGTCCTGCCCTTTGACAGTGAAGGTCACGCTTCATGTGCCCGAGCACTTCATTGCAGACGGTAAGATCCCGAGAGCGACACCTCTGTGTAAGGACTTGGCATCCTGGGGCCCTGGAGCTTCCCAATTCAATCTAGTCAGTAGAGTCCTTTGCTTTGTGACATTCCCAAGTGCCTCCTAGAACTCCCCTTTCTCAAACCACCCTTCAGGGGACTTTCCACCCTTCGCTTTATTCCTCAGCGCTGGGACGGCCTAGAAAAACACCTGGGGACAATCTGTTATAGGACACTAACTCCTCCCTTTCCCCAGCACCCCACACACTAACCCTAAAACAATCGTTGACATCCCCAGCGGGGAGAGGAAAAGGACTTTTGCCATGGAGAGTTCTTTCCCCTCTCTACCTCCAGGGAGAGAGCTCTCTAGGACGGGGTTGAGGCTCACTGCTGCATCAGGCTCTGTCTGTGCATACTTATTTTTTTGCATAAAGAGAAGGCTTCAGTCTCGGGGGTTTGGCAATCTGGCAAGTCCTCAGCAGCACCGCATTCACTCTCACTTGAAAAGGGGGCGGGGAGGTTGTGAGGAAGACGCGGCGAGTATGGAGTGATTTATGGGTTTGGTTGTGTGGGAGGGAGACTAGTCCTTTTATGTTGCATTTGTATTGTTGGCATCAGAGCCGCTCAGCTTTCCTCTGAGATTCCTCCCCCTCCCCAACAGGAGAGCTGCCGAGTGCATTATATTTGTACCTCAAGGGAAACTTCCCTGGTTGTGCATACAGAGCCAATTCAGACAGAGAGATGCCAGGCCCTGGAACTAAAACCCAAGCATGCAAAGCTGTTGGCACGAGGGGGAGGCAGAAATCTTCCCCCCACCTCTGTTTTATAACTCTGTGTCCAACTGAAATCCCTGCTTGCTCTGAAGTGAAGCACTGGGCTTCACCGGCGAACCCCGGGAAGCTGCATGGATGCTCTCCCTCCTGTCAGAGTGAAGCTGTTTGTCTCTGGCGCTCGCCGCTCCGGAGAACGTGAAATTGCCAGTGTTGGAGTGAAGAGCGAGAGGCTCTGAAGAATTAGACAAAGGCAACTGTCACTATTTATTGCTTTCGCCAGCTTGCCTCCTTGTGTTTGTTGTTTCACTGACCTTTTCCATATAATGTGCAGTGAGCGTCAAGTGTAACTTTTCAGTAACATGAGGGCAAAATTCTGAAGACGGGACCCATTATTCAGTCGGTTCCAATTCTTTAGCTCCTGCGCTCTCCTTACCGCCTGGGACAGGCTGAGGGTGGGCTTTTGTCCAAAAGAATTCGGTGCTGCTTAGGGGGCTGCAGTCACTCTTAGCTTGCACCCATACTGCACTGCTGGGCGTCCGGTTCTGATCCAGTCCGGGGCTGTTCACCGGAGACTGGGGAGGTGCTAGCATTGGGGAGGACAAAGGCTTATGAAGCAGCAAAGGAAGTGACCCTGGAAGGGGCCAACTGCGGTGAGATGGAATTTACGGCACATCTGCCTCACTGGGTGAAACGATCTGGTCCATGTTGCGCAGGGTTCAGACTAGATGCTCATAATGGTCCCCCTCTGGCCTCAAAATGAATTCACAGCCATTTAATCCTGCACAGAACCACAAATGGACCACGCATCCCAACCCTGGTGTTTATGATGACATTTTCCAAGGTTGGTACCCACAAAATTTGCACTGATCTCTAGTGCACCCCAAAACGGTACTTGTGCACATGAGCACTACATGCACTGGCTGGATTAATGTGCCTGCGGAACTAGACCTGAACCCAGTGGGACCTGATGACATGTGTTAGGTTCAGTTTGGGCCTGAAAATAACCTAACACGCTTGGGCTGGGTTGTCTCTGCTCACCTTCTCCTGCCCGGGGGCTTGGCAGAGTGGCAGCTGCGTGCCCCACTCCTGCCGGCTGCCACTGCCTCACTGAACTGCATCGCGAATGCGCCGAGGAGCCATAGCGCCTCTCACTCATAGCGCGCATGCAGCAGCCAGGGGGCATTGCCCAGCAGGAGCGGGGCCCACAGCCTGGAGACAGATTGTGGGCACGGAGAACAGGAAGCCTCCCCTGGCCACGTCCCAAGCATGAAACAGTGACAGGGGTGCTGACCCAGGTAGAGCAGCAAGTGCAAGATTCGGATTGGGTCTGAAAATGACTTGGCACTCTCAGGCTTGGGTCAGGCCAGCTGTGGGCTAGTCGGGTTTAGGTCAGGCTTTAAAATTAGACCCAAGCAGACCTCGGTGCAGTATGGTACGGAGGTGGGCAGTTACCTGTTTTGCAACATCAGATGTAAGTCTTGAGGGTGCTACTTATATGCTAGGCTTTGAAAATCCTGCCTCAGCACGTGCTGGATAGCCTATAAAAAGCAAACCTTTGGGCCCTTACCAGCAATGCTGAGTGTATTTCCATTTTGCAGCTGTAGGCTGAAGTTGGAAAAATTCAGGGTTGAGAACAGGGAGAGGGCGTGTGTGTGAAATGGATGTCAAAACGAAACAAGATACTTCTCCGCAGCCTTCAAATAAATAAAAAGAGCGCTTAGACCTTAGACTGGAGTGAGTGGCGTTTCCATAGAACATAGCTGATGAGTAATCGGTGACTAGGAAAGAAAACAAGCAACCGTTGCCCTGATAAGAGAGGCTGCTGCTCCTTCTCTATCCACTTGCATCCAAGGAACGTAGTGTATTCATACATTGTTATTTACTGTTTGTTCTGATAGCGCTTGGAACCACCAGCCAGGTTCTGGGCCCTGCTATGTTAGGCTCCGCATGAATGCATGGTAGTCAAATGCTAGTCAAGACACCCAATAGTCATGGAAGGAAACGAGTGCTATTCCTAACTCACAGTCAGCTACATTGAAGCAGGGAGAGCTAAGGTGACTTGCTGAAGGTCACAGACTCCTGGTCCATAATTCGAACCATCTGATGACACTGCACCCTTGAAAACTATGATGAAATATAAGGTGACTCCATATAATTAAAGTGAAAATGGAGCCGGTTATATTCCTGTCTCCAGGAAGAGGGTGGTACTGCAAATTATTCAAATACCCAGAACATTCAAGCAGAGATGACAATGAAATACCAATAAAACAGATTAATCTCTCTGGAACTGGGGGAAAACAGGCTGATCTCCCATCCCGCCTTAATGACTTTTCTAAAGAGAAAGTGGTGAGAGGAGTGGTGAAAAGGTTTGCAGGAGAAGGGAAATGAGATTTGCAACAAAACTGTAAAATATCATTATAAACTGTGAAAACTTTTTTTTTTTCTTTTGTAATGGGAAATGGGGTCAAGGGCTCCAGATGGAACTGGGAGCAACAGAGACAATTTGCAGCAAAGATCTGTTTTCCTGAAATCTCATCATGAGATGCACCGGCACTCGGAGGCCCTGTCTTGGAACAGAGAATTGCTTAGAGCCATTCCTTCCTTTAAATAACAACAAATCCCCAGGTAGTGCTAGGCTGGCAGCAAAATATTATAAAACATTTAAGGAGATCACAGCATTGAGCTGGGGTGGGAAATTTTAATGACACCCAGGGAAGTGTTCTTGGCTTGGTTTCTCCCCAGCACAGATCGTTGCTAATTTCACTCTTCGGCAAAGGGAATAGCCGAGTTCAAAACCGGAGGCTAATTCTTCTGTTTGGACAGCAGCCCTTAATGTGTGTAGAAAAGAGAGGAGGCAGGAGGGAGGAGAGGCAAATTTCCTCTCTCCTGCTCTGCATGGGATGAATTGGGCGGAACAGAAGGGAATTGGCTTGGGGACCAGAAGGAAGATGGAGCTAGTGGCTCATTCTCAGAGTTAGACCTTGTCTATACTGGGTTGTTTGAGCACAAGTGGGTGCAAATCACCATGTAGATGTCCTGCCCTGGTAAAAGATCGGGCTTACATAAGTGACTTGACCCTGGTTTTTTACTGGGATGAGCTGCACCACAGAGCTCTGCCCGGGACTATTTGCAATCCCGCTCCCGTCCCACTCCGGCTATTATGGCAGTGGGTCTGGCAGGACCCACAGAATCCCAGTCCCACTGCCAGGCTCTATGCTAGTTGCGCACAGGGCTCTCAAGCCCAGTTTTGCACTGGTGCAGCGTCTTCATCAGGGGTGTGTGCCCCTGGAGCTACATGGATGTAATGACACCCCTTCAAGCTTCCCCAGGTTAGACAAGCCTTTGGAGCTTTGATCAGTGTTAAAGCAGAGTATTGCGTGAGCCATAAGCGTGTGCTCAACGTCTTTCAGACGTTGCCGTGAACATAAATACTCGAGGCTCCGTCAGCAGCACGCTCTGGTGTTTGCGGAGCGATGAGCCAGCCTCTGAGGAAGGGGAGGGCTGGTGGCACTTGTTCAACACAGTCCCAGGTGTGAGGCTAGACTGGCCTCAAAGATCCCCTTTGAGGCACGGTCTCTTAATAGAAGCCGGTGGCCGCGGCAAATCTCAGAGTGGAGCCGCTGCTACCAGCGTCCTCAGCTCTACAAGAAACGCTGTCAAAGGGAGAGCCTGGAAAAACAAACAAACCCAGTCCTTTTGTAGCAGATAAATGGGAGCTTGCTCAGATGTGCCGCATTCCACAGCCAGCTTGGATAAAAGCCAAGCAGTGTGGGCCACTGGGCCTCAGGGAGAAGCCACCCCCAGAGCAAGCTGCATCATCGGGCAGCTGAGCGAATTGGAGCTGCAGAGGTCCAGAGACGGATGAATGCAGGAATGGAAACAGATGTCGAACGAAAGCAAAAGGGGGCAGAGGAGAGTCTATTGCACCAGGTGGCTTTAATAACCAAACCGTCTCTATTGCTCTTTTTCTCTCTCTCTCCGTTCATTTTCTTTCTTTCATTTGTTTGTTTTTTTCTCCTCCTCTCAGAACAATGAGCCTCAGGTTTTGTATTGCTGCTTTGTCTCAATGTTATGGGGCAGCCAAATAAATAGAAGCTGGTTGCAAGCTAACGTCCGCCCCCCCCCAGCCCCCCCCCCCAGTACCTGCTCGTGTCGGAGAGGTTGGAGGGTCCTTGGCGCAGGCGACTTGCTGCTCTCTCGATTCCCTCTGCTTTTTAAAAATATCTGTAATAGACCTTTTACATTTAAATCCCCATGTTTTGTGGGGTTTCGTCAGACGTGCCCCGCATTATAGAGGTGGGAGTTGGCTCCATTACAACTTGCCAGAATGCAGGGGAATGGCAGAGCACAGGTAATTACATTGACATAGTCATTGTGGGAAGGGGCAAGGGGAGATGGCCTGTGTGTGAGTCTGTTTCCTTCTGCACTGCACAGCTGCCTCTGTGGGACATCCCTCCCCCTCCCCGGGTAGCCTGCCAGAGTGGATCTTGGGCTTAGAAGCAGGGCACACAGACAGAAGGTACTGCTCCACCCCAACCCCCAGCCTAAGCCAGGCAGGCAACTTGCAGAAAACAACCCGAAACAAAACAAAAACCCCACCCACCTCTCATGCGCTTAAGCTGCTATGACCATTGGTGGGATTCTTCCCAGTGCTGTGCAACCCACTTTCAAGGAGGGGGTCTAGGGGCAGCTGCCAGTGGGGGACGTCCTGTCAGTACCTCTCCAATGTAGTCATGTTACCGTGGGGTGGTGTCCCAGATTCATTGTCCTCTTGTGAATCTCCTGGGATCTGCATTATTTTTTTCAGGGGGATCCATGAGTGCTGGTGGGGAATCCCCTCTTTCATTTCACTAGTGGGCAAGCCCCACTCTCTCCTCCCCAAAATATTTGGGTGCCGTTCCACGAGGGGAACTTCTGGGAGTTTCCCTCCTCCCTCTTACTCTCCCTCCCCCATCCCTCAGCCTGGGACAACTTGCTCCCAAATTTCCAGCTGACACAGTCAGAAACTCCGAGATCCTACCACCATGTCACCCCACGGTGAGTGGAAGACGTCATTCTAATTTCAGAGCAGGATCACAATTATAGACTCATACAGAGTAGCTTTTGTGAGGATTTCAACTTACTTAAAGTATCATTTATCAGCAGCAAGAAAGAAGGGAACAAAAAAAAAATAGAAAGAGCTCCTTGGTTGAATTGTCAAAATCCCCTAAGAATATGTTCGCCACTCCTCAGTTAAGCACTCACAATGGTTCTTTCATGTAAGGAATCGTTTAAAATGTAGAGATACAAGTGACAAGAACTGCCTGTAGAGAAACCACGGCTGGAGAAAGAGACCCGGAGGACTTAGCCTCGGGTGTGTCCTTGCTGCAGAACAGTTTGAAATGGGGCATCCATTAACTCCCCCCCTCCCCGTTCTCACAACCTGTGTACGGCAGGGGCATGTGTTTACATCTGGCTGTGTTAGTGGGGGAGCTTGGGGAGACTCTCTGGAGCATGAGGCGGCAGCGATGTTCAGTCTGGAGGGGGTCTTTGGTTTATAAACGATGCCCCGTTGTGGAACTCAAAGCACATGTGCCAGAGTGGATTGTAGCGTTTTTCAAAGAAGCTCACCCCGCTCCTTCCCCTCTCCATCCCGTCCACTCTCCAGCAAACCTCGAGAAAAGATAGTCCTTGCTCCAGCCCTTCAAAGTCAGTGGACTTGGACTTTTTTGGGCCAGCCAGGGCCGTGAGCCAACCCCCCGTTCTGTGAAACTCCCTCCCACTCAAACATTTAGGCCTTGCCCCCCTTGAAGATTTACCCCAATTTCAACCCCAAGTGTAGCTGGTCCCCGTGCAACCTCTGGAGCAGACGGGCTGAACCCCTATAAGCAGCGATTTGCACTGTGAGGCACTTTTACCCTAGTTTCAAGGGGGCAGGGGGGGGGCAGATTCCTCTCCTGGCAGCTTTTCCCATCTGCATGGGGCAGCTACGCTGGTGCCTGAAATCAGGGCCAAATCAGCAGCCCTTCAATCCAGTTGCTGTTAGCTGGAGTGGTCAGCTGAATCTCGCTGTCCCAATTGTGCGGAGGGGGAAACAGGCTGAAAACCCCATGAGGTTTTCCAGGTCCAAGCCAACCCCTCGGATTGCCCCCTTACAAGGGCAGCAGGATCTTAAGATGTAACTTCCCCTGCCCCTGACGAATGCCATTCCATGATTGCCATGCAGCTGATCTCTAATTGTTTCATCTGAAAATGATTGATCTCCTTCCCACATGATCGTCTCCTCTACGCTTGTGGAATCCATGCAGCTATTAGCGGCTTTCGCTAACTTCCCCCGAAGGTTGACTGGGCTCCTCAGGCAGCAACGTTGGGCCTGCAACCACTTCTCATTTTGTTTTTAATTAAATTTGTTGCTTTAAATTGTTTGCTTTCGCTTGCTCTTCAGCCGCTCTCCGAGGTGACCAGGCATTCGTTTGTTTCCTCAGACATTTCAGTCTTGTGTGCCCAGCATGCCCCGCACATGCGTTTGCATATGACATTAACATCAAACGTTAGACTCTCAATCTGGGGAGCTGGCTGCATTTCCGCTGGCATTGTGGCTAAATTCTGCTTTTGGGGACACTGGGATAAATCTGGAATTAGCCTACTGACTCCCACAGAGGAACTCCAGATTTGCACCAGTGAAACAGAGAGCAAGATTTGACCCTCCATGTAGCTGTCTCACCGCTGCAAACTGCAAGAGGGAATCCTATTCCTGTTTGCTTGTCACCTGGGACCCTGCTTAGAACCGTATTCAAATCCCATTGAAATCAACAGATGGACTCAGTGGACTTTGAACCAGGCTTTCCCTTTGGTAGTACCTGAATATGCAATCGTGCTGTTGCATTTCATCATGGAAGCCCTGTACAAACACTTCACAGTAAGCAGTGTTTTCCCCTTCTAGGGACACTGGTCAGTCTGATTGACCGAGGCAATACATCTTTCTCTTCAAGAGACCATATCTGAGGGCTGCTTGTCTTGAATGCCATTGCATTTCTGTGGCTGTGTGGGGTGCGCGCGGGCTCTGAATCATCAAGTCATCGTGGTTTCCCCAATAACGCATAGCCTTGCTCCTGTACCCTCAGCTTGTAAGAAACTGTTGGCAAACAGCTGGATGCTCATTCTAAATATTAACAACAGTTCGTGGGCTACATCAGCCCAGATCAAAGGCTGTTTTCCAGCACAAACACTTTTTGTATGAAGAGCTAATAGATTCCGCAGACTGAAGTACATCATGTTTTTATCGTTCCTTTGACAGGCTTCTGATCCCGAGATGTTCTCTCTTTGCTTGCCTCTCTCCCCCTCCCTCCCTCCAAAAGGTGGCTTGCCTCCCGCAAGCGAGAGACAGGGGTGCCTGCAACAGGCACAGGCCACCCAGCCAGGAAGCCCAGGTTGCCAGCTTAGTTTAGGAGGGCAGGTGACCACCTCTCGCTCTCTCCTTTGCTCTATTTTCTGAGCAAGGAGGAGCTTGAAATTGAGGTGACGCCTGTCCTCAAATCCCCTTCAAGGCACCAGGGTGTGGGGATATATGTGCCAGCACTGCAGGCTGGGAATCTGATCAGCTGGGACCTCTTTAAGGGTGGTATCTTCAACGTCGCTTATGTCAGTTTCCATTTCAGAGTGGGGGAAAACAGAGTAGGCAAGGTGCACAGAAGGGCTTTGCCATCCTGGGGCAAAGGGGAGCTTATTGGGAACCCTAACTGGGAGAGAGGAAGAAAGGTAGCACCGCAGCATGTCCAATGGGTGGTAGGTGGGGGAGGCCCTTGTGGAATACATGCATGCAGCCGGCCTGTGGTTAATTTCTGCAGCTGATTGACATGGGTGGGGGGAGGGGGGGTTACAAAATGTGGAACAAAACTTTCCCAGTTTTTGCTGGGACGTATGGAAAACTTGGCATTTTTAAAAAATCCTTCAGCAAGAAATATCCTGGATATCTAATTCTGCTCTCCTGATGAGTACAGAGCGTACATTTTCTTTGCCTTCTCCCATAGCATCTCGAGTTGGCATGTTTCACTTGCTCTGCTGTTTCTGGTGCTGTACAGCAAGGAGGATGTTTGCTCGTTGTGCCTAGCTGCAGAATCTCTTCCATTGACATGCAGATGTATCTTGTTTGAGCCTTTATCATCGCCTGGCCTTCATAAACTTTGCAGAACAATGAGAGTGAGGCTGGATTTCTCTGAACTATTGTCCAGTTTCCAGAGAATGTGTTTGGACAATGGCCCAAGGCTGTGCCGTGAGAGTTTGGAGGCTCTGAGAATTAAGTAGAAGCTTTCCTTTGACAATCTGATTTCATTTTCAGCCTCCCTGTGTTCAGAGGGGCCAAATTATCAACCTAAGATGCTGCTGCTGCTGATAATAATAATAATAATTAATAGCTTTGCTTTCTTATGTCATCGGGTTGCAGGAGAGTGAGGGGGGGGAGGGATACAAGCCAATTTAAAGATCTGGATTGAGGTGGAATGCCGGGAAGAGCAGAAGCCTTACCTGGAAACATGCAGCCTTTTGGAGGATTTGCTGTTATCCCTCAACCCAAGGGGGACGCTAACGAGAATGCAATGGGCAGCAGCCTGGCCCGCTCAGGGCGGGCCTGAGATCGGGACTAGCCAAACCCTCTGGCTCCTGGAGAGAGGGGGTGGAACGGCTGCATCTGCCTCAGTTTCCTCAATTCCAGAGGGGAATGTGCCTCTGAGACAGCCTCCTCCGCACTCAGCGGAATTATGCCACCTTGAGCCCAGCTCTGGAATCTTCATCCATGCAGGTCTCCCCAGTGCAGCTGACGTGGCGCGCTCGCCTAGGGACGGACTCTCCAGTTGGGTGTTCTTGGCTGCCTGCTTCCATGCAGAGTTTGAATGGAGGAGCTGGCAGCAGCAGCAGCATGCTGGGATGGAGGATGTTGTACGCTGTTCTTCCCCAAACAGATGGCCCCTCGTTGGGCAAGACTGACACCATACAGTGGAGCACAGCATGGGGGGCGTAGTTATAACCAGGCCACGGGGGTTCATTTGGGAAACTGCCATTGCAAAGCGCTCCATAGAAAATGTCAAGAACAGATGAATCTCCAGCAAAATTCAGAGATGCACTGCTAATGGCACAGATAATTGTCCATAAAGAGAGCTTTAACAATTAAAAATCAAACTAAGTCCATCCCGCAGGAGAGATGGTTCTGGTGTCAGCTGTAGAAATATACAGGGTTTTAATCACTAATTTAAAACTTGTAGAGACTCTTCAGTGGCTTCGGCTTTGGCTGGCGTGCAAAATGTGATCATTAGTAACAGCCTCGAGCCGCCGAGTCCAGATCTGCCTGAGTCCCAGGATCTGAATTTCCACTGAGTTTGGGCACGTTTAGATCTGAGCCTTGGCCCTTTATGGAAACAGGAGCAAACTACAGTCAGTGATTTGGATCTGCGTTCCAAACCCCTCCCTCCCAAATGCTGGTCCAGTTCTCTCCTGCCCCCCACAGCCGTGTTCCCCGTGGAATCACAGGGAGTGCTGCTCACACCATTCAGCTGGGGGATTCCATTTGGGTCCATTTCTACAATTAACGTGTGTGTTCTACACAATCAAACCCCCAGAGCTCGAGTGAATCTGAGGATTTCATTCCTCTTTCTCCCCCAGAGAGCAGGTGGACACTCTCAAGGAGGAAGGGAGACCCCACCTCCACCATTCCAGAGATATGCAGGGAAGTCATGGAGTGAAGTGTCCCACTCTCCCATAGCAGAGATCAGATTTGCTGGTATGTAGGGAAATCTGTGGACAGATTTCCCCTCCCATTCCTCAGTTTTCTCTCCCAGGTCAGTGTATTTTGGATCACATGGATGGAGTCCCTTGGCTGCTTCTCTGTGATGAATTTGAGAAGCAAAATGTATTTTTAAAATTTTATATGTATAGGGATGGGAGGGGGCCAGTCAGTGGAGCGTGGCTCGTGTTATCCTAGTGGGAGAAGCCCATTCCTGTTTAATAGAAATGAAAATAATAGTTTTCTGTAGAAATATAAAAGGGTTATTCCAAGTACCCATGTGTTTGTACAGCACCCAGCACGTTGGGGTCCTGCTCCATGACTGGGGTTTCTAGGCGCTACAATAATAAATTACTATAGAATTGAACAGAGGATATGATCCCTTCTATAATTTTTGCCTCTGTTTCTTTGTTTTAACCATCCTTTAGAATTCCATAGCAGGGATCTAATTCTATTGGGACTTCCCCATAAGGGCAGAAGCATTAAGAAAGGGGTTTAGTATGACCAGCCACAGCAGTCAGGAAAGAAATGCTAATTTTAGATCAAAGGGAGTTTGGCTCGCCAAGAAGTAGCAATGGGCTAGAAGAGACAAAATGGGGAAAAATAAAATTCTTAAGTGGAAGTAAAAAATAATACATCTCTTAAAAAAAAAAAAAAGAGAGAGAGCAAGAGAGTTAAAAAAGCCAACCCTTTCTAGCTGCCTTTTGGGTGCTTTGTTTTGTTCCCTTGTTAGATATCTGTGTTCTGAGCTGTTTTATCCTATTTTATTCTGGAAAATAATTTTTGAAATGTCAAAACTTCAAGCCTCTTTTGTCAAGCTTAAACAGTCTTGTTGAACTTTGAGGGAGACCTCAGGACGAGACTCATGAACTTTTGAAGCTGCCTTAGCTGGCTTGACTTTGATCAACATTTGAGAGAGGGGGGCGGAAACCCAAACAAAACAATAGCCTCAAGTCTTTGTGGACCTTGTAGTTCTGGGAAACAGCTACGTTTGAGGCCAAAAGACATACGTAGCTTTGTGCTGAAATGCTCTGTGCCAGCCACGCTCTTTCTTTGCCTCTGCCTCTCTCTCATTCCATTTCTCACAGCCGGTGGAGCCGGGCTGCGTCAGTCACTACTTGATTTATTGGGACTCTGTGCAGACAGCTTCAGAACTGTTGCATTTTTGTTTTGTCCTTCCTTATGCAATCGGATGCCATAGCATTGATGACAGTCTGGTCCTGAGGCCTAACGTTCTACCTGCTGGGTGAATTCCATTGAATAATGTTGAGTTGCTCCGGAATAAAAGACCCTTTCTTCCTGCACACTAGTGATGTTTGGCGTCTCTAGGACTGCAGCTGGTTAGCACTGGGAAATACCTTGATCATTTTGGTGCCAATGGCTGAGATGCTTGAGGTGAAATGCTGGCACAATTGTCGAGAATGGGAGTTCTGAAATTGACTTTGTGGGCCCAAAGTTTCAGCTCTAGACTATGAATACCTCCGCACATTTCATGCGGCTAACGTGAGATGCAGCACCACTTTGGTTTGGCCCATCTGCCCCTTTGTCAACAGAGACAGAGGCGCAGACGGGCCAGATTTGATGGGCATTGCGACCTAGTGCACAGGGTTGCAGGGCCATTCAAATTTGGCCCAGCCACCCCACTGTAGATGGAGGGGTGGCCAGACCGAACCTGAGTTGTGCTGTGACCCTGTGTGCCGAGTCACAATGCCTCTCAATTTGGGGGATCCAGAGTAAATTGCCCCCTGTCTTCCTGGCTGTGGGTGTCCCTCAATGTGGGGAATGTTCTGCTTTAATCGGGACAGCTAGATTTGGAGGTCAAGCAGGACACTCCCTTGAAAGCTGGGACTATAGGGAGGCCTGACTGTGGTATCTCACTGTTCTTTAGAGTTCAGTGTTGTCAGCACTCTGGATTTTTCATAAGTGATGGGATTTCAGCCAGGGCTGGAGCATAGACTGGTGATGACACAAGAAAATCCAACTTTCTTGCCCATCTCCTGAGGCAGAGCATCCAGCCAGAGCTGCTGCAGGAAGAGCTCTGTCCCCCTGCAGCCGACAACCTTAAGCCAGCCTCACAGAAGGAGAAGGGAGCAGAAAGGGCCCAGCAACTCAGCAACCTTCTTTCTTCTTTTCCCTCCCATCCTGTGAGCAATGGGACAAGGTGTCTCCTCTGCTCTCCCTCCCTGCCATACCTGGCCTTGGAATAGGCAGGGAGGTAAAGAGCCCCTGGAGCTGCCCCCCAGTTCCTGCTAGAAGGGAGAGAGGGGTCCCTGCTACAGCCACCAGCCGCAGGCCTGGGAGAGGGGGAGTGAAGAGCTGCAGGAGGGAAGGGGGGACTGAAGTGTTGGGTTGGGGTCAGAATTAGCTTCTGGGCAGGGAACAGACAGATGTGGAGGTGAGAACTCCTGCAACAGAAACCAAAAGCACCTTGCCCAATACATGTGGGTCAGTGGGCAACACACACACACTTTTTGCAGGAGGGTGACTAAGTGTGAAGGTGATGAGGATACCTGTGAGCCTGTCTGAAAATCTGAGCTGGGGGAATTGGGACACACATAAATGGACAGGACTCCTAGTCACTGCACTATCTTGTGCATGAGCTGGTCCGTGAATGGACAGATAAATAAATATTCATATGAGTGTGTGGGTTTGTGAAAAGTTCTTGTGTTATTTGAGAGAATCGATCCCCCAGTTTACATGCACATTGGCCTGAATTCTGAAAGTCCACAGGGCTATCGTTGTCCCCCATTAGTGGCATGTTCGCGTGTTGTTGTGTATAGTGCTTGCATAAACTTCTTTTCTCTTTTTTACTTGCCTCTCAACAGCAAACACACAGTTTCCAGCTTTCAAAGGAGTTTTTCAAAGGAGCCTGAAATCCTATGGGTATTGGATACCTAGCTCCACTTTCAACCTGCTCCCCATCCACCATCCCCCAAGACATGTCTCTATGCTTCTATACCTTTGAATAGTCTTGTTGTTTTGCTTCTTGGTTAGTTTGTTGCTCTTAATTTATTGCCTATTCATTTTGTTTCTATTAATTTGGGGTTGGCTGCATTTTAAATCTGGGTAGAGAGCTTTGGTGAAAGTGTAATGTGCTGGTCCATGTCGTTGCTCAGTCCTTTAGGGCAGGGGGAATTGTCCCTACAGGTGCCCTCATGAAATATCCCCGTGTGGGTCCCAAAACCACCCTTCCCACCAGAATAAATAAAATGAAAATGAGGAGCAAGATTTTTTTAATATACATATTGCATATATGAATATATAAAGTGTGTATCTGTATATTGTATAAATGTCCAATATGCAAATATAGGCACCCAAATAAGTGGCCAGCTTTTCCTAGCTGCTAACCTCTTGGCAGCTCCCATTGAAATCAGCTGGAACTGCTGCGAGCTCAGCACTTGTTTCTCATGGGGTTTTCCCAGGCCACTCATTTAAGCACCTGCATTGAGACTCCTGCTTTATAAATCTTCGGTTGGTGCGGCAGGAGGAAGGTGATTGAGAGGTTTCTTTCTCACTAGGCCTTGACAATCCTCATTTACATGGCAGTTAACTTCTAATTTTCCAACGGATGCATGTGCGCCGATTCTTGTCCTGATGGGGTTTCTTAATCGCTTGGCTTCCATTGGTGCTAATGGGAGACAGGAGACGAAAACCTCACACACTGTTTTCAGAAATTAAAGACTGAATCCTTTATTAAGTCTTGTGAGTCTTCCGTGCTGCAAAGGGATAAACCCAGTTTCTGGAGAGGCTCCCACTCTGGGCAGTCACTTTGGAAGGCTCTGAATCCTCAAAAAATCTAGTGCATTCTTTGCCCTCTATTTTAAAGGTTATATTGAGACCTGGAATTCTAAAGGAATGAAACAAATTAGTTCCAGGACTCTCTTATAGTCCACAAAGTACATTTGTTTCCACCATTCTTCTCTGAAGGTGTCTTCTCCCAGTGGCCTCCATGCCCTGCTTTTAGTGGCTTCTACCTGTTACTTCACAAAATGCTACGTGTAATGGCCAGGGTTCCCTGGCTCACCTCTGATCTATGCAGCACTATTACAGATGCAGTCTTCTAATCAATGTAATTGAAGATCAGAGTTAATGAGGACCTCTGCGTCTGTGAAATCCCCCTAGTGATGCTGGGCTTCAGATGTTAGATAAGGAAATGATTGGGCTGAACTGAAAATCTATTTGGCTAATTAGAAGATGCATATTCCCACAAGCCGGGGGGTGGGGTGTGTGTGTGGGGGGGAAGAATACATTTCACAAATAAAGAAACATCAGATTTCTTAGGAAAAGGATTTTGGCAGGGATTTACTTCTCAATCACTGACCTCTGGAGGAAGGGAGTTTCAGGAGAGAGAAGACTGCTCATACGGGGAAGTGAGAAAAACAAGGTGGGTGAGGGAACATTTTTTATTGGACCAACTTCTGTTGGTGAAAGAGACGAGTTTTCGAACTCCACAGAGCTCCTCTTCAGGGGAATTGGCAGATGGGGCAGGTTCATGCCTCTTGAGCCAAGAGCAGCCTGGTGGTGCATTCTGCTGCTACTGTCTATGAACGTATATGGCCCTCATCTCCCTAGAATCTGTGGGCCTCAGAAACGCCACCCTGTGAGATGGGGAAGTGTTCACCCCCTTTTACAGATCAGGAGCTGGGGAGCAAATTAATCCATTTGTAGGGACAGAGAGTCTGGCAGAGCCAGGTGGTGAATTCAGGTTTTCTGAGTCCTGGGCTGATGTCATGTAGGCTGGACTCCTCTTCCTCTTCAGGGTGAATTCATAAAGATGTGAGCTGAACAGCAGGTTCAGATTTGGGGGCGGGGGGCTCTCAGTACTCCTCTGTGCTCTGCTGTGGCTCTCAGGCTGTTCATTGAGCTCCTGCTGCTGCTTTGGGGCCATGGACAAGCCTGGTTCTGGTGGTGGAAAGCAGCTCTGGGGGTGCACCAAGCTATGAGAGGGCATAGGATTGGGCTGATGCGATGCAATGAAGCCCCAGCACCCTGTTTGTAGATCTGAGCCATAATCCTCCACCCTGAGCTCCCGCATCCCCTGATAAAATGAATGTACTGACATTGGGGCAGATAGTTCCCTCCAGCAAGCGGGGCAGAAGGGAGAAAAACAGGGGTGGAAAGGGCCAAATAACCAATGAAAGAGGGGAGTGACATCTACAGCTCGCTCCATTCCTTAGCCCCCAGAAGACCCTTGGTGTGACATTCCTGCATCAGGGCTCTGTGTGATTTGGGGAGTGGCTGAGGATCAAGAAGACGGAGCAAGAGAGCAATCATCCATTTCTGGCAGGAATAGCTCTGGAAAACCAGGGGACGGTAACTCTAGAGTGTCACAGAGGAGGTTGCTCAGCACAATTGCATCTAATGCACTACACATGAGATTGGCAAGAGTTTGCTTTCTGCAAATAGCACAACTGGGCCAAGAGGGAAGTGGGAAGAGCAACTGCGTGGTCATATGATGATGCTCTACCCAAGCTCTGTGCATGCCATTTGGGATCTTGTCTGATGTGTCTGTCCTCTTCTCCTCTCACCCTCTCCAGCTATGCCGAAGTGCTTGGAGTCCTGATTACACCCGACTAACAAACTGTCCCTTTCCCTGTTTTCCCCCCGACAGGAAGCAGTTTTGTTGTGAGCGAGGGAAGCTACCTGGACATCTCTGACTGGTTAAACCCAGCCAAGCTCTCCCTTTACTATCAGATTAACGCCACCTCCCCCTGGGTGAGAGATCTCTGTGGGCAGAGGACCACCGATGCCTGTGAGCAGCTGTGTGATCCAGAGACTGGTAAGTGGAAAGCGGCAGGCAAGAGACTTGGGGAAGCGTTGGAGGTGTCTGTCTTGGTATTAAGAGTGTCTGTGCTGGTGGGGTTGCAGTCCTTCATAACCTACGAATGACTGATCTACCAGCCCTTCAGCATTGGACTGCTAGTTACTGTCCCTTCCACAAGGATGCAATTTAGCTATGATCTCTCATGCAGCTCTCCAGCACGCAATTAGAAAGGAGAGTACTGTCTTTTCTACCCTAGAAACACTCTATCTTTTTATTATGATTTGTATTGTGTTAGTTCCTTGAGCCACTGTCATAGACCAGGACCCCACTGTGCTAGACATTGATCAGCTCTCCAGCGTGACAGTGGGCAGGATGGGGAGTTACTCTGCTGTTGAGAGTTGTTTGTCATCTGAATAGCCTTCCCCTGCACCGTCGAGACATGGCATCAGGATCACAGTCTTGTTGGAGGTGCTGCAGAAACTGCAAGCCCGTGCAATTGTGTTCAGTGCCCTAATGCCTCTCAGCGCAGCTGTGAGAAACTTGTCCCCAGAGCCTGTAATTAGAGAGGAATTGAAAAGAAACCAGCTGTACAACCAGCAAATAAAGGAAAGGAATTAAAAAGAAAACTTGTCAGCAAATAAACTCATGGCTGTGGCCAACTGAAAGCTCGTTTTCAGGTCACTTTCCATTGACACCTCCTTTGCTGCCAGCACTGATAATGAGGGAGCAGGGCGCTCTGCATGGGAAGATGGCTCTGTGGCTGTGATTGGTTTTCTGATGAGGGTCCTTGGTGCCCTCTGCAGGGTTTGGGGAGAGTTACCATTTCCCGGTGCCTCTCCCTGGAATGCTTTGCTGGCTGGCTGGAGGGAAGTGGCCTCGGTGCTGATAAAACTCCCTGCCTGCAGCTGAATCGAAAAAGCATGCAAATGACCTTGCCTCCCAGAAGAGAAATGGGATAACCCTTGGCTCATGGAAGGAGAAGCATCGGACCTTCCCCTCCTTCCACCTCCCTCTTGTGTAGCCAGTGCCAGGGAGAGCCACAAATCCCCAGCAGCAGGGTGGGATTGTGTTTTCAGGTTTCTGCTGGCTAGATTTGAAGAGGGGCAGTTTGTGGCTGTGAAAGCCTTTTTGAGATGCCATCAGGCCCTGGAATGCGCTTCCCCCACGGCAGCCTGCGAGGAAGAAAGGGGGTTCATTTTCAACCCTTTCAGCACTTAAGGCTGTGAAAGCTTTCTCTATGTCCTCTGTCCGAGTTCCAGCTGAGACCCTCCCCCCTGAGAAATCAGACTCTCTCCCTGCCTGAGCAGGGTTGTTTCTGGCTGACATCAAGGCTGGTGCAATTTCATAAAATCATAGAATATCAGGGTTGGAAGGGACCTCAGGAGGTCATCTAGTCCAACCCCCTGCTCAAAAGCAGGGCCAATCCCCAATTTTTGCCCCAGATCCCTAAATGGCCCCCTCAAGGATTGAGCTCACAACCCTGAGTTTAGCAGGCCAATGCTCAAACCACTGAGCTATCCCTCCCCCATTTCTGTCCTTTCCATCTTTTTGCAGTGACCACAATGGGAGGCAGTGGCACCAGATACACCAGTTGGAGAGTGACTGTATGAGGATAGTGCTAATCTGTTCCACAGCTTCATGAGGGCTGAATTTTAGGTGGGGGCTCCAGACCTTGTCTTAGCTGCTCATTCATTAATTAAGGACACTTCTCAGTGCACTATTGTGGCTGTCAGACTGTTCACAGCAGGCACTGGAGCAGCCCAGTTCTGGGTGTGGAGGAGGAGCTCTGTCAACTGGCTGAACTGGGAGCGGGGGATAGAGTTGGGCTCAAGCTAAATTTTTTTTGCTCTGATTTTCTTTGCTCCCATCTCAGGAAGTTGCCACCCCACACAGGTCAGGGGCCGTTGTGGCTGTGGAGATACAAACACCATCTGGGATCCGGGAGATGCTTTGTCCTGGTCCAGATAATGGGAGAAAGGAGTCCCAAAAGCAAGGGCGGGTGGGGTGGGGGGGGACTTGCAATTATAAAACATCAGACACTTGAGAGTCATTTAAGGCTGGGTTGTGTTCTCAAGAGTGGGTCAAATATCTGTGTCCAGGAGTAGCTTGGAGGAGATGTGTTTTATTCCCTTCTAAGTGTTTCTCTTTCTCAGGGCTTGTCTGCAAAGGGAAATTAACCAGCACACCGATAGCAGGATAATATTTCCATTATAGCTACGGTGGTCAATTTCCCTGTGTAGACAAACCCTCAGTATAATCCAGACTTCCAGGAAAAAGGGAAGAACCAGCCCAGCAAGGAGGGCTGATATATACATAGAAGCTTTTCCTCCAAATATCTCAAAGCCCTTTGTAAACTATATAGAGAGATCATTCCAGCCGTCAGAGAAGCACTGTCGCCTCTGGGGCGGGAGGCAGCCCACTGTAACTACACCACAATTCAGAGAAGCAAGTAAAGAATTTTTCATCCGTCTGAAACTGCGGGGAGAACGTATGGAGGCAGAATGCAATTACCCAGTCAGAACAAGCCCGGCAGCTCTGCTTGCAAGCCCCATGCTGTCTGGTTTAATTCTCTCGCAGTTTCTGCGGTGTGGGACAGACTGCTGCTGGCCACATCTGTACAACGGCAGCAGCTCAGGCTTTTCTGGCTTGTGAGAGCAGCTGGTTCCTCTGGCTGGCTCCCCCCATCCCCCGTGCCATGCTTTAGCAGAGGATGACAGAACTCAGCCAGAGGGAATGGAGCAAGGCTTGCTCTGCGCCTTTGACATGCTGTATTCCACCTTCGCTGGCTGCCTCTGCCCTTTTGCCAGGAACGTTCCTCAGCACATCCCTCAAAAGGAGCATCCGCCCCTTACTGAGTGCAGTAGAAATCCGTGGGAAGATGGGCTGATTGGGCCCCTTTCTGATCCAAGTGTCGGCCCTCCTGGACCCTGCTGTATCACTGATCTGGCTGAGAAATAAATCAGTTAGAAGTCCCTGGCAGGGGCTTGCTGGCCGTGAGCAACAGAAAGAGGATGAGCTCAGCCCTCACCTGTAATGTCTAGTCCAACCACAGGGAACTCATGAAGGCCCGGGAATAGCTAGATCAGGAAGGGTGAGAAAGCAGATCTGGCACACAAGGTGTCTGAGTACGGGGACCTGCCATGAAGAAGTGTTCTATTCTTAAGCCTGTCCTGCTGCTCTTGACTCACCCGACTATGCCTGCGTATTGCAGCACATATGTTCTCTCTCTCCGGGGTCTTGGAAAGTGTTGGTCACAAGCAATGCATCATGTAGGCCCAGGGAGGTGAGTCAAAGAGCAGCATTGATCTCAACCTGGATATTCTTAACCTTAAGCTTAAAATCAAGGAAAGAGAGATCAAGGGCAGAAATTACAAAGCTGATCCCATCTTCCCTCCAGACTGGTTGATAAACAGGGATAGATTGTTGCTGTTGGGAAGACGTCGGCCGCAAATTTTAAAACGGGATTAGTGATTTTGGCAGCCTAACTCTGAGACTATGTAAAGTGACCCATTTCTCAGAAAGTTCTGAACGCTCACCCTTTGAAAACCTGGAGAGTTGAGCGAGCCCCCCCGAAAGTGAGACAGTCAGAATCTCTAGGCACCCAATGACAATCATGGCCAGTATGTTTGTGATATGGCTACTTGGCAAGAAAGTTCTCTGCTAGGGAAATGTTTCAGGAGGGGTGGGTGGGAGAAGAACCTGTTCATAGGTCAAGTTTATTTTATTTTTGGTGGGAGGAGAGGCCCTATGGCAAGTGATGGCTAAGGTCTGGAATGGGGAAGGAGAATGACCCACGTAGCATGAGGGAGCCCCCCTTCTAGTGACAGCCCCTTGGCCTTGCGTAGCGTTTCTGCTCTGAAGGTCTCAAAGTGCTTCGCAGGCATTAGTTAAGCCTCTTTCCTGCAAGGCAGCTTGGTGTTGTTATCCCTGTTTTACAGGTAGGTAAACTGAGGCAGTGAGGGGGGCGTGGGTTTGGCTCAAGGAGCTAGAGTGAATCATTGACAAAGCTGGGACTGGAATCCAGAACTCCTGCTGTAATCATCCAATGAAGCCTGGGTCTGGGATAGAAGAGTAGAGCTCTGTTGTCAATCCATGGTCCCCTGGGGTGTGTCAGCCATAGGCAGGGATAGGACTCAGGCCCTTCTGCTCCAGAAGCACAGACCTCTTCCATGTGAGCTAAAGGGGATCTCCTTTAGCTGTAGCTGTACAAGGGGCCTGTGACACATGTGAACAGGTGCATGCAGTCCATGCTGCGAAGGGCAGCAGTGCATTGACATATTAGCCTTTGCATTTCAAGTTCCTAATAGCTCTTTGGGCAGGGACTATCTTTTCTGTGTTCAGACAGCATCCGGCATGATGGGGACCTGGGCCACGACTACAGTACAAATAACACAAATTAGTCTCCCACTCACAAGCCTCAGGGTGCCCTAGGTTTTATGGGTGATGTGATTGCTACCATCAAGGTAACTTTTGGAGAGGGTGTGAGGGGGTTGACATCTCATTTTAGGGCTAATACCATGTGATACAGCTGCCGTGGGGACCCTGGCAGGAATCCCTGCTTTTCAAAGGGATTAAGTTTAGAGTCCTTCCTTCGCCACCCCCAGATCCCTGGATACTGTGTAGCTATGAAGTGCTGGCTGGCATTTCATCTGCCTGTAACACACCAATATAACACACCAACCTTGGTTAGGTTGATTCAGGCCCCCTTTTCTGCAAGCCAGTGCCATCCATCCTTCCATGAAATTTACATGAGTGAGAGCTGCTGCTCTGTTGGCATGGCTGGCTATAAAGATTACCAACAAGAAGGGGCAATTCATGCCGTGCTTGGGACTGGATTGCTGCCCTTTGCAAACTGAGGATAAGGAGGGATTGTGCTGTGCTGTGAGTTGGAGCTGAGTCTGCCAGCTCTGTGTCTCAAAGCTTTGTGTGCGCATGACAAAGCCGCTGCTTGTACCACACACTATGATGCAGTCTCATAAAATCAGTGAGGGGCTGCCTTTTCACTGGCCTCCCTTATCAGCACCGGTTACATTTATGAGGGCATCTATTTTTTTTCCCTTCTCTGTGGCATGTGCAAATACTGATTTGTGTACGCAATTACCTGCTTTGTATACATGCAACTAATTCACTCTCACATGTTGTGGGCACATCTTAGGAGGCCTGCTGGAAAACTGGTCCAGTTGGGCCAAATGCTGAAATGTTCAAACTTCGTGCTGGCACTTAGCAGTGCAATGAGATAAATGAGATGGAAAACGACCTTGATTAATAGGGGCACGTGATTTTTTTGCCCTCACAAATCAGACCTCTAAATTGTATCATCTGTAGAGCTGATTGCCTCAACAAAACGGTGAGCAGAATTGATTGAAGATAAAAAAAAAGAAGAGTAGAGATGTTGTTGAGACCCCTTTTAAAAATTGGCAATGGCATTGGTTTCCAGTGTCTTCCAGATGGTTTCTTTTGCCACTGTAGTCACAGATTATATGATTGTCTCCAGCAAAAAGGGGACTTGCCAGCAGGAGGTTCAGAAAAGACGTTTTTAAACATATCCCATTTAACAAACAAACACACTCCCCTTTAGAGAATTTGGAGGTTGCATGGTTGAGCATGTAAGTTGGGAAGTGCCCCCTCCCTTTGTGTATATTAAAACCACCCTTTGATCCCAAGTAATGCAATTTAATATCATGCAGCTTTTCTGCAGTATCTAGTACGGTTTGTTTATTCTTGTATCCATTTGCTATTTTCATTTTCATAATGGTCCAGCGTCTTTGTTGACTTAGACTTGTGTATGATGAGGTCCCTTCTCTCTAAGGTCTGTATTTTAATAACTTGGTCAGCAGCCATGTAATATCTGATTTCTTTTCATCCATCAGCACAGCTTGCTTTATGTGCAACTCAGAGCATGAGGCAATTAACTCCCATGCTGGTTTAGCTTCAGGCTTAAGTGATATAATCAAAATGCATGCACATAAAGGGGCAGAGTTAAGGTTACCTGTGCTGACTTTGCTTTCTCACTTTCTACCATTTGCAGGTTTGACCGTGCAACCGTTAATGTTGTCATAATGGAATTTTTGAGTTTGTGTAAAGAAAAAAAGGATTCCATAATGTGGAGCTATTTTTGCACAGGCCCCTCTAAGCCAAACTACTTGATAAATATGATGAGATCTGTAGGAGGTCACCTTTCAGCTGTGACTCTTTAGGAGCAGTGCAGCTTTTAGCCTGGATGATAAAAAGTGCCTGAGACGGGGCTCTGGCAGAACCGTTCCTCCTTTGGTGTGTGCCTTCACAGCAGAAATTAGGCTGGATGCAATGAGGCTTAAGCGCCTCCTTAAAGTTAAGCACATGCTTAAGTGCTTTGATGAATCAGGACCATGAAAGGTGGAGCTCAATGGGATGTAACTGGCAAATCAATGCCAGATTTCGCAACACTCAAAGGGGCTTCTGCTCAGGGAGGGTGCTTTCCCTGCCAAATTTCACCCCTCTACCCCAGCTGTTTAAAGAATTGTAGCGCCAAAAAAAAAAAAAGGTCTAAAGAGGAAGGTGTTTTTCATTTTAAATAGCTCAACTGTGTGTGTGTGTTTGTTTATTCATTAAATCACTATTGGGAAGAGACCAGGCCTGGAAAACGTCAGCCCAGAAAGTTAGAAATGACTGGTAACCAGTGGCTGGAATGGAAACGATGAAGCAACCTTTCCTGCGGCTGTCACCGCCGCTGCGGTTATTCGCGAATGCAGTTCACAGTCTCTAGCTGGTGCTTGCTTGGCCAGGAGCTCTCTGAAGACAGCACTCTTGGCCAGGAGCGGCTTTCCACTGAAGTCAGCATTTCATAATTTATCAGGATCTCTTTCTTCGTATTTAATGTTCTGTGAATCTCCTCACCTGGCAGGGGGAGCTGTGAGATCTTGCCATGCTGTCCCATGGTGGCCTCGTTAATTATTTGGCAGGGGGGTTGACTCTCTGCTCATCAGCACAGCTAATAAGTTCTCTGGCAGCTGGCAAGCCTGGCAAGAAAGCTTGTGGACATGCATGTTCTGGCCTCATCTCCCAGGGGCTTTGCCTTCAGAGCATCGCACAGCATTCTCCATCAGCGCTGTTCATCCGGAGAGGTTGTTGGTGAACGTGAGGTGTTGGGGTCTGGCAATTTTGTCACTATGTCACCTAGACCTGCTCTGAGCAGGGTTAGGGGACACAGTGATTGAAACTCCTCCAGCAGCTTATCTATGCTGCTGCTGCTGCCATGATGGAGCTGGACCAGTGAGGGTTATGAAAAAAAGGCCAATGTGGAGACAGCCATTTGGTGGCCTAATGTCACAGGGCAGAGGTTCCCATCCTTTCCCATACGGGGGTCCCATTGAGCAATACGAAAGGGCAGGTTGTTTCATACCTCCATCAAGATCTCTTCTGAAGCTCATGACCCCTAGACTGGGAGCCCATACTGTAGAGCAGTGGTTCCCAAACTGGGGTTCGCAGAATGGTACAGGGGGTTTCCCAGAAAAATTTCACTCATGGCGGCCAGAGGACCCCGGGTGTTGGAGGCAGCAGGTGGGACCCGGTTGCAGGGCAGACAGCCCGAGCCCCAGGGAGAGCGGGGCCGGGCAGTTGGGGTTGGCATCCCGAGCCCTGCCCCCATCAGCGGGGGATCCGGCAGCCCAAACCCCAGCGCTCCGCGTGGGGCTGGCAGCCCGAGCCCCAGGGAGAGCGGGGCCGGGCATTTGGGGCCGGCAGCCCGAGCCCCGGCAGTCAGCGGGACCTGCAGCCCAAGCTCAGTGGAGCTCAGCTGACCGGGGTGGTCAACGGGGTCCAGCAGCAGGAGCGCCACGGAGTGCGGCGCCAGCAGCCCAGACCCTGGCGCGGGGCCAGCAGCCTGAGCCCTGTGGTGGGCAGGGCGGCAGCTGAAACGCCAGGCGTGCAGGTGGCAGCTCGGACACCTGTCCTTGTTGGACAGGGGAAGTTGGCATCAAGGGCAGAGTGAGCAGGTGCCACGCTGTACCTGGGGGGTGGGCCAAGCTAATTTAAAGGAGGTAGTCCTTAGAAATGTTCATTTTTAGGAGGCGGTTCGCGAGACTTGACATTTTAGTGAAAGGGGTTCACGGGTTGTTAAAGTTTGGAACCACTGCTGTAGAGAGAAGGAACAGAGGAAAGTGGGGAATTGTGCCCCTTACCACCTCCAGCGCTGGTTACCAAAGGAACTAGAGTCAGACAGCCTCATGCTATGATCTTGGTAAATAGGGTTACCGGTTTGGGTTGAAAATATCCCTGGAGGTTTCATCATACGACATAATCTTTCATTAGAGATTAATCTTCGATTCCTGGAGGCACCAGGACAATCCTGAATGGTTGGCAACCCTACTTAAGTGACTAGCCCATGCCGCTGCGGCTGTTGTTAACTAACAACTGACTGCTGTTGTTAGCAAGTTAGCTCCGTGCTCACTTGGGTATAGCCACATGGGCTGTCCCGATTGCAGAATAGACACTCCCTGAGAGTTGCAGCACTCTAGCTAGCCTAGCTCAAGTGACCACGTTGTGAAACAGCATGGGGCTACGCAGTGTGGTTGGGTTTGCAGTTGATGCATGGGCTGCTGTATCCCCACGGCATTACTAGCTCCAGCATCTGCAGCTCTGGAGCCTCAGACACCATCAGCCCCATCTGGCTAGCTCAAGCTTAAAGCATCCCTTAACTTGAGTGAGAGATATTTGTGTGAGGGCAGGAGTCAGGTTAGAGGCAACGCTCAGATTCCAGCTCGAGCTCTGCAGCGATGACAAGCCCTTAGTAGGGTCAGTGCGGTGCTTGGATGGGAGACCCGGTAGGAAATCGCAGGTGTTATAGGAAATGGTGCTGGAGATATTGTAGGTAATGCTTTTCCCAGTGCCCTTAAATCGCATCAGGGGTGCTGTGCTGGTGGAGGGTGTTATGTGTTATAGACGCCAAAATTCTGATTATATGGCAGGTTACAGATTCCATGGCAGTTTTGTCAGACCAGGACTGCTAACCCCAGGGCCTAGTTTGGATAATCAAAATTGGTCTGGTTAAATCCCCCTTGTGGTTTCCGTTGGATAGGACATTTTTCTTCCTTCCCAGACCTCAACTTTTCTGTAACGTTGCTGTGTGCTGTTAAACAGCTGCCTTATTCTACCCCAGGGGTGGCTGCCTTTCAGTGATGGGTGAAGCTTTACTCCTTGTCTAGTTTCTGTGTTAATTTTAGTGTGTGAAGAAGGCATTTTCATCCAGTCTCTTGGCTTTTAACAGCACTGGCAGCAATCCTGCTCTCCAAGGCCAGTTTGTGGGTAACTCCTGCACCCTAAGTGTAGCTTCCTTGGCAGATGGGGAAGAGACAGGCCCATGACCCTGTCTCCCTCAGCACCAGCCAGAAGAATTTGCAAGCCGCACAGAGGTCCCTATGATGAATCATCCAAATGGATGTAGCCCGGGCATGTTCCCCGTGCCTGCCTGGGGGCAATGAGGGCGATTGCACCATAGATCCCAAAGTTCCCCCCCGGTGTCCGAGTGGGCTATTGCAGCTCCAACACCGCCCGTCATGGAGGGCTGTGGCCAAAAGCCACAGCAGAGCTCTTACATAAATTGTATTTACAGAGCATCTTTCATGGGCCTCAGAACATTGCATGCCACGACAAGCTGTGTATGTGGAAGGAGGCCTTCTGTGTACAATAATGCATCCACCTCAGCAGTGGGACGTGGCAGCACCGTTGGCTGACAGCACTGTGACAGAAAATGAAGAATACTGTATCCAACTGAAATCGCACGGGGCAAGGGGGCTTGTGCGGGCAGCACCAAGACCTGATACTAGCCAGTGTGCGACCGGTGTTAATGCTCAGCTTGGACTGCAGGTCCCCCGGTTGGAGAGCGTGGGGCAGGGGGGAGATCAGTGCCTGCATACATTGAGCCCCCCAAACCTGTTTCTGTTAGTGAGGCTCCATATATGAGAAAATGTGGGGGAGGACAGACAGAGGGGCCTGCAGGGCTAAATCCTGGGCTTCCAATGGCAGAGCGGAGCGACGGGCTTTGACCCACCCATTTGGCAGTTGCTCAGGATGTTGAATTAAGAACTTGTTTCTCTGATGTTCTACCTGCCACTCAGAAAGCTTCAGGGCTGATGGCAAAATTGCCATGGATTTTGATGGCCGGTGAGCACTGGTTGGGGACATGGGTTCTGGTCCTGGCTCTGGCACTGGCCTGCTGGATGACCTTAGGCAAGTCATTTTCCCTCTCTGTGCCTCAGTTTCCCCATCTGTAAAATGGGGATAAATGCTACTGACCTACTTTGTAAAGTGCTTTGAGAGCTACTGGTGAAACGTGTCACGTAAGGGCTAGATTATGATGCTGGTCAGGGCACACCCAGACCCATTTGGTGGTGAAGCCGGGTCTGTCGTGTGTCTGGGGCAAGGAGCAGTGTGGGCTGGGGCTCCAAGAGTGTGATGGAGGTATTCCTGGTGCTGTGCCCCCTGTCCAGGCCATGCCTCGCTGGCAGTCGCTCCTGCTGTTGTCACTGATGCTACCCACAGAATGGCCTTAACTTGTATAAAAGTTCCTCTTGGCGAGCATGGAGCTGGCTGCTGGCGTCCAGCTGGGGCCTGTCCCCTCTGCAAGCAGCATTTCTAAATGGAGAGGAGGGCACCCCAGCCTGCTCCCCTGCTCCATTTCCTTTCTCTGGAAGGAGATGGGGATTGCAGTGTGCCATTGCTCTTCAATCCTACCTGTGCTCTGGCTTCACCCAGGGAGTGATTGTGCCAGGGGATGCCTGTCCTGGCAGCTTTTTCTTGCTCTAGCCTTGGAGAAAGGCCCTTTCCATAGGTGTGGGGTGGGTCAGAGATTTCTGTTGCGGAGAAGGACCCGCAGGCTCCCATAGCCAAGTCGGCCCTGTTCCTCTGCATTGTCAGCACCATGCACACAGCCAGCAAAGGGGAGAGGTGAGCCGGCCCTGCGTGTACCCGAGATCCCCTCCGCATGCCGTAACAAAGAGCCTTATCCGAGCGTGATTGGAACCGCAGTGATCCGTTCAATGCGAGCCCAGAAAGTGGTGCTGCTCTCCATCCGGATCCTATCGCTGTTGCTAAAGGCAGCTCACCCAGAAAAGAGGGGCATTGTGCCCGCCTTTGTGCAGGCAATGTAGTGAACACTGGGGGCAGTCAGCCATGCTCTGTCTGGGAAATGGGGGCACTGAAAGGGTCCTTCTGTGAGCTGAATAATGCTCGACCTTGGGCCACCAATTACAGCTGGGGCTTTCTCTCTTGGGGCACTCCCCCTCCCCCTCGTTCTGCAGGAGAGGCAGGCAGCCAGGGGGAAGCAACCGACACTGTTACGGGGTGGCTGTGCTGAAGATTCCCCCCTGCCGTGGAGTTGCCTGCGGATGACACATAGGAATTGGGTCCTGTCTCCTCTTGGCCCTGCATGCGGCGGGGGAAACGCAGCTGCACCTGCTGGGTTGGAGCTGGCATCAGATGGGAATTGAGAGCTGCGGGGAAATGGCCTATGTTATTTCCAGGAATGCTTTCCCGCTGGCTCATTGGCTGTGGAAAGTGCTTTCCCAGGGCAGATGCTTTCTCCCGTTTTGTCCATCCATGCGTGTTAAAGCTCTTTCTTTTTGGATGTCCTCCCATGCCCAATCTGGAGCTGACCCACAGAGCCAGGGACAGGCTGCAGGAGTAAGGGGTCGAAGCTTTGCTTTAAGCTGCCACAAGGGCATTGGCCGGAATAAACACCCCTGGAGAGAGAGGGAGTGTATGTGAATGCAAATTTATAATATCAAGCCATGCAGGGGGAGGGAGGGACTCCTGTTTCTTGGCATAGAGGAGGAAATTGGGACAAGATCTTGGAAAGGAGCCACGGGTCAGCAAGCGAGGTGGCACACCTCAGCTGCAGTGCTGTGTCCAGGTGTGAGCACCACACTTTGCAAAAGATGTGAATAAACTAGAGAAAGCTCAGAGGAAAGCAACAAAAATAAGACGTTTGGAAAAGCAGACCTGTGAGGAAAGGTGGAAAGAACTGAGTGTGCTTAGTCTGGAGAGGAGACGGTTGAAGGGGACCTGATAAGTCTTCAGATGTGTAAAAGGTTGTTGTAAGGAGGTCAGTGATCATTTGCTCTCTGTGTCCACTGAAGGTAGGACAAGAAGTACTGGGCTTAAACTGCAGCAAGGGAGATTCATGTTAGAGATGAGAGAAAACTTTCTCGCTGTCGGTAGTTAAGTACTGGAGCAGGCTGCGGAATCTCTGTCACTGGAGATTTTTTAACAGGTTAGGCAAACACCTGCCAGGGATGGTTTGATATATTGTGTCCTGCCTCAGCGAAGGCGGAATGGATTGGATGGCCTCGCAAAGGCCCTTCCAGCCTTACATTGCTATTGTTCGGTGATATGTGTGACTCAGAATCTTCCCCAGGACCCCAGCTCGCATGGACAAACTTAGGTGCTGTCTTCGTTAGAGAAACTTTCACTAATGTCACCACATCACTGTAGTTCCACCCGTGCAGGACCCCTAGGATGGAGACACTGGACCTGCTGAAAAAGGGGCTTACCGTAGAGTACGTTGCCCCAGTGCCAGCCCGACCTGACACTGGTGCCGCATGTCCACACTGGGGGGAGGTGTTCCAGTGTGACTCCATCTCTGTGGTTACAGTGCGGCCGGTTTCTCCAGTGTAAAAAAGCCTTTAGGGCATGTCTACACAACAGGTGCAGCTGCAGCTCTGCGGCTCTAGCACCATTGTGTGGGTGCTTCCTGCATCGAGGAATGGGTGTTTCCACCCCTGTAGTTAATCCACTTCCCCAAGCAATGGTAGCGAGGATGACAGAAGAATTCTTCCATCGACCGAGCCGTGTCTACACCAGGGGTTAGGTCAGCTTAACTTTGGCGCCCAGGGTGTGAATTTTTCACACCCCATGGCGGCATAGGTAAGTCCATCTAAATTTTAAGTGTAGACCAAGGCTAAGAATAGGAGATATCAGCAAAGAGTGGCCCAGCTATGATGCTCAAATACCGGAAGTGCAAAACACCGAGTGACATTGCTTTGTCCCCAGATTTGAAATGATGAGCGGAGAGAGAAGAAAATGACTGGGAAAGAAGATAGATTTGTGGAGCCTTCTGTCTGGGTGTGTTTGGGCATTAAAGGAATCCCTAAAGCATCATCACAGCAGATCAGCTGCTCGCCCTAACCAGGGCTAACAGGATTACTCTGCTGCACTGGCGGGAGGAGGAAGAATTTTCGGAGTGACGATTCTTGACAGGCGGCTGCTCGGCAGCCTCTCCTGGGAAGGCTACTTTGGGAAGAGAGATGAACTGGAAGACCTTTAACAGGGCACAAAACCGAATAGTAAATCTTGGGGAGAAGAGTCGCTGGATTTTAGGGGATGGGGTAAAATAATTTTGCAACTTTAAATGTACAAAAGAGACACCCCCCCCCAAAAAAATCCCAGGTCTCGTTGATTTAGAGGCTGGGGCCTGGGATATTTTTATTTCTCCATGTGTGCAGCTTTTGATACAACATGTGGGGATTACTGTCCTTTGCCCTGAGAGTGTGCTTTGTAATGGATGCATTTCCTTTTCGGGCATCATCACAGGGTGCTCTGCCTCTTTAGGGGCCAGCACCCTGTTGAGAACCAGTTGGGACCTGGTAGTTTGCAAGTGGTCACATGACTGCCAGGTGAGCACCCGATTCCTATAAAAGTGGAAAGAGCTCAGTTGAGGGCAGAGTTGCAGCAAGCAGGTTGGTTTCTCTTGCGGGTGTGTAGCCAGAGGATGGGCCCCCAGACAGATGGCCTCAGGGAGGACTGGGGAAGAGCTGTCAGCAGAAGGCAGGCTCAGGGGAAGGAACAGGCTTGATGTGGAGTTTGTGCTACCAGTTTTATTTGGAAGTAAAGCTTGAAGCCCTGAGAGCAAGGGTCTGAACGGACTCTGGCTGGGGCATGAGCCCACCCTGGGCTGGGGAGATGGGTCAGCAGCCAACATGCTCTTCCTTGTCAATTCTAAAATCTCTCCTGCCAGTAAAGAAAAGAGAAACTATTTGGCACGAAAAGAGAAGGACACCATCTCCTGTTACTGCTTCTCTCCACTCCCAGGGACTCACCTGTTCCTGACAAGGTGTCACTTTTCTCCTTGCTCCCTCGCGCAGAGCCACTGTTCTCTTCCACCTTTTCAGCGCTGCCAGCCTCAGGCAGAGCTGCAATGCCCCCAGCTTCCCTAAATAGCCAATAGAGGTCATTGCCGCAGCTGCACAAAGTGGGCCAGAGCTGTAGGCTCCATCCCTGCAGCAGACTCCCTGTCAGAGGTGTCCAGGGGCTCGAGGCTCTGCTTGGATCTCCATCCCTCCCCGGGAGAGTGGCTCATTATTACCCTGCTGCGCTGGCTCCTTTTTGCATGGATGCACTTTCACGTGAGCCAACGGAAGCCTCCCGAGCCAACCTTCCATGGAAATTAAAAGCACAGCAGGCAGAGGGGGGTCACAGGTGTCTCTCTCTCGTCTTCCCAGGCGTGCTGGCTGAGGCAAAAGGGCATCTCCTCAAGCTAAAGTCAGCAGAGAGACTTCAGTGTGACCTGGAATTGGTCACTGACACGCAGCACGGGACTGTTGGGGGTAGAGTTTCCTGAAGTTGGGGAATGGGCACAGGCATTGCATCCTGTGCACAGAAAAACGGGTTTCAAGGATTCTCAATGCACCCCTCACTGTATCTGGGCCCCATTGATAGCCCAGCCAGTTTGAGAGGCAGTGTGGTCCAGGGGAGAGGACATCAGACTGCAACTCAGGCCTGGGTTCTACTCCTCTCTTTGCCGTTGACCTGGTATGTGACCGTGGATAAGTCACGTCTCTCTGTGCCTCTGTTTCCCCTCCTACCCTTTGTTCCTCTTGACTGTTTAGTTGTAAACTCATCAGGTTGGGACTGACTTACTGTGTGTGTACCGCGCCTAGCACAAAGGGGCCCTTATCTCCGATGGGGTCTGTAGGTGCTGCAACAACGGGCTGTGTATCCCCCACGCTAGAGCCAGCGTTCATTCCCTGCAGGGGAGGACAGGCAGGGGAAGGGAGAGCATACCTTCTTCTCAACTGTTTGAAATGGGCCGTCCTGATTAGCACTACAGAAGTTTCTTTTTTCTCCTGCTGATAATATCCCAACTTAATTAATTGGTCTCGTTACAGTTGGTATGGCAACACCCACGTTTTCAGGTTATCTGTGTGTATATATATCTTCCTACTGTATTTTCCACTGCATGGCTCCGATGAAGTGGGTTTTAGCCTATGAAAGTTTATGCCCAAATAAATGTGTTAGTCTCTGAGGTGCCACAAGTACTCCTCGTTTTTTTTTTGCTGATACAGACTAACACGGCTACCACTCTGAAACCTGTGTTTGTCCTTGTTAATGATGTTTGACCCTGTACTGAAAGGTGAGCTAGCTGGAAACTACAGTGCTCCCCCATTCCTCTCTTCTGGTGTCATTGGGAGTCAGAGATGTGGAGCCCTGATGTGTTGGTTGAGACTGACAGCTCACTTCTTGTTGCATGTTCTTCCGTTATTCGTGCTCCGTCCCTCCAGTCATGGAACTGCATTCCGAGAGAAAGTTCCTCACATGTCTGCTGCTAGTGATTCTGTAACCAGCGCTTGGCAAGCCAGGAAGGTGCTTTGCCACCTTGGCCCCATGCTGGAGTTGCTCCAGTCCGGGGGAAGGGTGAACCAGTCATGGGCTTGCTCAGGTCCGCCCTCTTTTTCTATATCCCAGTTACTCAGGCCAAGGAATCTCTGACATCAGTTAGTGGCTGAGATTAGGGGCTCTGAGAACTTAGCCCATCGGACCTGGCCTCTTAGCTGCTAATTTTCCTGCACTGTGGTTGCATTGTCAACTGGGAACGAGGAGAGAACATGTGGAACACAAGGCCGATCCTTCCCGCCTAATATAAACCCACAAGTGGCCGTTCAGAAACAGCTGGGTCTGAGCATCAGCACGGGGTAGCAGGAAGGAGAGAACAAAGGTGCGCTCCCCAGCTTCCTGGCTGTTGGAAGTAGCTGAACTGTGAGCACCACCTGGACAGGTGAGCAGGAGCTCAGTTTTATATCTCCTGTGAAGAGAGGCACCTGGTACCATGCATGCCTTGAAAGCCTTGCCGATGTCTGTCTGGTTCAGCTGCGCGATGCTGGGGTGGGGGATGTGCAGGCCATGTGCACCCCGCAGGGCCAGGTCTCTGTAGCTTTCTGTGTGCTCAGCAGAGACGGCAGCTGCTGACTTGTCCCCAGAGGGCTCTGGAAGAAATGCAGCGCTCTGGTTTGGCAGCTGCACAGCCTGCCTTAGAGGGGCTTCACTGCCATCCGGGGCCTGCGGCTCCCCCCTTCAAAACCCGCCTTGTGTTCTGTGGGAATCACCATACCCCATTTCTGGGTTTATCGGCCGTTGCTTTTCCAGTAGCTGGTCACCGCCGAGGTGGTTTCCTCCTGATATCTTCCGATAAAATAGTGACGTACTGGATATTCCTTACCCTTCGCATATGGGCGATCTGTAACCTGCCAGCCTAAAGGAATGTGCCACATCTTGGGTGACACACCAGGGAGTGAACCGGAGACCTCCAGACCTGAAAGCGTGAGCTGCTAGAGCTTAAGCTAAAGTGCCAAGCCTCCTCTGTTGGGAGTGGGGAGGGCCTCAGAGCCTGGTCTCCAGCCCTAGCAGGAATGGTTGTTTTTAGCCCTGCAGCTCAAGCCCCAAAAGCCTGAGTCAGTTGACCCGGGCTCTGAGATTTCCTTCCAGGGGTGTTTTTGAAGTGGAGATGTACTCTTACAGACTCATATCCTTTGTGAATGAGTCACAGCAGCGGGGACCTGCAACACACTCACCAACGGGTAGAAATGCATTGGAGGCTGTCTATTCACAGTTAGGT
The DNA here is from genome assembly GCF_965152275.1 of Natator depressus. Lineage (NCBI taxonomy): Eukaryota > Metazoa > Chordata > Testudines > Cheloniidae > Natator > Natator depressus. The sequence goes on along the minus strand of NC_134249.1, from coordinate 10,672,718 downwards.
ATGTGCCATCAGGGTGTGATACCCAAAGAGCCTCAAAGTACTTTCTAAATACTAATTAATTTTGTCCCCTCACAATCAGAGCTGCACAGAATGCTTGTAACTAAACCCGAAGCTACCTGCAACTTGTTGCTCTGGAGTTTTGTCCCTGACTCAAAACTCTAGTCAAGTGCATGAGCCTAATCCAGACTTAGAGTGATCTTGAGTTGACTGATGATCTTGACTTCTCATTTATGCAAAATCTGGCACCTCCAGCTGAGTTTTTCTGAACAGCTTGTTTGTATCTGAAGAACAAAGAACACGGATTCTTTCAGAAGGGAGAGTTGAGATGCAGGTCGCTCCCTGCCCCCATAGGGAATGAATCTAAAGCAAAGTTCTTGCCAGTCAGTCTGCTGTGATCAGCTCTGCTCACAACACACCTGCAAGGGAGGAGCTGAGTCACAAAAGGCCAGTTCTTCAAAGGTATTTTGGTGTCTAAAGATGCAGCTAGGGAGTCAATGGAAGTTAGGGGCTAGCTGGCTTGGGCCCGCTTGCAAATCCCACTAAGTACCTGTCGGCATCTTCAGGCACCTAAATACCTTTGGAACTCCAGCATGGAGAGTTTAGTGACCTGATTGCCAAGAGTTCAGTGCTGGCAGCTCCTACTGTTGTGACATTGATGGTTTAACACCCAGCATGCTCGTCTTTTTTGAAAATCTGGACACACATGACTTCTCAGGCCTGGCAGCAAGCCACATGGATAGACGGCGGAGGCCTGATTCCCAGTCCCTGGGTCTCTCTCATCTCTGCTCTCTGAAATGAGTTTAATATCTGGATGAGAAGGGAAGTTGGTAGTGTTGCTTGCTGTTTTACTTGACTGAAATAAACCTTCCGGTAAACCCTCAAGCACAACCTTCAGCTGTTGGCATTGTGGGAATGGAGTCAATAAAATCAGTGTTCCTGCTGGTGGTTGCAAATAGTTAACAAACTGGAGGGCAAAATAAACCCTTTAATAAACACTTTAATCAAAGACACCCCACACCTTCCTTGGTGCCAACCCTTAAAATACAGGTCTATTACAGCCCTATGGATCCATCGAGGAATTCTCAGTGGGTGCACTCCAGCCTACAGCTCTAGTAATTGCTGGGGCAGGGGCTGAAGCTGGAGAACGGGCCAACATCCCTGCAGCCCCACAGCTCTGCTTTGCAAGCACTTTGAGATGTCTCTCATTTGCAGAACACATATTTGTTATGTAATAAGCGTCAGGAATTAATGATCCACGCAGCAACTGAGAAAACTTGCATGCTAAGCACTCTTGGAAAAATAACTGCTTTTCGATTGATGGTGTGTGAGAATAAAACTCCATCCACCACATCCCAGGGCAGGCACGCTTGGCCTTGTTGTCTGAACTCCTGCGGGAGACAATACAGCCAGCCTTCTTCCCCGAGTCCCTTTCCCTTTGGAGAGGTAGTGCTTCCACCGCTCCTTATGAATCATGAGTTTAGCAGCTATGGCAGATCATCAATCAGTACTCTAGAGTCACCAGGACAAATCTCGGGATGTTTAATCTTTAATATTAGACGTGTTTAAAGCAGTGAATATTTCATGAAGGTGCTGTTGCATTTGAGCACATCATTAGCTGTCTGCTTCCTCCCCGCCCCCCCTTTGCAGACTGTTCTTTTCACAGTCTTTGAGCTGAACCCCTGTTTCCTTCCCTCTGCAAAGAAAGCGCTTATTTCAATACCCTTAAGACATTTTGAGGTCTTCCATAGGGCCCAAAGAAAGCATGGGTATTTTGTCAGTCTGTGTTAACTCTGTCTGGGGTATCCACACCCCATTCTGCCACAACATCTTTCCTTCACTGTGGCCATAGCGGGGTGTGGGCAGAGAGAACTAAAGGGAACGGTTTGCTTTGAACAGTCCCTCCACCACCACCACCCCCCGCACACACTCTGCCTGTGTTTAAGACTTAGTCCGATGCTCTGTCAAATGAAGACAGGAGCTGAAGGGGAAAAGAAAGGGACGGGGCTGGAGGGAAAAAAATCAACAAAAGCTTTTAACAGCGACTATATGTGCAAATCCAATTAATCTTTTATTCCACCATCTCTCGCTCCGGGTTATGTATTTCTACCAAACAAAGAATCAATCTGGGCCAAGTGTAGTTAGGTCTCTGGTGTGGAAAAATCATGACGCCTCCACTAATGTTGTCAGGAGGGGAATGGGGTGGGGGGGAATCAGAGAATGAGCCCTTGAGGTAAGGAGGCAGAACGCTAGAACGGCCAGCTGTGGATGAACAGGGAGAGGAATGGTGGTGTGGGAGAGCCGCATACAGTTACTCCTCATGCGCTCTCTGCAGACAGAGGTTGAATCTCTCTCCTTTCCCTTTTAGGTGAGTGCAGCTGTCATGAAGGCTACGCCCCTGACCCAGTGCATCGGCATCTGTGCGTGCGCAGTGACTGGGGGCACAGTGAAGGGTGAGTGGGGATGGTAAAGTGGACACTCACCCCCAGACTGCCCCCTTGGGTCCAGGCTGGCGTCATCAGTGGCACACACTGCCCAACGGTTCAGTGCAGATCCAGGGTTACGTTGCTGCTTCAGTTTCCCCAATAGGCTTTTATGAGTTCAGTGAGGCTTTCACATAGTGAACAACGCCCCTTCAGGGATCTAATTCATGTAACTAAAAGCTGAATATGGCAGGCAAGCAAGCTTTCTGCCCAGCGTCCTAGCTGGGGGAGCGGCAAATGTCTGCCCGAACCGAGTCCATTTGCCTTCTCCGTCCAGGCTCCTTACCTGTGAGGCCCTCTCAAATCAAGACCCTCTTCTGGAGTTAGGCCTCTTGCCATCAGCTGGGGAAGGGTTCCTTCTCTGGGCTCAGGGATCCCACAGAGCTTGAACCACCACAATGCTTCTCTGGATCTGGATCGCCTGCTGCTGTCTGGTAAAGTCCTTTCACTGGGACCAGCTCTCTGGAGGGACTTGTCACTGATGGCACCTGCCTTTTGAAACACATCCCCTCCAGGAGTACCTTTCGTCAGTCCCCTTTCCTGGGGAGTTCCCCTGAGCAGTCCCTTTCCTCCAGAGCTTTTGGAACCTTCTGATTGAACCCTCAAGCCTTTATTAAGCCCAGGTGTTCCTTAGCTAATTAGCTGCTGCCTGGCCGCCTATGCAATTAAACGACTCACGGGTGGATCTGGCTGGGTTCGTTCTCTTTAGCAGAGCCTGTCACAGCTAGTCTAGCCCGTCAGAGGGTCAGGCACCCTGTGACGGGTGCTATGAGCCCTTAATGTCAGGATGGGGAAAACGGAGCTTTACCTTTCTCCCAGATCCCCTTTCTTGTGTACCAGTTCCTGATGTGTATAGTTGGATCTAGACCCACCTGTTGGCATCGCTAGGTGAGCTTGTCCCTGGGTGTTTACCTTTCCTTGCCGGTTGACGTGCGGTGCTCTCTGTCCTTCTCTGTCTCTCAGGCCTTGGCCCTACACAACGCTCGAAAGGGGCTACGACTTGGTCACAGGAGAGCAAGCGCCCGAGAAGATTCTCAGGTAAGCTGAATGGCTAGTCAGTCAGTCTGTTGGGAGTTGGAGCACTTGGCTGCCAGGGCACATCGGGTCTCTTTGGGAACCGCTCCAGCAGGCTTTGCAGTCACTAGCTCCTGCCGCCATCTTGTTCTTCTCCCTGTGCTGCACGGGCTCCGTTCGTAGTCAGTGAGTTTGGAAGACCTTCGGGGGGGGAAGGGTTTGACCCTCCGGTCACCATCCCCTTTGGCATGCACCTGGGTCAGGAAGCAACCGAGGGAAGCGTGAAGTGGATCCCAGCGATCCACTCTGTCCTCCAGATTCAGAGGGGCCAGTTTGCCCACTTGTGCTCAGGCTGCCCTTCTACCCCTCTCCCTGCTCTCCCCTGTTCTGGGTCCGTTCCCCAGTGTTGGCTTTCTGGAGCAAGATACCAAACAGGCTCCGTAACCCACCCCACCGTACCATCCAACCAGCCTCCAGACGTTCAGACACTGAAGGGGGACCTAGCGCTTGCCCTGTATTTCATGTGCTTACGCTACGTTCTTGCCTCTCTCTCAGGTCCACTTATAGTCTGGGTCAGGGCCTCTGGCTGCCTGTCAGTAAGAGCTTCGTGGTGCCTCCTGTGGAGCTTTCCATCAACCCTCTCGCCAGCTGCAAGACAGACGTCCTGGTGACGGAAGACCCGGCAGATGTCAGGTAGGGGACCAAACTGTCTTGCGGAGATGACTCTCAATGCTCCTTGTAAGAAGCCGAGATGCAGTACCCCTCTGGTGGGATGTCTTCCTATCTCCAGACGGGACTGTCTCTCGGGCTGAGTGCGGCTTTGAATATTTCAGTGTTGACCTGGCCATTGGCAGTCCTGCACATGAGTCGGTTTCTTGAGGGAGAATGTGTTTTCCATGCCCGTGTCTGCTCCAAAAACCTTTCTACATGCTTGAGTCAGTGGAGAGCCACCTTCATTGTAGATGATATGCATGGTGGGAAGAGGCCTACACGGATGCTGTTAGGTTGTTTAGTTCTTCTGAGCTTAGGGCTGGCCTACACACACAATTGCTCAGATTTTAACTGAAGGCGTGTTTTCAATCCATGCAGCTAAACTAGTGCAGATGTTGGATGGATTCTCTTAAATTAAACCAATTGACTTATACTGGTGTATCTTACATCAAAGCATTCTCCAGTGCGAGCTAAATAAGAATAAGGGGTCAGGGATGTCAAGAGATCAAGTGGCTAGCAAGAATCACATGCTCTTATTTGACTGTGACAAGCACAAGTTGGGAATGCTCTTTGCAAGGCAGGGAGTGGAGGGGAGAGATTGCTTGCTTGACTTGGCAAATGGATTATTCATCTTTCAGAAACGCTCATAGAAATGCCAGCAGTTCTCCTGGGTATTAAAACATTAGGCACTGGCTCCAGGCGGAGATGGAGGATTGGCAGACACATACTCAGACTGTCTTATACCCCTATGCTGCAGCCTCCAGCACTTGGCTGTGGGGTCAAAGCTGGTCCCTAGTGAACAGAGCCCACCTTGCCTTGTCTTGTTTTTATACATTTTTCTCCTATGCTTCTCTGTAAACTTGGTGGATTTTGTTTGGCTTCCCTGGCGTGGCTCACTCTGTTCCCCGGACTTTGGTTGGTTGGTACTGGTCTACTTCAGAAGCTGGATCTAAGGGAACCTCTGCTGGGTGAAGGAGAAGTGTACTGAGTGTGGGCTGGGAAGCAGAGGTGTTCTGTGGTTATAAGTGTTACCTTGGGCAAGTCACGTGTCCACCGTGTGCCAGAGGGAAAACCAAGTATAGGACAGGGCCTTAGAGACTGCCCCTGCTGGCGCTGTGGTGGCTGTCAACTGAACGAGGTTAACCCAGGTGCAGGGCAAGTCTCACCCCACCTCGTACATGAGGGTTTAGCTATGCTGCCCTCCTAGCTATGGAAGTGTGAGCTCCCCTTCTTATACCCCTACCCTCAACCATCATGAGTCTCCCAAATCAATCCCTGGGTGAGAATAAGCTAGTCGGGTTCTATTGAGACCTCAGGTTCTTTTTTTTCTGGTAAGACTTTCCTCATGAATGTGAGACCTCACTTCTCTACCCCATGGATCCTCATCAGTGTTGCAACTCTATCTTTGAACATTCAGACATCCATCCATCCACTCACTCACTCAAGAAAGGCGATGGTCAGGTGTGCGTCCTCTCTTCCTTCACTGACAAGCTAGGCACAAACCCAACCTTAGGAGAGCAGTGTTGTCTAGTGTGCTGAGCAACCAACTGGGAGTCAGTACTCCTCGGTTCCATAATTTTATCACAATGCCCCTGCCCTTTCCTCTCTGCCAACTAGCCCACTTCTCCAATAGTCGTCTTTGCTCCTTCTTTCCCTTTGCTTCCCAGGTGTCTGGCTGGTGGGTCTTGCCCACATGCTGAGGGTCTAACTGATCTCCAGATTTCGGGTCGGGAAGGAATTTTCCCCCAGATCAGGTTGGCAGAGACCCTGTTTTTTTGTTTTGCATTCCTGTGCAGCATGGGGCACTGGTCACTTGCTGGTTTAAGCTAGTGTAAATGGTGGATTCTCTGTAACTTTTGACGTCTTTAAACCATGATTTGAGGACTTCAGTAACTCAGCCAGAGGTTAGGGGTCTATTACAGGAGTGGGTGGGTGAGGTTCTGTGGCCTGCAATATGCAGGAAGTCAGACTAGATGATCGTGATGGTCCCTTCTAGCCTTAAAGTCTATGAGTCTGCTTATAGAACACCTCCCTTACCTTGTCTGTAAAGACACCACCCTCCCCTTCAAATCCCTCCTGAAGATCTACTTTGACCATGACACCTACAAGGCATCTACCCCCTGATGTAGCCATTGCTAGCTGTCTGTCAGGGAGAGCTGCTGTTCATTCATGTAAAAATGTAAAGTCAAGTTATCACAGAATATAGAATATTAGGGTTGGAAGAGACCTTCACAGACTGGGCAATGCATGCGCCTGGAGGTTCATGTCATGCCCAAGGTCATGCAAGAAGTCTGTGGCAGAGCCAGGGTGCCAGCCCAAGAACTCCTGACTCCCCATTTTATACTTTAGTTTCTGGGCTCACTTTTCCTACAAAATAATATACCCTAGCCTTGAAGGGCTGTTGTGAGTTGCTCACTTTGTACCAAGCACTTTGTGGTGCTGGGGTGAAAGGTGCTGGGGAAGGTTTAACATGTTTGTGCACTTTTAATATCTCCCAGCACATCTAGCCAGGAGAATATTTTCTCTCTCCACCTCCAAATTTAGTCCAAGCTATTTTAATAAAAGCAAAGTCTATTAAGCTTGGTTTTCTCTTGGCGGCAGTAAATCTCTTCAAACACTGATCCCTATGGGAGATTCCTGGGATTACTTGCCACTGCAGAGGGGGTGAAAGAGCAACAGAAGGGGGTGGAGGTGAGGGGAAGCTTCAGGTGCCGAGAATGTCACTTGCTCCCTGGTAAATGAAACTTGAATCTACAATTGTGGATATAAATATTGGAGTGACCCAGGTAAAATAAAGGGAGAACAGTTCACTGAGCTTGACTCTGACATGCAGGAGGTGCTAAATTATTAAAACTTTAATAAACGTAATAATAAATATTTGATGTTGAATTATGGAAGTTTTCACAGATACAGTGGAAACCGAAAAATGATCTATTATCTCTGCATTAGAACTTAAACACTGCTCAAACAGGGATCAGGCTGTCAGCTCCAGGGCCCGGGTGTCCCATGGTGGATGACAGCCAAGGTGATGCACACGTAGGTTGGTGTTACAGGTTCTCTAATGCAGTGACAGGTGCAGTGCAATCATGTTCCAGTGCTGGAGGTTCACTGCAATGCTGAGAATAGGTGATGGAGTTACATCCGCTATTAAGAAGGCTTGGTGCTGGCCTATCTCAGCACTGGAGGTTCTCAAGTGCTCTCTTGTAATAAGAAAGCTACTTTGAAAGCTTAGCTGTTTGGGAAATAATCAAATATATTTTCCCAGTTCCTTCACTTTGTCCTTGTGGACTGAGACACACTCAGGGCGTGTCTACACTTGGAGCTAGGGGTGCGTGATTCCCAACTCGTAAAGACATCATTGGGCTAGCACTCAGAGCTAGCACACGCAAAATAGTCGTGTAGCACGGGCAGTGGTGAGCAGTGGTACAGGCTAGCCGCCCTGAGTACAAACCCATGCGGACCCCATGGGTATGTAGTTGGGGAAGGTAGCCTGTGCTACCATGGCTACACTGTTCTTTTTGGCATGCTAGCTCAGTGAGACCTAGTGTGCGTATGTCTGCTCAAAGTTGGGAATTACCCCCCTACCTCTAAGTCTAGACATAGCCTCAGAGTGATAGTCTGGGAGGGGAGATACTGAACTTGTCTCTCAGGGCTGTAAATCCCCAATACTGACCTGTAACATACAACCTGCCCTTGGAGACTCCTGGGCATTTTATTGTAATATAGTCCCCGTACAGCAGCTGGGTCTTTGCCCTTGGAGCTTCCCATTGCAGAGCTGTAATACGGAGGTAGTAGTGCAGGCGTGTCTCTGGATTGCAATATCCCACTGATTGTGTTGGAATGCATAAGCACTAATGCGGTCCCATCTCAGCGCCAGGGCTTCTCCTGTTCAGTGCTGAAATGCATTAACTGTAATGCAGCTGTGTCTTGGTGCTGGGAGAGGTTCCCATTTGCTGTACGGTAATACGGTGGCAGTAAAACAGTCATGTATTTCTTTTATGTCCTTGGTAACAAGTGTGCCACGTTCCTTCAGGCCTTTGATTAGTCTGTCCCCTTTGGCTCGGGGGTCACTTGTCTCTAAGAGTTTAATGGAGGGAAATTGCAGGGGGGCTAGTTTTGAAGAAGCATGTGAAGTCTTTACAACTCTGAGGGGAAAGGTCTGAGTGTGGCCTTGTGTTTTTATGAAGACGCCGGAGAGTGTGTAAAGAGTAGATGGAGATCTGCCTTTCAATGGCTGTTCAGTGAAGTGCCGACTCCAGCTTCCTGCCGGCATTCAGAGGGAACGTTGTACTCGTTCGCTGCTCTGCTAAATAGCTCAACAAGAGAGTCAGCTGCATGTCCCAGCTGTTAGCTGCAGGTCTGGTGAAAGGCCCTAGATAGCTCAAGGAGTTTCAAGTTGTGACTTAGAGAAGCTGTTATCATAGAAGTTAGAGACAGAAAGGACTATCAATTCTTTTAGTCCCATCTCTTTGGCAATGCAGGATTGTTCCCCATGTTACATTTTTTACCGGAGATGAGCTGGGATATAACTTTGCATGCATCACTTACAATGGTGTATTGTTTTAATTCTGTGCACCATAAATTAGGCACATGCCTTCTTTTATGGTTAATGAAACTTGAATGTATAATTAATATACTTACATATATAATTCATCAGAGACTGCATTACGTGTCCCCTCCTCAGCCACACAATATGATCCATTGTATGATGTTGATATCAGTCTCATGTCATTGCATGGCCAAACACAGATTGGAATCTTTGTTATTGGACATTTGGCCCAGTGCATTATGGGGCTGTTCACCTAGCCCTGAAGCATCTGGCATTGGCTGTGCTAGAAGCAGAGTACTAGGCTTGATGGACTCTCCCAGATTCCCCTCTGCTGATGCGACCATCAATCAGTATTTGTCTCCCTTTCTTAAAACATCTGTTAATTTCCTGCTCTCCGGCATCTCTGTGTTTTTTCCCGTGTTACTCGCTGTGAATGAACTGACCTCCCAGCCCTGGCTTGCAACCCACATCTCTCCTCATGCCAATCCCACATTTCCCACAAGTTGCAAGTTCATAATATCCAAACCCTTATTTCTCCCCTCGGTGTCTCCCAGAGTGCATTGCCTTCTCGATCTGTGCCAGCACGCTCTGTTGGGACAGAGACTTTCTAAAGCTTTATGTATTGCACAGCGCCGTGAATGTTATCAGTTCATTATATACCTGGCAAGCCTTGCACTCCCAATGTAATTTCTCCACTGAATCCCCCAGCTGTAGTGTAAGCTGGTCTATGGTTGGTAAAAAATGGCAGTGCAGTGCAGTACTGGGGCAGCATGGTGTCTATAGAATTATAGAAATAAAGGGCTGAGAGGGACCTTGAGAGGTCATCTAGCCCAGCCCCTGCACTGAGGCAGGACCATTCCTGACAGATGTTTGTCTAAACTGTTCTGAAAAATCTCTAATAATGTCGAGCCTCCCTATTCTACTATTTAACTATCACTATTAGGGAAAAGAGTCTAACTATATCTAAACTAAATCTCCCTTCCTAAAGATTAAGCCGATTGCTTCTTTTCCTACCTTCAGTGGACTTGGAGAACTGTTGATCTCCATCCTCTTTACAACAGCCCACAACATACAGGAGACCGTTATCAGGTCCCCCCTCAGTCTTTTCTCAAGACTGAACATGCCCAGTTTGGGTTTTTTTAAACCTTTCCTCATAGGCTGTTTATCACTTTTGTTGTTTTCCCCTGGATTCTCCAGTTTGTCCACATCTTTCCTAAAGTATGATGGCCAGAACTGGTCACAGTACTCCAATGGAGGCCTCACCCGTGCTGTCTTACAATATAACACAGCTGTTATACACCCCAGAACGGTATTAGCCTGTTTTGCAACTGCATCACATTGTTGACGCATATTCCTGTCCCACTCTAATCCCTAGAGTCTTTTCAGCAGTACTGCCACCTAGCCAATTATTCCCCATCTTGTGGATGTGTTTGATTTTTCCTTTCTAAGTGTAGTACTTTGCATTTGGCTTTATTGAAATTAACCTTGTTGATTGTTGACCAATTCTCCAATTTGCTGAGGTCGTTTTGAATTCTAATCCTGTCCTCCCAAGTGCTTGGTGTCATCCACACGTTTCCGCTCTGTTATCCAAGTTATTAATTAAAAAAATTGAATAGTACTGGACCCAAGACAGACCCCTGAAGGACCCCACTAGATATGCCCAGCCAGTTTGACATATGTAAACAATGCTGACAGATCGTTTCCAGTAGTGGAAAGGGGAATAATTATGACCTAGAAAATGGTTAGCTCCGGTGAGCATTGTCATAGGTGAGCAGAGACTACATGGCTAAGGAGACTGAGAAAGGGAGAACCTTTCACCTCTGGGATCAGTTCAAATCCGGACCAGCTCTAGTGACCAAAAATCGATATATCAGATGGCAGTACTGGGGGAAGGATAGCTCAGTGATTTGAGCATTGGCCTGCTAAACTCAGGGTTGTGAGTTCAATCCTTGAGGGGGCCATTTAGGGATCTGGGGTGAAAAATGGGGATTGGTCCTGCTTTTGAGCAGGGGGTTGGACTAGATGACCTCCTGAGGTCCCTTCCAAACCTGATATTCTATGATTCTAGGGCTGTTTGGCAACTTGTGTGGAATGAGTGGATTGTCTTAGTCCAAAATTTACCGAGCAATTGTCCACATCACAAACCAAAGTAATTAGCTTTGTTGCTGACAGTTGGGCCAGAGCGGATCAAGGATTGAATGGGCCATAGAGCCTGAACTCCCCTTTTTCCCCTAAATGGTCCCTGTGAGATCTGGGGTTAGACACATTGGTGGGTAAATAGGTAGGGATTCTTGCACCTTCTGGTGCCCATGCGGTCTGGGTTGAAGCTTGTGATCTCCTTTTCCTTTCACACTTGCCGATTGTCTGTGCTCGGTTATTTATTAATATATTTTTTTATGTTCTCCCCTCTCCAAAGTGGGGGTTTCACGCACTCCGACTTTGTCACTGATTCCAAAGAAAAGTTTCTAATTTAGCCCGAGCAGCTATAAATCACAGGAGCAGAGCCTCAGCTACCAGCTGACATGACTTACAGCTCTATCGTTATGGCAACCATAGAAACAAATAAAAGCCCTGCTTTTGCTTGACAAGCCTTTGAGGTGCCCTGATGGAGAGGCAAGTGTTCAGTGGAAGAATGAATTTTCTTGAACTCGCTGTCGATTCATCTCCATTTTGCTCCCAAGTTGAGCCCCTTTGCTCTCTGCATTCTTTGGCCAATCAACAGGTTGTTGTTTTTTTTTCTCTCGCTTCTCTCACTACTGCACATGCGTCTTCCTTTCAACGGCAGGACAGAGAGGGAGCTCCGTCCGCCGTCTCCGAACTTACCCAGCCGAAAAGGGGAGCGCTGCAGGAGCACGTGCTGGCTGAAGCCACAGATTCTATCCCTGACTCAGGCTCTGCTGCTGTCCTGGTGGGTGACCTTCCAGCTAGTCGTTTCGGGGAACGTTTTCCAAAGCATCTAAGGATCAGATTTTTAAACGTTATTTAGGGGACGCTGCACTCAGCTTTGCAGTGCCTGAGACCCGTTTTCAAAAGTGACTTGGGCACTTCGGAAACTTGCTCAAATTGAAAGTCAATAGGATTGTAGCTCTTCAGTGACTTAGGGTACTTTTTGCGTGGGGGAAACACACTCTTTGCCTCTTTCTGCCTTAGTTTCTCCATCAATAATAGGAGGATTATAATACCCACCTTGATAAAATGCTTTGAGATCTGTGCAGAAGAGTGAATGCTCTATTGGTGACAATTTTTCTATGCAAATGGGCTGGGGTTATTGGATGGTGCACGCCAGTGATGGATGGGAAGGACGTGGCTGATTACAGGGCCTGCAATATCGTGCAATATCCCGCTGCCTGCAGAGACTGAGAAAATGCTGGCTGGTGCCATGTTAGATTCCTTTTGTTCGCATTTTTACTAGTATTCCTTGTATGGTACTGCCCAGGGGCCCCGACAGTGATCCGGGCCCTCTTGTGCTAGGTGCTGTTCATAGACAGTCCCTGCTGCAAGGTGCTTACAGCTTAGATAGACAAGACAGGCTGAAGGTGAGAGGGGAAGTGATTTTCCCAAGGTCACCCAGCCGGTCAGTGGCACAGCCAAGAATACAGTGTAGATCTCCTGAGTCCTAGTTCAGTGCCTTATCCATCGAACCACACAGAACTGATTCCAGGATCTACTCTTGAGCTGGCTTTTCTTGGTGCAGCATAGAAAGAGTTTCCAGCTTCTTCCCAGTTGCGCGCACTCTCTCTCTCTCTCCAAGTTCACTCATGCTATTCTGCATTTCTCCGTTCTGCCTGAGTGAACCATTCATCTTGACACCACCTGCTTGTCTGCAGGACCTTAAGGAAACAAGGCTGGCCAGGCAGCGTGCCAGGGCTGGGGTTATTGGATGGTGCACGCCAGTGATGGATGGGAAGGACGCGGCTGATTACAGGGCCTGCAATATCCTGCGATTTTATGATAGCTCTGTGCCCCTTGGAGTCACAGCGGGTGCTGAGGGGAAATCGAGTCCCCTGCAGCCTGCTATATAGAAGATTTGTCTGATAGGCCTCCTGATAGAGAGGTTTGGCTTTGGGACATTCCAGGCATCAGGGGGGAAGAGGTTGCTGAGGGAGATGCTTTTCCGGTAAGAAACCATTTGCTGCTGCTGGAAGAGAGAATGGGCGAGCGCAAAGCAAGGCCTTTATCAGCCCCTTTCATCAATGGCAGCCTTGAGCCGCAAGGAGCTACCTTCAAAGACTATTGCTCTGTCGATAATGGCAGCAGCCGGCACCAATAAAAGTGGCCCTGAGCCCCTGACAGCAGGTGCTGGTGATGAATGGACGGCTTAACATGATGAAGCAAATTGATCATTGCATCACCGACCACAACTTATTCATTTCTGAAAAGAGGGTGATTCATTACCTGGCATGTCACGGTGGCTGTGTCATCACCAGAGATAACAGCCCTGTTGCACGGGCTGATGGCTTTCATCACCCTGGCGGGCTCCTTGTTTCCAAAGGGAGTGGGGGAGGGGAGCCTCAAATCTTTAAAGCTGGGATAGGGACCATCTGTGGACAGCATCTCCCAAAAAAAACACAGAACAGGAGAGGCCTTTGCTGAAAGACAAATGAGAATGCGTTCCAGCCCTGTGCTTGTAATCTCCCCTGACAGGGTCCCGGCTGCTCCTTGGAATTCTTCCTTGCCTCCCAGTTTGATTTATGAGAGCAGATGAAAAGAGCCAGCTATTTCTAGCTTGGCTAAGGGATGACTAAGTAGGGACCTACCCTTGTGAAAGCACTTTGAAGGATGTAAACGCCAAGGCAGGATAGGAATTATTTAGGGCTGTACAATGTGGTGTAATTCAGATGATGATCAGATGATGTTAGTTAAAAAGAAAACTTATGCTGAAAGCCACCTATGAATTGCCCAGCTGGGCCAGAACCGAGGTCCATGTATCCTGTCTCTGAGTAGAGCTGCTCTGAAATTGTTTTGTCGGAAAATGCTGATTTGCTGAAGCAAAATGTTTTGCCAGCTCTGTGGCAGATTTGACAAAACGTTTGCCGGAACACAGACAAGTTTTCACTGGAAACCTGATGGTGTTCTGGGATCAAGAGCTCCGCAGCAGGGAGCCTGGCAGTCCTGGGAACCCCAGCTGGAGGCAGGTCTCTGGGGGCTGCTAGGATCCCCCTCTGTGATAGGGAGCACTGCCAGCCCCTGGAGCCCTGCCTGGAATGAAATTGAATTGGAATAAAATCCTGAATCGGGATGAAAGCAAATTGGAAATACAAAACCCCTCACGAACCATCCCCTCACCCTCAAGTTTTGGCCAGCATCATTTGCTTCCAAGGAAGAGACAAGAAAGTTATGGAATAACCTGCACCTGGAGAAAGTTTCTTCCTGACCCCAAACATTAGAAGTTGGTTCATGCCCTGAAGCATGGGGGTTTATATCCCTTCCAAAGCTCTTGGGGTTTGTTTCTGTTCTTTATTGTTATTGTTTTTAATTCTTGCTATTGTAACTCTTAGTCTTCTCGTCATTAGTATAAAAGTCCTTTTTAATTTTTTTTAATCCTACAAAATTCTCAGCCTCTTGCCATTGAGTTGTAAAACTCCACCCCAGGAAAAGTGACAGAAGCATTTTGGGCCATTTAAAACCACTTTGGAACAAACTTTAGCAAACCCAGTGCCATAGAGACCAACCCTGCAAAGTCTCAAGAGATGGTTTGGGTTTTCCCTGAGTCTGATTGCTGTTTGCATTGGCGCTGATGCCTCAGCGTCAAGAAGGGAAAAAAAACGAACTAAAAAAAACCTCCCCACAGATGTTGTTTAGATATTTATTGAGCCAATTTAATAAATAAAAAAACCTCTTCAAATGTGAACGTATTTGTAATGCTCTTTTGTTTTCTCTGGATCTTTTCATTACAAGCTTTTAAAACACTGTTATTGGACTCTGCAGCTTCCCCTAACTCAGTGTTTTACCCCAAATCTTCAAAAGAAATGGGGGATGACTTCTTCTGTCATTTTTACTATTCATAATGATGGACACACACTATGCTAGCATCCACAGGCTTCCCACTCTGCTCAGCTGTCCAAACACCTAGGAAGTCCTGGTTTCATTCTCCTTCAAACAGCCTCTTTGTTGCGGGAAGGGGACTGAACAGACATCATGAGAAATATACGAATACAATGTGTGCAGGGAGGGGCATTGAGGTGATGCAAATACTCAGTGCAGCTGGGGAGCTGCCAGATAGCACAATCCAAAAACTACTTTGTCATGAAAGGGGTTTTCTTCTTCTTCTTCTATTTCTTCTTCTCCCCCTGCTTCCCTCCTGCCCACTGCCACCTTTAGTGGTGGTATTTAGGGATAGAAAATTAAGACAGTAAATATCATAATGGCACCATATCGGGGTTCTCAAATTTCATTACTCCACAACCCCTTTCTGATGACAAAACAATCTATATGACCCCAGGAGGGGGGACACCAAAGTTTGAATCCACCCAATCCCTGTCGCCTGGGCAGGTGGCGGGCAAAGCCGAAGCCCCAGGCAGGGGACCTGTAATCTAAGCTCCAGCAAGTCTAACACCAGCCCTGGTGACCCCATTAAAATGCAGTCACAATCCACTTTGGGGTCCTGACCCACAGTTTGAGAACCACTGCACTATATAATCCATGGCGCACCCACACCTTAAATACGGTGTCCAGTTCTGGTGACCCCATCTCAAATAGGATATAGAGGAATTGGAAAATGTTCAGAGGGAAGCAAAGATGATCAAGGGCATGCAACGGTTTCCATATGAAGAGAGATTGAAATGATTAGGGTGTTCAGCTTAAAAAAGAGATGGCTAAGGTGTGTATGATAGATAGTGAGCTGTAAAATCTTGAATGGTGTGGAAAAAGTGAATAGAAAAGTGTTACTTACCCTTTCACCCAATACAAAAACCAAGAGTCACCTGATGAAATTAATAGGCCATAGGTTTCGTACCAACAAGAAGAAGTACTTCTTCACTCAAAGTGCAATTAATCCGTGGAACTCATTGCCAGAGTTGCAACAGGCATGTGATAGGGATGTTGTGATGGCCAAAGTATAAGAAAAGAACTAGCTAAGTTCATGGAGGATAGGTCCATCGATGGCTATTAGCCAAGATGGTCAGGGATGCAACCTCATGCTTGGAGCAACTCTAAACCTTTGCCTGCCTGCAGCTGGTGCAGAGAAGGGCTACGAGGATGATCAGGGGGTGGAGAGCCTGCCTTCTGAGAGGAGACTTAGGGCTTGTCTACACTTGAAACACTACAGTGGCACGGCTGCAGCAGCACATCCGTGTAGACACTACCTAAGCCGACGGGAGGGATTCTTCCATTGCTGTCGTTAATCCACCTCCCTGAGAGGCGGTTGCTAGGCTGATGGAAGAATTCGTCCATTGGTGTAGTGCTGTCTTCATGGCGGGTTAGGTCAGTTTAACTCAGTTGCGCAGGGGTGTGGATTTTTCACACCCCATAGCAACCTAGCTGGGTTGACCTAACTTTTTAGCGTAGACAAAGCCTTCGGGCTGGTCGGCACTACAGCGTTAGGTCAATTTAACTACATTGCGCAGGGCTGTGGGAAGAAAAGCCCCAGCAGAGACAGTGCTAGGTTGACAGAAGAATTCTTCTGTTGGCCCAGCTGCCGCGTCTCGGAGCCACGGATTTATTCCAGCGGCGGAAGAACTCCTTCCATGGTTGTAGTAAGTGTCCACACTACAAGGCTACAGGGGCCCGGCTGCAGCTGTGCTGCTGTGGCATTTCTATTATAGATGCACCCTAGAAGAGCTTGGCTTGCTTAGCCTAGAAAGACAAGGCTGCAATGGGATCTGATTCCTCTCTACAAATGCCTTGTGGGGTAAACACCAGGGAGGGAGAAGAGCTATTTAAGCTCAGGGACAATGCTGGCACCAGAACAAATAGGGATAAACTGGCTATAAATAAATTTAGGCTGGAGATCAGAAGGTTTCCAACCATCAGACGAGGGAGGCTTGGGAACAGCCTCCCAACAGGAGTAGTGGGGGCAAAGAACCCAACTTGCAGTAAAGTGACGCTTGATACATTTATGATTGAGATTATATGACTGCGTTGTCTGTGATAAGAGGGGCCTGGACTCAGTGACCCAGAAGGTCCCTTTCAGTGCTATGTTCCCACGGCAGCTCTCCCCCCGTTCAATCACATAATGTCCCTTGGGCAATTACAGCTTTGGCTTCTGTGGGGCAGTAATGTTAGAGAAAAGATTTAATTTATTTTTCTTAGCTTCTTTTCCTGACATTTAGTAGGAAGAGCCACCACCATGTGACCAGCCAGCTCTGTATGGACCTCAGTTTGCACCTGCAAGCTTGTCTGAATAAGGGCCAGTCCACACCAGGAACTTATATCAGCATAGTTATGTCGCTCAGGGGTATGAAAAACCCACACCCCTGAGCGAAGTAATTAAGGAGACTCAACCCCCAGTGGAGACAGCGCTAGGTCGATAGAATAATTCTTCTGCCCACCTAGCTACCTCTCGGGGAGGTGCATTAACTACAGCGACAGCAAAACTCCTTCTGTCACAGGAGCCAGTGTCTACACTGACATGCTATAGCACGCGGTCACCACACTAGCTGCGTGCCACTGTAATGTTTCCAGTCTGGACAAGCCCTGAGTCTCTCTCTCTCTCTCTCCTTCCCTCCCTAGTTTTTAACCTCCAAGAATTATTCCTGGATTTCTGCAGCCAGAGGGCAAAACTAATACATTCATGAGAGACAAAACTTTCTGGGAGTTTAATAACGATGTGTGATGAGTACCTTAGCTCGTATGAAGGATGGAAACAACCCACAGGGTGAGAAAGAAAGAGAGAAGAGATGGATCTGGGGGGTGGATTCCATCTCCTGATGTGCGTGTCTGTCCATCCTTCGTCTGTGAGGTTCTCAGGGCAGGGATCAACTCTTGTATGTCCAATAGGAACCTAGGGCGTGATGTATCTAATCATTGCCACATCACAGGCTGTGTCTGGTGTCCTGGGGGAAAGGAGTTGGTGGCTCTCAGTCCAGTTCCCAAAGGGTTGCGCTTCACATCTCATAAAACTCTCACCATGACTAGCACCCTCATTGGCCAGCCTGAGCAGAAAGGCTTGGGCTAGATTCTCATCAGGGAGTCAATCACGACAGCCTGATCCTGTGTGTCCAGCCTAACCCTTTGAGGAAGCCCGGATGCTGAGGAATAATTTTAGCTTTTGCCACCGGTGTGAGATCCTTCGGTGCCAGTGGAAGATCGGACATAGCAGCGTCATCTCCGCTCCCCATCCCAGTCCTGACGTGCCTCTCCCTATCCCCTCCACCAAGGGAGAGCCCCTAACGCAGGGGAAATGTTCTGCTGGCCACTGAGTAGCCCAGATTCCACTGGATCATCTGGCTAAGAGACGGGGGTGGGGGAAGAAAGGTGCAGCAGTGCTCTTCCTCTTGAGCAGAGCGGCTCGAACTCCAGAGCTGTCTGACACCTCTCACCAGTACTTAATATCTGCTTGTGTAGATTTACATGCCCTGTGCTGGGATCTTAGCCCCGGCTGTGCCTTGCAGCGGTCGAGAGGTGATATTACAGCCAAAGCTTGTTGTTTCAGCCCTAAATCATGTGCTGTTTGGCCTTCATCAGTTCAGGTTTCACTATATTCTTCCTTTTTCTGGTTATAGACGTTTTACCAGTCCCCCCAGTATGGCTCCTGTGAAGTTGCAGGGCAATGCATCTGCTTGGTAGACCTCTCCGATAGTACAGATTCTGAGCTGTTGGGGGGGTGGGTGATAACATGCTAGGCATTGCATAGAACTGTTCCAAGCAGAATGGCATTTCAAGGAACTAAATGGAATGAGAAATGCTTAGGACATGGTGAGGAGTTGGTGGGGGGGAAAAAGATGAAGAAAAACTAAGTAATACCTAGCAAAAATAATCCCATTGTGGGAATTGCCCTGATTTCATTGCCTGATGAATTACCGAGCACTAATCAATTCTACTCCAGACGTTTCCTCTGGTGTTTTTATCAGAATGAGTTACTATTGGCTTAAACCAAATGGCTTTTATTGTAATATGGATTGGTGTAGTTAGGGACCCACTACTGCACAGCAACACAAAAAGTACACACGACGTCAGCTCTGGCCCCCACAACCCGTCACAAGCTGCAGGTCAAGTCAGGCAGACACTTTAACAGCAGTGGAAATAAACAGGATAACAAAAGGCAAGAGGGATTTGATTGTTTGGAGAGGATTCGGTCTCTTGTAGAATTAAGCATTGTCCATGCCGTAGCTAGAAATAATGACTTCGAGAAACAAGGTCTCAAGCCAGCTTCGGAAGGCATGTGGAGTGATAGTTAGAGCTACCACTGAAAATAGGAATTTGTAGATTCCTAGATTTTCAGGCTAGAAGGGGGCTATTATGATCATCTAGTCTGACCTCCTCCAGAACACAGGTGATAGAATTTCACCCAGCAATTCCGGCTGATCTAAAGTTGCGGGTTCTATTCCCTGCTGTGACACTGATTCTCTGTCACCCCTTTTTCCTGAGAGGGCTGAGCATGTACAATTCCATTTCAAGCGAGTGGAAGCAGTGGGTGCTTGGCACCTCTGAAAACCAGGTCTTTGGATTCCCATTTTCAAATACAAGTGACTAAAATTAAATGCCTAAATAAGCGTTTAGGTGCTTAAAGATGGATTTTGGTGCCTAACTTTAGGCGTCCCTAGGATGAAAATTAGGCTCGTAACCTTTCAGTGCTTTAGTTTTCCCAGCTGTAAAATGGGGCGGATGTTACTTAGCTCTTGGCATGTGGGAGGTTTCCGAGGCATAAGAAAGGCTGGAGAGCCTCAAACACAGGGTGTGGTAGATGGGCAGAGCACACTTGTTCTGGAATCGGGGCTGAGAACTGTCTCCCTGTAGAGCGGTTGCTACTATATTTGTAGCACCGTTCTCATGTGAAGGAAACATTTGTGTTTAAGACACTGAACTTCCTGTATAACTTCGGGCAAGTCACTTAGGGACTGATTCTCGTTTGTGCTAAGGCCTCTTTATGCTGCCCAGGCAGTGTGAAGGGGACTTAGTGGATGTAAATTACATTTACCCTTTACACCGCCAGAGCTGAACGAGAATCAGGCCCTTAACTCTCTCTGCTCCAGTTCAACAACTCTAAAATATTTCTTTTCTTTCACTTTTTGTCTGTCTTGTTTCTTGAGTGCAGACTCTATGGGGTAAGGTCCGCCTCTTGGTATGTGTATGTGCAACGCCTGGCACAGGGGGCCCCCGATCATCATTTCTAGCCCATAGATGCTACTGTGATGCAAATCAGAATAGTTCTCCTGCCCATTGTGGCATTTCTCCTGTGTAAAATGGCACTGTTGCTCTGACACATTCTCTTTTCTGTCCATCCAATTCTTTCTTCTGGTAAGGTTGCACAGCCCTGCCCCTTCCCTGTTGGGGAGTTGCACTGGTTCTTCAGCATGCATCTGTGGAAACACCGGCCTCAGGTGTGAAACCTACCTTCGGGTATTGCTTATACTTAAAACACTGTAGTGGCTCAGTGGCTCCCCTCTAGGGCTTCAGTATAAAAACTCACAGTGATGGGAGGGGTTCTCCTGTCACTACAGTAAATCCACCTCCCCAGGAGGAAGTAGCCAGGTAGAGGGAAATGTTCTTAGACCTAGCACTGTTTACACTGGGCTGAGCTTGGCATAGCTAGATCTCTCAAGGGTATGGACTTTTCACACCCCTCAGAGACATAGGTATGCTAGCGTAGACCAGCCTTCAGTCTCTTCTCAGATGTGGGATGGAGTAGATCTCCAAGGCCATGTCTACACTAGCATTTATGTCAGCAAAACTTTTCTCGCTCAGGGATGTGAAAAATCACACTCCTCCTGAGCAACATTAGTTTTGCTGGCATAAGTGCTTGTGTGCACAGCCCTCTGTTGGTGGCAGACACTCTCCCGCCGACACGCTTCCGCCGCTCGTTGAGCTGTTTTATGACGTCAACGGGAATGTTCTCTCCCATCAGCATAACGCGGCTACATGAGAGATCTGACAGCAGTACGGCTGTATCAGGACAGCTGTGCTGCTATAAGGTTGGTAGTGTAGACATGGCTCAAGTGACTTGCTCTTTGGGACCTGCACTGACCCCAGCGACACAGAATTAAGCACAAGCTAATACTTCTCCAAAAAGGTGGAAGGCTTAAAATGGCACAAATGAAGAAGCTGAGTGCTAACGACACTGTGTAAATATGTACTGAGCCTTTGCAATACAAGATTCTTTATCCAGTTCCTTTGTATTCAATATATATTAAGTAGAAATGGGCCCAATCAAAAACTGAGCTGTAAAATCCCACAACTCTGGATTCAGATTAGATTCTGGGTCAAACTCCATTCCATCACACTTTATATTGAGTGTTTCTTTATAAATATTTTATAAAGGGTTCATTACTGGTGAATAGATGTTTTAATAAAGGGTTATTCGATTGTTATAGAGACCAACAGGTCAATAGCTGCCTATAGCCATCTATAACACACATTACTCTTGTCTGTAACATGCTTCTAACATCTATTAATCATTTATTAGCCTTTTATAAACGAGAATGTCCCCTTGATTTAAAGTGGGACCTTTAGCAGGGAGACTTAAGAACGGCCATACTGGGTCAGGCCAAAGGTCGATCTAGCCCAGTATCCTGCCTTCCAACAGTGGCCAATGCCAGGTGCCCCAGAGGGAATGAACAGGTTCAAGTGATCCACTCCCTGTCGCTCATTCCCAGCTTCTGGCAAAAAGAGGGTTAGCAACAGAGGACTTGCAAAGAGCAGGCTAGACGTGGACTGTGGGGCCTTGTTTGTGTGTTGAGCGACATTTGATGGTGTGAGAAGGATTCAGATTTAGTCAACAGAATTGGGGCTCAGATTTCCAAGGTGACATTGCTCACCTCTGTATTTGCACATGCAGAGTGATATTTTTGCTCGTGGGCTGTACAGATATGCTCCTGGCAAGTGACTGGCACATGTAAGCTGGGTCACTACACACACATCTGTATATGCTTTTACCCCATTTTTATCCTGAAAATTCTGGGACACAGTGGGTTCTCCCTTGAGAATATGGCCTGCCGTGGTTACCTAGACCAAGCAGGGCTCCTGGTGGCTGTACTGGGGGAACACTTCGCAGTACTGCACCATCCAAGTGTGCTTTCTCTAGCTGCAACATCACAGTTATTGCTTGCAAGTAAATCATCCACAAGGCCCTCCTTGAGCTGCATTGCACAGTAGGCGTGAGACCCCATATTAGGTGTATCTTGTGACTGTGGCTTTCTGCTTGCTAGCTCCATCATGAGCATAGTAAATCTGCACTTAGGTATTTTCCCGAAATGAGGGTAGGTTCCTTACTCATGAGGCTGTATCATTTGGACTAGTGATGCTAGTTACTGCAAGAACGGTCTAGCCTAGAAGTACCTCAGCCATTCATATTGGTCCCCTCCAAAAACCATGACACCGTATTATGAACAGGTTGTTTCCCAAGTTGTTTTCTTCTTGGTTCTTAGGTGATTTTATTGCGTCGCCATAACAGGGCACTTACATCAACCTAACTTTATAGTGTAGACCAAGCCTCATGAACACTTCTAGGTGTGCAAGCTCATGGCCATTAAGCAAGGGAGGGTACAGATGGCACATGGAATTGTTGTGGTTTCTGTTTCCCTTACCCTCCTGTCAATGAACTCAGCACCAGCTTGGCTGATGGACGAAGGTATTTCCTGTGCCAAGATGCATACTGCTGCCCTCAACAGAAGGTGCTTCCTTGCTGTGTATGACCAATGATCACCCTGCCAGCTAGGGTAAGTCCCCTTCTTACCCTTCCTCCAATACCCCAAGCTACACAAAGAGGCGGAGGATTTCCCAGCTTCTCCAAGCAACAAAATCAATACCAAAGGCCTCCATTAATATTCTGGGAATGGCAGAAAAGATTGACTGCCTCATTAGCAGGCATCGTGTGGAACGCTGACAATAATTAACAACTCAACGGTCTTATTGCTGGCCTATCACAGAAGTATTCAATCAAAAATGTAATTTTCTCGACGCTTCCATTTAGCATGAAGAGAATATTCCTTCAAAGTTTTAAATAGACTAATTAAGAGGGAAGAAATACAGGGGGGAAATAATATTAACAGTACAGTTTTAATGGGAAATTACTGGAGCGTATTAATAATGCAATAACCATTTTTAACAGCTGTCTGTCAGTTTGTGGGCTGGGGTAATTAAATTAGACACGAAAGGGTTATTCAGATTAGGTGGCGGTGAATGGCGCTGGGGCAGTAACGTCAGACTTAATGTTCCGGTGCCCGAAGGAGGATGAGGTGCCACCAAAGCCTGCCTGGTGAAGGTTTAATGAGGGACCCTCCTTCCCTTCTGTCATGGCCACATGTTATATGAAGCTCACTTGGCTTTAAAGGTGACCTGAAAGACTTTTAAATCCCTTCCCAGACTGGAGTTCAGGCTTTGTGCTCTTCCTGCAGCTGCCTTGGGGCATCTGGAAAGAGGAGGCAGGATGAGCGTATTACTGTTTGTGATAGGGTAGCAGATAGAGCTCCCCAAATAGATCACCCCCCCCCGCTAGATGCTATACAAACACACAGTGAGAGCGTCCCTGCCCTGGGGAGCTTACAGTCAAACCAGACAAGTTTTGGGAGGGAAGCAGAAGCGCAGAGGTGAAGCGACTTGCCCAAAGTTACATAGGAATAGAATCCCAGCCTCTGGTTCCCATTCTATTACTCGATCCACTGGATCAAGCTGCCTCTTAGTCAAGCTAAAAACCCAGGCCCGAAAGCCAACCAATGTGAGTTCTGTACTCAGCTCTACCCACAGATGGGTGAATGCATCACTTCCCTTCTCTGTGCCTTGGTTTCCCCCTCCAAAATCACTGACGTTAACGGTTTCCCCGCCTCACAGGGGCGTTCTGAGCCTGGATCCTTGGTTTGCAAATTGCTTTGAGATTCTCAGGTGGGAAGTGCTCTAGATGTGTAGATTATTATAGCAGAGGAGAGGGTGGAGTTGGATTCCTTATGCAGTTTTAGGTGGTAGCTGTGGTGGCAAAGGCCTTGGCTCAGTAAGTGAAGGATAAACTCATTTAATTTTCTACGTATATTTATTTGTACATTAACATCAAACACATGGGGCAGAACCCGGGCTCTGGTTCCTCAAGAGTGGACAGTTGGCCAGGAGCCTGCTGTTGACTGGTGCACCCTGGCTCAGTGAAAGAGAGGACTGGACACGTCCAGATGGGGTGCTCAGGAACATGTTGTATGTGAATTTTGTAGGACCAAAACCTTCTGCACTGCAAATGGCTTCCAGTGGGTAGCACGTCACATACAGCTCTGGGTTCAGTGTTTCCCACAGCTCAACAAATAGCCGTGGCACCCTGGGGAGGACTGAGTCAGCTGTCAGAGTTCCTGTGAAGCCTGGGCCAGAACTTAAAGCTTCCCTCTCCAGGCAGAATCCCTGGAGGAAGGTAGCAGTGGGACCAGACCACGCCCTTTCCTCTGGTGGGTTCTCCACCCTGGTGGCAGAATGGTGTGTGCGGTCGCCACCCCCTCTGAACATATGAGTAGATTTGTCCCTCTAATGTTAAAACACTAGTGTCTTCTCATTTTTTCCTGTATTTACTTTATTCAAATATTATGTGTATAGATATTATATTACAAACACCCCCTTACATTTAGACAGCATTATCAAAGTTGTGAAGTCATGTACTCAACCGTTAGGAAATAGCAGACTTAAAGTTGCCTGTGCAACCTTTAATTTATGATCGTCTTTAATGACATGAGCACATTCTATTTTTTGCACAGGATTCCTGCCTCATTCAGTGCACAGGATGGACCTGTTCCGGGCTTTAACCGTAGTTGTATAGTGAAGAAGGCTGTTCTCTCTAGGACCCGTGCTTCATTTGTTGTATAAATTGGAAGGTGTGTAGTGAATGAGGTAGGGGATTTCAGGAAAAAGAAAGGACGGGAAAGTCCTTCTTAGACTCAGGTTGGAGCATGCTCAGTGCAGATGGAATGTATCAGTTACGGTCCCCAAAGTCTCTATTGAGCATGTGCAGACTGGGATTATTTTAGGCTTACAACTTGACCAAATCTGGATGGATTTTCATGGAGATAGCAAAAGGCACATCCATCCCTGACACAAGGCTGCTTCTTCTTCAGCGCTTAGCTAGACAGTCAGCCGTCGCAATCGTTTGCAATTTGGTCCATTCCTGCGCAAACGCAAAGGCTTGAGGGCCTGAAAGTCCAACATCGGAACAGACTTGATGAACCCATGTAATAATGGTTCTGCTTCTGGGCCACCTCCTCCCCTCCGTTGGTGGCATTTTATCCTGGATGTCACAAGCCACCCAGAGAACGGCGTTCACTGGAACATCTTGTGGCATCCTTGCAACATGTCTGAAAATGTAAGGCATTGCCTGTGGACAATGGCCCCAGTAGTCTGTGGACCCGAGTGACCATTAACATCTGCATTACAGATGAAGTCATTCCACTCTCTTCCCAATATATGACATTGACATTTTGTGTGGAAAGTCTCCAGCTTTGTCCAGTCTGAGCGCCGTAGTGTTCATGTTTCACAGCCGTACAACAGTATGGGAAGGATACAGCTCGAATAAATCCTGAACTTGGTTGCCACACTAAGATGATGTGGATTCCATACCCTTTGTAAACGGCCCATGGCAGATGCTGCGATGCCAATCTAATGGAGAACTTGCATGTGAGAATTGGAGGAGCTGGTAAGTATAGATCCCAGACAGCAAAAGCTGGAAACTGATTCAATGATTTTGTTGTTCAGAGAGATTGGAGTCGCGGGTGGACCTGGTCCTGGATTTTGCATGTTTGTCTTTGACCATGAAACACAGAGACCAATCTTAGCTGACTCCTCCTCCCTATGCTGGAGTGCCTCACAAAACCTGTCGGGGCTCTGTACTAAAAAACCATCAAAAGTGTAGTCAAGGTCTGTGAGCGAGAGATCACCGATCTCAATGCCTATAGACCTGACGGAATGCTGCATTGTGAAATCCATTGCCCGACAAAGGAGTGCAGGGGCCAGAGCGCAACCTTGCCTAACACCAGATACTGATTTAAAAGGCAATGACATCCGGTTCCCTAGACGGACACGGGCAGTGGTTCCATTATGCAGCTCTCTAATCAAGTCCAGCAGAGTGGTAGGGACACCTACGCCCTTTAAGGCCTTCCATAACGCGACATGGTCTACTGAATCAAATGCAGCCTTAAGATCAACATATGCTACGTTTAGGGGCTTCCTGAACTCGCGATGTATCTCCGACAACAAGCGAAGGGCCAAAATGGCGTCTAAGGTGGACCTTTTTCTCATAAATCCTGGCTGTTGAGGACGATGCTTCCAATGTAGCGAAGGCTCCAGGCATGCCAGCAAAACATGCACAAACACCTTCCCGGGGACGGAGAGCAAGGTGATCGGCCTGTAGCTCTTACATTCACTGCGTGGTCCCTTGCCCTTATAGAGTGAGATCACAATACCGTCCTTCCAGGCAGTTGGCAGGGTTCCAGTTCTCCACACCAGACGAAAGATGGCCAGAAGTGATTCTGCTACAGGATCAATAGCACATTTTAGCAGCTTTGAGGGGATGTCATCAGCACCGGCTGCACATCCGTTTTTCAGTTTGGAGGTGGCACACTTCATTTCATTCAATGTTGATGCATCAGTACAAATGTCTGGATCTGGAACTGCAGTGACTGCCAGATCATTCAGCTCTGAACAAGCGGCAGCTGGAGGATGGTTCAGGACACTTTGATAATGTTCCACCCAGCGTGAGAGATTGTCATCATCCGATTTACATGGATGGTCTTGGCTGTCGTTCAGGATGCCATTTGTATTGACTATCTCTTGACTGCTGAGGTTGCGAATGGTGTGGAATGCTGGCTTCAAGTTGCCCCTGGCTAAGCGAAATTTAACATCATCTGCCTCTTGGTTATAATATGCCACGTGATCGCGGAGTGCCAGGGTGTTAAATTTTTGCTTCAGCTGATTACGAGAGCGCTTATCACCAAGCTGGCATGCTGCGGCCTTCAATTTAATTATCTGGAAGGCCTCCTCCGATAGCCAGGCTCCTTCATCCGATGCTGGATGCCTATAGCCAATTGTCTGCTCAGCAGATTGGTTGAGGGTAGAAATGAACAGGGACCGGGCAACCCCCACATCATCTGACAGATTAGCTAGAGCCGAGAATCAGTTGCTGACGTCAACACAAAACCTGTTGGCTAAACCTGGCACATGGAGCGCGTCAATGTCAAACTTCTTCATCATTGCAGAGGGCTTACCTGCTCTTTGGAGCGTCAACTACTAGATGGTGATCTGTGTTCGCTGCACATTCCACACCACAATGTACTCTACAGAAGGCAAAGAGACACCTAGCGTCTGTAATGATGTGGTCCAACTCCTTCTGAGTGACACCCTCATGAGAGATCCATGACATCTGGTGTATGCATTGCCGCTTGAACCATGACCCAAGAATGGAAAGATTCTGGAGGCACAGAATGTAAGCAAGCGGCGAGAGTTATCATTGGGTATGCCTGAACCATAATGACCAATGACCTGTTCAAACCCAGTCGCAGGGCACCAGTAACTGCATTTAGGTCGCCCAGGGTCATGAGATTATCACAAGGCTAAAAATTTCAAGTCCCTGCTCTAAAGCCTCTATAAGTGCCCAGAATTTTTAACAGGGGTGAAACCACATATTTTTCTCTAGCCTCGTTCTTCTAAACAGTTGAACGGTTTTGTCTGAGATTTTCCAAAACAGTATCCGTTTAAGGCAGACACCCAGCATGGGAAATTTCAGCCCAAACTGTTAAGGTCTGGCAAAGTTATAATATAAGCAACCAAAATCATGGTCTTAAAATGGGAAAGGTCAAGCAACCTTAATATAGGTGGGGCTACCAACCTCGCCCATAATATATCAAGAAGAACACAGTGGGCTAAACCCACCCCAGGAGTAACACTGTTGCAATCAAAGCAGGTACTCCAGGGATTAACTTGGTTCAACATTGATCTACTCTGGGCTGCTCCTCTGCTTGAGAACCATGGTAGGAACCTGTGCAGCTAGAGACTTGGTGGGGGGCTGTTACAGAACCATCTGAAACCTAGAGGAACTACTACAGATAGGCTTGGAAGGGTTTTTATCAGTAAACATCGGCAAATACTGATTTCATTGCGTACCCCCCAAACTGACAAAATATTTCCAGCGATGATACTCAATATTTACAAGAGGCAAAGTAAGAAAAACGCTGTTTGAGAACGTATTACAGTTCGATTTAAGGATATTTACTGTGTATATTTTGATGTGATGTTGGCAATTTGGGTTTTAATGGTTGTAAAGCTTTAACTTTTTGAATCTCAGCTTCTATTGTCATTAAATTATTGTCTGACGCCCCCCGCCCCATTAGCTGACTCCCCCACAGCTTCCCACAACTGTGAAAATTCAAGTCGCTAAAAATCTGAACATTGATATTATGTACTAAAATTATTTAAAAAAAATAGAATTGAATTCTGCCAAGTCTAGCTGTAGAGCATTATATTTCCCTTTTAATTTGGAGACGAGCACGGTTTTGTTCACCCCATGCCAGCACCCACCCATCCATCTTAGCTCATCTAGCGCTGGAGATGGGCCCTTGAAAGCAGCCCTGGCATATGAAAACCCCTTTCCATTCGCCTTGACTTTGTGAACAGACCTACTTCACTCACTGTAAGGGAAGTGTGGGGAGCGTATAGGTGTGAGGGAGGATGGGGATTGGGGCAGGTGGGGAGAGGCTGGAGTTTTGTTGGTTGTAGGGAGGGAAATGGAGGGCCTGTGTGGACTGATGGGGTAATTGTGAACAGGCTGCTCTGTGTTTGAGTACTGAGGCGAAGCGTATGTGAATGCTTACAGAATGGATAGTCCAGTGATTAGGGGGCACTAGCCTACACCTTGGAAAGATGTGGGCTCAAGTCTATACTCTGCTTCAAATTTCTATATAACCTGGGGCAAGTCACTTAGCCTCCCTGTGTCTCAGAGAATGGCCTGTCCCTTCCTCCCAGGGGCATTGTGAAGATAAATATATTTAAGATTGTAAGGCACTCGGATGCCATAGCAGTTGGAACCAAGTCCTTAAGATTTGAGCTGTGTGAAATGTATTGGACAAATAGTTTATTTGCCAATAAATGCACTTTGGGGGCGATGGACACTATTTGTGAATTCAGGTCGAATTCAATGAATAGTTTCAGCTGGAAAAAAAATGAATATTTTTTTCTGAAAGATCAAAACATGTAATGTCAATGCTTTGAAATGAAATACTTCAGCTTTTCATTTTGAAATTTAGCTAGATTTAACAATTAATAATTAAAGGTTTTAAAACAATGCAAATATAAAGAGAAAATAACAAAAATGTTTTAGGTCAAACAAAATGTTGTAATTGATGTGAAACTTTGTTTTTTTGTTTTTCATTGAGGGAAAAAAAAAGAGAAAACTCTCCATTTTGGGTTGATCCAAAACTAATATCGATGATTTTCAGTCCAGCCACCAAACTGAAAAAATCAGTTGTGTGCACAGCTCTGCTTGAGGTACACAGATTTGGAGCTGATGTTTCAGATTGATCAAAAAAGTACGTCAATACCTGCCCTGTTCTTTCAATGTCAGCTCCATCAAGATGCCAGCAGACCCTCTGTCCCAGGTAAAGCAGGACCGTCACACCACCTTCCCCCAGCAAACTGACCGTGTTTAATGGGTTTCAGTGTAAATGATCCCCTACTGCTAATTCTACCCTCCTGCTATCCGATGTGCCAGGTGAACCCACCCCAGGAGAGACAGAATAACGTAGCACAGGTCAGGCACCACTCTCTGTGACATTCGCTTTGCCTGAGCTCTCCGTCTCTCATCCAAGAGCCAGAAGGCAGCCGTGTTCTGGCTTTGCAATAGTCACTTTAGTGCTTTATATTCCTTTGGCTTCAGCCTCGCTTTTCCTCCCTCCTCCTCCCTCTCTTTTTAAAATTAATCTCAGTTAATTTTGGATGCTGTGGAATCTGGAACGCATCTCTCCTGCTTCCATTCTATTAAAAAATATTTACAGCTCCATAAAGCAAAGCCAGCTGTCAAGGTAATGTCCTGGTGGCTCCAGTATGTTCGGGGCAGAGGGGCGGGGGGGGAGGAAAGTGGGTGAGGCTTTGGGGAGGAGCTTGCTCATATGATCATGGCAAAGATTTTGAGTTGAACATGGAGGTTTCAGACTAACAAGTTCACTGCTGTCCGGGGGACGGTATTCATGGAAGCAGTGTGGTCTAGTAGGTAGAGCAGGGGACGGGGCATCAGGACTCCTGGGTTCTATTCCCAGTGCTGCCCCGATTTGCTGGGTTTCTGTTTCCCCATCTGTAAAAAAAAAAAAAAAGGGGGGGGGGTGATAATACCTGGCTTGTGGGATGATTGTAAATGTCCCATTATCTGATGAAAGGCTGTTCAGTGCTGTGAACAGAAAGGATTTGGCAACCTTAACACAGGGGTTGTTGCTACTCCCCTTATAGAAAAATAATCCTTGTCTTCTGCTCCAGCTATCCTTCCCCCCAACTTTCTTCTGTTCTGTCCAGCTCTGTGCGAAACAGCCCACTCCCCCCACCCCACCTAGGTACCTCTGCTCACTATTGCAGCTAGTGCCCCTGTTCCTGAAGATTGCCCAGTAGAGCAAGTTGCTCCCAACATCACAGTTCTCCTCAGCAGTGGATCATAGTGGCCTTCAATCCTCATCCTCTTCCAGGGAACTGGAATAACAGAGTTGGTACTTACCATAGGATTCCTTCTTTCCTATTTGCAGACCCTCATGGATTATTTCCACCATGTGGGAGGCAACAGGGTTCTTGGACAAGGTTCCATGCCAGGATAGTGTCCCATTGATGATATGTCACGTTCACATATTCCCTTTTGTTATGAATGGGTTTCTAGAGCACTTTACGTATCCAGGCATCACTACGCCCAGCACAGTAATGCAGCCACCACTGGGGGGGAAAGTAGCTACTGTTTAATAGTGCACAGCAACAGTATGTAAGCTCACAGCGAGACGTGAAGAAGAACCTTGCATCCAGTTAATGCTGCAGAAAGAATTTAATAGGGTAGAACAGAACTGTCCAGATAATTGGGGTTTGGCCAGGACATGGGCTGAATATCCTTATTTTTGCAAGGAACACCATATGGTATTTGGTGATTGCAAACCTGCCACACCTTTGGTTTTACATCTCATGTGAAATATGGTACCTCCAGCAGCACAGCCCCTCCAAACATCATGCTGCGGTGTTTGGTCCAATAGCAGTGACTCCCGAGGGCGAGAGCCATTCACCAGCCGCACTTCGGATTTTTGGTGGCAGGCTGCCATGCAGGCACTGACCCGCTGACCCTGTGTAGCTTGAAATCTGGCATGATTACACTCCCAAAGCTGTGTATGACTGCAAGCGTATCACAGTGGTGAGTGTGCCTTACAAGTCCCCCTCTCTTCCAATGCACAGAAGATGCGAGTTGTTACAGCCCCCAGCTGCAGAGCCTTGGACCTTTAGCTGGCCCCAGTTCAATCCCTGTTTGTCAGCCATGGGGGGGTCACACAAGCATTCACTGGGTCTCTCACCATTCCCAGTGCCACACTGCCCTTAAAGTGGTGTCCTTTTGCATCTGAAGAAGTGGCAAATGCCAATGGACTATGTTCATCTTCAGGGGAGCTACTGGATGATTTCCTTACAATATCCACCTGTGCTGGGCATGTTCTTCATAGAGTGGAGGGCTTCCCTTGTATCCACATCAGCATGGAATTTCTACAAGAGGGACAGGTCAAACTTCAAAGGGACACCAGAGCTGGTTGGGAAATTTCAACAAGAAATGGAAAATGGCGGGGATGGGATTTTCAAAAGAGCCAAAGTGGCTTAGGTGCCCCCATTGATATTTACTTTCAGTGGGACTTGTGCTCCTAAGTCATTTAGGTTCCTCTGAAAATAACACCCAACACCCTTTGTGCAGGAAATGTTTGCAAATTGTTTCCTCTGGTCTTTGCAGCCATAAACCCTTTGCTTCTTGGCAGATTGGCTCCCTTTCTTCTTAAGAGAGGAAGGATGGCCGAGTGGTGAGGCACCAGATGTGAGCTCAATTCCCTGTTCTATTGCAGACATCCTGTTTAACCATAGGCCAGATTTTTAAAGGTATTTAAGCATCTAAAGATGGAGACACCGAGTGGGGTTCCGCGACTTTCTTGGTGTGAGCATGTCATTAGAATGGAAGACCAATGAATTCTGAAGCAAGTTTACCAAGGAATGCCACTACGTGGCCAGTGGTCTCCTGGGCACCCAAAGGTTCGGCGAGCACCAAATTGCCAATTATGGACAGAAAATTAATATCCAGTCCAATATTGAGTCCCCAAAAAAGATGCCAGCATGCAGTCCGACAGACAGGACGCACGGAATGACTCATGGAGCAGTTTACTTTACAATGATCAGAAGTATCAGAATGCTCCTAAAGAAGTGCTAGAATGGCATTCTGGAGCGTTCCAGCATGACTCGAACACTGATCCAGCCAGACCGCCTTCAGGATCTAGCCAGAGATCGAGCCAGGTGGCACTCGATCTGCAAGGAAGCCTCCTCCCTTGGGGATTTGCCATGATGAAGATGATAGGTGCCTAACTCTGTTTGAAAATCCCACTAGGTGCTAATCAGCATCTTTTGGAGCCTTTAAAAATCTGGCTCTGTGTCCCCGTACCTCAGTTCCCCATCTGTAATGAAAGATAATAGCACTGCCCTACCTCACAAAGGTATTATGAGGATAAGTGCATTAAAGATTGTGAGTCACACAGATCCTATGGAAGCTGAAGCCATATAAGTACCTAAAATAGCTAGCTAGCCGAAAAGGACAGACCTGCAGGAGAGCAGATCACGTCCTCCCTCAGTCCTTTTCGCTCACGTGCAGCGCAAAGGCCTATTTCAAAAGAGAGCCAGCCAACCCCTTCGTTGCCTCGAGAGCTGCAGAAAACTGCACCCCCTCCCCTCCCCCCATGCTGCAGCATGGCAAATGGCAGGGTCAGGACCAGGAGCTCTCACGAAGGCAGGCTCCGCTCGCCTTCTCCCATGCTGGAGAATTACAAGCGGTATAGATTATTTTAATGGACGCATTACTTCCAACGGTGCCACTGACATCTGTTCTTCCCCAATTATGGATACAAAACCCCGGCATGTTTCTCCATTCCGGCAGTAGAGAATGAAATATAAGGGCTGTAAAAGCTTGGGTATTCTTTGAACAATGCAGTTGGCACCTGTGATATTTCCCTCCGCCTTCAGGCACATGTGAGGCTGGAAACACTGCCTGGGCCTGGTGCAGCTTTTCCTGCCCCCGTCAAGTTCTGTTGCACCAGGGGCAGCTGTATTGATAAAAGGCAGAGGCTCGCATGCCGCGTGATTGGCCCAAGGTGTGCAGGCTAGCTGAATTATTAATGCTGACCGAGCGTCTAAATGCTACAAAATTCGACAAGAATGTCTTACCTGCGAGGCGGCAATAAACAGGAGTGAAGCTTCTTTAGGGAGAAGGAATCGAGACAAGACATCAAAGTCCTGGATTCTGCCAAGGGAGTCACCCCCCTGCAGCTAGAGGGAGAGCCCTTAAATCTTTTATGAGGGATTTTCAGCCACTACCAAAATTAAGATGGAAGGGATGAATGACTAAAAACCAGATTAACGAAACGATAGCCCCTGAAATAAAGCTGCAGGGTACCGACCAGCGCGCCTGTACGCCGCACCATGTCTTGGCCTGCAGGTGGACGTGTCTGAGGGCAGTAGGACGGGAGAGCAGAAACACTGTCCCACTGGAGACATGTCTGGTTCAAAATCTGCAGTGGGTATCAACTGTATCCCGGTGGCGCCTAGAGGCCCTGGCCAAGATCGAGATTCCATTGTGTTAGGTGCTGTACGTACAGATGAGAGCCAGTCGCTGCTTTGGAGAGCTCATAATCTAAAGAGATACGGAGTAGGAGCAAAGGAGGATTGTTATCCCGGCTTTACAGCTAGGGAACCAAGGCATAAGAGAGAGTTGTGCTTGGTCAAAGGGAGCAGGGAGTCGGTGGTGCAGCCAGGAATTTAATCTAGGTCTCCTGAGTCCCAGTCTAGTGCCTTAACCTCAGAACCATCCTTCCTCTTGAATGTAGGCTGCTGTCAGTTGTCTGCTAAAGTGTCTTGTCATTGGCCGTTTCAGGGCCCGCTGACATCTTCAACACTACCTTGTTGGGGGATTGTGATTATACCATGGGTAGGTCCTGTCTGCAGAGCCAAGAATTGTGCCACCGCCCCGATCTTCTCAGAGCAGCAATACAACCTGGTCGCCTGGCGGTTATCCCCTGGTCTCCCGACATGCTCTCTTTGCTAGGGTGAGCAGACCCCAGAAGTGCTTGGGTAGCCTGATGTTTATACGATGTGCAGTGTTGTTTTGGGGTTAGAGCGTCAGGACCCCTGGCGCTCTAACCCCAAATGCCTCATTAGTGTGATTACATATTATTTGCATTGCGGCAGTGCCTAGGAGCCCCAGTCACGGACCAGGAACCCTGTGGTGCTAGGCGTCCCACACAGACCATCCCTGCTCCAAGGAATTGACAAGCCAACTGATCTAAGTGCCTTTTTCTGCCGCTGGCTCCCTCCAGTGCATCAGGAAAGTCACTTTGCTGCCTTGTGCCCCGGTTTCTCTGTCAAAGGGGGATGATATTTATCAGCTCTGGAAGCAGGAGATTGTTATTCATTAAGTGGTACCTTGCACTGTGATGAGAGAGGGCATGATAGCAAACCATTAATCTGAAAGCATCATCTGGGGATAGGGTGACAAGACAGCAAGTGTGAAAAATTGGGAAAGGGGGTGGGGGAGTAATAGGAGCCTATTTAAGAAAAAGACCCAAAAATCGGGACTGTCCCTACAAAATCGGGACATCTGGTCACCTTACCTGGGGAGGCCTGGAGATGACTCTGTATGTTTTTCAATCTCCAGGCTTGTGCACCTTCTGCCCTGTTTCTATAAAGGGTTTGCTCCGGGTGCTCAGCAAAGAATCTCCTGGAGAATGTGGAGTTGTTTGGTTTTTGTGTTCTGTTTTGTTTGTGTGTGTTCTTAACAGTTTCAAGGCTCTTGCATTGTAATGCAGAGTCAAAATCCTGTGAATAACAGTACTGGTAAAGCCACTGGAAACAATTCACAGTGAGTCTAGGAGAACACTGCTGAGGCTCACCCTTAATGGAACAAGTGGAGGCCTCATTCATAATGTAACTCTTCTGCCAGGCGCAGTTGGCCGCAACAAGGGCCGGATTCAGTATCGAGGGGTTTGTCTTAATTATACAAACAGAACCGGTTCAAGCCCCACCCAGTAATCTGGGAAAAATTAACACCACCCCTGGGTGCCTCTAAGAGGCAATACTTCTCCATTCACAAGCACTGAGTCTGTGTATAACAAAAGAAAACTTTTATTGGAAGGTAAAAGAAATTAGGCATTAATTTGGGAAAACACCACAAGCACATTCACAAGCATGAATGAGGAGCTGCTCCCCCCGTCCACCCAACCCCCATGCATCTGGACCTCCATACTCAACCCCCCTCCCCACCGAGCCTCACCCCCCGCACCCAGACACACACCCCTGCCAGCACCCTTCTCCCTCCCCACCCTCCACCCCCAAGGTGCAGAGCTTCCTGCAGCCAGGGGAAGTTTCTGGGGGTTGATCTGACCCAGCCCTGGCTGCTTTGTGCAGGGAAGGGAAGGGGGAGGGGGAAATCTGTCTCCGTGGTTGTCCTCCTCCCTGCCCAGCTGGGACTAAAGTCCCTGGGTGGCTGGGGCATCCCCAGACCTCCCTCCCCCAGTGCTTTACCTCTCCCCGACTGCCCAAACAGGTGTGTCCGAGGTGAGCGAGCACTGGTGCAGCTTCTCTTTGCTTCCCCACAGACCCCATTTTTGGTGGAAAGTAAAGAGAATCTGCGGGGGGTATTCTTCTGCGGCGCCGCAGTGGCGCAGAATTCCCCCAGGCATCTGAGCGGTTGGAAATGCTAGACCAGAGGACTCTCCATAGTACAGGCATCACCATAAAATTGCTCCAGTTTCCTTCACCCTCCAAGTTTGAACCTCTTGTAGCCTGGCTCCTTCTAATGACACTGGTGGGAACGTTGACTTTACATGTCTAGAGGATGTACAGGCAGAGTTACAGCAGGCTGGTATAGAGAGCTGATGGACAGTCTCCCCAGGGTGCCATGCTCAGAGACTTGGGATAGGGCAACTTGAGTGGATGGACAATGACTGAGGGCTAGTCTACACTTGGAATGCTCCAGTCACTGCTGTTAAACCATCTCCCTGAGAGGCAGTAGCTAGGTTGATGGAACACTTCTTCTGTCAACCTAGCACCATCTACGTAGAGCGTTGGCTTACCCGCATCATGGATTGTTCATACCCCTGAGCAACGTATCTGGGTCAACCAAACTTTTGAGTGTAGACCCGGTCTCAGATTCCCAGCCTGCAGCTCAGGATAACCGTGAGGGCCTTCTAGGGCCCTAAGTCAGTCTCATCTCTTCCCACAGGCCTCCCGTCAGTGATGAGGGCTGCATTTGGTAACTAACGTTCCTCCTGGAGGACAACTACCATTGATGATCCAACCTAGAAAACACCCTTGAATGTGAGTGGAGCAGAGAGGTCTAAGTCCCTCTTCAAAGAGGAACAGTGCTGCTATCGGGATAGCACACAGCCCTGGGCTCTGCAACGCTGGGGAGCTTAGAAACACAGAGCCAGACAGGGCTGTTCTGTTCCGACCCTCAGTTCCTGGACCAGCTCAGTTCTGGCATCAGGACTGGAGTTGGAGGAAAACTTGTCCCTGGATTTCTCCACAAGCCCCTCGGGAGCTTGAAGGTCATGTCCGTTGCTTAGAGTGCACTTATCCCTGGGTAGAGGTGTGTGTTGCTCCCGCAGTGACAGTGAATTTGAGATTGAGGGGGACTCCCCTGATGTGCATGGCTCCAGTACAGTACTGCTGCCCCTTTGGCCAGAACCGTTCTTTGGGGCCTTGCAGGGTTGGTTCCATTAGGATGAGAAATCGGCGATATGAGTCAGGTACATTGTTTGGAGTAGTCTTGTTTAGTCATAACAAAGTGTGTACACAGCCGCCGAATAGAGCAGAAATAAAATGGCAGGGAGTTCCCTTGCTCAGCAACCTCCTAGTCTGCAACCCCAGCAAGCTCTATGCCCAAGTAGCTCTGTCCTTGTACCTCTTCTTTGGTCTAATTTCAGCTGTCGGGTTCTGTGTGCTGGTGCTGGGTGGCATTGCTGGCTTGGGATATACAGGATGTCAGACTAGATGATCAGTTTGTCCTTTCTGACCTTAAACTCTATGACTCCCTGGGTCCTGAAAACAACTACTCCTCCAGCCCTTTTCTCCCTTTAACACACACAGGCTGTCAAACCAATATCATAGCCCCAGGGCTTCCAGTCAAGGAACCTCTTGTCCTTGCTTTGACCTGCCCTGTGCTTTGGGCAGTCCCTCCATTGCTTGCAGCTGCCTCTTGTACATAAAGGGACTTAATTGCTCTCCCATTGAATCTGAAAGGGTGCTTGACACCACCATTGGCTTTAATTAGGTCTCTGACTGGATCAAAAACTCTGAGGTGTTTGATGCCCATTTTGCTTCTTCTTCATTGCAAAGGTTAATTGTGATCAGATGCTTGACACATTTTCTATTAACAAGAAGGGGGAAGGAACACAAATTGGACTTGGGAAAGAACAGGTTAAAGAATATTTAGATAAATTAGATGTAATCATGTCAGCAGGGCATAGTGAAATTCACCATAGGGTACTTAAAGAACAAGCTGAAGCAATCTCAGAACCATTAGCAATTATCTTTGAGAAGGTCCCAGAGGACTGGAAAAGGGCAAACATAGTATCCATCTTTAAAAAGGGAAACAAGAAGGACCTGGGAAATTATAGAGCAGTCAGCCTAACTTTGATACCCAGAAAAATATTGGAAGAAATTATTAAACAATTTGTAAGTACCTACAGGATATTGTGGTGAGAAGTAAAAGCCAGCATGGATTTGTCAGGAACGAATATTGCCAACCAATCTAATTTCCTTCTTTGACAGGATTACTGACCTAGTGGATAAGGGGGAAGCAGTATATGTGTATGTTGATATTAGAAAAGCTTTTGACACAGTCCCACATAACATTATCATAAACTACGGAAATATGCTCTAGCCGAACTTACTATAAGGTGGGTGTACAACTGGTTGAAAGATGTACTCAAAAATGTTATTTATCAATGGTTTGCTGTCAAACTAGAAGGACATATTTAGTGAGGTGCTGGAGGGGTCACTTCTAGGTCCAGTTCTCGTCAATATTTTTATTCATGACTTGGATGGTTGAGTGGAAAGCACACTTATAAAATTTGCAGATGGCACCAAGCTGGGATGGGTTGCTAGAACTTTGGAGGACAGGATTAGGATGACCTTTATAAATTGGAGATTTGGTCTCAAATCAACAATATGAAATTCAATAAAGACAGTGCAAAATACTACACTTACAATGAAAAATCAAATGCACAATTACTAACTGGGGAATAAGTGGGTAGGCAGTAGAACTGCAGAAAGGGAACGGGCAGGGGGTTATAGAGAATCACAAATTGAACCCGAGCCAACAAGATGATGCAGTTGTGAAAAAAGGCTAATGGCATTCTGGAGTGGATTAACAAGTGTCATATGTAAAACACAGGAGGTAATTGTTCCACTCTACTCAGCACTAATGAAGCCTTAGCAGGAGCAGTGTGTCCAGTTTGGGGCACCACACTTTAGGAAAGGTGTGGACAAATTGGAGAGATTCCAGAGGAGAGCAAGAAAAATGATAAAAAGGTTTAAAAAACCTGATCTATGAGAAAAGTTTAAAAAACTGGGCATTGCTTAGTCTTGAGAAAAGAAGACTGAAGGAGGGACCAGGTAACAGCCTTCAAATATGTTAAGAACTTTTGTAAAGAGGACAGTGATCAATTGTTCTCCAGCTCCACTGAACACAGGACAAGAAGTGATTGGCTTAATCTGCAGCAAGGGAGATTTAGGCTAGACATTAGGGGAAAACTTTCTAACTGTAAGAATAGTTTGCTCAGGAATAGGCTTCCAGGGGAGGTTGTGGAATCCCCTTTAGTGGATTTTTTTTTTTTTTTAAGAACAGATTGGACAAACACCTCTCAGGAATGCTCTAAGTTTACTAGGTGCTGCCCCAGTGCAGGGAGCTGGACGTGATGACCTCTCAATGTCCCTTCCAGCCGTATCTTTCTATGATTTTAGGATTCCAGTGTAATAGTATAATGAGTGTCTGGGAAAGGCAGAGAAAGTTTCCCTTTATAACGATTTTACCCTCCAAGCTCTGCTGATCCCCCTTGGCTTGCTAAGGGGTTTCTCAGAGTTTGTCGCCTGAGCCTCACATGTCAGTGGTACTCGGTTTCATGAGAGCTGCTGGCTATATGGAGAAGAACTGTCCTTTTGCATAGGCGATACAGCTTTCAGTTGTTCCCCTGTATTCATTGCAGAGTGCCTTTAGTTTAATTCCCCAGGAACGCTTCTTTTCTCCTTTGTATTCACTCCATATCTTAGTCAAATGGTTAAGTGTTTTCCACTGCTACAAATGCCCTTTTAGCATTGGGCAGGTTCCTGCTGCTGCCTTCTTAACGCTGACAATGGATTTCATATTTATTTCTCTAGTACCTGTCAAAGGAATCCCATTGTATTCTGCACAGTCCTCTCCCGTCCCCTTGGCTCTGACACACTCAGAGCCTGCATTAGCAATGAGGCCATAGCTCCTTGAATTGGAATAGGTATTAAAAGGGGGGAGGCCAGGGGAAAATGATGGTGGGAGAAAGAAAGAGACCCTGAAATGTCAGGGCAAGATTTTCTTTTCTCCTCTGATCAGGTGCCTGCCGCTAAATGTGAAGCTGGAGAGCAGATTCCAAGGCATAGCTCGGTCTGATCTGTTTGACAGATCTAATCAGGCAGGAATTGTGATGCCCAAGTCCCACACACCAGTGTCTCCCCTTGCGGATTGCCGTTCAAACTGAATATCCGTCACAATTACATTGTCAACTGAAACAAACCTGATAACTGCACAGCTGTGGACATAAGGGGTGGGGGTGGGGGGGCATCCCTCCCAATGCACACCTGCCTTCAGCAGGCATCATTAACCCCTGAGTGTTCAGAACTTCTGAGAAATCTTTTGTAACCATTGCTGGGGTGCAACTCTTCTGGGTGCAATCTGCATGGTGCATGGGTCCAAAAACTGATCCTAGAGTGGGGGCTGCCAGAAGAGGAGGGGTCTGTCTTGGCCCTTACCAGATGCATACATCATTTTATACTGATTTTTGTTTTTGTTTTGTTTTCCTAATCATAGAATCATAGAAATGCAGGACTGGAAAGGACCTCGATAGGTCATAGAATCATAGGATATTAGGGTTGGAATAGACCACAGGAGGTCATCTAGTCCAATCCCCTGCTCAAAGCAGGACCAACACCAACTAAATCATCTCAGCCAAGGCTTTGTCAAGTGGGGCCTTAAAAACCTCATCTAGGAGATCATCTAGTCCAGTCCTCTGCTCTGAGACAGGACTAAGTATTATCTAGACCGTCCCTGACAGGTGTTAGTCTAATTTGTTCTTAAAAACCTCCAGTGATGGTGATTCCACAACCTCCTTAAGCAATTTGTACCAGTGCTTAATTACCCTGACAGTTAGGACATTTTTCCTAAAGTCCAGCCTAAGCCTCCCTTGCTGCAATTTAAGACCATTGCTTCTTGTCCTAGCCTCGATGACTAAGGAAAAAAAATGATCAACCTCCTCTTTGCAACAACATTGACGTACTTGAAGACTGGTATCATGTCCTCCCGTGCATTCTTCTCCCTCCATCCCCCCGCGCCCAAGTTTCTCTTCTCCAGAGTAAACAAACTCACTTTTTCCAATCTTTCCACATAGGTCATGTTTTCTGGACTTCTAATCATTTTTGTTGCTCTCCTCTGGATTATTTTTTTCAAATTTGTCTACATC
This sequence comes from Natator depressus, assembly GCF_965152275.1. Classification (NCBI taxonomy): domain Eukaryota; kingdom Metazoa; phylum Chordata; order Testudines; family Cheloniidae; genus Natator; species Natator depressus. Next base: position 10,631,892 of record NC_134249.1, on the reverse strand, counting down.
TTTCCTGAAATGTGGTGCCCAGAACTTGACACAGTACTCCAGCTGAGGCCTTATCAATGCTGAGTAGACTGGAAGAATTACTTCTTGTGTCTTGCTTACAACACTCCTGCTAATACATCCCAGAATGATCTTTGATTTTTTTGCAACTGTATTATGTTGTTGACTCTCATTTAGTTTGTGATCCACTATAACCCCCAGATCCTTTTCGGCAGTATTCCTTCCTAGGCACTCATTTTCCATTTTGTATTTGTGCAATTGATTGTTCCTTCCTAAGTGGAGTACTTTGCATTTGTGCTGATTGAATTGCATCCTATTTAATTTAAGACCATTTCTCCAGTTAGTCAAGATGATTTTGAACTCTAATTCTGTCCTTCAGAGTACTTGCAACCCCTCCCAGCGTGGTGTCGTCCACAAATTTTATAAGTGCACTCTCTGTGCCATTATCCAAATCATTCATGAAGATATTGAATAGAACCAGATCCAGGGCAGATCCTCTATTGTGAATCATTGATAATTACTCGCCGATTACTGTTTTCCAACCAGTTGTGCACCCACTTTATAGTAGGGTTGGCTTGGCTATATTTCTCTCATGTGCTGTGAATCACACTTTATAAACTATTAAGAAGACAATTGTGTTCTTCTCTATCAGATAAGGACTGGCTACAGAGCTTGCTTGTACACACCAGATGTGTTCCTCATAAGATTGTGTAATGCTCTGCCAGGTATGGCTGTGGTTGGCTTACACAAGGTATTTTAGACACAACACCAACTAGTAGCTGACCAGTATAATACAGTTTACTATTAAGTTCTTCATTCCTACCATTTACACTGTCATACTACCTTTGAAGTTCAGTATGTAACAGTCTGTTTAGTGTCTCTGAATTGTACTGGTTTTCTAATTATGTGACCCAAACACATAATAACTTGGTCATCTAGCTGTCCATTATTTGCAGTGACTGGCTGTGGTGGGTTTGAAATGCTTGAGTCTTCATCTTCTTGTTTTGTAGAGTTGTTTCTGAGGAACAAACTGTAGCTGTCAGTGGTTTGTGTTGAGCTCCCTGCTGTCAGACTCAATCACATATGATCTGGACACTGAATTCTTTTTCTTTACAACAGATGAAGTTGTACATCCTTTTTCTCCATCCGATTTGACCTGAACATGGTCATCAGGTGCTCGATCCAGCAGTCCTCTATGACATCTGTTGTAAAAGTGTTCATAATCTCTTTTAGCCATTTTATCTGATGTGGCTACTGTCTTCATGTCTGGCCACTTTGGGAGCAGGTTCTTCTCCAAAGTTGGAACAGTAGTTCTGTGTTGTCTTCCCATCAGGAGTTGTGCTGCACTACAGCTCACGAAAGCTTATGCTCAAATAAATTTGTTAGTCTCCAAGGTGCCACAAGTACTCCTTTTCTTTTTGCGAATACAGACTAACATGGCTGCTACTCTGAAACCTGGTGTTGATCTGTAACTCAGAAGACCAAGGAATGGGTCTTTTTGCTGTAGGATTTTCTGTACAGCTCTCTCAGCCTTTCCATTTGCTTTTGCATAATGTGGACTGCTAGTAATATGATCAAAATCATATTTTGTTTGGAATGACTTAAATTCTGCTGCAGCGAATTGTGGTCTATTGTCAGACACTAGTTGTTCTGGAATACCAAAGAGAACAAGAGTGCACTTCAGTTTCTCAGTAACTCTGTGACGTGTTATGTTTTTCAAGTACATTATTTCTATATACCTGGAAAAACTGTCCATAACGAGCAAGGAATGATGTCCTCTGAATCTACATAAATCTGCAGCTAGACTCTTCCAAGGTCTTTCTGGTAGAGGTGTTTGTACACTGCATGACCCAGCATTATCTCTTAAGTTCATTTGTACTGGATCTCTTTTCAAAACTCCAATATCCTCAAATCCTCCATCGAGTTCTTCCATCTTCCTTACCAGGCCAATCATGTCTGCCACACTATGATTGATAAGGTTGCTGATCTTAGAGCCTTTGATCACATGCACTCTGAATGCATAGCTTTCTATGTTGTTTCTGTGATAAACCTGGTGCGTGCAGTTCAGAATACTTCCAGGGCTAGTCAGGGCTATGTCAGGTGACTTCAGCTCTGGGAGGGGTTGAAGATAGTTGTAAGTCCCTTCCGTGACATCAGCTCCTGAGTCAATTTTAAAGTCAATAGTCTTGCCATTAATATCCAGTTTCACTCTCTCGGTAGGCTCTGTCATCACAAATGATAGATCAAAAAACAATGGCTCTTGATTGTCTGTAATATGAGTCCAACTCCCTGATTGCTTTGGTGTGACAAACTGTTGCAAAATATCCATATTTCATGCATGTATTACACCAAGCGCCTCTGGCTGGAAGTGCATCCTCTCTTGAGATATGACTTTTTTTTCCATACCTTGTACATGTAGTCTGGAATTTGTCCCTCTTAGCCTGGGAATTCTCTTTCCTTGCCTCAGGGATTTTATGATAATGACTTCTAACACTCAAGTGTCTGTTTATAGCTTCTAAGCTAGTTTCAGGTTTTTTCAAGGTGCTCCTGCCTTTTGTTCTGTTGTTAATTCTGACTGCTTTGCTGTCTGTGTGGCTTAAATCGTGGTTCATTTGTAGCTGCTGTGACAGGTTTTTATCTGTTAACCCAATAACCAATCTCTCTCTAATATTTTCATGTTTCCCATTCCCAAAATCACAGTTTTCAGCCAATGTATGCAGAGCTCTTATAAAACATTCAGCATTTCCCCCTGGTTCTTGAATTCTCTGGTGAAAACGTGCTCTGTCATAAACCACATTTCTCTGAGGTATAAAGTATGTATCAAACATAGCCAGAGCCCTTTCATAGTCATCTTTGTGATTGACCGCAGTAAAGTCAAAGGATTTAAAGATCCGCTCTGCTTGCTTCCCCATAGCATAAATTAAAGAAGACATCTGTATATTTCCAGTGGAGTTTGTTTGCAATTTGCAATCTGCTTCCAATCTGTCCATTGTGAAGGTTTGTCAAAGCTGAAGTTCTCTGGGACATTGAAAAGTGACATGTTGATGAGCTCTTGCAATCTTTGTTGCACTTTTCGTTCTATCTGCAACCTTTGTTGCTGTTTTCCTTCTGATTCTGGTGTTAGTTTAATCATGAGACCATGTCATTTAGGTAAGGCTGAGGTTTGTTTCAATACAGTATTTTACATGGAGTGCCACCTAGTGGCTGGACAGTGTAATACAGTTTAGCATTCTGTTGCAGCAATGGTCCGTCCTGGAAAGCTTGGTAATTCCCATGGGAGTTAGGCACCTAGGTAACTTCAGAGATCTGGGCCTCTGAGTGTCTAATGTTTTGTAGTTTACACACCCCGGTGCCTGTGCCCAGTGTAACAAACATGCAATTGGCACCAGAAGGTGGCAGTTATGCTAACACAAATTCTTGTAAATTAATCTGTAAATTTGGTCTCTTAGGCTGTACTAGCTTAATATTAGTGTTTGTCCTGGTTTAAAAAAAAAGCAAAAATCTCACAACCCCCCAAAAACCAAATCCACACAAAACAGGCTCCACACAAAACAAGTGCCTCATCTGGGCTGGAACTCTCCTAGCCCCCAAAACCGAGCAAAAATGGGGAGCTGAACATTGGGTTATAATACAGTCCAGGCACTTGCCGTCCGCTGCTTTCTGCCTTTAACCATCTTCCTTCCCCATCCCCAAGTAAATCATGACCAATTTATGATCAGTTTGCCACTTAATTTATCTTGTTTATTTACCCAAGCAGAAAGTCAATGTGTTCTTCATCTGCCATCAGGCGTGGTGGCAACCAGTTTGGTTGTAGGAACAAAAATGGATGCAACAGAACTCAGATCCAGATTCTTTTCTTTTCTTCTTTTTCGCGTGGATTATCTTTCTAGAATACACCTGGCCCCAGGTGTGACTAGGTAGCATTTCCTGCACAGTACGGCTTCAGGCAAGGCTAAAATGCAGAGCAGTTGCCTCTGGAATTGAAGAGCTGGGAGCCAGCTTGAGGGTCAGCTCATTACAGAGAAGGAATTTCCCAGAGCTGATGCTGTCCCTGAGCTGTCTGTGGCTGTGGTTTGTTGATGGAACACTCCAGTATGAAGCTTAATCTGCACTAGAAGCTACCATTCTGCCAGGAGGGTCTGGAATTGATACTTCAAAGATGTTGTCTAGATCAGTGGCTCTCAACCTTTCCAGACCACTGCCCCCCTTTCAAGAGTCTGATTTGTCTTGCTTACCCCCAAGTTTCACCTCACTTAAAAACGACTTGCTTTCCAAATCAGATATAAAAATACAGAAGTGTCACAGCCCACTGAAAAATTGCTAACTTTCTTATTTTTGCTGTATAATTATAAAATAAATTGAATATAAATATTGTACTTACATTTCAGTGTATAATATATAGAGCAGTATAAAACAAGTCGGTGTCTGCATGCAATTTTAGTTTGTACTGACTTTGTCAGTGCTGTTTGTATAGCCTGTTTTAAAAGTAGGCAAATATCTAGATGAGTTGTTGTACCCCCGGGAAGACCTTTGTGTACCCCCTGGGGTACATGTACCCTGGGTTGAGAACCACTGGTGTAGATTGCACTGAGGGCTTTCCACCCACCGGGGAAGGCACAGCACCTGCCCCAAAGAGCTGATCATTTCAGTCCCTGTCCTGCCCTGAACTCCACGCCCTGCAAGCCGCCCCGCAGCAGTCAGTAGGTCCCAGCATGGGCACAGAGGTCTGCCCATGCAGTCCAAGTGGTCAAAGGGATCGTAGCTCACATCTTTATAATGGCTTGCTGTGAGTTTTTTTGTTGTGTTTTCTTCTTCTCCACTATCTATCTAGGATCTGTAGGTCCCGTTTACCATAGTGTCTGAGCACCTCACAGTCTTTTAAAGAATGGGGATCTGAGGCACAACAAAACTAAGTGACTTGCTTAAGGCCACACAGGAAGTCTGTGATGAAGCTGGAAATTGAACCCACGTTTTCCGAGTCCCAGGCTAGCACCTTAACCATGCACTATCCTTTTCTGAGGTGTCTTTTGCCCTCTACACTTTCCCCAGCTGCCCCTCCCCTAACTCCCTAAGCTGCCCCTCCTCTAACTGCCCTACAAACCCAGAGTGCTTGAATCTTCATTCCACATGTTCATGCCTCTTTCTAGGTTTGCTGCTGAGAATCTCCTCTTACCATGACTTCCCCACCATCCTCCCTCAGCACAGAAAACCCCTACCTCTCACCCTTCCTGCCCTCACCCTGCTGAGAATATTTCCTCTCACTGCATGTGTCCCCAACCAGTTGAGAGGTGAGGGCGTGACTGCTGAAGTTCAAGGACTTTCTGGGTGCTCCTCACTTCTGGAAATCAGACCCCGAGGAATGGAGCTTTCAGAAGGACTCAGCACCCAATTTCAGTGGAAGTCAAGAGCCTAAATACCTTTGTGGCTCTGGACCTGAATCCTTTTGAAAATCTGTCCGTAAGGGTATGTCTTCACTGCAGAGGTAACTTGGGCCATTGGCACCTGGGTTAGCCTAGGCTGGGTGTGAGCGTTCCCCACTGCAAAGCCCAGCCTGCATTACTATATCCTCATGGAGCGTATATCCCAGGGTTCTTTGCTGACGCTGTTAGATTTTTTCTCAGGCAATTGTGGGAGAACTCGTGTGTCCTCCGGGGGAAGGCATTGGCGGACTGTCAATGCTCAAGTGATTTAGCCTGTGTCCTTACTACGAAGTGAGTACGTTGCAGCCCATGTTAAAATGGAGCCCAGGCTCTCACCCATTATCCCAGCTGGGCTGGCTAGCCCAGAAGTTTTTGTGTGGGGACAGTAGTGGGGTTTGGGCTAAAACCCAAGTAAGAGGCCAAGTTAACACTGCAGTGAAGACATACCTTAAATGTGTAAAGTTGGGCCCACTTTTGAAAATTTAGCCTTAGGTAACGTCTCTGCTTCCGTTTCCCCATCTGTGGAATGGTGATATTTATTTACTTTTAAAAAATGCCTTGGGAGCGTCTGATAGAAGACATTCTAAAAGAACAAAGGATTTTAATATCTATTTGCATAGAAGCCTCCCTAGTAACCAGCCCTGTTGAACAGCGTTTTGTAAAGCGTGGTGCATGGACGAGCTTTTGAAGTGCCCTCTAGAAAATAATATTCAGGGCTCCATCCCTGACCTCCTTTCTGCCTCTGGTCTACAAACAATTCCCCCATCGCCACGTGTCCCCCTCTCCCCCGCCGCCCCCATCCCTGTGTAAGAATGAAATTAAACTTTGGCTGTGCCTAGTCTTGAACTGCTACAGCTTTAGTTAATCCTCCTCGAGAGGCGGTAGGTTAGGTTGGCATACGTCTCTCAGAGGTGTGGATTTTTCACACCCCTGTGAGACTTAGCTAGCTGATGTAAGTTTTCAGCGCAGAACAGCCCTTAGGGCATGTCTACATTACAATGGCACAGCAGCAGCTGTAATTCTACAGTGTAGACACTTCCTACAGCGACAGAAGGGGGTTTCCTCAAGAGTGAAGAATTCTTCCATTCATGTACCACTATCTACACTAGGGTGTAGGTCTGTTTAACTACGTCTCTCAGGGGCGTGACTTTTTTACACCTCTGAGTGACTTAGCTAGGGCAACCTAAGTTTTAGGTGTAGACCAGGCCTCAGTTTCCCAGCCTCAAAGGTTTCTCTGCATGTGGAGGGGGAATGGGGAAGGTGGGGTGAAATCTCCTGATTAATGGGGCTCTGAGATCATTCAGGGCCATTCATGTGGGTGTTTGTGCTGATATTCAGCAGCCTCCAGAAAGCTCAGGGCTTCTCAGATCAGAGGGCCTTCAGGTAGCTGTCCTGTTGCCTTTCCCTACCGCCAGCCGTGAGGCGAGGGGATGTTGTATTGATTAACAGTAGGTGCGACCCAGCCGCCCACACTGTGCTCAGGTAGATAACGAGAGCTCACTGCCGCAGGGGGTGGTCGGCGAGTAATGTAACGTGCCGGACCTTTGGAGCACCGCCAGCTTGGGGCCGGGGCCGTCTCCACCCTTAGCTTGAAGGGAAGCGTAATCTCCAGGAAGAGTGTAGTGCTGACGGGTTCATTCCTTTAAGGACAGTTCCACCTGTGGAGAGACAAAATGTCCCCACACCTCTTCTGGAACAAGCCTAGTCACAGTCTGAACACCCGTTTCCTCCCCTCCCCTGCCCCTGGGAGTAGCAGGCGGGAGGGAGAAGATGCCCTAGAAGCCAGCTGCGTAGTGTTGACACTCTTTCTCCCTCCCCCCGCCCCATAGACTGAACTTTCGGTGATTGCTAATAGCCAGATTGTTGGAGGTGCCTTGGCAGCCTCTGCTCCCAGCAAATCGATGGGAGCGCCAGGCGCTCAGCAGCTGTGACAAACCAGGGCGTAGATGTCTGCTCCTGCACGACTGGCCAGTCCCTATTTATCTCATCCAGTTCTATCGGCATTTCTAAAGTGCTGATCACTGCTGCAACCAAGAACTTTATTTGGATTTAAAAACCAGCAGCAGCAGCATAATGAGAGCTGGCCGGGCTTGGGGCTGGGAGCTGGGGTATGTGTGTGGGCGAGAGAGAGAAAGTAGCTAAGTTCCTGGGAAAAGTGGAGGAAACTTTTCCCCTGTTTGTTTTCTACCAAATACGACATCCCATCGCTTTCCTTAGTTGGCATCAAATGCCAATGTATCTGTCAAGCAGCCCATCAGAACAGAAACATTTCCCACAATGCTTCTTGAGGAAGACCAGGATAATCGAGGAAGAACAAGTGACTGCTTACACCCATACGTGGCATGAAGATGAGTGGGTCTGTACAGTAATGCCTGGCACGCATAGCATCTTTCAGCTGCAGATTGTGAAAAGCTCTTTACAGTTGTGGATGGAGTGTAATTATTCCCATTTTACAGTCAGGGAATGCAAGGCAGAGAGAGGGGAAGCACGTAAAGCAGAACCCAGATCTCCCAAGGATTTAGACTTGTGTCCTCATTACTGGGGCCGACCTCATTTGGGGGTTAACACGGTGCATGTGGGTTCTAAAATCGGCCTTTCCCCTGACGCTCACCACACAGCATTCCACTCTTCTTGTGACTTCCTCAGGCCTTCTCCCCATGCAGACCTCAGCTGAGCGTGTCCTTGTGGGTGAGGCGGGGAAGACCGTCTATCATTGTAAGCAGGCTGAAGCCCAGAGCTCTGCATCAGGGCTTCTCATGTATTTTAGCCAAATCGCGAGCTGATGTGGTTACCATGACAGCAGTGTGGACCATACCTCTGTGTGTGCGAACTACACATTAATCCACAGCAGGGCAGTATGCAAAGTGGCAGGAGAATATTTAATTCTTATTCCTCCCAACCTTCACTGAATAGTAAATCGGGGATGGAGGGAAGGCAGACAGAAAGTCCAGAGAGCCTCCTGCAGGGGGGAATGCAGGACATTAGCTTGTGACAAATGAATCACCAGCCATTTTTTGGGGGTGATGAATGAGCAGTGACCTTACATGTTGGGCTTGCTGGATGCTAATTATTTTGAGAGGCCAGAAAAAAAAATGGTGATTGGATGATCAACTCCCTTCCAATGTCCCACCTGTTTAATTGTGGCCTCGTTCGGAATGGATACATGTGAGGAGGAGTGTTGCTTGAGGATCTTGTCCGATACCGGTGACACTGATGTGAGCTTTCGCCATTGAACTACAATAGAAATAAAATTAGTCCCCTGTATAATTGGTTCTCTTCTGTTTGATTGTAGGCAGGGCTAGAAGAACAATCTATTATTAAGGTTGCCTGATACCTCCCATTATAAAATCCTATTTTTACTCACTTATAACTTTACCAAACTTTGACTGTTCTGAAATTCTCCATGCCAGATGTCTGCCTCAAGCTAAACTTTTTAGGAAAAATTCAACCAAAACAGTTCATCCATTTGCTAGAACAGGGCTAGAGGAAAACATTGCATTGGCCATGCTGAACAATTCCGGTGGCCTCTTTTTTGAACAGCTGTAGTGCCCCCATGCTTTGGAACAGGGACTTGACTTTTGGCACAGGGGTTGCCCTTGTGTCAGGAACATGCCTTTTGCTGTGCCCGTGAAAATGAACCTAAATTTGGCTAAGTTATAAGCTTCTGAAAAATTGTAGTTTGCGCCTGCTCAATGGAGACTTCTGTTCTAGCGACAAAAATCTCCAAAGATTCCATCCTCACTGAGCATGTTCCAGGTCCTCATCGAGCCTAGTGCTCACCAGACTGTGTGCACCATCCCCACAGAATGACGGAGCATGCTCCAGTACAGGGCGAAGCCGGAGTGTCCCTGTAAAGGCTGCTCCCAACTGCTTTGGGCTGGAGTGGGGCTTGGCATCAGATCCGAGAGCCAGGAAGACTATTTCTCCTGTGCTCTCAATGAACCCCCCTGTGGGCACCCAAACAGCATGGAGGTGGAAGTTGCCTGATTTGAATGGAGAGGGCACAAGCGCCAGACCTGGAGTGGGAGGTAAAGGCATGGACTGGGGCAAGGAGTTTCATCAGAAAGGAATTGGAGCGGGGAGAGAAGTTATGACTGGGAGTGGTTGGGCAAGGATACTGGGAGTCATGCAGAGCAGCGTGGCATCTAACTCCAATTCCTTAGGCTCTTAAAATCCTGTTAGGCCCCATCTATATGTGTAGGAGCATTAAATATCTGGTCCAAACTGAGCACCATCCATCATGTGCACCAGGAGTCCTGTGGGAGAACTAGTAGGTGCTCGGGTAATTAAAGACAGTGTCATAATGCAGATGCACAAGGGGGTGAATTAAGGTGCCATGGCTCACTTTAATTCTGACATTTCTTAACTTCGGAGTGCTAGACTTTGCAACCTTAATACTGTTCTTTTAACCACAGTTTTTGGTGTGTAATTCTGTATAGGTTCTTATACCACCCTCATCCCCTCAGTGTGAGAGCACCTTCCAATTGTGCACTTAGTGAGGTGTTACCCTGTATATCCCCAGGTTTGTAGAGCTACAGTTGTGTTCCTTACATCCTTCCGAGAACCCAGGGTTTGCCCGGCTGGGAGTCTGAGTCTGACTGTTAATTGCTTTTGGATGTCCTACATGCACCAGCCACCTAGGATTTGGGCTTCTGACTTGCCTGAGTAGGAGCGAGGAGGGGAGCAGGGGTAGAGTTTTCTTTCCGTTCTGAGAGTCTCTGGTAAATTTGGGTTCTTGGTGGGTTTCAGTGTGAGTAGATAAAGAACTAGATCAACGTGGATAGACTGGCTGCAGGGGAGATGAACAGCAACCGGGATGGAGCTGGCACCACTCTTTCTTCCTCTCCCTGCAGGAAGTTTGTCCCTGTCTAGTCACCTGGCTTTCCTTGTGTGGGGGCTCTGAAGTGATCTGACACCAGGCACAGAGCACCCTCCAAGTACCATATGTGACTGTTTCTCTCACCAGTCACTATATGAGAGTCTTGGGCCAGAGTTTGTGCTTCTTACCGATCATTGCAACACCCTCTTGCTTTCCCTTCCCCTCAATAACCCAACTTTCACTAGGGGTGGAAGCCCATTTTACCCAGAGTTAAGTCCCTTTCCCCCATCATTCAGGATACAAGGAAGTGAATTGCGGTGAGACATCAGCACAGTTCAGTGGGGCAGTTTTGTTTTAATTGATAGGAGTTGGTTTCTTCCTTTGGGGCCTTTTCCAAAGCCCATTGAAGTTTAACTGGGGTTTGTCTACACTGCAACTAGACACCTGCCGCTGGCCCGTGCCAGCTGAGTTGGGCTTGCGGGGCTCGGGCTAAGGGACTGTTTAATTGTGGTGCAGACATTTGGGTTCAGGCTCTCTGGGACCCTCCCACCTATCAGGGTCCTAAAGCCCAGTTTCCAGCCCAAGCCTGATCATCTACACTGCAATTAAACAGCCCCTAAGCCAAAGCCCAGTGAGCCCGAGTCAGCTGGCACAGGCCAGCGATGGGTGTCTAATTGTAGTGTAGACATAGCTTGAGACATAGACTTAATACACTGCAGTGCTTCAGTGTAGACACTACAGCTACAGGAGGGGTTCTCCCGAGAGGTGGTAGGTAGAGCAACAGAAGAATTCTTCCATCAACCTAGCACTGTCTGTGCTGCAGGTTAGGTTGTCATAGCTACTCTCCTTGGGAGTGTGGATTTTTCACACCCCTGAGAGACGTACATAGCTATACCAATGTAAGGTTTCAGTGTAGACCAGCCCATGGAATCATAGAAATGGAGGGTTGGACAGAACCTTGAGAGATCATCTAGGCTGTCCCCCTCACTGAGGCAGGATTAAGTAAAGCTCCTAGACCGTCCCTGATAGGTGTTTCTTCTACACAGTTCTTAAAAACCTCCAGTGATGGGGATTCCACAGCCTCCCTAGGAACAGTGCTTAACTACCTTGACAGTTAGAAAGTTTTTCCTGATATCTAACCTAAATCTCCCCTGCTGTGAACTGAGCTGATTCCTTCTTGTCCTACCCTCGGCGGACATTGAAAACAACTGATCACTGACCTCTCTATAACAACCTTTGATATATGGGAAGACTGTTGTGGATGGGTTTTGGATTGAAATCTTGCCCCTGTCACGAACCACACCCATTTACCGAAGATTCAACATGTCATCCGATGTCACAGAACAGCAAGACAACTCATTTTGATATTTTTTTAGTACCCCAGTCATCAGCATGTTATCGGAGTGCTTGTTTCACAGGCTTCAGGGGAGAGAAAATGGCATAGCGCTTTTTAATTACTGAGTCCAAGCAAAACAATTATGCTACTTACTAAGATTTAGTTTGAACTTAAAATTAACATTTTGAGAAGACGGATGGTGGGGGGAATTGCTTGGCAAATTTAATACTAATAAAAATATTAATAAGCAAAGAGAAATCACTTAGTAATTTTCATTTGCATTTTTTTAAATTATGCATTGCTTCAAATTACATATAAACCTCTGCCATTATACAGAGAGAGGGTTTTTTTTTTTTTTTTTTTGGACTGGGTAAATACATTACTCAGTAAATGAGTTAATTAGTGTTCAATTACCATCAGTTACTAAATATTACTACTGCCAGTTATTTGTTGAATGGACACATCTTTTTTTCTCATCTTAATGATTTAAATTATTAATATTGTGCAGCTACAGATAACCTTTCCTGCAAGTTTTCCTAAGTGATCTTTGTGGTTTAGGTGAACAGGTATCTCACTGCTCCAAGCTGTTCCTTTCACTACCCAGCATATGTAGCCGAGCCAGTGTCACCACCCCGAAGTGTTCAAAATTCACAAGCCAGGTCCCTTCAAAATCATAAGATTTAAAACAACAATAATTTTGGAGGTCTTTTTATTTTCTTTCTGGTTTTTGAGCATTTAGAGGGTCACATTTTCCAGCTTTTCTCTGCAACCACGAGGACTGGAAACATACTGGGAGAAAAAAATGAAAGCACAGATTCTCACATAATCACATGACTCCAGAAGCTGCAGCTTTAAGGAAAACAACAAGTATGCAAGACGTGATCAAATTATGAGCACTGGCAATACTTGATTTTGAGCAGCTCTGTCTGGATGGGTAGGGAATAATTCTTATTAACATTAATCAATATTTAGATTGTGATATCCCTCAACATATGGTAGGCACTTTCCAAACACAGAGGAAGACATGTCTCCAGCCCCAAAGAGTAGACTTTCTAAGGCTCTGATTCTGCAAGTGCTAAACCAAATAAGTTCCTCAAACATGTATGAGTGAGCAGCAAGGATATGCACCTATTTAATTGTGGCAGGATTGAGTTCTAAGAAGCTTCTTATGTCTTCTTCAAACCGTGGCCACCCTTATGCCAGATGTAACTCTGAGGGCCTGGATCTCCTTTATACTGACTCTAGCAATGTAAAGCGGTCGGCATTTGAGTAATTTATGGTTACTTTACATTTTCAGAGTGGTATAAAGGAGCATTAATGTAAATGAGAATCAAGCCCTAAATATGTTCCTTATGATCCATTGGGATCTGGGTTAAATGCAACCCTTTTGTACCAAGAAAACCAAGGTTTGTTCCGCCCTCACCACCCATTTGCCAGGGCTCTGGAGCAGCCTAGAGAAAGTGTTAAAGTGATCTCTGTGGATGTGTGTGTTCTAGGATGTGAGTAGGAATAGAGAGAGGTCTCTGAAATCCCATCTCTGTGTTCTAGACCTTCATCCTCTGATGTGGTTAACCCTAGCTTATCGCCCTGACAAAAGCTGGAATTTCCTGTGCTCTGAATCAAGTGTTCTGTGTTTTATCATCCGGCCACTGGTGTCTGGAAATGCACAACCTTTTAAAAAAGATGGTTCCACCCATGAAATCGAACATACTGAATCTGGGAATAATTATGCGCCATGAGAGCCGCAGTGAACTGGGAACTGAGACATGCAAATCGCAAGGCTCTTACTGAATGTGGTTTATCATCTATATTAGATCTAATGTGCCTCTTCTTAAATCTCCCCTAGCAAAGGTTGCCTAGGAGACCAGACATGTGTCAGTGTATAGCTAGGGCATCTTACTTGCACCTCACTTGTTCAGCGTTGAAGAGGGGATCGTGATTCTTTGCTAAGGCAAAGGGGGGAAAGAATAGTTGCTTACCTTTATATGGAATCGCTGATTTGGCCCTATCCCTTGCATATGACATCTCTGAGCTCTCTTCCCTTCTGTGTGGTTGTTACTTTACCATAAAAGAGGCCACTGGCCTGATGGGAATTCCTTATGCAGAGCATCATAGGATCAGTCCCAGATAATTAAACACATGTCAGTTTCACCCCTAGATTCTGGGATCCCCAAGGATGAATTTGATGTTTCCTACAGACTCGGGGCGCTTTTTTTTTCTATTTTAATTAAGTTTCTGGTTGCCAGGATAAGCTTCTAAATGCAGCCGATGTAGCGCTGGATTTATTGAATCTCTAGTATATTACTGCAAACTTGTAGGGAACCTGTCACACTTTGAATCATGGTTTTTATATATATATAAATTTTGTCATATTGGGGCTTATAAGGTCTACTATCATAAGATATGGGAGTACTAAGGAAAATTCATATAAACCAGCTGCCGACTTGCACTGAAGTTAATCGTCCAAAGTCAATGGGGCTACACTGATTTCCCCCAGCTTAGGATCTGGCCTGTATGACTGATCTTTTTAAAACCACCTGTGATATTTGGATGCCTACTAAAATCAGTGGGAATTGGGTTGGCAGCACTCCCCTCGGCAGCTTTGACGGTATCGGATATATATGGGAGAGGGGGGTGATATGTAAATGTTAGGAAATTCCACAGTTAAGGTTGCCTGTGCCACTGTAATTCGGCCCACTGGCATCTGCGTAATCAGGAGTCTGCGGTGTCATAGAATCATAGAAGGTTAGGGTTGGAAGGGACCTCAGGAGATCATCTAGTCCAACCCCCTGCTTGAAACACGACCAATCCCCAATTTTTGCGTAAATGGCCCCCTCAAGGATTGAAGTCACACCCCTGGGTTTAGCAGGCCAAAGCTCAAACCACTGAGCTATCCCTCCCCCCCAAGGGAGTCTTTCATTACATGAGCACATTCTATTTTTGAAAGTGAAAAGTGATGGGCTGGCGCAGTAAGGCCCTGACCCCAGGTGCTCATGTGGAGATACCTTGGAGGGGTCTGCTTTTTGGAGGGTAGATGTGCTGCGCGTTCTGAAAATCAGGCTCCTTTAAGTCGTCTCAAATGGGCACCCAAAAATAGAGGCATATCAAACTACTAGGTGCTTGGCCCTAATCACCTGCTACACCTCATCTTTGTGCATACCTGCCATCGCCACCAGTGAGAGCTCCTCTACGCACTGCACTATGGAGTCCTGGAGGTATACCCCAGATCACAGACCACTGTCACCAGTGGAATTCTGCCTCCTGCCCACAGTGGTTGCCACTTCCCTGCCCCAGTGGCTAAAACAAGTGAGCTGTAGCTCACGAAAGCTTATGCTCAAATAAATTGGTTAGTCTCTAAGGTGCCACAAGTCCTCCTTTTCTTTTTGCGAATACAGACTAACACGGCTGCTACTCTGAAAGTTGTAGGAATGGCATTGCCGGCATTCACGGACTGTGCACAGGACACAGCAGCCCTCCTCCCCAGCTGGGACAGAGCTCCATGTCAGCTGTGTGCATTAAGCTGGTGTGAACACGGTTGCCCCAGGGCATGGTTCATCCCGGCTGCTCATTGACAGCCAATTCAACGGCTGCCCTGAGTCAGTCTGGTTAATTTCCACCTCTAACCCACAGCCTGGCTGCTTCCTGTCATTCCGTGGATCTGCCAGTTCCCTGCTGGGGAATCCACGGAGCAGCTCATTAGAAGGCGGATAAAGGTCATGTCCCATGGAGCTTTCCCTGTTGGGGTGAGGGGATAGCAAAAAGCTGCCTTGTACCCAGAAAGGGAACAGTAGAAGGCAACTCCTCTCAGTGTGTGTGGGAGTACCATGGGGCTGGACAGCACAGGGCACCCTGTCTGGGAATGCCCAGGGCTGGTAAAGGGGGTGGGGGGATGGACAGTGGAGAGCATCCTCTCTGGGTCTGGCCAGGGTGGGGAGCACCCTGTCTGAGTATGGCTGGGGTGGGGAGTGGCAGGGGGTTGGGCAGTGGGGAGCCCTCTCTGTGGGTATAGTCTGTATTGGTGGGCTAAAGAGAAGACAGCTCTGTGTTTGGAGCCAAAGATGTCCCCCTCTCTGCTTGGGCCTTTCCTTTGTTGTCTAGTGTATGGGGATGGGGGTGTGCAGTTCCCTACACAGAAGGGGGGGATGCTGAAGTTCACAGAGCATGCAGCGACCCCATTTCCACTCAGCGTTCACTGTCTCTGGGACTCGTGAGCAGCAAGGCTGTAGCTTGATGCCCCTCTCCAGTGCTGTGAGTAGATCACAGGGCAGCCGATGCCGGGGATGTATCAGGGTCTCACTAGTGGTTAGGTCTGTGGGTTAGGGACAGAGCAGGTATAGAGGAGAGGGCAGCTGAGGGGAATCATCCCCAGCAGCCCCTCCCAGGGTCAGCCCAGAAGACAGGGTTGTTGTGAAGCTCAGGAGACTGGCGTGATGAGCTTGTTGTGGGATGAGTGCTTTGGGGCCTTTTAGAATTGCTTGGCACTGATATTTCATGAATAAGTAACCCCCAGCAGTATTTGTCACTGATGCTGTTTTATTAACGATGGGGCAAGGGAGGAGGATGCGGAGCAGTGGGGAAGGAGAAGAGAAGAGTATTTACAAATGAGTAGTCAAAGCAAGTGCAGGCTGTGGGAGATGACACGCAGCACTCTGACTGACTCAGGAACCATTGTGAAGCCTGGTCAAAAACGAATGTCTCTGGGTATCATGCAAAGAATGTATTGCCATATAACTAGTCAGAGAGCCTTGTTTTACAGGGGCTCGCAGCAGGGTTAGCAGCGAGGCAGGCATATTTCATTTAAACGTATGCCTTTTGTGGTGGGGAGAGGTCTCAGGAAGCAGAAATTTGCTCACAAACTCTGAAATGTTCTTCGCATTCGGATCCAAAATTTGCTCTGTGTATCAGATATTTCTGACCCACACAGCTCGCTGAATTCCCAGCATAGGTGTAGCATTCTGGGAGCTGGGATACGGTACAGGCATGGTGTTGCAGTGGATGGTTAGGGCCCAAGCAGAAATTGACATACATGAGAGATTGCATAAACTAGGGTTATTTCGCCTGGGCCAGAGAGGAGTCAGAGGGCACTTCCTTGAAGTTTCTGAGATACAGAACGGCAGAGTTCAAACTGAGGAGCCCCTCTTTAGTATCCTTTCCTGTTATGAGAGATCATGGTGTCACTCAGTGAATTTAACAGCAAAGGTATAACAAAGAAGAGAAACATTTTTCAAGGCAACCTATGGAACTCACTGCTGCAGGGAGTCAGAATCAAACATCAAGGATAATCCAGTCCCATGCTGCTGCTGCGGTTTAGCTGACCTGAGGTAAAGAGGGATTATTTCCCCTAATGTACAGTTATACACAGTTGGCTAGACTCCCCTGCCCCCCCCCCCCCATATCCCTTCCACTATCCTCTGAACCATGGGTGTTGTCGCTCATCAGAAGCAGGAGGTGAGACATGATGGCCTGGTGGTCTGATCTGATGTGGCAACCCCAGATTTTCACATTGGCCGGCAGTGGAATGTAGCCACCGCAGCAGTCACGGGGGAGAAGCCAGCAGTGATGTGGTTAACAAGGGGACAAACACAGAGCTATACGGGAACAGATGTGTTTTGTTCCCTTGGGAGCACAGAACCCTAAGTGCTGGAAGCAGACAGGCACAAGGATCAGTGCATATGCTTGGGCAGCCGGACATCATGGTGGCATGAAGTGCAGCAGTCAGAGATTCAGTTTGCAGTGGCTGCATGAGCTCTCCTGGATGACAAACCCAGCCACTCTTGGTCAAGGTGACTAGGTGGTCTGGATTTCAGGCGTGTTTGCAGAAATAAATGCACCTCTGGCTCAGGGGGTGCTGCAATGCCTGTCTTTGGGAAGGAGAAAAGGTTCTTGCGGATACCTTCCTGATTTAGAAGATGCATTTCCTCTCCAGCTGCTCAGAGAGGGACTGTTCCCTCCCCTCTCTGCCCAGGCTGCTAAACATTCCAGATCAGACACAGCTCTTGCTCTCCATCTTGACTTGAGCATTAGCATCTCTCCGTGAGTGACACTGACCTTAAAGGGCATGTGTTAACAATGGGACATGTCAGAATCTGTTATCTGTATTTATTTCCAGTGTAAATCCAAGCATCTGGCTCAGACTGACAGGGTGAAATGAGTTCTGGGCGAGATGTCAGTTCTACAGAAACCAGCCGTAGGCCGGGAGGGGGAGAACAGGCTTTTGATCTAAACCTCAGTCAGACAGGAGACGTCTTGCTGAATTGCCCATAAAGCCAACCGGTTGGATTTGTCTTTTAGTTAATACCCTTTGGTGCATTACCACTGACGATTAACGTTCACGCTGGTCCTAGACGGAAGAGCATAGTTGGTGGGAGTCAGTAAAATGTTGATGAAGAGGTTGAGTGGTACAGCATGTCAGAGCACTCGCCTCTCACCTCTCTGGCATGCTTAGCATTTAGATAGTGGCTTTTCACCTGCTGCTCTCCACGGTGGGTGAGCACGGCTAGCCACCACCCTCCCTTTATGATTGACTGGGGCTCAGAGAGTTTAATTGACTTCCCAAGGTCACTGAGCGAGTCCAGTTAGAGCCAGGAATACAATTAAAGATTCCGAGTCTTGGGCCCCATCTAATGACTCACAGAAGAAATGGGGTTGGCGATGTCAGTCAAGGTCCTAGTCAAGGGCTTTTCCAGCTCACAATACGCACTCTGCAGGCTCTGTTAGGGACATGCCTCGGAACAGACTCACAGGTCAGTGCAGAGATGCACGAGCAGAGATGCATGGACGTGTGTGATTGCTCGCGGTGGGGAGGGCTGGGCAGTGGGGCTCGACCAGATTAGGCATTTGGTGATAAAGGCTGCAGGTGCATTGACACAACTGTGAAGAAGTCTGGACTTACAATAGCAGGGGGTGCTGTGGGTCAGCAATGAGGTACATTTGCAGAACCATTGGAGCAACCAAGGACTGGGATAAGGGTGGGGCATTAGGGCAGAAAGAAGGTGAATTGGCAAAGGTTTTGCTGAGCCCCGATCTGGAACAGTAGGAGGTGCTGTTGAGAGGGGCTAAGGAAACATTGGAAGATCTGGGTGGGGGTCCTAGGACTGGAATAAAGTGGGGCAGGTCTGGATTGAGGGGCATTGACAAGGTGGGGTGGGGGTCCTAGGACGGGAATAGTAGGGGGCTGCAGGTTTGAATTGAAGGGCATTGGCAGGGTAGGGTGGGGGTCCTAGGACGGGAATAGCAGGGGGCTGCAGGTTTGAATTGAAGGGCATTGGCAGGGTAGGGTGGGGGTCCTAGGACGGGAATAGGAGGGGGCTGCAGGTCTAGACTGTTGGGCGGAGGCAGAGCTCTCTGTGTAGAAAATCACCCGCTGCCTGTGACCCCGTCTGCCCCTGTCTTGTTGTGTGAGATGGTTAATTAAATATTGTGGCGCTGAAATCCACCCCAACATTACAAAGAAAAGCTGAGCGTGTCCGTGTCTGTGGAGCGCAGAGTCTGGCTCCGGAGAGCTGAGCAGCCCCTCTCAGATGCAGCAAAAGCAAAGTTTGCTCCCAGCTCCCTCGGAGCTCGCCACCCATCCTTTCCTCTGTGTGACATTTCCTCCCGTCAGGCCTTGGTGTTGTAGCAATGTTCCACCAACGTAACAAACGTTTATGAGGAATCAATGCGTCCGGAGCCAAACAGCCTCTCTGTCTGGAGAAGGTGCTGTCACCCCGCTCGTCTCAGAGGTGACATTTAAATGCTTCCCTCCATCTCTCTCCCTCCCGCCCCTGCTTCTGAGGAGGTTAATATTTTAATACATGTAATGGCTCATTCAGGCTCATCAGCTGCTGCCCCTGTTTTGTCAGCGATGATCCATTACACCAGGCATAATTTCAGAGAGCGCCGTTCCCCTCCCCTCTCTCCTAATCGCTGCCAGCAGAAATCACCGGCCGTACAAGAGGCACAAAAGCCTCTTTCATTCGGTGTTTCTAGATTTAATTAAAAGAGAGAATTGATCCCCCCTCTCCAACTCCTAGCTTGCACACCGTCCTCGTTGCTCTGGTTTTAGTGCAACACAATAGAAGGGCCATCCCAGCTTTGCACACCTGTTCTGCCTCGAGTCATGGGAGCTGCAGTGATTTACACCAGCTGAGGATCTGACCCTGGAATCCCAGCCGCACTATAGCTGTGAGACATCTCCTCCTCTTTCTCCCCCTACACCCAGACACACACTTGAGAGGAGTTGTAAAGCCTAGTGAGGACAGAGCACCAACGCTATGTCTGCAGTTAAAATGCTACAGTGTAGACACTCAGGGCTTGTCTATGCTTAAAATGGTGTAGCAGTAGGGCTTCAGTGAAGATGTTACCTACACTGATGGGAGGGCTTCTCTCGTTGGTATAGATAATCAACCTCCCCATGAGGTGGTAGCTAGACTCTCCCATCGGCCACGTGCTGTCCTCACCAAGGATTAGGTTGGTTTAACTGCCTCACTCAGAGATGTAGATTTTTCACACCCCTGAGCGATGTAGTTATACTGACCTGGTTTCCTAGTGTAGACCTGGCTTCACTACAGCAACGGAAGGGGTTCTCCCCCAGAGGCAGTAGCTATGTCAGCAGAAAAATTCTTCGTCGACCCAGCACTGTCTACACCGGGGGAAAGGCCAGCATAGCCTTGTCTCATAGGGGTGTGACTTTTCATAACCCTGAGGGATATAGCTTTGTTGATGCAGTGCCCAGTATAGACCAGCCCTAATTCAAAGAGACCCAAGAGGTTTATGAAACATGGACAGGAAATAACAGAGGGAGTGACTCTGTGACCTAGGGCAAGTCACTTCACCTCCCTGTGCCTCAGTGTCCCGTCAGTAAAACAGCATGATCATATCTATTTCCCCAAGATGTTATGGGGATGAGTTAATATTTGGAGAGCGCTTTGAAGAAGATAAACATTCTATAAGTGCTTAGTGCTCTCAACAAAGATCCCAACCCCCTTTGACAGGAATCAAATGGGAAGAACACATTCACCCCTGAATTCTTCGCTACCTGCAAAATGGACTGTGCATGTGGCTCTAAGAGGTGAGATTTTCAAAAGTGCCTTAGTGACCATTGAAAGTCAGTGGAACTTGTGCTCCTAAGTCACTTAGGCCCAGATTTTCAAAAGTGTTTAAGCACCTAAAGATACAGACAGGTGCCTAGTGAGGTTTTCAAAAGCATTTTAGGCATCCAGGTATTTCTGAAAATACAACTAGGTGCTTATCTGAATATTTAGAGGCCTAAATACCTTTGAAAATCTGGCCTTCCGGCACGTTTGAAATCCCACCCTTTTGTCTTCCCCCTAAAATGGATTACTGAACACTGCAAGCCACACAACCAGTCACTGTAGCATTGGAAGCAGAATTCCTGCATGGTGGGTAGGAATTATGCCCATAGGGTGGAATTCACCCCTGTACAGAGGACCATAACTAGGCCAATGAAACATTTTAGCTTCAATGACAAAGCATATTTCACATAAATATTTCATGTAAAACGTTCCATCCAGTTACCCCCCCTTTTACCCTTTGGCCACCCATAGACAAGCTGTCTCGAGTCTGCTTGGTCGCCAGTTCTAACAGTGCCTTTTCTCTCCAAGGGAAGAAGCGATGCTGTCCACCTACTTCGAAACCATCAATGACCTGCTCTCTTCCTTTGGGCCGGTCCGAGACTGCTCACGCAACAATGGTGGCTGCACCCGTAACTTCAAGTGTGTGTCGGACCGCAAAGTGGACTCCACGGGCTGTGTGGTATGTATGCCACTGGGTGACTAGCGCTGTAGAGAGATGGCATGTTGTCACGGCTGCCCTGGGTGGGAGTTACTAGTTCTTTGTCCATGGATTTGGGTAAGGGAATCTCTGTTGCCTTTTTGGGCAGTGGGACTGTGTGTCTGTCTATCTCTCTTTCCTTTTCTCTCCCTCTCCTCCTTGTCCCACCTTTTGTCTTCTCTCTCTCTCTCTTGCCTTGCTCTGTGGGAGCAGACTGCTCTGGCCTTAGCTGGAGAGATGCCCCGAGGGTCCTGTGGAATGTTAACAGGGCTGGTAGAATGGTCCAAGCTGTGGGGAGGGGTGGGGGCTCCTGGGGAATGCCACAGGTGCGAATTCTGCCTCAGTAATGAACAACCTGTTCTCCAGCCCAACGGAGCCCCCAGAGGTCCGGCGGGAGCTCAAAGGCGCGCTGAGCAATGCAGAGTCGATTGTCACATACTTGCCAAAGTGTTGTGGACTGGAAATGGACTTTGCTGTCTCCTCTGTCGCCCACATGCTTCCCAACTTTCTGGGAGCTCCTCCCTCATGCACTGTGCCCCTCCCAAAGCCCCGTGCCACCTCTTTGGCCCCAGTGGGTAGCCGCTTCTTCAGGGTTGTTTCCCTTCGGAGGAGAAACTCATGATAGAGGGAGGTGTTTCTTTGGTGCAATCCTGTTTGTTTTCCAAGAACGCACAAAAATCCTGTTTCCCCAAACACAGTAGGAACAAACAACAGGCAGTTTCCTGGCTCAGAAATCCGAGTCTGCCTCTCCAGCAAGTTCTGCGCCGAAAAGTAGCTCCATCTCTCAGCCTCCTCCCATGGCCACGCTCGCCCCAGCATCTCTCGCTTTCTGCTTCTCACGCACGCACATTCACAGCTTGCCAAACAATACCCTTGTCCCTGTATTTGCAGCCAATCCCCTGGAAATCCCACGGACCACACTGCTTAACTCTGCTCAGGTTTTGCCAGGCTGCCCAGTGCCTTGGGCAGTAGCTTCTTCTTCTTTCCAGCTCTCATTACATGAAGAGGCATAAGCCTGAAAGAAGGGTGCTTAGCGCAACTATTGACTTTATCCAGGTCTGTGATTGATGGCAGCCATTAACACCTTCCAGCATCACAGTCCTCTCCAAGGGAATTTTGTTGCTGTAGGTTGATTTTTAATATGAATAAAGGGACACCATTGCAGGGGATGGGGAGGTTTCCTTGTACAACGGGACACCATTGCAGGGGATGGGGAGGTTTCCTTGTACAACAGAGTCACTTGGCAACCTTGGAGAATCAGTCCTCTTCTTTCTGTAAAAAGAGCCTGGAAAAAACAAGCTGATTAAAATGGGATCCTTCTCCTGGTGCTCACAGTGGAGCCCTTGCATCATTACACACTTTACACAAACACACACTCACTGACAGTCTCTGTCACTGGCACACAGGGCCAATCTGGAACTCATCTCATACACACACACCAGATTGCCAGTGACAATGACACTCCTCTATGTGTATACACACTCTTTGTCACCTCAGCACATGTGTACACACACACACTGTCACCTCCCTACACACACACACACACATGCTGGTTTCCATGCACGCACGTCTTTCTCATAGTCACACTCAGTCTCTCTCTCACGCACACCTGCACAGCCATAGATGCTTCTCCCAGCCCCTCCATCACCCCTTCTCCAAACCCGCCCTATTCCCTGCAGGAGCGTTCTCTGGCCCCCTCCTCAGCTCTGCGGAAGCAGGAGTGAAGTGTCTCTTTCTTTATTGAAGATGTTTATACACAGGAGCCAAGAAAGGTCAGCCTGGAGTGGTGCCGTCTCCGGGTGGCTCTTAACATTATCCCCCTGTCAGGGTTCCTTCCCCACTCTGAACTCTAGGGTACAGATGTGGGGACCCGCATGAAAGACCCCCTAAGCTTATTCTTACCAGCTTAGGTTAAAAACTTCCCCAAGGTACAAACTTTGCCTTGTCCTTGAACCCTGTGCTGCCACCACCAAGCGTTTTAAACAAAAAACAGGGAAAGAGACCACTTGGAGACATCTTCCCCCAAAATAACCCCCCAAGCCCTACACACCCCCTTTCCTGGGGAGGCTTGAGAATAATATCCTAACCAATTGATTACAAAATCATCAAAGACCCAAACCCCTGGATCTTGGAACAATGGAAAAATCAGTCAGATTCTTAAAAGAAGGATTTTATTTAAAAAAAAAAAAGAAAGGAAAAAATCATCTCTGTAAAATCAGGATGGAAAATATTTTACAGGGTATTCAGATTCAAAACACAGAGGATCCCCTCTCTGGGCAAAACCTTAAAGTTACAGAAAACAGGAATAAACCTCCCTCTTAACACAGGGAAAATTCACATAAAACAAAAGAGAAACTAATCCGCCTTGCCTGGCTTACCTATACTGGTTGCAATATTGGAGACTTGGATTAGGATGTGTTGGAGAAGATGGATTTCTGTCTGGCCTCTCTCAGTCCCAAGAGAGAACAACCACATAAACAAAGAGCACAAAACAAAAGCCTTCCCCCACCCCAAGATTTGAAAGTATCTTGTCCCCTTATTGGTCCTTTGGGTCAGGTGCCAGCCAGGTTAGCTGAGCTTAACCCTTTACAGGTCACAGGATGTTGCCTCTGGCCAGGAGGGATTTTATAGCACTGTGTACAGAAAGGTGGTTACCCTTCCCTTTATATTTATGACACCCCCCATCCCCGAATGCTTGTTAAGCACATTTAGCTTGGCCGCCTAATAGCACTGGTGCGTTACGGGCAACACTTTACAATGTGGGTCCTTACACAGTTGGTTTCCCTTCCTCTTGTCTGTCTGTCTGTCTGTCTGTCTGTCTGTCTGTCTCTCTCTCTCTCTTTTGCCAATTCACCCTGAAAAGTAACGTGCCTCCCAGATATTGTCAGAAACAATCCTGGCTCCGATTGCCGTGCGCCACAGAGAAGCGCCGCCAAGATGCCGCCTTTTAAAAGATAGAAATTGTCAATAAATTACAGGCCTGGCTCTCCCTGCATGTCCCATGAAGCGGTGGAAATTGAAATCCATGTCACTCAGGGAAAATGGGGCTTCTTTCCCTTCCTTGACCCTGCTCCTATGCCTAAATGTAGGCTATAATTAATGGGAACGAAACACAGGGGGGTCGGGGATGGGATGGAGAATCAGCGTGAGCAGTCACCTTGGAGTGCAATCCTGGTCCCTGATAGCTATGCGGGAGAGACAGAGCAGCATCCATTTGGGTGTAAGTTGCTGCTAGGTGGGAGTGGGGAGCTGGAAGGGGCGGGGTGCTTGCTGTTTTTAGGCTGCCCAGGGCCGCCCCTCCACACACACTCCGGGTTGCTTCCTTTGTTTTTTGCTACCAGTGTGCGGCCCTGGTGTGGGAAGAACGGGGCTAGCCTTGGACTGGTGAGTCGCCAGGATCCATGCCACTTCCAGGCAGAAAGTGGAGTTCTTTCTGCTCCCCTCGCCGGTCTCGTGAGGAAAAGCTGGTGCTGCAATGGGAGGTGCTAGAGGCACAATGCTTTAATCTCCTCACCCTCTCTTTTGTTCCTCTCTCTTTTCATCTCTTCCTCTCTCCCTCCCGCTTGCAGAAATAGAACACCAATGTAGGCGGCGTTGCAAAGGGAGGGAGGACTCCATGCTATGCCAGGGCTTGGCACTGATCCTCCTCTGTCCAGACAACTTTCCTACTTAGCAAGGGAGGTGGCCGTGGTTCTGGGGCAAGCGCAGGCTTTCTAGATCTGGACTGTCTCATGCTGCTCCACTCGAGGCGCTGCAGCAATGTGTGTAGTGGGGGTGCTGAGAGCCATTGAACCCAACTGTCACCCCTGCATATGATGGAAACCGCACCAAGCCTGCTGCGGCACCCCCTGCACCCTTAGTCCCAGAACCTATGGCTTCCCGCATGGAGCCCAGCTGGAGCCCAGCGGAAGCCCTGCTGAGCTAGTTGCATGGGGAATGCAGGGCTGGTCTTGGCCTGATGCGATTTCAGTCAAGTTGTTAGAGTTCCCCCTTTGGGAGACATTTTAGAGCTGATTCTCAAATGGTCACTCCCTCGACCTTTTTGGGAATTGTCTGTCTTCTTCTCTGTTTAAATATCAATGGGAGACTGATGTGGGATTCCGCAGGAGAAGCAAAACTGGCTCAATGAGCAGGCAAATTGGTATCAGCTGACGAATGATCTGGAAAGCTAAGCTCTGTTGTCAGAAATGCTGAGGGACAGAGCATCCGTGACTATTGGCAGGTGGTTGGCACTGTGATCAGCGATATGTGCCTCCCCGGAGAATTCTGGTGAAAGCAGAGCTGTGAGATTTCTCCCTGGCAAAGGGCTTGGGCTGCAGTACTCTTGCCAAGGATGTTACTAGGAGAGATTTCAGGACTGGAGTGCAGAGCTGGAGATCGGCTGACAAAGCCCACAGAATTTCAACTTCATGGTAAGGGGAGACTGGTGAGAATCCCACGGCTGAGCAGATAGAGATGCCTCTAATAATCCCCTCTCTGGTTTCTCTTTCACTGAGCTTTCCCGTCTGTGAGAGGTTATAAAAAGAATGTGATGTATCTTAACCCCAGAAGTGATCTCTTCCTGCCATACCAACCCCTGTGCAGCTGAGAGCACAAAGATTTATGGAGACAGTGAAGGCCAGTCACTCAGATATGTAGGGAGGGGGCCAGATGGGTCACCATTCACAACTTCCTGTTGATTGTGGAAGAGGAGAGGATGTTCTTGTGTTTAAGGCACTGAGCTGGGACTCAGGAGAGCTGGGTTTAATCCAGCCCTTGAGCTCCCACTGGGCAAGCCCGAAACCCCGCTCCCCTGCTCTGGTGCTCCAGACGGGAAGCAGCGGCATGTCCCCGCTTTGGCTCCTATGTGTCAGAGCAGCCAGGGGGCTCTGCTCCGCACGCTGTCCCCGCAGCTCCCATTGGCCAAGAACTGCGGCCAATGGGAACTGCAGCGGCGGCACCTGTGGATGGGGCAGCTTGCAGCAGAGCTGCCTGGCCGCACCTCTGTGTCGGAGCTGGAGGAGGGACATGCCGCTGCTTCTGGGAGCTGCTTGAGGTAAACGCTGCCCAAAGCTTGCACCCCTGAGCCAAAGCGCCTCCCGGAGTTTGCACCCCTGAGCCACCCCTCCGCGCCCCAACCTCCTGTCCCAGCTCTGATCCCCTCTGCTGCCCTCCAATCCCCTCATCCCATGAAGCACCCTACTGCACCCCAAACCCCTCATCCCCAGTCCCACCACAAAGCCTGCACCCCCAGCTGGAGCCCTCACCCCCTCCCGCATCCCAACCCCAATTCCATGAGCATTCATGGCCCAATGAACAATTTCCATACCCAGATGTTGCCCTTGGGCCAAAAAGTTTGCCCACCTCTGTTTTAGACAGAGAGGGAATTGATCCTAGTCTCCTGGTAGACATACAGGCCTTTGCTCAGCCTGTCTTGAGCTACCCCTTCTATTTTCATATCAAAATGATGCAATATTCCTGAGGTGCTGGAAGGCAGTGTTGCAAAATGGTTTGATTTAAGAATGTAGCTGTTGCATTAGGGATATAAGCTGTGCAATACAGGATCAGATCAGTGGTCCATCACATCCGGTCTCTTCCTTCCAGCACAAGCTAAAGATGAAGTTCCAGTGGAAGGTGGTGGGGGCCTGTAGATATGAATAGAGCTGGTTGAAACATGGAATTTCCATTCCACTGGGAATACCTGACATTTCATAATTTCCCAAATCAGAACCAAATGTTGAAATTTCAAGTTTTACCATGAAATGGAAATTGTGAAATAATTTTGTTTCCAAAACAGTGAAATAACCTTGTTGAAACATTTTGTTTTTACTCTATCATTTCACATTTTACGTTGTCATACCATAAAAGTCTAAATGACAAAGTGGAAACAAAACATTTTGATAATTTCCTTTCAAAATTTTGTTGAAATTGTTACGTTCCTGAGAAAACTTTCAATTTTGCCAAATCACCATCTTCCAGTGGAAACCTGTTCCATCATAAAATGTTCTAGCAGCTCTCCTTCCTCCAGCATGAGCTAAAGATGATGTTTCAGAGAAAGGTGGGTTGGGTTTATAATTATAATGAAAGAAACTTGGATTTTCAGTTCCTTGGAAATTCTGGCATTTCAAACTTGTCTTTCATCTTGAATCAGAGCAAAATATCAACATTTCAAAACTTATCACAAAACAAAAATTCTGAAACATTTTGTTTCAGAAACATCAAAGTAATCTCCTTGAGGTATTTCAGTTTGGTAAGGTCAAAACGTTTCATTCTGACCTTATCGTTTTGACTTTTAGTTGGTATCATTATATTGCAACATACGAGTTGAAACCATAAAGTGGAAACAAAATGTTTCTGTCAAAAT
This sequence comes from Natator depressus, assembly GCF_965152275.1. Classification (NCBI taxonomy): domain Eukaryota; kingdom Metazoa; phylum Chordata; order Testudines; family Cheloniidae; genus Natator; species Natator depressus. The sequence goes on along the minus strand of NC_134249.1, from coordinate 10,604,206 downwards.
TTTTGATGAAAATGGGACATTTCCACAAAAATGTTTTGATTTCTTTGATTGAGCATTTTTGGACAGAAAACAGTTCAGTCAGCAAATTTTCTACTAGTTCTAGTTATTATGCACCTAGCCAGTTATGCAGAGATGTACATGGGTGCAGTGAAGGATTCCTTTCTGACCCCTATAGTTTCAGCTAATACCCTGAAACGTGATTATTTAATTGTATTGTGGGAGCACTTAGGAACCCCAGTCATAGACCAGAACCCCATTGTGCTAGGTGCTGTACAAACACAGAACAAAAACACGCTCCCTGCCCCAAACAATTTACAATCTCTGATTCCTCTTATTTTCCTTATTAGCTACCAGTGTTAGAAATATTGAGAAATGTGGCCAAGAAGGAGCTAAAACCAAGCCTAAATTTACAGTAGCTACAGCAAGCATGTGTCAGAGCTCCCAGATGTTGCTGAAAGTATTTCAGAACAGTAATGAAATGGAAAGAAGCAACTGCTAATCTGAGGTGTCTCACAAGGAGCAGTTTGACGGGTGATGGGTGGCCATTCCCCAGGGGGTTTGAACCAAGGGACTGTCATCACAGGGGTGAATAGCAGCTGAAGACCAGGCAGAGGTTGGCACATCACAGTGCAGCAGTTGGGCCTGGCTCAGTCCCTGATGCACATAGAAGTGTGACGAAGAAAAGGGATTGTGTGGCATGGACCTCACTGCCAGTTCAGGAAAGGGCTTGTTAAATTAAAGAGTAAGTACAAATAAATAGCTGGTAAAAGCTGAAGTATGGGAAGTTTCCAGCCTGCTCTGAACAGAGTGCGCACATGCTTTATGAATCCGAGCGTAGCCCCTTTCTGGGCTCTGCCTTGACTGATAACTTTAACAGCAAAGCAGATGTTTTCTGCTCAGCTCTCCCAAGGGTTTTCTTTACCAGGGTCACTTTGTCCCAGAGCCACCTCTGTCTGCTCCTGAAGGAGGCTGCAATCCTGCACACATTCAGACTGCAGCTCTTTGGATCCACTGGCTAGTACGATTCAGCAGAATTACGGTGCATCTTGGTGCAAGGTTCGAACACCTGCTCTCAGGGTGACTTAGCAGACGAACACCGTATCCCCAGGCAGATTCTTAGAGCCAGCCAATCTCTCCCATGCTGGCTATAAGCAAACACAACCCAGTGCATTACAGCTGTCACTCTAACATCTAGACGGACCATTTTCTGGTCCCCAGAAGGAAATCTGAGCAGGAATTCACAGTTACCTAATTTCTTTTGTTGGGGGAACTCAGAGTGTGTTACGCACATGTTCATTAAGCCTCAGAACATGTCTGAAACAGGAAAGTATTTTTATCTCTAGTTCAAAGATGGGGAAACTGAGACACGTGTAGTGCGGTGTGGGGTAGTGATTTGCCCAAGATCACACCGGACAGGTCTGATCCTTAGAGGTGCTCAGCAACCACAGTTCCCACTGAATTCCATCCTGAGATGTCACGGACTTTCCCAAGCCCCTTTTGGTAGCTTCAACATATGCATACATTAGCGACCCAATAGTCCGCCAGTATTGGGGGCCCAATCCTGCAGCTTTCACTCATGAGCCATTCAGTGAAACAAGGGGGGCAGGATCCATTCAATGGATCTGTCAGTGTTCAAACTCTTAGGACCATCCCCGAAGTCAGTGAGAGCCAGCCACAGTACCTACGAGCCCGGGCTCCTAGTCATCTGCTCTAACAGGTCCATAAACGATAGCATGAACATTTTAAAATTATATCTATATCTATATAAATATAGATAGATATATAAAAATAAATGTAATCTAGGAGGGAATGTGTCATTCTGTTTAATTTCCAAATCCATTACTGATTTCCCTGTGTTTGTTGTCGCTTGAGAGTATTCTGGGAAAGGCAAGATATTACAACGTGTGATTAGAAGCTCGAGAGACAGATGGATTTGATCATCTGAAACTAAAATAATGACTGATCATCTTGAAAAGGCGGGGGGAGAAAAGTATGGAAAATAGTGGCTGTTATTTCAGAAAGCAGTTGCAACATATTTTGCTCTGGCAAGAGGTGTTACCCTCCAGGAGTGTCCTGAATATTAGTGTAAAAGCTGCAAGTGGGACTGCCCCAGCCAGTGAAGATGATGATAAGCTCTGCGGACATCATTACTCTGGAGAGGGAGAGGCAATGATCTTCCCTGAATAGAAGGGGAAGAGCAGGGGGATGGCAAAGAGAAAATGAGATTGTTTGCGCCCCTTACAGATGTGGCACACTCCATTTCTAATTTTCTTTGGTGTTGAGTATCTTCCTTTCCTAGCAACAAGAGCGCTGGAGACAGATGAGATCTGAGTGGCTGGGGAATGGAGGGAATAAAGACTGGAGTTCAGTCACAGGAAGCTAGAGAGGAACAGCCTTTGGTCCTAAAACGGGAGAGCTTTTGTGGGGAAAGGTCTTTCACGCTCATGCATGTATGGCTGAGAAGAGACGGGATTAGGGGAGAAGGTTTGGGGTGTCCTCCTCACTTGCAAATGGTGCAGGGCAGAGCTGGGACAAAAGTGGGTCCTTTCCAAGTGAGGGGATTCTACCCAAGCTGACCGGCATCCCAAATTCACCTGCATGAAAGCTAACAGACCCCTTCATCCCACTGACATGGAAGTGAGGAAGGATGGTGTAGTGTTACCAGCCTAGTACTTGGAAGGCCTGGGTTCAAGTCCCTGCTATGCTATGGACTTTTGGCAAGTCACTAAGCCTCTCCGTGCCTCGGTTCCTCATCTGTATAAGGGGATAATAGCACTGCTCCACCTTCCAAGCCGGTTTTTGAGGGATAAATTTGTTACACAGGGGGAGGCGCTCAGATACTATTCTAATGGGAGATGTGCACGTAGCTATGATAGACAGGCAGGAGCACCTCCAGCTCAGTGTTCTTGTGGGCCGGCTAGGTACTGAGGTTTGCAAGAAAACTGCTTTGCCTGCTCACAAGCCTGGAACAGGATGTCAGTAACTCAGCCAGAGGTTAGGGGTCTGTTACAGGAGTGGGTCGGTGCGGTTCTGTGGCCTGCAATGTGCAGGAGGTCAGACTAGATAATCATGATGGTCCCTTCTGACCTTAATGTCTATGAGGACATTGGTGGGCTGGGGGGAGGAGGGGTGATCTTCCCACCAACGAAGGAGGCTGGAAGAGAGCTTCTCATCATCGGGAAGGGCAGGCTCAGAGTGGCCATAGGTGGGTCTCTGGGCTCACCCTGTGGGGGATCATCATGGTGATGGACATGTTTCTCCCATGGCACAAGCCCATGTGGCGATGCAGCTTTTCTGGCCAAGGGAGTCCTGCCTTTGTGGTGGCTGGAAGATTGAACCTTTACTGCTGGCTAAGGAAACTGAGCTTGTTGTTTGGTGGCTACTTGGCTGAGGAGCTGGGTGTTGAGGTATTTTCCGGGCAGATAGAAGATACGTTTCAGTGTTAGACAGATATTAAAATGAGAGGGATGTTAAAACGATAAAACGAGGTCTGATTAATTCTGATGATTCTTGGACACTGTGCCTTTGCTCTCACGGATACGTGAATTATAGGCCTGCAGTTTTAAAGGGGCCTTAACCTGGCCTCTGATTCTGTGGCTGCAATTGATTGCAGCCACAAATGATGGCATATGGCTCTCCCACTGCATGATCTGCAGGCGCCATCAGCCAGCGAGATGTCTGAGTGCTGTGATTTGCAGCGACTGCGAACTGTGCTCACGTTTCATTGCAGAGGCAAATTTAGAGGCGGTTCAACATTTGGCCCTAAAATATCTTGAAATCGTTGTGGAAGTGCTCCTGAGAACTCTGTCACCCTGTGAAAATCAATAGCAGAGACGCGTACTGCTAGGAGCACTCAGGAAACCGGGCTCCACAAGTACAATGGAAGGACTTTGGAAAGCAAAAATTCAGCCTCTCAGCAGCCATTTCCAGCCAAGTGTCTGAGGCCGACATTGCTCCTGCAGCAGGGCCGCACTGTACACAGAAGTGGCTGATGCTGTCTGTATGTTGCGGTGCCCCTCCCAAGGTGTGCTTTTTTCTTTGATCACTTTAGTCATGTAAGTTATTGTTGGGCGAGATTTTCTAAAGAGACTAGTTCTCGTGGGTTAGCTCCAGTTCTGGGCTCCCCACTTGAGATACTTTAAAGGGCCCTGATTTTAAAGCTGGGTGGATTTTTCTGTGCACATTGTTTTTTTTACACACACACACACAAGTTTGGGGGGATCTGAAACTTTTTACCACATTTAGATTGAATTCAGTAAATAGTTTTGCTTGGGAAAAACCATTTTGAAGAGTCAAAATGTGTGTTTTGCTTTTAAAACTGGCCAGTTTAAAACATGCACAAAAAGTTGAAAAATACCCAAAATCCAAATGAAATACTTGGGGGCGGTATGCGAGGGGTGGAGAAGGGGAATAGTTTAGAATCAATTGAAACTTTTCCATTAACTGAAAATGAATTAGAAAAAAAATAACGTTGTGTATCAATTTGGAACATTTTGATTGACATTCAACATTTTTGTGTTTTCCAATTCGATAATTTTTTTTAAAAAAATGTGTCCCTTCAAATCTAATCAGTTTTTTAAAAAAATTTGGTTTGGCCCCTGGCATCAAAAACTCAATTATTTGCTTAGCTCCAGTCCTGAGCACCCATTTTTTGAGGTGTCTCATGTTGGGCACGCAAAATTTGGAGTCACTTATGAAAACCTTGGCCATTGGGTTGCTTTAATGACTTCACTGCTTCCCAAAGGTGCTTACACTGACAGCCTTGGAGACCGACACTCTCCCCTCCATCCCTCCTCCCCCTGTCTGTCTACGAGCACAGCCCTGGCTATAGCAATGCAGGCTCTTCTGAGCCAACAGGGTCACCGTTTTGCACAAAGAGGTTAGTTCCATTTCAATGACTCGCTGAGCCCAGGAACTCAACAGCGGTGCTACCTGTGGTGATGGATTTATAGCATGTGGATGTGTAGCCACTGAGAACTGGACTGAGACCGGCAACTCGCCTCCCATAGGGGGTCAGGAAGGATTTTTCTTCCCTGATGCACGATTGGCCAGACGTATTGTGGTGTTTGTTTTTTGTTGTTGTTTTATTTTTCCGCTTCTTCTGAAGCGTCAGGGATTGGCCACAGCTGTATATGGGACACTGGATGGGGTGGACCAGTCTGCTCAGGGGGGTCTAAAGAATCCTCTTTCTAGATGCCCGGTTGGTGTGTCTTGCTCACATGCTCTGGGTCATACTGTTTGCCAGATTTGGGATCCGAAAGGAATTTTCAGGGTAGATTGGCTGGGACTCTCCCCCACCCTTTCTGTGCAGCATGGGGTCTCACCTGCTGAGACCATCTGACTCCATCTCACCTAATCAGTTCCCTGCCTTGGACATTGGTGCACCTTGGTCTCTCCCATTCTCTGTCTGTGACACACAGTTTATTGCCCTGAGGACTGATATGTTTAGTCCCAAGCCTGTGGGGTTAATAGAGGGGTAGTTGGGTGGAAATGAACGGCCAGTGATATACAGGAGGTCTGAATAAATGATCTAATGGTCCCTTCTGGCCTTAATATAGAACTCTGAAGACACTGGAAAGTCCTTTGAGGCAACAGCTGGTCACCCTCAACCTGAGCTGCATTGAAACTGGTGATTTAGACACTGGATCTTCCACTGCCAGTCTCCAGAACCATTCGTGCATCCTGGAATGCATGCCTTGTGTGGCTAATAATGCAGATATCCTAGACATAAGCGTCTAAATAGACGTAGACACACAGACATATGATTGAGGCATTTGCATTGCATTTCAGAGCAGATCAGATGCATGCCAGTGCGTAGCTGAGATCTCAGTACAATGTTGTCGTGTGACGGAATGACAGGAACACCGAGGGTGGCTGTTTGTCTTGGGCTGTGGGTGAAGGAATGAATGCCTCCAGGGATTAATTATAGTCTGTGCCATTTCTCACCACCACTGAAGCTTGTCTCCAGTCCAACTCAGGTGGGCAGAGAAAGTTGTTACCATCTGGTAGCTCTTGGGTGGCTTGTGTGAAATGAAAGTTGGTGGCTTCAGTCCCGTTCCCAGCCCTCAACCCCCGTTGGTAATTTTGGCAAGGAGTGTTGTCAAGGTTCCTCCCCCACTCTGAACTCTAGGGTACAGATGTGGAGACCTGCATGAAAAACCTCCTAAGCTTATCTTTACCAGCTTAGGTCAAAACTTCCCCAAGGTACAAAATATTCCACCCTTTTGTCCTCGGATTGGCCGCTACCACCACCAAACAAATACTGGTTACTGGGGAAGAGCTGTTTGGACACGTCTTTCCCCCCAAAATACTTCCCCAAAACCTTGCACCCTACTTCCTGGACAAGGTTTGGTAAAAAGCCTCACCAATTTGCCTAGGTGACTACAGACCCAGACCCTTGGATCTTAAGAACAATGAACAATCCTCCCAACACTTGCACCCTCCCTTTCCTGGGAAATGTTGGATAAAAAGCCTCACCAATTTGCATAGGTGACCACAGACCCAAACCCCTGGATCTGAGAACAATGAAAAAGCATTCAGTTTTCTTACAAGAAGACTTTTAATAAAAATAGAATTAGAAATAAGAAATCCCCCCTGTAAAATCAGGATGGTAAATACCTTACAGGGTAATTAGATTCAAAACATAGAGAACCCCTCTAGGCAAAAACCTTGTTACAAAAAAGATACACAGACAGAAATAGTTATTCTATTCAGCACAATTCTTTTCTCAGCCATTTAAAGAAATCATAATCTAACACATACCTAGCTAGATTACTTACTAAAAGTTCTAAGGCTTCATTCCTGGTCTATCCCCGGCAAAGACAAAATATAGACAGACACACAAACCCTTTGTTTCTCTCCCTCCTACCAGCTTTTGAAAGTATCTTGTCTCCTCATTGGTCATTTTGGTCAGGTGCCAGCGAGGTTACCTTTAGCTTCTTAACCCTTTACAGGTGAGAGGAGATTTCCTCTGGCCAGGAGGGATTTTAAAGGGGTTTACCCTTCCCTTTATATTTATGACAAGTGTGAGAGTCTGAGTTCACCCTATAGATGGAACTCCCCATACTCTCCTCTAGAGGTCAGGGTTGAGTCACATGGGCGGGGGGAAGATTGCCCTGCTGCCGTCTGTGTCGTGCCTGTTCTGTGAAATATTAGTCTTTCAGGCTGCGAATCTGGCACGTTTCACCAGCCCCAAATCAGCAAGCCAAAGATTAGTAAAGGAGGAATGGCGGGGTTGGATGAGCAAGGTGCATAGAGCAGCAGGTAGAATAATCGAAACTGCATTGGCTCAAACTTTCCTAGCCTTTGCATTTAACCTCCTTCAGGCCCCTTCCAGCAAAGCACTTAAGCACATGCTTAACTTTAGACCCACTAACATCAGTGCTTAGATTTATATGTCTAAAGTTAAACATGCGCTGGATCAGGACAGAGTGCTCAGCACCTTGCAGGATTGAGCCAACCCTTTGGATAGCCTCAGTTCAGCAAAGCACTTAGGCCCCAGTTCAGAAAGCAATGTAAGCACATGGCTAAGTCCTTTCTTATTCAGGACAGCACTTCAGCGTGGGCTTACCTTTCAACAGATGTTTAAATCTCATTGATGTCAATTATTCAGAATAGGGGTTACTCACATACTTATAGTCAGACATGTGCTTCGGTGACTTGATGGATCTGGGAGCCAATTCTTTGCTATCCCATGCACCACAAGCTAGGTGCAGGGCTTAAGAGCAATGTCAAATTCCCCAGAACTGTTTTGAAAAGAGTGGAGACCCCAGCTCACCTCCATGCTGCTGTTTGCTTCCACCACTGCCAGGCCATCCCTGGACACCCGCCATCCTCTGCACAGCACTGAAGCTTTGCTGGGGGAATCTGGGCCTTCATCTCATAAACATCTCCAACAAAAAGGCAGCTGATATTTCGAAAATACAGCAGAATAATAAAAACGGGCAATTTACTCTCTGCAGAACCACTTCATTAAATATTCTTTTTTTTAAACTTAATAATAAAAAAGGGAAGCCGAGCTGCAAAAACCCCGTCAGGCAATTTAGCTGGAGAGTCAGTTTCCTCTCATTCGTGTCAGTAATGAGGCATTTCTGATGTTTCCAGTGACCCCGGCACCCATCTCCTTTCTAACGTGCTTTGTGAGTGTGGATGAAAAGCGTGCCTTTGCTTAGTGAAATAAACAGGGGCCGGTCCATACACTCATTTCCCTGGGGAAACAGTCCTCTGTGGCTTTCAGCTGTCATTTCTTTAATCTCGTCTTCAAAGAGCTGCATCTTTTCTGCTTTGGATTTGATTATGCAGGTGAGTCTAGACAGAGTCTATCTTCTCAGAGTCCTAGCTGGCCAGTGGATTGAGCTGGGACCCAGAGAAAGGATTTGGCAATTTGCACAGTGGTGAGTCACCTTAATGTTACCGAGGTGAATGGACCTTGGTTCTGGACCTTGTTCTAGCCTTCAGTTGATCAGTGGTTGGCTGCTGATCTGCCAAAGGTGTTTATTGTTGTTGGTATCATGCTAGCGACACCGAATGCCAGTGAGGTTGGTTAGTGTGGTCTAGGGGTTAGAGCAGAGGCTGGGGAGGCAGGACTCTCGAATTCGATCCCCATCGTCTCGCTGTGTGCCCTTGGGCAAAGTCATTTAAAAACAGCAATTCTACGCCCAAATGTACCTAAGTAAAAATAGCACCTTCTTATTCAGCATCTCTGCTCCCCATGCACACACAGAGTTCTTTCTGCTGACCGGAGTGACAAAAATAGACGAGCTTTTCCTCCTGCTATACCTGCAGAGCTAAGGCATCTGAGAGCGAGTGAGCTGGAATCTATTCCACTGTTCATCATCCGCGGGTTGTTTACCAAGCTGCAATCAATGCCACCTGTGCAAACCTCTTGATGGCAGTGGGGTTGCATGGGAGTAGCTGGGGGTCTAATTTATCCAGCAGAATATTTATTACTAGTTACGTTGCTCCAGAAGGCAGGAATCTAACTTGACTCTTGGATCCCAAGTGGAGTTTTTAAGGCTGGAGAGGTGGGAGGGAACAAAACACATTTGTTTGTTCTATAACCTGAGCAGTTTGGAGTGACAATAAGCATGTGACATTTGCTGTCACTCTTTAACCTTTCCATGCCTCAGTTTCCTGCTCTGTAGAAGGAGTCAGATAGTTGAACTACCTCCTGAGTTGAGGTTTAATTATGTAAATGTTGTTAAAAAGACCTTAGAGCATTGTTCATCCAAGGATCTAGAAGTTTCAAGTATTCCTCTTATGGTTAGTGATTTCAAGGGTTCTGTTCCCATCTCTGCCACCGGCCTGCTGGGAGGCCTTGGGCAAGTCACTTCACGCCCCATGCCTCAGTTTCCCTGTATGTAAAATGGTGGTGATGATACTGACCTCCTTTGTAAAGTACTTTAAGATCTTTGGCTGAAAAGCATTACAGGAGCTAAGAAGGCATTAGCCCTTATGAGGGTGATTTTGTTGGACAGCTAGTGGATTGCAGAAGCTATTAGTCTACATGGAGAAAAGAGTCAGGGTAACTACTGATTTGTTCCAGGTGTTTAATGGCATTATCTGGCTAGCAGGATACAGAGTGCTGTCCCCTGCCTACCTCCATCCTTCATGGCGTGGTCACAGCAGGGGAATTGGTGAGGGTTGTGTCACCAAGGATTGCCCAGACAGAATTATTGGCCGAGTTAGCTATTGATTTTCTAATCATTTTCAGATGATGTCCTCCCTCATCCTGTGTCACTGCAGAGGAGATTGCAAATTGAACTGCAGCTGGATTGATGCTGGATTGATTAGAACTCACAGTAATTATTGGGTCTCTGCTGCTCAAGCCAGACAGATGAATGTTAGCAATAATGGATATGGTTCTTTATCAAAGCGCAGAAAATGCACACCAAGTACCGTGCGCATAAGTCCCCCTGGGTGCAGAGACCAGCCCTCCAGAGCAGCTTATCCTGTGCACAGAGGTGTCTAAATACAACCTGTGGACACATAATTTATGGTCCACAGCTGCTCTTCCCATAGAACTGCTGGGTAAGGACAGTTTTGAGGTAAGGGCAAATTTGATCAGCTGCAGTGTTTTTATTGGTGACAGGCAAGCAACAAAGTTCCATTCTTCTCTCAAGAAAGATAGAAGTACAATTATGAGGGCATGATCCTGGGAGGTGCTGAGTGCCCTGTTGACTGCAGAGAAACACCCACCTACTTTCCCTGGAGATTGGTGATACCATGACTAAATGCATTTGAGGTCATCAGGTTTAAGGCCAGAAGGGACCCCCCACTCACCCAGGTAGACCTCCTGTATATCACAGGCCACTACACACCACACAGCCACACCAAGCCAGCCAACTAGAATTAGATCAAAGCATGACAGCCCTCAGGAGACTAAACTATTGCATACCACAGGCAGAGAACAAGAGGTAAATAGAAAAAGCTAATTTTAAAAATAAGACAGCAAGAGAGATCCATGCGTATGCCGCCGCCTGGCACGTGGAAGGTTGCTACACTACTGGCCTACCCTCTCCCTGAGTAGAATATACCGACACATTCCCTGTATCAGTTGCCAGCCTGACCCTTGTGATCTCGCTGGATGGAGATCAAGAGACCAGCCTTCTTGAGCACTGCCTGCCCGGAGACCATGCAGAGCTGAAATTACAGCACTTAGGCCCTGAGTAGGGGTCTCCATGAGGCATTCTGGAAACCCAGGTGCATTATCCTGGCCAGCTCCATGGTCCCCTCCCTGCTGGTCCCTGCTTGGTAGATTGGGCCAGAGCCTCAGTTGCTATAAATTGGTGTGTCTCCCTTGAAGTCAGTGGATTTACACCTGCTGAAGATTTGACCCTCATGGTCCTTGAGCAGTCTTGAGCCCAGAGACTAATGGTGTCCAGCCCCCTGTGTTAACCCACATTAACCCTTTGTGGCTTTTTGACCCTCTGTAAGTGGAGAGGTTTATGATTCTTCTACGCCCTCCAAGGTGGAGGAGTTGGTCCGTTAGCTCAAGCAACAGCGTCTCATGTGTTTAGATCCAGAGGAACCAGGTCCAGTCCCTGTGGACGAACCATCATAACACAAGGAAGGGGAGCTCCTTGCAGCTACCTCTCCCTAACTTGCTGCATCCAATCAGGGTTCAGAACTGACGTTGCTCTCAGACCCCTCCTGCTGAGCTCTGAGGCTCCTAGGCTTTGCAAGTGACTCCGAAACACTTTCAGGGACAGGTCTGGTGTACACTAAAGAGTTAGGTCAGCCCAGCTACATTGCTCAGGGCTGTGAAAAATCCACACCCCTCAGCTACGTAGTTAAGCCGACCTAACCCCCAGGGTAGACAGCGCTAGGCTGGTGGAAGAATTCTTCCATCGGCCTAGCTACTGCCTCTTCAGGACGTGGATTACCTGGGCCTATGGGAGAACCCGTCCCACTGCTGTGGGGAATGTCTGCACAGCAGCTGCGCTGCTGTAGCATTTCAAATGTAGACAAGCCCAAAGACTGAACATGCCCATGTGCTAAGTAGTTTGCTACACAGGGAAAGGTTTAAATTGAAGTACAAAGTACAGCCAAGATTCCCAGCCCTCAGGCTTGAATTTATTGTTGCCTCCATGTCTGTGTGTCTGTCTGTTAAACAGCCTGTTGCTAATTGCAAAGCGGACCGGCTCCCTTTGGCTGTTGCCCATCTCACTGTGTGCTCCGAGGAGGGCTTGTTATGCCTCTGACCCTGCCAGGGAACCCCCCAGTATTTGTGCGGTGTCAAGGAGATCTTCTTCCCCAGGGGTACTCTCTGCTGCAGTGCAACAGCTGGCTTGTGAGCTACTTCCCTGCAGCTGGGGGCGTGGAGGTGAGGGAAGGGGACTCTCTTTTGCAAATTTCACGCTGGAGCAATTTGCGTTCAGTAATTAATGCACATGGCAATGCATAATTACAAACAGAAACAAAGCACGCTTCCTGATGATTAAAAATCAAGTTGGGGAAGTATTCCAAGGGGCAAACCTCAACCAGAACGTGGCTACGAACCACGGAGAACGCTCCGGGGTGAGTCTCCATCAGTCCAATCCACCCTGAGCTACCACAGGTGCCAGCCTCTTCCGCCAGAGACAGAAAAGGGTGCTCCCATCTCTCCATGGCACTATCTGTCTTAAAGCCAACCTGCAGCTGCTGAATCAGGCCATGTCTACACTGCATGGTCTAAGCAGCATAGCTGCAGAGCTGTATCTGTATCAGCCTAACCCTATACTCTAGATACAACCCACAGTGACTGAAGGGGCTTTCCCATCCCTGTAGGAACGCCAGCTCCTCAAACCATCCTAGTTAGGCCAATGGAAGCATCACTCTTCCATCAACCTAGCTGTGTCTACACTGGGGGTTAGGTTGGCGTAGCTCCGGTACTCTGGATTTTCATACCCAAAGCGCCAGAGTTATATTGACCTAAATTGTAAGTTTAGGCCAGGCCAAAGTCAACAGAATCTATGGGTGTGACCCTAAAGCAGGAGCCCCGCCAGTTCCCCTGGAAGTCAATGGAAGGATCCTCATTCACCTCAGTGGGAGCCCTGTTGTTATGGTCCGACCCCTTGGAACGAGAGGCATCTCTGTTTCAGCTACACAAGGTGCTGTCCATGCTCATCAGTGGCTGAAGAGCAAAGTCAGTGCAGAGATTGAAGCCAGGGCAGCAAGGAGAAACTTTGGCCACTACTGCAGTCGATGAATCTTTCCCCCTTTTGTTTCTGCCTGTTTGCACAGCTCCTGTTGCTCTTCCATTGATCCGCACAGACTAGAAATGTGGCTTGTATCTATACAGCCACAATTATTCTGAGCCTTATTTGTCCAGAGTGTTTAGCAATAAAATGTAACACGTGCGAGAGGCGTCTGTCCCCTCTTTATATCCATGCTGGGAGTATGAACTGAAAAAGCTTGCCGCAGGTTGCTGCAACCCCCTCTGGTGCCTTATGGGTAAGACTCGGAGGTCACAGAATCTGCGGTTTCCGATTTCCAGAGACCTCCTGACATTCTCTGCTTCAGCCCCAGGGGCTGCAGGACTCCAGCTGACAGCCAGTGGGGCCCTGGAAGGGTTCCAGCAACGGGCAACAGCAGCGACAAGTGCCAGGGCCCCCCTGCAACGTTCCAGCCACAGGTGACAGACTCCCGAGGGGGCGCTCCTCAGGGTTCCAGTGACGGGCAACAGCCTCATGCGGGGAGAGGGGGACGTCTCGGGCGAGCGGTTGGGGGGGGTTCCGTTTTCTCTTTGGGAAATATGGTCACCCTGCAGCTCCCAGCCGCTGTGGGGGGGAAGGGGGAACCCCGCAGCTCCCAGCCACCATGGTGGTGGGGGAAACCAGGGAGCCGCAGCAGCAAAAGTCACAGATAGGTCACAGCTTCCGTGAATTTTTGTTTATTGCCCATGACGTGTCCGTGACTTTCATAAAAATAACCATGACAAAATCTTAGTCTTACTTATGGGTATCAGAAGCTTCGGTCTCCAGTGTGGCCAGTCCTGGCCCTTTCCCCATGGCTAGACATGCCCTCACTCTCCCTGTCCTGTGAAAAGAGGTGTCATCATTCCCTTGCCCATATCTTCTGGACAGAGAAGCCTTCTGCCTCTCCTGCTGTTCCTTGTTCCTTTGCACGGCCCATGCTCCAGTGGCTGAACCGAGGATCCCAGGCTCTCATGGTCCATTCCACCTAGTTCGCAGCTCAGCTGAAGAGGAAGGAGTGGCCTTCGGGAGCTCACTGCCTGTTACATCTGCACTGGCCCTACAGGGAGGCTGCACCGCCTGCGGGAATGACAGCAATCGCTCGAATGAATTAAGTTTTATTTTAAGGAGCTAGCGCAGCAGAGGGGAGGGACTGAGGCAGGTGACAGGAGCTTTCCAGCTGAGAAGCTACAGGACTATCCTGGGCATGTGTGGCTTTGCACCGTGAGCAGCCAGAGTTCAGCTGTCATCGTACAGCTAATGGCCTGATGCCCAGGCATCCATCAGACCTGGCAGCTTGGGTCTGGAGCGGCACCCGGCTGGGTAGCCAGCTCGGGAGGAGGGATCTCCTGGACTTTTATTACATGTATGGCATTTTGCTCGCACAGAAAATTGATTTTCTTTTTTAAGCACAAAATATAGCAGTTTTATAACCTTTCTTCTGCTTGACAGAGGCCATTTATAACCTGCCTTCACTGCTACATGTGCAGGCTCTGAGCTAACTCATCTTCAAGAACTCAGTAATGCATTTTTAATTGTGAGCTGTTCCTAGGTGAGATTTATTTTTTCCGAGGACTGGTCCTTTTGTTGTGTTTTAGGTTGGTTTTTGTGTTTTTGTTTTTTTTTTTTTTGTCCTGGTTTTGGATAAAACAAAATAAATAAATAGCAAAGGTGGACACGGAAAGCACTTTAATCAGGGTGGCAGATGATTGATGGCATTAGGTGCCTGCTGTTTTTAATCTTTTGGGACAGGGAAAGCCAGCCGGAGAATTGAAATGAAAACCCAGAGCAGAGCCGGATCCCTAGCTTGTGCAAAGCGGCCCGGCTCTGCTGGCTTCAGTGAGGATCTGTCCTTCTCAAGTTGTCTGCTTCAGTGTCAGCCAGGAAGGCTGCCCCCTGCCGAGAGCTGCTGCAGAGCCCCACCGGCCTACTTCAAAGAGGCACTGGGCTGCTTTTTGGGAATGATTTTAAACGGGGCGGGGGGGGGTGGTGTTGAGATCCCCAACCATGAATAAAATGCATCTGCAGGCTTAAACAAATGACCGATACCCAGCCAAAATCCCCACTGATTCCAGGAGGGCCAGGACCAAACTCACAGGAGTCCATTTACTTGGGATGCCTTCCATAGCCTGTGCCTCCCATTCAGCGTCACGCGTTGCCATTCCCTAGCGCCCAGACGCTGCCCGGGTAAAGGACTCCAGGGAGAGAGGTAGGTGGGGCTCTGCAGCAGGCTCTGAGTGGGGTGTGCCGTGAAGATCCTTGCAATGGCTCTTTTCACCAGAAGGTCCCAAAGCCCTTTGCCAAGGGGGTCAGTATCATTAGCACCATTTGCCTGAGGCACAGAGCAGGGAAACAGGCCAGGGGCAGAGCCTGGAGTAGAACCCAGCTCTCCTACGTCCCAATCCGGTGCTCGTCCCAGTCCACACCGGCTTCCCAGGTGAACTTGCACCTGTGGAGACCTGAGGTCGGGTTTTCGTGTGTCCTCTGTTAATGCCGACAACAGACCTGAGTTCACCAGTATAACGCCGTCCACTTCGCTGGAGTGGAGCCTGCTTCCACTAGGAATGAATGTGGCTCCCCAGGGCAGAGAGCTAACTCACAGCAGGGTGCTGTGTCCCCGGCACTGGCTTACCTCCAGTGGTCACACCGTCACCTCCTGCAGGGAAAACACCCCCAGCCCTGGGAACCAGCAGGGTGAAGCATCCCACTCGCCTTAACATGTCCCCTCTCTCTGCAGTGCCCGCAGGAGCTGAGGCCCATGAAGGACGGCACTGGCTGCTACGACTATTCCAAGGGGATCGACTGTTCGGATGGCTTCAATGGTGGCTGTGAGCAGCTGTGCCTCCAGCAGACCCTTCCCCTGCCATATGACCCTTCCTCCAGCGCCATCTTCATGTTCTGCGGGTGAGTCTCCTGGAACCATTGTGTCAAAGGGGTTCTGCAGCTTGAACGGAGGACTTGAGCAGCTGGTTCCTCCTCTGCCCTCTTCTCTCCCACTGGATTCCTCTGAGCCATGTCTGCGTCTGTACTCGCATGTCTCTCTGTCTGCGTGGTTGGACCTGTCTGGCATGGAGGCAGTAGAGAAGTACATTAGCTCAGAGCAATGGTGGAAGTGGCCTGTGTGTGTGCACGTGTGGAAGCATAATTCTGTTCTAGCTGCACATCCATGCAAGAGCTTGATGACCCAGTATGCATCTGTGAAAATAAATGAGTAACTGTATGTGCTGCATGCCCCCATGGGGGGAAAGATTATTCACATGGGGGCAACAAGTTGCGATTGCATACACATGCCGTTTTTGATGGTGAATGTACATGCCTTCTGGCCTGCAGTCTAAGCACGTGGGAATGATCTGTGTGCAGACGGACAGTTCTCTCTCCTACAGGATTCTGTGTGAGAGAGAAAGAGAAAGGGACTGTACAAGTCAGTCCATATCTTGTTATATAAATCCCAAACTATTTTGTGTCGAGTTGTTGTGGTTTTGCTGTGCCTCTCTTTAAATAGAGTTTCGTCCCAGAGCTTGGCCAGGATCCTAGAATCCGATGTGATTGAGCATTTTCTCTAAGGAAAATCTCCCCAACTACAGAATGCTCCAAAGGGAGCTCTGTGATTATCTGGCTTTATGCGGCACGGCTGCAAAAATAGCCATCCATCACACAAGCCGCCCTATGCACTGCCCTGGTTTAGAAGCGGGGCAGATTGTATCCCTTTGTAAAGAAATCAAGAACATAGAGAGAAAGAAAGAAAGACAAATCATAACATCACACAATAAATAAATAATAAAGTAAGATTATTGGCTACACCTTTGCTAATGCGTATCTGCATTTACACATAATTGTGAGCACATGCATTAACCTACTTCAGACCTTCTAGCTACAGGGGAAGAGGTGGTAATGGGAAGGTGAAGGAAGGGAGCAAGAAGCCATTTAGTGAATGAAACATCTGGGCCCAGTCGTCCCCTGGAAGGTAGCAAAAAAGTGCAGAGGGAGAAGGATTTACAGCAGAATGCACTGAAATGGAGGGATGCATCCATTCATCCTGCACTGAGCGCTATGGCATCTGAGTGCCTACATGCCACCGTTCCCTAATATACATGACTGCAGGCTGACACGCAAGGAGGAATGAGAGGGGCCTCCAGGCTCACAGCAAACTCTTACATGGGAGAGGGTACAGTCACAGTGCGAGAGTAAAAGCCATCACAGAACCCCGTGCCCAGCCTTGGTGACAGTGAGGTTCCAGAGGCAGGGACTCTGAGGCATCTCAGTACCCAGCCTGGCTCAAGGCAAAGGCCAAATGGCTCCCAGGCAAGTGGGAAAGTAGTAGGATACCCCATCAGCAGATGCAGAGGCACAGAGTAGAGGGAGACATGCGGCATCTGGCTAAAACTGGTGGGTGGTGGAGAGTAAGAGGGCACTGAGGAACAGGAAAGCCATGCCCCTAACTAGAAAAAAAAACTGCAGGGAGCATTGATGGGCGCCTGCCCTGTTAGGCCTTTGCAGACATCGCTGCCCTTCCTGCCGGGGCGGGGGAGTGTTGTGCTTGGTAAAGGCAGAGTGGCTGCACCTTCCTGAGTTTATAATAGCCACTGTTCCAGTTTGGGTTTGTTTGGATGGAGGGAGGGAGCCTGGGGTTTGTGTGTTGGAAAGGGGCGGGGGGGGGGGAATTTCTCCCAGCACCTGTGCTTCTGGGGTCCAGCCAGCATCTACAGGCAGGGAGCTGGTGAATCCCCTCTCCCCCAGTGCTGCTTATCTGGAGAATGCTGCTTTCAGGCCATAAGCTGCATTACACACAAAGCCTTCATGCGTCACTGCCCTGAAGTCACGTCAGATGGAGAGGGACTGGCAGGACAGGCCCAGAGTGTAGGTGCGCAGCCTGGTCTATCACCACTTTCCTCTGGCCCTGCTCAGACAGCACAAATCTGTTTTCCTCTCGGTGCCCAGGGAAAAGCAGCATCACAATGTCCACCATTCTTCCTGTAAGCAGCTGGGGGACCTATCAGCCAGCAGCAGGAGCCTGGCTGATCACAATCAAACGGGGATCTTTCCAATATCCCCTGTGCATTAGGGTCCCAAAGTGGAGTTCTCCACCAGCTCCGGCAGGCAGAAAAGGAGCATAGAGGCTATATAACAGGCTCCCCCAAGCTTCCCAGACACATTCCGCCTCTTGCCTGGTGGCTGCTGCCAGTCAGAAAAGCACTTTGACCTTCAAGGAAATGTGAGTTACAGTTCGTGAAGTGAAGAAACAAATTCCTAAAAGTAACTCCGAGGAACATCTGTCAGCTCCTGACACATCCAGGTGCTCAGACGGCAGAGATCTCGCTGAGCCCCAGCCGTTCACAGCTCTCAGGGGACCCAGCTTTCTCAGCCAGTTTCTTTCCTTTTATTTTTTTTCCCCTTTCTTTATTGCTTTGCTACTTGGAATGATTGTGTTAGAAAGAGAAAACACCCAGCTTCCGCAGCTGCTATGCAGGAGTTTTGGGAAGTGGGGCAGGTTCGGCAGGGAAGGGGATAAACAGCCAGGCTCTGCATTCCAACAGAATATGTTACGTACGCGGGGAAGGCCAGCAAAACTAGTTCAGCTGGGCCAAGCAAATACCATGGTGATGAGTACAGGGTAAAGTCATATTTGTGTTATAACTACACCTCCAGGGCCCCACAGTGCTAGGTGCTGTACAAACAGTGACCGGTAGGCCCTAGCCTGTAGTATAAACAAGAAAGGCCAAAAAAGGGTGGAAGAAAGACAGCACTATTATCCCCATTTTACAGCTGGGAAACTGAGGCGCAGAGAGATGACTGACTTGCTCAAGGTTATGTGGAGTTTGTGGCAGAGCTGGGGATTGAATGCAGATCTCCTGGCCCCAGTTCAGTGCCTCCTCCACAAAATCATCCTTCATGTCTTGTGGGAGCAAAAATTTGGAGAGTTGTTTTTTATTTCTGGTTGCACGACAGGTATCCCTGTGTAACCTGGGGGCAAGTCACCTCACCCTTTCCGTGCCTTGGTTTCCCCATCTGTAGAACAGGGATGATGATACTTTCCTTCTTTGCGAAGAGTTTTGCCAACTAGAACTGCAAAGTTTTGTAGAAGCCCTGGAAATTAACAGTGGGAGAGAGGAACAAAAAACCTTGGATTCACATCTCTGGGGACAGAACAGCTAAATAAAAACAGGGGCAGTGTCTCTGGCTTACTTGTGCTGTTGGCTGGGGGGACGTTGGCGTGGGTGTTTGTACTAGTATTGGGAGGGAATGTGTAAAATAAAGCAGCTAAATAGACAATATGCATTGGCGCCCAATTCTGCCATCAGGCACAGGGCGTCATTCCCATGGATTTGTGAGCATCTGCCCTGGTAGATG
Organism: Natator depressus; assembly: GCF_965152275.1. NCBI lineage: Eukaryota > Metazoa > Chordata > Testudines > Cheloniidae > Natator > Natator depressus. Next base: position 10,585,184 of record NC_134249.1, on the reverse strand, counting down.
GGGACTGGCTACCTTGGGAAGGGCAGCATGTTTGAGCTGAATTCTCTTTCCCCTGCCACCTGACCGAGGCAGCAAGAACATATTGCCTTGTGACCCTGGTACTGGCGTTTCTACGCTGCCAGGCCTACCCATAGGGAGGCCCAGAATACGCACTGCTGGCACCAGTTGTAGCTGGCAGCCAATGTGGATGTCAGCCCTGCTGCAGCTGTCCATGGTGCTGAAGAAAGCTGTTATTGAAGCTGCAAGAATAACAAGCATTGGTAACTCCCAGGCCTCAGCTGTTAGTCTCCAGGAGCTCTCCCCAGCCTAGATTTTGAGTGCCAAGCCTGGAGCTAATACTTTGTTGGCTCTCCAGGCCCAGTGCACCCACCCGGTGCAGGTTTTAAGTGATGTGACTCCCTGGAGTAGTTTGCTGCACCCTGGTTCCCCAGATCCTCATGGAGTTCCTTACAGTCAGCTGGCTTATTCGACTTCGATTGTGTGCATCACCCTGACTCTCCTATCTTGAGAAGAGTCTTTCTAGAGCAGGGTTCATGTCACTACAAGCCCTGTTTGGGGGTTGGGTATTGCATGCATGTGGCTCTGTCTTTCTCTCTGACCTACTTTGTGTTGTTTCCCAGCTGTGTCGAGGAATACAGACTCGCTCCAGATGGCAAATCCTGCCTCATGTTGTCTGACATCTGCGAGGGCCCCAAGTGCTTGAAGCCAGACACCAAATTCAATGACACCCTCTTTGGCGAGATGCTGCACGGGTACAACAACAGGACCCAGCATGTCAACCAAGGCCAGGTGTTCCAGATGACCTTCAGGTACTGCCCCACCCCCTAGCTGGGTCAGGTAACATGGTAGATTTGCAAGATGTACCCTGATGATATTGAAGGTCGGAAGGGAGGGTGTCAAAGGTGAGGGTGGTGGGAAGCTTAGCTGTCAAGAGCTCTGTCTTGTAACATTGACATACAAGAGCTGGGGGCAACACAAAGTAAACAGAGGAGGGGAAAGAGCTGAGAGGTTGTTTCCGTCTGAGGTATGTCACATAGTGGGGCCAGAACTTCAGCTGGTGTAAACCAGCTTAGCCCTACTGACTTCAAAGGATCTATGCCGATGTGTATCAACTGAGGAGTGACTCCACATTCCACCCGACCACTGCAGGGTCTGATGCAGGGTTGTTCTACACAAAGGGTTCTCCAGTGGCCTCATTCTTCCAAAGCCCTGAGGCTGCACAGCTGCCATGGTCGTCAGTCCGAGTTGCGTGTGGTCTGCATCTCTTACAGTCCAGTCCTGCGGCTTTCTCCAGTCGTTTGTAAAATCTCCCCGGTGATGTATTGGTGCTGAATTCTGGCCCTTTGCTATGACGATGTGGGCTGTAGAACCAGTACGACCCACAAGGAGCTGCTCTGCACCCAGAAAGCATTGGCAAACCGAGCACTCGGGGGTTCTCAGCAGCGCACACTTTGGCCTCTGTAGATCAGCGGCCTTTGCCGGAAGTGAGAACTGACTGTGTGCGGAGACAGTTTTCCTAGCGCCTTCTCCTTCAGTTCCCCTCCCCTTGTGGCAACCCTTGGTGGGGCCTTTTGAACAGAGACAGGAATGCAGATTGGAAATCTTTGCCATGCGCTTTGTTTCCTGATGGCCGAGCAGGACTGGGAGTTTCATGAAACCTGTCCGCCTAAAGAGCCCCTTGTGCGATGGCTGCAATCTCACATAAGCCCTCCCTGCATCCTAACCAGCTCCCGCCTCTGCTGCTGTCCTCTGGGCTCCAAGCCGCCTCTTGCTGGGGCTTTAATTTCCTCTCCCGCTCCTGTAATAGCGTGGCCTTTCCTTGCACTGCGCTAGGGCTGAGGGATTTGTTTAAAGGCAGCCTTCTCCTTGCCCAAACAGCAGCCTGATTGAGGGGGCTGCTTATTGCTGCCTGAAAGGAAACGCAGGGCTCAGGGACTCCAAGGCAGACGGGTTTCTTCCTTTGCCGCTACTGCAGCCAGGATGGATTCTGGTTCTCAGAGGAAAGATGCTTTAAAAAAAAAAGGAAATAACAACAAACGTGAATCCTTGGGGAGAGCGCTGCCTCCCTCCCATCCCCCGATCCCATTCAGCGTGTTTGAGCCACTTGGTCTATACTGGCCCTAGACAGCATCGGGGCTTCCTTTATCTGACCCTGCCAGGTGCTTCCAGTTGGTGTGGGGATTAAAAAGCAGGCGAGAAACCATCTTCCAGGCTGAATACCAGCCATAAATCTCGCAAGGATTTTATAACTCCATTTTCGTTTGGGAGACGCTTCGCTTCATTCCTGGCTTTGGTGGTCAGCTGGCTTTGGGCCCAAGCAGTGCAAGAGACCACCCAGCCTCGGGGCTTTGTGCTAAGAGACTCTTCCTGGTCCAGTGCTGATTCAGCGTCAGGCCCAACCCAGTTTGTCCCCCCGGCTGGAGGGCTGGACGGGGAGACCCGATTCGGCTCCCTTCTCCCGTGGGCTGGTAGTCACGCCCAAATCCAAATCATAAGGCCATGCCTGGTGTACTGTGAGCTGATCTCTCAGCCAAAGAGGGTGCACCTTGCTGTTCTGGGTGCGTCAGGCCCTCTGTGATGGCAAGGTGGAAGCCCCCCTTCCCCCGACAGTTTTGCCTATGTAATATTTTCCATTTATGGCTGGAATTTCCCACCGCACTCTCCTAAGCACTCCACTTAGCCCCAGCACCATTGGGGATTTTTCCCTTCATACTGTTGCATGGTGAGTGATGCCACTGGGCAAAATTCCCCCTTCTCCACTCGGTCTTCATCAGCAGGTGCCTTCTACCTCAATCCAGATCTGTGCCACTTTCATGGCCCTGGACTCCAAGGAGTGTGGTTTATTTGCTTGCAGCTGCTGAGACATGCCAGGATTTGTGTGCTGCAGCTGAAGTTCTCCCAGTCATCTGAGGGGACCACCTGTCCCCTCCCCCCAGTGTATTACACCTGCCTCCCAAACCTTCCAGGTGTCAGAGTCCAAAAAGCCACCGACCGGTGGAGAGTGTGAAATACCTCAGCTGGTTCCGGTAGCTCTAGCTACCAGGCCGAGATTCAGCTGGAGGTTCCCAGGCGAAGGCAGGATGCCGGTGGGAGGTGAGACCATAAACACACTTTCCCCATCTGATGTGAAACCTGCACAGAACTCTGTGCGCTGCCCTTTGTAATGCTCGCAGCTCTGCATTGAGACAATGACTGCAATCAAATCTCATGCGTCAGGGCTTCAGAGAGTTGCTTGCTGGAAAGATGTATTCTGGGTGGGAGGGGGTGGCCTTCTTCTGAAGCATCAGGCTTGGCCACAGCTGGAGACAGGACCACGGACAGGGAGGGTGAGTGCTCTGAGGTGGCACAGGAAAACTTCTTCCTTAGGGTATGTCTGCCCTTCCAGCCGGGGGTTGTAATTCCCAGCTCAAGGAGACGTAACTTGTGCTAGGTTTCATGGAGCTCGGGTGCTAAAACCAGAAGGTAGCTGAGGCAGCGCGAGTGGCAGGAAGGGCTAGACACCCTGTGTACGGACCTATCGTCTCCGACGGGTACGCGCTCGGGACAGCTAGCCTCTCCCGCTGCCATGGCTCCCTTCTAGATTTAGCACCCGAGCTCCATGAGACCTTGCACAAGTTTATGTCTCTTTGAGCTCATTTCCCTGACGTTGCAGAGGCCCTGGGGACACCTGGCTCGCTCCTGTTCTCTGCCTGTGGCCCACACCAGTTCAGTCTCCTGAGCAGCGGAATGCATTAGTCTAACCTGAGCTATTGGGTTATAGACGGGAGGTCAGACGAGGTGGCCTTAAACTCTGACTGCCTCTTGGGCATGTGAGTTGTGGGTTTCCAGCCCCACTGGCATCACCGAGAGAGCTCCTACCACAATCTACATGGGCTATAACGAGGGGAGATTAGACGATATCCAAATCAGGACAAAAATTGGCCTTGTGCCTTGCAGGCAAGGAGCCAGGTCCTCAGCTGGTGAAAATCAGCATGGCCTCATTGAAACCAGCAGAGTTATGACAGTTAGACTGGCGGAGGATCTGGCCCTGAGCCCAGCTGCTGTATAGGACAGGGACAGAACAGCTCTGGGGTGAAAGCAACGCCGGAGGGGCGGGAGAGCTGGTAGCTGTGGTCGCTGAATAGGAGAGGAGGGATTGCAGGATCCTCTGAGAATGGAGAAGAGGGGTAGCACCCGGAAGGGATGAATGCCTGGGGAAAGGCGGGCGGGAGTCCTGCTATCCTCTTTCCTGCGCACATCTATACGACTAGCTAACATCCGTGACTCGGTATAACGTGCAGCGTTCTCAGCGCCCAGGATACCAGGGTCTTGGGCTTTAGAGATTGTTCCCTGGGGTGGGGAGGCCAGCACTGGCTTTGTTGCCTATTCAAAATGAGACTGTTTGTTCTGAGAATATTAGCTAAAAATATTGGGAGGCCCCCCCGCCTGCCCGCACACAAATTTATTCAGCCCCCTCCCCTGGAGTTCCTTTGCCTGTTCTCTGTGGAGGGTTATGGTGTCGAAACACCATTACATCATCCTCTAACAAGGGCCGGAAAGGAGGTTAATGGAGAAGAAATTATTAACTAAAAGATGTAATTTGCCTCTGATTTTCATATATATTCAAGAACCTCTCTGAGCATTAAGGCGCCAGCTGTTCAAGAAGCCCTTAATTTGGTGCATTTGAAACATAGCAGGAAACTCCCTAATACCAGGGATTAAAAACCTGTTTCAGCAAAGTAGGAGCAAGAACCTGCTATCAGAACAAAGGGCTGAGTATTTTAAAGGCATTTATCGTGGCTGGGATCCCTTAGTTATGGAGATGTGACAGTCCTTTCAATGCTCCCCACTTCCCATGTTGTCATCTCTTCAGTGCCCTTAATAAAGAGTATAGTCTCCATCCACTTATCATGGCAGCCCAGTGTTGGGGGAAGGCGTCGTGCAGCTAGAAACTTTGTCCTTCATGTCTTAGTCTGGATGTCCCCATTAGTCCCAGTTTCAGGGTCTGGTGGTAAGTGCTGGAGTGTCCCACTGCCACCCAATGCTTGGCAGTAGGCCCTGCCCGTTAGTTGCTGGATATGCCTTTCTATCCAACGTGCAGCATGAGATGAGGGGCTGTGCTGGAGTACGGGCAGGCTCCTCATATGGCACTGAAGGACTGGGATGTAAAGTGGCCCCCTTTCGAACTAGAACAGGTAAAGGATTTGGTAGGATTACACACCCGGCTGGAGCAGGTGAATCAGATTATTCCTGAGATCTTAGCCCTGTCCCTTAGTATCACCATGTTACAAGCTCTCTTGCCTGCACATCCGCTTCCCCGTTCATCTAGCCGCTGAGGATATGTCCTGTTCATGTACATCAGCGATCGGTAAGCTAATGTGTGAGCATCAGCTGAGCAGCTCACATCATCTAACTCTTAGGAGCAGCAGGCATATCTTACCCCACAGGAATTATTATGTCACCCTCACTGTGTGTGCCATGGTGATGAGCATCTGTCCCTGTCCCAACATCCTTGAATGCCACCTTCCAGTTCATGGACAGTGGAGAGAAACAGCTAACAACCCTGCACATAGCTCATTCATTGCATAGCTGGGCTATCATTCATTAATTATTACTGTGTGTCATTGCATAGCTCTGTGGGTGTGCACAGCACTTAACAGACAAGTTAGAAGATGAGGTTCCTGCCCCAAAGAGCTTATGAGTACAGTTGGATGACGTTTGGGGGTTGAAAACTTGATGTCAACAATGACCTCTTTTGTGGGGGAAAATACAGTAAAAGCTTTGTTATCTGGCATGTTGGGGGAATGGGGAGGCGCTGGTAAGCAAAAAATTCCAGTTAACTAAGAGGGAGGAAGTTAGGGTGTGGGAGGGGGCTCAGGGCATGGGGTTGGGGCACAGGAGGGGTTGCGGGGTGCTGGATCCGGGTGGCTCCCACAAGTAACAAAATGTCTCTGCTGTTCCTAGGCAGAGGCGCAGCCAGGTGGATCTGCACCCTGCCTCCACCTGCGGGCCCTGACCCCGCAGCTCCTATTGTCTGCAGTTCCCGGCCAAAGGGACCTGCGGAGTCAGCGCTCGGGGCAGGGTGGGGCAAGGGCAGCGTGCAGAACCGCCTAGCCATGCCTCCACCTAGAAGCAGCAGGGACATATTGCCAAGTAGGGAGCCTACCAGCTCCTCGCCAACCAGACTGTAAACCAGATTTTCAATGAAGATCAGAAATGCCAGTTTATAGAGCTTTCCAGTTGGTCCAGGGCCGGATAACACAGCTTTTACTGTGTTTTGGATGAAAATATTCCTTTTTTTTTTTTGACAAAACCTGGGCATTTTCAATTGAAAGCCCAAAATCCAAAACTCCAAATACCGTTTTTTTTTCATATGGGAGGGAAAAAATAATTGTCCAAAGAGCTCTCTCTACAGCTCAGGGGTGGGAAGGGCACAGAGTCCTGTCCAGTGGCTGAGCTGTTACAGAGTTGCTCCACCTGCCCGTTGCCTCTCACTTCGCTCCTGACACCTGCTGGACTCCTGATTTCCAGCTTCGTGCTCTTCATTTAAAGTAACACACACGGATTGCAGGGAGGCATATTGAGCCTCCCTCAGCCTTCCATGAGCCTGGCTGTGAGCGTTTGAAAGAGCGAGGGCAGTGCCCTAAAGTGACCCACTTACAATGTGTTTCCCTTCCTCCTTTCTTTCCCTTTGGCTGAATGCCAGGATGGCAGATGAATGCTCTTTAACCACACTCCAACAGTCTGCTTTGCTCCCCTCTTGGAAGTTCCCCCAAGGGATTGTGAGCAACAAATTCAAAACCACACTTTCCTCCCACCCAAATGTTACATTTATGGAATATTCATAAATAAGCCTAATTCAAGAAAAATATGTATCTATTCCACACACGTCTCTCAGTTTGGGTGAGAGGCTCAGCAACAAATCCAGCTCACTAAAGGCTAGATTAACAGTGTTTTTGTGTCGCAATGGGGCCCAACCAAAAGCTATTGTTGTCCTCAAATTGCAGGGGGATTATCTTCCAAATGGCTTGTTTGCCAGTCCCGTCTGTGTTTTGCGCCATCTCTTTGCCCCAAGGGAACAAAAATTTTTGTTTAAGAGTTGTTTGGAGTTTCAAATGGTTGCTTTTATGCAATTGGTTGACAGAAATCCCAAATTACTGCTCATGCAGGGAGCTTTGCTTGCTATATTCTTGGTAGGTGGAGAATGGGATGTCAGCCCAACATGTAACTGTCACATAGGAAAAGCGCTCCCTGGGGAGTGGATTGGAAAGACCCTGCTCAAGTCGGTTGACCCTAAATGTGATATTTCTCTTTCCCTTATCTTCTGCTGTGTCTCTTTTTTCTTCCTCCCTCAGCTCCAGGTTGGGGTGGGCCCCTCGCTCGCTTGCTCTCCTGTCTCTGGGGCAGTGAACTCAGGCTGTTGCGGATTCTTTGGGTGGTGGGGATGTAGCCAGTGCAGTTTAGGGGAGGAAGTGACACATTTTGGGGGTGGGGAGAAGGAAACATTTCTGTGGCCATTTGATTGATGTGAGTGCAAAAAAAAAAATCTGGTTGAAGCAGTTTAGGTTGTTGCGATGAGTCCGTGGCAAGATAAAATCCACTCGTGATTGAGAGATGCTTGGACAGCGAACAGGAAGAGAAATGGGGCTGGGCCCCTAAGAATGGGGAATGGGGGTAAAAACCTTAGTGTGCTTGCTCAGGGAGAAGTGGGAACGGCTCTGCCTCACCTGCCTGTTAGCCTTGGGCACCAGGTAGCAATGTCCCCCAGGAGCAGGGCCTCCCGAAGCACAGGCTGGCTCCCCCTGTGCTGACGTGGTCTCCCTGGGACAGCGTTTCTGCCTGAGGGCGCAGCCGCACCGGGGGAGCCCTGTGCGGGAAATGCTGATCAAAGAGCGCGGCGAGAGTGAGGGGCTTCCATCTTCAGCAAAGAATTGCCCACTGCCACCGCCAAATTGGAGGGCCCGGTGAAGGGTTTTGTTTCAACAAAGTTATGTTAATATTGTCAGGCAGCGTGCCGGGTCACTGAACTGATGTGGGGAATTGTCATAATATTGACGGGAAGTTTGGCAAGTTAATTTTAAATCTGTCACTCCTTCCCCTCGCATTCTCTCGTTCCGTAATAAAACTCCGCCATGATTGCGGGGCTCTGCTGACAGCTCCGCTGGAGCCTGCCTGAAATGACTGGTTGCGCTCCCCCATCACCGCTTCCCTCCTCCTCCTCCTCGTCCCCCAGCAGCACACACGCATGCACCAAGCAAACCCCGGATAGTGTTTAGGCACCAAATGTCAGGGTGCTCAGACAGCAGTTCTCCCTCCCGCTCCCCCGAAACAACCTCGTCTTGCTGTGACTGCTGCAGTATGGAGTGGGGACGGGATTTCAATGAAGGGGAATGCTGGAAGTAGGGAACCTTTATTTCTTGAAGTCTTCCGAAGGAGCTCCTGTCAATAATGAAGCTTGGCTCACCGAAGGTTCAGTCACCATTCCCAGGGTTGCCCTCTCCTTGGGATCTATTCAGATGGGCTGGATGTGGAAACACCTTGAAGTTTTCTGTCATGTCTAAGGTCTTACTAATTAACACCCTGAGACTCCCTGCAAAGGGAATGAGCCGGCAGGTTCGCTGAATAAGTCTGGCTGAGCTGGAGAGCTGCAGAGAAGTCACTGAAAGTTTTCTCCCAGTTTGCCCTGGGTCCGGCGTAAGGCCTTGGGTGGCTTCTTTGCCTCACTGTCAGTCATTGCAAAGTTCTGCTCGGGGACTCCTGGAAATACCCGCTGCACCTCCCAGCCTCGGCCAACAGCTGCATGCCAACAATCTCTCCTGCCCAACTTCCAGGCTCCCCCTCCAAGCTGGCTGCAGAGCTCACTCCTGCCCCTGGATAGGTAGATGTGCATTGCCACAGGCCTTTGAGGGACTCTGCCAGGGGATGTACACGAGCCCAATGCTGAGTGTATGTTACAGGTCCCCCTCTGTGCCAATCCAGTTTGTTACAGCCTCCAGCTAGGGAGCTTTAGCAGCTCATGCTCCTAGCTCTGCAGGTCCTCAGCTCCGTCCCTAGTGTGTTGGCTGAGATGGTTGCAATCGCACACGCAGGTGTGATTTTAAAATGAGCTGGTTGCTGTGGGTGAGAGCATGCCGTGAGCGCTCCTAACCCACCAAACTGGCATCTCTATTTCCTGGTGCACCGTCAGAACCCATCGCTATCATTACACCTACTGGCCCAGCCAAGATCATGGCCCCATTGTGCTCAGCGTTCTACGTCCCCATTGTCAGAGACAGTCTCTGCTCCAAACAGCCCACAGCCTAGCTAGATAGACAGGGGAAGGGGAAATTGGTGGGAGGTGACTTGCCCAAGGTGACACAGCAGGTCAGTAGCAGAGTCAGGGGTAGAACCCACATCTCCCGAGCCCAGCTCAGGTCCCTTTCCACTGGATCTTGTTGTGTGTGGCTGTCTGACATGGGTAGATCTGTGGGTCAGGTTACCTGTAGCTCCTATGCAAGTGAGTAAGGGGGGTGGAGCATGGGTAAGGTGCCACATAGGTGCCGAGCCCCAGGATCCAACAGGGGGCACTGTTTATGAATGCAGGGCAGTTGCACACCCAAAGCAACATGGCTGGCATGGCCATACCACCCCATTCCCGGGCGCCTTGCAGTGACTGAACTGTGATGCTCGGGTCTGGTTCACCTGGCAGCTCCTCGGCGAGCACTTCCCCAGCCCCCGTAGCATAATAAATGTAAAGTCTGTAACTATGTTAAATTAATTTCATTGATCCTTTCCCCCATCTTCTCTTTGAAACACCTGAGTGCGGCAGGTATAATTGGGCTGTTTATTATTCCAGTGCCGGAAAGGTCCGCACCTCCCCGTACCCCAGTTGGCTTGTTTACCTATTACCCTTCAGGTTTGGATAATGTATAGAGCTCCTTTCCGGTGGCTGGCTTCCATTTCATTCCCTTTATTATTTGTTGCTGTGATTCTATTACCGTTCACGACTCGGAAGCCGCAGATGTATTGGTGACAGCCCAGCCTGATGCCACAGGCACAGCATCTAAGGACTGGACCAAAGTGTGCTGGCTGAGGTGGTAAATGCGTCATTAGCAATTTAGGGCCATGTGCTGCCCGCAGAGAAGCCAGCACTGTTGAATCCCGCGCTCTAAGCAGCCTTGTGCTGCAAACCCCACAGTCCTTATTTTTTTTTTTAAACAGAACCCTCCTGCGATCCCCCCATTTTTAAATGTCCAGTCCTGATGCCTAGAGGAAAGGTGATAATCTGGCCTGCATGCCAATGTCTCCAGCAAATGAGCTCCCAAGTCCCCCTGACACAAATCCAGGCGTAATACGGGGGAACAAAATGACACAGTAAACCCCGTCTCTGATCAGGCTGGACACATTTGTCAGCAGTCAGATCTTTGGTCCATCTAGCCTGGCATCCCAGCAGTGGCTAGTATCTGATTGTACAGTGGTTGGCCAGCACTGCCCCTCCTCAATAAAGCATGTAGACAATTAGCATCCTGCTTGGTAACCTAGGGCAAGTCATATCACTGCCTGGTGCCTCCGTTTCCTTATCTGTAAAATGGGGATAATGGTACTGAGTGCCTTTGGAAAGTGCTTTGAGATCTATGGATGAAAAGTGCTATGTAAGTGCTGGGTGGTGGTATTTATTTATTTATTTATTTATTATGCAATGTTATACACATGGGAAAGAGTAAGAGGGGGAGTTCCTTCCTGACCAGCCCCAGGAGAGTCTAGTGTGCATGCACTTTGATTACTCTTATTAACCTAACTCTCACAGCTAGAGGTTTTCTCTCCCCCCACCCCACTCTCCTGCTGGTAATAGCTTATGTAAAGTGATCACTCTCCTTACAATGTGTATGATAATCAAGGTGGGCCATTTCCAGCACAAATCCAGGGTTTAACAAGAACGTCTGAGGAACGGGGGGAGGGGGGGAAGGAATAAACAAGGGGAAATAGGTTACTTTTTATAATGAATCAACCATTCCCAGTCTCTATTCAAGCCTAAGTTAATTGTATTCAATTTGCAAATTAATTCCAATTCATCAGTCTCTCATTGGAGTCTGTTTTCGAAGTTTTTTTGTTGAAGGATAGTCACTTTGAGATCAGAAATGGAGTGACCAGAGAGATTGAAGTGTTCTCCGACTGGTTTATGAATGTTATAATTCTTGACATCTGATTTGTGTCCATTTATTCTTTTACGTAGAGACTGTCCAGTTTGCCCAATGTACATGGCAGAGGGGCATTGCTGACACATGATGGCATATATCACATTGGTAGATGTGCAGATGAACGAGCCTCTGATAGTGTGGCTGATGTTATTAGGCCCTGTGATGGTGTCCCCTGAATAGATATGTGGGCACAGTTGGCAACGGGCTTTGTTGCAAGGATAGGTTCCTGGGTTAGTGGTTCTGTTGTGTGGTATGTGGTTGCTGGTGAGTATTCACTTCAGGTTGGGGGGCTGTCTGTAGGCAAGGACTGGCCTGTCTCCCAAGATTTGTGAGAGTGTTGGGTCATCCTTCAGGATAGGTTGTAGATTCTTGATGATGCATTGGAGGGGTTTTAGTTGGGGGCTGAAGGTGACGGCTAGTGGCGTTCGTTATTTTCTTTGTTAGGCCTGTCCTGCAGTAGGTGACTTCTGGGAACCCTTCTGGCTCTATCAATCTGTTTCTTCACTTCCGCAGGTGGGTATTGTAGTTGTAAGAATGCTTGATAGAGATCTTGTAGGTGTTTGTCTCTGTCTGAGGGGTTGGAGCAAATGCGGTTGTATCGAACCTGGATTTGTGCTGGAAATGGCCCACCTTGATTATCATACACATTGTAAGGAGAGTGATCACTTTAGATAAGCTATTACCAGCAGGAGAGTGGGGTCGGGGGAGAGAAAACCTTTTGTAGTGATAAACACCCATTTTTTCGTGGTCTGTGTGTATAAAAACATCTTCCGTATTTTCCACAGTATGCATCCGATGAAGTGAGCTGCAGCTCATGAAAGCTTATGCTCAAATAAATTGGTTAGTCTCTAAGATGCCACAAGTCCTCCTTTTCTTTTTGCGAATACAGACTAACACGGCTGTTACTCTGAAACTTGTCACAGTTTGGCGTCCACCGTATTTACCTGGGGTGGCCCTCTTTTATGAGGCCTGTTCAGGGTGCTGCAATTGTGGACAATCCTGGGACAAAATGTTGACAGTACCCGGCTAATCCCAGGCATGGTTGTACTTGTTTTTGTTCATTGAAGGGACGGGGCAGCTCATTAAAGCATGGACTTTGTCCACCAAGGGTCACAACTGGCTACCTCCTATTGTGTACCCTAGGTATGTAACTCCGTGGGTCCTAATCTTGCATTTTGCCAGATTGGCTAACAAGCCTGCATCTGCAAGGGATTGAAGTACTGCCGCTACCTATTTCAGGTGGTCCCTGCAATTCTGGCTCTAGGTGACAATGGTGTCCAGATAGGCAGCATCATATTGTCCATGGAGTTGCAAGATTTCATCCATCAGCCTCTGGAATGTGGCAGCTGCACCGTGGAATCCAAAGGCCGTAGTATGGAACTGGTACATCCATAGGAGGTTGAGAAAGCTGACTTGTCCCTGGAGTCGGGTGTAAGGGGAACCTACCAGTACTCTTTGGAAAGGACAATAGTAGATATATACTCGGTTGATCCTAATCGTTCCACCCTTGGCATGGGACAGACCTCAAATGTGGATATTGCATTCACTTTGCAGAAGTCTATACAGCAGCGTAGTGGCCCATCTGACTTAGGGACCCAGGTGAGGGGGCTTCTCCACTCACTGTAGGACTCCTCTACCACTTCTACATCTAACATTGCTTGAAGCACCTGACGGATTACAACCCCACACTTTCCGGGGCAGGGAGAGGGCTTTCCTTCACTATTTTTGTCCTGGTGCTGTTTCAATATGATGAGTGGTTTGTCTTCCATACAAGATCTCAAAAGGTGAAAAGCTCATGGAGGACTGAGGGACTTCCTGGATGGTCAATAAGAGGGGTGGGTGTAGTTGGTCCCAATATTTGGGGTCGGCAATCACAAACTTCCTCAACATTTCTTTTAACATTTTATGAAAACATTTCAGTAGGCCAGCTGTTTTCTGATGGTAGACTGATGGTCGCAGTATCTTTACTTTCAATAGGTTGCACAGTTCCTTCATCAACAAGGATGTGAAATTTGAGCCTTGGTCTTTCAGGGTTTCTTTAGGAAACCAGTTTCCTGAGCTCAGTTGCTGTGGGGGCTGCATTAGTCAATCGTAGTGGAATGGCCTTGGGGTATCTCATGGCATAATCCAGGATGATGAAGATGTGCCGGAAGTTGGCAACACTCTAATCCAGGGGTCCCATCAAGTCTATTCCTATCATTTCACATGGTACATCCACAAGAGGAAGTGGAAGGAGAAGTGCCTTGGGGATGCCCCTGTGGCCAGCTGACATTCTGGGCAGGATCTGTAATAGTCACTGACCCACCCTGGGGCCAAATGTCCAAAGTGCTATTTTTAGTGCCCTAGTTCAAGCAGAGCTAGCGCAAGTCTCTCTCTACCTGGGCTGGGAGGCTCACTCCCAGCAGCAGCGTAGACGTACCTGAGAAGATTACCTAGGCCTCTTATTTGCTCCAGGTGGGAACTGGTGCATTTCATGGAATCTGCATCAATATTCACCCCCTGCTGTCAAGTCTTTTCCCAGAGTCTAAGCTTGCATTTGAAAAATTACGTTGCCAGTCTGCACGGTTGCAAAGAAAGCTTTAAAAACACGACCAGAGGGTAACCCAGCATGGGCCGTCCCCACCTCAGAATAAAGGCGGTTTAATTTTTCCTGCCTTTGCCAATAGATTTCAATGAACACTTTTTAAAACACCCAATTCACACCACCATGGGGGAGGGGGAGACAGGACAAGCTCGCAGAGCTTAACCAGATCCAGCAAACTGATTTTTTTAAAGGTGTTAAGCCCTGACTACAGGAGGTGGTAAGTGGTATGTAAAATCATGTTAATTAAAAGGTCAGCGAGGATTTTTTTAAGCACCTTTTTTCTCGAGAGCCACTGGTGTTGTCTTCTGGATTACACGACACTAGATTTTTTGAAAAAAAAATCTAGTGTAGACACACTGTGGTGTCTGGAGACAGCCTGAAATAATAGCTCCGAGAGGTGTGATCTTCTCCCAGTCTTCTCCACGGGGTGTTAATTTTGAAACCCTGAGGGGCAGGACGCGATAAAATGAGTGTAATATTAAACTGAACGATAGAGGGTGCTGTGCTGACTCCATTTTTCATTTTCCTATTTAATGCCACGAAACCTCCAATAGGGAACCTGCTCAAAGCAGATGTGGGATTGCCTTTCCGATGCGTAATTTCAGCTCGTTGCAAGCTCCACATTGCCTTGCCTTGAGCCCGCTGCTGCAACTGACTCTGCAAAAGGCTTGAGGGAGGCGTGGAGAATAACGTCCCCTTGAAACTGCAGTGACGCCCCGGTGCTTGAGGATTTGTATAGAGGATGAAGGCGAAGAGGCTCTGGGGCGCAGTTCCCTGCCCTTCCCACTGAAGGTGGGGGGGAATTTGGCAACGCAGGGGGACATGGAGGGAAGGGACCTCGTTCCACTCTGGCCAGTGGCTAGCATAGATTGAAATATGAAGTGGGGTGGGCGAGAGGAGGGCCTTCTCGGCCACAGCGGTGTAACGAGTTGGCCCTAATTAAAAGCCAGCCTAAAAGCGAAGCATCCCAGACAGCACAGCTAAGGCAAGCAGAGTTTGTCAGAGTGAGACCTAAAGTGCATCCTGCCACTTTCCTTCTGTCAGAACTATCCCGCTCCCTGCCCAGCACTGAACAACAACCTCCAGTGCTCATCCGCTTTGCTCACCCCATTAAACATAGCGGTCCCTGCAAGGGACCCTGGAGCTACGCAGAGAACCTTCTGTTTCTGACTACAGGGCCATGGTCTGCTCTCACAAACTGGAGATGCCACTGAAGCCAGCAGTGGGGAGGGGGGGAAGGTGCGTAAATGAAAGGGGCCTCCTCCTGGTTTAATTCCATTGGCTTCAGTAGCATTACTCCTCCTTTACGCTGGTGCAACACAGCAGAAACAGGGATCACCTTCCCCAGCTGTGTCTACAAATCGCTGGGTAATGTCATGACCACTAGCAGGATCCGTAGCTGTGAGAGTTAGGTTACTAAGAGTAATCAAAGTGCATGCACACCAGACTCTCCTGGGGCTGGTCGGGAAGGAACTCCCCCTCTTACTCTTTCCCATGTGTATAACATTGCATAATAAATAAATAATAATAATTAATAATACCACCACCCAGCACTTACATAGCACTTTTCATCCATTTGTAGTGATAAACACCCATTTTTTCATGGTCTGTGTGTATAAAAACATCTTCTGTATTTTCCACAGTATGCATCCGATGAAGTGAGCTGTAGCTCACGAAAGCTTATGCTCAAATAAATTGGTTAGTCTCTAAGGTGCCACAAGTACTCCTTTTCTTTTTGCAAACTGTGACAAGGCCTTTAAGACACTCAAGGAGTGTCTATGTAGAGAACCTGTCCTTTTCAACTTGGACTGGAGGCACCTGTCAGCAGCTTGAGAACTGTGAATACAATAAAATACAAGAGCAATGGAGAAATCTGAGGATCTGGTTCCACATCCAGCTCAGGGCCCTGCTGACTTCCCAGCCCCGCTCACACTTTGCTCTCTTGAAATGGTCCTCCTCCGTGCCAAGCCCAGGTGCCATGGACAAGGAGAATAAGAAACACAGAGCTGCTCTCAGTGCCAAATGGTTTTATCCTGACCCCCTAGGGAACCACCTCCTTAGTCTGTCCCCACTGGACAAACTTGTCTGATGTGATCCTGTCACATTTATGTCACTGCGCTGGGCCATTGCATCATGATGTGACGGTGCTGCATCAAAACGTCACCCTGCTGCAGCGCCCCTCTGTACTGAGAGAGCACGCAGGGACCAGAGGCATGGATTACGAAATTCCCTGCTGCTCGCAGAACAGCGTGATCTCCGCAAATATCGCCAGCGTTGCAACACCGTGACTATTATAATGGGCCCGGAATGGGATTCCAAGATCCATGAATGTTCCAGTCTGTGCGTGTTGAGTCCGTGATGATGAAACCAGGGGCTCAGATACTCAGGTGACCGGGGCCATAATAAGCAGCCAGGTAGACAGAAATACCAGGTTAGTTGTGACCCTAGCTCTGGCCCCAGCTGCCACATGCACAGGGAGGAAAGTGAACTTTGAGCTTTTCCTGACTGGTGACTCAGTGAAACTCACCACCAGACCACAGGTGGGCAGCGAAATCTGGAGCCAGTCCTGGGATCTCCTGTCCTGAGGAGCAGTTCTGCCCGCAGTCATGGGATACTCTGCTCAGAGCAACAGTCTGCAGTGCAGCCCAGAGGTGCGACTGGACTGCTGCTCAGGCGTGTTGATTCCCAGACCTTTGCAGCCAATGGAGAGACATGCATTGACTTCAGTGGACTTTGGATCAGGCTTGTGCTTAGGAGAATTTCCCTTCCACAAAGCAGTGAAGCATCTGCTTTTCTCCCCAAAGCCACTGAGACGCGGCTTCCCCTCCGCCACTCCTCCATCTCCACCCCTGATAGCATGTCTGTGCAGATGTTTGTATTCTCTGCAGCTGATGAAAATATTCATTATCTCGTTAGCGGCTGTGGTGAAGGAAGCTCGGATTTGCATTTCCACAGATAATCACCCAGCACAAACAGAGCCTGTCACCCGGTGGCACTAATTGGGCAGAACACTAATCTGCCAAGGAAGAGGAAACCCCCACAGAAAGGAGGGGAAATGGCATCCTTCCTCACTCCATGCAGTGGGTGGCCAGGAGGGGAGGCAGGGAACAATCCCCACTCCACACAGGCCGAGCATCAAGAGGAAAGGGGAGCTGAGGCTCCGGATGGAATTACTCTGAATGGGCTGAGCACTGGGGAGATGGGCTGGATGGACTCCTCCCTCTTTGCTGGGGAAAGGGGGCTGGAGTCGGAGCGGATACCTAAGATGGATTTACTCCATTTACGTGGACTGAGTATCGGGGATGGGTGAGGTTCAGAACAGGAGCAGATTGCCCATTCTGAAGGGGGCAGGAGAGAGAGAGAGAGTGTGTGTGTGTGTGTGTGTAAAGGGTCGGGGAGGATACAGCAAGGGCCCAGCGTGGAATTGCCCCTCTGGGCAGCCTGAAAACTGATCAGATGGAGGGGCAAGGGGGAGCAGAATTATTCCCTCAGAGTGGCGAGGCACTTGGAAGCCGGGCCCAGAGCAGGTGTAGAGGATGAATTACCTCATCTGCGTGTGGGCTGAGAACAGGGAAGGGGATGGAGTGTGGTCAGAACAGGAGCCTAGACTGGAATTGCCTCTTCTGTGTAAGCTGAGCAGCTGGAGTGGAGAGGGCACAACTGAGGTTATGGTACATCTTGGGGAACTGAATTTTCAGTCTTCTCTGGAGTTAGTGCAATGCAAAGGTGGGCATATGCCTCCACACTCAGCGCCTGAGTTTAGGGAGCACTCGTGAGACGGGAGGCACAGGTTGTATGGGACAGGGGGATTCTTACAACACTGAGCTGGGTCAGGGAATGCCCATCCCTCGAATGACGTGATTCCGATTGCACATGGGGCTGCTCCCCCGAGTAGTGTTGTTACTTTCCCAGCAGAACTGTTTCTCTGCACACTTGTTCTTTGATTTTTGCACCTGACTTTGTGGGAAAGGCCAGCACGTCCCCATGAGACAGTCCCTCTCCCAAGCCAGTCAGCGTTCCTAGAGCGGTGTGGGATGATGCGCTGCTTGAAATGAGAGGGCTTCTGTATCCTAACTGGCTGATGAGGACATAATTTACCCCCTGCCCGGAGTCCTGAATAGTCTAGTAGTGTCCATGTGCCATCAGGAAATGAGGTGGAATGAGTGGGAATGAACCAGATAGAGATGGGCCAGTGAAACTAGAGAAGGGCCTTGGACCCAGGCACTGGGCTGATGAGTGTATAATCCCCCCCCAGCACCACATCGGTCTCTGTCTCCCCCTCTAGTGGTCAGCCCACGTCAGAAGATATGAGCTGACTACAGTTACCAGCTAATGAAGTTACTCCTTTAGCCGAAGCAATGAAAGTAGGTGCAGGATTCACACCCCAAGGCAGTAGGGGACCAGTATAAATGCTGAAGCAGACTCCTAGATGAATAGAGGATTGCAGGGCAGTGGCTTGTGGATTTGCTTTTGTTCACCTTGCTGCGTTCTCAAACACTCGGTGATTTCCCTCGTCCCTTCCCCGCAGCACTGCTGTTCAGTTTTGGCTCCTCTTGTACTAGCTCCCAAGATACATGAAGGGTTCCCCCCCCACCGCCTTTCATTATCCGGGTGGGAACATTCCAGATTCTGGCTAGAGATTGTCTAGCTGACCTGTTAGGTCTTTCTCATCTCTAACGTTTATGCTTCTCTTTATGCCTGGGATTATTGCATTGTTCATATAGCCCTTTTTGTCCCAAGGGACCCAAAGTGCTTTATAGCCTTAAAGTGATACCCAGACTTATCCAGAGGGATTGCTTCACCCACGTGCTGGAATTCAGCTGCCTCGGGTTGGGTGCTGCAGATTGTTCAGCAGGGCACAGTGATGTGGCACAGCACTCGAGGATGAGAAGTGAAGAAGAGTCCCCATATTCAACCGAAAATACAGGGGGAGTGGGGGAGGGGGAGGGAGGCAAGATTTGATCACCAAAAACGGAACTGGGTCAGGATACTGGGGTTAACACCCTGTATCCCTGCAAAACATGTTGTGGAACCATCAGCGACAAGAAGCGGTCCGTTTCGTATGTCAAACAAAAGACGCCATCTCCTACAGAACGGTGCCCCTGCCAGCACCACAGACATTGGTTCAATAGTAACGCTGAGAGAAGACACACCCACTAGATCATTAATGCTACTTCTTATGAGCACCAAGCTGGTCCTCAGAGAGCTCCCATCCAAGGGCTAACCTAGTGTGGCATTGCATGGCTTTGGAGAATCATTGCTCCAGGCAGTGTGACTGCAGATTTCTGAGCCCGACAGTGTTGTCCCTGGACCCTGCCAGGTGTCAAACAATACCTGCTTCCAGACTGTGTGGGTCTTGGTTGAACAGATTGAATGGATGACTAGAAAGCCGTTCCCCGTCCCAAGCTATCATTTCAGAGGCCAACTCTTGTGCAGGTTACACTTTAACATGGACAGTGAAGATGTCAAGCCAAGCTCTGGGGCATTCTTCGTGGCTTAATTGGACTGGCCCTCCACCAAAGGCTGACAGTCACAGAGAACATGCTGATTGGCCTCCCTTTCTTATTGTCACATCCCAGCCCCAGGGGGTGTATGAAGAACTGTAGAAATATAGGGCTGGACGGGCCTTCAAGAGGTCATCTAGTCCAGCCACCTGCTCTGAGGCGAAACCAGGTAAACCTAGATCATCCCTGACAGGTGTTTGTCTAACGGGTTCTTAAAATCTTCCAAAGATAGGGATTCCACAACCTCCCTTTGTAGCGTGTTCCAGTGCTTAACTCTCCTTATAGTTAGAAGATTTTCCCCCTAATATCTACCCTAAATCTCCCTGGCTTCAGATTAAGCTGATTACTTCTTATCCTACCTTCAGGGGACATGGAGCACTATAGATAACTGTCCTCTTTATAACAGTCCTTAACATATAGAAGACTCTTATCAGCCCCCCCCCCCCCCCCCCCCGTTTAGTTTTCATTTCTCAAGACTAAACATGCCCAGGTTTTTTTAACCTTTCCTCATAGGTCAGGTTTTCTGAACTGTTTGTCACTTCTATTGCTCTCCCCTGGAGTCACTCCAGTTTATCTACATCCTCCCTGAAGCGTGGTGCCCAGAACTGGACACAGGACTCCAGCTCTGGCCTCACCGGTGCTGAGTAGAGTGGACCATGACTTCCTGTGTGTTACGCACGACACTCCTCGTAATACTGCATCATGTTGTTGACTCATTGAATTTATGATCCACTGTAACCCCCAGCTCCTTTTCAGCAGAACTGCTGCCTAGCCAGTTATTCCCCATTTTGTAGTTGAACATTTGTTTTTTTTTCTTCCTAACTGTAGTACTTTGTGCTTGTCTTTGTTGAATTTCATCTAATTGATTTCAGACCAATTCTCTAACCTGTCAAGGTGGTTTTGAATTCTAATCCTGTCCTCCAAAGTGCTAGCAACCCCTCCCAGCTTGACGTCATCCGCAAATTGTATAACCTTGATGTGCATTGGACACCTCCCATCTCTACACTAGGAGGTTAATGCCCAATGTGAGACTGCATGGCCACAGCCCGGTGCTCAGAAATATAGGTCCAGACGCCCGGCACTGATCCAGGATTCCCCTCTCTTCTTGTTGATTTCATACCCACATTCTGTTCTGCCTTCCATATTTTCCCAGCAACAATTCTAGACTGTCTGAGGGCTGGGACAGGTGCTGGAGTCTCCCCACGAGCCTGCAGGCTCTTTAACAGCATCCCTCGAGAAGGAAAGCTCGGTGCACATTTGTCACTTCATTTCCCCTCCTGTCTGCCATGCTGGCGGCTGGGAGTGCAG
The DNA here is from genome assembly GCF_965152275.1 of Natator depressus. Classification (NCBI taxonomy): domain Eukaryota; kingdom Metazoa; phylum Chordata; order Testudines; family Cheloniidae; genus Natator; species Natator depressus. The sequence goes on along the minus strand of NC_134249.1, from coordinate 10,564,632 downwards.
CTTAGTTGGTGAGGTGGATGGCGCAGAATAGCAGGACACAGCGCCTGCCCCCACCTCTGCTTTCAGGGGGATTGCACCGGATACCAGATGTCTGATTACCTGAAGGCAACAAGTGAACACCTGGAGGCACAACTGGCCTTGCCGCTTGTCATTAAGAAGCCTGGCCCTTAATTGATGCAAACGAACAGGTCCCTTGCAGATGGCAAGTAGCGCAGAGAGGAGCTGACCTCAATGAAAGCCAAGGCAGAAGGGATGTGCATCTACCCACATGATCCTAAAACTGGGGTCTTTAGCTCTCACTTGGCTGGAGAGCAGAGTTGTTAACTTCACCCAGTGCTGCAGGTGCATCCACTCTGCACCGGCTCAGCGAGGGCAGCATGTCACGGCTTCCATAATTAACTTCACACACAGCAATGCAGCATCGCAGAAGCCGTCACAAATTTTAGCTAATTAACCATATGGTCTGGCTGCCTGACATGCTGCCTAATCGCTGGTTTTCCAAGCACTCATCCACAGGTGCTGCTTTCTGTGCCGACACGAAGATGCAGGAGGCTCCCAGAGAGATTCTCCGTTCTTGGCTTCTTCTGTCTTCAGATGCATCTAGGTGCTCACCCTTCCAGTGGAAACACCCCACAGCAACGGGCACTGGGTCCCAAACTAGAGGTAGAAGTGAGCATTGCAGGAGGCAAGTGGTTTGCATTGATTCTGATTATTAGGAGACAGGCTGACAGCTAAACAGACAGGACATGGCACTGCTGTGAGGAAGCTTGCGCTGCTGTATGCCCACCTGGCATAAGCTGCCCTAATGGGCACTGCTGCCATGAAGCTCACACTGCAGCAGCCCTGGCTGGCATAAGGGGGGGCACTGGTCTGAGGAAAAGTCGGCACATTAGCTGTGTTGAAATGACTTTGTCAGCATGCCAGCATATGAAATGTGTGGTGATATTACAGATCTGCCACTGCCCGTGGCTGTTTTTCCTCTCCTAATGACTAAGAGAGATAAGACAAAACCTTTTCTATTAGTTTCTCCCACACTGCAGTGGGTTTCTTATTTTCCAAACCTCATTAGCGTTTGTAATCCCATGGTGGTAGCCAAGAGCAGCCCAAGTTGCCCTGGGGGGGAGGAGAGCAGAGAAGAGAGCAAGAGAGCTGTGATGTGTAGCCCAACATTAGCACTGATATTGCCTGGCTTCCAGAGCCCCTTCTTAGTCCCTTCCAAACTCTTATGTCTCCTCTGAGCCTTAAAGGTAAACGACAAAGATTAGAAGAAAAAATGCTTCAGATCACGAGTTGTTAAGGGAATCTATGTGCGTGCGGCGTGGAGACCTGCCAGCGCATTTATATTGTAAAGACAGATATTTAAAAATGAGCTCCCCACCTGCCCGGCGTCACGGTCCAGGGGTTCCCATTTCCCTCAAACAGCTGCTGACCCTCAGTCGATGGAGAGAACCGTACAGAAAGATGTCAGGTGACAGGTATCCGGCATGATAGCTCTTGCTAGTCCCACACTGACACAGGGGAAAAAATACCAAGGCTGACATTTTGAAAGGTGCCCAAACCTCATCGGAATTCAATGCAAGATGAGCACCAAACTCCCATAGGCTCCTCTGAAAATGGCAGCCACAATCTGGGGTGAAGTCCTGGCTCCACTGAAATTGATGGGAGTGGCTCGGTGCTGCTGCAATACAAATAATAATAATTAGCAACCAATCATAAAATTGCTGAAGCAAAATTGTTTTGAACAGTTGCAAATAGCGCCCACACATCCATGAGATCAAACCCTTTGACTCGTGTCACCACCAAAGTAAAAGCTTGGAGGAGGAATCGAATTGGTTTAATCCACTTGACTCTCACATAAAGTGTTGAAATACACATACCCCGGTCCATTTCAGAGCAGCTACAGTCTAGCAGGCATGTGTGCTGTTCTGCAGACTTTGCCTTTGTTCAATCTCGCATCCAAATATTCACTAGGGTGAACCTTGCTTAGCTTATGAGAGCCGACAAGGTCACTCCCGTTTGCTGTCATTAACATAATGGAGCAGGAGACGTTGAATACCAGATACCCCCTCAAGTACTAAACAGCTTCAGACCTTTGAAAACAAGCCCAGCTAGCCACATCAGCTGCTTTGAAGCATCTACAGTCTGCCCCTTGGATAAGACAGCCAGAGCATGGGGCTGGGGGTCAGGATGCTCAAGTTGAATCCCAGTGCTGACACTAATCTATTCTGCTAAGGAAAGGCAGGGTACACCGAGACTCGGTCTCCCCTCCTGTAGAATGGAGCTGTCACCTGTTTCCCAGGGACACTATGCAGTATAGTAGATCAATTGTGTTTGTCACGCACGACGGGTCAGACTGAGAGGTGTCTCATCGCTGGACCCAGCCACAAAGCAATTGCTGCCCTGCTTGCTCCTGGCGGCAAAGGGAGTAATTGACTGCAGACCTGAAAGCTTTGTGGTTTATTTCCTTCCCTGTTCCTCTGCCTGGGGAATGGAGGGGCAGGCGCCTTGCCCCCAAGTGCAGTGGGGGGAATAGCAGAAGTGCAGAGGCTCCGGACCTAAAACCAAACTCCCGAGCCAAGACTGTGCCGCACCAGAGCTGGATACAAGATCCAGAGGGGTCTTACTTGGCTGAGCAGGGGAGTGAGTCCCTCATACTGCCCTGCATGACCAAGTAAAACAAGGGCACAGTGCAGCCCTGCGTGTTTGCTCTAACTGGCCCATGGTTAAAGCTCCTCAGGACCCTGTTTTATGGCTGCCAGGTAAGTCAGGAGTTGAGCCGGGCTCGCTCCAGGTGACAAAGTCCAGGCTCTGCAGATGGCACATCAACCTTGCTGGAGGAGACCTCTCTCGTTCTGAAAGATGGGCTGGTCTCACTCTGAGCTAAGGTTGGTAGAGGCTCGGCATGCATGGTGGCAGGGGAGGGAGCCTTTCCACAGTAGTAGTCATAGATACTGATTTGGTGCCTATGCTGGGAGTAGTGAGTGGCCCTCTCACTTCCTAACATTGGGTCAGATCACAGCACTGTTAGGCTGTCTGCACTGCAAGTGAAGATGAGACTGTAGCATGTAGCCATACCCAGGCTAGCTTTAATCTAGCTAATGCTGGTAATGTAGACGTGGTGGCACAGGCTTCAGGGCGGGCTAGCAACCCGAGTACGTACCCAGGGCCCCCAGTGGATTTGTACTTGGGTAGCTGGCCACGTGTACAGTACTATTGTTATCCCGTGCTACCTGGATTAAAGCAGTCTGGCTACCCATGCTACAAGCACACCTTCCTTTGCAGATAGACACTTAACCCTGGCGAGCAGGGAGTGACACGAATAGGTCATCAAAACCGATCGGACTCAATCAGTGTAAGTGCGGGACTCGTGGTCTGGCTCACTGAGAGAGAGCTACCTTGGTGCATGTTATTGTACCCTCCACTCTGAGCTCTGGTGCAGCTAGGAAAGGTTAACCAGTCTGACCACTAATAATCATCCTTATTTCTCCACCAAATCTCCCCCCGTGTCACACGCACGTGCCCTAATGGAGGATTGCGAGTCTGACAGGCGTGAACTTTGAAAAACAAGTTGTGCCTGTGTTACGGGTGAGCAAAATAAAGGTTGCAGCTTTTTTCTTTTTTTTTTTTTTTGGCTACACAGAAAGCTGTCCATTTTTCATTTCACTCCTATTACTCAAGACCATTTTGCCCGATTTCCTTGAAACCCTCAGTGAGAAATTGACTTGGAGCCAAAGCAAAGCATAGGGAAATTTTAGCCCCAAAGGGTAGGATCTATTTCTTTGCAAAAGTTGTACAGGGGGCTGAAACCACAGAGGTTAGCGTGGAATTCCTCCAGCAATCATGACTCCATAATTAAGGTATAAATCTAGTGCCGTATACATTAACATCACACACTCCATATGCACAAGGCGTTGCTGTGGGAACCATAGCTTTTCGAATCTGCTTTTACACCGCACTGTGTTTCAGTGCGTTCCCAGCAGACGCTCCAGAGGAAGAAAGATCCATAGCCTGCTGCAAGATTTTGCCCACAGGAGAGAGAGTTTAGTAGAATAAATAAATAGCTGCATAATGGGGGGAGCGGGGAGGAGAAGCAGAATATAATAAAAAGGAAGGGGGGGTCGGGCTGCCTTGTTGGAAAGCCAGTCTGCCTGCACAGCTGAGACCAGTCCTCCCTGGCATGCGCTGGGATGGCTGGGCGGCTGAGGGTGTTCTTGATTTGATGGTTTTGGTGCAGTGCAGGTGAGAGATGGAGGAGTGACGATGCTGGAGACAGAACTTGGGTACTGCAGGGTAGCGCAGAACCCCATGCAGCCGTGGGCCTCAGCCCTGTTCCGGGGGAGTCGCCGCTGGGAACGACACCAACAGTGCTTTTAGCGGTATTAGGAATACTGCATATACTCCACTGGCAAAGCATCACCCAGTGTGGACACAGCTGTATTGGCAAAGCTGTGCTTTGTATGAGTGTCATAAAGCCACCCCCCCCCGCCCCCGAGCGAAACAAGTTATTCAGGCAAAGGCAGTTTTGCTGGTTTACTGCGTTTACACAAGTGGTGTCTGTCAGCACATCTCTCAGTCAGGGATCAGACCTTTTCACACGGAAGCCTGTAGTATAGACATGGTTTGAGACTGCATGGCCCATTCAGTCCTTTGGCTTCTCTACAGAGGTTGAGGGTGCCAGGTTGTGTTCTTTGTGGTGTGTTCTCGTCTAGTGGGGACTTGGGTGAAGCCCCCAGGGGCTGTCCTAGCCAGGGAAGAAGGGAGTCTGGCCTTGTCTCGAGAGGATTGCTTAGTTACTGTCATGCTCCTGCAGATCTGTCGTCAGCCTGAAGATGTTGGGATGGTCTCATCAGGAACGGACGTGAACCTGAGTGCACTTTTTCCCCTCGGATCCTTTCATATGCATGTGGTAGGAGCTGTCAGCCGGGTTTTTTTTCCGCACTTGTCTTTTATCCAGCTGCACGAACGGTGTCCAGGTCTTGATGCTTTTCATCTGCTTGGCCGGCACTTCTGCTAGGGAGCTGTCTCTGCCCAGCCTTGTTTGCTGACCCAGTTCCCGTTGTCCTTGATGTGCTGCACAGAGGATGGTGACAGCAGGTGGAACCCGGGGTAACAAGATTGTGGGGTTTGGAGAAAGGGATGGGGATTGTAGAGGCTGAACTAAACTGGCTCAGTGCACTAGAAACCTATGGCAGGCCCATATGCATAGGACAGGGTCTTCAGCACAAGGAGGGATGGCTGGAGATCGCTGCTAGGAAGGTCAAGTTTGAATAATGCAACATTTCTAGAGAGTGATGCTGACCGACTTGGCCACGCCATCCAGCCTGCTAGGCTGCGCTGACAATCTCTGCCTTCATCTTCAAAGCACTGGTTGGCCCCAACTGAGCCTCCCAAGCCCACTGCTAAGATGGGCAGGGGTACTATTGGGAGATGTGTCCCGGCCTCAGCATTTGGATCCACACTAAGATTTCAAACACCACACAGTTGGGGGCAGCTGGACCTTGGGGCTTTGGCTCACACCCATGTCTGGCAACCAACCTGGCTTGACGGATGGGGATGCAGAGATGCAGGGGGGGAAGTGATTTGCCCAAAGCCCCAGAGGAAGTCGCCATCAGAGCTGAGATTAGAAATGTGGCCTTTAAATTCCCTCCATGCTGAAGGGATTGTGGGGGGTCTAGGGCTTACAATGGGACCCCAACACCCCAAAGAGAGTTTGGGATTTCCTTCTCCGCACCAAGAGTTTTCTACTGGCTCCAGAGAGCCAGGGCTGAAAGGAGATGGAGTGGAAGTGCTCATGCCACTGAGGATGGAGAGCACTGCGGAGACAGAGATCTCTGGTGAAGAACCAACAGGGGGTTAATGGTGCCTGATACTTAGCAGCTTTCCACAAGTGTGGGTGAGAGTGTGGGTGAGCGTGTACTCCTTCGACTTGTCAGTTTCACTTCCCCACGTCTCATGGTTCTCCCTCATCCCTGCACAGTCTGGAGCCGGCTGGGCCTCCCCTCGCCCCGGCGCCGTCCTGGAGCCGGCTGGGCCTCCCCTCGCCCCGGTGCCATCCTGGAGCCAGCTGGGCCTCCCCTCACCCTGGCACAGTCCTGGAGCCGGCTGGGCCTCCCCTCGCCCCGGAGCCAGCTGGGCTTCCCCTCGCCCCGGCACTGTCCTGGAGCAGACCGGGCCTGCCCTGGCCCCAGTGCCATCCTGGAGCCGGCCTGGCCTCCCCTTGCCCCGGTGCCATCCTGGAGCCGGCCGGGCCTCCCCTGGCACTGATGGAGTTTAGTGGTCCTTAGACTCCACTGAAAGAGAGCTCAGAACAGCCCCAGCTCTCAGAGCAGAGCCCCCATCTCTAGGTGTCAGCGAAGGCCATGCTGTTTCCGTGCTCAGCCATTGTTGCCATGTGTGCTGCTGTGGCAGTCTGGCCTCGAGAAGACTGGGGAAGACAGCTGATGCTGTTTCTTCTTCACGAGCCGACCCCCTCGCTTCCCCAGTCCCGCTCCGTGTAGGAGCTCATGCATTTTGCAAGTGTCGTTTCTGTCAGGGCTCTGGAGTTGCGTTCTCTCTGCGGACAGCTGCCTGTTTATTTCCCCATTCCTGTGGGCATGTGTCATCCCTGCCATGCCTTTGTGTTCTCAAATCTCATGCTATTAGGGAAGAGGAGCCCAGGTTAGGCTGTCTGGAGGCTTCCTTGGCTGCGGTGCCGAGCGACATCGGCAGTGGGAGAGTGGCAGCGTGATTAGTATTCCACTGCTCGGATCAAAGAGCTGCCAAGACAGAGCCCAAGGCACTTGGCCAGCTCTGATGGACTGAATCATTTTCAGCACCTCACAGCTACGGTGCAGATAACTTTATATCAACGCACTGTAACCCCTGGGGAGAGGAGGAGGCAAGGAGCGCGTGGGGCAGGACTACGGCGCCACACCCCCACCCAGGACCTGGTGTGGGTGACAGGAGCAGGAAGGTCCCGGGCAGCTTTCTGCTTCCTTTGATCCAAATGCTCAGGGTAACGTCTCTCTTGCTGCAAAGCACCCCATGGGCTGGCCCTTCCAAACCGGTGTGTGCTATTGAGTTTGCAGCCTTTGCAACTGCAGAGCCATTGGCCCTTGGCACCTGCCGCCGTGCACCATGCACTGATGCAGATCTAGCTGTCCAACCCACGCACCCCCTTTTAGGGGTCAGTCTCAGGCCGTCTCAAATGTGCAGCCCTGAGCGCCTCCCTGGGACCGGATCTCCTTCCGTAGCAGGTGGTGGACCCACAACCAGGCAATCTGTTTGGAGCCAGAGGATTGTGTGTGTACACATACCCACGCAGCTCCGCATGAGCCGGGAAGCAGCCCTGGCAGGCGAGGATACGCTCCCTTTCTGGCGCGCTCATGATTTACCTTCCTGAAATACCTCAATTTAAATGCTAATTTCCCCAGAACTGAGGGGGGTAAAGCAGCTATTGAATACTGTTGGGCTGTTTCTTAATGGAGCTAAAACACTGGCACATATTCTTAATGTGCCAGGGAGGGGCAGGGAATGGAGTGCAGGCAGAGTTCTTCTCTCGGCTGACAGCATGAGGGGTGAGTGACTGACTGAATCTCCTGTCACTTTTGCCTCCCCTCCCGCCAAGTGTTTAGCGCCGGAGCCCCAGACTAGAACGGGAACAGATGTTCCTGTTTCCTTCATTCAGTGTCAGTGTGCTTCCCAGCCACTCTGCCCCCGTGCCGGGACACCTGGGCATCAGTCTGTCTGCCTCATAGCATCACACGGGATGGAGCTTCCCCACGATGCTCTCCTTTGGCCCAGCTGTGGGCAGCTCCTGGAAAGGCCCTTTCCTTGGCTTGGCGCATCAGCCCAGGAATAAAACCTGCCTCTGCCCCGTATGCTGATTGCCCCTGAAATGAGACACATTTCCAAGAAGCTGAGTCAGATCTGATCTCTCTCTCCCCACCCCGCACTCCCTCTCTCTGTATTTCCATTGAGCCCCGAGAGTTCTGCTCTCCTCAAGAGAAGGAGGGTTTTCTTCCCTTTCCTGTACAAACCAAATGGTATCATCTTGCCGCCAGAGGCTGTCATGTTGGCCCTCTGATCTAATGCAATGCACCATCTGCGTGCTCCGCTTCCTACCACAGGAGCCGGGCGGGAGCTGGCTTGCAGTGGAAAACAGCTCATGCCTTGGAGCAAGGGCATCTCCAGCCGGCAGCTGAGGGATTGGAAAGCTCGGGGCTCAGAGCTCACTGTCCTTCAAGGCAGCGTGCCAGCCCGGACAATGGGCTGCCACTGTAGAGCAACCGGCTGGAGTCCTCACTCTCCCCGGGCAGCGGGCTCTCTGTTCTGCTACCCCGCAGGGTCCCCTCTGTCCCACATGGGGCATTGAGCTGTCTCTGGACTTCTGCTCCCCAGAGTCTTCTAACCCCTTGCCCTTCTTACTCCCACATCGGTCTGTCTATCCCCTTGTTCCACACTGGCTCTGTCCAGCCCACTCACTCCGGTGGTTTGGCACGTTCTGCTGGGCTCTCTCCAACTAGCCCCAGCCCCAGTGTCAGAAGCCCGGACCTTTCCAAACTGTGTGTAACTGACTGCAGTAAGGGACACCAAAACCTTGGGCCAAATCCATCTCCGGTGTAACTCTAGCAAATCACAGCTCTCCTTGGAATAGGAGAACGTGAAGCTGGCTTCCTTCACCTTTCGCCAGGGTTAATGAGCCTTCTGGGTTACTCCTATCTTCTGTGCCCAGGGCTCTGCCGGACCATGAGACACTGCAGATACTCAGGCTCTTGGGCTTAGCAAGTTAGGGAGCTAGAGGGGACTGAAGATTGTGAAGGACACGGTGAAAACTGATTAGTCTATTCTTTTTACCCTGTCTCATTATACAGGAGCAGGGACTCACTCAAAATTAATGACCAGTAAATTCAGAATAAGTAATGCTACTTCATGCTGCACATAATCAGCCTGTGCAATTCACTGGTACAGGAGGACAGCGAATCAAATTCTGGGGTTAGATTTACCCTCTCCAAAGTGACTGTAAAAATAGGACTCCCTGTTTACTGTCTCCAAGTGCCTCTAGATCCGTTGTGCCCTGTTTACAAGTAAAAAGAGATTTCCAGCCCTCCAGCCTCAAGCTGGGATGGAAAGAAAAGTGGGCTCTTCTGAGCTTGCACAGTGGTAAAGATCCTGCCACTGAAAGTTACTTAAAAATTCAAATGATGCCCAGGCCAGGCTAGAATGTGGCTCACTCTCCCTAAGCTAAGAGGAACCAGAGCATCACCCTATTCTTGTCATTCTACTCAGCGTGTCAGATTGGTACAGCAGCTCTGTGGCGTGAAAAGGTGCCATTTTCACGGCGTTTCCTGGACATGACCACTCTGGCTGATAATTTGATTCTCATTAGTAGCTGTGCCAGCTAAGATAAGGGTAATTAAATCTTATCCTTCGGGGCATCAGCTAATGCACTATGCACAGATGCACTGGAGCGGGGTGGAGGGGAATGATGGCTGCTGTCCTCTGAAGCATCCCCTGTCTACCACTGCTGGAGGCAGGATACCCACATGCTGGCCTGATGGTCTGATCTAGCCCTGGAAATCCTGTGAGAAGCAAATGGGTTCATAATGAGGATGTCAGGAGAAAGTCTCAGTTCCCAAGAATGAGGGAAGAAGTGACAGTGCCCATCAGACCCCAAAAAAGGGTTTCTCAGCAGAATATTTTCCGAGTGGAAAATGATATTATCGTGAGGCTCTGGCTGTCTTTAAATGTAAATCCACCCTCAGTTATATCCAGCTTGGGCCATGGCACATCAGGCCTGTTGTTCAAACATCTGCACAGGATACCTCATGTTTTAACAGAATTGCACCATGAGACGATGCATGATGGATGTAGCCCCGCCCATGACTACCTCTCACAAGCTTGTGTCATCATATCTGCTCCAAAAGCGCACACCTGGGGCTCTGCCCAGTACCTGCTGCCCAGCAGCTCCCCTTAGCCTCCCCTCACTCCCATGGCATGGGCCAAATTTGAGGGAGCAGAGTTGCGACCTGGTGCGTGGGGTCACAATACCACTCAGGTTTGGCCTGTTGCAACACCACCTACCCAGATCCGGTGGTCTGGGGCCCTGTGCAAGTGCACTGCGTGCACGTTGGTTAATCCGGGCCTGGTTGTGAGGACGAATGAGTTAATTCAAAGACCAGCACTTTGAGGAGATACAGCGCTGTTATTACTAGAACTGAGTATTAACCATCTGCTCTGAAAAACAGAAGCATTAGGGATCGAAGTAATGGGGGGGGCTAATGTTTTGTTGTGGGGTGTTCATAGACGGCAGATATTTTGGACTCCACGTGGATCTGATTGGAGCCAAGTTTGTTCCACAGTTGGTAGAAACCGTGGAGTTGCTCACTCACAAACATACACGGTCACAGACACACACGTGCACTACCCCATGCAGATACACATACTCCCACGCCCGCCCACATGCAGATACCCATGAAAACACATGCATGTGTATATGCATGTAGACACCCATGTACATCATGACACATATGCCAGCAGACACACACACTCTGTCCCTCACCTAGACGTATGCGCACACGCTTTTCCGCCTGCACCGCTGGTAATTTGGAGTCTTTGAATCCCTCCTGAATCCTTTCCTCCCCTCTCTGATGTTTCTGTTCCTTGCACAGAGTTCAGCAGGGCTTCATGTGGGGGCTTTGATCAGTGCTTCTTAAGAGCACAAAAGCCGGGCGGAAACTCTTTCTTATGCATTTACTTGAGCAGAAGCTATAAGGTTATCATAACGGACAGATGAAAAGGAGCGACAGCCCTCTGCTGGCTAAAACCTTAATCTGCAGCTCTGGCCACTCCAAACCAAATTCCAGGGGATTTGAAGGGGAGGAGAAAAGAGAAGAGATTTTCATGGTCATTCTCCTTCGTCCCCAACTCTCTCTTCTCTTGCCTGTAAGAGCAGATATCAGCTCGGTCCTGGGCCCACTCCCAAGAAAAGATCATCTAATTAATTCTCCGTGGAGAAAATATCTTTGAAAAGAGGAACAAAAAAGACCTGGGGAACTATAGACCAGGCAGTTTAACGTCAATACCTGGGAAGACAGGGGGAGAAATTATTAACCAATCAGTTTTTGGATGATTATAGGGTGATAAGTAATAGCCAGCATGGATTTGTCAAGAATAAATCATGCCAAACCAACCTCATTTCTTTCTTTGACAGGGTTACTGACCTAGTGGGTAGGGGGGAATCAGTAGACGTGATCTATCTTGATTTTAGTAAGGCTTCTGACACAGTGCCACACAACATGCTCATATACCTGGGAAATGTGGGCTAGATGAAATTACTAGAAGGTGGGTGTACAACTGGTGGAAGGACCGTTTTCAAAGAGTAGTTATCAATGGTTCGCTGTCAAACTGGGAGGACATATCTAGTGGAGTCCTGCAGGGGTCAGTCCTGGGTGCTGGACTATTCAATATTTTCATTCATGACTTGGATAATGGATAGAGAGTACCTTATAAAATTTAAAGATGGGACCAAGCGGGGAGGGGTAGGAAGCACTTTGGAGGACATTACTGGAATTCAAAACAATACTGGCAAATGATAGAATTGATCTGAAATCAACAACATGAAATTTAATAAAGACAAGTGCAAAGTACTTCACTTAAGAAAGAAAAATCAAAGGCACAGCTACATAACGGGGAATAATCGGCTAGGTGGTAGTATGGCTGAAAAGGATCTGGGGGTTACAGTGGATCACAAATTGAATATGAGTCAACAGTGTGCTGCAGTTGTGAAAAGGCTCATATTGTGAGGTGTATAAACAGGTGTGTCATATGTAAGACATAAGAGGCAATTGTCCCATTCTACTAGCATTGGTAAGGCCTCAGCTGGAGTCCTGTCTGCAGTTCTGGGTGCCACACTTTAAGAAAGATGTGGAGAAATTGGAGAGAGTCCAGAGGAGAGCAATAACAATGATAAAAGGGTTAGAAAACCTGACCTATGAGGAAAGGTTAAAACAGCTGGTTGTGGTTTTAGTCTTGAGAAAAGAAGACCGAGGGGGCCTGGTAAGTCTTCACTATGTTAAGAGCTGTTATAAAGAGGACGGTGATCAATGGTTCTGCATGTCCACTGAAGGAAGGATAATAAATCCTTAATCTGCAGGCTTAATCTGCTTGCAAGGGAGACTTAGTTTAGATTTTGGAAAAACCTTCTAACTATAAATTCTGCAGTAGGCTTCCCAGGTACGTTGTGGAATCCCCATCCTTAGAGCTTTTTAAGAACACGTTAGACAAACGCCTGTCAGGGATGGTCTAGGTTTACTTGGTTCTGCCTCAGCAAGGGGGGCTGGACTTGATGACTTCTTGAGGCTACTGCCAGCCCTACAATTCTGTGATGGAGGCCCGGGCTGCTGTGTCCTGCACCAGCTAAAACGGCCTAGTGGCTCTTTTGCCTTGCCCTGTTGCTCTTCTTCTAAATTGCTGTGTCTGGTAGGCATTTGAGTTTGAGGACCGGGCACACAATAGTGGCACAGGCAGGGTTTGTGCCGAAGACGGAGCTGAGGGCAGAGAGGAGGGAGGAGTTACAGAAAAGCTAGCAAAGAATGTATCATCAAAACTGCCCACTTAGACACACAGCAGCCAGATGTAGCCATGCATTGCGGCCATTCGCGCCACCGTGTACAGGCACAACATCAATGCACAATCCACACACCACAGACACACACACCTGCCCTTGCAACCACAAGCACCAATGCAGCTGGACCTGCTTTTCTTTAGCTCCTTGCTTACAGGACAAAACCTGCATTACAGACCAAAGCTCTTCAGTGAAAATCTTTTTATAGATCCCCTGCCTCAGCTAGAAACCATTGCGTTCAGATTACCCTCTCCAAGTTGCCTCTGCTTTCTTCTTCTCTGTCCCCAGGTGCTGCCCTGGCACACAGGTTGCCACCCCGCTCCAACCCAGTGGTTGTTTTGCCAAAATCCTGCTCTTACACCAAATAAGTTGGTGTTGTGCCCAGATCCTCTGGCTGCATCTGTGTAACCCTCCACGTGTGCTCTGTATAATGTACATGGTGTGTGTAGTGCACAAATAGTTGTCACTGGAAGTGCAATATGCATGCAGAGTGATATCAGTATTTGCCCAGTTGCCATACATGTGTCTGAGTCATGAATAAGGGATGATCATCCTCCGTTATACAGCTTTGCACAATTAACTAGGTGCATTTTGTAGGGAAGGCTGTGGGGGGAGTCATTTTCCTTTATTTGTGTTTCCTCTGGTGCTGGAGGCAGGACACCAGATTTATGTGGACCAGGGCTCACATCTGGTATGGCAAAGCCTGTGCCACTATCGGTATTTAATGCACCTAGGCTAGCACATTACCCAGACATGCATGGCCCCCTCGGTACGCTTGCTGCTGCAAGGGGAGAGCTGATTTTCTGAACACATGAGGCAGCTCATGCCACAGACTTTCCTCTGCTAGCCAAGAGGGCAGAGAACTCTGTGTCTCCCATGCTGAGCTCGCTGTCAGCGAAGGGAGTGGGAGAGGCAGCCAGCATTAAATCAGAGTCAATGGAGAATGAAACAGGCCACACATGGGGAGATAAAACGCTCAGCTCCGGAAGGTGTTTGCAAGGCAGCCTTTCCATGAGCAATGACCAAATCCATTTAGATGTTGCTCTTCCACGGCTCAGCTTTCAACAAGTGTTTCTCTTGCCCGGGAGTTTGGTTCCCTTGCGGAGGTGCTCATGGGGGCTGAGCAGCCCCATCATCACCCATAATCCTCAGCCCCAGTGGTGTGATGGCTAGTCATGGGTACAAACAAACCAGAGCCTAGGCCGCTGCAAATGGCCTTCAGTGCAGCTGCACTAGGAAAGGGCCTGGCCCAACACTATTATTTCACGGTGCTGTGTGGTTTCAGCTGTCTTGGAAATTAGCTTCATTGTGGCATGGTTTCCCTCTATGCTGAGGCTGTACTTGCACGCTGGAAAGAAAGCTGAATAAATTGATCGTCTCTCCCTATGCCCGCAACCTCTCTCCCTCCCCTGTCTGTACCCATCCACCCAGGCTTGAGGCTGATGCAGTAATTGCTAACTCGTTTGCACTGCTACGACGGGGAAAGGCTGAGAACGGCAAATCACCCTTTAGCCACCCGGGATCAGGAGCGGAGTGTGGTCAATATTAGATTTCCGTGTGAATGACAGGAAAAGAGAGATCTCCCCCGCCCCCCAACCAATAAAACGTCGTCGTTGCTTGAAGCGAAACCTCTGAGATGCAATAAGGTGCTGGGTCCTTTGTTGAACAGGACGCAAGGCGGCAGAGAACACAAGCAGCTGTTAAATCCACAGCCAGACCCCAGTTCCTGTCGCCGTGGTGCAATACCCTTTATTATCCTGACTCTTGCCCTGCACTTCACTGGCTCTGTCCCCCAGCCCTCACCGTCGGGTCCAGGTTGGCAGGACAGCTCAGCTCCCATTTTGGCACCCAAGTTTTCAGTTTCCCAGGGCATGCACGTTGGGGGCTGAGCTGCATTGATAATCTGGTCCCGGTTATGGCTCCCAAAGAACCCAGCCCCTGGGTTTCCCAGAAAGCCCCGTGGTGTTTGTCACCACAGCAGCATGCCTTGTCTGTTTTCAGCGGGCAGCACGTGCTTTCCAGTAACATCCATCAGCCAGGAATATAAATGTCACTCGTCACAGCCATAGCTTTCCAGAGGCCTGAGCAAGCCAGCAAGGGCAGAGTCAGCGGTAGCCAGGCTCGCTATCTGCACCAGCCCTTAAAAATCCCCAACAATGATCGAGAGCTTTCCCAGCCCCCTCCTCCTGCCCTTCGCCATGAAGACTTGTCCTCTCTGTCTGCAGGGAGCATAGACCTCAGGGCTAAGAGATCGATTTGTGTAGCTCAGCTCTGCTGTGAGATACTTGAAGCCCTCGGAGGCAAGTGGGGGATAAAGGAGGTAGAGTATGGGTCCTGGGTGCAGAGAGCGGGCTGGGCTCCCTCCCTCGCCTTGCATTAATGGGCTTGTGACCGCCTCCTTCCCGCACTCCATGGAGTTGTGGTTGGCTCTCCTTTCCTGCCCTGCACAGATCAACATGAGTGTATTTGGTGGAGCGTCTTTCATATCAGCGGTCTCTCCCGAAGCGCTTTGCGGAGTTCAATAAGGGAAAACATTAGCAGAAGGGGAGAAGGGGCACAGACGTGGAGACTAGGGAGGGAACCCCCCCCCCATTCTTTGGCTGAGATTGGGAACGGACTGGGGAGCTGCTGGAGTGGGGAGGCCAGAGGGCTGATTCCTTCAGGAACGAGGTTTTGCCTCGGGTGAAACAGCATGGGGGGAGGGAGAGCAGGTTCGGGGAGGTTAGCAGGGAGGGGAGCGGTAAAGAAGGCCCATGTTGCAGACTGGACCAAATCCAAGAGGGAATTAAAGGTGAATTGGCTGGTTTGGATGGGAACCCCGATTGGACCAGGGTCAAGTGGGGCTTTTTGGAGGGACCTGGGGATGTAAGAGAGTCGGGCCTTGTGGTATGTTGGATCAGCACCAGCAGGGGGAGCTGTGGTGTCTGGGTTGTTCAGGATCTTGATCACAGGCCTCCAGGTTGTCAGTTCGAGTCTCACTAGTTCTTCCCCTGGAACATCCCCTCCAATGCGGTCGGTCATGGTGCTGGCCACACCATGCCCTTGTGCACCGCTGGCCAGGAAAACTGATGTGCCTTTGCCACGGCAGCCCACTGAGCCTTTGGCTTTGGTCCCGTGGGAGTGTGGAGAGCTGTGGACACGCCATCGAGAGGGGGAAGGGATGGCCGCTTTGGGGAGTTGGGCGAACTTAGAGCTTGATGGGGTGCCATGGAAAATAAAGAGAAGGGTGAGGGACAAGAGTCGAAGGTGCTGCTAAGTGAATCTGCCCTGAGGCTCCAAGGGCTGCATCTGTTCCACTTTGTTATCCCCTCTGTTGCTCCAACAAGGGCTCTGTCTCTCACGCATGAGAATCCCCAGGGGAACAGCATCAGAGGCAGTGGTGTTGCACCAGGGATGAATTTGGCTCTTTGTGACCATCGAGGAGAGGTGGCTAATGGAAGGTGGCCAACCCTGGGGAGTTGCCCCATTGCCTGTGTCCCGGTCTGACACCTTACACCGCTGCGGCACAGCTAAACAGCCAGAGCGGAAGCAGCGAATGCATTCCCGGGCCTGACAGGCAGGCTCTTCTATCATCGCCACTGCCAGGAAGCTAAGAGGGATAACAATGAAGCAGCCCCCAGGGGAACTAATTAGTGACTCGCCTTCCTTGGAGGAAACGTGGGATTGAAACTGAATGGCAGGACATGCAAGAGAGTCGGATCTCAAAGCTGTCTCCATCCGCCGGGATTCATCTGCGGGCGTTCCAGGACATGGCTGACAGCAACTGTCGCTCCAGGCAGAGGCTCTCTGAACTCTCCTCTGCCGCCTGCAAGCACCAAACCTGCTTCTTACCGCTGAGAGGTGCAAAAACAATGCTAACCGTGGTGCTCCTGGGGCCAGTCTGTGGGCATCTGGCCTAGAGCGCTGAGATCCCCGGGCCTGCAGAATAATAATGCCTAGCTGTCCTGTAGCATTTTCATCTGTAGATCTCAGAGGGCTTTACCAAGGAAGTCAGTATCATGATCTTCATTTTACAGAGGGGGAAACTGAGGCACAGAGAGGGAAGTGACTTGCCTATTGTCACCCAGCAGGCCGGTGACAGAGCTGGGATTAGACCCCAACTCTCTTGAGTCCTGTACAAGTGACCCATCCAGTAGGCCACACTACATCCACTAAGAGGGAGGGATGGAACCTGGTTTGTAGCACTCCCTAGTGACCCCTGCAGTGTGGGGCTTAGGAGGGTGGAAATGGGGAGGCATTTAGGGGAGAGGTGGACACTTTTATCTGCTCTTCAATAAGCCATCAGGAGCTGTGGTGTTCAGCTTGGCACAGAGGGGATGGGGCAGGTCCAGGGACCTAAAACCATGGTATTATGACAAAAAGCCTCCTGCAAACTTTGTGCTGGTGACAGGTGCTGGCTTGACCCTGTCGCTACTTTAAACTCATGCGCACTCCCACCCAGAAAGCATGGCTAGTGCCTCCTTAGCGCACACTAAGGTGCTTCACGATTCAACTGGGACTCTCCCGCAAGCCCCATTGGGTCCCTGTTAATTGCCCCATGGCGACGTGTCTTAGCAGCACTGCCTCTGGGGCAACAGCAGCGCCCTCTGAGGAACGTGCCGTGGCCAGCTGAAGTCTGGGCTGTCGGCCGAGTGTTGCGGTCCCTGGTTGGGGTGAGGCGGCTGTGGGCTCCAGAGGAGAGTGGCTCCCCAGCGGGACAGGACGGGGTGAGGAATGAAAACCCCATCACACGCTGTAGGTTGGATCTCTGGGATCCAGTTCTGTCCGCGGATCCGTGCCCCATGGGACTTCAGTGGGAGCAACAGCCACAGTGTGCCAACACCCCATCCATCCCTGGGTGTGTGCCTGTCTCCCACAGAGCCCTGCCACCAGCCGCTCAGCCTCGCCGCCAGGAGGTCCCCTGCATTGTTGCTTTGGAATTTTCTTTTTTTCTTTCTTCAGGGAGAATAACTTCATCAAGGACTTCCCCCAGCTGGCCGACGCGCTGATGGTGATTCCGCTGCCCGTGGAGGAGCAGTGCCGCGGCGTCCTTTCTGAGCCTCTGCCTGACCTCCAGCTGCTCACGGGTAAGCAGCCTCTGTCCCGGCAGCCTTCCTGGAGGTGGCATGCTCTCGGCCCCCAGGCAGGGCTGGGCTTTCACAGCCGCCTGTCGGAGAACAACACCCTAAAGAGGTGTCTGGGGTGTGCGTAGAAGTAAACCCCCTCTTTTCTGTCTCCCTGTCTCTGACCCCCATGTGTAAATCCCTCCCCCCATCTCCCCACATTCCCCAGTGGTCCTGCTCTCCTCCTCAGTCTCAAGGACCTTCCATGTGTCCAGCTGGCTACTGTCTGTTGGAAATAATACACTGGCCAGCCCACAGTCACGGTTGTTATGCCAACCTGCATCCCATCCCTGTGAGCTTCCTCCCAGCAGTGCCCTGTCTGTGTCAATGCGAGCTTCTCCAGCAGCGTGAGCTCGTGGCAGGTCAGCCTCCTCATCTCAGCCCTGGCCGTGCAGCCAGCGCTCCGGCAGTGTGATCCGTCTGGGGTGATGGTCTCTGTTATCCTTGTGTCTGTAGCCACAAACCATGCAGCAAAAAATACAGTCAGAGTGAAAGTAATTCTTCCCAGGGTGCATCCTTAGCTGTCTCCTCCCCACTCTCTAAGCCCTGGCTTCCTTTTTACAGGAGACATCAGGTATGATGAGGCAATGGGCTACCCTATGGTGCAACACTGGAGGGTCAGAAGCAACCTGTACAAGGTGAAGCTCAGCACCATCACCCACTCTGCAGGTGAGAGCTGCCTTTGTTATGAATACGGTTCTAGCTGGGAGGAGAGTGTGTGTGTGGGCAGTAGGCACTGGCTCTCCCATCACTACCCATGCCTTAATACCGAGCACTTATCCAGCACTTTGCTTCTCCAGGCTCTGTACAGACACTAATGCTCACAATCCCCTCCCCCAGGAAGGTCGGCAGAGAGAATTATCTGCTTTCTATATAGGAACATAACATAAGAATGGCCACACTGGGTCAGACCAAAGGTCCATCTAGCCCAGTGTCCTGTTTTCCGACAGTGGCCAATGCCAGGTGCCCCAGAGGGAATGAACAGAACAGGTAATCATCAAGTGATCCATCCCATGTCGCCCATTTCCAACTTCTGGCAAACAGAGGCAAGGGACACCATCCCTGCCAATCCTGGCTAATAGCCATTGATAGATCTATCCTCCATTAATTTATCTAGTTCTTTTTTGAACTCTGTTATAGTCTTGACCTTCACAACATACTTTGGCAAGGAGTTCCACAGGCCGACTGTGTGTTGTGTGAAGAAATGCTTCTTTTTGCTTGTTTTAAACCTGCTGCCTATTAAAAGACAGAGAGGGGAAACTGAGGCAGAGAGTTCACATGATTTGGTCACGGTCACAGATGGAGACAGAGCCAGGATGAGGGTAATGAAATAATAACCTCCAGCCCTTACTGTTCACAGAGGAATGCACAGCTCTTTATAGTGGGGGATAAAAACCATTGTTCCCATTAAACATGGGGGGAAACCAACACAGGGAGAGGTTGAGGTCAAAATTGTCCATTTTGGGTGCCTAAAGTTAAGCACCTAAATCCCTACTTAGGCACCTAACTGAGGGACTTGATTTTTCTGAGGCTGTGAGCACCTGCAGCTCCTGTTGGCTTTTGGTGGCTGGCTTTAAGCAACCACATTTAAATGTTTTGTGCTAAATGATTTGACCAAGAAGACACAGTAGTGGCAGAGGAATGGTAGAGGTTCAGGTCTCCTGGCTCCCAGCTCCCTTGGTTATGTTTCCTTTTCAGAAGTTTCTGACTCCCCACCGCCTACTCATGCCACAAGGCACTACCTCTCTAAACTAAACCCCGCCTCCTGTAACACATACAGACTTATTCCACTGAGACACATCCTCCTTGCTCTGTACTATCAGAATAGTGTGTGTTCAACGTGATTAGAGTTACCTCCCTTTCCCCATTCACCCTGAGCTCATCTGCTGTCCCTCATGCACCTCTCGGAATGGTGGGAGCTCGGGATTAACCAGGGAGGTTAATGACCTAGACTTGCTAGGTTTCCAATTGCACGACTGTTCTTGAGCAATCTGGCTAAGCATCACTGTTACACAAATCCTCGAGATCACTGTCTCAAGAGCCTTTTTCAGCAGCCTTTCTGCCGGTGCACAGATACTCCAGGGCCAGGTGCTTTGTGAAAACCTGGAGAGACTGGCCCCGTTGCGATCTGGTTTGTATTTGATCATCTGGTATAAAAATTTTCCCCAGTGGACAAACTCATTGCATCCGAATGTCATGTCTGCATTAAAATGTCTTTGCCTTGTCATGGTTCTCCAAGTTCCATCATGGGGCAATGTCCCAGCAAACCTGATGCACCAGCTCTGAAGAAACAAAATACAGATGAAGTCTGCAAGGGCTTTTCTTCCCAGGAGAAAGTTTGCAGCCAAAAGACTTCCCCACCCTCAAGTCCAGCCCTGTCCTGTGACCCCAAAGCATTTCCCCCCACTGTCTGCCAAGTGACCAGTGAGCACCCCTGAGCACCTGTGCAAAGGAGTGGGACAACTGAGTTAAGGTTAACCCCTTTTACCTTTGTGCACTCTTTGTGATACACTGGCCCAGATTCACAAAGGAGCAGAAGACATCTAACTCCTATTGAAATCAAGGGGAGTTAGGAACCTAAATTCCTTTGTGAATCTGGGCTGGTGTGCTCAAACCAGGACAGTGGCCTCACATTTTGCTGCCACCAGGAGACACGTCAGGCTACTCCTTGCCTTGTTCCAATGGAACTTTTCCTGTGACAGTCCGGAGAGCTGGGACACCTGCCTTAGGGTTACTCACTTTCAACTGGGGCTGCTGGCAGATTGCCGGGAAATTCACATGACCTGCAGTCCAGCTGTCTGTGTCCAGTTACTTTCTTCCCATCCCAACCATCCAGGGCACTCCAGGGCACTTTCAGCTTTTTTTTTTTAAAATAAACAAACATGCCCAGAATATTAACTCTGTGGATGCTCCACTGTATGATCTGGAATAAATTAATCCCTTCGCTAGGGCAACGTCTCCGGCTGTGATAACTGCAAAACGAAGCTGAGACATACCCTCCGGTGCATCTTGCAAAAAAGGAACGGAGCTTCAGTTGTGTAACACATGCATGTGTCTGCACTGCAGCACTGTCACCAGTGACTTATATGTGAAATCCCTGATGGGGGGGAAGCCACAGAAAGGTCCGAAAGCTGCAGACCCAGGTAAACAGCATGTGTTTAGCAAACCATAATGTAAGCCACAGAGGCAGGTAGAGGAGGAGGAAATGCAGCTGGCACACGAGTGTTCAGGGATCAGAGAGTTTGGAGCAGGAACTATGTGAGTCCCCACTGCCCACACCTGGCTGCCCTGTCTGGTGTATTTACCAATGAGATGCTCACTCTTTCAGGATTTGCAAATGTGCTGAAGATCCTAAGCAAGGACAGCAGCCGGGAGGAGCTGTTGTCATTCATTCAGCAGTACGGCTCTCACTACATCCAAGAGGCACTGTATGGATCAGAGTTCAGCTGCACCATCCACTTCCCCAGCAAGAAGGTCCAACAGCAGCTTTGGCTCCAGTACCAGAAAGGTAAGGGGACCCCAGGGAGGAGCTGCTGCCTCGGGCACGCCCACTGCTGCAAAACCATCCCAGCCCTTTTGACCCAGTTCCCTCCCAGCCCTCTCACCACCACCCTGCAGGCGCTTTGGGCCATGCCTGTAATTAGAAGCAAACTGAAGGCCTGGGTTGACCCAATGGCCAGTGACACAAGCCTGCCTGTGTCCCGAAGTCAGTCCAAAACTCCAGCTAGGCCCTGGATCGACTATTTACCTGTTCCTACCATTGCCTTTCCTCAGACGCACACCCTCCCTCATCTTCCCTGGGCAGCTGCCCACCGGGCTGTCGCCTGCAGGCCCTGTTTTGAGAAGAAGTACTTGCCATGATCCTTGTCATTTGCTTCCCTACCCTGTTGTGGTAGCCCCTGGAATGCCCTGGGTGATTTGGGTTGTTTTATATAAATGTGACATAATTGAGCTGTCTCAGAATGGCTTTGTTTTATTGCTTGTGACAATGACAGTCTTTAAGGAAGTGTATTAAATCAATAGCAGACTCATTGCGCTGCACTATAAATAACGAGACACATCATTAAGCAGGGCAATAAACTTCAGGCCTTTGAAGTAATACAATTAGGTTATGTTTATAAAAACTCCCTTATTGCTGTAGCCTTCCGTGTACCAGTTCATTTCCCTCCTCCGGAGAACCCGGAATAGTCCCTTGACTTGATCTTTCCCCACTCAAATGGACCACAGCGTATGTATGAACACATGGGACATATTATAGGATTCACAATAGCAGAGATTGCAAAGGCACTTTCATTCTATCGTCTCTACATACTGAGCCTGGCCTGACATGCTATGATTGAGAGGAGACTAACGCATACACTGGGGTTCTGTGAACCTTTGGCTATGGCCTTTAGCTATTTTTCACCTGCATCCCAGCCATAGTCGTTCCTGTGAGTTATTTATAACATGCTGTTCTTGTTTGTTTTATTTTTAAATATTGATAAATGGACGTTTGCCATAGCAATGCCATCGAATGGGGAGGAAAATGTGGAGATACGTTGTATACGTATGTGTGAGGCTATTAATCATTCAGACTGTGCAGCTTCCTGGAATCCCTTTGAAAATGGGATAGTGTGAAATACTCAAGAGGGCCAGATTCTGTTCCCAGTTATGCTGATTTAAATCCAGAGAGACTCCACTCCAGAGAGACAGTGGAGTTACTCCAGATTTACAAGGGCATAATTTAGAGTAGAATCTGGATTTGATAACTAAAGTAACTAATAGCAACAGTGCTGTCAGTAGTGCTTTTAATCCGTAGCTCTCAACACAGTTTAGAAAGGTGGGTGAGTAACATCATCCCCATTTTACAGATGAGTGAGGTGAGGTACAAAGCTATCTGTGGACTTGCTCAAGATCACAGAGCAGGTCAGTGACAGAGCCCAGGTCTCTTGACGTCTAGCCCACTGCCTTAGCTCCTGGAGTGCACTGCCTCCCCCACCAAACAGGTGCATTAAGGGAACAAGGTTGGCCCTCACTGGGGTGAATGGCTAGGAGATCTGTACCTTCGGCTCTTTCATTTGGGGCAGCAGGGGAACCTTGGTTCCATAGAGCAGCTGCCTTCTGAAGGACAACATCCCAGTGAGTTAATTTCACCTGAATGTGTCCTCACAGACAGGGCACTTTATTTTCTATTCCATGCAGTGCCGTTACCAAGGCTTCTCTGTGTAGGCTCTCCCTCCCCTCCAGCTGTCGTACATAGCACTGGGACTCACTGCCCAAAAGCAGTGGGGAGAAAGTGAACATCTTACCTGTGTGGTTCTAAGACACTCCCTTGCACTGTTCTGATTCCTTTCCTATCCAGCTCCCTTATCGCTTCCATCCCATTCTTAGTAGCCCTGGCCATGGCATTCACCTTCCACGTGGAACAGTAAGTCATCACCCACAAGGCTTCAACTGCTGTTCAGCAGCCTAGGCGCTCAAGTGAAGCCACTAGTGTCTCCTCCACCAGGAGGCGGAAAGCATCCTCTCTCCAGGAGTGTCTTCATTCCAACCAGGCCAAGGCTCCTAGCCCTTTGGTGATTATGCCCCGCCACTGGAAGACAAGCCACATAGGTTGCTTGTATTCTGGAGCGTTATGGCACATTATTTATCTGAAAAATGGACATGAAACCTGCCTAAGGGGTTGCTTCAAGGAAAGGCTCTAAAACACAAATTATTATTGTTTTTAAACAATGAGGATGACATGACTAAAGTGCCCCAACCCAGACAGTTCGACTGGGTACCTGCTCAACTCAGAAACATCTCTGGCTTATCACTGCCTTCCTGCTAGCCAACCCATGTCCTGCCTGCACCGGGAACACATCTGCAGCACGTCTATGAACTATATGAAAGGGGCACTTTCCCTGTAATTTGGTAGCAGGTGAAATTGATAAAGGAGAAAAAAAATCTCATGCTGACTGGAATGGCCCAAAAAATAATAAAATAATAATTTATATTAATAATAATAATAAAATTGAAGTTGTAGCACATTTGCAGCTTCCTGACCAAATATTTTAATCAACTTCACAAATAAATCTGGAGGCCCCAGGAAGAGATGCCCGCCTACAAAGTACACAATCTGTGTGTTTGTGTTCTAATTGAAAACATTGTCTCGAACATAAAACCGTACTGCTGGCAGTCCGATTTCTTGTAAACTGCTGGGCCAGACGCGGGCTAGTTGCCAACGTTGGAACTGTTTGAATAACCACGCTAGCAGGCAGCAGAAAGGAACAGTCATGGGAGCCCTGGAAGGGCGTAGGTGTTTGCATATGGATTTACTCCAGCCAAATGCAAGACACATTGATTTGGTTTTGTGGCGAGCCAGCAGAAAGCTTGCCCCTCTCGCTCCGAGTGCTCAGACACCCTGGGGACGAGCATGATACGAAAGCTGAGAGAGATTCCACTCTGCTGCATCTTCTCTCATTTGTGCTAGTGACAGAGGAGATGAGGTGTGCTCTGGGGTTGATGGACAGCTTGGTTTCTATGTCCATTAACAAAAGGGGGGAACTACAGAGTTAATCTTCCCCCATTAAAAACAAACCCTGTACGTTCAAGATGAACATCGTGCTGGTGACAGGTACTGGATGGACAGGCCTGGAGACAAAACAGAGGCCAGATGAGGGCCAGTTTTCCCTACTCCGCCCCTATATAGCATGAGCAGCATCACCTTACACCACCTTAACATTGCTCTGGATGCACCCCCTCAAAAGGCAAGAGGAGCATACAGCCTCCTGAACCCCTCCACTGAGACTGCAAGCAAGAGAACCAGTTATGATAGTTTTGGAGGTATAGACACGTCATCCCTGGAAATTGAACTGACGCCATCCAGGAGCCTTCCTGTGATAAGGATTTTCAGTCACATAAAATATTTGGAAAGAGAGAGAGGGGAATTTTTGAGTAGAGATTACAAATCAGGAGTTGCTTTTCTTTTAGATCTAAGGCAAATATTGGAAGTTTGCCTTCTTCCAATCTCCCCTCTGGAGAACGAGTTAGATTCTGGGCAAACAAAACAACCCCTCCCCCTTTTATTTCATTGAAAATCATTAAAGGCCCTATTTCAGGGGCTCTTTGGCTAGGGTTCCACGTTACCTAGCAACACTTTAACTCATCAAGGGCAGATGTGGGCACTGATCCGAGGCTTTGAAATTGACCCTGCTGTTGATCCCTTTCACTGAAGCCTGCATCGGTTTTCTCCACCATTAGAGCCTGTGTTTAATGCTGACAGCACATCATTACGTTCACACCAATTCTACGGACATCTTTATTTGGCAGCTTGTGGACACCTGTGGACTCCATGCCACCTCCTGTTGCTTTTAAGGCACTGTCACAACACATGCAGGAGGAAGTAGGGGAATCCTTCCAAGAAGGGCTCTCCCATTACAGCAAATGCACCTGCTACTGTCCGGTCCATTCTCTGCAGAATAATTGTAACAGATCTATTTGCTCTGCGCCTCCCTTCAGTCTGACTGAATGGAGGGAGAAAGGCAGCTGTAAGAGGAAAGGGGAACAGTTATTCAGCAAGTCAACTTTGACATCCCAGGAGGAACTTCAAACAACTAAGCTTTGTGTCTCCCTCACTTCCAGCAAGATAAACAGACCACAGACAATAAATGTGCATTTGAAAATGTCATTGGCCCAGATGAAAACGGAGAGGTCATCAGCAATACTGCAGAGAGTCTACTAGCATTAAGCCCTTTAGTAGCACTCTTCCTAACAGCACTGTGCAGACGGCAACTAAACCTTCCACCTTTCCCATAAGGCAGGATTACCTCTGCTCTACAGCTGGAGAGAGTTGAGGCACAGCAGTTAAGTGACTTGCCCAAGGCCACGCAGCCAGTGTTCGATGAAACCTCAGATGTACCCAGTCCTAATACTCAGATCACTCTTCTCCCTTACAATGGAGATGGGAATAAAAAGATTCTAACAGCCAGAGAAGCAGCTGCTGCTGAGGGGTTTAGAGTGGTAAGGATGTGAGGGAAGTGTCTGGAGAAGCAGAGGTTATGTTCTCATTGTCAGACAGCATTTTCCTTCCAACATTGGGTTAATTTTATTTTGCTCTTTTTACACCTCTCCTCCCCAAATGGCACACATGTAGAGTTCCCCTGCCTGAGCCAACATGGCCCAGTTATGTGCCCAGCAAACCAAATGTTGCAAACAGCTTCAGCACCTGGAAACAATGCACCCCTAGCTAATAAAGGAGAACAACGGCCATACTGGGTCAGACCAATGGTCCATTAGCCCAGTATCCTGCCAGGTGCTTCAAAGGGAATGAACAGAACAGGCAATCATCGAGTGATCCATCCCATCATCCACTCCCAGCTTCTGGTAATCAAAGGGTATGGACACAACCAAGAACATGGGCTTACGTCCCTGACCACCTTGGCTAATAGCCATTGATGGACCCATTCTCCATGAATTTAGCAAATTCTTTTCTGATCCCCGTTATAATTTTGGCCTCCACAACATCCCCTGGCAACAAGTCCCAGAGCTTGACTATGCACTGTGTGAAATACTTCCTTTTGTTTGTTTTAAACCTGCTGCCTATTCATTTCATTGGGTGACCCGTAGTTCTTGTGTTATTTGAAGGAGTAAATAACACTTCCTTATTCACTTTCTCCACACCCATCATGATTTTATAGATCTCTATCATATCCCCTCTTACTCATCTTTTTTCCATGCTGAAAAATCCATCTTTTTAATCTCTCCTCATATGGAAGCTGTTCCATACCCTTAATCATTTTTGTTGCCTTTCTCTGAACCTTTTCCAATTCTAATATATCTTTTTTGAGAAGGGGTGATCTGAACTGCATGCAGTATTCAAGGTGTGGGCGTACCATGGATTTATATAGCAGCATTATGATATTTTCTGTCTTATTATCTATCCCTTTCCTAATGGTTCCTAACATTCTGTTCGCTTTTTTGACTGCTGCTGCAGATTGGGCAGACATTTTTAGAGAACTATCCACGATGACTCCAAGATCTCTTTCTTGAATGGGATAAGCTAATTTAGACCCCATCATTTTGTACTTATAGTTGGGATATTTTCCAATGTGCATTACTTTGCATTTATCAACGTTGAACTTCATCTGCCATTGTGTTGCCCAGTCGTCCCGACTGTGGTGTGTTTCTCTGGCATTTTTCCCTGTACAAGGATGTTAAATGTAATTATATTATGGTCACAGTTCAGCTATATTCACCTCTTGGCTCCACTGAGGATTAAATCAAGAATTGCCTCTCTCCTTGTGGGTTCCAGGACAAGCTGCTCCAAGAAGCCATCTTTTATGGTGTCTAGAAACTTTATCCCTGCATCCTTTCCTGAGATGACATATAGCCAGTCAATATGAGGATAGTTGAAATCCCCCATTATTATTGTAAAGGAAGGCTTGTGGCACCTTAGAGACTAACAAATTTATTTGAGCATAAGCTTTCATGAGCTACAGCTCACTTCATCGGATGCATCCGATGAAGCGAGCTGTAGCTCATGAAAGCTTATGCTCAAATAAATTTGTTAGTCTCTAAGGTGCCACAAGTCCTCCTTTTCTTTTTGCGGATACAGACTAACATGGCTGCTACTCTGAAACCTGTCATTATTATTGTGTTTTCTACCTTTATAGTCTCTCTAATCTCCCTGCATTTCACAACCGCAGTCACCATCCTGGTCAGGTGGTTGGTAGCATATTCCTACTGCTATACTCTTATTGTTCAAGCATGGAATTTCTGTCCATACAGATTCTATGGTACAATTGGATTCATTTCAGATTTTTACTTTATTTGCCTCTCTTTCTTGTACATAGAGGGCCACTCCCTCACCAGCGCAACCTACTCTGTCATTCCTATGTATTGTGTCCCATTGATTACCCTCATTCTACCAAGTTTCCGGGTTGCCTATTATATCCTAATGTAATGTCATGCCCTCTAGTTCACCCATTTTAGTATTTAGGCAATTGGGATATAATACTTTCCCCCTATACCTGGTTTTATTGTCTGGTTACAATATGAGCCTATAGAATTTTATAGCACTTTGAAATCTGTTTCTACCAACAAGCACTATATTAAGTGTATAACTCTTTGCAGCATGCAGTTTCTGTCCTGATACATGTTTTAAAACCACAGATTTAACATACTGTTCAGGCTTAAAAAATCTAGTCAGTTGCTGTGAAATTTTGTTTAGACTAAACTGCACATGCGGTGAGTCAGTCTGCTAAATGACCTTATGCCCTGCTCATTGTAATCCAAAATTGCCAGGCGAGTACAGTAATTAGTTGTGCAAAATGAAATAACTTTAAAGCCTCACATTGACTAATGACCCAGAAAAATCACTTAAACTATACAATGCAAAGAACCTAAAAGTGCCTGTATTTTGTTTTTACTTTTATAACCCTGCCCTCTTTGATTAAAAAATAAAACTTTATTTTTAAAAATAACCTCCCAGCCTCAAACTTCACATGCCAATTTTGAATCCAGAATAAATGCTTACAGTGAAATTATAACTGCCATAAGAAATCACCTCTTTTCATGAAACAGTTGATCAGTGCTAAGTCTAGCAGGGACATTATGACTATCATTCTTCAAAGTTCTTTTTATTTTATAAACCAGCAACTGCTTAAAGCGCTGTCTCACATCATAGGAAGAGAGTCTGGGTAACATAAACTGAGCTGGTAACAAGGAAATCAGAGGATGTGTGTCCACTGATGAGATGTTGTCCTCTAAACCGAAATGGCAAATTGCTTGGCTCTCTTGTGGCTTCCCCTAAATGAGATTTTCTTAAAAAGAATACTGATAGCACTTATCAGATTATCCCAGTTCAATCCATAACAACTAGTTGAACCTCATGCCACTCGGGAGTAATATAAGCAATACTGTCCCAATTTTGCAGATGGATAAATTGAAGCAGGCAGTGGCTAAGTGAATTGGTGGCAAATCTAGGATTATAATCCATGATTCCTGGCTCTAACTACTTGACGCACTTTTAACTATTTTTATTTGTTGCACTACGAAAGGGCGACGGTTGTTTGCCTTTGAGGCATTAGGTACGACATACATCACGAAGATACAGGCCTTGAGGGCCTATTGATCTGAGCGTATATGACAAATCCTAGTATTTATGTTTGTAAGGTGGGGAAAGAAGTGTGAGATACTTATTGTAGACCTGCCAGAGAGTGGATTTATCCTCCACTTCCTGAGAGGAAGAGAAGAGGTATCTTGCAGTTAATATGTTAGCAAACCTAATTCCGGATGGCCATGGAAACCAGTCTGCCACCAAAGAGAACATAAGGAGAAATGTTTTTAATAATGAGATGAGCCATTTGTAATGCACTTTTAATTGGATCAATTTTCCCGTTATTACACAATCTTTAAAAATCAAACACACTCATAATCAGACATGTTCCATCTCCAGGTGAAAAGCAGAAGCTAAACTATTTCATCACAATCTTTAATTACTCCATTTCATCTCCTTTGGAGCGGATCACAAGGGAGGCAAAAAAGCAAAACACCACAGCAAAAGATGCAGCTCTGAGAAACTAGTTTATAGCCAATTCTGCTTTGCCAGCTGAAGCACGTATTCTAGCTGGGGACAGCCATTCCTCTTCTCTTCCCCGTCTGCCTGAAAAAAACCCCACAAGAACAGTATAGCAGCTACAGGCTAAACACACACACGGGCACCAATCCCCCCCACCTTACTCTACAAGTGCTTCACAGAATAGTGTCTCCTTTTCTTGGAATCTGTAATACAGGATGGAAGAGATGATGGAGAACTTAATTTAAACTGTGGCCACCAGGAGAAACCTAGGCAACCAACTGCTCAGTCAGCAGAACAGGCCAGGTTTTAAGTCCACTTAATGTATCCAGCTGGCCTCTAGGAAATATTCTCTCCCGAGTTTGATGCAGATGCTCATTAGGAAAGATAATATTGCTTCATTTATTCAGTTCTACGGAAGCTGCCTGCAGAAAATGGCTCTTAGGAACAGGTAAGATTTTTAAACATGAAAGATCAGTACAATAGGAACTGCCATCAATGTAATGTTTATAGAACAGCTTGGGTTGCAGCAGAGTAATTATCCAAACAAAGTCCAAATACAAGTAGATCTATCCAAACAACATGCACACCAGAGTGCAAGTTACTCTCCAGACTGCTACTACACACCCTATGCAAACTTGCCCAGAAGACAGCTGAGTGTGTAAATCCATGTTTGGGGTTTGTATCTACAGCAAATCAACACAACACAGCTCATATGGTAAGGGCTGAATTTTTAAATTCCCTCAGAAGCCACAGTGTCTTCCCCTCTACAGATCCATTGCTTCCCTCTGTGCCTGCTCCCTTCTCTCCAAAGTTCTCCTCGCTCATCACTTCATAATACAGTAACATGCAATTGCCCTGATCAGCATTGTACTCCCTGTGCTAGGCACCGTACAAACAGCAAAGATGGGTCTAGAGTAGTTGGGGCTAATGTGCTGGTCCTACTCAGTTCTTTGGCAATATCAGGGAATCCACAAATCAAGATGGTTCTGCTTTTACCACTAGGTCTTGAAGCCCTGTTACAGTCACACAGCGGGCTGGAGAGGCACAAACAACAGCAGCTGCTTTTAGGAAGCTCTTATTTTTACTGCTGCTTAGCTAAGAAGGTACAGACAGCTTGTGGGAAATTAAAAACTCACCTGTTACAGACACATTGTAGCACAGAGTTGATACTACAGCAAATACAGTTCGAAAATGCTGGACAGGACAGATAAAGCCAGTTTTTTACGTGGTCTATTGTGCCCCCAAATTTGCAACTACATTGTTGATGGTAACACATAGTAATTACACTGCTGTGTAACCATGATCTTTGGCAGATTAACATTCTACAACTGTGTCCTATTTAAATGTTTCTTTTCTTCAGTAAACTATTTTAGAGAAGCAACACCACACTGAGATATGTGTTTATCAGCCAGGATAGGCACACTGTGGGGGTGTTAACTCACACAGCTGCAGTTTTGTGCTTCATCTGACCCAAAGCTGAGATGAACATGCACCTGGTGCCTGCTGGAGCCATAAAAAAGGCCAAAAAACGTCTCTAGGAATGTAGCTTTTTGCTGTGCATGGACAAAGATGCAAACCACCAGAGCAAGAGCTTCCAAGTAATAAAATAAGATTCCCTCCCCACCTTTTTTTCCCTTATCTCATGAACAAGTAGCTTTCACATACAAAGTGCAGACTAATGGAAACCTATCAGTAAATGCAATGATCTGGAATGCAGAATATTGAAGTGTGCAGAAGAACATACCATTTGTCACATTTGATCTTGTTTACTTCAATTTCTCTCTCCCCTGGCAAAGCTTTAAATACCAAACATACCCTTCAAAGACAGGTTCCAAGCCAGATTTAATAGTAAAACAACTGTGAATACTAACAGACTGAAATTTATTCTGTTAAATAGGTTCTCCTGTCAATTCCCCCTTCTCACGCTACACTTTTCTCATGCTAATCAAACTGTAAACGAAATTCTCTTTGCCATCAGAGGGCAGTTCTCTGGCTCGATCAGTCTTCCATGATTGCACTGTACTCACTTCACATTGAAGAGACTGGTGGACCAAGTGGGATTCACTAATGGCATCATGAGGATAATCTCCTAACTACTGCAAACAGGGAGGGCCACAGCCCTGCCCTTTAGTTGTATGCAAGCTGCATTTCGTGCAGTTTAGGGAGGCTGTGTTGTCGTATGCAACTACAGCGTTGCAATCAGAAATAGCTTTCCGTGGTTGTCTGTGAAGAATTGTGACTGAGATCTTTGTGAAGACTGTGGTGGGAAGAAGATCACTTCACAAGTCCCCTAAAGAAAGGTCATATAGAACAGTCAGTTAATATTTATGGCACAAAGCCGCTTGCAGTGGTTGAAGCTGGGAGTATGAGCTACGGTACAAGGCAGTAAAATGTAGGGAGAGATCAGTCACTTAACCCACAACCAGTACTCCATAAGTATCCTTTGCTCCATGGAGGTGGGGGTGGTGGGTTTTTTTTTTAAATTACACAAATAAAAAAGGCTATTTTGTTTCTAATCACAAAATAGTGGCACAGCTCGGATTAGGACATAATCCACCTGCAAGTGCAGCACTAACTTCTGTCAAATGATGATAAGGTGGGGAGAATCTATAATGAGAAGAGTAGCTTTATCCAGGGAAACACCCTTATGGTGTGGAATACCTCCTCAAATGGTAACTGTAGATCTTAATGCAGTGATCCCAACAGTCCAGCACTAGGAGCTGCCCTTTAGGGGTAATGGCTATGCCAACAGGGCAGGTGAGGCCTTCCCTGATTAAGATATTGTAGCCACCTCCTTTAGGAAAATGCAGGATTTCTTTACGGCTGCTGTCTGCAACTATCAGGTCTCCCCTAGCATCCACGCACATCCCAGCGATGCACCTGAAATCCTCATTCTCTGAGAAGAAGTGGCTGATCTGGCGGCCTAAGTGCCCATCTGGACCTACAGAGCCAATTGAAAAGCCCCCCTCGAGGTGGTGCTCATGCTGACGGTTCTCCAGATTGAGTCCCAGCCCCTGAGTGAAGTATACGGTCCCTTCAGAATCACAAGTGACAAACTTTGGGCGCACAGCACTACATAAGCAACTGTACTTGACTACCCCAACACCACGGTCCACTGTGAAACACCAGAGCTTTCCCCCTTCCACATCGGTCACTACAAACTGCCCTGAAGGCAGAGCTGTGATGCCCCAGGGCTTGCTAAGCTGGCTCCTGTGACATGCAACGCAGTGTCCATCCATGGTATACACCTTTAGTGAGTTATCATAGCTGTCAGTCACTCCTATCAGGCCATGGCAGTTCATGGTGACACATAGGGGAGTCAAATTGGGTAGATCTGCTCCAAGGAAACTCAGCACAAAGCTATCAATGCCACTAGGGCTCCGCCGGATCTCCTTCAGAAAACCCTTGCGGGTAAATACCTGGATTCGGAAATTGCCACGATCTGCCACAAGCACCTCTCCCTGTACGGTGACATGTACGCTGACAGGAAGATTGAACATCCCTGGCATGCTGCCTTTGGAGCCCATCTTCTTGAGGAAGTTACACTGCTGGATGCTAGTGGCTGTTTCAGGCATCCTTGGTTTGGCAGGTGAGGAATTTGGGGTCAAACTAGTCTCTTCTTGCACCACATCAGTTTCCCTAAATGTAGCTGATGAGGATGCAGCAGTCTCCATCAGAGATTCCTCCATGTTGACTGTCCGAGGTTTCTTTGCCACCTGCCCAATCTGGAGAGGTCCCACATGGGCCACCTTGAGGAGTTCCACCTCTTGCAGAGTCAGCTCTCTTGGTAGGTTGTTCGTCAGTTCTGGCTCTTCCTCATCCGCTGCCTCCTCCAAGAGAGCTATATCTCCCTGCTTAATCTTGGCAAGGAAATAGTCACATCGAGATACGATCTGCACCTCTGCTATGTTCAGCAGATAAGCCTGTTCCTCCATTACCTGGTTATTTACTTTCTCAACTTCAGACAAAGAGTTTGTGAAGAACTTCCGTGACCTTGCCAGTTCTTCCTGGATCTTGCGCTCTTCCTTGCTGTAATCCTGAAGAACTGCTTTGTATCTGGATTGTACATCTTTGGAGACCACTTCCAGCGATGCTTTTCTTTTCTGCAGATCCCCCATGAGCTCCCGAAGTCTGCCAAGCTTTATCCCAAATTCCCTCCTCCGTTCATCAGCAGCCTCTTTGATGGCAACAACACCATGTCCTTGTTGCTGATGTTCCATCTCTTTGCATGGGTCACACAAAACCAAATTACAGCTCTTACAGAAGTGCCTGGGTAACCTTCTCCCACAAACTTTGCACATGAAAAGGCCCACAGCCTCACTTAGTCCTGTGGTGTCTATGATCTTCAGCACCGTGAGATTGTCGGTCAGTTGAGCCAAGTTTGTGATCCGAGTGACCTTGCTGCAGAAGGGACAGCGTATCCCATTGATGCTGTTTGCTAGGAGTTTCTCCAAGCACTGCTTGCAGATGGTATGCCCACAGTGTAAGAGTTTGGGCCTCAGCTGGTCCTCAGTAAAGGACTCCATGCAAATAGGACACTCCAGAACTTCCCGAAGTGCATCCGAGTTCAGGTGAGAGGCAGCGGCCATGGCTTTCCAAGGTGGATTCAATTAGTGTAAAACTTGTACTCACATTTATTCCAAGGTGCTTTGATCCTGTTCAGAAAGAAAAGAGAAAAGTGATTTATTTCCTTACCACCTCCGGCTATACATACACATGCAATTTATTTCTGATTTATCAACCAGCTCTGGCGAATAAGCAATCCACTTGGCTCTTCCACATTCTGAAGGGGCAGATTAATTTCAGCTAATCTCACAGTGGGCAAGTTCTAACACTAACTTGCAGTTTCTGGTACACTGAATGATTCACTTACATGATTTATAAGTAAAACTGAAAGAAGTCTAATGGCAGCAATAAGGAAACCCAATAGATATTGATGACTAAATCATCTGCTCATGATACCCAACTACCACTGCCATGCCTCTGAGTTTACACAATTTATGGATACACAGGGATAGTAAATCAAGCATTCAAATATTGCAGATCAAAAGGGGGACCAGATGGTGCAGTGCCTTAGGACATTAGAATATTACTTCTGGAGACCAGGATTCAGATGTGACCTCAGACATGAGTGAAATGAATGTGGTTGTTCTGATCTACCTTCCTGGATGTTAATCAACCAAAATGATAAATTTCCAACATCCTGTCTGTTTGTCAGAAAGATAAATTAGAGTGAAAGAGATTTGTCAGTTTCTGCTGGTTTTTTGTGCATTTTTTAAACATGCAATCATTCACAGCTAAGATTCAATCCAGTATATTTTATTAACCTCTTCAGTGTTACATCCCTCCCCCACACATGAAACAAAATACACCTTTGATGTACCAAAATTCCAGTGGGCACTGGCACTGAACAGGTTAATAATTAGACATTTCCATTCATTTGTAAAAACTACTTGAATTCAATTGCTCATTATTCGTTCTGGAGTTTGGTTTTAAAATGTTTCACTTTACAGATTTAATAATCTTGCAGCATCCATCTTGCTCTTACATTTTGGTTCAATCTAATACTACCTTTATTGCCAACCTCCCTTATCCAGGGGTTTCTGTATCCTTCAGCATCCTCACATTATTCCTCCATACTGAATTAAAGAATTGCAGTAGTTCTCTCACTAAAGCAGGCATCCACTCAAAAAGAACACAAGAGTTCACATCATTAAACCATTATTCAGTGGACTTGGTTTCCATACCTTTACTATTGCAAGGCCTGGCCATTAAAAGAAAGAAATCCCTATTCTTTTTTTGGTCCCGAACATGAAGAGAGAGTGAGCTGTGAGACCTGTACAGAAAAGTAACATACCCGCTGTGCTCTGAATCACGGCTGCCTGAACATAGCACTCTCCTGCTTCCCTGCTGAGCTTGCCTGCTTCATCCTTGGGAGCATCTGAGACAAAAGGATTTTGTATACTTCAGACGACCATTTGCTCAAAGGAAGGGAGCAGACAACTGCTGTGGAGGAAAGTGCTTTGTGCTCATACAGAGAGAAAGTGTGCATCAGTAGGTTTCAACCAATGCCCTGTTTGTTATTCTTTGGAGCCCTCATTTTCAGGGATTGAGTCGGTGTAGGGGAATCACAGTTATCTACCAAGTGAGGACCTGATCCTTTACTCCCAGGATTTGCAGTGTTGTGGATGTAATACTCAAGAGCTCCTGGGGAATTTTGGCATCATAGTGTTTAAAGCCAGAAGGGACCACTAGGTCATCTAGTCTGACCTGTATATCACAAACCATTACATGTCCTACTTACCCTATAGCCCAATAACTTGGGTTAGACTAAAGCATTTCAGTCTCCAGAAATTAAGCTGTTATCCAGCAGCTCCTACCGCTAGCACTGAAATAGAAGATTTGTCTTTATCCTTAGCATACGTAGGAGCTGCGGGAACAGAAAGCATTGCTCAATAGCCAGGACACTGCCAAGTAGGCCAGAAATGTTCCTCAAAGTAGTGAAAATCAGTATTTAAGAATGATAAATCCACAGTGTAAGACCTATCTTCTATATATATTCTCCTTAAAAATATACGAGAGGGCTGGCTTTGCTTGGAGGGATAACAATAGGGAAAGATGTCAGGTGATTGGAGTGGGGAGGAATCCCAGTTTAGATAAAAGGTTGCCGACCACCTTTAAAAAAACAAAGCAGAGAGAGCTCTGTTCATTAAGAATAAACTGCTATTCATTTTGAAGTGGCTCAAATATTCAGCAAGCTGAACTAAACAAGGTCTTAAATCACACAAACACCTGTTTATGAGAATGATACTGTGGGTCTCACTGAAGTAAAACAATTCAGTGATCGCTGTAATTGCATCCTTAACTCGCATGAGGGCAACCCTTAGGAGAGGTTTCCAGCTAACAGGTGCTCTTGTGCATCATAGTTCAGGCAGTTCATTAAGCACAAGGGGTTAAAATTAGAGAAAACCTTAGGTGAGGGTCAAGTTAGAAATATATATGTGATTTTTTTAATTACTGTATAACTTTGCACTATCTGTTTTTGTTTTGTTTTTTGTTTCTCTTAGCATGCACTGAGAGACTAAATTAGTTAGTTTCACTTTTGTATTTTAGTCAACTTTACAATCAGATTCTGGCACTAGGACAAAGCTTCAAAATTTAGGCTACAAACACTGCAGGGAAATTGTTTAAGAAAATATTCCACTGGAATGAATAAATAATAATAATAATGCATCCCTGTAACTCAGAATTTTCCTGCCTTTGCTTTTATTTGTATTAACCCTTATCTGTATGTGTGTTCAGAGTGAATATACAGGCTACTAGAAACATTGCAGGATTTTTTTTCAAATCAGCACTGTGGGAATGGAAACATACAATGTGATCACAGGAGAATATTTTTCTATAAAAAGAAAATAATGTTTATGTCCCAAGAAGCAAAGTCCCATGCATGCCTCTAAATGTGTTTTCTTTCCATCGATTAACATTTTTATTAAGCAAATGTAAGTCCTGAGTCAAATGGAGGTGCCCTTGGGATTGTTAAGAATACACTTTGTGAACACAAGCATGTCAAGCATGGGCTGATGAACGCACAGTGGAAACTATCGCAAGTGATTCAGTTCAGTGATGCCCTGAGACTCTTGCACAGCCATGTACAAGTTACTTAAGTTTGATTTGTAACATGGGTACAACCGTCTCCTTAGCAAAGACATGTCTGCTGCAGCAGGAGATAAATTCATTAAACAAGGGGCTCTGTTAACATGGGAATAACCACAAATGGAATTAACTGCTGATACAATTAAAGCCATATGTAAACATAATAAAGCTGCCTGCTAACAAGCCTTAAAAGAAAGACAGCTGTGGCTGGGAGAACTTTTTGGGGGGGTCAGGAGTGGTGGGAAGGGACTTCAAAACAAAGCCATCATCCATACACAGGTCATATCTAAAACCTAGCCTGTAACTGCTCTGCATCCATGTTAACTAAAATTATAAGAATTTCCACATTCTCTTATAAAAGCTTCCAGCCTCTCCCAGGAGAAGGAATGCTGCTCTCTGTGTAATACGGTAGGCAGGAAATGCTACAGTCCCACACTGGCCCTGGAAATCTTACAGAGATCTAGTTGCCCCAGGCTTTATCTACATGGGGATATGTCTACGCTACTGAGACTATGCTGGAATAGCTACATCAGGCTACACAGATGGAAAGGTTTGTTTTGTTTTGACCCCCATTAGCATAGGAACCCCACCTCCTTGAACAATGGAAGCTACCTTGATGGAAGCATTCTTCCATTGACACAGTTGTGTCTACGCTGGGGGTCAGGTTGGCATAGCTGCGTCCGCCAGGGATGTGGATTTTACACCCTGCCCGTACGTTGACCTAACTTTTAAGCGTAGACCAGTCCTGGAATAACGAATCCTGATTGACAAAAGGAGTTAAGCAGACATACTAGCCTCCCTCAACTT
Organism: Natator depressus; assembly: GCF_965152275.1. Classification (NCBI taxonomy): domain Eukaryota; kingdom Metazoa; phylum Chordata; order Testudines; family Cheloniidae; genus Natator; species Natator depressus. Next base: position 10,526,927 of record NC_134249.1, on the reverse strand, counting down.
GGATTGAAAATGTTTGTCCTGTAGGTGGGGATGTGGTCAATAGAGCTTAATGCCCATTGCTAGTCGAGTACGCTAGGGTATGTCCACACTACATGTATTAGAGCGACAAAGTTGTAGTGCAGATGCTTGTAACCGTGAAGAAGGGATTTTTTCCATAGCTGTAGTAAATCCACCTCCTTGTGAGGTAGTAGGTAGGTCAATGTGCTTAACTATACCCCTGAGCAAGATAGCTAACTGACCTAAGTTTCAGGTGTAGACTCGGTCCTAGTCATCATAATCCAGTGAGCAATAGTGTGTCTATTCCTTTGCTATCCCTCCATTTTTCCCCTTGGTCCTTCTTGCTCCCCGCTTCTGCTCCCCTACCCATCATCCCAGAGCCCATCCTGCCATTGCGTCCCTCTCCCCTGGGGTTGGCACCTTCCAGAGAGAAGATACTGACCTCACACAGCACCAGGCCAGTCAGGTTTAGCGCCTTTGAAAGCGACACTTGGCTTTTATTTATTGTATTCAAATGGGGGGCATCTTTCAATGGCTTGGAACCTGGCCGTACCAGCCGGAAGGAAAGAGACCGGCGAGACACCCCCAGGTGCCCACCCCAAGCCTGGCTCTGCCCTGGGAGCTCTTCCCTCTCCCCCTACATCTCCATCCCAAATTCAGATTTCTCCCCCCGCTCTTTCTGCTTCCCCAGCCCATACTGCCCCCCTTTCAGTATGGGGTCCCATTACCCCTCAGCCACCCGGTGCCTGCCCCCGGGGGCCCGTTACTCCCCTCCCCCCCCCCGGTGCCTGCCCCCGGGGGCCCGTTACTCCCCTCCCCCCCCCCCGGTGCCTGCCCCCGGGGGCCCGTTACTCCCCTCCCCCGGTGCCTGCCCCCGGGGGCCCGTTACTCCCCCCCCCCGGTGCCTACCCCCGGGGGCCCGACCGTTCCTCTCTCCCACAACAAAGGGCGCGGCCGGCCGGCCTCCCTCCCGCCCGCCCCCCGGCGATCCCTGGCTCCCCGCCGCGAGCCCCGACGAACCGCCCGGCGCGGGAGGCGCGGCCCATCCCTACCTGCCCGGCCCCGACCTGCTCCTCCGGCCGCCGCCGCCTCTCCCAGCCTGCTCAGCGCGCCCGGCGCCTCCCCCGCCCCGTCCGCGCCGGCCCGGAGCATGCTGGGAGCTGTAGTTCTGCCCGCGTCCAGCTGCGCCGCGGGCCTGGAGCCAGCGCTAGAGCGCTCTCGCGGGGCAACGGGCTCGGGGTACCCCGCTCCCAGGTCTGTGTTTGCGGGGCTCCCCCAGTGTCCCCCCAGGGTTGCCTTTTGGGGGCGTCCCCACTGCACCCCCCGGGGTTGCATTGCCAGCGTTGCCTTTTGGGGGTGTCCCCACTGCCCCCCCACCCAAGTTTGCATTTCCGGGGTTGCGTTTTGGGGGGCCTTGCTGACAGGACACCCCCCACACCCCCCGTTTTGTACTTTGGTAGCTTCCCCCGCCCCTTTCCAGGTTTTGGTTGGGGGGGTCCCTGGTGCCCCCCCGTTTGCATTTTGGGGGCATGCCCCATTGTTTCCCTCTGCTTGTACTTGGGGGTGATTCTCTGATGTTCCTCCCCCCCCCAGTTTGTGGGGCCCGTACTCCAATTGCAGGACACCCACCGCCGAGTGGGAGCTGTTCCCAAGGACAGACAGAGCCTAAGAAAAAATAACTCAGGTAGAATAGCTAGAAAAACATACCCATGATGGATGTATCAGACTTGGGGCTTTCAAGCTTTTCCATAGCCTTTCTTCGAAGAAGTAGTTCACGCTATCTCATGGGCACCTCACTTCTCTTTCTCTTCCTGCAAGTGGCTTCACTTTCTCGTCACCCTCCTAACATCCCCAGGGTGATTATGGCAATTGCTTGTTTTTGGAAAGGGTTCAGTGGGAGTTAAGTTTCTTTTACCACAATTTGGCAGCACATGGGTTCCAAAGGTATGTCTACAATGCAAAAAAAATTTAAAAGGGGGGGGGGTTGTTCTTAACGTGGGTTAAAATAGAGAAGACATAACAACTCTGCTTTTAACTTGAGTTAGCAGCTTGTGTTAAAGCCTGGGACTGTACTCAAGCTGCTAACCTGAGTTAAAAGCTGGATTGTCTTGCCTTCACTGCTATTTTCACCTGAGTTAGCTAACCGGAGTTAAGAATAAACTTTTGTTTGCAGTGTAGACATATAAGAGAGAAGCCAGAACCACGTGACCGTTAGCAAATGCTCCACAGACCACCAATGTTTCTCTGGTCACTGTTTGAGAATCACTGTCTTAGGACAGATCTACATTAGAAAATTAGGTTGGTTTAACTGTGTTGGTCAGGGATGTGAAAAATCCACACCCCTGAGCGGCATAGTTAAGCTCATCTAAGTCCCTGTGTAGACAGCGCTAGGTCAATGAACGAATTCTTCTGTTGACCTACTGCCTGTCAGGGAGGTGGATAACCTCTGCCAACAGGCGGGGTTCTCCTGGTGTATGTAGTGTCTGTACTGAAGCTTTCATCTGTGCCACTGTAGCATGTTAGGTATAGACAAGCCCTTAGATAGGACAAAGCCCTGGGGAACACACTGTGGGTCACAATCCTGGCCTGGCCTGCGCAAGGTGGTCTGGATGATTTAATAGGCGTTTTCCATTTCTGATGTCTGTGGCAGCCTACAGATGGGTGGAATTGTGCTGTGTGAGCAGGACAGGCATGTGGCTGCTTTTAGGAGCATTACATAAGGCTCTTTATAAAGTCCAGCTGCTTCCCAGCATCAGGTTCGACGCAAGACAGTGCTATAAAGACAGGGTAGAGCAATGGTGGGCAACCTGCGGCCCGCGGGCCACACGCAGCCCGTCCGGGTAATCCACTGGCGGGCCACGAGATAGTGTTTACATTGACCGTCTGCAAGCATGGCCGCCCGCAGCTCCCAGTGGCCGCGGTTTCACCGGTTGCTCACCACTGGGGTAGAGGCTGCTTATTACAAGGTTCTTTCAAAAGACTTAAAAATAGCCCACCTAACTTTCTATATCTTGATGTTGATAAGGCGTTTGATAGTCCCCATATGACGTTCCCATAAGCAAACTAGGGAAATGTGGGCTAGATGAAATCTACTGTAAGATGGGTGCACAACTGGTTGATATTACCTCATCCTCAACCTCATCTTGGTTGATATTACCAAGATATTACCTCATCCCCCACCCCCCTTGTCTCTCTAATATCCTAGAACCAATATGGCTACGATGACACTGCACACAACAATGATTAAATGCTATGGTTAATAGGACCTCGAGGTTGTAGGGACCTCACGCTGTTAGGAACAGGGAGAGGGAGAGAACTGGCAGCCCAGGTCCAAGGTCATGTTGACTCGCCTAACCGAGGCTGGGGTGACTCATGGTTGGGAAGCTGCCTTTTCACACTAGCGGTGATTCAGGCAACCAGGCAGGATTTGGTGAGATGGCTCAGTAAACCATAGGAATCCTAGGGGAAATTAGCCATGGGGACGGAGAGGAGTGGGTGAGACATTGGACTTCTGGTGTGGAAAGGGTGGTCCTTGACTTGCACCCCATGAGATAAACTCCAGCACTGTCAAGGGGTTTGCTGGGCTACAGAGGGGCCTCTGAGGACCTGTAACTGCTTGGGGAGGGGAGGGCAATGAGAGAGGCCCAATCTTGCAGGAGGGCAGGTCTGCAATCCTTCCCCTAATGAGCCAGGCGCAATAGCGTGCACAGACTGTAAGGTCACAGTGCGGGCCTCCCAGGTCTCCACAGAACTAACACCTTGTAAAAGTCAGCTCAGCAATGATGCCTGCACTTTCCCCTTTTATAGGGTTTATTAGTGCGATTTAAAAGCCTTCCCCAGCTTTTTCCCAGCCTGGATATGCTGTTGGGCTGCTGTTATGGTTTTGGGAAATTTTCTTGCTAAATTTAGTCCTCGTGTCTGAGCCTGACATTAACTCAGAACAGGCCTGGACAATCCGAGGGCTGTGGAATGACTCTGCATCCCAGATGTTTTCCTTGTGGTACCTTTAGGACCAGCCCAAGGAACGTCGAAATAGGGTGCCTGCATCTGCCACTAAATTGTGAAAACCTCGAGTCGTGCTTCTGCCCAACCCATCTCAGTATCGGGGTCTCCCTAGCCCCAGTCCCAGCAAATGCTCAGCGCCCAGCCTGTCTACCACCCAGCCAGGTCAGTGGTCAGAGGAGCAAGCGTAACATTTCCCACGAACCATTGGGGCAGCCTGCCCCCTTGAGAAGTGTGGATTTTCTGTGGGAGCCAGCCCACACAGTCCAACCACGCTCCCCGCAATGGGCCTGCTAGAGGGAAGCAGGGTTCCTCTGGTAGATTCCTTTGCTAGGAAGTGTTCAGAAAAGGTTGTGGAGGACTAGGGGGTGGAGAGATTCCACCACTGCCTCTTTCCTCATGCCCGGTTCAAGAAAGGGGAATGTGAGGAATCTGAAGCAAATTCAAAATATGCCTTAATCCTAGACCATGCCAAGGGACTGTATAACCCCCAGGATAGCCCAGATACTCCTCTCTGGTGGAGGGACCATGGCAGGAGGCATTTCTGCCAGACAGAACCGTGGGGAGAACAACCTACATCCCAAGTTCCTCCATGATCTCCCATACCTTTGCCAGCTTGGGACCCGGCTCGCGCCTGTCAGCTCCTCAAATCAAGCTGCCCCTGAACCTTCCCACACTCCAGGGCTGGAACCCACGTGAAGGCGAGCACTAAAGGGTCTTTTCCTGTGGCCCTGCAGCGTTAGCTTGACACCCACACCAGTTACGTGGCTGAGCAGGAAGCCACAGCCCCGATCGATCGTAGATGGTGCTGAGTGTTCTCTGCAAGGCATTGTCACGTCCCATTGAGGTCAGTCGGAGTTGAGGGGGCTCAGCACCTTGCAGCGTCCGGGCCTGGGTTTGTATCAGAAAAGGGGCCAGGAGGGAATTTCCGTGGCAAAGAGTCATTTGAGAGATATCGTCCAAAACTAGCAGGAGCTGAGCTGTCGCAGTCAGGCCCTCAGGGCTCCCTGCTGAGTGCTGGCCGGGAGGGGTTCACTGTGCAGATTTCCAGCCCCACCCCCCATAAGATGCATCTGTGATGTTGTTAGGCACATAATGCCTCTGTTGCAGCAGTGGCCTTCCGACTGAGCACCGCAACTCTGTCTGGAAAAGGAAAGCCCGGTGCAGCAACTAAATGCAGCTCCCCATCTGTGCCTTCGGGGACTCATAACACTGGGCAGCTTCACCCCCGCCTCGTTATCCCCGCCTGCCTTGTATCCCACTTTCCGTCTGGCTACAGTCAGCTGCAGCCCTCTTCTTCTGAGCAGGAAGGCCACAAGCACCTGCCAGAGCTGTAACAGTCTCTGTGTCTGCACATGGTCCCTTGGCTGCATAGGAATCTCTGAGACAAGGAGAAAAGGCTCCAATCCACTAGTCTGTTCCTCTTGATCATCAGACAGAGAGTCTAGGCTCATTGCAAAGGGCTTGTATTGGGAGGCAGGGAGCCAGTAATACACCTTTCTGACGTTTCTCCCCACCAGTTCGATCTGGGAAAGCAGCCTCTTCTCAGCTGACCTATCAGCATTTAGTATGGGGAGGTTTCTGCAGAAAGTCCCACACTCCGTGATCAGGGGCTCTACCCTAGTTCACTCTTGGGGAAGGGGTTCTGGATTCCCCTAGTTTTGTTTTTCCCCACATGCTCTATCTCTCCAACAGGCTGCACCAAGCTGGGCTGCCTTTCTTTTTTACTGTGAATGTCGTGCCGGAGTGGCACTCTGTAACCCTAGGACAGCTGCAGCACCACGGTAAATTTCCACCCCCACATGGTCTTCAAAGGAAACATGCACAACACCTTTAAAAGACGAGCCTGGGAGCTTAAATTCATCACTTTGCTAGACATTAAAAATCATGGACTGAATAGAGACCCTGGATTTATGAGTTATTACAACAATCTGTAACCCTACTTCCCCCCGCCTGCAATGACTGGACAGATGTTAATGGGCAACTTCACCTTGAGTGGTCCCTTGAAATGTGTTAATTACTTATGCTAAACAATCTGTTCCACCTTGTATTTAGCTGTGATGCTCTGTGTACCTTTGCCAGACCTGAAGAAGAACTCTGTGTAAGCTTGAAAACCTGTCTGTGTCACCAACAGAAGCTGGTCCAACAAAAGTTAGTACCTCACCCGCCTTGTCTCTCTAATATCCTGGGAACAGCATGGTTACAACCACACTGCACATAATCTAGCTTTGGGTTTTTTTCCCCCCCGAGAGCCATTGCTCTGGAACACCACTAGAGGGCAGCAGTCACTCGCAGAAAGCAGATTCTTTAGCCATGTGCCCCACCTGATACACTTGAGATGAGGCTGGTTGCACACACACACACACACACACTGTCCCTCACATGAGCATGGCACACCCCATTCTCTCTCACACACGCACACTCCTGGCTTCATGTGCTTAGGCTGCTGCACCCACGTTTCCACAATACATGCTCACACTGTTACATGCATACACACATGGTCACACACACACACACAGCTGGGACAGATACTGCCGTGGACCAGTTTAGCTGCTGTATAGCCCAACGGGAGATTCTGCAGTGCCCAGCTCACGCTGGCTGTATGTATTCATGCTCCGTTCAATACAGTGCAGCCTTGCAATGCATTTCAGTTGGTATAAATATTGTGCATTCTTGTTGTTATTTACTGAGATCCAACAGTGTGCTTGGCATTGGGCAATTATTGTACAGGTGGATACATAGCACTGAAGGTGCCCTGCTGAGGTCTTTGTGGATATTGCAATCAGGCTTTCATGGCAGACCTGAGTAATGTTTGCCCATAACTAATAGCAGGCAGAGTTAAAGCTGTCAGACTACTTCAGAGCTCTGTTGTTTACTGCTCTAACAACGTCTTGATACAGGAGAAACTCCCAGGCAAATACTATGATTGATTTTCTTTCTAACTGCCTTTGGAGGAACCGGCAAACAAATGGGATATTATTGCACTAAGTAATAAACTGGCAACCCCAAGAAACTACAGCTGGTGCAGTGAATACACATCATCCATACATCCCCACTCCCCTCTCTCACAGTAGCAGAATGTCTAAGCCCTGGTCTACATTTAAAAATTAGATCAGCCTAGCTATGTCACTCAGGGGTATGAAAAATTCCCAGTGAGCCCTAGGTAAGCTGACTGAAGCCCCAGTGTAGAATTTTTCTGTTGATCTAGCTAGGGGTGCTCTGGGAGGTGGATTATCTACACTCCTGGAAAAAACCCTTCTGCGGATGTAGGAAGCATCTACACTCCAGCTGCAGCCCTGTAGCTGTGCCACCATTGTGCCTGTAGTGTAGACACGCCCCTGTGCTGTGCTGCCAGCTGTCCTGCAATCAGTGCGCGGGAGACTTGCCTGAACTTTCGGATGAGATGTAAAACTGAGGTCTGAATCCTCAAAGATCAAGTGGCTTTTCACAAGGGTTAGATGTGTTCCCCCAATTACCAGGGGAGATTCCGTCCTGGATAACTTCACATCTGCCTCCCTAAATGCCTCCTGCAGTTTCAGTTGGATACCACGTTTTTCTTCCTGTTCTGTTCTAAACTCTACCCCTGAGGTTGCTGCATTTTTGCAGCAGTGATTCCTAGTTTTAGAAGGATTTTGGATCCTTAAAACAAAAGGCATGATATGAAATCTCAGGGCCATTATCAAGGTCGTTGTCCTCTCGGAGATCTCCAGATGAAGAGCACTGTTTAGGAACTAGGTATTGTTATTATTTTAGTAGTAGCAGTATTAAGCTCCCTCTGGCATCCCAGCACTACGAAGCGCTGTCCATAGAACAGAAATCCTCCTGCAATTTTAACTTATCACATCACAGCCAGTGACTCCAGAATGCTGTTCTCATTTGCCTGTCAGTGAGGGGCTGCATAAACGGCTTTAGGACCGTGCAGGCAAAAAGTTCTGTCCCAGAATGGCCAATAGGTTACCTCTTCAGATTCCTAGGTGCTGTGCCTTGCTTCCTTCAGAGAAATACCCTAATAACTCCCACAAGTTGCCGTGATGCATCTATCGTGTGGGGCTTCTAAACAGATGTTGCTTGGTTTCACTGAGTCACTGCAGCACTAGCAAAAGCCCATACTGACAAAAAGGCAGATAAGGAATCGCTCATCCATCACAGTGGATACACTGTACTCCCGCCCCCATTGTCATGCCCTGCATGTGCCCCGCCCATCCCTTAAAGGTTCTTTAACAAGGCTTTGGGTCATCCCAAACGTGACCACCCTCAAAGACATTGTCCCACTGGCCCCAGGACGCTTTGAGAGAGTATTTGTGTGAGTACCTTGGGAGATGATATACTGTACCTTAGAAGTACCTATGTAGACCTGCACTGTAAAGCTGAGTTATTTTGGATCTGCCCAACTTTCGTTGAAGACAATGGGAGTGTTACTATTGGCTTCACTGGAAGCTGGTGCTGGCATTTCAGTGTTACATTGTAGGATCTAATTTTGATCCTTTCTAAGCCACTGGGAAAACTCCCATTTATTTCACCAGGTACACGGTTGGGCCATAAGCGTTTCAATTCAAGAAGCACCCACTTATCGGGGCCTTGGACTAATGGCATTTGGGAATATCACGCAGAGACTGGTGACAAAAACCAGACTGAGCTCCCAGCAGTAAGTCAGGCTTCTCCAAATCAAAGTCAATTTCACCCTGCAGAGATAGGGCCAGGCTGTGAGCCCTTTACTCACACAGATAAGGAGTGAGTAGCCCCATTGACCCACGAGAGTAACTTCCGGAGGCAAACTTCTCATGTCACCTGTGCTTCATGTACAAGGGACAAGCCTGTTTTCTAGCCCTGTTTCAAAGAGACCATTACAGGTTGGGTGTGTTGAGAAGTCTTGAGATTTCTGCATCAGAGTTGAAAATGGTCCATCCCCTCAACACCAGATTTCAGCACCAGTGGGAGGAGGAACAAGGTGGGCCTGTTGACAAGTAGTGTCAGCAAGGGGTCATTTCCCTCGTATAGAAGGGCTCCAAGGGAAGAAAATATTGGAAGCCAAGACCTGGGTCTTCTTTCTCTCTTTAGCCTCCTCCATCCTCAGAGGCATAGGGCATGCACCAGTTTCCACCATTTATTTCAGCTGGTCTGTTCAGGCTTCTGAATATCATGTGGCAGGATTTGGCTTCTCTCTCTGTTGTTCTGCATAATGTTTCTCTAGGCCATCCTCTTTTTTTTCTCTTGTCCATCATATCACTTGCTGTGAAAGTTGTGTTGGTTGTATCCTTCAAGGGTGTCCTAAATATGTCCATCGTTGTTTCCCTACCATAGATGATGTTTTAGATTAGTTTGCTCTACTTAGAATTTCTGATGTTGCAAGCCTCTCTTTCCAATGAACTCTGAAGATCTCATGCAGACATTTATTTGGAATGAGTTCATCTTCTTATAAATTTCTGTTGTAGATTTCCATGACTCTGCTCCATAAAGGAGGACAGACATGATGCCAGTATTAAAAATTCATATTTCTGTGTCAGTGCCAATTATGCTATTTTTCCAAATCTTTTCATGCTTATGGAAGTTGTTTGCTACTCTTTATGTTCGTTGCTTAACATCTAGCCTGGTGTCACCACGATTGCACATCTCACTCCCTCGATCTGTAAAATGACATTTCTTCTAGTGTTTCTTTTTCCAGGCTAATGGTTGCTTTTGGAACATTGATAGCCATATATTTTGTCTTCTCCTTGTTAAGGAACAAACTTGTTTTGCTGTATCTGCCAAAAGCTGGGTCTTTTCTTCCATTAAGTGATGTGTTGAACTAAGTAGGACAATAAGAAAAGCATAAGGTTTCGTGAGCTACAGCTCACTTCATCGGATGCTGTAGCTCACGAAAGCTTATGCTCAAATAAATTGGTTAGTCTCTAAGGTGCCACAAGTCCTCCTTTTCTTTTTGCGAATACAGACTAACACGGTTGCTACTCTGAAACCTGTAAGTAGGACAATGTCCTCAGCAAAAATTGTACTTTATCATTTGCCCATAAAATTCTTTCGTTGCCTTTTGCAATTATTTTCCTCACGACATAATCAGTGACTAGTGCAAATAATAGTGGGGACATAATACACTCTTGTCTTATTCCAGTTGTCACTGCAAGCTATTGGCTGATTGTCACCGTCTCTGACTGCACAATCAGCATTATCACATAGATCCTTGATTGTTTTAATTTTTTTTTCCTGGTATTCTGTAGTATGCCCTAATGTTCCAAAGTGTCTCTGTGTATGGTGTCAAAAGACTTTTGGAAATCTATAAAACTTATCACAGTGGCTGCTTGCCACTCCTCACTTTGTTCTATAACATTTCCGAGAACAACAGTATGGTGAGCTCATGAGCTTAATGGTCTAAAACCTGCTTGCTTCTCTCTAAGTTGAAGAAACAGCTTGTTTCTTGATGAGTACCTGGCGGATTTTGCATATGCCTTTTTTCCAGGAAAACAGAGTAACTTTTTTTTCATTGTAATATCTCCCAAATTAATATCAAGTTCTAGTGGTAGGTCTTCATAACATATTTCTAGTAATTCACTTGACCTGAGTCACCCAGCTCTGAATACATTTCCACTCTAAATAAGGCAAAAAAGTGATCGGTCCCCTCTCCGCGTTCCTTCTCATATGTGAACCCACATCAGAAAGCCCGCAGCCTTTAGGCATTGCACCCTGATCTTCTCAGACAACTGAAACTCATCAGAGAGAGAGGCCCAAGGAGTTCACTTCCCCCTTCTTAGTTCCTCTTCGGACAAAATTAATGGCAAGTTTCAGCTGTGAGGCAGGACTGTTTTAGAGGGACGGTATGGAGGGACCAACTCTAGGGAAGTTGATTATTCTCCATGGCTGGTTCAGTATTCTTGTTTGACTGCTACGAAAGGGGGAAGTTGGTCGGACAATTTTTTTTGTGATTTGGCTTCTAGGAACTTACCTGAGATCCCACCGGCTTGTTTCACAAAGGCTCCCCAAAACTGCCATCCACTGCTGATGTCTTTGGGGCACTGCCGTCCTGGGCTGGATGGGAACGGGAAATTTAGCACCAAACAGTTCTGTAGCCCTTTCTTAATCTGCCGGGCTGTCTAGTCTTCCAAGCCCTGTTGCTTGCAGTTGCGCCCCATGTCTGTGCAGGGCAATGGAACACCAAATATTGATTGAATCCCATTGCACTATTGAGCTAAGAAACAACCACCCCTGAGACCAAAGGGAGCCCAGTCTGAGAAACGAGCCCACCGTCCAAAGTGTTTAGGGATTCAATTGTAATAAAGAAATGGCATAAATAGCCCAGTTCCCACCTTGTCCCAAAGAATGCTTTGTTAACAATTCTAGCATGACTCGCCTGAGTCCCTGAAGAATCTCCCATTACTGAGAGCCCAGGGTGAACTAGCCACATAATCAAAGCTCGCTGACCAGTGAGGGACCTCCCTGGTCTGCACAAGTATCACAGTCCCCTTGTCCTTTCAAGGAACAGTTGACCTAGCACCTTGATTTTGCTTTTTGACATTGATAGGTGAGATCCTAGTACCTCCAGCAGGAACGCCTTGCTCTCTTTTCAAAGAGAAGTCATTCTGACCAAGGTTCATGGTGCCAAATCATTCAGAAAATTTGGGGAAGACGCGGGTAGTTTCCATTGGTCACAGGTGAAGGGGAATGGACTGCACTCCCGTTTGAACTATTTGGCTGTTAAACAAGAAATAACCCATTTTCCAAAAGGAGCCAAGGTCAACCTCTCGAGGTCCAAGTCAAAGTCCTGAGATCCTTTGTCTATCGTCAAAACTGATGCAACCTCTCTCTATGCTGCCCTGCCAATGTGCTCTAATCCTGAACAAGCTGGGACCCCATTCGAGGGCAAAAGGGGAGTTCATGGCCCATTTGCTCCTTGGCTTCTTCAGGGATTGCCTTGGTCTGCATACAAAACATAGGGCTTTCTTCTACCTATCCACATTCTCTCCTTTGAGGGTAAGAGAGAGAGGGATAATCCCAGAAGGGTCCCACGCTGGGAAGGACCTGTCTACATGCTTCCTCTTGTCCCTGGAGTTTCCTTTGTACCACACCTCCTAAGCCTCTCCCCCCGCTTCCACGTGCCCTCTGTCCCACACTGGCACTTTCCATTGGCTGGGGCGATGAAGGTCAGCATGATGGAATTTGACCTGGAAGGAACACAGGTTAATGTTTGTTCAGTCCAGTCATTATTTTCTGTGTTATGGTAGCACCTAAGAGCCCAACCACCATTGTGCTAGGCCCTGTACAAACACCTATCAAGAGGCAGTCCCTGCCCCAAAGAGCTTACAATTTAAATAGACAAAACAGACAAAAGGCAGGAGAGGAAACAGAGGCACAGAGAGGGGAAATGGCTTACCCAAGTCACTGGCAGAATTAGGAAATGAACACAAGATTTCCGATTCTCCGTCCAGTGCTCTATCCACTGGACCATGTTGCCTCTTAATGCTAGGCTATTTTCAAACATATTTCCTGAAGGGTGCATTGTAGAATGCAGTTGTTCTGTGGGGTCCGGCTCTGGGAGGGAGTTTGGGTGTGGGAGGGGGTGAGGGGTCGGGCTCTGGGAGGGGGTCTGGGTGCAGGAGGGGGTGTGGGGTCCGGCTCTGGGAGGGAGTTTGGGTGTGGGAGGGGGTGAGGGGTCGGGCTCTGGGAGGGAGTTTGGGTGCGGGAGGGGGTGTGGTGTCTGGCTCTGGGAGGGAGTCTGGGTGCGGGAGAGGGTGTGGGGTCTGGCTCTGGGAGGGAGTTTGGGTGCGGGCTCTGGGCTGGGGCAGGGGGGTTAGGTTCAGGAGGGAGTGAGGGGGCGCTTACCTCGGGCAGCTCCCGAAACTGACTGGCACAGCCCTCTGGCAGTGGCTTCTGGGCAGGGGGTTGCCGCAAATCACTGCCCACAGGCATCGCCCCCACAGCTCCCATTGGCCGCAATTCATCGGGACGGGGGCAGCGTGTGGAGACATTCCCCCCCTCCCCCGCGGCCACAGGGATGGTGCTGGCCACTTCCGGGAGCAGCGCGGAGCCACGGCAGGTAAGGGACCCTGCCTTAGCCCCGCTGCCGCGCTGGACTGTTAGCACCCCAAATCTCCCGGTTTGGCTGAAGTAGCCACCGGGAGATAGAGCATGACTCCAGGAGACTCCCAGCGAAAGCAGGAGGGTTGGCAACCCTACCTTGACCTCTGCTGAGACTGGCCACCAGGAGGCCAAGAAACACACAAGAAGCAATTTGTGTGTTTGGGAGATTTGGACATCGGCCTACTACTAGACAGTGCCCTGAGACCACTGTGGGCCTGATCTCCCAAATGAGCGCCTACAACATCCATTGACTGTGTCTCTTACCAGACCTTACCTCAGGCCACCCACAACCTTTAGACGTTGAGGCTTTTGGCCAATACCCATCAAACCATAGATGCCAGGAGGGAAGGCTCCATATCCCACTGTAAATGCCCTATGTCAACTGGTTCCCCTTCTCTTCCACTTCCATGCACCTTCCTCACATCCCCTCCCTCCCCTGCGCTGTCTGAAATCTGGAATGTAGCCTCCCCTCGTGATGCCTTTCCTGGGGGTTGCTGCGCTCACTCGACATTTGCTGTTACACGTGCTCTTTGTTTGGCTACGTAACACAGATCTGTTTCAGCTGTATTGGCTTCCTGAAAGCAGACAGACTCTATCCCCTGGATCATCCCACCTGGGAGCCTCTTGCAGCCATAAAGCTGTGATCTTAAATTGTGTTTCAGACTCTTTAGGTGAGAGACCACTTCTGCTGTCAGAGAAGAGGCCGCTCACTGGGAGAGCAAAAGCCTGAAGCCTGTTCTCAATTTTTCACTCAGATCTTATTCATGCAAAGCTCTCATTGATCTTGGCAAGAGTTTGGCTGAAGCAGGACCTCTGGATTTATCTGCTTGGAATTAGGGCGGCCAGGAAGTTGCACAGTGGTTGCAAACACTTGAATCTTTTTCAGAAAAAAAAAAAAAAGCATTGTGCTAATGTTGTAATATTAATTAATAACACGTCTCCTTTCATCATCGTATCTCAGAACACTTTGCAATGAGGATTGAGCGTCGGACCACCCCCACCCCACCCCCCGCTTGGGGTAGAGAATGTTACGATCCTCATGGCAGGAGCAGGATTTTCTTCTTAGAAGAAACCTTTTCCTCCAACTTACCTTCAAAAGCTCCTTTGCCTTGTGTCGGGTAACCTGCTGTTTCACTTTGGGCTTGGTTTGTTCCCTACCCAGCAAGCTCTTCCATTGATCTATATTTGGGACTGACCCAGCATCGTGGTCTCACGTGACAACGCTGTATGGGGAGGGGAGGGGTTATCGAGATGTGTCAGCTTGGTTCTGGAGGAGAGACCTTCAGAGGTGGCAACGGTAGAACTCCATGCTGCAGCCGGCTCCATGAGCAGCAAGAAGGTCATTCCAGGTCCCAGTCCCCCTCACTGCAGAGAAACATATTTCTAACATTCAATGTATTTCCCACCCCCTTTCTAGTCAGTTTCAGTGCCCTACTCCTTACTATATTCTCCACAACAGATAGGTAGTGGTCACAGGGCAATAGTGGGGAGGGAACAGGATCTGAACCAGAGTTTGACATGGCCTCTTTGGAGATGGAACATTTTTTGGCTCAGGGACTGTCACATACTATCTATTTGTGCAGAACCCAGCCCCAGGGAGCCCTAAGGTGATTGATATCTAGGTACCACCCTAGTTTAAATAATAATAATAATAATAATTAATAAAAAAAATTAATAAATAATTAATTAATACTCAATTATAATGATCACAGGGCTTGTCTCACACCAGACAATGGGGCTATCAGGCCAGACAGCTGGTTCATGTAACCTAGAATCTTGCCCAGTACTTGATGAGTAAGAGTATATCGTGATGCTCGCCATCCCCAAGTGGTGTGTTTCTGTGCATTGGGGAAAAACGGGAGGTTGGGGGGGCATCATTACTTCCTGACCTCAGCTGCCTGAAGCTTTCTGTCTTTGATCCTCACAAAGACCGCACCTCCCATGGTTTGATGCACCCAGAAACCCACAGCAAAACCCCATTGAAAGTGCTTCACTTGGTTTTGCATGTCCGAGACCTGAAATCCCACAACAGCCACAGTCTCCCTGCAAAGTTGTCTGAAAGGGTCAGGAGCCTTCCAGCAAACCTGGTTTGGAATTAAGGCGCTGTCTCTGGGTGAGCTTCCATTAGTGTTGGTGGTGTATTGGACCACACCATTCCTAAGCAGTAGAGCTGGTCCGCTTTGATTTTGTTGACTTTTTTCCAATGAAAAATAGTGTGTTTGTGTTTGTTTCATTTTATGTTTTCCTAAATGAAAATAATTTAGATAATGGCATAGAGAATACACTTATAAAGTCTGTGGATGATACCAAGCTGGGAGAGGTTGCAAGTGCTTTGGAGGATTAAAATTCAAAATGATCTGGACAAATGGGAGAAATGGTTTGAAGTCAATAGGATGAAATGCAATAAGCATAAATACAAAGTACTCGCCTTAGGACGGAACAATCAGTTGCACACATACAAAATGGGAAATGACTGCCTAGGAAGGAGTACTGTGGAAAGGGATCTGGGGGTCATAGTTGATTACAAGCTAAATATGAGTCAACAGTGTAACGCTGTTGTAAAATGTGGAAGTGTAGTACTCATTTTGTGCTAGGCAAGAGCCCTGCAGAAGACAGGCTAACCTTATTATTAATAGTGCGAGATTTGTAGAAGTGGGGCTTGTGCTAGGCGTCTGGGAAAATTGTTTGAGATGCTGTTTTTTGACCTTGCTTTGATAAAATTGGAATGTAGACTGTAGCAGAATTTGTTGAGAAAAATAAGATAGCAGGTAGGAATATGTATAAACAAACTGCAGCTGTGATCATTACTGCTTGTAGCAAAAAGGTATAAAGGCTTTCCTCAATTGCTTATCTATGGAGCCCTACCTGGAGTGAGGCAGATTCCCTGCCCGGGTGTGTAGTTCCCCTCTTGCAATTGCTTGAGAATAAACGGTCTCTGATTTGTTACAACCCACCTAAAAGTGAAGACTCTGTTTTCTTCCACACAAAAAAGCAAACATCATTCTGTGATGTATTACCTGGAGTACTGTGTCCAGTTCTGGGTGCCACATTTCAGGAAAGATGTGTACAAATTGGAGGGGAGGGATAGCTCAGTGGTTTGAGCATTGGCCTGCTAAACCCAGGATTGTGAGTTCAATCCTTGAGGGGGCCATTTGGGATCTGGGGCAAAAATTGGGGATTGGTCCTGCTTTGAGCAGGGGGTTGGACTAGATGACCTCCTGAGGTCCCTTCCAACCCTGGTATTCTATGATTCTATGAAAGTCTGGAGAAGAGCAACAAAAATTACTAAAAGTCTAGAAAACATGACTTGTAAGGGAAGATTGAAAAAATTGCGTTTATTTAGGCTGGCGATGAGACGACTGAGAGGGGACATGATAAAAGTTTTCAAGTACATAAAAGGTTGTTACAATGAGGAGGGAGAAAAAATATTCTTCTTAATCTCTGAGGATAGGACAAGAAGCAATGGGCTTAAATTGCAGCAAGGGCTGTTTAGGTTGGACTTTAGGAAAAACTTCCTAACTGTCAGGGTGGTTAAGCACTGGAATAAATTGCACAGGAAGGTTGTGGAATCTCCATCAGTTGGGATATTTAAGATCAGGTTAGGTAAACACCTGTCAGGGATAGTTTAGATAATACTTAGTTCTGCCATGAGAGCAGGGGATTGGACTAGATCACCTCTTGAGGTCCCTTCAAGTCCTACGATACTATGAAAAATTTCTTTTCTGATGGGTATGTTCCCTTTTATTTCACTGGAAAAAGGGGCAGGGAGGGAAGAAAATAAGGGAGACAAAGGGGAAAGGGCAACTGAAAACCTTTTTTTTTTTCCAAAGACCAAAATTTTTTGGTTTTCATTTTATTGAAAAATCAAACAAATCTGCAAATTTAAACACAGAAATGTTCATTTCTTTAGAAACATTTCACTGAAAATACATCCCATTTTTCAACCAGCCACACCAAACAGCAATGTGAAAATCTCATGTTTCTCTTTATCTCCCTTCCCTTCTCTTGTGCCTCCATCCTAGCCTGGTCCCACACGACCTGTGCTGTAAGCAGCTGCATTTTATCCTGGCTGCTGTGGTGTTCGGTTTGGCGACAGAAAATGTTTGATTGGGCTGAAATGTATTTTCCACTGGTCTTCTCCCCCCCCCCCCCATTCCCTAAACAGAAACGACTGAACTCGGTACCAAGAAGGAACTCAAGTCCATGCCATTCATCACCTACCTCTCAGGCCTGCTAACAGCTCAGATGCTCTCGGACGATCAGCTGATCTCAGGCGTGGAGATCCACTGCGAAGAAAAGGGCCGCTGCCCCTCCACCTGCCATTTGTGTCGGCGCCCAGGCAAGGAGCAGCTCAGCCCAGCCCCGGTGCTGCTGGAAATTAACCGCGTGATGCCCCTGTACACTCTGATACCGGACAATGACACAAAGGAGGTGAGTGAGGTGGTGATGAAGCCTGCTCTGGAAACTCCTCTCTCTCTCCCTGCTTTCCTCACCTCTTCTCTTCTTCCCGTCGATCTCTCTATCCAGTTTGGAAGCTCTTTGGGGAAATTCTTTGTATTTTTGTTCTGTGTTTGTACAGCCCCTAGCACAATGGGGCTCTGGTCTATGACTGGGGCTTCTAGCCACTACCGCAAAACAAATAATACCTCTCTGTCATAGCCATTGATCCTGCACTAGCCGCCACAGTATCTGAGAGCCTACCCAAATTATCCTGACCACCATAGAAAGGCCAAAACATGGCATTGTGTCCATGTGTCTCAAGCAGCCTGGGAGCATCCCTCCCTCTCCCCCCCACTCCCCACCCCCCAATCACTCCTTTTCTCACTGTTTCTTATGAATCCCTCTCTCTCTCCTTCTCCCCAAATCATTTTCCCTTTGGATGCAAAGCAGAACAGTACCGGCAGCGTGTGTGTATGTGTGTGTTCGTTCTGTCCCTATCGGTCATCCACGGCTGAAAACAGAGCTCAGGGTCTTTCCCATGGACGCCCCTTGAATTCAACAAACCAGGAAAATGGCTGCCTTGTATGTAGGATCAGGACCTGGAGTGGCACCCCTTAAATGTGCCTGGGGAATCTGGTGGAGACTCTCAGTGCCCTAGGACTTTGCAAATTACAACCTACATCTCTACCCATCCCTTGCACAGGGAACAGGGCCTGGGAACAGGCCCCTGGGATTCACCCAACCAGCCACTGGAGGTCACTGTTACTCTAACAGGTGCAGGCGAGGCTAGGATCAGCCTTGCCTCTGGCACTGGTTTCTCTCCTGTCTCTTGCTCTCTGCAAATCCTGCAGGAACGTAAATGTTAATCAGATGTAGATTTATTTGCTGGTTTCCCCGGTCCCTGCTCCCCCCACCCTCACCCCCGGCCCCCAATCCAAAAATGACAGACCTGTTTAAAGTCACTTATTAGCACCAAGCCTGCACTTGATTAAGGGGCTCAGAGCAAGCCAGCGCGCGGCAGCTGTGGGTGGGACGAGGGGAGCTGCAGGTCTGGAAACAATCCCAGCCCCGAGTAGAGGTGTGGCCACCTAGTGCGATTCCCCCGCACTCTCCCACACCCTCAGAGGGCAGAGCACCTCTCTCTCTCTCTCTGCGTCCTTCCCTTCTCCTGGGCCTGTCCATCCTTCTTTCTGCCCCTTGCTCTCCTTCCGTCTCTTTCTCCACCCCATCTGCCTGCCCCTCTCCATGTAGCCATTTCTCAATCCTCTCTCAGTCCCCCTTGTTTCTCTTCCGTCCGTCTTTACCTGCCCCCCAATCAGTCTGTCCCTCTTTGCCACTACCGCTGCCTCTCATGATCCCTCCATCTCTCTCCAACCTCTGCTTCCTTCCATCCAGAGGAAGAGTCTGCACTCCCTTGGCAAAGGCTCTCCATTCCCCTCTGAGCCCTGGATTGGCCCAGCCGGCCCCGATCATGGCTTTTAAAGCTGCCCATCCTTTAACTAGGCTCGGGAGCTCCTCCCGCTTGTGGCAGGTGAAGTACAGGAGGCTTGCAGTCTTCCGAAGCAGGTGGAGCCCTAGCTGGCCCACCTGGACCTGGAGACCTCAGACTGGCAGACTTCATGGCCCCGATGCAGCCATGATACTAGCCTGGGCTGCGCCGGCGCAAGCTTCTTCTCCCCCGGCCCCCTTTGCAGTGAGGGAGCATAGACGATGGACATTGCTGGCTCTTGGTGTCAAAGCAGCCTCCATGCATCCACCACCAGCACCATCCCATCAGCATGCCTTCTCCTTCCATGTGGGAACTTCTGCTGGGACACTGACAACCCCTCTTCCCCCAGCCTGACCCAGGAATGAACAGGGTGGGATTTCCTTTGAGAGCTGGGAGAGACAAACGGGAGGCTGATGCACACACTGGCTTCTTCCCTGGCCGCAAGACAGGAGGGAGCTATTTGCAGCTTCACGCAGGCAGCCAGAATAACCCAACAAGACAATGGCGTCTCGGTCTCCGGAGCGCCCTCCCTTACTCCTAGCAACACGTCCACAGTAAGGGTGTTGGGCAGTGACAGACAGTGAAGGCTGCCGAAGGCCAGGGTGGATCCAAGAGGGATTCGGGAATCAGTAGGCCATGTGTGTGTGTGTGAGCAGGCGAATAGCCTGGAGTGGGCACTGAGCCACACTTATGCCGTTCGGTAGGTTGGGATGTTACTGCGATGGGGAGTGGGGACAGGGTTGTTCCCTCGGGATGCTCTGCAAGATGTCAGTTTGTTTTGGGGAAGGGGAATGGGTTCACCAGCAGGCAAGGGGTTAATGGAGGAGAAAAAAGAGAGAGAGAGAGACCAAGCCAGTCTAAAGAGCTCCTGCTGCTACTGCTCATCCACCAGGAAGTAGGACAGCTTCTCCACCCCTCCCTTCCCCATACACTCGCTTGTGCAAGGGGGCAGTGTGGCCTTCCAGTCTCCTCATCTCACTCTCCTCCTGCAAAGCGCCCCATCACCCCTCCCTCCGCCGCTACCATGATGCAGTCGTCCCCTCCCAACCGCCTCCTCCCTTTGGGTGCCCAGAGATCAGATCTCACTCTTCCCAGGCTCCGAGCAGAAGCAAAGTTCCCATGTGCCCTGCCCTGGAAGGGCCTCCGGTTTGGCTTGTGAGTTGGACACGGGCTGCGTTTCTCCAGCAGCAGCGTCACTCCCTCCCTCCGTCCCGCGGAAGAGAGACTGTCCCACCGGCCGCAGCTGGAACCGAGCCCCGAATTGTACTTTCTGCTGAGGCCCTGGAAAAACCAACCACCCTTTTACGAAGACTTTGATTAATGCGCGCGTGCTCCTCCCTGCACCTGCTAAATTTGCACACAGAGAAGCATGCCCCCAAAGGGAGCCTGTCTCTGCAGGCGGGGGTTCCATGCAAATTTGAGGGAGAAAGAGCCTTCCCTCCCTTCCCCCAACACTTTCTGCATCAGCAGCTGCTCCTGCCAATGGCGGAGCTTGGATCTGAGCTGCACATTCTCTTGCGCCTGTGCATCCCATGCCAAAGAGAGGGGGAAGGCTGCTCTGAGAACGGCAGGAGAAGGAGTCGCAGAGGCGGAGGGGTGCAGGAGAACACTGCACGGAAGGTCAGGGAAAGTCGATGTGTATGGTGTTGGCGGATGGAGTTCAGCTGAGTACATGTTATGTGCCAGACGGTGACCATGTGGCACCATTGCACAGCAGCTGTAACCCGGCCTAGGCCTCCTCTGTCCGGCTGGAGTCTCTGATGCTTGCCTTTGTTACAGGCCTCACTTACCCACCCACGGTCCTGCTAGGGGCCCTGTTTTTGTCTGGGGCAGGACACAGGTAATTAACTCCTTTTGTCTTCCATGTCCACCCCCCACCACAGCTTGCTCTCTGTCTTTTGCTGTCAATCTCTCTCTCTCTCAGTTATTTCATATCACTTCCTACATTCTTCTGTTCCATTCTTTTCCCCTTTCTCTCTTTCCTCCTTTTTATTTTTTCTTAAAACCTTTTTTTCATCTGGTCTGCCCGCCCCTTTCTCCCCATTCCTTCCCTCCGCTCCTCTCTTTCTCTGATCCTCTCCTCCTTGTGCTTCAGCAGGTTATTCCCCCCCCCCTTTAGCTCTCCATCCTCTGTTGACTGAGACAGCTCCCCACGTCTTCAGAGCCAATCAGCTGTAATTCACAGCCGCCAGCCAGGAACCCCCAGTAAGAACTCGCCGTCGCTTCTGTGGGAAACTGAGTCAGGTCTCTCCGTCCCAGTGTGGGGAGAGAGCCAAGATGTTCACGGCATCGCTCTTAGAGCAGGCTCGGTGCCCTCAGCATGATTTCTACTGGGGAGAGCGCAGCGTCCCCACTGACTGAAAGAATTGGGGTTGGAATGACGCAGGCCCTCTATTGTAAAGAATCCTACAGGGTCAGGATTGCTGGTAGGAGAATAGGCAGTGGAAACTTTCATGACACCCCTGGGCTAAGTTCACTACCTACTGAAATTGATCCTACCAAATTGTCGCGGCCAGGGCATGGGCGGCCAGGCCGAGTGGGCAGGGCCGGAGTCGGAAACCAAGAACCGACGCCAAGGTCAGAAACCAAGAACCAAAGCAAGGCGAAGGAGCAGGGTCTGTCATAGACCCAGATGGGGATCCACCTGGTTGCACAGACCACTTCTTGGTGTCCCCATCAGGCTTAAATAGTGTGCCTGGAGCAATCAGGGCCTGTACTTCGCTCCTCCAGGCTCACAGCCTGTCGGTCGCTGCTGGCCCACAACTGTTGGGTGGTGACATGGGTAAGCAGCTGCTCAGTGTCCAGCAGACCTAGGTTCTAGCTGCTCCGTACACTGACAATTCCTACTCCTACAGCGTTCTCTGAGTCCTCCCCATGCAGAGAGGGAGTGAGCTAGGTTCGGGGACTTTACTAGCTGATAAAGGACCAAACTGAGCCCTGGCTACCAAGTCCCCATCTCACTAGAGGAGTTCACCATAGTATCTGAGCAGCTTACAGCTGTTCATGGGGTTTACCCTACACCACAGAGGTGCAGGGCAGATTTAGTGACTTGCGTGAGGTCACACAGAGATAGTGGCAGAGCCAGGAACTGAACACAGGTTCTTTTGAGTTCTAGTCTACAGGCCCAGCTACCAGGCCATTCTTCGTCTCCACTGGAGTCACTGGGAGCAGTACCCTCCCCAGCCAGAGCTGAGTTATGCGCACATACAGATGTGCACCATTCTTCTGCCTGTCCCTCCCCTGCATTGAGTCTTTGCCCTGTTTTGATTCTTTGAATGTTTCTTTCCTGTTGAGGGCACAATTGTGAGCTACTTTACACACCAAAGCAAGGATGCAAGAGGTCACCAGCTTCCCCCTGCGCATGCTACCCCATTTCATGGGTCAGTGCTTGAAAGGGACGGCAGCTTTCAATGCAGGGTTACTCCCCATCCTGCATGAACCGGCAGACAGGGGCTTGCAGTGGGAAGAGCTTTGACTCCTCCCTCCCTCACCATGCACCAGTACTGATGGGGAAGTGATCTGTACCAAGCATAAATCTGGCACAGATAACTTCCCCCACCCCAGAGTGTGGGGAGACCAGGAGGAACCAGGTGACTATCGAAGTCCCACTGCGGTTCCTGGCCTGCTCTCAGGGCGGCGTAGCTATCTGCTGCCCCTTGAGTGGCACAGGCTGTAAAATGACACACTTGCCCTAGGTGATGATTTGCTGTAAGGAACAGCAACTCTGTAAGAGAGCAGAAGGTAAAGATAAGAAAACATTGACCGGCAACGCATCCTCTTCCAGCATCAAGCTTGAGGACTGGGGCTGGTCTCCACCAGTTGCGGAGGTAGAGATATTTGTTGACCTTGAGCACAAACAACAAATGCAGGTGTCTAGGACTCCTACTCAAACTCCAAGATGTCCGGTCTGGTGTGAATACTCAGCCCAGAGAGATAGACTTCACTGCAGCAGCCATTCAACACGAATCACCCACAAACTAGTCTCGTGTTTTCCTCCAAGCACAGGATCCACAGTTATTCCTCCAAAAACTCCCGTTTGCTGTCTGCTGTTGGAGTGGGTAATACTCAATTGATGTAGCTATTGCTCTCCTGTGGAGTATCTGCAAGCAGATAATGAGTTCTTCGCATTTATTTAGTAAATAACCTGTGGGTTGACTCTTTCATAGTGAATATTTGAATTTTCCTGTGTGTTGCCAGGCTGCAGCTGATCAAAAAGTCACATGCTGGACAGTATTTCTGATTGCAGATTGGATGCACAAGCACTTATGCCAGTGCTTGGGTCTGAGGATTCAAACTTTACTTCCTGCAAATACTTGGACACATGGATCTTCAACATTCTCTTTCCGCAAACGTTTTCCCAGCGACTTAACTGCGCCAGTGTCCGCGGGACTCAGCAACAGGTGGGGTGAGCTCGGCCCAAGGAAATTCATTTCAAAATTCAAACACCTATTCATGGCCATCTCTGGCTATCTGTGCTGCGATGCATGGGCTGTTAATGAAGGTTTCTGCAGTGAAAGGATGCGCTGTTCTCCACTGAGAACTCCTGCTCTACCAGTCAAATTGATGCGACTCAACTGTCTTGGGTGGAGCAGGTGACTGTGTTGCCTCTCTTCAGTTTATAACAGCTACCCAGCTTGGTTTCGAGTGAGCTCCAGTCATCTGCTTCCTGTCTAAGTCGAGCCTGATGCAAATAGGCAGAGGCTATGACTAAAGCAGGGGTGGGCAAACTTTTTGGCCTGAGGGCCACATCGGGGTTCCGAAACTGTATGGAGGGCCGGGTAGGGAAGGCTGTGCCTCCCCAAACAGCCTGGCCCCTGCCCCCTATCCACCCCCTCCCACTTTCCGCCCCTCGACCGCCCCCCTCAGAACCCCCAACCCATCCAACCTCTCCTGCTCCTTGTCCCCTGACTGCCCCCCTGGGACCCCACCCCCATCCAACCCCCCCTGCTCCCTGTCCCCTAACTGACCCGACCCCTGTGTACACCCCTGCCCCGTGACAGGCCCCCCGGGACTCCCACACCCATCCAACCTCCCCTGCTCCCTGTCCCCTGACTGCTCCCCGGGACCCTCCACCCCTTCTCCAACCCCCCGGCCCTGGCCCCCTTACCATGCCTCTCAGAGCAGCATGTCTGGCAGCCGTGCTGCCCGGCCAGAGCCAGACCAGTTGCCGCACTCCCCTGAATGAGTGCACAGCCCCGCCGCCCAGAGCACTGCGCGTGCGGCAGCATGGCTGCAGGGGAGGGGGGAACAGCAGGGGAGGGGCCAGGGGCGAGCCTCCCGGGCCAGGAGCTCAGGGGCCGGGCAGGAGGGTCCCACTGGCCAGATGTGGCCCGCGGGCCGTAGTTTGCCCACCTCTGGACTAAGGCATGCAGTGCGGGCCATCGTCTCACTAGAGGTCTCTGGGGACCGTCTCAGCGTGTAGGCTAGTCTGCTGTCTCTGTCCTGCTTCCGTCTGCTTGTGCACCGTAACACCACTGGCACTGAAACGGTGGGTTTGAGCAATGGTCCATCCGTGCCAGGATCCTGTCTCTGACAGCGACCAGTCAGCGCTTCAGGGGGAGGTGCAACATGCGCTTTCCTGTCAAATTTCTGAGGTTTCTCTCTCTCCTCCATCATTTATTGGTCAGTTCGGCTTGTGCAGTGAAGCACAAAGGTTTCTGCCCATCCTACATCTTTGTTCTGTCTTATGGAAAAGCTCCCTCTCCCCGTGACCCTTGGCACAGAATGCAATCAAGTGAACACAGCAGCCATCGAACAGCCCCACAGGAAGAGACATGTAACAACAGCGTTTTCTCAGACAGGCTCCAGTGCCAAGGAAAGGAATCACTCCACCCTGCCTTCAAGAGGGTGCGGTTTAGATGTCTGCCATGGTCATTTGGTCTCCTGGGCTTAGCCCATGCTATTCCACCAATGTATTCCTGCCCTGCATTGGCCTCACATCCACCTCTTGGGTTGGGCAAGGTGATTCTCATTGCACCTGGAGTTTCCCTGGCACTGCTCTCCAACTTTGAGCCGGGGGAGCATCCATCTCCTGCAAAGACCGGGCAGGGGGAATTCCTCCAGCTCTGAGTGCAACCAGGAGAAAGAGAAAAGAGGCAAAGCCTGTAATATTATCATTCTCACCTTTCTGCTTCTTTGACTTCTCAGCTCTCTGCAGCTGTGTGATTGACTAGCAGCCCCGCTCGTGATAATCACCCAGAGGCACAGGCTGAGAAAGCGAGAGACATCAGGTTTGCGTACTCTGTAAACCTCCAAGTCCCCTGGAAGAGGCGGTTGGAAAATGAGCCAGCCCGCTAACCCAGAGAGGCAGCAGGAAGAGAATGGAGCTTACGCTTTCCCCCACACACTCTGAACATCACAGTATTGAGACCTAGAAGACTCAGTGCATGCATAGTATGCTGGTTACCTACAGGAATCCACCTTCTGCACTAATAGCAAGCCAAGGGATGCTGGTTTGAGGGGGGGTGGGTCACACCTGACTGGCTGGGATCTTCCTCTTGCAAGATAATATTTTCATTTGCATTGCACTTTCCCCCATCAAACGCAAACGCACACGCACACACAAGCTCTCCCAGAGCAGCTTGGCCAGCTGCAGAAATGCTTAGATGGTTGCAGGGGAAGGGGAGCAAAGGGAGATTAATCTCGTCTCCTGCGGGAGATTGATTCAAAGCTCTTTTTGAATGTAAGGAGACGAATGAACTTCTAGTTAGAATTTTAGGAGACCTCTGGGACCTTTATTTAATTTTAAACGTGAGTAATTTCAGCATCAATCGCTCGCCGTGTCACCCTCACAGCAAAGAGCACAGCACAGAACCTGCAGGAAGGGCTTGCTGCGTGAGTGGAGCTGCCAGTGCATGGTCAAAAACACCCATGGCAGTCTAGGGACCATCACCTCCCACATGGCCTCGGGAAGAGGAGAGGCCAGGCTCCCTTCGCACCCTTGTTCTTCCTCAGCTGAAGGAGATGCCCAGGGTACAGTGAGCAATACTGACCTTGGTGGACTCTATGGGGGCGTTTGTGTGTGTGTGTGTGTGTGTGTGTGTGTGTTGCGGGAGGGGAAGTTTCTTTAGATGGGAGCACAATTCTTCATTACTACCTGTTGTCTGATGCCGCTGGCTGCACTTTGCAGTCTCTTGTTGCCAGTGTTCATCCAGCCCCCCTCCCCTGTGTCTATGCATGGATCTGGCCTCCCCTGAAAAGGTTCAGCCGAGCCAACACTTGACACTTCCCCGTGTGCCAGAGGCCTTAAATGATGGCCTTGTTTGTACTCCCCCTTCCGACCAAAGGCACTCTCCTGGTAGCGCTAGAGAGGCCTTTATCTATGCTTATTACCGTCTCTCCCCTTACACAGGCTTGTAAGTGTCGGTATGGCCAATATATACTTTAAGGAGGGGACAATACCCGCTTGCTTCTCTGCACAAACAAGGCTGCGCTGGGAACTTGATCAGTAAATGTGCACTGAGGTTTGTCCCCTGAGAGCCAGTCCGTCCTCTTCATCAGTGCTTCACCCACCCATCCTTGGCAGCTGTAGGAGTCTGCCCATCAGTGCTGCCTGTCTGGGAAATGCTCCGGCTCACGGAGTCCTTGGAACGCTGTGGCTGGCGGTGATGGGTCGTAAAGGGAACTGCAAGCAGCCCCACCGATGAAACCAACTCTGCTGGAATCCCCAAATGCCGCTTGCTGCCCACCTCCCTTCCCCCCGCCCCTTCTCTCTGTTACTCTCAGTTGCTGCCTTGAGCAGATGGGATAAACAGAAGGAGACTCAGACACGTATTGGCCATCTGTCCTCCTTAAATCTGGCCAAGTAAACGGCCAAGTGGGAAAATCCAACTGGGAAGGCTCTCACTGGCTCTTCCCGGCATTCCGGTTAGCGGATGCCCCTCCGATGGTACCGAGCCTGAGCACACCAGCCAGCCAGGCTCGGCCATGGGGCCTCCGTGCCGGAACAGAAGGAGCTCCAGTCAGCACGTGAGATCAGGCCCATGGCCCTGAGGGGCTTCAGGACTGAGGAAGCGCGCAGTGTTTGCATTGAGCCTGACCCACAGAGGCAGTCTGGAGTTATCCCCAACTAAGAGACCCCCCTCAGAGACCGCAGGGTTGTCTTCGTTTGTTTGGCTGCGCTGCCTGAAAAGTTGTGGCCCGTTGATGAAAATGAGGCCATGAAAGGAGAGAGGGAGGGAAACCCCTTCGTCACACGCTCCACTCCCCCATCCTTCCAAAGCTCTTTTGGGTGCTGGGCTGGGAGGGGGGGCTGTAATTGAAAGTTACGCACCCCCCACAAGATGTCTCAACTCTGTGACAGCGTTTGCACGAAGCTTTCTCTCAGAAGTTCCCCGTCCTGCTGCAGACAAAGAGCCGGGGTCGTTACCGCTCTGAGCAGGTCTAGACGACACAGTGGCAAAAGCAAAGGCAGCCTGTCTAACCTGTCCCTCCCAAGGCCTGTTTTGCAGCGTGGGTGCAGCTCCAGCGGCAGACCGGAGTCAGAGAGTCTGCGTGGCACAGTAGGGATACGTTAGTACAGGTGTGAGACCTGAGTCCAGCAATGGTAAACGCAGGTTTACAGTGCAGTGTGGATGCTCAAGCACGGGCTTGGAAACACATGAGACCACAAGCCCAGGTCCAGTACATCTAGGTTTGCAATCTAGTGTGGACATACCCTAAGTGCTACTGTAGGACAGCTAATAATAATTAATAGGAATTTGAGAATGGGATTCCAACTGGGCTTTGGCTCTGATACCTGCCTTTAAGCTGATATCACTATCACACATCCATGCCCAACTATTCCCAAGGCAGATGCTCGGGGTGGAGGGGGGAATCCATTCTGTTTGGGTTTTCACGCTGCACTCACCTGCACGGTATTTGAGCACCTGGGCAAAGAATTTACTTTCCATCACTGATGGTTGAACCCCCTGTGACAGGGTGGCCCGCCCCTTTAAGGACCAGGAATCCGTGGGGCAGTCAGCCCAGTTCACTTAGCCCCACCCTGCTGTCATCTGCTCTGGATGTGGGGCCTATGTTGAGGAAAGCCCAGCTATGGGGATAACTGGCTGGGGAGGAAAAAAGAGGAGCTGACTGCAGAGGAAAGCCCAGCAGCTGAATGTTGGCTGGGAGGAGAGCAGACAGATTGCTCCTGCCTGAAGGCGTGAAGCCTGGGTGAGGGCCATGAGCTGTTTGAGGACTTTGGCTGGCCAGGGCCCTTGGTAGGAGGAGGCGGGATTGTTGGGGTGACCAGAGCCCAGGTACCTGTTGGTGGATGTGAAGACTGCCATTGCAGCTGGAACCTACCTGTAAGGAAGGGGGCTGGACATTGAGCCCAGCTAGGCCAAAGATTCCTTTGGAGTTTTTTTGGGGGGGTAGGGGGAGGAGGTTGGGAGTTTATCCAAAGGATACTGTTACCATGGAAAGGTGGATTTGCTGGGGGGTCAGGTCAGCTCTATGCCGGGAATAGGCTTAAGATCATTGTGGGGAAACTGAGGCGGATGCGCTGCAGTGCTGGGTCTCACTGTGAGGGGGTGCGCCAGGACAGCGAGTCTTGGTGCGCTCCCCACAGCTGCTGTGCCAGAGTTTCTGCCAGGGAAAATGGGAGATTGAAAGGAGCTGCAAGAAACCCCGTAACAATGTGATCCAAAGGCCCAGTTGGATAACATGAGCCGAGGCGCAGGGATGCTTTGTCATCATGGGGAGGTAGCACACGTTTCCAGCAGGGATTTGCTCTGTAACATGATGTTCAGGTGTAGCAATGTGCAAAGCAAGCATCCCCGAGGAAGGTGCGCTCCGCAGGCTGAATTGGAGTGAAGTGCACATCTATGTTTGCTGGGAAAAACCCTGGGAACATTGGTAGTGTAGCATCTCCCCAGATCCACAAACACACATCTTGGGATGCTCTGGGGCAGAGGGGAAGCAGGAATTGATGACAGGTGGGAGAGGACAGGAGGGTTTGTTGACAGTCAACTACCCAAGCACCTGCAGATCAGCTTGGGAAGGTCTCTGGGAGGCTCACAAGCCAGTGTAGGTATGGCCAGCTTGGCCAGGCCACCCCTTGCCATCTCTGATTTCCATGAGTTAATCACTCTCTCTGATGATGTCGCAGTTTGCCCTGGAGGCAGAGCAAACCTGGACCTGGGGAAGCCAGAGCCATGGACTGAGAAAATGAATCGGGATGCCGTAGTGCTGAGAGCCTCCGCGAATGCAGGGAGGAAAACAATCAAAGTGGAGCTAGAGCATGTCAAATGTGGATTTACTCAGAGCACTTTCTGACCTACAGCTGGCCAGGAGGCACTGCATACAAGGTTGTGATATTTTGCTCTTATCCCTTGAAGTCTGTTTAAGCAGACAGACATTTGTGCCCCTTCCCACTGGTCACATTTTTCAGGGATGTTTCTCTGTGGTATCCCAGAGCTGCTTGTTTTAGGGGAGGGGAGGAAAACTCTGTACCTGTGACTGGCAGCAATGCCAGGGAAACTGGCATTCACAGGGCCTTGGTTCCAACATTGCAGCTCTCGCCAGCTTCTCCAAGCACTCTTGGGTCCTAGTCCCGCCAGACTGCGCAGAAGTGGAAGGCCAGGCAAGCTTCTGAAAGAAAAGAAAACATTCTGTGCACGCAGATAATTCCCCCAAAGCAGAGTCTGAAGACATGGAAGGTCGGTGCCAGTAATTTATTTTTCCATGGACAAAGTCGCAAGGGAGCCAGAGCAACTGGGGACAACGTTGTTATTGAGTGTGTGTGTGGGGGGAGGGAAGGCCGTTTATATCTATTAATTGGCACTCATCATTCTTGCATTAATACGCTGTGCAAAGTTTAGCCACTCGGGCCTCTTCCTGATATGGATCTCGTCCACATCCGACTTGCATTAGTGAATAGGCCCGCTCTGATCTGCCCTATTGTGCTATAATAGGGAGCTTTGTATTCTAGGTGTGAAAGCAAAGCCGACTCGCCTGGACGGGACTGTCGCTACAGTATGAATGTTGTCTGATGCTGCCAGGTTTTCCAGTTTCCTCTGCTGCTCCCTTGGTTCCCATCAATAATAGAAGCCAGTGCATTGCCCATCCTGGATCCTTTCCAGCACCCTGAGCTTTCTGGCAAAATGTTGAAGTCCCTTCACAGGATGAACTGCAGGAGATACTGCTCCCCAGGGAGAAGCAGCCGGAGAAGAGGAGGGTGTGAGCACTAGAAGATGTGGTCGCCTGCCAACAACAGTAGGGAAATTTCACCTTCCTTTGCTCTGAATCTGGAACAGACTTGCAGACGCAAACTCCATAATCCTGGAAAGAGTCCCTGGTCTGGGAAGTCCTTTATTTTTATCTCCTCTATTAGATGTTGTAACTTATATGGAGTAGCATTTATCTCCTGCTGAAGCCCATTGAGCCATGCTGCTGGGTTTGAAATGCACTGAAACTGAGGTCTGACCTGAGATTACAGTTCTGTCTATCTAGGTGCTTATATGGCCCTAATCCTTGCAGAACCTTCACTCGCCAATGAATGAATGCCAATGAATAATGCCCAGGGCATTATTTGTATTACTGTAGTGCATAGGAGCCCTTGTCATGGATCAGCATCCCATTGTGTTAGGTGCTGTAGAAACTTGTAGCATTTATCTGCACAGGATTTGCCCTGTGATCATGATAAAGGTACGAACTGGCTGCTGTATCTGAAGGGCACTCCTTGCTCCACTCCCCACAGCCGTAGCTGTGTTTGACAAGGAGGATCGTGTGGTTAATGAACCCCAGTGTCAAGTTAGTGGTACAGAAAAGCAGGATGTTAGTCTTGGCTGTGGGACTAACTGCCACCAGAGATCAAGCGATCCCATGTCTTGGCTAAGTTAGCAGCTTCACAATGGAAGAATGGGGCCATGGCCTTGGTTCTTCTTTCCAGAGGGATGTGATGTTACTTTGGAACTCATGTAGCGTTGCCTAGAGATACCTGTTATTGATGCCTTGGAAATGCATGGAGACCACATAGCTAGGTCACAGGTGCACCTCGGAGACCAGAGAGTAACAGATGGGGCCTAGAGGCAGTCAGACTACACAGTACAAACAAGGCATGTATGATGCACAAGAGGGAAAGCAGCTTTGAGTAACAGCCCATTGAATGGAGGGTCACAGTGGAAAGTCTGCTATCCCATAAAGGATGATGGAGGCATAAGAAAGATCAGATCTGTATCTAACTCTTTTGGGATGATCCACAATGGCCTAGTAGATGGGTGCTCCTTTCTCAACGTCCTTTGCAATGAGCTGCAAGAGGATAAGTCTTCTCAGCATCTTGTTCAGGTTCACCATCATGAGAGCATGCACTCAATTTATATATAGGCAAAATGGATAAATGGGCATAAAGAGAGGAACCCCATGACTTCCTTTTAGTGTCACAGGCACTCCGATGTGATAAAGAAGGATTATTATCCCAATTTTACAGGTGGGAAAACTGAGGCATGGGGAGGTGAAGCAGGTTGGCCAAGGTATCCCAATGCACGAGCAGCAGAACTGACAATGGAACCCAGGCATCTAGCACCCTGCTGTCAGATGCAGAAAAGACTCCATGATTGCATACATCATTTGGTTAGAAGCTCCTCTTGGTTTTGAGAGACGTGCTGATTTCAAGCCCTTTACCCATTCCTCCTGGCAAAGGGGCTGTCCCCTGTACTGTTTGAAGGAGGCCATGGAGTAACAAGAAAAAGATGGAACTCTCATTTATTGCTGAGGTTGGTCTAACCAAGAAGTTAGTCACTGGGGGAAAACAGAGATTAAGGTTTGAGAGGCTTATCCGGGAAACCAATGCAAGACACACAATGTACCAGAATAGCCAATTTCTATTGGAATAATCCATCCAAACAGTCTATAGCCAGATTCCCTCACAGAAATTCACTTCCGCATTCAACCTGCCTGCATTTTTTCCCCCTGATCCATATATTCCCCTCTGTAATTCTTCCTGAAAATGAGGCATGTACTAACCACAAAAGTTCTTTGATCCAAAGAATAAGTAAGGCCAGATTTCCAATCCTTAGCAGCTCCAGTTGAGGCCACATTTTTCAGACATGCTCAGCACCCAACATGCACCCAACCCTCTGAGCTCTTTGGAAATCCTGAGCCCCCTGGTGGGTGTTGAGTCCTCATGAGAAGGCTGGCCTGAAAGCTCGGGCACTTGAAGTAGATTCTCCCTCCCCACTATCCTGCAGCTGTTCCTCAGTCAGCCCTGGTGGTGAAACTTTCTTTGTGTTCAAGGTCCTGGGAGCTGGACTGGGGCCCGCAGGACATTTCCCAGCGACCACCAAAAAGCGGTCATACAGGAATGACTTTCCATCCTTCCCTTTCTCACCCGGATTTGAACTGTCGGCAGACTGTTAAAATGTTTCTGTATTCAATTGCTGAGCCTCTGAGCCATGAAAAACTAAGCAAGCCCTGTGTTCCCCGTGGCACAAACAAGAAGGGAAGAAAAGACCCATCTGCACTCACGTCAATGATAGATGGGGTACGTGGGTCATTCATTTTCCTAATATTTGTTAAGAATAGACTCAACGTATGGCAAGATGGGGTTTTACGGCCCTTTATGTCTTGTTCACGTCAAAACAAACAAAGTAGCCGTCTTTGGGGGGGGGGGGGGACCATCAATCCATTATATGAGTATGTGTGGGTGTGGGGTGTCAGTTTATTATACCTTTAAGAGCAAATTTGATGCTGTTGCGGTGATTCATAACGCTATATATCTAATGGCATGACTCCTCATCTTAGAAAATAAAACTTCTGAGCCAGTTTCTACTCTCATAAATCTACCTCTGGCACTGAAGGATGTAAACCAAGTGCCCTGACTTACAGGGAAGCCATACAATTTGAATACTTTAAAATGAAGGAGAAATTTGCCTGAGGACTCAGAGCAGGGTCAGGGTGCTGGGGAGTGGTTAGCTCCCACAGGACGAGCAGCCTGTTCAGTGCATTGTGGGAAGGGAGTTACTCTGCCATCCCAGGCGCCTCCAACATGGAGGGCCCAACCCTGTGCGGTGCTGAGCATCCTCACGTCCCATTGACTTGCCATGGCTCAGTACTTAGCCAGGATCGGGCCCTAAATCAGCACATCCAGGATTAACTTTATGGTGCTGTGGGCCTCCCTTGCCAATATCCTAAGACGGTGGTGTCGAAGAGAGAGAAGGGTTAACTTTGGGTATGGGGGCGGGGAGAAGTACCTTTCAGTCACAGACACCAAAGCAATGAGGTAGCTGTGTCAAGGACAAGAAAGGGTAGCCTCCCGGGGGATTAGCCCCCAGTCACAGACGCCCTAATGCCAAGACAGGGAGCAGAGAGTCTTCAGTCGCCCAGGGTCGGGGCTGGATTAAAGGTGTTTTGGGCCCGAGCACAGCTGTGTTTGAAGATACACTCGATAATCAAAGATGGATATATGGCAGATCTCTCCCCCTTCATATGTGTCCCACCATTGCCATCTGCAAGCAGTCTTTTTCCCCCTTGAGGGTCACTGTTTGGATTACAGTGATTGCAGTTTCACCTTTGTCTATGTAAGCGGGCTCTGTGCAGCATCCCTTCCTTCTTTACGATGCTCAGGAGAGGGAGAAAGCAAGCAGGCAGCCGGGTTACGGTGACAGCCCAGCTTGCAGGGTAGCAGATAGCCCTTGAGCATTACCGCTCTCTGAGACTGAGCCCCTCCAAGACCAGATAGCACCCCAAAAGACACATTCGTACCCAATGAGCCAGGTGGGTCCCACTCATCAAGTACTACGTCCCTACTGGGCAGCAGAGAATTCCTGAAGCTTACTGGGGGGTCCCACAGGAGGAGATACTGGACTCCTACAGGCTACAGCGGAATCAGCTGGGCACCCCACTTTGCAGCAGGGCGCCCAAGCACAGTGCAGAGCCCCTGAATGTTGTGGCAATGTCCCTTGAAGGCATCAGGGAACCCCTGAAGGTTACAGTGGGTATGCTAAGGTAGACATGGAGCCCCGAGGGCAAGGCGGTGGCCCCAAAGGGAATTTGGAGCCCCCGAATTGTACAGCGGTGTCCTGGAAGGGTAATGCAGCTTCCTGGAGGCTGCAGGATCCTGCTGGAATCCTGCTTCAGGAACTGCTTTGACCTTTGTCATGACCTGTTTTGCCAAAGCACCTGACTTCTTCCCTTCCTCTGATCCCCCCCCGCCCCAGCTCCCCACGCACACGCTCCCCAGCGCACACACTTACTAGAAACCCTGATTAAAACAAGCAATGCGCAGGCTCTGCCGAAGCCTGCCCACTGGCTGTCTGCTGAGCCCGACGCCCAGCCTCTCCTGGCTCGGTTTGACGTCAGCCGGGCTGCTCCTCCATAAACAAATGTCAGCGAAATTGAATAGAGGCTGCTGTCAGGGCCAGGGGCCCATTGTTTCTCGTGTAACTCTGTTACTGCGCGTAGGTGCGCTCAGCCTAATGAGTGGAATTGAAGGACGCATCGATGGGCTAACCTCGTTTGTGTAAAGGTTGACACAAGGCAGATCAGGGCTCTGTACCTGCAGGATCAAATTAAAGTGTGGCGGGTTGCCGGGGGGGGGGGGGAGCATGTAGTTCCTGTAAACAACAAAAAAGAAATTAACTCTTGGATGGGGCTAAAGGGCACGGCCATGGTGGGTGAGATTACATCACTAGGTGGCCAGGGTATCCAGCAAGGAGCGAGCCCAGGCGAGGGGAAAGAGCTACAAAAGCACCGACCTCTGACTCTGTGGAAGCCTAGCACGTGTGTTCGTGAATACCAGTGACCATGCACCCACTGCTGCACCATCCTCGGGGCAGTGTGAGTGCACGGCGACATCACGCAGACGGAGGATGTACGGGCATGTTGTGATGGTGCCAGGGTGTCTGGCGTGGCAGGCGTGCACCACACGGGTAGTTGGTAGGGGGAGAGTGCAGGGGCGGCAGCATTTGGGGTTGAGGGTTGTGAGGCTTTCGGATGATGGTGTGACAGCAGCCTGGGCACGTGTTCGGATGGGTTGGCAGAGACAGCAAGGGCCATAGATGTGAAGAGTAACGGTATGAGAACAGTACAGGTAATGTGGTGGCAGCTCAGTGGGGGTGGCAGGTGGCAGTGTGGGGTGCGGGGGTCGCAGGAGGGTGGTGTGTGAGGGGGGGTGGCAGTGTGTGGTGAGGGGATGGTAGGGTGCTGTGTGGGGGTGGCAGGAGGGTGGTGTGCAGTGAGGGGGTGGTAGGGAGCAGTGTGAGGTTCGGGGGTCGCAGGAGGGTGGTGTGCGGTGAGGGGGTGGCAGGCGGCAGTGTGCGGTGCGGGGGTGGTAGGGTGCCGTGCAGGGGTGGCCGGGGGTAGTGTGCGGTGCGGGGATGGTAGGGTGCGGTGCAGGGTGGCCGGGGGCAGTGTGGGGTGCGGGGATGGCAGGAGGGCAGTGTGCAGTGAGGGGGTGTTGGGGCAGTGTGGGGTTCGGGGGTCCAGGAGGACAGTGTGGGGATGGTAGGGGGCAGTGGGGAGGGTGCGCAGGTGGCAGAAAGGCAGTGTGTAGTGCATAGGGTTGCCAACTTCCTAATCACACAAAACCAAACACCCCTGCCCCGCCCCTTCCCTGAGGCCCTGACCCCACTCACTCCATCCCTCCTCCCTCCATTACTCACTCTCCCCCAACTTCACTCACTTTCACTGGGCTGGGACAAGGGGTGTGGAGGGGGTGTGGGCTCTGGCTGGGGGGTGGGCTCTTGGGTGGGGCCAGGGCTGAGTGGTGTGGGGTGCAGGAGGGGGGCTCAGGGTTGGGACAGGTGGTTGGGGTGTGGGAGGGGGTGCGGGGTGCATGCTCTAGTCAGGTGGCGCTTACCTCAAGTGGCTGCGGGTCAGCGGCGCAGCAGGGCTAAGGCAGGCTCCCTGCCTGCCAGCTCCAGCTCCGAATGGCTCCTGGCGGAGGGGCCAGGGGGCTCTGCGCACTGCCCCACGCCCGCAGGCACCCCCGTCACAGCTCCCATTGCTCACGGTTCCCAGCCAAAGGGAGCTGCAGGCGCTGAGCTAGGGGGCGGGGGCATCGTGCGGCGCTTCTCTGATTGCCGGCCACTTCGGGGCTGCAGAGACGTGCCAGCTGCTTCCGGGAGCTGCATGGAGCCAGGCAGGGAGCCTGTCTTAGCCCCACTTCTCTGCCAACCAGACTTTTAACGGCACGGTCAACAGTGCCAACAGGAGCCGCCATGACCCTTTTTGACTGGGTATTCTGGTCGAAAACTGGACGCCTGGCAACCCTAGCGGTACGGGGGTGGCAGGAGGGCAGTGCAGGGTGCGGGGGTGGCAGGAGAGCAGTGTAGTCACTGAGAGGAAATTCATTGCTTCGCAGACTTTGCTTTGGGCCCAGGTGACTTTCCTGGGCAGCCTGACACAGCTGTCTCTGCAGGCTCCCACCCCATAGGCGCTAGCGGACCTTGAGCTCAGAGAGCTGGAAGCTATTTCCTATTGAGTGGCTCAGGTGTTTTCTCTCTCTTCGGCTCCACCTGGTGCTCTGCTCCGACACGCTGCACATGGCCCCGCTCACTCCAGCAAGCTCCCTGAGTCTCCCCTGTTGGCTGGAGATGTGAGGGGAGCCCGCACCCATGTGGGCCAGCAGGGAGCTGTAAACAGTGAGTCTATTGCAGGACACATAACATGGAGCAGGAGGAGCAGTTCAAAGGCCAAGGATGGTCTAACGTCTTTCCTTCCCCATTCCTGGCCTGGCTGGAGAGTACTCTCAGCTCCATGCCCTTCGAATCCTCTTGGAAATCCAACCTTCTCTCTCTCTCAGGCTCCCTCATGCTTTTCTAAAATCCATGTGTCAGTTTCTCCTCTTCTTTCAAAACCATCAGGAAATCCCATCCAATCTGTGGCCCCATTTAGAAAGAATCATCCCGGGCAGCCACCTATGGCATTGTACCTAGGTCAGCAGTACAGCCCCCCACATCCCCCAGTTATGGAGTGGGCCTGATGTATTTTTGCTTATGTATTTTTCCTTTCCATTAATTCCTGGTCACGTTAGTTATAGCAGACCCTCTGGGTAATGCAGGTTGAGAGATTATTATATGGTTGTAACATGGGACAATTCATTCTCATGCATCTGATCTGTCTGTCTGTTCTAGACATTCTCTAATTGTCTAAAAATACCCTTTCCGCTTTTAGGCTTTTACTTAGGATCTAAAGAATAATGATGTATTTTCTCTCTCTTTTGCTCTCTTTCTCATCCCTTTCCCTCTGCCCCCCCCCCCCGCCCTTTTATTTTTATTTTTTGAGTGGGAAACATTTAATAAATGCCTGGAAGCAGAACTATTGCAGACTTGGGTGACTCAAGGCGCCTTGTTATAAAGGTGGTTGCGTGTTTGGGGAAATTGTTAAAATCCCAAACAATAGAGTAAAAAGAAAAGGAGGACTTGTGGCACCTTAGAGACTAACCAATTTATTTGAGCATAAGCTTTCGTGAGCTACAGCTCACTTCATCAGATGCATTCGATGAAGTGAGCTGTAGCTCACGAAAGCTTATGCTCAAATAAATTGGTTAGTCTCTAAGGTGCCACAAGTCCTCCTTTTCTTTTTGCGAATACAGACTAACACGGCTGCTACTCTGAAACAATAGAGTGTGACGTATGTCTCTATTTATACCCTTTTTCTCAATGGTTCGAGGAAGGTGTATTTACTACAGTGTTGTGTTAAATACCAAATCTGCTGAAGCCATTCCTATCCTCTCCAAGGGGTGATTTCAGTCTTTAAGGTATAGCCCTTAAAGTTAGTCTTCTCACGTGGGCCAGGCAGCTGCGATCGGGCACTTTTGGAGATTTGAAGGGGGTGAAGTAGTGCTGCTTTAAGTACTGGGGATTTGTCAGGTCAGAGCTGGCTGGGGCGGGAAAGCCAAGAGAGCTGTTAGGTCTATAGGGGACACTGCTCAGAAGTTTGGGATCCAAAATGTAGGTCTTCTAATACCTTGGGAAAGGAGTTGCAAAATCTAATAGAAGCAGATTTTAAAAAACAATTACAGTGAAGTCAGAGTTTCATTATTGCCATATCTCTTAGAAACCTAAACGGAGGCTGGAGCGCCTGAGTGCCAGGTGCTGTACGTTCACATAGTGGGAGACAGCCCCTGCCCCAAAGAGCTAATAGTCTAAGTAGAGGAGACTGACAAAGGAGGAGAGGGGCAACAGAGGTGAAGCAACTTAAGGTTACGCAGCCGGTGG
Source organism: Natator depressus (assembly GCF_965152275.1). NCBI lineage: Eukaryota > Metazoa > Chordata > Testudines > Cheloniidae > Natator > Natator depressus. The sequence goes on along the minus strand of NC_134249.1, from coordinate 10,488,794 downwards.
GAGGGACTCCTGTCTCTACAACCCGGGTTTCCTGAGACCCAGTTACAGAGCTGAACCACTAGACCGGGGTGCTGGTTTTGTTTTAAGCATTCCCCTGCGGTATTAGCAACTCAGCTCCAGCAGCCTGGGGCTAGCGCGTGAGAACCAGGCAGTGAAACTGACCTGCTCTGTCTCTCTGTCCTAAGCCGAGTGAACAGCAAAAAGTGAACAATCATCAGGAATAGATTCTAAGGAAGTTAGATTTTTTTAAAAATGATTTCACCTTTACTAATTTAGGGCCAATCGTGCTGTCTGATCCGTGAGGATCATCATTGCTCCTGAGCTTATATTGTAGTATCAGTCCTCTGAGGCGGTAGCAACCGCAGTGAGGAGTTCTTGTCATGTTAATGGCAGTGCATAGGTATTAATAATTTCCATTAGATGTACTCCCTAAAGTGCTTTTACAAACTCTTCTGGTTGTACCGACTAGGGTACCTAGTCCTGCAATTCTTACTCTTGTGAGTAATCCTTACTCAAGCAAGTAGCACCACTCACTTCAGTTGGACTGCTCATATGAGTCAGGAGTGTGTGAGTACAGCATGCATGATGGCCTCTGGGTGCTTTTTATTCAAGAGTCATTCTACTCACCTTTGAAATGCAGTCAGTTCTGGGGTGGAACATAAGAAATATTAAAAGTTGGAAGTAAAGAACAGTAGTACATCCTACTGAAACTTCAGGTCAAGTTAAGGGAGCCCAGATTTGTTGGAATTGGGTTTATCCCTGTCCTTCTGCAATAAAGTCCCAGGGGACCACATGAGCCCTTTTACATCTCAAAAGACTCCCTTTGTGGTCGGTGCTGTACAGATACATAAAGAGATACAGGCCCTGCTGGAAGAAGTGTACAGTCTAAACAATCAAGACCAAATCATTATCCCCCATTATCCCACAGACATGGGAACTGAAGCACGGAGTGATTAAATGACTTTCCCAAGGACACATGGGAAGTCAGTGGCAGAGCTGGGAATTAAACCCAGGTCTCCTGAGTCCCATTGCATGCACAAGCCCCTACTTCATCCTTTCCAGACCTAATGACATTGACATTGATAATTGGGGCAGGGTAAGGACTAGGTGTTAGCTGATTTCCCTGAGCTTTCAGCGTTTACATGTTTGTTTCTTTTTAATAAAACTTTCCAGGCCTTCAGGGGAGCCCTGATGAGCTCATACTGGTGCTCAGGGAAAGGAGACGTTATCGAGGATTGGTGCCGATGTGACCTGAATGCCTTCGACGAGAATGGACTCCCAAACTGCAGTCCTCTCCCTCAGCCTGTGTATGTATCTCTTGGTGAATGACTTCCATGTTGTGGTGTGGTCAGCACATACTCAGTCCTCTTCTGGTTCGCTGAGTGGGGTTACGGTTTTGCCCACAGGTGCCTCCTGGCTCCTGCATTCAAACTCAGGTCCCCGGCCCAGTGCATCTTGCTGTGTGACTGAGGCCTTTCAGATATCCTGATGCTGCCTGCGGCCCTGGGAGGTTTCTTTGTTGTTTTTCATCACCTTATTAGTACGGCTTGTAGAATGGGATTTAAAACGGTGAAAGAAATGGAATTACAATGCAATTCATTGTGGCTTGTCAGAGTGAGAACAAATCAGGAGCAAACTGATGGGGAATTAGCTGAGACAGCAGGAAGAGAGACTGGCTCCAGCTCTCCACTAGGAAGAGAACATCGTTTTAGTAAGCCAGTACCCTCAGACGGCATTGATTTCCCATCCTGAGCTTAGCAAATACACTGGTACTCTCAGAGCCTAGTTGTTAATAGCCCTGCACCTTGTGTTGTCATTGACTACAGTCCTAAGGGGGCGCAAGGTCGGCATGATTCTGACCTGGTGGCACTTTATGCTCTTCTTTGCACTGGTGTCAGTGATGGTGATGGTGTCCTGCCATGTGTGCAAGGGGCTGAAGTAGATGACTTCTCAAGAACCCTTCCAGTCCTACAATTCTATGATACAAGGCACATACCATGAAGAATCAGACCCCTCTCTCTCCTCGCACATACACTCCCGTTCTCTCTCACACACACACACGCTCTCTGACTCACCCTTTGTACATATCCATCCCGTTCTTTCTTTTGCTTACACACATGCTCAGACTCGCTCACAAGCCCTCTTGCACACACACACTCGTACACACTCTTGGACATGCACACTCTTGCAGTCCTTCACTCCCATTCAGACACAACCTGGGCTAGATTCTCTCTTCACTTATACCCCATCTGGGTATAAGCTGGGTAGCATGGAGACACACGGAGGGAAAGTTTGACCTTCTTGCTCTCCTCTTTCACTCTCTCGTGCTGCTTGATATCCGTTCTCCATAGGGTCACTGAGCTGATCTGAGATTGCAGGGACGTAGTTATGAGGGTTTTAATGAGAAGGCAGAGAGCCCTTCAGGTGGGATGGGTTTGGCCACTCAGTCGGCGGTAGGTTCATAGCCCAGAGACGCTGATGCAGAAGGAGTCACGAGGCCAAGGTTCTTCAGGGAGCAGGTGGAGGAGGGAACAGCATACAGCAGGATCTGACTCCACCTGGCTGAAAGTTTCCTTTTTTGTTTTTTTTCTCCCTCCCCTTCCTATTGTCTCCGTGTTTCTTGTGTTCATGTGTTTGTGTCTGAATGTGCGAGAGAGCCCATAGGCATATGTTCAGAAGCTGCTTTAACAGGCTGCCTTTCCTCAGAGTGCAAGCTGATCTCCAGGAGTTCTGCTTTGTTTGTGCCCTGCCCAGGTTGCGCTTATCCCCCAGCGTAGAGCCCTCCAGCACCGTGGTCTCTCTGGAGTGGCTGGACGTCCAGCCTGCGATCGGGACAAAGGTCTCCGATTATATCCTTCAGCACAAGAAGGTTGATGAGTACACGGACACTGACCTCTACATAGGTAGGTGAGGACAAAGGGCAGCAGCTCCGGAAGTGCCACAGCAATGTTAACTGATTCTGTGCCCGAGATTGCTGGCCACAGATGGGTCCGAGCTCTGTCCTCGGGATTTTGTTGGCTTTGTGCAGAAGGGTACGGAACACAGACACCAGCTGGAGTGTAGTGTCAAAGCTCCTGCACCGGGAGTGGCTGCTGAAGGCCTCTGTAGATTCTGTTACTTGGAAAAATTAGAGAAAAGTGTTTGGTAACTACAAAGAAGTTGTTTGCATTTCAAAAGTTTTGTAGCAACTGGGCAACCTACAAAACTGAGACCTCAGCTAGAGCTGTGCAAAGCTTCGCTAACAGCACCTGAAACTCACCTGGTTTTGGAGTTTAGCTATAAACACAGAACGTGGACCCAGTCCCCTGAGGCTCGTCAATGTTTTGGCTGAGACTCAGAGCATGATTCAGGGGCCTGCAGGTCAAGGTGGAAGGATGTGAAACTTGTTGATGGGTCTGGATGAGTAATTAAAAATGATGTATTCTAAAACATAGCACCAAAGGTGTTGAAAGCTGCTGCTCAAGCTCTGCTCAGTGAGAAAACCAGGCAAAACTCAGTTCCTTATCTTGCAATTAATGGAGGATTTGGGGTTCATTTAACTATGAAAGTTCAAAGTCATGGTGCATGTGGGTTTTTCTCTCTCTATATATATATATTACAGGTTCCTTCTTTGGAACATTGTGTTGCAAATCTCACAGGCTAGGGGGTTTACATGTGGGTGGGGTTGTTTACATTTGTTTTTCCTGGTGCTATCTGTCTCCCCATCCCATGCTCATTGCCGTGCTGTCTGAGCGCCTCCTAGAGGCTACACATGTCAGCGCTAGCAGGGGCTAGGCTCCACCACTGTATGCATTACTAAACCATGCTCTGCAGAAGCCTGAGGAACGGGCCCGGCTGGTGGGCGTCACTCTGAAGCGCTACCAGACAGATTGAGCCTCTCCATGAGGCCTGCACAGATGTGCCCACAGCATCTGCGCTGGTGAGCGTAGCCCACCAGAGGCCTGCTGGTTCTGAGACCGTTCCCTCACTACTGCTCTCTCTTTGGGGCAGGCTCAGCGCCCTCCGGATACTCTTGTCACCACGTAACACCTCGCTCCAGTCGCAGTCACTTTGACACACCTTTGTATCCAAATGGGTAGTACGGAGGGGTGTGTGCGCCAAGCCACAGGCTGGTGACTAGTAGAGGCTCCTCTTCAGAAAGCCTTTCCATTGCTGTTGTTGCAGACTAAGCAGGAGCTGGTCATGCACCTTTTCAGTGCAGGGCAGGGTGCTGGCACCCGCACCAGGGTGGGGCAGGGAGACATTAAAGTGCCTCTGGCTGGCAGTGAGCAGAAGACTCCTGATCATGACTGATGGAGGATGAGTCCTGGGAACCTGGGACTCTGAGTGTGTGATGATTTCGTCAGAGGCGCTATCTCACTGTGATCATTCATAACCAATTCCTTCTCTCAGCTCGGCAGGGGTAAGCCAGGGAAATGCAGGCGAGAGAAGAATTTGGCTATTAGTGGTGGGTGGATTTTTGTGGGTTTATTCACTCTGTAACTTTCTGAATACCTATGGGCTAAATTCTCTTCTGGTGTAAACTGGAGCAACCAAGGAAGCTGCACCAAATTATACCAGCAGGGATTTTTGGTCCCATCTGTTCTTCCTGTCAGATTTCTCTTTCAGGTATTTATATGGCCCCCATTACTAAGCATCTGTGCTACAGAGGCTAGATTTTCGTTGTCAGGGGAAAGATCAGCGCATCCTTCTGAGGCCACTGATCATTTGCAGGGGCCTCCGCTATGGGCAGTCAGAATTGATGCCCCTCATTTGTTTACACCTCAGACCCAGTCTCAAAGTAAGTTTCCCTCCCTCCCTGTCACTGACTTCCATTTCCAAAGCTATCCAATGCCGTTGCAATGCCTGGGTTACGGTTCCAGTTTCCAAGCATGGCAGGTTTGTTCTTTGCATTGGAGGGGCACCCTCAGTGTGCAAAAGGAAAGCAACACGGTAAAGGAAGCACTGTGTTTTGGATGGAGATTCCAGATTGCTCACACATTTGTCAGGTGAGGCCAGATGAGGGAAACATGGGGTTTCTTCTCTGATGTGGCTGGACCTCCGTGTGACAGCTGCAGCAGGAAATACAGATTATTATTATTATTTTCTTTTCTTTTTGCCATGTGTTTGACATGCAAAGAAAATCATTCCCGAGAGCCGCATGCCCCTCACTCTGAACACACAAAAACCAAAACAACGAACAGACATTAAAAAATAAATAAATAAAGAGCAAACCCCAAAGTTCTCTCTTCGCTCAGTCGTTTGTATCCAAATGTTCCCTCCTTCTTTCTCAAGCCTGTGGAGCTACTAATTTTAGATGCCTTGATTTTTGGACGTCCAACTGGAGACACCAAGGGGCCTAATTTTTCCAAGGCGCTGAGCTCCGCTGGTCCCGTTGACTTCATTGGGACGTGTGGGTGCCCAGCTACTCGGAGAACGAGCCCCTGGGTGCCTCCAGGTGAGTATCTCTCTCTTTCTCTTGCTTTCTCATACTGCTGCCCGTCACCAGTCTCTGTGTGACTTTTGCATAAAATCAATAGCAAAAACCTAAAAACAGGAGCCCCCTGGAAAAGCTATGCCTCCGTTTTGGGGCAAGTTGAGGTTTTCCACTCTTCTTCTCTCAGTAGGGCAGCTGGCCATGCCCCCTCCCCCAGAGAGACAGCAGGGTCATTCTGGCAGCACAGCCATACCATCCAAAAACCAGCTATGGTCTTGATGCTGCTGGAGTTTATTCCTGAGATCTCCAGGTCTTAAGAGTGGGAAGATAATCCGTATTTTTTAAAGAAAAATTAGAGTTATAACCTCCTAATATTGTGATTCCTGGCAATGCCCTCTGCTAGCACTGTGCCAACCCACCCTCTGGCTGCATGGCAGGATTTGCTCCTGTATGGCATCTGGCCCTCTGCCTGTCCCCCAAAGGCTCCAGCGTCTAATCTCGACAAAACCCTTGGCCTCCTATTCTGCTGGCAAGTGGAAGAAGCCCTTTTCCTGAGCCAAAAATAATTTTATCCTCTTCTTCATCCAGGAGCAGGGTCAGGAGCCAGCCCTGCTTTTTCTTTGTCTCGGTGTGCAGGACAGAGGTGCTGGGGAGCGAGGGTGAGAGAAATGAAGGCCTCTCGGGGAATACCTGCCCACCCAACTCCCTGAATAAATACACTTTTAAAGGCTTATTACTGGTGCTTAGAAAAACACAGCCCTCAAAACCTTGGATGTTACCAGGACTGTTCTCAAGGTGAATTTGTGTGCGAAGCAAACCATACTTTCAACACCGTGCAACGGCGAGAGAGCGGCTCTCCACTCAGCAGCCAGAAAAGAAGAAGGAACAATCGCATCCCGAACTGTTCCTTAAAGTTTGTGGAAATTACTTACAACTCCATGTGCGTGACAACTTGGCAGATGAGGGATGCTCTTTGTTCGAACATGAGCTGTTCGAAGGGGGAGAGCGCGCGAGTGAGCGCGCACACTGGCGGGGCTGCTAGCAGATTATGTCATAGACAAAGCAGGCTCTGCACTTAAAAAAAAGAGAGAGAAAATGTGTTTTACAGAGTGAGGTACAAACCAAAATGTCTGTGAACATCTGGAACTAATATTAGGTTTGGAAAATGTTTTCTGTGACTTCAAAACTCCTCTGGAGGAAGGAGTGTAAAGTTAAGAACCTCCGAAGGGGGAAGAAGAGCAGAGCAGCGAGAACCCTGTGCTACGTACTTTTCATTTCTTTATTCTGGTTCCACTTCAGTCCAAATCCCCATCTGGTTCAGACTAGGGCTCCAGGTTATTATTATCGTTCATTGTTATTACAGTAGTTCATAGAGGCCACAACTGATATGGGGGTCTCATTGTGCCAGGTGCTGTACATAATGAGGGACAGTCCCTGCCCCAAATGACTTGCAGTCCAACTAGGCAAGGCAGACAAAGGATGGGTGGAAAGGAAGGACTGTTGCCTCCCTTTTAGAGATGGAGAATTGAGGTTCTGAGAGATCACAGCTGGGGTTGCCAATCTAGTCCCCTGTTATTGCAGGCAATTCTGTCATGTAATCTTGTTCAGAAATGTATCGCGCTCCATTTTAAAAGTAGATAGGCTCTTTGCCCCCCTCCTACTCCTGATGGGATGCTGTTACAGAGCCTCACTTCTCTGATGGTTAGCTATCCTCTTCTGATCTCCATCCTCAATAGATTCAAGTCCAGTTGTACCCCCTTCGGTTCCTGTGCCATTAGATGTGGTCTCCCTGAGCTGCTTTAGAAGATCCCATGCATAGTGACGTCCCCCGGGTCCCACAGCAGCCTATGGCAGAACAAGGCGCTCCAGAGTTTCAGTCCAGGACAAGACCATCCTTCTTCCCAATCCCCGCATACGATGTATATCGTGGTAGTGCCTGGACACCTCAGTCAGGATCAGGACCCTGTTTATACTAGACACTGGGCAAGCACTTGGGAGCAGCATTTCCTCCCATCCCACCCCCCCAAGTTTACAATCTAAGAAGGGGTGAGTGGTGCAATTGCCCCCATGCACAGGGGCCAGTGCAGGTCCATGTACCAGTTAAGTCCCACCTAAGCCCTCAATCTAGAGGAGACGTGGGTGCTTAGGCCGTTTGCAGGTCCTCTCCACAGAGGTGAATTTCACCATGAAGAAGGTTCTTCTCACTCACCCTACCACAGTTCAGAGATGCAGGGACAGGAGACCCGTGGGGTAGCTTGGGTTTGTAAATGGCGCTAGTGCTGGTGGATGGGGTCAGGCTGGCTACCCTGGAGAGTGATGTGAGCCCTCTGATTCTCTGCACAACAGGTGTGGCACGGGCAGTGGTGAGGTATCCTTGCCACTTATCCCAAACAGGGCAACCCCTTCAATGAACAAGGGACATTCAGTCTCCAATTCAGTGCTAACCAAGGGGCCTCCTTTCCCATCTCGTGTAGGCCACAAACAGCCAGAAGATGGTAACAGTCTTCAGTCCCACATCTCTCGTATCTCTCTCCAGGATGGAAGCTCTGTAGTTTGTCCAGGTCGAGTACAGAAGCCTGACCTGCAGGTCGCAGCCCTGCAATCTACTGTGTACAAGGAGAACCTGACAGTCACTCTGGCCATGAGCCGGAGTGTTCAATCCAGCAAGCTCGGGGAAAGGCTCCAGAGCCCACTGACAATCCTGAGCCATCCAGGGTACGTCCACACAGCCAAAAAAATCAACCCATGCCAGCTAGTCTCAGAGCCCAGATCAACTGACTTGGGTTCGTGGTGTAGAGCTAAAAACAGAGCAGACATTTGGGGCTCTCCTGCCTGTGAAGGGGGAGGATCTTGCAGCCCGGCCTCCAGCCCGAGCCCGAACATCTACTCTGCTATTTTTAGACCTGCAGCGTGAGCCCCATGAACCCAAGTCGGTTGACCCGGACTCTGAGGGTTGCTGCCATTGCTCTTTTTTTGCTGTTGTAGATCTACCTCTCGACTCCTTTTCTCAGGCGCATGTTTTTAATCTGGGTGAATGGACTCACCAGATCCTGTGTCCATCTTCCAGGTCAGGCCTGGGCACTGTAGCAGTCTAGGGAGTGAGATGCCGGGCTTTGAATGCCCACGTGATATCCTATCCCAATCTGAAGAACCACAAATAAGGCCCGTCTTGTGCTGGGGAACCCTGACGTCTCCCGCACAGTTAGAGCAGTTTCCTGCCTTCATATTGTTAGCTGTATCGCAGTCGCACCTAGGAGCTCCGGTTGTGGACCAGGGCCCATTGTGCTAGGTGCTGTACAAAACAGAACAAAAAGATAGCGAGAGTTGGAAACTTTTGGATTCTTTTTCAATTGGTATGGGTGGGTGAGTCCTTGTAAACCTCCCCCACACACGCTTCCTGCTGCTGGAGCTACTGTCCCACTATAGGACTTTGTACATGCTTGATAGTTCATGCACCTCCCCTCGAAATCAGTCCCTCCATGAAACTGCTGCCCCATGTCAGCCTGTCTGTGACTGAGGGCTTCAGTCCCTGTAGATGCTGTCCTGGCATCAAACTGTTAGTCCTTGTGACTCGTCTCCTTTGCAGACAGGCTGTTCAGTGCTGAGGCTTTCAGAGCTCTGTGGCAGTATAGCATCAGTGCATTACACACCTCCATGCCAAGTAACTCCAGCCCCTGGAAGAATGAGAGTTCAGCATTGTGATCTCCTCAGAGGAGGAGAAAGGAACAACCCTTTGGCTGCATGCTCCCTGAGTGACACATGGATCAGAGAGAAGAAAAGCCTCCTTGTTAACCAGCCCCTGTGTAGGAATAAAGGGGATGATTAAATGTAATGTCACTAATCCCATCTCCTGTTTACCTCATCGGGGGAGGACATTTGGGTGGATTTTTAGGGCTTCAGATAAAAATAGCCACATTAGTAAAGGGTTTAAAAATAAAATAACAAAATGTACTTGTGATGCTGGCAGACCAAGAGCCAGCTCATGCTAAGATCCCCAGGTCTCCACACAACACTGACAAATGCATAGCTGGAACCAGTCTGGCTCACCTGTGTGTTAGTATTGTTAAGGCAGGCATTAGAATGATAAGAGTGTGGTTAGTATTTAGACTGTATGGAACACTTTTGATTTCCTGCCTGCATTAATCTCACTCATAACCTCCGTAGCCCATATTTTACGGTAATATTTGAGTGTTTTTGCATTGTAAGCCTCTGTAACCACATATAACACCAGACAGAAGAGAAACATTATCTAAGTGTGAAATGCTGGTCTCCGACACAAGGTGTGGTGTCCAGCCCGACAAGGAAGGCCCGTCAACCTCACGCGGTCTAGAGTGAAACATTAAAAGGGACCAAAGATTTTGTTGTTTACCCCCCTATGCTCCTTGAACTTGAGACTTGCAAGGGAATTCCTGCCATCAGCTGAGTTTGCAACTCAAAGCAGAAGGGGAGAAAGGAATAAAAAACCCTAACCAATACAAGATCATCCTTCCTCTTAATCCCTGTATACTATGTACTATAAATTAGGGCTCAACTGGAGTATTGTGTCCAGTTCTGAACGCCACATTTCAGGAAAGTCCAGAGAAGAGCAACAAAACTGATTAAAGATCTTGAAAACATGACCTATGAGGGAAGATAGAAAAAAACTGGGTTTGATTAGTCTGGAAAAGAGAAGACAGAGAGGGGGCAGGATGACAGATTTCAAGTACATAAAAAGGTTGTTACAAGCAGGAGGGAGAAAATTGTTCTCTTTAACCTCTGAAGACAGGACAAGAAGCAATGAGCTTAAATCACAGCAAGGGAGGTTTAGGTTGGATGTAAGGAAAAACTTCCTGTCTGGGTGGTTAAGCACTGGAATAAATTGCCGAGGGAGGTTGTAGAATCTCCATCATTGGAGATTTTTAAGAACAGGTTAGACAAACACCTGTCAAGGATGGTCTAGATAATATTTAGTCCTGCCATGAGTGCAGGGGACTGGACTAGATGACCTCTCGAGGTCCCTTCCAGTCCTGTGATTCTATGTACATCGTGGTAGTTCTTGGACACCTCAGTCTGGATCAAGGCCCTGTTTATACTAGACACTGGGCAAGCACATGGGAACAGCATTTCTTCCCCGCCGCCCCAAGTTTACAGTCTAAGAAGGGGTGAATGGTGCAATTGCCCCCATGCACAGGGGCAGTGCAGGTCCATGTACCAGTTAAGTCCCACCTAAGCCCTCAATCTAGGGCAGTTGTGGGTGCTTAGGCCTTTTGCAGGTCCTCTCCACATGGTGAATTTCACCATGAAGAAGGTTCTCCTCACTCCCCCAACCACAGTTCAGCGATGTAGGGACAGGAGACCAGCGGGGTGGCTTGGGTTTGTAAATGGCCCTAGTGCTGGTGGACAGGAGGATGAACTGTATGTTTATGCTACTTGGACACTGGGGTGGGCTGGGGGACAAAGATTACTAGGCATAAGCAAAAGATCCCTAGTGTTTAGCCTGGGGTAGCCCTAAAGGACATCTAGAGCTTGCTTACCATAGAAGCTTCTGTTCCTTTTTGAAACCTAAGGCTGTAACTTGTTTGTATGTGTTATGTTTTCCTGCTTTAACCTTGTGGATGATTCTTGTTCCTTTTCTTTAGTTAAAAAATTGTAGTTAATTTATTATTGGGTTGGCTACAAGCGTTGTTTTTAGTATAGAATCTATGATGCAATTGACGTGAGTAAGTGACTGTTCTCTGGGACTGGCAGTAACTTGAATATTGCCGTGATACTTGGTGTAAGGGACCATCTGTCACAAAGGTAGGCTCACCTGGGTGGCAAGACAGATCGGAGTACACAATAGGACTGTCTGTAACTCCATATTAAGGCTGTTATAGCACTTGAGGAGTTTATACTTGATACTTGGTTGGTGAAATCTAAATGCAGAACTCACAACCAATTTGGGGTTGGTGCCCTGGTTTTGAGTAGTCTGCCCTGAGGCTGGTACTCATGCCCTTGGGCACTGTAGGGCAGCCTGACACTGTTTATAACACACACACTGCAGGCCAGAGAATGGGGGTTGCTGTTCTGTGGCTGTTGTGTTGGGATGTGGAGGGTCACGGCCGTGTTGCTGTGCGTTGGCGGGCATGGGTGTTGTTGTGTTGCTGTGCATTGGCCGGCATGGGTGTTGTTGTGTTGCTGTGCTTTGGCAGATGTGGGGGTTGTGTTGCTGTACGTTGGCGGGTGTAGGGGTTGTTGTTGCGCTACCGTGTGCTGGCAGGCAGGTGTGCGTGTTGTGTTGCTGTGAGCAGGCATGAGGGTAGTTGTGTTACTGTGCTGGCAGGCGTGGGTATTGTGTTGCTGTGCAGGATGGGGGTGGTTGTTGTGTTACTGGGTGCTGGTGGGCATTCTTTCACATCCTACCTTCCTGGGCAGTTTGGTTTTGGCTCCTGCCATCATCTGCGAGCGCCCTCACAGCCCTGGCCTGCCAGTGACCATGAATATACCAACAACAATTGGTGCATCCTCACAGCAGTGCCCCGCGTTGGCCAGCTGGGACTCGCACCATGTGAACATCCATCAAATAGTGTCCTGCCAAGAATAAGGAACACTCCCCCAGCATGAGCTTCCTCACAGTAGTGTCCCCTACGCTTGCCAGGTAGTATCTAGCTGGGTGAGCTTCCTCACAGCAGTGTCGTGCCAATGACAAACAGGAAAACAGCTCTGGGAGCTTTCCTTGCTGGGAGTAGCTGCCAGCTAACAAAGAGCAGAGACCTCCTGCTGGCCACGGCCTCTCCCTTTCAGCATTTGCCAGGCCTCTCTTGGCCTCCTCACAGCAGGCTTCTGCTATGTCTATAGGTATGTCTACACTGCAATAAAACACTTTTGTCTGGCCCATTTCAGCTGACCTGGGTCTGCGGGACTCGGGCTGCAGGGCTGTACAACTGCAGTGAGTTTGGGACCATGTACACGGCACATTTAAAGCCCCACGAGCCCGAGCCAGCTGACCTGAGCCAGCTGTGGGTGTTTTATTACAGTGCAGACATACCCTCAATGTCCTGAACCACAAGCCCAGCAGAACATGAGCAGGAAACTCCTACTTCTGGATCATCACCTCTGGGCAATCTAACCCTAGGGACAGTCCCCTTTCTCGAAGCTAGGTGGAGATCCCCCAGTCCTGGAACAGTCTGAATCCACTGTCTCTTCAGCTCCGGACTCTGCAATTGGGTTAAGTTTGACCTATCTCTCTCTCACACACACACACACACACACACACACACGGTGCCTCAGTCCAGAACACACACACACACACACACCCGGTGCCTCAGTCCAGAAATGTGGGTGCTGTGTTCTGTGATCTAATCTACTCATTACAAATCACCCAGGTTCCAGTAAGTCAGATAAAGCTTGTCCTTGAGGCACTGAGTAAATAGAGGCTGAGGGCGCTTACACAGTCTTATTTCTCTCTCACGGTTCCCCTCCCCCCCCTTTAAATGATTGGTGGCCGCATCCCCTGAGGCAGAAGAGCGGGTTTGTCAGTGTCAGTATAAGGAACAGGAGCAGCAGCAGGAGCAGATTGAATTGTGGGCAGGATGCCGAATGGCACAAACCTCCTATCAGGCTCACGTGGATCCAGAGGAGGCTGTGTCAAGCTAAGGCAGAATAAACGGGGCCTCTCCAGAAAAGAGCTTCCCTTTTGCATGGTGATCCTCCACCAGTGAAGCTTAATAGCCCTCCTGCAGTTGTCATGGGTGGAGTCCCCGGGCATCCGCAAAGGGGTGATGAGAGGGGTCTGGTGCACATGCACTCATCTAAGAGGGGTAATGATGCCTTGCGCTTTGAAAGCTCCATAGGAGGAGAGGTTAAAAAGATGGAGACAGGTCAGCTTAGAAAAGAGACAGCCAGTGGGGGATATGAAAGAGGTCTCTAGAATCATGAATTTCATGGAGAAAGTGACTAGAGAAGTGTTATTTATCCCTTCGCATAACACTAGAACTCGGGGTCACCAGGTGAAATTAATAGGCAGCAGGTTTAAAACAATCATAAAGATGTACTTCTTCATACAGTGCACAGTCAACCTGTGGAACTCATTGCCAGGGGACACTGTGAAGGCCAAAAGTATAATGGGGTTCAAAAAAGAATGCGATAAGTACATGGAGGATAGCTCCATCAATGACTGTTAGCCAAAATGGGCAGGGACGCAATCCCATGCTCAGATTGTCCCCAAACCTCCAACTCCCAGAAGCTGGGCCTGGATGACAGGGATGAATCACTCAGAATTGCCCTGTTCTGTTCATTCCCTCTGAAGCACCTGGCATTGGCCACTGTTAGTGACAGGATACTAGGCTGGACCATTGGTCTGACCCAGTCTGGCCGTTCTTATGCTTTTACGTGCCACAGGAAGAGCTCAAAGCACTTTACAGACATTCATAAATCAATCCTCAGCACCTGGGAGGTAGGGAAGTATTATCCCTGTTTTACGGATGGAGACTTGTTAATTGATCTCCTCCCCTCCCCAGTCATGAAGAGCAGACATGCATGTGGACTCGTCCCATCAGACATCCATGTGGACTCGTCCCTGAACTCTGTGGGAAGGGAATAAAAATCCTTGACAAGAAGAAATTGTATTTCTGTGCTGCTTGGACTTTAGGAGGGCCATGTCTCTAAGCATAAGCAAGGGATCCCCAGCTGCTTAGCATGGGTTAGTCCTAGAGAACATATAGTGCTTGCATATTACAGCAACCTCTATAACCTTTTGGAACCTAAGACTGTGATTCATTTGTGTGTGTATATTTATCTGCTTTAATCTTGCCCTCCTAAAGTCCAAGCAGTTAACACACACTTTTGTCCTCTGATGTTCCACAATGGTTTGCCTGGTGTCTATGGGCTGCTTTTTTGGGGGGCAGAGGATAACACCTCCTGTGGTAAACTACCATTTCACACTTGGTAATGCTTCTCCCGGACCATGGGGGTTTACAGTTTCAGAGCAATCACTTTTACATTTACAGAGCAAACACTTAAATATTACTTTATGGCATGGGATAGAGATATTATAAGTGAGATTAGTGCAGGCAAGCAGCTCACAAGCATTTCATAAAGTCTAAACACCAAAACCTAATACCTGTTTTAACAATTTTAATACACAGTTGAGCCAGACCGGTTTTCCGATATGCATTTGTCAGTGTTCAGTTGAGGCGTAGGGGCCTTGGCATGAGAGGGCACCTGGTCTGCCAGCATCACACAGGCCCTCAGCAATATTCATTGTTTTTTTTGAGGGGGGCGTGGGGGCGTAAAAAGCTGGTGCCCATGTAAAGGGCTCAGTTCACACCTGATCTGCAACAACTCAAACCCTGGCCGAGGACCTTAGCTAGCAAAGCCCAAGCAGTGATGATGGGAAGGAGCTAACAGGTGGGAGGAGCATCTGGGGTCCTTCCCCTGAGGACTTGTGATACATCAGGTGCGATCCCCTGCATTCACGAGACATTGAAAGTATTTTGAAACAAAGCCTCTAGATTGTGGTTTAAAGCCACATCCAATGCTGGAGGGCGGCGAGCCGGAGTCCCAAGGGAAGTGCAGGCTGGATCAAACTAAATTCCTCCCGGGGAGGAAGACCGAGAAGCAGCTCCACCACCGCATGAGAGAGTGCAGCATGCAATGCTATTGGTGCCTTCCCATGCTGGCTCATGCCACCCTCATCCTGTCCCTCCCAGCTTCTCTGGCTCCAGTGGTAGAGCCAGCAGTGTGTTATCTCCGGCTGCATTGAGCTGGTCCCCAGGTGCAGGTAAATGGAGGAGGCTCCTTGGTCACCAGCTTTTTATGCCCCCCCCAAAAAAAATTAAACGTGGGCTTTACGTAGTGATTTTGTACTAAAACCAGGCTGGCTGCAGGCTCTCAATAGATCGGTCGATCGGATTTGTTCTAAATTTACCTGCTGCTACTGTCCTCCGATGACCCTTTGGTCTCCTGTTAGAGGACAGGCTTGTAGCTGCCATAGGATTCTTTCGCCTTAACACGGTTAGGAGAATGTGATGGCGCTTGTGTCATCAAGCCTGCAGGCTGGGATTCTCAGTGGATGGGTGCACTCCCTAGGGAACAGGTTGTGCTGACACAGGATTGCTGTGAAGGGGATATTCCTTAGCACGTGCAATGAAGACTCCAAGTCCCTTTGCACTGGATCTTCTTGTGCGGGTACATGTGTATGACAAGCCTGCCTGGGTAGCTGGGAGGAATTCCAGAGCATCAGGTGAAGTTTACACCTGGTTTTGCCTTACTATGGCAGTCCTGCTGTGCACATTGGAAGGTGCCCCCTTCTGCTTAGAAGATAGGCATTCGACATCATAGCTCTCCATTATTATTTTTATTAAGGTAACACTTAGAGGTCCCAGTTAAGACTGGGGCTCTGTTGTGTTAGGCATTGTACTCAGCACAGTAAGAGACAGCCTCTGCCCTGAAGAGCTTGCAACCCAAATAGACAAAACAGAGTAAAGGGCGGGGAGGAGCAGAGGGAGGGACGGGACTTGTCTAAGGTCACGCAGCAAGTCAGTGACAGAGCTGGGAATAGAACCCTCAGGCCAGGAGTAGGGGGGTCCTGATTTTAACAGTTTGCACAGGGTCAATCCAGCCTTCTTTTGTGCTGACCCAGCCCAGCTGACATCAGCCGGGTTGTGTCCACGTGAGTAGGAGAAGACCTTGGCTCATCAATTGAAGGCGGTATGTTGGGCAGTAGACCGGGACCAGTCAGGATTATTTGAGGAGAGTGAGGTCCCAGCTTTGTTGCAAACTTTTGGCAGAAAGTACAGGATTGAAGCCTTAAAATTCCACCTCTCCTCTAGAATGCCATGTCCTACAAGGGGGCGTCCATTGAAAAACACCGGCTCTTGTAAAGAAAGGTGTTTGCCTTCGTGCTGGACATGGAAAGCTTCCTTTTTGGTCGGTTCACAAGGTACATTTTCAGTTGCGATTTTGAGAGGATCTTACTTGAATTGTATTTACAGCAGTTTTGGTGTGCTCATTGTGAATCATTTTAAAACATCGTCACTGCTTGGCTATGTAAATATAATTATGGTGACCACCATTTTCCAGCAAAACATCTTCTTCGTGAATGCTGTGCAACTGGTATTATATGAACATCTGTTTATGGACGTGAAGGAATAAAGATATAGCCAGAGTGAACGCAGTGAAGGTCACAAAGGGATTAGACGTTGTCCCTATTGCCAAGATTGCCTGAAGTTAGGTTCCTAGCTGCATACTAGGTCAGAGTCCTGATTTCTGAAAGTGCTGAGCAACCAGCATGTTCCTCTGTGCCTCAGTTTCCTCATCTGTGACATGAGCATAATGATACCGACCTCCATTGTAAAGTGCTTTGAGCTCTATGGCTTTATTAATATCTATATTTCTCTCTCTCTTTCTCAAAGAGCTAACAATTAATAATTTAAGTACTGTCTTTTTTACAGTCTTGGCCTGTAATCACAGCTGTGTGCAGCTCGGACTCCTGGCTGGTTCTGGTCAATGGGCTGGGGTCTTTTTTTTCTGGTTAGGAATGGAAGAAAATACTGTTGGCCTTTATTGGTTTTAAGGAAGTTGTTTGTATGGTGCACCAAGGTTCTGCTTGTCTTCCTTATCATGGTGCTGTTGGAGAGCTTGTCTCAGAGGAGACTACCATAGGTGATAAAATCTGATAAAATCTAGGAGGTTTAGACTTCACAGTCCGGGAGTTATATGTAACTGTTTCATGGAGAGTCTGGCTGTCGTGACCTCTCTTAGGAAGTCTTTGAACATCACTGGAGTAGAGGAAGACTGGTGGCTCTGGGGAATGGGTGTTGGAATATCAAGCCTTCTACCTCAGGTCAGTACTGAGCAAATGTTATGTTACCATTTGCTAGCTTCTTGTGGCTTACATGAAATAGGCCTCCATCCACTTCCTAGTTGGCAGCTATGCACATGACATAAAACATCATCCGAGTGAGCACTGACTGGCACCCTTGTAGATAGTGTCAGTAGAGAGGCCAAGAACTGAATGGAACCTGAACTACCCATCTCCAACACAAAGTGAGTCCATCCAGGCTTAGGTTAGTGTGTGTAAATTAGCACAGCTGCTGCCTCTGTTGTATCCATCGCATGGAGAAATAGAAGACTTCAGTTCCCCAGGTGCCTTTCCTGAGCACTAACACACTTAGCTGTTGGCTTGTATTAAAAAAAAAATCAAAAACAAAGGGAAGTCTTTGAAAAAAAGGTCAAATTTTTGGAAGAAGCTTTCTGGAAGGTGTTATGAAATAATATCTAGCAAGTAGTTAATTCTGGGGTTTGCATTCATTTGGGGAGCACTGATTTTCTCCCACTGGGATAGCTGTAGTTGTTTCTACCTACCAATGTCATTTTTGAATCCTAGAAAGCAAGAAGGAAGAGGAGATTCTTGGCCAATGTTGAACCACGTGCCTCAGCATTTCATTGAATCATGTTTCCGTGGGGCAGTTCCAGTTCATTATCTTGTAGGAAGGCCTTTGGGACAGAACTGGGATTAGGGCATCACCTCCAATCCTCCCAAATGGTTCTGTAGTTTGAGAAGTAGGAAAATCCATCAATACGCTTCTGAAATAGGGAACTGAAAAGTGTGCTGAATGGGACAGAGCCAAGGGAATGTCATCCACATCAAGGTATATTGTTAATCGAAGGCTTTGTTTGGCCTGTTCAGACCACACTGGCTCTTACTGAAGACAAGGATAGAGGGTAAAACGGCAGCTGTAGGATGTTCCCTCCTCGCCAAAACGACTCTGAACTTACTACAATGGAGGTTAATGAGGTCACACATAGCGTTTTGTCCAGGTTTATAAAACCATCCCCTAGAATAAAGGTCTGGAGTAGTGAGGTCCCAGAGTTGTCTAGAGTGAAGGCTGCTCCTGGAATTTGGACTGAGTGATTGTAGCATATGAATGCAGGTCAGTAGTCATCTATATAAAACCCTTTATGGACCAGTCTTTATGGAAAGACACTGTTCTGGACAGTAAAATGATATGGTTGGAAACTACCCGGGGGGGGGCCAGATTTTCAAATTAGCTCACCTCCCATTGAGGTACTCAAAGATGTGCCCACAGTTTTGAAAGTGCTAAGTTCATTGGGTGCATGTCGGGATCTTGGCTCCTGTGAAAATCTGACCCCACTGAGTGCTTGGAAATGCGCCCTGAGCTCTTCAGAAAATCCATCCCTTAGAGCACAGTTAGGTGCATATGGCCCCGATCCAGCAAAGAACTCAAGCATATGAATAACTTTAAACACATGAGTAGTCCCTTTGGAGTGAACCGTGCTACTCATTTGCTTGACAGTACGCACATGCTAGACTGCTTTGCTGGACTGAGGCCATGGTGAGGCTTGTACATGTTCCTTGGAAGCATCTGGTCTTAGCCACTGCTGTGGGAATGGTGCTGAAGTTGGTGGATTTTTGGTACTAAGGTTATCCTTGTATCCTTGCTTTAGAGTCTTTTGCAAGGCTATTGGGCATGACTATGTCTTGGATTATTTCCAGTGATGGGAAAAGAATGCATCAAAAAGGAAAGTACCTGGCCCCTGTCCACCGCTCTGGCTGCGTACAGAGGTTATAAAAGGGCTGCCCCAGCCTGGTGAAGAATTCCTTTGGCACAGAAATTGCATAGAGCTGGCATATGCTGACTGACCTCTGAGCCTCCAGCATAGGAGGCATGCTGGGGGCAAAGCCAGAGGCAGGAAGGAGAGTAGCCATAGTGCTGAGTGTTACAGCTCTCCTGGGCTGTGGAGCTGTCCCTTGGTAGCTGCAGCGAGACCATGGTAGTAAAGCAGTGCAGCCCTTGGGGCTGCTCTAATGTACACCAGGGGCTGCTCTGGCCCCTGGGCACAGACAGGATCTGGGTGCTGCAAAGCTGTCTTAAAGTCCCCTTTGCCCCTGCTCCTCCTGAGCTGTACCCTGTGTGTTGCATCTGCCCAAAAGCAGAACTCAAAATCTCTCTTCCCCCCTCCCCACCCCATATACTAAGACAGTGTGCTACCCCCTCGTTGAACCATGGCTCCAGGCACTGCCCTGCATCTGCCCTTTCCATCACTTTTTCTTTCGGGGAAGCGGGTACTGTGAGTTAGAGGCACTTGCCAATTAAAATAGCTACTCCTCTGTCACATTTCACATGATACGGGAGTAGGAGAGATCCCCCCGCTCCCCGGTGGCCCCTCCCCAGTTTGTTCAGCTTGCTGTGGAGGAAGATCTGGTTCTTGCAAGGAGGCTACGTCACATTTCATGCTGTTTAGACAGGCTAAACCTTTCCTCCTTGTAATTGGGTGATTGAGTCCGTGTGCTTTCCCAGATATTAATCTGGGGGCCCTGGGGGGCGGTCAGATTAGGTTATGGAGACATAATAGGAAATACTGCTGGGGCAAGTTTGGGTTATGGGGGATGAATGGATATTCTGTAGCATTCCCCTGATGCCTTTCCCTGTCAGGAGGCCTGCACTGTGGGGTCAGGGAGGGGTCTTTCCACAAAATCAAACTGGTTTTGACCTTTGCTGGGAGAACCTCTCTCTGGTCCCGTTCAGCTCGTGTAACTGTGCCCTTCCAGAGCATCTAACTATGATCTCTTCCTTGGGACTGACTCACTCCCCTCCCCTTGGTGCAGAGGAGAGGAGTTAGTTGCCTGGCTTTCTATTTCAAATGGGCATCACATCACCAGCCCCACTTCGATAGAGAATGCCCAGGGGCCTCCTACACTGGGGCAGCATTGCTCAGAGAGAGAAAGCTATGAAAATCTCCCCTTGCAAGCAAGCCCCTGCCTTGCCCAGTTCCCCCCAGCTTGGGCGGGTTTGTGTGCTCCAGAGGGGTTGGCAAGCACAGGGATAAAAGGAAGGAGTATATTTCTCTTTTTCATCGGGAACAAGCGTCTCTCTGCCTACAAATCTCCAGCTTGCTAGCCCACAGGTGCTTCCAGGCCCCAATTCAGGACAGCATTTAACCTCATATTTAAGTCCCTCTGTGGTGGGTTGCTTATCCCACACCAGCCCCTGAAGGGTTGGCTGCACCTGGAGGAGGAGCCAGGGAGCAGTGAGGACTCCTTAAAGGATGAAGCTCAGCTGGATGGGAACAGGCAGGGCTGGTATAAAGCCAGGTAGCTGAGGGCAGAGAGGGGCTGCAGGAAGTTCTGCAGATGCTCTTTTTGAGGCTAGGAGGAGCGGAGGCTTGGCCCAGAGGGCAAGGTGGGCGAAGAAGGAGTCGGAGCCTGAGAGAGGCAACCTAGGAATCAGGCCAGGGAAACAGCAGCAAGGTGTGGGGTAGGGCTTTACGTCCAAATAAGGTCAGTGAACCTGAAGCATGTGCCTGAAGCAAAGGAGGTGCTTCCCAGCTATCTTGATTAGGGATGCTTTCCTGAATGGAGGCCCCAGGGACGTGAAGAAAGACAGCAGTACAGCCACGCTGATGCTAAGGAGGACCCCTCTTGTGTGCCCTGGAGCATGGAATCTTGCCCTTTAACTCTCATTGGCTTGTTCAGGCAGGTGATTTTGCTGGGCTCAGCGCCATAAGCCCTACTGGCTTAGGGCTGCCCCAGGTACCAGCCCACAGCACTCACTCCAGCCCTTCTTTTGTTTTGTTGATTACAGGATGTTAGTTGTGGGATGGGCATTAACTTAGGAAGTTTCTGATCAATAAGGTTAAGTGGTGGCAAAGGCCCAGTGGCTGGATTGGCTGTTAATGGTGATTGTGCAACTCTCCAGTGAAATAGGGTGTTATGGGCCTTGGAAATGCCTTGTTCGGATTCTGCGCCTGCCAGCAGCTCCTTTTCCATCGCCTTGCAAAGAGTGGGGGATGCATGCGGGATATATTCCAGCCTCCTCAGCCAGGATGTTCTTAGCATAACCTGGGAGTGTGTTTGGAGTGAGATTAATGTGAAGAAAGGGCTTTTTCCAACCCTCTTTAATGATCAGCGTTTTAACCCTCGCTTGTGAGTTACCCGTGAACCTGATGCAAAGCTCACTCGAGTCAATGGCTCTTTCCATTGACTTTAACCAGTGTTGGATCTGGCTCTGCCACCTGCTCGCATCCCCTTCTCAAGAAACTACAGTGGACTTGTACACTGTTTCAATAAAGCAGAGAGACCAGTGTTCCCGCCCCCTCCATATCCCCCTTGCCAACTCTCTCCCCCTTCCCCCCAAACTGTGGCGGATTGATGCCAGCAAGGAATGACAAACTAGCTGTGCAGCCCTTATGTTGGAGGAGAGTTTGCATGTCAATCATTAATAGTGCTTTGCATTTACACATGACTGCGAAATACTTTACATAGTTGGTAACTTTTGTGAACCACATTCTGTAGCTTAGGAAAGTGGGGTGTCGAGAGGTAAAGGCACAAATGTTCATAGATTTGTAGATTTTAATTGTGATCAAGTAGTCAGCCTTCCTGCACAACACAAGCTAGAGAGTCACCCTGCAATTCCTGCATCATGCTCAACAGCTTCAGACTTGGCTTCAAACAGCTTCAAGTCCTGACTCCCAGTCCCTGCCCTAAGGCTAGAAAACACCTCCTGTTGTCTTTGTGCTGTAAGACCACCACAGCATTAGATGGAGAGGGGAGGAGTGTAGCCAAATCCAGGAGAAAGAGCAAGAGCAGCAGGAGTGCTATCCTTTGACAATCAGGATCCAAACTCCAGCAAGGGAACAGTATGGGAAGGCTGTCACCCTGGCATGAAAGCTCAGGGCTCAGTGGGAGACATGGAGGTCCCATACTCAGCACATTCCTTTGAGATGTTCCCTTTCTGTTAGTTGTAAACCGTATTTCCCTCTGAGGTCACCTTCCAGGACCTTCCTGACACTTCCTAGACATCTACACAGGAGCTGGCGGCAATAGCTGCCTTATCTTGGAAAGTGAAACTCTGGGACAGATGCAGGAAGAGGAGGGAGATTTTCAAAGGTACAACTGACATTTACATGCCTAACTCCTCTTGAAAGTCCATGGGAGTCAGGCACCTCACTCTTATTTTGTCCTTGAAAATCTGCCCCAGGATGTCATCAATACTGAATTATCCCCTCCCCGTCCCAAAATAGTGGGTCCTGAGGTCTTAAATTAAATTTCTGATTGCTGGTTAGGTTTGTCCACAGAAGGCACTTCCTTCCCAGTCCTCTTTGGATTGAAAATTCCATCCCAGTTCTGGATAGTAATATAGGTGTTGGCATACTGGACCAGATGAATGGTTTATCTAGACTGGCATCCTCTCTCTTGCAATAGCTAATGAGGGATGACTCAGGGAAAGGCATTAAAAACTCCTACATGGTATCAGACCAACTGTGCAATGCCAGAACCAGGGGAAATTCCTTCTTGGCCCCAGCTGGTATTGAGTTTATGCCCTGAAGCATGAAGCTTGATAGCCCTTGTCTGTTTTACTTTAGCTCATGCAACTGCAAATGATGTTAATTAAAAAAGCAAGTTTCTACTGTAATAACCTGCAGCAATGAGTTCCACAGATCAATTAAGCACCATATGTTCTATAATGTTCCTTTTTAAGTCAGTTGCTGTTTAATTGTTCTAGAGTCCTCCTTACTTGTGCATGGGGACCAAGGGAAAAAGAACTCCCATGGCACAGAAAACTTAGCAGAGAGGATGACATTAGTAGTTTCTTGGGCTAGCTGGTAGAGGATGACGATAATTACCATTATTGTGGTAGCACCTAGGAACCCCAGTCATGGATCAGGACCCCACTGTGCTAGGTGTTGTGCAAGCATGGAATAGAAAGACAGTCCGTGGCTCAGAGAGCTTTCAGTCTAAGGGTACATCTACACTGGAACTGGAGATGTAATCTCCAGCTTGGGACCACTACTCACACTAGTTTTGATCAAGCTAGTGCTCTAAAAATAGCAGTACAGCCGCGGCAGCACAAGTAACCAGACAGACTAGCTTCCCTGAGTACGTACATTGGGTTTCAGACAGGATCAGACTGAGGGGCGCTAGCCCCTTCTGTGGCTGGGGCAGATGCAGCCACACTTCCGTTGTTAGCACATTAACTCGATCAGTGCTAGCGTGGGTATGCCTACCCGAGCTGGAAATTATAATTCCAGCTGTAGTGTAGACATGCCCTGAATAACATCTGCTATCGAAGCCTGACCTAAACTCTAGCATAGACATAGGGAGAGACCCTGAACTTCGAGTTGTAACCTAGGTCTCTTGCCCAGGCCAGAACACTACTTTTCATCCCCTTGTCTGTTGTTTGAATGCATGTTATGATGGGAGATGAAACAGGGATGGAAAATGCGTGCGGAACCTTCCCCAGCACACACACAAAATCCCGTCCCCCAAGAGACTTGGCCGTGAGATTTTGGGTAACTATTAAAATAAAATAATAATTAATAATAATAAAGAAAAGGAATAAGGGGCGGCCTGATGGGGCACCATCTAGGGAGCGAGGAAACACAGCAGGTTGATTTAGGTGCTTTTCGGTGGGAGTTGGCACCCATTAAAAGCTGTTGACTTAAAAGTGCGTGAAGCAGAATCTATGTTCCGACCGCCCAGGAGCAGAGCCCCTGTTCGGGAGGAGAGACACAATGGGGAGCTGGCACACGCTGTGTAGTGGTGCAGCCTGCTTGCCTCTCCCCCAGCTTGTTCTGATTGCAATCTCAGGCGCCTGGCTGAAGAATGGCCATTCTTGGTATTTCATTGCTGGTGCATCCAAATAACCTTTCACTTGCTTTCTCCAGATCTCTCCTGAGTGGGGGAGGCAAGGTGATATTAGGACATTGGTGGGGGTTTTGTGCTGATAAAAGTGCACCATAGTCCTGACATGCAGCCTCCTCCTATTCCAGTCCTGAGACCCAGCTCTGCCAATGCACCTCATTCCTGACCCTTATTCCCCTCTGCTATTCTAGCTACAGCACTTCATCCCTGAGAAGCAGCAGCCACTGCAGTACAGATCCAAAGTTTCACCTGGTGAGCCGGTATTAGGAGGAAAGAGGGTCAAAAGGGAGTCCAAATCTTCCCCCCCCCACACACACACATATATCCCTGCACTCTATAAGAGCCCTTTACATCTCCAGGCATTTGTTAAAGCCCCCCTTTGCATCGTCTCGACTCAGTCACATCCCAAAGGCTATTTCTTCTCCTAGCAATTGTCTTTTTTTCTTTTCTTTTTTAACTTTTTGTTACAGCAAAGTTACAATAAAATGTTAACATGCTACATTGTACATTACTTATTACTCATTCAGGTTCAGGGCAAAATTCAAGGAACCTGGCTAGAGATTCTGGCTGGCTGGATGAAATTTTAGGAATTAACATCCTGGAAAAGGTCAGAACAGATTGTTGTCAGCTACATACATTTAAATGCATAAAGGAACCTTTAAAATAGTTAGGGATAAATATTGTGGAGAAATGTAATAAAACACTTGGACGAATGGAACAAATATGAAATTTCTTGGCTGGCTAGGGCAGTGGTTCCCAAACTTGTTCCGCCGTTTGTGCAGGGAAAGCCCCTGGCGGGCCGGGCTGCTTTGTTTACCTGCCGCGTCTGCAGGTTTGGCCGATCGCGGCTCCCAGTGGCCGTGGTTCGCTGCTCCAATGGGTAACCTCGGGAAAGGCGCGTGCCCTCCCGAAGTTATTTTTGTTTCAGAGCCTCCCCATTGGTATCCTTGATATGACATTAAAAGCATGGCAGGATGCACTATTTGGGTGCCCATTCATGCATTACTGCAACAGTGGACATTCTGGTACTTCCGGGAATGGGGTGGGCCTACCCCCACCGCTGTGAGCTCACGCACACAGTGCGTGTGAGGTTATGCCACAGGGGGGAGTGCCATTTTGAAGAGTATGCCGCCCTGCCCCTGCTGGTGTGAAACCGGCAGGGGCAGAGCCACACACTCTACAAAATGGCATCCCCGGTCTGATACTGGACAAATGCACGTCAGGTTTTCTCTCAGTACCGGGCGGGGGATGAACCAGCTAAAAAGAGGACTGTGGTTCAGAGCCTAACAAGTGGCACCTCTGTCTATTAAAATTCATAGACATGTCAGAAGCAAAGGGTGAATTCTGAAGTTCTCTCTAGGCCTACAAAGAGGGGTGGGCTGGCTTCCCTTGACTTGACTTATCATTATTATTATCTATCGCAAGTAACAGATGTGATCAGCTGGGTCAACAACAGAACCATCGAAACACTAGGTAAAACACGAACATGTTCTCTTACCCTGGGACACCTTGCTTACTGGAGGCGAGAGCAGAAAAGAGACAATTGTGTCCTTATTTGGCCCTTATGCCATACATTGAACTCTCACAGACCAGATCAGAGGGAGTTTAGAGGAATAGCAACAACTTCTTAGTGTTGGATACAGAGACCTCTAGGAGTTAGAAGTATGCCACGAAAAAAGCCCCCTTGCCAGTGGGAGATGGAGGGATATCTAGGAGGAGCAGGCACCGCGGCAGCTCTCTCCCACTGTGGGATGGAGGGAGCTGGGGAGGACTCCTTGGAGTAGTTCACTCTGCCTCCTCTGTCCCGGCAACTTGCACAGTGCTCTCATTCTTTATTAGCCGGGGGAGTCTGGCGAAAGCAAGTGTCTGCAGGCAGCAGGCATGTCTGGGCTTGTCAGGAACACGCCTGGCCGGGGAGGCTGGCTGATTTAACAGTGTGTGTTGGAGAGGGTGCCTGTGGAGGGGGAAAGCAGGGAAACAGCAGGGTTAGTTTGGGCAAGAGTAGGAAAGCCCACACCAGCAGTGCACAGCAATGGTGCTGCTATTCATCTGCATCTGTGCTGCACACACACTCAGCTGGTGCATTCAGCAATCAAACCCAGCACTGGATGGAGACTGACCAGGCATCAGCATGTGCAGGGTCGGTCAGCTCCATCTGTCTATCAGCCCATTGGCTGACATTGCACAGTGGGGGAAAAGGGAACTTGCCTGCCTGGCTAAAGGCCCATGTTCCACTGCAGCATCTACTAAGGAATATACTGGGTCAGCCTTCTGGGGGCATATTAGGGTTGCCAATCCTCCAGGATTGCCCTGGAGTCTCCAAGAATTAAAGACGAATCGTTCATTAAAGATTATGTCATGTGATGAAATCTCCAAGAATACATCCAGCCAAAACTGATAACCCTATGTCATAGAGATAGATTAGGTTAGATAGCAATGGCCAGTGTTTGATGATGCAGAGGAGACTAATGCATTTAAGTCCAACTGTGCAATATTGTAGATGGGGTGGGGAAATTCCTTCTTGCCATTCCCCCCTCCCCCCCGACATCCTACAGCATGTGGCCAGATTCTCCTTATCTAATAATATTAGTCATAAAATGATCCAGCCCTTTCTATAATCCTGTTACAGTCTTTGACTCTTGTGCTGTGACTCCTGAGGGCTCTAATTACAGATGCCCGTAGATGTGATGAATGTCTCAATTCATCTTAAACGGCGTCGGTTTTTAGGACAGCCCCCCACGCTCTAACAATTTATGAAAAAGGGAACTAACCCTTGTTAAAAAACCAACAGCTTTGTTATGCAGCATTGGCTTTTTGCCTTCGTCTGGCCAGTCTGCATCCAATCCATTCCCTCACTCATCTCCTCTCTGCTTTCCATCCCTTAGTTATCAAGAGAACAACCCTAATTGCTGCTCATTCTAATTTTGCTGCACGGTAAGCCATAAATCACTCTGATGTGTGGAGTATTTTCATGCTCCGTAACAAAGGAAGCAAGATTTTCTTCTCTGCTGCATGTTTTGCAAGAGACTAATTCTATCAAGGCACCTTTGAAACAATGACTTCATCAGTCACTCAGACGTCGGCCGCCCCACCAGTTATACAGGCACGATCGGAATCTTACATTTATTAGGATTAATTTATTCTCCAATCATGGTTCTTGTGCTTTAAGGACAGGGAAGTTGAGTGATGTTACTGACTTGGATTGGCTCAGCTACGTAAGCATGATTTCCTGCCTCATTACTGAGCTCGAGATATTTTTGTTGCGCGCTGAAACTTCTCCGAATGAAAATGAATAATGTTATGTGTCAGATGAAAGTGCTTCCAGGACTCTGGAGAAAGTAGAGTTATTCAAAGGTGCATACAAATTGCCTTTAGACCCTCTGCTTTTTTGTTCCTGATTTCCACTCTTGTTTGTCATGGGGCACGTGCCCCTGTGCAGGGTGGGGAGTCCCGATGGCTTTGTACAGTGGGGGTCCGGGATGGATATGGGCCTGTATCACCCAGCTAGGGAACAGCTGATTGCAGGGGTTCTCAACCCGGTAGTTGGGACCCCACAGGTGCCACAGAGGGCTGTGACCACCCTGCCCTTGCCATATTGCTACGTGGGAGAGGCACTGTGGCTAGATACTGGATGCATAAGAAGGATTTTCTTTCGGGGGTCCAGGCTGGAAAGTAGTCCCACTGTAGAAAAGTCTGAGAACCACTTGCATAGTGGCAGGAGCTACCGGTAGCTCACAGCTACTCTGGTCCCAGCCTCTCCCAGCAGGAGTCTCTGCAGGGGATGGTGTAGTGCAGTAAACAGTGGCTAGTACTCAAATGTATTTCAGATTTTGGGGTCAAACAATTGGCTAGAAATAGGAATAATTCTGGATATCCGTTGCCAGAACCCACTTCCCATCCTCAACTCAACCCCTTGACTCCCCGCAAAAACCCTCTCCCCTTTGGGTAGAGTTGAAATTGCCTCCATGTTGGGGGCAATTCTGCCTCTGGTGCATCCTGTGTGACATTTGGCCATTCCTATGCCATGCAATGTATTGCTGGCCCCAGTCACTGCCCAGAGAAGAGCTTGCGACAGTTCACCAAGTGGGGTCGTCGGCCGGCTTGGCGGGTTCTCAGCACTGGGGAAAGCCTGGCTTTGGCAAGAAGGAACGTGGCGAAGGGGGGAGACCCTATTGCCGTGTGTATTCGTCCTGGAGCCTGATTCTGGAGAAAAGCCGGCTTGGAGCACTACAGCCATGGCTCTTTAG
Organism: Natator depressus; assembly: GCF_965152275.1. Classification (NCBI taxonomy): domain Eukaryota; kingdom Metazoa; phylum Chordata; order Testudines; family Cheloniidae; genus Natator; species Natator depressus. The sequence continues at coordinate 10,460,506 of NC_134249.1, read as the reverse complement.
TTCGCGTGTGGCAGCCTGTGCGGGCTCAGTTCCATGACAACGGGCCTCCAGGCAGGGTCGGGAGGAGGCAAGGGGGAATGGAAGAGGCTTGACAAGGAGCAGGGGGAGACTGGTAACTCCAGTGCTTCCCCGACAGAGGGGGCTCCTGCACCGTCCAAGGCCATGCAGGAAAGAAAGCAAAACCGAGCAGGGCTGCTGAGGCTGCCAGCTGACCTTTCTCAAATAGTTCATGGGTTTCCAGAGCAGCCGAGGTGTCGGCGGTGTAGAGCAGTCACAGCTTCCCAGTCACTGGAGGAGGAAGGCAGGGGGCACTCGAAAGGGGAGGAAAAAAGGCTCAATCCTGGCCCGCTGGAAATCTCACAACCTATTAATCGTTTCTCAGCAGAGACAGGAGAGGGGAAACAAATAAGGGTGCGCTTTCCTCCCTCCTCCTTGCTTTTTCCCTTGGGGGGGCTGCTGTCTTTTGTTCTCCCTCTTTTCCATCCCTGACTCTGCCACCAGAGCAACACATTGAAACCCAGGGAGCAGCCTCCAGGATGTAGGCAGCACCTGTTCTTCCCCTCCAAGCTGAGTAAAGCTAAACAGGCTGGTACGCTGGCCAAGCATGCTCCCGAGTAGATCCCTCTTGGAGCTTGGCTGCAGAGAGCACAAATCACTGCCTACAATACCCCTTGTGGGAAGCCATTACACATCGATGCCCATAGCCAGCTTTGGTGGAGTTTGCAGCAATCCAATTTAATTAACGGTCGCCCAAATCTTCTGCTTCTCCTCAAAATTATTTTTAAAGTGGGGCCTTTCATTGTTTTGGGGTTTATTTATTTTATCTTATTTTATTTTAATGACATTTCTTTTGAGCCTGGGGCAGTTGGTCAGTCACCAGCTAAAACCAACATACAGTCCCTCACAAGCACCAAAATGGAGAGTAAATTAGACAGTGGGTATTGTGAAAGGAGCTGTTTCCTTAAATGTTTCCACGAAGCTTGTTGGTTTGTAGGTGTTGCTACCCTTGAGTTAGTCCATTGTACTGGGAATCAGGACTTCTGGGTTCTTCCTGGCTCTTCCAATAAATAGCTTTTAATGTGACCTTGGGCAGGTCGCTTCATGCCTCCATGCCTTAGTTAGCCCATCTGTAAATGAGGACAATAATACTGACCAGAGCAGTGATGAGGCTTAAGTACTGAGTGTTTATAAACTATTTTAAGACCCTGGGATGAAATAACATATAGAAAGGCAGATTAATATTCTTGTATTTAGCTCCTTGAAGGGGAGAGATTACAAAATGAAGCTGCTTGGTTTTAATCATTATTTTATTTTTAAATTATATTTAACCATCAATTTTCAAATCAAAAACAAAACCCAAACGTCCATGACCCCCAAATCCCACCCCCCCTCACCTCCCCGTGCATAATAACAGCCCATTTCTGTTTGCTCTGGAAACTAGCAAGGAAAAAACCAATCCATTTGCCTCCTCCCCGTCTCCCTTAAGAATGATCACTGTTTCAATCAGCTGATCTATAACCATGTCCAGTAATTTTCAGGGATATCATTTGCCAGCCAGCACTGGAGTAAAGAAGCTATGTAATGGCAAATGTGTAATGTTCAAGGGAGCATTTTCCACGAATTTCCCCCCTCGAGTTCCTAGGAGCCATTAATTATTAGTAGTACTTGTATTACAGTCAAACATAGAGACGCCAGCCGAGATCAGGGCACCATTGTGCGAGGTGCTGTCTACAGACAGCGATAGGCCCTGTCCCAAAGAGTTTACAGTCTAAAGAGAGAAGACGGAAAAAAGGGTGGGATGGGAAAGGAGCACAGAGGGATGATGTCTAAGGTCGGCTCAAAGCGGTGAGCGAATGTTGACAGCATCGTTGGATGAGCTGCCCCATTTGAGCTCACGAGTGCTCCAGGGGAACTTCTATGCGAACCACCCTCCCAGGGTAACCCAGTTTGGCACCTCCAGAAGTAGGAACAGCTGTTACAGGACAAGGCTGTTCTCAAAGATACTACTCTTTATATGGATGGGCTCAACCTGGATTCCTCCATCTTCAGGACTGGATGGAGCTGGCAGGACCCTGACAGGGAATTCAATCTCCCTCTTGTTGTTTCCGGCTGGTTGGCTGTCCTCTGACTCCTGGTCTGATTCCTTCACTGCCCACACGCTTCAATCTGCCACCTCAGCTACTACCCTCACAAACCTGCCTTTCCCCTCCCTCCCTCCCTGCATTTGTACCATCTTTATAGTACCCATCACTGTAGATCTAGGCGTCATCTCCAGTAATGCTGGTAGTGGCACTGGATAGCCCCCAGAGACCAAAGCCCAGACAGCTCTCACTTTGTTTTCTCATCACTGCCTGCCTATCTGCACAGACTATGTAACTCCGCCCCAGCACTGTCCACATACTGCTTCCCTAACCCCCTTGTGACGACAGCAGCTGTCTTCTTATACCACCCTCCCTGCCTAAGCATCCTCCATATCACTCAGTCCCTGCCCCATTTCCCTTCAGCATCCAGCACATCCATTTTTGTGTGTGCTCTTTGCATTCCTTCCCTATTCGATTTCCCTCCCTTGTTTGGCTGGGCATATTCCACGCTGCAGCAGCCTTTGCATCTTGTAACAATGTTCACTATGATTCCACGCCATGCTGCCAGACGTGGATGGTTCCACAGAGGAGCAGACAGTGAGCACTCCTTGTGGAAGAGGACAATGCAGGGTGATGGGCTGCCGGGTGCTTTGTTGTAGGTTTCCAAAGGGGTTGCATTTCATAAACAGACAGGTTGTCTTCTCTGCTGGTCTTTGTCCCCACTGTGGTGTCTGTGTAACACACTTGTAATAGGCGTGTTGTATCTCCATTCAGTGGTACATCCGGGAAGATACATCCGGGAAGAGGATAACAGCCTTTTACCGTTGCCAGCTAATAGAGTTTCTCCTTTAGCTCAAGCAGTGCTTTGGCTCTGAAGATCCTAGGTTCAAACCCTGCTGATGACCTGTGTTAGGGAATATTATTAGAGCTTAATAGGAAATAATTTTCCCAGCCTGTGAAAAATTTCCTGTTCCATATCAAGATAAAACGATACAGACAACCCAACTCCAGAATAGTCCATACCTTGCTGGTTTGGGGACTTGCCTGGGCTGTGAGAGATCCAAGTTCAGGTCCATACTCTTCCTGATTCAGACGGGTACTTTCACCTGGTATCCCACAAACCCAGGAATGCCGTGACCACCAGGCTATTGGCTATTCTGCAGTGACCACTGGCTATTCTCTCTGAATAGAAATTCCCCCCTGCATCTGAGAAACCTTTTTTTTTTCCAAAGCTGGCCCACTCGTGCGAAAAGAGTGGTATTTTTGGATGAGAAATTTTCATCACAACTTTCCCAAACCGCTCTAGTCATTAGGTTTGTTTCCACTGGCTATCTAGGATCTATCCCAGTGGCCAACAGGTAGAACTTTTCATATATTTAAATCTCAGTATATTTATGCTCCACACGTAAGACCAGAGTTTGAGCCCCCATCCTCGACATGCCATTCCTGACAAATATTCTCCTCAGGGACATTTAAAACAAGGCTAGACAAAGCATTAGAAAATGTACCATGAGGGACAGCTTTACACTGTCAGGAGGATGGACTAGATAGGCTCTAATAGGCCATTTCCTTCACTGGCTTTTACATTCAATCATGCTGTCTTATCTATCAAGTGGTTTTTATATAGCATCTATCACTGAAGTATCTAAGCACTGATCATCCATAGACTCCAAGCACTTACCCGCAGAGGGCCCGGCTTTCTATGCCTATGGAAATGCAGACGCTTTGTTCGTGTGCATGCAGACCTGAAATGGAGGGGATGGGGGAAGATGGAATCACCTGGCGTTTCTAAAGTGGCTGGTGACCCATGACGCATTATCCCATCAAGCCCTAAGTGCTGGCCACTGATGCCAGCTGTGACTAGAAGAGTCAGGTGGAAAAAAACGTTATTGTCGTGCAAGCCCCGCTGTGGTGTTCAGCTTCCCTGGTGTACACTGTCTGGCTTTCCTGGGCTGGGGGCCCCTTGCCAGAGGAACCCATGCACTGCATTCCCAGTTGGTGCAGATCACCCTATATGCAGAGGGCCAGCACAATGCCTGTGCACCACTTAAGACCTCAGGGCTGGTGCCGACCCTTTGCAAGGGGGGGTGAATTTCACCCTTGATCCCGTTTTATTTTCAACTCTGAAACCACATGCAGCTCGATCACTTGCCTGTTTCAGCCAAAATAGGACGCTCTGTTTACTGCTTGCACTGTCCGGTTCGTTTTCTGGCTGCACCACTCTCCCCCCAGCAATTGACTTGCACCAGTTTAAACTTCCTTACCCACACTGGGCTTTGCCTCTGAATGGGTCTGGGAGTCTGCAGGGTTTTAATGCCCCTCCCCTCTCTTCCCCTTCGCTTGTTATCTCCCCCTCTCTCTCTGGAGGCAAACGGCTGCATGGTTTCCGCAGGGTGCACTGAGGCTCCCATCACCCAGCTCTCTCCCTACCTGTGACAGACGCAAGTGGGAGGCAGGTGGCTGCACTGCAGACTAGCTGCCGTGCCGCTGGTCCATCCAGCTGGGGACTATTTCTCCCGCAGTGCCGAATCCTGTGCCAAGGCTGCACTTTGGCCACTTCCACCCTGTGATATAAGGTTGCTGCTGCGGCTCAGCTCCCAGCTCATGCACGTTACAGTGTCATTTTTATAACAGTTTGTTAAGCAGACGAAGCAATTCTGTGAGAGGGGCAAGTTGCATCCCAACCACCAGCGCCTCTGCACTCATTGTCACACTCAGCAATACATGTGCCCTGTAACGTCCCCATCCATCTGCAGTCACACACTCCCATACTCACACAGCCGCTCATGTTGAAAAGGCCGCACTCCCTCTGAGTGTCAGCCATGTTCATCACACAAGGAGGGTTGTACCCTGGCTACTAACAAGTTCCTTGTCCCAAGCTGTGGCTACAACTCTGTTAGATCCCATCCTGGGCCCCCTCTTTCCTAAATCACTGCAGCTTTCCAAGGTAAATTCTTCCAAGCCTTTCTTTGCATTAGCACCAGGGGGGTGGGGTGGAACAGGGCATCTGTGCAAACCCATACTGCAAACCATCCATCAGTTGCAAGGTCCTTCTGCACAGACATTGTTAATGCTGCAGTTGGAAGATGCTCTGTTTCTGTCTAGTTGGATCAATTTGGGTATTTTAGGTCAGCGATGGGGCGTTCTGGAATTGGAGTTATCTGTACCATGCTGCAGTAGAGGGTAAAATGCTTGTTTGCTCAGCCTCTTAATTACCTACGGTATATTCAGTGATGAGTATCTGAAAAGGCTGCTTTTACACCCTGCCTTCCCCTCCCCCCCCCACCACCACCACTCGACTACCCCTTGTTTTTGTTTGTGCTGGCCCAGTAGCGTGGATAAAGCCCCGGCAGTGGGTTGAAGATGGAGCCCTATCTTCTGTGGCACAAGAGAGAACCAAACTGGTGGGGCTTGAATGTAGCTACACCTTAGTGAGGAAGTCCCAGCAGTACCATGGGCCACAAGAGCAAACAGAACTGACGTTGGTATGTGTAGTCATCACCCTCTGGAGGAGCTCAGTGACGTGAGTGTTTCAGGGTTTCCAAGAACAGGGGTGGCGGGGAGCGGGGCGGGGCGGGGAGGAAAGGGACATACCTGCGAGTAAGCAGCAGCCCCAGGCTGTGCTGGGTCAGGGAGATAACAGTGGTTCACCTGGATCAGATGTCTTGGGACAGGGAACCAGGTCTCATCTCTAGTGTGTAAAAACGTGGTGTGGATTTACCCAGCTACCATCTATAAACGTTTTAGGATTAATAATGGAGAGGGAGATGCTGATGGGGTAGCAGTCATGATACTGTCTGAGGAGCTCCATGCTGTCTGTATTAATTACACCTACAAGCCTCTGAGATGTGATTATAATAATATCTAGCTCTTAAATAGCACTGTTCACCTACAGAGGAGGTCAGTGCTGTTGTCTGCATCTGTGTGTTCATTTACAGCACTGCATAAACAATAGTAACTGGGCTGCATTGACTGAAGTATATCCGTGTACTTTGACGTGCTTTCAGATTGCCCAGACCCTCCTGGGTACCACAATAGAATAGCAGGCAGGCATTGTCCTGGACCAGAAGCCGCTTGCTGAACATACCATGTGTGCTAGTATCCTTGTGGTGCCCTGCATTGCCTGTGCACAGCTGGGGTCTCTGCATGCAAGGCAGCGGCTGCACCCCCCTTTGGAAATCTTGCCCCCCAGGCTCTTGCTCCCTGTGGGCAATTTCTGGTTCGTTGGAAGAGGCCTTGTCTTCCCTTGGTTCTGCAGAATATGTGCCTATTCAGCAACTCTGCAAAAACCAAGAGGCCCACTTTCCAGCCTTGATTGTCTTCTGTCTTCTCCCTTAAACCGGCAAACGACAGTAAATCCTGCAGGTGACTGGTGAAGAGATCCTAAGACTGAGAAAGATGCATTCTCCGCCTCAGGTAGCTCTTATTCTGCCATCGTGTCCTGTATCGCTATAGATATCACATGCTGAGATAGCACCTTTCATCCCAAATGGCTTTAAAGTCCTGTAGAATGTATACACACAGGAGCTGCTTAACCCATCACAGCAATGCTGACTCGGCCACAGAACAATTTAGGACAGGAAGTGAAGACAAGTCCCGTATCTGCATGGTCCAGTCAACTGGGAGTCAGGAGACCTGAAGATCTATTCCTGACCTGCGTGTAACTTTGAGTAAGTCACTTCCCCTCTGTTTCCCTCCTTATCTAATTAGTTGGCATGCTCTCTGGGGCGTTTCACCGTGTGTTTTTACAGTGTCAAGCACCCTGGGGCTCTGATCTCAGCTGTAGCCTCTAGGAACTACCAGAATATGAAATGATAAAATACAGCTGTACATCAAAATGTCATGTTACATGAGTCTGATCTTTCCAAACAAGAAGGGATTGGTCTGTGTCTGTGTTCGGGAGCCAGATTGTTTCTTGTTGCCAGACAGACTTTGATACAGCAGTTCAGGCTGCATAATTAATGAAGGGGAGGGATGGATAGGTACATTCTGGGAGCTGTCTCAAGGTGTAATTTCCTCACACCCGTCCTTGTATAGCTGAGTGCTGGGACTTTCTCTGTGTGAGCTCCTAGCTGGAATAAAGCTCTTCCCCTTTTTGACCTTAAATGATGTTTCAGGATCACTTTACGGGTGGAACTTTTCCTTGGCACCTCACACTATCTGTCTCTCCAAAAAAGAATTGTGCTCTTCCACTTTCCAATGCCAAATTGGAATGCCTGTTTATTACCAATCTGGATCAGTAAATAGCTCATCTGATTTAATAATACTTAGCATTTATATAGCGCTCTCCATCTTCAAAGCCCTTTGCCAACTCCAAGTAATCCCCTCAGCACCCCTCCGAGCTATGGGAGTGAGAATATTAATCCCAGGCAAAGAACTTTAATATGGAGCTAAGACTGTAATTTAAGGGTAAACAGGTATAACCAACAGCCCTGTAATGAAGTGATAGTTATTTAAAACCACCAACCAACCATTAGAAACTAAGGTTTAAAAGAAGTAACTTGAAAACACAAACACTGGTAACTTACATGTCAAGTTGGCAAGACAGTAAACACATGCTAAAACATGTTTATACAAAACCTAGGATGTGCTGTTTTGAGGTATAAAACATACTTCACCAGAACATCTTGTCTATAACATAATTTCACTAAAAATTGCCTTCAAGTTTTGTTAATATATTAAACTTAATTTATACTTTTGTCATCTTAGTTTTCTTTTTTTAAACAAAATGGCAAGCTTCTTAAAGCTTCTTTCAAACGAAACACAAGCTCTTAAATTTCTGTTTTTATTTATTTGTAATAACTCCAGCATGGCTTTCAGCACTCACTCAGGTAGGTCACTGCTACTGAATTTTCAAATTTAATGCCAGCTTTTGCAAAGTTCCCCCCCAAATTGCTCCTTAGGTTTTTTTTTATGTATTTAATTATTTGTTAAACTGGTTCTATGGTAGGCTGGAGGAAAGCCATGCCACTGCAGGCTCTAGGAGTGTCTCAGGAGAAGAACAATGATTTTGCACCTTTGTAAGTGTTTTGAAGTGGAGGAACGCACTCCTTCCTCCCCAATGTGCTGTTCCTTCAACTTTCTGCAAGCCGCTCTGCATCCAGAGAGGAGCCCTGCCTCTGTGAACCTCCTATTGGCTACAAGAAGAGAGAGCGTTGTTCTGCACTTGGGCATTTGCTTTGGTTGCAGTTCTTTCACATTTTAATTTAGTTTCATAATTCCCTACCCTGCATACAGAGCAATAAGAAGAAACACACACAAATACGCGTGCACCCCCCCTCCCCCCGATTGTTGGCACAGTTCAGTATAAATCTCCAATGCATAATTGTTAAGGCAACAAAATGCATTTCCATTAAGATACTTTTTTAATCCTGATCAACACTGTCTTAAGAGTTCCTTGGTCCCCAGATGGTCTCCCAAATTTTTTGCAAGAAAAGAATAGCAAAATTCAGAAGAGTCTGACCTGCAGTCATGTCCCCTGTCTTCTCTGAGGGTATGTTGGGAATGCATTTGAGTCTCTGCCCAGCAAGTTACTTTCTCCCCAGTTGTTATTGTTAATATTCCTCTAGCACCTTCCGGTTACACGTGGGCTTGTACCTGGCCACAGCTCATCCTGCTCCCCATGTTACTAAGACTACACTGCTATTTATGCTTTCCCTAGCTCCAGTTTTCTAAACCTTTTATCATTGTTGCTCTCCTCTGGACTCTCTCCAGCATGTCCACACCTTTCCTAAAGTGTGGTGCCCAAAACTGAACACAGTACTCCAGCTGAGGCCTCACCAGTGCCAAGTAGAGTGGAACTATTACCTCCTGTGTCTTTCCTACAACACTCCTGTTAATACACCTCACAATATTTGCCTTGCAACTGCATCATATTGTTGGCTCATCTGATCCACGATAACCCCCAAATTCTTTTCAGCAGTTCTACCGCCTAGCCAATAATTCCCCATTTTGTAGTTGTGTGTTTGATTTGTACTTTTCCCTTGTTGTTGTTGAATTTCATCTTGTTGATTTCAGACCAATTCTCCAATTTATCAAGGTCATTTTGAATTCTAATCCTGCCCTCCAAAGTGGTTGCAACCCCTCCCAGCATGGTCTCACTCACAGATTTTGTACACATACTCTCCAGTCCATTATCCAAGTCATTAATTAAAATATTGACTAGTATCGGACACAGGACAAAGCCCTGTGGGACCCCACGAGATACATCCTCCCAGTTTGACAGTGAACCATTGATAATGACTCTTTGAGTATAGTTTTTCAACCAGTTTTGCACCCGTCTAATTTTAATCTAGACCACATTTCCTTGGTTTGCTTATGAGTATGTCGTGTGTCAAAAGCTTTTTCTAAAATGAAGATATATCATCTCTACCGCTTTCCCCTATCCACTAGGCCCCAGTAACCTTATCAAAGAAGGAAATTAGGTTGGCTTGGCATGGTTTGTTCTTGACAAATCCATGTTGACTATTACTTATCACTTTGTCCTCTAGGTGCTTACAAACTGATTGTTTAAAAATCTGTTACAATATCTTTCCAGGTATCAAAGGTATCAGGTCCACTAAGTTTGTCTTTTAAAAGATAGGAAATACATTTGCTGTTCTCCAGTCCTCTAGGACCTCGCCTATCCTCCATGGGTTCTCAAAGATAATCACTAATGGTTCCAAGATTGCTTCAGGTAGTTCCTTAAGTTAGGGTGAATTTGTCAGATCCTGCTGACTTGAATGCATCTAATTTATCTAAATATTCTTTAATCTGTTCCTTCCACATTCTGGCTTGTGTTCCTTCCCCCTTATTGATCATATTAATTGTGTTAAGCATCTGATCACAATTAACCTTTTTAGAGAAGACTGAAACAAAATAGGCATTGAACCCTTCTGTCTTCTTGGTGTCATTGTTCTTAGCTCTCCTGTCCTGCTAAGTAGTGGACCTACGCCTCCCTTCATCTCTCTCTTGTTCCTGATGTATTTATAGAAACTCTTCTTGCTATCTTTTATATCTCTTGGTAGGTGTAACTCATTTTGTGACTTAGCCTTTCTGATTGACCTAATGACTGTAAAGGGGATTCTTTATTGATGCTGCTGGATGCAGACAGACCTTGTGGTTCTTTTCGACCCCAAGACTGAGTAAGGCCGCCTATGCTGCCTACTGTCAGCACACTGCACCTCCTTCAGTCCTGGCCTGGACTCAGCTCCTATGGAAGAGACTGCTTACTACACGGCAGTACCACCCATCCAACAAGGAATAACCTCACCTGCAGCTCCACACATCAATCTCCTTTCAAGCCTTCCTAGCAGCAGTAAGATCAGCAGGGCAATCTGATGCCTACTCAGGCAGCCAAAGCAGGAGGACAGGTGAGTAACCAGCTGCGAATGATACTCAAACCCTTTCCTTGGAGCATCAATCATCAGTTTCTTTCTCTTTGCAGTCAGGCCTGGAGGCTCCCAACAGATATTTCAGTTTCACTTTCTCTTTAAATGCCTCCTCACAAGGTCCCTCCTGTCAAGTCGCTCCTCTTAAAGGGAGGCAGTGTCATCTAATGGCTAGAGTACTGCACTGGGACTCCGGAGATCTGAATTCTATTCCCGGGCTGCCAATGGCCTGCTGGGAGTCCTTGGGCAAGTCATTGCCCCGCCATGTGCCTCAGTTTCCCCATTTGTAAAACAAAGAGTGATACTGTGACCTAATGTGTCAAGTGCTTTGGGATCTACTTATATAAAATACAATAGAAGAGCTAGATGTTATTATTTTATTATTAAAGTGACAATAACTCAATACCCTGGTAATTAATTTTTGCAAAATATGCCCAAGGGTTACATTCTCCACAACATCTGACACTGCAGCAGAGCTCAGTGACTAACTGAGATCTAACTGAGCGCAAAATTATATGCCATTAATGCAGTTGCTTTTGATACCTCTCTACTAAGAATCTACTCAGAGTTTGCATAATTGAAAATATTTGTGATATGTTCTAAACTTTCCTTGACATGTGAGTTTCTACAGGTAAATTCATTTACTTTACATAGTGGGACAACAAAAAACCCTCTAGAAGACTCTATGCACTCTCATGAATGGCTGTATTTAAATGTCTCCTAATGAATGAACCTCTTGTCTAAATTATTTTAAAAATTCCACCTTGGCCACAGACAGCACATAACAATTTTGAGGCCAATATTCCATTTTTGGTGGATTTTGAGAGAGGTGGCAAAATTGGGCTCCTATTGGAAACTGAGTTCCCAACCTTAGCTATGGGATAGTGGCTTCTGCCCTGTATTCCCCCCATTGTATAGATGGGGAAACTGAAGCAGAGTCTTAAATGGCTCATCCAGGATTACAGAGAGAGACCTGGGATTAGAATTTGGTAGTCAATCCACTGGATCATGCCTTTACTCTCCAACAGCCTGATCCAGTGCCCATAGGAGCCAATGGGAGCCTTTCCATTAACTTCACTAGCATTGGATCAAGCCTTAATTGCATAGTAATGCGTGCTGTAACACTTGTATTTGTGCAAGTATTTGAGTGGACCTGGACTGACAGATTCCTACAGGTGGCTCCCTTGTATATGGTATCTTGAGGCTAGTGAACAGCAGTGTGCTGTTCAAGGGTGGCCTACCTTTTTGATGATGCATTGTTCCCTTTCTTTGAGTATCGCTTCGAATGATCATTGCTGTTGATAATGGACTTTATTACAGCCCTATAGACTTTCAAACTTCAGAAGGGTTCTTTCCCCAGTCTTCACTGCTGCCCCAGCATTATCCACTCGCCAAACTAGTTATGAGAGATCAAGAGAAGTGGTACAGAATTAAGGGCATCGAGGGAACCGAAGAGGAGAAACTTTAAACTCAAGAAAAAGCTGGAGGAAAAATAAGCCGCTCCCATCTGGAACCCGAGCTTTACATCCTCTGCTGAGATGACAAGTGGAATGATTTATATGTCCATATCTTATTCCTAACTGGCTGGATGTTTCTATCCCAAAATCACCAGACATTCAGATGTGACTGGGGTGAGCGCAAAGGTCTGGAATTTCCCAGGTGCCGTAGGTTGGAATTGAGGTTTTTTGGCAAAACTATTGGGATGGACTGAAATAACAGGGTCTGATGTGCTACATTGGAAGAGCTCTGGCAAGGCTCCAGAATGGAAGAACAAGCAATGCCGGTCAGAACTGAGGTCTGAAGAGAGTGTTGTGTGTCAGCCCAGGACTGGACGGGGACTGCAGGTCTGGACTAAGGTGGATTGGCAGAGCTGCATGTGGGCCAGAATGCGATTGGAGGGGAGCTGCAGGTCAGGACTAATGTCCATTGTTAGAGCTGTAATGGGGCCCAGGATTGGACTAGCAGGGTGGGTCCTGGGTGCATTGACAGAGCTGCGAAGGAAGCTTGCATAACATCTGTCTGCACTCTATTTGCTGGAAGCCAAAAGATATCATACCCACTTAAAAATGTATAAGAAATAAAATACCCGCCCAAACCTTCTCCTCCCCTGTTTTGCAAGGAGAGCAACTAAGACATGCTTAAAGAGCGCTGAGAGTGACCATTTATCCTCGGGATTTCGCTGTGGGGGAGAGTTTAAGGGAGAAGGCAGAATTGAGAGCTGTCGGAATGACTAAAGCAGGCACACTCAATGCACAGAGCTCTCTGGCTCCTGGGAGCCATATAGCTGCTTTCCGCCCTCCACGCCTCTTCTCCCCCCCGGCAGCCTTGCCCTTCCATAGCAAACTTCTCAAGTCGTAAGAACAATAAAGGTTTGGCAGGTCTGTCTGCACTGCGCGAAATCGAATTAGCCGTGTTATGTGAGGAACACGGCTCAATTTCCATGGGGATGAGGATTAGCCTGTGCGGCACAAAGTCCCCTCTGGAGCTGGCACATAGGCATCCTTCTGCGCACCTCTCTGGGTAAAATCAAGGCAGTGTCCTCTCTGGCCCTGAACTGCCAGTGCTGGCCCCAGACTCTACAAAGCCAGGGATTGGGGCAGAGGTGAAAATGGGGAAGCTTACAGGAAACCAAAGCAAATGTTTTCAAAGGTGCCATCTTGGGGCAGGGATGGGGAAGGGGTGCTACAAGCGCCATGGCAGGGAAAGGGCCATCCCAACAAATTTCCAGGAGAGCCTCAGCTGTCTCTGTCCCCTTCGATGTGGTGTACCAAGGACTCAACAAGTGAACCCTGTTAGCTTAGAGACACCCTGATTCAGTGGTAGTACAGAAGGAATGAGGCTATATACAAGCAGCGTCAGAGGAAACTAGCCACTGTTACCTGGGACTTGGGGGAGGATGCTTCCGAATCCTTGTAATACTCAGGAGAAGCCACTGGCTTCCTGAGCCACTGCTAGCTGCCTGTACTGACCCAGCACCTTGTGCAGTGACTAAAGACTGGCTGCACACTCTCCACTCCCATTAAAATGAGTGCCTGGCACCTTGCAGGATCAAGTCCTTAAAGAGGCACCTCTGTCCCAGAGGAAGAGTGCCTCTTTCTTAACAGGGCTGCTTGGACACATTGCAGGAGAATAATACAGCCTTAGATTGACATTGGGTGTCGGGTAGATGGCAATACAAATGTCACAGTATTAATGTCACCGGAAGAAAGGGAAATAAATGTCAACTCTAACTCAGAGATATTGCTTCGGCTGATATGGCCAAAGTGCTTTGTTATTTCTGTAGGCTGTACTGGCTTGGACAATGTGTCTGCATAAAAGAATGAGAGAGAGAGGAGAGACTCGCCCACACACAACCCTACATGGGCTACCCAGACTTTGGGACCAAGCACGCAGGAGTAAACAGCCTGTCTTGGGCACAGGGGGAACAGGAAATGGATGGAGACTTGGCCAAACTTCCCCTACTTGCTGGCCAGTACAGCTGAGCTGGTGCAGATGTTTACATAATTTGCTGCTGGTAGAGGCGGTGGGGAGAGACCATTTGTTATTTGGTGTGGGAAGGGCCATGTAAGAGGGTCCCTGCATGAGCAGATGCAGCAGAGAACAGATTAAGGGTGTGTCTACATTGCAGTTCAAACCCCACAGCTGGCCCCTGTCAGCTGACTCAGGCTCAGGGGCTGTTTCATTGCAGTGTCCATGTTCAGGCCCAGGTTGGAGCCCGGGCTCCAGGACCCTGTGAGGTGGGAGGGTCCCAGAGCTTGGGCTGCAGCCCAAACCCGGAATGTCTGCACTGCAGTTAAACAACCCCTTAGCCTGAGCCCTGCAAGCCCGAATTAGCTGGCCCAGGCCAGCGGGTGTCTAATTGCAGTGTAGACCTACCCTTAGAGCTGGACGCTGGCGACTGTAACTGGCCGACTGTCAGAGCAGGTGGGTGTCAGAAGGGACTGGAAATTGGCAAGGCCTGATGTGCCTTCATTTGGAGGCTGTCCCTCTGCGGGGAGGCAGCATGAGAGATGGCGCAGAACCGAGAAGTAGGAATCAGAAGAAAAGGCTTGCCAGAATGGAAGGGGACGTGGGAGGAAGTGGGGGTCCCCATACAGGCAGGAGAGGAAAAGTTCGCCATGCATGTGGAAGAAGGGGGAAGCCAGTGCAGAGATTCCCAAAAGAGGAGGCAGGGCGGAGCTGGCTAGACTGCGGGGTGGGTGATATGAGAGATGGGAGGCCGGAGCAGCAGACCACCTCTGTTTTTTCTCCCGTCGATCAGGTGGCCCAGTCTGCCATTCTTTGCATCTTTTCCCATCTCAGCCTAATTTGTCTGGGCTGTGCTTTGGGGAATGATCACACTCAAAAGGCTTCTCACGATCCCCTTGCTAGATAGGCCTGCAAGGGCCTGCCCATCTGAGGCTGGGAAAACCTGGCCCAAAACACCACGTGTTGAACAGATGTCCCCTTTGGAGTCACGCCCATTCTGAACATCACAGACCGGGCTATGTCGGGGCAGCTCTGACCCATGTGTGGCAAGACTAGCTCACAGGTCTTTGACAAAGCAAGCCCACTCTATCTAAGGTACATATATGGCCCTCAGTACTGTTGTATCTGAGTCATAACACTCCTCTGAGGTAGGCAGTGCTGTTATCTCAATTTTACAGGTGGGGAAGTGAGACACAGAGAAACTAAGGGTCTGTCTGCACTGCAACCCAAGGCACTGCTGAAGCTCAGGTAGACCTACCCATGCTAGCAGTAAAAAAGTAAATAAGGAAGTGTTATTTACTCCTTCTCATAACACAAGAATTAGGGGTCACCCAATGAAATTAATAGGCAGCAGGTTTAAAACAAACAAAAGGAAGTATTTTTTTCACACAACACAGAGTCAACTTGTGGAATTCCTTGCCAGAAGATGTTGTGAAGGCCAAGACTATAACAGGGTTCAAAAAAGATTCATGGAGAACAGGTCCATCCATGGCTATTAGCCAGGATTGGCAGGGATGGTGTCCCTTGCCTCTGTTTGCCAGAAGTTGGAAATGGCCGACATGGGATGGATCACTTGATGATTACCTGTTCCGTTCATTCCCTCTGGGGCACCTGGCATTGGCCACTGTCTGAAGACAGGATACTGGGCTAGATGGACCTTTGGTCTGACTCAGTATGACCATCCTTCTGTTCTTATGCTCTCTGCAACTGCCTTGCAGTACAGCCAGTTGGTGACCATGATCATTAGAGTCTTCGCGAGGCACTGCAGTGGTCTTACTTAGATGTACGCTTAGGACAGCTGAGTATTATGGTTGCCCGCAAAGAGGGACTCAGAGTCTGTTACATCCTGCAAAGGGTTCCAAACACCCTTCTTTGCATTGTTTCTGTTGTGTTCATCCCCTCTGAAGCACCTGGCTTGGGCCACTGTCAGAAAACAGGCTACTGGGCTAGATGGACCTTTGGTCTGATCCAGTCTGGCCTTTCTGATGTTATGGTCTAGCAAGGTTACAAATAGCAGTGTATATGTGGTGTGAGCCCCACAAGCCCCCCAGGTTCTTGTATAGATCATGCTGCCACACCTACCCGGCTATTTGTACCCATGCTAGCACAGGTGTGCCTACCTGATTGCAATCATATTTCAGACAGCAGTGTAGACATACCCTATGTGACTTGCCCGAGGTCATGCAGTAAGTCTGTGGCAGAGGTCAGGTTGCCTGACTCTCAGGTGAGCAGGCTAACCACTGAACTATCCTTCTTTCCATTTTCAGCAGGTGTGGAGCCCTCCTTCCCTTGCCTGTGTCACTGCAGACAAAACTCCTCATTTGTCAGAAACGGGGTTCCCAAAGCAGGGACCATTTTTGAGTGACCCTGGCCCAATTTATGGTTTCAGGTACTGGGCGGTGCATCGTTTCTATCAGGTAAAAGAAAGTGGGTTTGGCTGGGCTTCTCGTAGAGATGGTAGGTCCTTGCTGATTTTTCTGGCAACTCCCACTGGCTGCTGGATGTTTGAATCCACCCCCTCTATATCTCCTCCTCACACACTCATTTGTCACTGGAATAGCAGCCTATTCCTCAAAGCAGGATCCTGCCTGGACAACCTGCTGCAGATAACCCTGCTCTTACCTTCTACAGTATCTTTTCTCTGAGGATCACCCCGGACTTTACACACATTAATGACTAACCTCACAACCCTCCTGAATGGCAGGGAAGTATTGGCAGCTGGGGTTAGAGCCGCTGCAAGTGGCCCTGGCCAAGTCACTTACCCTCTCTGTGCCTTTTTTTCTCTCCTGTAAGATGAGGACTGTGATACTCACCTCCTGAGATAATCAGATGAAGAGGGCAATAGACGTGTACTTCATCTCCCCTTGGTTTAGCAATGGGGAAACTGAGGCACAGAGAGGGGTAGTCACATAATGAGTCGGCAGCAGAGCCAGGAAGAGAACTCACACCTCCCAGTACCTTGTTTTAACCTCTAGATCATGTTACCAACTGCCATCTCCTCTTAAAAGAACAAGCATCCTCCAATATACCCGCCTACGGCCTCCCAAACCCACCCACCATTCTAAACCTGGCAGTTTTTCCTTCCTGTGCAGTAACCCACTGGCCCGGCTGGAAGACTGATTTCCATTTCAAAGCTAACAAGGGGTTAATTATAACCAAGAGCAAGCATGAGGATATATGTGTACACCCGGGAAAAATACAAGTCTCCAGTGGCTGGTGAGGTGGCACTGGTTTGACCTCGGTGTGTCTTGGGTACTGCGTCTCCCCTGGCTGTTGCTGGTATGGCACAGCCAGATCCGTGCGTAGCTGCAGCTCCTGGGGATTGGTCTGCGACATTAAAGCTTGCTGAAGCCCTTTGTATTTGTGCATGCACACACACACACACTCTCTCTCTCTGTCACTGGGAAGCACATCTTGGGGCCTTTTTGATTGCCGTCTTTTTGTTCTGTAGCCAGCCTCTGGTTACTGTTCTGAAAAGGTTAAAGTAGTTGGGGGAGGAATCTATCTTCCCCCTTTCTAATGAGAGTTTGGGGACCTTTTCCCTGATGACGTCAGAGTCGTCTCCAATAGCCCTTGCAGTGAGGCCTGATTTGCAAAGGACACCCTAGGGTATAGCAGAAGCCTTGGTGAAACCTTAAAAAAAATCCCTTTGAAATGATTCTCTGTTTCTTTTATGTCCTGATTTCACCCTTTTGGGGGGAGGGGGGGAGTTGGGGTTTAAAGCAGGGGAGAGTAAAGTTTGTAACCCCCTCCCCCTCTCTGCTCACTCTCTGCCTGGTTCTCTCTTCCAGCTGCCATGCAGGAATAGGCCAAGCCTGAACAGCTGGGTTGCTCCATCCTTTCTTGGCTGAGAAGGCGAGGGGGCCCAGTCTGGGTCTCTCAAAACTCAGGCAGTCCCAGCCCTTCCAGTCTGTGTGTGTGTTTCCTTTCTTAACGGCTGGCTTGCGACTTGGACTCTGTGCCCACACTAGGGAATCAGAGCCCCACTCCACACACACACACATATACAAACACAGGCTAACCAGGCCTCGGGGTCTGGAACAGAGGAACAAATGGGGCTCCTTGCCTCCCTGGAGCAGGAAATGGGCAAGGAATGGGTGGAGTCTTGGCGTCACTCCTCCTGCTGGCTGGTTGATGTTTCGGAGCCAGTGCGAGGGGTGCTGTGAGTGGCGGTGGGCATAGGTGAGGTGTCCCCCAACTACCCGGCCACAAGGGGAAAGTAGGGACGGATTTGTGTCTTAGAAGGGGCGCAGTGTCTCCCAGGGGTACTCCCAGAGCGGTGCATCTTCTGAGCTGTCCCCTGCTCAGGGCTGCACCCAAAGGCACAATCTCGCTCTTCATTTGCAGAGCTTTTGTATTGCTAGGGGATTCACTCAGTTCTCAAACCCCTGATACAGGCAGGACGCTGATTCTGGAGAAATCTGAATGCAAAAGAATGGCAGGTGTTGTGCCATCCTGTTAGCACATGTTGTTCCTGCAGGGAGAGGGTGATGTGGGTTCTGCTTACTCCCTGAGGCCTGGGGGCTTGTTACCTAATCTGGATATAAGGGAGGAAAGAAGCACTCTCTGAGAAGTGAGGATCTAGAGTGTGGACTGAGCAGGCCTGAGGGAGGAACCATAGGAGCAGCCATGCTCTTGGAGAAAGCTTGAGCTGAATTTTGTTATCTTATTGTTGAGGATTTTGTAAGCCAAGTCCCAGGAAAAGGGGAGTATTTGACTCTTTGGTGTGTGGACATAGTTGTAGACAGATTGAGAAAAAGCCTGCTCTGAAGTTCTTCAGTAATTAGGCAATTACTCCTTAATCAAAAGCTACAAATACTCTTTTTTTCCCCTTACCTGGAGCTGCCACTTCTGAGGCTTAGTCTCCACTATAAAGTTTTGATGACGTAGCCGTGCCAGCTAGGAGTGTGAAAAAAATCACACCTCCTCGCTGCCCTAACTGTCATGCTCTGTCAGCAAAGCCCTCTATGTAGATGCAGCTATGCAGACAGAAAAGCTTCTGCTGATGTTCACGGAGGTGCTGTGAACTATGCCGGCAGAAGAAATTCTTCTGTTTGCTTACACTGTCTCCACTATGTGATTCTGCCAGCATAGCTATACTGCAAAAGCTGTGCCCTTCAAACAAGCCCTGACAGGCTGAAATACAGCAGTTCAGGTGGTCTGCTTATATGCCAAGTGACGTGTGTTTGGTGAGGTCTCATCCTAATCCCTAAAAGTCATTGTTTGTCACGGTAAAACTACAGCGTGGATGAAATTCTACGGCGGGAGGTCAGACTAGCGGACCTTACCTGGCCTTAAAATCTGTGAATCTGTGAGCACAGGTCTGTGCAGCTGGCAGTATTCCTATGGGATGCAGTCTTGCTTTCCAGAGTGAGACTGGCAAGAAAGGAGACAAGGAAACACAGATGCTCATGAGTCTGTTGGACATGGTTTTATGCCACCTGTTTGTTCTTTTGCGGGTGTGTAACAGAAGAGCATCCCTACCCTCCCTTATGCCTGAGTCCTATCAAGCTCAGCAGGCCCCCAGCACAGACATTCTGATAGTTGGGGAATGAAATTGGCACACGTTCCTGCGTTAACAAGCAAAACAATTGGGAGTCTCTATCTCTTCCTGCTCTCTCCAAGCATCAGCATTTTGGATTTTAAACTAAGGTGGCAACACTGTGAATCGGGTCAGATGCCAGTGTCTGCTAGCCACAGGCTAGGACTGGAACAGCAGTCAATCTGGATCGAGGTGGACAGGCAAAAGAGGGTGGAATTTAACCTAATAATATCATATGTCCAGCTCTGGCCAGATTCACCCTCCTCAAAGACTACAAGACATGTATTTTATTCAGGGAGAGTGGGCACAGCTGCTTTAGATGGGCTTGAACCCAAACCCCGTGACCCGTCCTGAGGAAGTTTAGTTCTGGGTCAAAATTTTACAGCAAACCAACCCTGAATCCAAAAGTATCCAGCATTTGGGAAAAGCTGGATTCACATCTGGATCCTGATCCAAATGTTGCAAATTAGGCCTATCTGTACTTCCTTCTCTTCCTTAATTCTATGAATGTTGTGGCTCTTTAGCTGAGTCAAAGATCTAGCAATGCTTAGGGCCGCACCTTACTGAGATTCTGGGCTGCAGTTCTCCCAGAGATTTCTGCTCTCCTGCAACCTGATACAGCTGCCCACATTCTGCTCGCCTGGCCCTACATATTCCCCATCTGATGCCAAACACTCTAGGCTCATCAGGGCAGGGACTGTTTTCCTGTGTGCAGTGGAGTCCTCTCCCTGGTTGTTTTAGGGGGTTGTACTGTAATGCAAATCAGTATAAATAGCACCATCGTGTCCTATGGTTGCTGACTGCCCACTGCCTCATTCTTAAATAACCTGTAGCAAGAACAAACCGGAAGCAGGTGATTGCTCCTGCAAACCTTCTGCACTTTGCTCATCCCCAGGGCTCAGGCAGCTATGTCATGAAAACTAGAATAAGGGAGGGGTTATTTATTTATTTGTCTTTGTAAAGAAACCTCCATATCATGACACCCAGATGCCATATAAATGGGCTCCCTAGGAATGGATTAGATAGAGCTGCAACCACAGAAATGCTCGTCACATGGCAGTGTCAAGATGGGGAAAAAACAGACTTTACAAGAGTCAAAGAAGAATGAACGGAGATTCAGGTGTACAGTGGCCATGAGGTGCCATATATGTCTATTAGAGCACGATTTTCTCTCACCTTCCTCTGAAATGGCTGGTTCTGGCCACTGTCAAGAGAGAGGAGATTGGCGAGACAGATGGTTTGGTCTAGCGAGGCAGGTGATAGGATTGCATAGCGTTTTCATGGTACTCTTGTCCCCGGCACATAAAATGGTGCTACCCATCTCCATGCTACTTTGTTCTGGTGTTGGTGGATGTTAGGCTAAGACCAACATTTTCTTAGCATCTTAGAAAAATAACCGTAACCCTTTAAATGTCTCCATATCTCTGGCTACCTTCTTGCCAATTGTCTGGATGCCTCTTGCTCTCAGAGCTGCTCCTGCCTCTGATTCCCAAGCCTTTCCAGTGCCTCTCTGGGGTTCATGGCTATGAAGGATGTGCATGACCTCCTCCCATGGCTTGTGCAATGAATAATGTGGTTTATCAGCAACTGCCCCAGGCCACAGCATCTGAGCAAAACCGGGCAGCCCATTGCTCCCTCTTCTGCCTCCTTGTATATGTCCCCATGGGGCAAAGAGTCAGGATAGCCAGTGGAATGTCCCCAGCTGAAGGTGATGAAGTGAGGAGAGGTTAACGCCTTTACTACTTCTCCTAGGAAAGCTGCACCGAGTTTGCAGATTCCTTGTGACCTCATGACCTGAGTGGGTCAGAAAGGACCAGAAGGGTCTCAAAACTTAACCTCTGTTTCTCTGCCCGTATGGGACAGAGTCATCCCAAACTGCTCCGGCTCCAGCCCATGATGAATTGCTTCGCCTGGCATCGCTATCGCCAGCCACTGGCCAAGTTGTTGGGCAAGAGACAGCAGAGCTTGCCCCCGAACAACTGGAGTGGAGGCCACCTCCAAGAAAAACATCCAGCCTGCTCCCTCGATTGAGCAAGAGGCTGGAAGAGGAGAACGAGCCAGTGTGATGCAGACAGGGCTGGGAGGGTCCCAGAGACGCCTGATGCCGTGCTCAGAACCTCGCTGCAGCCCCAGCTGTTCGGTCGGCGCGCCTCTTCGCAGACTTCTCTTGAAATGCTTTGTGCAGCCAAGTTTGTTTCAGACCAGCAGCGAGATGCTGTAAATCATAGTAGTTCCTCTCCCCCTCCTCCTGTCTCACTCTCCCCTCCATCGCTCCTTCTTTTTCTTTTTTCCTTCTGCTGCCGCTTCTCCTCACTTCTGAATTACCTTAAGCAAACGCCACCGCATCCGATCCGAGCCAGGCAAGAAAGCAACACCGACCCCTTTGCCAACTGCAGGCTTAGAGGCACGGCACAGACACAGCTCCATTAAGCCAGGCCAAGCCTTACGGGAATCGTTCCTGGCCCTGGCTTGAAAAACAAATATAGCATGTCGGTTTTCTTTGGCCGCTTCGGGGGGGGAGGGGGCTGGTGGGGTCATCCGAGGACACAGGTTTGCTGTTCTGATCTGAAGTAAAGTCCAAAAGAGGAGCGTCATAGCCTGGAGAGTGGTGGCAATGGTCTGTCGTTATTTGCATGCCAGGGATACATCCAGCAACTGCTGAGGATGGGCTTGTTTTGGTGGCGTTGTATTGTCACATGTGGGAGAGGGGAAGAAAAGGAGAGAGGCTGGGAGCTCTTTCAGTCATGCGTCAAACCAAAGCTGAGCAAACCCGTAACAGGTAAAACCTTCACCTTCCCTCTGCATGGGCAAGGGACCGTGCATACATGCCAAAATGCCAGGGCATGGCCACTGACACCCATACAAGCACACGGTCACGCCTTCCAGTTTGCACATGCCTCTGTGTCCACTCACTTGATTATTTCAGAGCACCCGCAATGGGTGCTTGAAGCCCTGCAGAAGACGTAGGCACATATGGCCCCAGCCCAGTCTCATGTACACACCTTTTCACTTTTCCACCTCCTGATCCAAATTCACAGCTGGTGTAAACTTGACTCCAGTGGCACTGCACTCCCTCTACATTGCGTCTGATTTCAGTAGTGTCTACTGAGAAGCAGGGGCTGTGAGTAAGGGGCAGGGCTGAGTTCAAGACACTTGGCTTCATTCCTCCAGCTCTGCCACATACTTCCTGTGTGACCCTGGGCAAGTCATTCAATTTCTCTGTGCCATCTGTAAAACAGAGATGATGATTGTTTCTTTCTCCCACTCTTCATATGTCTTATCTGTTTCGAGTGTAAGCTCTATGGGGGAGGAGCTATGCATCTGAACAGCACCTACCACAGTGGGGCTCTGTTCTCGGTAGGCATTTTGATGTGCAGCTGTAATTCAGATAAATAATAATAATTTACATTGGATCTAAATTTGACCCTTGGACTCTAGGGAAGCCAACCTGAAAAAAGAAAAAATTGCTGACAACATCCAATATGTGTACTGACATTCCAGGTTTTTTTTACTGGCAAATTTCCAGACAGTAAGAAAGGTCAATAAACTATCATATATATATATATATATATATATAATCAAACTTATACCATATACATATTTATCATATCTGCACACACACAGTCATACGATAGCCTGGAAAATTAGGATTTCCAAACAAGTTTGTATTTGTATAACTTCTATTTATGGCCATGTGTGTGCTTTTTTTCTTTTCCTTTTTTTCAGAACCCACCTTTTCATCTGCCAAAAAAAAAAAAAAAAGGCAAAAGGCCATAAATCTAGATTATATATTAAAACTTCTTGTATACTCAGAAGTTTACACTGGAGTAAGGGGGGGAAATGTCTCAAAGTTAATTTACCGTTTTTATAGCTATGTTACAAAAAAAAATACTGACTTTTACTGAGACTAGACCTTTGATGTCTTTTTTTTTACTGCCAGTCAGGAAATTCACTGCTAGTTGCTCACCCTGTCTGGGATGGAGACGTATGCATGCTCATACACACACACACAAGTACACACAACTTTCTCTGCGATGCACTCACATCCAAACCCAGAATCTTCATTGGTCCTGGGACGGCTCATTTACCGCCTTCCCAGTGATCTTTCTGGAAAAAAATACATGGCTCAGTGGATAAGGTATCGACCTTGAAGTCAGGAGAGCGGGGCTCTATTTCCTGCCCTGCTACTGATCTCCAGGTTGACCTTGGCCAAGTCTCTTCCCCTCTGTTTCCCCTCCTTCCATTTGTCTGTCTTCTCTATTTAGATTGCAAGCTGTTTAGGACAGGGACTGTCTCTTATGATGTTTCTGTACAATGCCTAGCACGAATGGGTCCTAATTTGAACAGGGTGAGGACCGACTTTTCCCTTTTGTGGGAAATTCTGTGATTTCAATTGTTTTTCTGTTCCAAAGTGGAACAACAACAAATGGACATTTCCTGCAAAAGTGGAATTAATTTGGGTTGACTGAAACATTTAATGTTGATAAATCTGAAACGTTTAGTTCACTTGACCTTTTTAAACTATATGTGTAAAAAACACAAGGAATTTTGTTGTGAAAAGTTATTTTGAAATGAAAAAGTGAAACTTGCCATTCTGAACACACTGAAACAGGACATGTCAGCATCATTGAGGTGCTTCGTTCCCCAAACATGAACTTTTGTGGAAATGTATACAGTTTTGAAAATGTTGTTTTTATTTGAATGAAAACTGCATTTGTCGTCAAAACCCCGTTGTGACGCAGAGTGCCTGAATAGCTCTCTCCCTAATCACAGTTGGAGTCCCTCAGCAATATTGTCGTATCGGTAATGAATATGTAAGGGGACTCTGTTGACAGCTCTCGAGAAGTCAGCATTCGGAAAAATCTGTTTCACATTTTCTGTTACATTTCAGTACATTTTAGCCCAGGGTGACCCTTCACTCCCAAAGCAAAAGATTAACTGCCTCCCTCAGCAGTTTGTCCAGTGCCTTCACTCTGGTCTTTACCAACTGGCAAGGTGATACCAGCAGGGTTTCTGAGACCACCAAGCAACTGGTCCTTCTCAGCAGGAAATTCTGCAGAGGCTTAGCATTCCGATGCTGATATCGAGGGACATGATCATTCCCCTCTCTTCAACATTGGTGAGGCCTCATCTGGAGTGCTGTGTCCAGTTTTGGGCCCCACACTACAAGAAGGATGTGGAAAAATTGGAAAGAGTCCAGCGGAGGGCAACAAAAATGATTAGGGGACTGGAACACATGACTTATGAGGAGAGGCTGACGGAACTGGGGATGTTTAGTCTTCAGAAGAGAAGAATGAGGGGGGATTTGATAGCTGCTTTCAACTACCTGAAAGGGGGTTCCAAAGAGGATGGCTCTAGACTGTTCTCAGTGGTAGCAGATGACAGAACAAGGAGTAATGGTCTCAAGTTGCAGTGGGGGAGATTTAGGTTGGATATTAGGAAAAACTTTTTCACTATGAGGGTGGTGAAACACTGGAATGCGTTACCTAGGGAGGTGGTGGAATCTCCTTCCCTAGAAGTTTTTAAGGTCAGGCTTGACAAAGCCCTGGCTGGGATGATTTAATTGGGGATCGGTCCTGCTTTGAGCAGGGGGTTGGACTAGATGACCTCCTGAGGTTCCTTCCAACCCTGATATTCTATGATTCTATGATCACAGCAGGGGCGAGAATCTTCTTGATCCAATCAGGCCTCTTCCCAAAGAATGAGGGAATGATTAGGGGTATGGAAAGGCTTCCATATGAGGAGAGATTAAGAAGACTGGGACTTTTCAGCTTGGAGAAGAGACGACTAAGGGGGGATATGATAGAGGTCTAAAAAGTCATGACGGGTGTGGAGAAAGTAAATAAGGAAGTGTTACTCCTTCTCATAACACAAAAACTAGGGGTCACCATTTGAAATGAATAGGCAGCAGGTTTAGAACAAACAAAAGGACACACAACGCACAGTCAACTTGTGGAACTCTTTGCCGGGGATGTTGTGATGGCCAAGACTTTAACAGGGTTAAAAAAAGAACTAGATACATTCATGAAGGATAGGTCCATCAATGGCTATTAGCCAGGATTCATAGGCGCCGACTCAATGGGTGCTCCGGGGCTGGAGCACCCATGAGGGAAAATCAGTAGGTGCTCTGCACCCACCGCCAGCCAAGCTCCCCTCCCTGCCCCACCTCTCCTTTGCCTCCGCCTCCTCCCCTGAGCGCGCCGCATCCCCAGTCTTCCGCCTACCTCCCAGTGCTTGCCGCCGCCAAACAGCTGTTTGGCGGCGTAGAAGCTCCAGGAGGGAGGGGGGAGGAGCGGGAACATGGTGTGCTCAGGAAAGAGGTGGGGCCGGGGTGGGGTTTTGGGGAAGGAGTCGGAGTTGGGGCGGGGACTTTGGGGAAGGGGTTGGAATGGGGGCGGGGCACAGGCAGGAGGGGGCAGGGCAGGGGTGGAGTTGGGGTAGGGCCGGGGGCAGAGCGGGGTCGAGCACCCACCGGCGTGAACAGAAGTCGGCACCTATGCCAGGATGGGCAGAGATGGTGTCCCTAGCTTCTGTTTGCCAGAAGAGGGTAATAGGTGACATGGGATGGATCCCTTGATGATTACCTTTCTGTCGGAAGACAGGATACTGGGCTAGATGGACCTTTGGTCTGACTCAGTATGGCTGTTCTTATGTTCATATGCTCTCTGCAACTGCCTTGCAGTATAGCCAGTTGGTGACCATGATCATTAGAGTCTTTACGAAGCACTGCAGTGGGCTTACTAAGATGTATGCTGAGGACAGCTGAGTATTATGGTTGCCTGCAAAGAGGTACTCAGAGTCTGTTACATCCTGCAAAAGGTTCCAAATACCCTTCCTTGCATTGCTTCTGTGCAGAGGGGTTGCAGAAAGCACCAGACTTTTAGCTCTCCTCACGCTGCACCTTGGTTTATGTCTATGTGAGAACTGCCTGGCTTTGTTAAGGCTGTGATGAGAAACCCACTTATGGTTTCAGGACATAGCTACCCATCACAGGAATCTCAGTCCCTTGTGTAATCTCTCCACCCCCATGCAGCCTTCCAAGGTGTGGTCCACATCCAGCAGCTGTCCACGCTGCAGGTGGAAATGCAGCTGGTGATAGAAGCCAGGCAAACTGGAGGGTTCAGCTCATTGTGACAAGCTGTCACACTCTATAGCTTTATCCAGTGGCCGGGGCAGGAGGAGAGCATTAGGGCTAGGAGTTTAGGGCCCATCTCCAGGACATCAGCAAGTGGACACTTGAGAAATGAGACTGGAGGGAAGCGATTGTCTGTGTTCCCATCAGCAGCAGTACGTGCAGTGAGCGTGCGGGAGGGAGGGAGGGTGATGGTAAGAGAAGGTTGGTTGGACACAACCCAGAGAAGGGGAAAGAAAACACACAAGGCCCCTAACGAGGTGACGACGGAGAGCTCTGGATTCCAGAGCAAAGCGTCAGTGGGGAAGGAGGGAATCCTTTAGCTGCAGCCTTTACGGGCATTATTTCATGTACTTATTTATTTACTTTTTAAAGGGACTTAGCTTCCTTGTGTCAGCCAAGAAAGTGTCTTTCTCCTTCTGTGCCATGGTTTCCCATTGGCTTGGCGCCGGGCAGGGTTTTCCTGTTTGCTCCTGTGGTCTCTCAAGGCAAAGAATTGGAATCTCTCCAGGCCTGAGTTGGTGTTGGTTCTCCCTTCACCCCCATTATCCTTGCAAGGTGAGTCGCTCCAGGTGACAGGATGGTGGCCATCAGAGTGCCCTGGACCATCCCTGGTAATGACCCTGGGATTCTTCCCCCTGCACCATGTGTCTGAAAGATGCTGTCAGCTAGGGAGCCCCACTCAGCTGCTCTCTGTCCTGTTGCAGGAGCATGCTTGGAAATAATGCCAGCAGCACCTTTCTTAAATCATGTATATTACATGCAGCCTCAGTGTTCATCGGGAGGCCACTGTGATGACTGGGAGGGATTTACCAGGTCCAAATTCACTTGACAGAAAAACAAAATTCCAGCGTAATTTTAACCAGCTGTGGTAGGAGAGAGAGGGCAAGAAAAGGAGAACTCTGCATGGGGAGGGGGAGGGAGGAGAAGAGAGGTAGCTGTTCTGAATGGACTGGATGTGCGCAGTCTTTGTATTCAAAGAAACACACTGTTGCTGGAGACAAGGTTCTCAGGATGCTCGATAGTAGACACCACTAACTGGGTGCTTCCAGGCATTGCCCATAACCCTAACGGTGATATGGACTGCGGAGGTTGCTGCATCTGTGCCTTCACCTTCTGTAATGATCCCTTTCCCCTGGCAGTGGTATATAGGTATATATCAGTGTGCCACTCGGTCCTCGAGAGCCTTCTTCATAAAAAGTAAATATTCAGTGGAACCGCGCTTCCACTCCAAATGTCACCCGCCTCCCAGCTACTCTGCAATATTTCTAGGCACCCAGACCCTGCCCCTAGGTAGCATGATTTAGAGCAGTCTGCAGCTCTCTCATCCTTTAACACCAAGCTCAGTGCTGGCTCAGATCATGTCCTAGGACCTGTAGTCACCATGAGCCACACCTCCATATTAAAGGCGACAGCTGCCGTGGGTTGCATGTAGAACTCCTTTGGTCTGCAGTCTGCCCTTTGGACACCCCTACCATAAAGCTTTCATCTCACTAGGGTGAGCCGGGGATCCTATTAAAAGCTGTTCCTCTGATACACTTTCTCTTCCACCCTCCAGCAGGCTGCATTCTCTTTGAAATGCGTTGCTTTGTTTCCATCTTCATGTGGCCTGCCACGTTTTTTGTTTCTGTGGCTGCTTTTCTTCTTCCCTATCTACTCCTTAAAGGGTGGAAGAACGTTGGCTGTATTTGGGAGGCATAGGCAGCTGGTACATGTGTCAAATAGGGCAGCAGTTGTTTCACTTAATTGTGGCCAGCACCTACGGTTTAGTGTCAGGAGAGAGACAGATGGCAAAGACAGAGAGGGAATTAATGGACACGTACGTGCATTTAATGCTGGTCTTAGCAATGCCTCTGAACCCATTTCCCACTGGTTCTCCCTGTGTTTGCATTGGGCAGCAATGGCATTGTGATTCCCGGAGCTGATGATTTAAACATGCCTTGGCACAAAGTGGCCACGGCCGGATGATAGCACATTTCTAGAGGGGACCACCTTCTCCTGGGCCATTGACTGTCCCTGATCCTTCAGTGCTGGGCTCCCACACATGGACAGGCCCAGTTCTCCACCAGCAGGTTGTAAGGCTGAGCGTCTCCTGACTTGACAGGAATCCTGAGTGGCATTGTTCAGCTCATCTGGAGGCTGATGTACCTGTGGCTGGAAGGAACCTTTTGGCAGGGTGCAGGGGGTAAGATCGTGTTGCACCAGCAAAAGTCATGAAAAAAGCCGCCAAACCCCCACTCAGTAGCAGCAGTTATACTAGTGCCCATTCTGCCAAGTACCGAGCCACCCGTCACTAGCATCAAGTTGCCCTAGCAGGATGCAGTTGCTACGTCCAAGGAGCAGCAAGGAGCAATGTGCTCGCTGCTCCAAACCATTGCAATCCTTCCTCCTTGTACTCGGGGCCTAGGCACCACAGCGCCGGGTGCCCAAGAAACGTCGAGATAAATCACACAGCTATGGACACGTTCTCACCAGTCTCCTGCATCGATCCTCTTCCCCTCCCCCTGTCCTGTCGAGCTGTGTGTGTAAAACACCTATCACTCCCATGCTTTAATGACTTCCACATGGTGCCGGGCCTTGTGGACAAATTCCCTTGAACAGTAGGAAACATTCCTTGGTCTCTCATCGTGTCTGTCTTTGGGAAGGAGGGGGAAGAATGAAGATGGTGGTCTGAGGAACTCTTAATATTCCACTCGGAGAGCTGATTAATTCCATCCTCCCCAGCCGCATTTGACCATCTCCAACCCGCCCCTCTCCTTCTGGTTCTTGTTGTTCTCTCCTCTCCACCTGGCTCCATTTGGCAAGGAAACTGATGGGACTTCACGCCGTGTGGTGCTCCTGATGGAAAACCCAGATGGCAAGAAGCTCTGTCCCCCGCACAGTCCAGGGCCTGGGCTCCTGCTGTCAGAGGGAAGGCTGCATATTCCACGTGGCGGAGACCAAACAGATTGGGGATTCAGCATTCCTCTGCAGCAGTTCAGCCCCAATCAGGGAAAGGAGGAACCTTCCCACTCCCCCATCCCACCACTCCAAGGCAGGTTAGTGTGCAACCTTAAACAGTAGAAACAGTCCCATATGAAGAAAAGGAGTACTTGTGGCACCTTAGAGACTAACCAATTTATTTGAGCATAAGCTTTCGTGAGCTACAGCTCACTTCATCGATGCATCCAATGAAGTGAGCTGTAGCTCACGAAAGCTTGTGCTCAAATAAATTGGTTAGTCTCTAAGGTGCCACAAGTACTCCTTTTCTTTTTGCGAATACAGACTAACACGGCTGTTACTCTGATTCCCACATGAAACGCTGAAAACAACTGAGCACAGTGAACTCTCTCCTCATACTCACACTCATCCATATGTGCATGCGCACACTCCTACTCACACTCACACCCTTGCCCTTACACTTTCACTCACCCACCCTCTCACACACTCATACACATCCTTGAAAACCCCTATGCTCACCCACTCTTTCCGTACCGTCCCCATCTGTCGTCACGTGGAGCCCTGGCCATTCTGTCTTCAGACGTACTCTCCAGCTCTTGCTCAGCTGTGATGCAAGGGAGAGGGGGAAGAGAGAGACGGGCATTTTGACTGCAATTATGGACTTGATTGATGAGAATCATGTTAGAACACACAGCCATCTGTGTGCCTCTCCCCTGTCCAAGACGTATAAAAGACCAAACCAGCCATCTGACCCCCAGCTCTCCCTCCCCCTCCACTCCCTTCTTCCATACTCATCAGTGACCTGCTTGCCAAGACACTTGCCCATACTTAACTCTTCTCCCAAAGAGACCATGCTTTGCATTCTTGTATTAGAAGCCAAAAAAAAAATCCTATTCTGCCTGCACTTTGCAGCCTGATCCTTTAAGCTGCTTTCCTGGGACAGAAACAAAGGAAAAGAAGGAGGTGCTAGTGAAAGGTGCTCAAGTGACATCCCTGGTAAAGTTCTCTTTCACCCCACCTCTGGAACAGACCAAGGATGGGCAGGGCAAGCTGCCCCACACTGCCCTCCAGAGTGACCCAGGCCTGTTGGGAAGAGATCCCCTTGAGGGATGAAAGGAGAGTGTGGTCTCTGTGTCCCATTCCTTCCTTCCCCTTTCTTCTGAGGCTGCCAGCAAAGGTCCCCATTGTCAAGAACTGGGGGGTGCTGGGAGTTTCTCCTTCCAGGATGTTCTCATGGCTAAAGCCCAAGACAGGAACAGAACTGAGGTGTGAGTCTCCTCCCATGCCAGCGTAAGTCAAGTCAATGGAGTCACATGGGAGGATGTGAGAAGAGAATCAGTCCTCCCCTTGTTTCTATTCTTAGTGCTGCTACAGACTCCCTGGGCCATTAAGGTCAAAGAAGCTATGCGGATTTACACCAGCTGGGGATATGCTCCTTCTTGTGACCTCGGGTAAATCATTTCACAGCTCTGTGCCTCAGTTTCCCCACACCTTAGATGTCTTAGGCATTTGTAAAGGCACATCGACATTACAAAAGGAACGGTGAGCCAGTACGACTAACTAACAGCTGTGGGCTTCCACATTATACCACAATCTTTTTATCATGCGTGCAGATGGGAGAGAACAGATGCAGCACTGGGGATTTCCCATCTGAAAAAACAAACACAAACAAGTTACAACATGGCTTCCCCTATCCTTGGCATAGAACCACGGTAGCCCAGAGTTTGCCTTGAGTAGGAAAAGCAGTCGCGTTTGAGTCGGGATTAGCTAATGCATTCTAGCTAAGCCCAACCTACGCTCAACGCTCAAGAGCAGAGAGGAAGTTTGATTTGTATTTATTTATTTATTTATTTATTTGTGCAGAATTTTGTTTTTCTGGGTAGTTCTTTTCAACTTCATATTTAACCCTAGCAAGATAAACCTTATTGTGATGGGGCTATAGGAGTAAAATCCCACACAGGACCTGAGAGTGCTGGACCTGTATGGAGTATGGAAGCACTTGCAATCTGCTAATGAGGGTTAATGGGATAAGCAGGGTATATGTGGGGGATGGGAAGAGACTTCACCTCCAACTAAGGGACTGTCCTCACTACAGAGTTAACCAAGGTTCTTACTTGGGTGTTGCCGCAACTTCTTCCCATCCACACGCAAAACCCTCTCAACTGAATGTGGTGCTGCTTTTAACCCAAGCTAGCTGGCTCCTCTGGGATATAGGCTAAAACCAAAGTGATGCTTTCACTTTGGCTGGTAATCTGCCCATTTTGCAGTGTAGACAGGTGAAATTCCACAAGTGCTGATAGTCCTCCATGCCTTCCCGTAATTCCCTTCGTGTGCCAAGAAGGACAGTCAAGTTCTCCCACAGTTCATTGGGAAAGAACCACAGAGCGACTGGTCTTCCGGCAGAACAGAGAACCAAATGATGTGCCCCCAGATGTTCTAGGGACACCCAGAGGGGAGCACAGCACCAGTGAGGCTGCCATAACTCAGTATGGCAGCTCACACCCCGGCTAGGGAAACCCAGGCGCTGAGCCCCTAAGTTAACTCTGCAGTGAAGACAGATCCCTAGAAGAAACAGCCCTGCTCAGGAAGGCGCTTGTCAAATGAGACTGAGGACAGCCAATAGGGTGTATCTTAGGTGCCTGTACACCCAGATGATTGTGGAAAGAAAGACACTGGATTTTGGCTGAAGAAGGCCTATTCTGACCTAGTGACTTTCCACTGTAAATAATATACCATTCTCCCTCTCTAAAATTTTCCCTTCGCCAGATTTTCCAGCAGTCCCCATGCTCAGCTGCTGTGTCATGCTCCAAGCAGCTGCCACGTCCCACCCTGGAGACAGCCGCATACGAAGTGCCTGGATTCTCCCCTGGGATCATGTCAATCAGGAGTCGTTCCATTGAAGTCAGTGGAATTACACTGGCGGAAAAGCGGGATGAGAGAAGGATCAGGTGCAGATCTTTCTGGATGTATGGTGCTGTGTCCATGCCAGATTGTTGCTCTAACTTCTTTCATGCTTCACATTCAGACTCTGGTGGAGAGAAGCCTCTTGTTTTGCATTGGTGGTTTGGATTAAGGGGCCTTAAGGGGGCCAGACATTTTTTTTGTGCTCTCTCATGCCCTATAAATAAATTGCACCTCTTCGGTGCTCAAAATCCACCCTACACTTGCAGATTCCATTGTCTAGCTGCCACCACTCGACATGGCCTTTCACACATTTTATTTTATTTATTATGGAAATATTAGTAAACCTCACAGTCTGTGACTGGCCAAAAAAAGTATCCAAAGGAATGCTCTTCTCTCTCCCCCTCTCTGCAGACAATCCCTTTCCATCCACAGTCATCTGGTTTGCTTTGTTTCCCTTTCCCTGCATCTGCAAGTGCTGCTGGATTGTCATGTAACGTAGCTTAACGTGACCAAAGAGTTCCCAGAGCCTTGTTGCTGACCACAAAGCAGAGCCAGCATTCCAAAGCAGAGAAGCTGGGGACATCTCATTAATGCCCAGGCATCATCGTCACTTTTGATGGATTTTGTTTTCCTAATAACTGCTGCCATGCCGAGCGCAAGGAAGAGATGTAACCTCCTCGGCATATCTGGGAAGTATGCATGGAATCTCTCAGTGGCTGGGTCAGTGTTCTCTAGGTTGCTTTCAACAGCATACTCACCCTGCCAGGTTCCACCTCTCCTCCCCAGGTCTCGGGAGAAGTCACCGGGTGCACCCTTTGTGCAGGAGTGTCACATCAGGGTTGTCTCCTTCTCACGGATGTTATTAATAGAGTAACGCTGAGGCCAGCTCCAGGGTGGGTTGGTTTCTGTTAGTCTTATTTATTTTTCCATTTTTTTTTTAAGCGTGGGTGAAAGATACAAGATGAATAGCCCTGAAGACTGAAGTCATTTATTTAATCTCCGAGCAGTACAGCCAGAACTCCAGCTTTCCCTGCACTGGGCTCCACGAAGTACCTCAGTCCTAGTTGTGGCTACGCTTTCATCCCCACTAAGCCGATGTAGGATTTTACAATGTTGGCAGAGGAAAGTGGGCAACGGCTGTAGTAGTTGAGGGGTGTGGCTTTGTATGCAAGCTCTGTTCTCTCTGAAGTACTTCTGTGGCCCCCGCACTGTAGTATTTGAACACTTCACAAGTCTTTAATGCATTTATCCTCACAGGACCGCTGTGTGGTAGGGCAGAGCTGTTATACCCATTGTACAGATGGGGAACTGAGGCACAGAGAGACTCAGGGTGTGTCTGTACTGCAGCCAGAAGTGTGAGTGGCAGCTCCTGCAGATGTACAGAAGCTATCTGTATGCTAGCTAGCTAAAAATAGATGTGGCTCCCCTGGGTAGGTACTCGCTTGTGCAGCCACCGCTGGAGCCTACCCTTCAACATCCTCATTGCTATCTTTAGCAAGCTAGCTAGAGAGCAGCTGGTGTGGGTACGTCTACACGAGCTGCAAATCCTACCCCTGGCTGCAATGTGGACAAACCCTGAATAACTCGCTCAAGGTCCCATGGGAAGTCTGAGATGGGGCAGGGAATTGGAGCCAGGTCTCCAAGGTCCCAGTGTAACACTCTGACCCCAGCGCCACTTTCTCCCCTAACGCCACGTAAATTGGAGTGGGCCACCAAACCCTGTAGTGGTGCATGTTTGTGGTTAACATAAAATAGTGTGTTAATCCAGATGGTGATTCATTACTTGGAGGAAACCCTGAGGTCTTGAAACAAATAAGCCGCTTGGTTTTGGTTGTTGGTTTACTCAAACAAGCCATTTTTTAGCCACTATTACTGAAAGAAAGTAGCGACTCTTTTTTAAAGTGTTTCCCATTTTTCCCCTGGTGTTTTTCTTAATATATCCCTCCCCCCCAGAAAAGAAGAAGAGGAAGAAGAAGAAGAAGAATCTCTTTATATTTCAGGTTCAGTCCGGCCCCATTGAAGTCAATGGGAGTTCGGGCATTGATTTCACTGGGAGCTGGATTACGCCCTGTCTGTGCTGATCAGGCCTCCGCTGGCGATGTCTCGGTGGCTCCCTAGAAGAGCTAAAGCAACCAGCTCAACCCCTAGAAGAGCCCAATCTGCAAACCTCAAAACTATCCTGTTCCTGAGGTGGCAGGAAGGTCAAGAGGAGGGACGGGAACCTTAGGCCTCAGTCATGCCCTCAGATTGGTGCGGAGCCCTACTCATACTAGTGAGGCCTTGTACTGGTGAAAGCGTCTGCCCGCATGCCTCCAGTTGCAGGATCGGGGCCTAAGTCACTCATCCTCACTACGTAGTTGCTAGCGTTTGAAAGTTACTTTCGGAAGACAGACTTCTGAACAAGCCCAGGGGCTAGAGGGGCCCTTGTTCCTGGCTGCCATAGGGACAAGTGTGTGTTGTGCTGAAGCCTGGGATGTATTTTCTATTCCTTTCCACTGTCCAGGCCTCTGAGCTGCTGCTGTTCACAGGCTGTCGTTGTGATCCCCACTAAAGCAGCCATTGGCTCACTTGCCCCCATCTCTCGCCGTGAGGGAGGACTCAGCATGTTGCTATCCCTCCCATGCCATCTCCATGGCAGAGAGGTGGCCTGATCCCCAGCACAGGTATCTTGGGAGCTGCCTGCCACAGACTCCTCCCCTTTCACATTTGTGGGTGTTTCTCATCCCTCTCCCCACCCCTATTAAGCTCCTTTCCTCTTGACATCCACCTCCTCTCTCCCCCTTCCAAGGTTCCCCTTCTCGATGTCCTTCCTCTCAACCTACCTTTTTATTCCCCTGCTCAACCCCGCCACCCCCCTTTCTCTTTGCTCCTCCATCCCTCTTTCCTCTCTCTTTCCCAACCTCTGTATGGTCGCACCCAAGGGATCCCTTCTTTCTGCTAGAGCTCCCTCTTTCCTCCTGTCTGTCCTGTGGCTGCAAAGAGGGCAGTGAGAACTAGCAGCAGGAGGAGCCTCTTCAGCTCTCTGAACAGCCCTAAAAATGGAGAGTGAAATCCTGGCCCTACTGAAGTCGGTGGCAAAGCTCAGATAGGGCCAGGGTTTGGCGTTGAGTCCCCAGGCAGAGAGGCAAGTAAATAGGACCTAAGACTCAGTGTAGAAATTCAGGATTCGTAGACTTTAAGGTCAGAAGGGACCATCATGATCATCTAGTCTGACCTCCTGCACACTGCAGGCCACAGACCCTTGCCTGCCCCCTCCTGTAATAGACCCCTAACCTCTGGCTGAGTTACTAAAGTCCTCACATTGTGATTTCAAGAATTCAAGTTACAGAGAATCCACCATTTGCACTAATTTAAATCTGCAAGTGGCCCATGCCTCATGCTGCAGAGAAGACAACCCCGCCCCCCCTCAGGGTCTCTACCAATCTGACCCGGGGAAAATTCCTTCCCGACCGCAAATATAGTGATCAGTTAGACCCTGAGCATGTGGGCAAGACCCACCAGCCAGACACCCTCCCCATCTAGTGTCTCATCACCAGCCTTTGGAGATATTTGCCACTAGCAGTTGCAGATTGGCTGCATGCTGTAGGCAGTCTCGTCATACCATCCCCTCCATAAACGTATCAAGCTCAGTCTTGAAGCCAGTTAGGTTTTTTGCCCCCAAAACTTCAGGACAGCTTGGCTAGAGCAGGGGAAAGAACTCAGATGGAAGCCACCTCTCCATCACCACCACTCCCTTTCTCTAGTGGTGTCTTATCGCCAAACAGGGATACTGGATTCTCTACTCCCTTGCACCTGCTGAGTGTGCCCAGCGTTTGGGAAATGCTTAGCAACTGTTTCTAGTTTTTGAGCAGCATCCAGGAGGAGCAATGGGTGGGAATATCCTGCTCAGCCTCTGCAGCCCTGGGCTGGAACACGCTCAGTTTGTGTTGTGGGATTGGTGTGCATGCAGTTTGCTCACACACAGGAATTGTGAGGGGCTGGGACATGCTCAGTCCAGATGGAATCTTCTGAGAACTTAGCTGCCAAACTCAAAAGTCTCTACTGAGCTGGTGCATACTAAGATTTTGTGGAGGCTTGTAGCTTCACCAGATTTGGGCAGATTGTCACAGGGATGGCATAAGGCACATCACTGGCACCAGGGTGACTCCCATGCCAAATTTCAAATCCCTGCCCCAAGGCATGGGTATGCTAGGGCTTCTCTACAAAATCACTGTAAGTTTCTTCTTTTAACATGGACGACACAACACAGTATTTCCCAGGCTCATTCCTGGAAATGACTGAAACATTTTTAGCTGAAACTTTCCAAAATATTCCACCTGAGGCAGATACTTGGCATGGAAAATTTCAGCCCAAATGGTTAAAATCTGGCAAACTTAAAAATCGTTGAAAACATGTAATTGGAAGTGTTGGCCAAGCTTAACTTTAGGTGGCATCCCTGTAATGTATATTGTTGCTGGAGTCCCCATCTCAGACAGTGAAGCACGGGGACAGAGGAGCTGGCTGCAGAGAGATGTAGGGAAAGTTTAGCCCTCGTTGACAGATGGAATAAGGAACAGAAATTTCTATACACCATTCCTAGAGTCCATGTACCCAGCAGCAACACAATTGTCTTTGATGCTAACTGGCTTTCTTTCTGGGAGCTGAAGCAGAGGAATTATAGACTGAACAGTCGTGGAGGCTGGATTACACTTGCTGTGTTACCAGGGGTGCTTAGCACCTTAGCTGGGAACAGTTGGAGGGAAGCTTGTATGATTTGCATTATGAGAATGTGGGACTTTGTCTACCACAGCGGCTGGCTAGCAGGGTTATTCCTTTAACTTTAGTGGTAGAGACTCGTGATTTTAGCACTGAAGGTCCAGGGTTTAAACCCCCCTGCTGGTGGTACAAGCGTGATCAGTTACACTTTGGAGGTTGGTGTAGGGGATGGCTAGAAGCTTTCAGTGGGGCAAGGACGTTATGCTCATTGTACCTCACTGCGGTAACAGCAGATTGAACCAGCAAAGTGATGCTACGACCCCTCCTGACACAGATGATGTCCACAGAAACAGAGTGTGAGAGGAGACAGAAAGGAGAGTCCCAGCATCCTGGCCCTTTAACTGGCCTTCAGTGTGCACTGTCTTTAGCCTTGTTCCTGAGCTGCAGAGGAGACTTCTCTGGTCTGTGCCAAAAAGACCTGCTCTTCAGAAAACCAATTCAACAAAACTTGTAAAATTCCATCTCTGCGAGCCCCAGGACTCCTGTTACTCCAGTGTTATTGTTGGGTTGGGAAGGAAGTTTGCAAGCCTAGAATTTTTTTTTTAAAGAAGCCTGTAATCTTTTGGGAAAGAAGTGAATAATGTAAGAGCCTATTTGGGTTTATTCTTTGTCTGATCAGGGTGGTACGAGTTGGATAATCATTGCTGTCTTACCAAGTGTGGCAGGATAGGAGAGGTGTCACAATATTGTCTCTGCCATCTGCTTTCCTGCTTCACGCTGCTCTCCAAGAGAAAAACCATAACCAGGCACCGTGTGGCAAACCAATCTCCCCCTGGAGCTCGGAGAGCTTGCCTCTCCCCCCTCCCCATATCCCCTCTCTGTCGTCAGTGCCATGTGCAGTCCTTTTGCCTCTTCCCGCATCAGTCACATGGGGACGATCCTACTTGCCAACCTTAGGTAATGCACCAACCCCGCATCAGCTCAAACTCTCGCTTTTTTTAAGAATAAATCCAATTCTTTCTATCTATCTATCTGTCTATCTTAAAAAAAGAAGCATGTGGAAGAAAACAGCTCACACTGTAAAATCTGCTCCACACACGGTGTGACATCAACATGGTTTGTTTCCTTTGGGATGGTGCTTTACATTCTGGCTGAAATTTTGAGGGCCGGTTTTCATTAAAAGTGGCTTTTGAAAACGGTAAAGTAATAATTTGCTAAATCAGGCCCTGGACTGCTCAGTTTAGCAAATGATTCCTTTTTCTTTTTTTTAAAGACCGTGTGTAAAGGGAAGCCCAGTTTAATGAAAAACGGCCAGGTTAGATCAGGTTCAGGTTAATAATTGTTTGATCTGGCAAAATAAATAATAATAATTAATAAAATAATCATAATGTTCCTGTCATACACTTCTTTATGTGTTAATAAAGAACACATAAAGAATGTGCTTGACTTTTTGGTTATCTTTGCTTTTTGTTTTAATTCTCTTTCAAGGCACAAAATAGTAAAGGAAAGTAAAACTGACATACCTTGTACAGTGTAATTAGTCAAATAACCAGCTGTCAAGTAATACATTGATTTCCTCATAACTTTTATTTAAGATGCTTCATTTGACTGTAGCTTGAGCAAATCTGTGCCCCCCAAAACTTCATGGCTGCACTGTGTTGCACACCATGTAACAGCCATGCTAGAACTCAGATGTTCTCACTACCAAAGCACAGACTGCTACTACTTGAGCTAAAGGAGAATTTGCACTCACTTGTTTGCAGTCCGGGACATGGCATAGCAGTGAGCAATT
Source organism: Natator depressus (assembly GCF_965152275.1). Lineage (NCBI taxonomy): Eukaryota > Metazoa > Chordata > Testudines > Cheloniidae > Natator > Natator depressus. The sequence goes on along the minus strand of NC_134249.1, from coordinate 10,421,583 downwards.
CTGATTCCATCCAGTAGAGGGCAGTGGTACACATGCACAGTCTACCTAGGCTTGGAAAGATTAGATTTTTATCGGTAAATGTTGCTAATCGTCGATTTCATCATACACACCCAGATGAGTGAAAAAAAAATTCCGTCTATAATAATCAAAATTTACAGATAGGCAAAGTAAAGGAAAATGCTGCTTGAGAACTTCTTAGCATTTGATTTCCTTTGTGTATTTTGACATGAGATGTTGACAGCTTGTGTTTTAACGGTTGTAACGCTGTAACATTTTTCATCTCATCATCATCTGTCATTAAATGATTGTCTAGCACTCACACACCCACAATGTACCACAACTGTGAACATTTAAATGGATAAACATAGAAAAAATCCATAATTTTGCACAACTGTGAAAATTTAATTTATAAAAATAGAAAACATTGCTTGAAATAAACACTAATGCTAGCCATTGAAATTACAATAAAAATAAAATTCTTCCAAGCCTAACTATCCTGAGAGAGATGTGGTCTGAGTATAGAAGTGGGAGACAAGAAGTCCTGAGTTTCTGATGCCTCTTGAAGCTGTGTGCAAGTCTTTATTCCTCCGTGCCTCAGTTTCTCTATCTGTAAAATGGGATTAATTTAACCCTAATGGGAGGCTTGATGGATTAATTATTCAGGACTCTCTTGTGCCTTTGCGAGGCGTAATGATGCTGGAGATGTGTCTGCTCCAGTGGGGGCATTCAGCCAGTAGAGTACACAGGAAGGAACTTGCTGAAGAGTGGCGCTTAGAACCCCACAGTGCTGGCTGTTACCTGTCAGTCAGTGCTGAGGTGCCCTGCATCCTTTCGTTTGCTTGGTACCGTTCTCCTGGTCTTTTAAACTCAAGGAGTACAAGGGCTGGGATGGTGGCTGCTCCCAGGGCAGAGGATTGGTACAGTGTCTTGCGCCTTTGCTTTGTCCTCCGGCACCATGAAGGCAAGGAGTAATGTGGGCTTTTAGACCAGATTCCCAGCTCCCATTTAGGCACCAAGATACAGGGCAGATTTTCAAATGAGCTCAGCCTCTTGGGAGGCAGGTCTTATCTGAAAGCCTGTCCAGAAGTGCCACAGTGGAAGGTGCTGGGTGCTGAGTGCTGTTGAAAACCTGCCCCCTCTCCCCAACTTCCTCGCAAAGCATGTAGAAAACGTAAAACTTTCGAAGTGCTACTGCAATTAGTATATCAGACAATGAGCTCTAAATTAATTGTGGTTAATATAGTCTAAATAGAGCTTCCACACATCCTCCTTCCTGTCTAAATTATCTTGTGCACTCTCTATTGAGCTCCTGTTTGCTGTATGCATTCATCAGGGCCCTTAACCACAGTGTATGGGAAAGCTTGCTTGTTTTCTCTTTCTTTCTTTCTTTCTTTCTTTCTTTCTTTCTTTCTTTCTTTCTTTCTTTCTTTCTTTCTTTCTTTCTTTCACTAATTTGCAAGAGCCGTTTATACCAAGAGGCAAAGTGATTAGCTGGGTTCGCACAGGGTCTGGGGAAGTGATTTCGGCCGTTGTGTCTGCATGTGTGTTTAAGAAGGTGATGCTGCTGTAGTAGCCTTCCAGATCCTGCTTCCCCTGGGTCTTGCAGGGCTGCTGCCATCCCTCTAGCTCAGTGGTTCTCAAAGCCGGGCTGCCGCTTGTTCAGGGAAAGCCCCTGGCGGGCCGGACCGGACCGTGCCTCAGCCCGCGCCGCTTCCCGCGGCCCCCATTGGCCTGGAACAGCGAACCGCGGCCAGTGGGAGCCACGATCAGCCGAACCTGCGGACGCAGCAGGTAAACAAACCGGTCCAGCGCGCCAGGGGCTTTCCCTGCACAAGCAGCGGACCGGCTTTGAGAACCACTGAGCTAGCTGACAACAGCTGCACACAGTGCCACTCTGCATTTGGCCTCGCCACTTTGAGTGCCAGCCACAGGGCTGGGACAGAGGCCACATAAGAAGAACCAGAAAAGGTTTCAGCAGCAGCACTCATAGGCATAGTTGGCAAAGGCCCATCAGATCATCCGGTCCACTCTCCTGCAGAGCAGGGCTGGAGACTTTCAATGTAACAAGGCAACACCAACACTAGACAGTAGGCAAAAGAAAAGAAAAGTGAGTAATAGAGCTTGCAGATGGGTCTTGGCTTCACTGCAGCAGTGAAAGGCACAGTTCAGTCCAGAATCCGGCTTTTATCCAGACTGAAATTCTGTCTGTAAATTATTATCCGGATGACAGTAACTCCTGAAGGCCCCAAATGAGATCAGGGTTCCATTGTATTAGGTATTATCACAGAGGAAGAAACCAGCTCTGTAAGAGCTAACACTCTAAATAGAAAGCTGGGAGGGCAAGCAGAGACAGAGACTTGCCCAAGGTCATGTCACAGATCAGTAGTGTAGCTCACAACAGAGCCCAGCTCTCCTGAATCCCCGCTTAGTGCTTTATTCACGGGCCCACACTGCCTCCTGCCGAGCTGTCGTGTGCCTTGGCTGCAAGCAGAACACTCCCAATTCTTGAACTTTTTCACCCCACCATATGCCGCCCAGCTGTATGGGCGATCACTCTCTTTCACTGAGTGTTTATGCCTGTGTCGGTCTCTATTTGTTTCTAAGCTCTGATTCTCTCTCTCTTTCTCTCTTTTTTTTCTGCCACGGCCGGCGTGAGGAGTAGAACAACAGTGGCATCTCCCCCAGTGCTCTGGCCCTAGCAGGTTTCCCCTAATATTACATCTGAATAAATAAGAAAAATTGAATAAGAGCTCACTGACAAATTCTGCCAATATTGGCCTCTGCGCGCACTTTCCAGCTGCCTGGCTCCCAGAGGAAAGTTTTGCCCTCTCTCACACCGGGGCTTGCAGGAAGTAAACATTCATTTTTGTTTCTTGAAGGAGAAGGACAATGAAAATAACATGACGGTGCCTGAACCCCTCAGATCTTGGTGTGGGTGGCTGCCTAGCTGCTGAGGCAGCCTCAGGCCATTTGCTTTCAGGCTAGCTCTGGTTCTGAGTGTCTGTGTGATAGGCCAGGGCAGAAGTGCCCAAATGAGGCCCATATGACTGCCATCTTTATATTAATTAGTAGTATAACACCACAGGGGCTCAAGATGCTTGATAGAATCAGTAACGTCGAGTGCTGTACTCAGAGGAGCTCTACAATGCCTCAAGGAGCGAATTTCCTGGGGGTGTTCCGGTTCTGCAGAGGACAGTCGCAGGCTGCCCTCTGCGAGCCCCCTTGGAAGCCTGAGCACAGGCAACCTGTTGCGGGCAGACCCAGGGGTTGAAGGGGAATCCCTGTAGCTTTGGGGCAGCTTTGGGGATTCTCAGCAGCTGTGGTCTTGCAGACCAGCTCATAGGAAGCCTAGGTGAGTAGGGGACACCATAAAATAGAGCAGCTCCTGGTTCCTCTACTTTATGTTGGGAGTTGTTCCGGCACCGGAGCAGGCCTTCCCAAGCTGCACCTCCTGAAAGAATGGCACGGTATCTCAGCCATCATCTGTAACCAGTTTTTGAGGATGGAGTAAAAGGAGGAGAGAGGTGAGATGTGCTGACTGGGGCTAGGAAAGAAGTTCCGTGTACCGGGGATGTGTTGATAGGAGGCATGGAAGTGGGCATGGGACAGAGACATAAAAGCTGGATCCAGACAGCTGAGCAAAGATGGAGAGGGGTAGAGAGGTGCAAAGGAATTAAATCACCAAGGGCCTTGAATTCAAGCTACTTGTTCTTACCTTTGATGCAGGAGAGAATAGGGGACATGTGGAGGTGAGGGGTGGATTGAACATGGCCACAGTATCAGGCAAGGAAGGTGATTTTTGCCCTAGAGTGTTTGATGGATTGGATCGGGGCAGTGACTTGCCAGATGCCAAAAGCTGGCACCTAGTTTGTGTGTAATGGAGCAGATTGCACTCGTCCATGTAGTTAGAGGATATCTTCCTCGGGGCTGACAGACACTATCAGGCAATGGTCTGTGTTGACACGAGTGGCCAGGTATCCTTATCTGCTTCCTGTATCTACTAGCCCGGACGCCCAAAGCAAATTTCATCTTTGCTCAGAGCTGCTTTCACTGTCTTCTGTGTTATTGATAAAGATGACCACCAGTCCTTTAGTGTCGGTATCTGCAGGCCGCATTTGCCATCTGTTGCACTCTGGCCTTCCGTCTGTAATCATATAAAACCTCTTCTAACAGACACAAGTTGGCGTGTCTCTGAATGTTCACGTATGGGACAAGTGGAGTTGCCAAGTCACTGATGTAAATCCTTCGATCTGTCTGCTTATTTGGAGTCTACCCATTTAGACACTGCTCATCACTGTAGTTTCTGAGCATCTTCCAGAAGTATGTAAGAATGGCCTGGTCCCTCCTCAAAGAGCTGTCAGGAAATGGGATGTTTCACACAAATGTTTTGTGTCTTTTAAAAAATTTTCATTACCTTTTATTTTGAATGTTCACAAGTTTCAACCAAAACAACAACAAAAAAACAAACAGCAAACACATAAAAAGGAAAGTAGAGAAAGGGGAGAATAACTAAACAAAAAGATTTGGTTTCGAGAACTGAAACGTTTTCAGTTTTTCAATTTCAGGTTCTTTTTCATCAAAAAAGGGCAAACATGAACACATCTCACCACAAATGTTGCTATTGGGAAAAAAAGGCCATTAAAAAAATATTGAAACAGTTTCAAACAACAAATTTCCGCCAGCTGTATTACCATCTAAGGCTTCAAACCTGCAACCACTCACACACATACGTGACTTTAGTACCAGGACTACTCCCAGTGGTTGCAGTGGGACCACAGATGGTAGGAGAGTAAAGCAGGTGTGTTTTCAGGACCAGAGCCTTAACTTGGAAATAATAGACCAGATCCTCAGCTTGTTGTAAATCAGCATAACTCTATTGAAGTCAATGGACCTACACTAATATACAGGATCTGGCCCAATAGCAATAACAAATGAAGGATGCGTCAGACAGAGAGATGACAAAGGAAAAAATATGCCCACGCAACTGTGTTAGATTTCATTATACGCCACTTGATGGCGTTTGGTGGTGGTGTTGCTGTTACTGATTTATCCTTTGTATGTGAGCAGAAGGGAAGTGATTGGGGGAGAGGACGGGGGAGGAGAAGAGGCACAATGAGATGGTGGCAGGGACTGAGGAGGAGTCAGGAGCCTTCACTGCAGCTGTTGGATATATATTGGTTATATAACATGGACTGCAGGCTCACTACCACTGGCCTGTCTCTGTGCTGATAAATCTCAACTCCTCCAGGAGGTGAAAACACATCACTGAAATCTGGAGGGCTCCGGGGGGATGACTGGCTGGTAGGAAAGTTGACAAGCAGGAGCTCTTCCTCACTAGCATCATTCAAACATCTGTCACTGGAGGGGCTTCCTGGAGAGTGACACAATTCAGAAGCTGGGCATGTTCCCCTTTTTCTTACAGAGCTCCACTGGAAAGCTACTCCGGGAACCCAAATCCAGAGCCAGATGCTCAGCTGGCGTGAAAATCACGGGAGTTCCACCGAAGCCATTGGCTCTGTAGTGATTTGCATAAATTGGGACTCTGCCCCTCAGCCTCACATTGTCCCTTCCTCTATCTGCTGCTACCTCTCCTTCCTCTGATCTCAAGTGGGGAGTGTGAATTGAGCTGTTGGCCTCAGAGTGTGCGGTGTCTGTGGTGGAAGTGGGCCTGCTGTGTAAGAGTCTGAGTACTGTACATGGTTATGGGGATGTTTGCCATATGAATACACTGGTTCAGTTTAATAGCAGGCTGCTGGAAAGACAAGCAGGAAGGGAAACAATAGTTCAAGATAAGCCAGCTCCCAGTAAACCACTTCATGGCCATTAAGAGACAATGCCTGACCCCATTCACTGTGAAGATCGGACCTCCCTCCAGCCAGCTTACAAAACTTGTTTGGCCAGTGCTGGGGGCCATCTGCCCAGAAGGACTATAAAGAGCTAAAAAAGACACACTCTGTCCAGAAGTCAGGGCACTTGTGGCTGAGGAGCTGTGGCACCTATGGGGATATCTGAAAAGCTTAGGCTTCCTTCAGGGAGTAGTCAGTAGAGCTGGTCGGGAATTTGTCTTCAAAACGTTGTTGGTTGGCAAATGCCAGCTCTTCAGATCTGAACCTTTTCACAGAAACGCCTCAGTTCCAATGACACTCTCATCAGGGAAGGTTTCTCGGATCCAGGATGGAATTTGTGGTCAAAACAGAGGGAGGCCCCAGAAAAGCTGCTATCCCTTATTCAGAGCACGTGGACCGTGCACATGCCACGTGAGTGCCCGAGCCACCAGCCTATTGCACTGACTGCACAATTGCTGCTTTTGGAGTAGTTCCGCTTTGTATAAATATTCAAATAGTCACTGGGCTGGAGAGCAAGAGAATGATTCGACAGCCTGGTGGTTGGGCCCTCCCCTGCAGTGCAGGGGACCCGGGGTAAAGTACCTGCTCTGAATCCAGCTGACTAGTGGCTATTCTGGGACGATGTTCTCTCCTTACTTCTTTTTTTTTCCCAAAAAAATGTGAAAGCTCTCATTTTTATTCCAACGTAGAACAAAAACAAATGTTGAAACCTCAACATCTTTTGTGAAAGAGAATTCTTGTTTTCTGGCCAGCCCTGCCCTAATGGTAAGCCTCTAGATAAGAGAGACATGCATATAGGCTGCTTCTCGTTTTGAAATCCTGTTTTTCTTATGCCTTGTTTTATTTCTACTGTTTAGACATTTAGAAGGTTGTTCTGGTCACTCTAGTCACAGACTTCGGAAGGAATGAACTGCAGGCATTGGACAGCTGGACCTGATGGCTAAATACAGTGGATACCCAGGGTACTGTAGCCCAGGGGCCATCTAAAAATGGGAGAAATCACTGCTTCTACCCCAGGAGAGGTCATGCCTGAGCCATGCAGTTTATAGCCTGACACCTCCAGGGCTGCGCTCAGAGAGACCAGAGACCACTAGCTCTGTAACCGTGACAGTCTCCACATGACAAACTCCAGCAGCACAGTTGCCCCCCTTGCTGGTGGACATGGCAGAAAGACCAGAGAAGAAAAGGGCTCAGTGACCCATACAGATGGTGCCTCCAAGCCAGTGCATGGGCTGGGTGGGTGTCAAGAAGCATGCAATGTCTCTGCCCATGCTGATCCTGTTCTGTGGATATGCAGAGGACTTCAGAACCCATGGCTGTCCATTTGGATACCTTTCCCTCACACTAAAATGCCTGCCATTCTCTATAATCCTGTTGCCATTATAGAATGATTATAGAAAATGCCTGCCATTCTCTATAATCCTGCTGATCCTGTTCTGTGGATATGCAGAGGACTTCAGAACCCATGGCTGTCCATTTGGATACCTTTCCCTCACACTAAAATGCCTGCCATTCTCTATAATGACCTATAACAGCTATAAATGCCTTGCAGACAGATGGCATGTATGCCTGGATTCCTACCTCTGGTACACAATAGAATCATAGGACTGGAAGGGTCCTCGAGAGGTCATCTAGTCCAGTCCCCTGCACTCATGGCAGGACTAAGTATTGTCTAGCCCATCCCTGACAGGTGTCAGCTAAGTGTCGCTAAGGCCATCCCCACTTTCATCGCACCTCTATGGGTCTGCCTCCATCTGTGTCCCAGGGACAGACCCTTGCTCTGGACAGCTTGCTGGGCAGCAGGTGGACAGAGCAACTCCTCCGATACCATACAGTGGCATTCCTCCTCTCTCCAAACAGTAAGCAGTGATTGTTCCAACTCCCTTAATGAGACTGACTATTTATTACAAAGGAGATTGCAGGAATCGGGAAAGGAAACAATTCCTCAGCCTGGCTAGCTCACACCTCACTGTGTCAGGCTGCCTTTGGTACTGAGCACATGTCAGAGCGATCAGAAGTGCTGCTGTGGAGTCATGGCTATTTTCTTTTTTATTTTATTTTATTTTTTACTGTGTAAAGCTATCAACGGTATGGGTTAGGTATGAATTAGAACCTTATAAAATGTGTTTACTCATTCTGTAACTCAAAGCGGGGATTAAACAGTAGGAAAAACTGAGTGGGAGAATTTTCCAAACTGCAAAAGCTTTACAGCTTTCATTGTGGACTGGAGAGAGAGGAATTTATTTATTTATTTATTTAAGATAAAAAGAAGAGGGTGGGGATGGGCGAGGGGGAGATAACGGATGGATGAAGAAATAGACTCAGGGGTAGCGAAATTAGCTCACACGGTCTGAACCCCCAACGGTCCCGTCTCCCCGCCGATGGCTTCCAAAAGGGCCTTCTCCCCACAGTGCGCAAAGCTCCTAAGCAGGGCCTGCTTTTCTCATCTCCTTGAAGGCATCTTTTATGGGGAAAACAGAGTCATGTAGATCCGTGGCTGCTCAAGGGGAGAGGTGGGGGAGTGAAGTGACAAGATCGAGGGAAGACGCAGCTGTGCTGAGCGTCCCGTGGAAGGGTTGAGAGTGCGGGGGAGCGAAGGACATGGGGGTAGTTATGGTATTATAGCCTACGTGCGTTTAAAGCCAAAGCACTGGGGAATAACTGGAACGGTCAAGGGGGATGGAGATAGTGGTCAGTTCCCACGCGGTGTTGAGTGGCTCCCTGATAAGGAGCAAGGTGCATGTAACCTGGACCCTTCCCAGCTCTCATTTTCTCCCCTGCTTGAACACAACTTTCTTTCTTGCTCTTTGGGGCTCTGCCACCTTTCAACTCCCGCTCCCTTGTTCGTGAATCATCCCCGCTCTGTGGAATGGTGATCCTCGCACTATTAGTAAGCCTGACTCACCCTTCCCCTCCACACATTATTTCCACAGACCTCAGAGGGTTTTTTTTTTCCCTTTTTTCTTTTTTGCCTTTTTAATTTTTTCGCTCTGCTTTACGAACTTTTTCCGGGGGATAGGACGGGGGGAGAAGAGAGAGTGGGCTCGTTTGGGTAATTTTCCCTCCGGCTAAATGTCAGCATCCTATGCTTGGTGTCTGGGGCCGGGGGAGGGTTACAGGACTGCCAGGGGTTTTATTTCAGGCTTTGCTGGGAGCCAAGGGATTTGGGCCAGGGGAGACTCTCCCTATGGTTTTGACAAACCCCCAGCCATCAAGCAGTGGTTGGATTCCATAGAAGGGAAGGACGCGATGACATCGCTGTGCCAGCTCGCAGGCTTTCACCGCCAGGCACATGCTCCCTCGTTAGCATGGGTCTTGGAGCAGCTGTGGAGTCCATTCCCCACTTAGCTTAATCCCTCACTGCTCGCTCTGGGAATCTCTCTTTCCTCTCCTCCCTTCTCTAAGTGGTGAGATATTACTTGGCTGCTGGCTACGACCCATCTCCGTATGACAGTGCAGCCGTCTAAGAGTGACTGGTGTTACTGGGGATTATGAGCACGCACGGAGGACTTCAGTGACTCAGCCAGAGATTAGGGGTCTATTACAGGAGTGGCTGGGAGACGTTCTGTGGCCTGCAATGTGCAGGCGGTCAGACAAGATCAGTGGTTTTCAACCAGTGATTTGTGAACCCCTAGGGTTCCTCAGACTACGTCTAAGGGGTCCTCAAAAGGTTGTCATTACCATAGAACAATGGTTTTCAACCTATGGTCTGTGGACCCCAGGGGGTCCGCAGACTATGTCTAAGCTTTCCGAAGGCGCCCGCGCTTCCATTTGAAATTTTTTAGCGGTCCACAAATGAAAAAAGGTTGAAAAACACTGGACTAGGTGATCATTATGGTCCCTTCTGGCCTTGAAGTCTATGATTCTGTGAGACATTTAGGAAAACAACTCAGACATTCCACCATGTGAATGCCATCAGCATCTTCCTCTCTCAGGTGAAACAGACTCCCAGGAAGTATTACATTGAGGGACAGCCATCCCCAGAGCTGCCCCCTCTGAAAATAGACTCTCCTGATGCAGTCACTCAAGATGCCATAAATTTGCCTTGGTGGCTGAGGCTGTGTTGTCTGACATTCATAGCTGGGGGCATTCCTGCCTCTGCCAATGTCCTGCCATGTGATAATGTTGCTTAACCATTCCAGTGCCTCAATCCCCCCATCTGTAAAATGGGGTTAATGCTACTTATGAGCAGGGCATGATGCCAGATAACATAGAGTGGACTTGGAACCAGGAGATATGGGTTCTAATCCCAGCTGTATAGCTGTCCTGCTATGTAGTGTTGGACAAGTCATTTTTCTGTTCCCCTCTCACCCTTTGTCTGTCTTCTCTATTTCGATTAAAGGCTCTAAGAATGAGAGCTGCCTGTTACACTCATAGACATAGAGTTTAAGGCCAGAAAAGATCACCAGATCATCTAGTCTGACCTCCTGCATATCACAGGCCACCAACATCACTCAACACCCACACACTAAACCCAACAACCATGTGTGTGTAGCACAATGGGACTCAGGTCTAGCCTGGGGCCTCTACACACTATCACAATATAAATAATAACGATCTTTGTGAAGTGCTTTGAAATCTTTGGATGGCTAATGCCATATCAATGCCAAGTATTATCTCTAAGTGAGTAAGTGCTCAAGATTCAACATGGCAGAGTCTATTCCAGTGGAAATAGTAATGGAACAGAGAACATCCTGATACAGTCAATGGCAAGGAGAGGACAAGACACGGAAGAACTTCAATCTGAAGAGAGATGGAAAATGTTGAAATTGTTCTCCATAGAAAGGAGTCAAATGAGAGAGGACGTGAAAGATGCAGACAAAACAATGAATGATCTAGAGAAGATAGGTCAGGCTCTTCAGTTAATCCTTTGTCATGGCACAAGAACTAGGAGACAGTCAATGAAATTGTAAGGCAATAAATTTAGACCTGATGTGGGGAAATCCTTTTCCAAACAGTGCACAATTAGCCTGTGAAACTCATGGCTTGAGTTAAAGTTGAGCATTGTGCTTAAGTGCATTGGTGGATCAGAGCCAGAGTACTCAGCACCTTGCAGAATCAATCCCTATTATAAAAAAAGTTTTCCTAGCCACCTCTCTTAGGAGAACCAAAGGGAAAATGATGCCCTGCTTAACAGATTGTTTCGTGCAAAACTCTGAAAGCCTCAGAGAGCCCAGAGTCTTGGCAAATATGGCTGGCTGGAAATCAAGAATTCCTTTTTAGCAAAAAACACTGAGGTTCTGGCATTTGAGTTCATTCCGCATCGCCCCGAAACTGAGACCTTTCAAAAAATTTAATGAAAAATAGAGTGGAGCCCCATCCCATAATAGCCCATTGGTTATGGCACTCCTCTGCAATGTGGAAGACTCAGGTTCACATTCCTTTTCTGCCCATTTCGGAGCAGATAAAAAAATGTTTTGCTGGGAAAATCTTGACCAGCTCTATTAGTTAATTTGCTTGAGGCTGTTGCCATGAAGACTTTAGACAACCTTTCTGCTAGTACAGTGGTAGACACAGCTGTCTCTGAAGAGCCAATCTATAATTCTCTACGTGCAGGTCATTAGAGGCACTTATTCTGCTGATGTTGTCTTCTGCTCTTTATATAACATATATAATACAAAGGAACCACATGAGCATGATGGGTTCAGACAGCCGTGTTTATGAACTACATACAACATGCAAGGCCTTCCTGCATATACATACAACATTGCAGCTCTGGCAGCCTTCTGGTGGCTTGTGAAACAGAGAAGACAGTGAAGGTCACTAGAGGGCTCACAAACTATTTAAAAGGATATTACTCAATCCCCATACATTACAGCTGGGTTTCATGGAGGAGACGCATGTGGCATGTGTACTCGGAAAGGTCTAAAGGAACTTGCCAGTTTTGGTATGGGATGCAGGACAGACACTGCTGGAATGGAGAACTACACTAGTCACACCAGAAATGGAATGGGGGCAGTTGGCCATTATACTAGTGATGAAATAAACTCATCCTCATTCAGAGAGTTCCAGCTCCAGCCTTCATTCGACCCAGTCATTCATTAAAAATAATCAGAATTATAAAAGAATGAATCACTTTGATCACCATTAGATCTGATTTGAAATCTTGGTTATGAACTGACCCTAATTACAAACATAGCCCTCGTTCAAGAACTGATCTCCATCCTTGCGCTTGTATTCACGAAGGGCTTGAATGGGTGATTTCCAGCCTGTGAGTTCTTTGTGATCTGTCTGCTTCTGCTATGCATTATTTGTGTTGTCATGGCATATGTAGTTGGTCTCCTAAGTCACATGGCATGGCTTCTTCTCCCTGATTGGATGACTGAAAGTTTGTAAACAGGAGAATAACAAATGATATACTTCCTGGTATGAATTTTCGGTTGAAAAACATCTGTGATAAAATGTTCAGGATTCACCAATATTTTCTCAAATTCTCCAGTTGTCAGGGTACTCACCAATTATTGCCTTGGTTCTGCAAACACATACACACCTGAGTAAAAAGAAAAGGAGGACTTGTGGCACCTTAGAGACTAACAAATTTATTTGAGCATAAGCTTTCGTGAGCTACAGCTTGAGTAACTGTATGCATCTGAGTAGTTCCTTTGAGTTTAATGGAACGGCTCACATGAGTAAATTAAACGTGTGTAAAGGTTTGCCTGATCAGGATCAATAATTCCCCAGGAGTCATAGTGAAGCAACTCCACACTGTTATTTATGAGAGTGTTCACTACATTCCTATCTTTTTTTCCAAATCACTCATCGGTCTGTAATAACCAGTATGGCACCGTTATTCCAAATCACTCACAGCCAGGGTGTAGATCATCAGAGATTGTAAATTGACATAGCTCTGTTGTCTTCAGTAGAGCTAGGACAGTTCATACCAGCTGAAGATCTGACCCCTGGATTTTCAGGTGTTCAAGACCCCAGTGGGAGGCCAGATGTTCCAAAGAGCTCTGCTCCCATTGAGATAACTGAATAAGGTCCAGATTTTCAAACGTGCTGATAATCCAGCCCGAGTTGTGAGTGCTGAGTCCTTCTGAAAATCCTGATCTATGACATTATCACTAGCACACTGCAGAAATCAGCGTCTGACAATATCACCTGGCTGTATTCAGAAGAAAATTGGGCTGGACACAGAGTTGCTGCTTTAAATTGGCCACTACTGAGAGTAGTGAACTTGGGTGCATTAGTCCAAGCCGCTCTCCAGCACTGAGCCAGGAAGTATCGGAAGGGGCGAGGAGGGGGGGAAGGCTACTATGATGCTGTAGAACTAATTTTGGGATCTTGCAGAGCTACAAAAGGTCCATTTACCCAAAAAGTGCAAAGAGAAGTGAAGCAGAGAGCAGGGGATTGCTTTTTGGCATCAGTTTACAGTGATTTGATTTGACAAATTACCCAGGGCAATTGTGTTTTTAGAGATTAATTATACACTCTGCGTTCCTTTCTAGGAAATGCTTCCCCCCGTCCCCCTTCTACCTTGGGATTTGAGGCCAGGGTGCATGTGTAGAGAGGAGGATTTTTTTAAAAAAAGCTGAGGATTCAATACTGCACTGAATTGCACCCGATCAGTGAGGTCCCACAGGGTGTTAAGTCAATGGAGAATTTGGCCTTTAAGAGCTGGGCATAAGGGGGCGTGATCAGTAGAGTTGAAAATGAGGGATTGGCAGCACAACGTTTGGCAGGCTCTCTCTTGCTCCCTCGCTGGATCAAAGTCCCTACTTGCATTCTGTGGTAGGCCAGATGGTATGTTAGACACAGTAGTGGAATTCAACCAGGGCTGGCTTTCCATCCACTAGGCTTCCTCCTAGTTCAGCAAAGATCCCTGGTGCCCCTAGGTGAAAGCTGGTCCGCTCTGCATTTGGGCACCCACCAACCAGCCAGAACCGCCCAACATCCTGGATAGACAGAGCGAAGCTGCACGGGGCTATGCTTGGGTCCATGAGAGCAAGGGTCTGAACCAAGCGTGGGGACAAACCCACCTGAGCGGTTTTGTGACCCTTTGTGAGCAATTTGGTAGTGAACTTCTCACAAGACTTTAAGCTCCTGGAGGTAGGGACTGTCTCTTTGTTATAGGTTTGTACAGAGCCTTACTGCATGAGGCAGAGGTCTCTAGGTGTCACTTCACTACAAATAATAATGAGATGGATGCTTCTCTTAGTGGGAGACTGTCAAGGCCAGAACTCTTCCAGTCCGGGAGCAAGAGGACTTCTTGTGCTACCCACTTAGCAACTGGCTTCATGAGGATCACTAAGGATCATTCCATTAAAGAAGGAGAAGTAGGGAAGTTTGCGGATGACACTAAACTGTAGGGAGAAGTACATATGCTGGAGGGTAGGGATAGGGTCCAGAGTGACTGAGACAAATTAGAGGTTTGGGCCAAAATAAATCTGATGAGGTTCAACAAAAACAAGTGCAGAGTCCCACGTAGAATGGAAGAATCCCATGCACCGCTATAGACTAGGGACCGAATGGCTCAGCAGCAGTTCTGCAGAACAGTACCTAAGGTGGTGAAGCACTGGAATGGGTTACCTAGGGAGCTAGTGGAATCTCCATCCATAGAGGTTTTTAAGGCTGAGCTTGACAAAGCCCTGGCTGGGATGATTTAGTTGGGGATTGGTCCTGCTTTGCAGGGGGTTGGACTAGATGACCTCCTGAGGTCTCTTCCAACTCTAATCTTCTATGATTCTGTGACTGAGCCTTAAAGAACAACCTATTTGGAAATCCCAGCCAACCCCTAATGAAAGCTAGGGCCCAGATCCTCAAAAGTATTGAGGTGCCCGACTCCTGTTGAAATCAATGGGAATTAGGTGCCTAAATATCTTTTTGAGGATCTGAGCCAAGTGATCAGAAGAACCAGCTCTGACAGCCTCTGCATGCCGTGGGTGAGCCTGGAGAGGCATTAGTGACAGGGCTAAATGCATTATCTCCCATCTCACCCCACCCAGTGGATGGTGTCTTTTGCAGTTTGCACAGGCCAAGCGGGCTGGGTGCACGTTTTGTCTGGATGCTGGTTTCTTGGAGGACAGGGATAGTAATGCTGGCTGCAGGGTGGGCTGGGTCACGTCCAACGGAGGGCTGTTTTCCAGAAGGTCTTTGCTGCAGCTATCAGGTTCTGCTGTGAAGGCATAGATACTGTCCAGAAGGCATAGATACTATGGTGCTGGATAGTGTAGGGAATCCTAAGACAGACAGATACAAGCCTTTGGAATTGTGCCATTTAAATCAAAGGGATTCATCTGAGAAATTAGCCATGCACCCTGTGTTCCTGATGAGGGGCACTATGTGCTGGGTATTGCAGCACCTTCAAAATAAGACCATTTCCTTCAGCTGAGAAAGCTGCTATTGATTGCGGTCAGCAGTGCACCCTGCAATCTGGTGTGGGGTCTGCATCCACTGACTCCTAGACTCGGAAGGCTCTAACAGAGCCATCCTTGGGGTTTTTCGGACTCTAGACACATTGGGAAATGCTGTTCTTGTCATTTTAGCCATGCACAAATGCCAGCTGCCATTGCTTGAGGGACTGGAAGACTCAAGGGACTGGATAAAAGATGGAGCCTTTTGTTATTATTCATGTATTGGTGTAACAGAGGCACATAGGCTCTGTATTGTTCCGTGTATGTGCAGCACCTCTTGCACTGGGGTCTTTCTCTCTGTCTGCAGCTCCTAGGTGCTACAGAAATAGAAATAATAATTAATATAATAATACCCACACAGTAAGAGACAGTCCCTCTCCCCCAAAGGGCTTATGGTCTAACTAGACAAGACAAAGAATGGGAGAAAGGAAGTACTGGGGAACTGAGGCATAGAAAGATTAAGTGACTTGTCCAAAGTCATAGTCTCAATTAGCTTCCATGTTCCACTCTAGAAGTGGCTGCATCACAGGTACAGGTAAGGTGATTCCCGTATATAGTGTGCAGAGCACTTGGAGGTATTCCAGGACATAAGGACCTTTTCGTAGACTACACACTCTTCAGGTCAGAGGCCCAGTCTTCCTGTGTTTGGCAACGGGAACTAGCACATTGTGGGCGCCGTTGAAATATAAAGAAGAGCTAATCATTTTTTGTGAATTCCCTTTGTGCACCATGGCAAGAGAGGTGAGGTGGAAGGAGGGATCCGACCTCCAGTCCCCAGGAGTGAGGACACCGTTTGATTGGCATGATCAGTGGGTTGGACCCTGTACATCAGAGTAGTTCCACTGACTGAAGTGTCCGCACACTGATTTACCCTAGCTGAGGATCTAGCCAAGCCTCTTCGAGAGATACCTCCCCTCACATGGGGGGGGGTCTGATCTGAAAGCCCATTGAACTGAAGTGCAGCCTGTCTCCCGAAGAACAACCCTGGGCCTGCGCTCGGCATCTGTCGCTCCAAACAGAGCAGAGCAAATCTCAGGCTCCCAAACTTGCCCTCCTCTCTTTGCCCCAGCGCCTTGAGGACGGACCCTGGCCGGAAGGGAGGGTGCAAGGAGGACTGAGAAAAAAGCGATGCATTTAGAGGCCTCGCTGCATCAGGTGTTTCTTGCAATCAGAAAACAAAACTAGGAAGGAGCAATGCAGGGGCGGCCTCCCTTCCCCCCTGCTCCCATTGGCACCGCTCCAGAGGGCACCGCCAGGGACGGACGTCCCAGCAGGGCCCCACCTGCCACCTCTGGGCGCCGTCATTGGTGCCCGTTTGGGCTTCTGACATTCTATTCTGCTGTTCTTTCCTTGAAAATGGACAGGGAACTGGGAGCTGCTCTGCAGGCTTGTGCCTGTTCCCCATTACAGCTCCACCGGGGCTGTAACGTGAGAGCCTCTGCGCCATGCCCACATGGCTATTTATTTGTCCATACCGACTTTCCCCTTGTTTTCATTAAGTTAGGCAGAAAAGGTTAATCTTCCTTCTGCTGAAGCTTCAAAACGAACCAAACTAAATTAAAGATGATTTTTAAGGACTTCCCCCCCCCCTTGTCTTCCCCACTCCCTCCACCCCCCAAGCACCAGTTTTGAGTTGAGGTCACAGTCAGTGATAGCACAAGAATAAATTAAAAACAGGTTGAAAGAAAAAGTAAGAAAGAAAGAGAAAAAGAAAACCACACTCAGAGGAGAGTGACTGGGAAGTTCATAGGGGTGGGTTTAGTCTAGGCCAATAAACAAGCTGTCCGGCCTGAGTGACAAATGGACAGCTGAGAGTTCTCTTCCTCCTTTTCTTTCTAGGAATTGCAGCAGACCGTTCTTATAGAGCCTCCACTCCCTCTTGTTCATCTCCCTCCTTTGCCGCTACACCACATCGGGCCTGTCTGTGCCAGAAAGAAGAACCACAGCACCCGGGGCTGAACCTTTGTGCACCCGCAAAGGAGCCTGGCTGAGTCATCCTCTCCCCATGCTTTATGTGCTGCCGTTCTCTCCATGACATGGTTTCTGAGCACGGGGGGCAATCTGGTTAAACAGGCAGGCATTCCCTATGGCAAAAGGGCTTCCACATTCTCCCCCCCAAGGAATCTCATGGGTTGATTCGCCTCTCTCCTCGTTTGGCTCTGCACAGCCAAGGAAGTCCCGTTGAAGTGAGTGAATCTGCTTGTGATTTACGCAGCTGTCAGTGACAGGAGGATTAGGCCATCGGTGCTGATTATAGTTCATACCAGGACGTGTGACTCAGAGCCTGCTCACAGCTAGGCCGAGAGACCAAGGGTTCGAGTCTCCGAACGGGATGCTGAGTCTGGTACAGGGTGGGGCGATGGCCTTCGGATGAGGCATTAAACTGAGTTCCCCTCTAAGGACTGGCCAGGTGGGCGTTAGAGAGCCTGGGGCACTTTCAGAAAGATAACTCTGGTGGCCTACCCAGCCTTCCCTCTTGCACTAAACAGAGCCTGTAATCTCAGGGTGGCTGGGCGGGTAAGTTATTGCTGACCTGGTGCTTTGATGCTGCGTTCACAAGCCATTCTTGAGAGAGGAGGTTCTAATGAGGAACCTTGTCCTAGCAAGTTCTAGGAACAAAGCCCCTGGGGAACCTTTTGTTACCACCACAGGTCTTGGTCCAGGGACTAAGAAAGGCTTGTGGAGGCTCACAAACCTAAGCTGAATCCCCTGCAACCCACTCCTACATATGCCATCTATTTTGCTTTGAGTTTTACGAGTTGGTTCAAACTGACACGGGGGGGGGTCACAGAGGGCGGACTATGAACAGAACCTAAATAGGTTTGTCAAATCCTAATCCAGTTTGAATGGCAAAGTTTCACATAGCTCTATCAGTGGATACAATAATAAGGGGTCCTGTAAAGGCACTTTGAAATGTACTGCAAGGCAGAGTGGGCTCGTGCACGAGCCATCGTGCAAAAATCACCCCAGGGAACTGGATGTTTATGGAGAGGCCATTCCCTGGTAGCACGGAGGTAGGAGAGGGATAGGGCATGTAATTTGTGACATCAACTGGTGTTATTAGCCAGCTGGATTGTAAGAATTTGGAGCCGGGACCATCTTTTACTCTGGGTCCCTGCAACATCTAGCGCAATGGGGCCCGATCCTGACGAAGTTATCTTGGCACTAAGTGATAAGCCCAGGTGGGACATCCAGATTGGAGCTGGTCATTATTGACTGTTGCTTTATCAGTATGGGGGGGGAATTTTTTATTCCTGCTAATTAAAGACACACCAGGCTGGCCTGCCAATACAAACCTCTCCTGCTCCAGGGAGGTGACCTAATTAGCTGTCATGTACTCAGCTGGGGATCTTTGTTTTTTCTTTGAAGGCCAATAATGCAAAAAACTGCCACAGTTAGGCTGGGGTGACTGTGCTTCAATACTGTTTTAGGGGGCTGACCTCCTTCTTTAGATTGATGGGGGTCTGGTTTCTAATGACCTGCCTCGTCCGATAAAGGATATGGGCAGCTTTGCTATGGAAGCAGATGGGGGGGCAATTCAGTATTCACATTATTTCAGCCCCAAGCTTCCTGTATTGTTCCACTATTGGAGGCTAACTGTGATATGGAAGGAATGCCATCTCTCAAGTCAACAGAGGAATTTGGACTCCATGTTCATCCAGGCCTCCTGGCTGCTGAGCTCCTCCCAGACTTCAATGGGGTTTGTGGGTGCTCAGCACCTCATAGGTTGTGGTTCTTGGACAGGAAAGTCCACCTCTTTTTAAAGCATTGATTTTCTGCTTCATCTGTATGCAAAGTCTTGGTGAGGAACATCAACTGTGGCATCAGATTAAGGTCTAATATGTTCTTTGGGGGGTGACTGTATCCTGCTGTTGGAGGGAGATGATATTTTCCATATCTAATGGCTGTGGCCCTTGCGTGAATGAGTATATTAAAGACACTGTGATGGCCAAGATTTTAAAAAATGACGAATGATTTTGCGTGCTTCCAACTTGAGACATCTTAAAGGGGCCTCATGTTTCTGAGGATTCAAGTTGGAAGCACCCAAAAATGGAGGCACTCAAAATCACTAGCCATGTTTGAAAATCTGGCCCAAATGTGCTGCTTTCAGAGGCTCATAACTTTCCTAAACTTCTATTTTGGGGGTCTGGTTTTGTGTTCATTTTTTCCCCCACACTTGAACTCTGGTTTGTGAGGATATTACGGAAAGTTTGAGCAAATTCCTTTCAGCTGCTCCTGGTTTATGACAGGGTGAATAAAGAGATTTCCCCCGCCCCACACGTTAAAGAAAAATCATGGTTTGTTTTTTAATTGTGGGAGAGTTCAAAATGCAGATGTGCCTTTAAGATGAAAATTGGTAGATAGGTTGACCTTTAGGTAGCCTATGGGATAACCAATTTTCCCTTGAGCTGTGTTACACCTGCGGCCATACCTGCCCCCACATCTGCTGCACTTGTGAACCATAGGCATTGGCTTCCTGGCTACTACCTACACATAAGTGCTCCTGGCCTCCAAGCTGCCAGGGCCCAATGTGTGTGTGGGAGGGATAGGGGAGGGGGGGCGGCGGTTGTTGAGAGCACAGGAGTGCTAGGCTCCCTGCTCTCAGTTCAAGTGGCTGGCCCCAGCCCTGACACATCTGGCACTAGCCCACAGCGGCTGTTGAAGGGAGAGTTCTGCTCAATTTTAGGCTGGAGTGTACCCAGGGCAGATGGAATCCTCCAGGAATTTACCTGCCCAGCTCTAGCAAGTCTCTGCTGATCAAGTGTGAACTGCAGTGTTTCAAAGGCTTATCACTTGGCCAAATGTGGGCAGATTATTACAGGGACGGCAAAAGGCACATTCTGTTTCACACAGCAGTAGGTCAAAGCGCACTGGGGAGCTTGAATTTGCAGTGGCAGTCTCCACCTGGACAGTTAGTCTGTAGAGCACTGGAGAACTGTAGAGGTACACCCCAGCTTGCTACACGCTATCTTCCTCTCTAGAGAAGCCCCCTGCCAAGTTGCAAGTCCCTGCTCCAAAGCATGTGAGCATTTCAAAGAAAGGTTTCCAAATATTTTTAACATGTAAAACAACATATTTTCTCACTAGCCTCATTCTCTGAACTGGCTGAACCACTGCGGGTGAAATATTCCAAAATCATTCAGCCTGAAGCAGACATTCAATGTGTACATTTTCAGCCCAAATGGTTAAACTCTGGCAAAGTTATAAGCAAACTGAAAACAGGGTCTTAAAATGGGAAGTGTCAGGCAACCTTAGTAATAGGTGAGCCTACCAACCCTGCCTATTATACTACCAGTAAACATCTTTCATTCCTACTCCACCCCCATCCCAATGCAAACAGCTATGGGTCAGTGTGATAAACTTGGTCAATGATTATTTGCAGAATGGTTATTTCTGTGGATGGGGTTTTTGCTTTCCAGGTGGCCTTGCTCCACGTGCTGGGTCTCGGTCCCACAACGTTGTCCCTGCAGGTTGGGCCTCTGCGTATGTCCCATGGAAGCAGGGAGCTTGCAGCTAGTCTTAGCCGCTCATGTGCCAGCTCTCTTGAGCTTAGCTTGTCATTTCTCTAGACCAACTGCGCTTCTGTCTCACTCCCCTTCTTGCCCAACCTCCTGCTGCCTGGCTCCGTGGAACAGTGCAGGACGAATTCACTGGGATCTAGATAACTAGCCATGGTGTCAAAAGCTGGAGAGAATGGGATGCCGGGGATGAGTCCCAGCAGACAGAAAACAAAATGTCAGATGTCTGGTTCCAGCAAAATGGTGACTTCCGCCGCATAAAGGCTAAATTCTGCAGCATCTTGGAAAAAAGCCATAGGCTGTAAAATTGTAGAGTCTACAGGGCAGGTCACATCAGACCACACCTCTCAGAGTTATTGTTCTAGGCTTTCTGCAGGCATCACTCTGTCAATTTATATTTGGTCAAGGTTATTTTTGTAAGCACGGGTGTGATGGATGTTATAGCGAGGATTGAACTAGGGTCCTCCAGAGCTGTAACTGTAAGTTGCTATAGCTTGAGCTAAAGCTCTATAGGCAATACTGCTAATTATTCCTCTTTGGTAGATTGCTAGAGATGAGGCCTGCACACGCTCGCCAGCAGGTTACACTAGAAAAACGTTTTATTTTATATGAAAGCAGAGATTCCGAAGCACAATTCTGCAGCAAAGGGATATTCCATGGCAAATTCGGTGGCTATGAAATACGCAGGACTTTTATCTAAGGTACCTTTTCCCAGAGCACCCTGGCTTCTGGTCAGCACAGTTCTTATGCAACTATTTATCTGCCAACTTGAGGACGTTTTTCATGTTCATGTGCTAGATTGGGTCTCAGGAGACCTGGGTTCAATAGGTGGCTTTGCCACAAACACATCTCTCTGTGCCTCAGTTCCCCCAGTGTATCTGGGGAACATTAGTGCTCTCCTGCCCCAGAGGGGTGTTGTGATGGTAAATTCATTAATGTTTGCAAGGAACTCAGATATTGCAGTGGTGGGGTCCAGAGAAGTAACTAGACAGATGGGTCCAATTTTCAAAAGTGCTCAGTGCCTGATGTTCTGGTCTCTTTAGAAAAACCCAGATGCATATGTTGGTGTCTGTGTGGGTGCTGTGCTGGTCTCAGATACACCCCATAGTGCCTGTTGGAGCAGTGTGAGACTCCTGGCTCTAACTTGATCTCAGAACCCAGGCCATTCTCTGGCTTGCCCGGGTCACCTCTTAGGGCTGGCAGCGGAAGTGCCAGGGCTTTGGAATCCCCTGCAGAGTGAAAGCAGCAGCCTGGAAAGGGATAAGAGATCCCTGCCTATCACATGGCTGGGTTGAGGGAGGAAGGGTGTGTTCTCTTTCTCTCTTGGGGCTTGAGGTAGGGAAAAAGCTTTTGGGGGGATTGTAACCAGCATTTTCAGGTTTGTTATGTTTGTGCCCATTGTTCAAAGGCCCTTACAAAGGACTCGGGCATGGAGTTTGCTTCCCTTCCCTTGCTGGTGAAAGAGCCCACCAGCCTTTAGAGCACTAAAGCACTTGTATGTTCTGCCCATCACGTGCATTTATTAACTCTCATTTCGAATGCAGGTGCTTCCATAAATCCCCAGCTAGACATAGCTGTGTTTCCCTAAAACTCTGCAACTGCAAAATAACATCAAACCAGATAATGAGTGACTATTGTTTTAAGTCAGGAGAGCATTGGCTGTGCAGCAAGCAGTGATAATCTCTCTTGTGCCCAAACATTTGCACTAGACTCACTAGAATGTGCTGTGTCACCTCAACCCCAAACTTCTTCTGGTTATCCTCAAGTAACCTGTGACCCTGTATTCAGAACAGGAACCTTCAAGACATCAGCAGCAATTCCAGACAACAAAGCTGTAATGGTGGAAAGTCAGTTTGTATCTGAACTATAATGTTAACCATGCCTATACGCTCGGGTGCATTGTGTCTGTTCAAAGGTACAGGGCATCCGGTCTCAAAGAACAAGGTCTAAGTTAAGCAGTAATGAAACCACAATTGAATGAGGTGGGCACCAAGATCATGAGCAATAACATAGGAATTGCCAGACAGGACCAGACCTGTGGTCCTTCTACTCCTGTATTCTGCCTTTGGCATCACCTCATGCCAGATGCTTCAGAGGAAGTCAAAAGAACCCACAGAAGACAGATGTGGACTAATATGCCCCCACATTAAGTCTCTTCCTGATCTCTAATAGTTAAAGATTGATTTAAGCCCTGAAGGATGCAGTTTAATATCCCTCCCAAAATTTCATAGCGTTAACTATTCTTTCTCTAGATTTTCTTGTTATCCATATAAATGGCTGACCCCTTTTTGAATCTTGGTAAATTCTTGGCCTTAATACCATCCTATTGCAATGAATTCTACAGTCTGGTTATGTATTGTGTGAAAAGGGCAGGAAGTTAAGGTTGGAACCAAGGGCCAATCAGTTCAAAGCTGGGTTTGTTTTTTTGTTTTTAAATCTGCCCAGAAACCCAGTCAGTTTAAGTGACTTGCCCAGGGTCACACAGGAAGTCCATGGCAGAGCCAGCAATTGAACCCAGATCTTCTGCGTCCCAGTCCTGTGCTTTACCCAAAACCTTCTTCTCAATCAGACTTCCTCAAAATTTGGTTCAGGTCCATCTCTAATAACAATGTTAAAATATGGAGAGCAGTAATGGATCTGCCTGAAAAATTGTTTGGAAACAGCAAATCATACCGAGAGCCTGGGCCTGAATGGTGCATTAAGATGAATAATTAAGAGTTGGATTCCTTTAGGAAAGGAAGAAATTTATTGCTGCTCTTCTCTCCAGTCAAGGGGGACATTTGTTATTGAACTGTGTAATTTGTGACAAGACACAATTTTTGTGTGTGCTATCTGGGTAATCAGCCTGCGGGAATTATGCATTCCGTGTTGATTACACCAATGTGTTGCTTTTCACATTTCATACCAAGAGTTTAAAATTTATGTTCCATTTCTGTGGTCCTCAATCAGATTTACTTTCAGTTAAAAATGCAAAGAAAGAAATATGATCAGAACAGAATTCTTCTCTGATATGAGCCATAAAACCTTGGCACTTCCATACAAGGTGCCCTGGCACAAGCAGGAATGAAGGGTCTGATTCTGAGCTCACTCACACCAGTGTAACTCAACTAATTTCAATGGAATTACTCCCAGTGTACATCAATAGCAAGGACTGGGTCTGATTTTCCACTGCTTTGCCTGTGAAAAATCCAAATAGTAACTCACTTTGCGCTGGTATAAATAACGGTACGTAGGGGAAAGCAGTGAGGAGTCAGGTCCTAGAAGTGTAATTAAAGGGATGCTGTCAACTTAAATTGGGTCATGCTGTAAAAACTGAGTGGTGTAGTAGTAAAAATAAGCTTGTATAAAACCTAAGACTTACAAAAATGTTCCTGCGTGATTATTATTTATTATTATTTTAAATTATAATAAAAACGGTGGCTTTAAAAGAAGCAATCATCTCCCTGCAGTGTTCGAACTGCAAGTTCTGCAGCGTTTAGAACCTGACGGGGAGACGGTCTGTGAACGGGAAGTCATTGCTTTTTGTTGTCCAGCCAGCCTGAGAGAAAAAGCAACAAATAAAGAGCATAACCGTGACAAGGACATGGCATTTCTAAAATGTCCTTCAATGCCGGTCATCTAAGGTGTTAGTAGTAGCCAAGGTGAAGAAACCTGCTTGACTGTGACAGGTGCTTGTTTGAAAAAGTGGTAGTGTCACTTTAAAAACAGAATCGGAAATCAGAGATTTTTGAGGTGGAAAAGACCGACCAAAGCACTAAGTCTGTTTTCTTCCAAAGAAGGATGCATTGCCCCATTAGAGGATGTAGGTTCAGGGTTCAACATTTGCAGGGTCATCCCTGGAGTGAATCTGTGTGTTGCCTATATGCTCTATGAGTGCTCATATTGCCCAGTCCAAGCTGTGAGTCAACTCGGTCTGGATTTGCCTTGCAGTGTATGGGCCCTGCAATGGGCTTGTATACTGCTGGTGGCCCTGCACTGTGTATGGGCAATATACCCTATAGGAGCCCTTGGTGCAGCTTCTTCCTTTCTGATTACCTGCAGGCCTGTGCTGTATATGAGTTGCTTTGCGTCCTTTAGGGAAAGGCTCAGGAAATAATGAATGCCAGGGCTGGAGATTGAGCATGGGGTTGCTTAGCTTTATTAATCTTGCCCTTCTGCTCTTTGGTCTTCAGGAGAATCCTTGAGCTTTGCTGATGATTTGCTCTCTGGACTTGGAACGTCCTGCGTGGCAGCTGGCAGGAGCCATGGAGAGGTCCCAGAAACCAGCCTTTATTCGGTCATTTTCAAGTGCCTGGAACCAGATGGCCTGTACAAGTAAGAAAGTGATGGATGTAGGGTGGGATGGGGAGGAGGGTTGAGAGATAGCATATAATGCAGTTATTGGTTAACATTTTGATTGCAGTAGTGCCTAGAGGGCTGTACCAAGACAGGGCTCCGTTGAGGTTGGCGCTGTACAAACAGGTTTGTTGGGTGCACATGTCTTGACTGTGCGTTAGGAGCCGAGACAGGCTCAGATCATGAAACTGAGATCCCGTCGTCCAGCATTGGAGAGACTGGGGCTGTTTGGATCTGGGAGTTTGGTTCGGTTCCATGAATGGGTAAGTGGGATAAAAGAGATCTCACTGAGGTTATCGCAGCTCTCTGATATCATGTGCATGATGGGATATGGTCTGCCTCACTCTGATTAATTGAGCCAGCATCAGGGAGATTGGAATCTGACCCTAAAGGGAGTTCCTCAGAGGCAGCAGATGGGTTTGAGTCCTTGCCAGATTCTCCCCTTTCCATTTCCCCGCTTAGCAGGCAGGGCAACCAGAGGCAGTATTATGAATGTTACAGAATGGCTTAGAGTCCTCAGTGTGTTAGACACTGTGCAAACACGCCATGAGGGACACACTCTGCCTTGAAGAGTTTCCAATCCAAATAGACAACGGAAGTGTCATTGTCCTCATTTTTACAGAGGGGGGGGGGGACTGAGGCACTGAAGGACACAGTGACCTGTCCAAGGTCACATAGGCCCAATTCCCTTGCCTGTGCTTTACCTGCAAGACCACCCTTCCTCATCTCTGTGCTTTCCGTGCACTGCATCCCCTGCGTGGCTCAGTTGGCGTACAGGGGACGGGGAAAGGTAGGAGAGCAAACGTAAAAAAAAGAGAGAGAGACAGAAAAAGAGTTGAGAGAGAGAAACACCCAGGCCTTAATGTCAGAGCGGCTGTAATAATTAAAACACGTTTTGTAGTGAGTAATGAAACTTTTTATGGGACCACAAAGGCAGTTAAATTGAGAGCTGGCAAATGGACTGTCAACGAGAACTTTTTAAGATCTTGATTAATACTTTCCCTTCACCTCCCGCTCCGCCCTCTCTTCCCCACCCCATTAAGTACGTTGACAACCTCCAAAGAGGGAAGAGCTTTTATTGCACAACTCTGGTGCTGTGCCGCATCTGGGAGCAGGCTCCAAATGGTGCTTGCCATTGAATAACTCTAAATGTTTCCTTGTTAAAATATATATAGGTATGTAATATAATTATTAATATCACTGGGAATGAGCAGATGCCAGGAAGAGTCTGGAACGGAGCTGGCTAATGATTTGCCTCCAGTAAAATCTCGTCACTTGCGAGCTATTGGCAGCTTGGTCCTTCGTTGTCAGAAGGGATGAGCAATTCTATTGGCCTTCCAGTCTCTGGGGAGGCTAGTCTGGAGGTTAAAGCATTGGGCTGGGAGTCAGGAGAACTGGGTACTGGGTCCAGCTCTCTCACAGACTCCCTGTATGACTTGCCAAGGCACCTCTATGACTCAGTTTCCCCATTTGCAAAATAGGGGCATGATCCTTGCCTGCCTCCCAGAGAGCTGTGTGGCTTAATTCACCAGTGTTTGTAAAGGGTTTGGGGATTCTCAGGTCAAAGGTGCAAAGCTTTACCATTTGTCCAAGGGCATGTAGACAAAGTGTTGTCCTCTCCCTGGGCCAAAGGCTCTTCTCTGCTGCACAGCACTGAACCCCATAGCAATGGAGGTGGGGAGAGGTGGTCCTCAATTAGCGAGCAGCCACCAGCATCCCTGCTAGCTACTCTCAAGTAGAACATGTGTGCATTAGGGAGTGTGTGGCTGGGTGGATTTGGGAAGCTGCTGCTCTGTGCAGTCCGCCTTCAGGGGAAGTGGGCCAAACCTCCGTGACAGCTTGGTGTATACAATGATGCAGCAGCCTTCTGTACTAAAAGCCTGAGCCACCTCCCATTGCAGTCACTGGGAGTCTTTCCACTGACAACATGGGCTTTGGGTCTAGCTCTCTATCTCCTCTCTTCATGCCTTTCAAAGACAAGTTGGAACTGGGAGAGCTAGCAGATGTTCTGGGAGTATAGGTGGGATTTGGGAGGCACACAGAGAGGCTCCATGCATCTGACTAAGGATCTGTGGGGCTTGGCAGCCATTTCCCTGGGGATCCCAGAATGCTACGTGCACACCAGCACGTACACACAGATGCTAGCATCTGTGCACACACACTGGTCCATACACACGTATATAGGGGCTGATATGTGTATACATCTAAACATACACATTCACTCACTGGTACATACACCCGTCAGTATGCGCACACACCTGTCTGTAAACACACATGTTCGCATGCAGTGTGTGCGTGCACACACATGCACACACACACCCCCCACACACACGTAGTGTAATCCTAAGGACTGTTCTCTGCAAACACCCATACAGTTGTGACACAAAACGCAGAAAGTCAGGACAGTGACCTGTGAGGCTAATGCTCTGTTCTGAACCCACGCAGACATAACTAAAACAAAACCCTGGGCACAAGGTTGGGTTTAAAATTTCTTCTCCTTGTTTCGCTTTTTTTTATTTTTGTGGAAAAATCTCTTTCTTGGAAGACTCTAAAATGGGCAAAATCCAGCTTGCAGCAATTCGGTCAAGAGCTGAGATTTCTTTCAGGCTGTCCGGTGAATGCACATGCACTGTGCTGCATCGGTGTTTTTAAAAGGCAAACCCTTTTGCCCTCTGGACAGTTGGAGGACATCATCTAAAGAGAGCGACAGACCTGTGCGATCACGCAAGGCTGATCAAATCCGTAAATGTGGATCTGACGTCCTGTCCATTTGGCTTTTCGTTTTGAATCACCTAAAGCAATTAGGCAACACTATTGACCAATCGCTCAGTACATTTCTGTCCTTAGGTCAAAGCCAGGATTCAGTTTTTTAAGAAAAACAAAATCTTTGAACAAACAAGCTAATTGATTTTTCTGTTTTTGAGGTTTCTGTAATTGAAACAAATAAACTAACAAAAGCAGAACTAAATTGTATGTCTTTCTTCATTTTCAGTTTGATGAGAACAAGTTGCCTTCCAGCTTGGGCTGTTCTGCCTGTAAAACATTAGGGTTGTTACACCAATCCTACAGCACGAGCAGATATAATACACACGTGCCTGCCTGTAAACACATACACATGCAAGTTCGCACACACACAGATACCTGCGTACAAACGTGCACACACAAATGCATGCATGTACACACAAATCCATACTGAAAACATGTGAACGCCCACTTAAAAATACACAGCCGTATTGCTTGTGGGTGTTTTTGGAGAATACAGCATTTGGTGTATGTCCCTTAAAAAAAGAGAGAGAGAGATGAACTAAATATCCTGCTGGCAAAATGTGCCATGAGCAAGAATTCCTCTCCCCATAGAACAGACAGAACTCAGGCAACCCACTCACTCCTCCAAGCCTGGTCTGGCAGAGCCACCCCCATGTCTGGTCAATGCTTGGCTGCTCCTGGGACAACCAGCAAGGGGCGTAATTAGTGCCAATTGTACTGATGGTTTTGTGATAGTTCTGAGACCCCGTAGCTCATTGCACAGCAGCCATTAAATGTCCATTGCATCTGACCAAAGGCAAAGATCAGCCTAGAGGGTCCATCACCCATAACCCAACCCCAGAGGTCCACCAGCTTCCTTTATTCCCCTCTCCTAAATGGGACTTGTTGGGTTATCTCCTTTTGCACACCGCAACCTCCCTACCCCTGCAACCAACCTCCCCCGTCTCATCTCCTTACCTAGCTGCTCTCCGAGCACTTAGGACACCAGTTTACTGAGCTGTAAAAGCCGTCCGCATCCAAGTGCTGTACCTGATCAGCTGCTGGAGAACGGGATTGCTAGCCAGCGTGTTTATTTCAAAGCACTTGGGGAGAAGCCACTAGCTGGGGGCCAAAGAGGGAGATTTTGGAAAAGGAGATGAAACCTCTTCTGGCTCTTCTATAGATCGGCTCTGCGAAAGCAGGAGCAGCACCAGCCGCTCTTTCCTCTACCAGAGATACTATAATTATAGATTAGATTAAATCCCAATGTTTCACTTTATTTACATTCCTGACCTAGCCTATTCATTTCCGGTGTTTGTGCCAAGAATCAGCACAAAATTTACTGGAAACAATATGGAAGTCATCAGGAACCCCTCCAGAGCCTCTTCCTTGGAGCGTGTCCTTCTGCCGAGAAGGAGCCTCCAGCCTCCCGCTGAGTTTGCTTTTCCCCTCGCCATGCCAGATAGGCTACCTTGGTGTGTTGCTGACCTGACCCGAGGCCTCTCACCATCCCGAGCGTGCAAATGTGTCAGAGAGGTCATGGGGAGAGAGGTCGCTGTGCATCATCACCTCAAGGAGACAGAAACTTGGAAGCCAGAGGAAATGGCTCGTTGTGTCTCGAGCTCTTGATGGGGAGCTGCGGAAGAAAGGTCAGTTCCCTTGGATGGAAGTGAATTATAGCCATGTGACTACAATCAGACCTCAGAACAGCAATAAACTCTACTACGTGGGGCTGCAGCCACAGCCAGCAAATCCTGCTAGCCAGCTTAATCCGCTAGCTGGCACAGCAGCTGTCTCCAGTGCAGCTAGGCTTAGCCTGTGCAAAGTGTATATGCCTTTTTGACTGCATGTCTGGCTATTTATATGCATACAAGAGCCTGCTAATGCTGGCAAATGCCTGCTGCTCTTTAGTTGGTAGGGATTGTTATTGTTCGTATATCAGAAAGACACATGAGTGAGCTCAGTAGCCAGCAGCAGCAGATCCTCAAAGGCCATGTCTACCCTCCGAGCGAGGGGTTTGATTCGTAATGGGTAAGAGCTGGTGTGGGTGTAGAGCGCCGTGTCGCCGGGATAGTGCCGGCGATGGCAAGCTATGCCAAGTCCATCCTCATGAGGTTCAGGCAAGTTTGTGCTCCGCATAGCTAAGCTGGGCCACCACTGCCCATGCTACTACTTATACTCGTGCTAGTTCTCGCCAAGTACGTCTACACAAGCAGGGACTCATCCCCAGTTCGTAGTGTAGACGTAGCTGAAGACGTAGCAGAACAGGTTGAAACTCAGCCCTGGCTAAGCTTCTGCCTCTGGACAGTCACCAGGCTGCAAAACTGGATCCTTCCATTGGATCCCATGTGCTTTTAAGCCTATTGGGTCTGAGCAGCATCCAGCTACTGTCCCTATATCAGGCCTTTTAAACATACTCCCTGTTCGGCACCCTTCACTGGCCAGTGGGACCCTCTGGTCCACTGCCCTGTGCCCCAGGATCAGTGCTGACTTCCCAAGTCTCCCCGGTAGCTTATGCATGCCATCTTCAGAGTGCCACGTTCCTCGGCGGCTATATCGGCCGCTGGAGCTAGGGGTGTGATTCCCGGCTCGTGCGCTAGCTCTCAGCCAGGGAGCTCGCTGCGAGTAGTAGTGTCGCTGTGGTAACCTGGGCAGCGGTGGCACAGGCTAGCTGCCCTGAATACAGACCTGCCTGAGCCCTGTGGGTACATACTCAGGGCAGCTAGCCCATGCTGCTGCCCCTGCTACCATGGCTACAGTACTAATTTTGGAGGGCTAGCCTGATGTGCACTAGCAGGAGTATGTCCGTTGGAGCTGGGAGTCACCCATCTAGCTCCAAGTGCAGTTGTAACCACAGACACAGCACAAGAGATAGACAGATCTGTGGAGAAATAATAAACACCCTGCACACAAAACCCTGCCGCAGGTTCTTCACCCTTACTGAGAGCCGATAGGTCATGATTCTTCTGCCCTCTCTCATCTCCCACCCACTCTTGTCTTTTGGCTTTGCTCTGCCCTCCCTTGCTAGAGAGAGTCTCTTTAAACAGCAGTTTCTAACACCTTTGTCTCTTCCTGCCCTTACCCGTTTTCCTCCCCCATTCTCCAATCTCACTGGGTTTGTTACAGCAGACCAGAGTCATTCGCAAGTCCATAGTCTTTGGCCAGTTGTCGCCCCTTGGACTTGGGTAAAACAGAAACGGCTCAGTTGTGCCTCCATTGAACAAGGACACCTTCAGCAGCTCTAGACACCTGTGCTGTTTGTTAAGTATCCCTGATGGAGCTATCTACAACCATTGTCTGCCTTCCTGCCAATAACACCCCCACCCACCACTCCCCAGCATGAAGTTAACTCTTTGCGCCCATGTAGCAGACATCACAATAGTAATAGAGGTCTAAAGATATTCTTAAAGGAATAATAAACGTAGCCCCCATTTTCTTCATGATACCATACATCTGTCTTGCATGCATTACCGTGCTTGCTTACTTATCAGGGCATCAAGGACTGGCAGCATGTGCAGCAAAAGGGGGACAGATGTCATGGAGAACTAAGCAGAGACTGAGTGTTTGTGTGTGTGCATGTGATTTCCTCCCCACCCCTCAGCATTGAACATTAAAAATGCCCATTAGTTCTACTTTCACTCTACCATAGACACAAATACAGGATTCTTGGCAATGTCATCTCAGAGCAGAGCAGTTCCAATAGATTGTACAGCCTGGCTAGCTAATACCTGAGTTTTATTTTTATTTTATTATGTTACCAAAGGACCTAGGAGTCACAACCATGGATCCAGAGTCTCCTTTTGCTAGAGGCTGTGCAAACAGCCCCTGCCCCAGAATGCCTACAGTCTAAATACATGAAGGTCAGTAAGAGCTGCGCATATAGGCAATTCCTGTTACATATTTTTAATATTTGTATTACAGTGACACCAGGGCCCCATTGTGCTAGGTGCTGTACAAACACATAGTAAGAGACAGACCCTGCCACAAAGAGCTTGCAGTTTAAATAGACAACGCAAGAAGGAAGTATTGTCATCCCCATTTTACAGATGGGGAACTGAGGCACTGAACGATGAGGGGACTTGCCCAAGTTCATCAGGGAGTCTGTGGCAGAGCCAGGAATTGAGCCCAGGATTCCTATGTCCCAGACCTGGGCTTGAACTGCAAGAACCTCCTTCTTTCAAGATCTTAGAGTTGCAGCAAAATCAGGCTGTCCAAATGTAGGCTTAGGTGACATGAGTTTGTAGGGGTTAAGTCCAGCTCCCAGTTGACAGGTGTCCACATTGCCTACCAAAATATAACTGCAGCAGGCATTAATGGACCCTTGTGAAAGGTGATCATTGCAGATGGGCCCAGGACTGAAAGGACCATGAGGCCTGGCCTCCCCTCACTAGTACAGGTGATACCCCCAGGCTAGGGAGAAGGTTGGGCTGCTACTGCCCGGACTGTCCGTATCATGGTGGTACCCACAGGCAGCTTCCAAGCCTGGCTTCTTCCACCAGCATTAAAATCATGCATACACTTTTGGGAAAGGATTCACAAATGGAAACGTGTGAAAGAAAGCAAGGTGCTTCTCTCCCTACCCAAGCAACCAACAGGATGGACCACTTCCGTCTCCTCTCCCCGCTCATCACCCTGCCACTTGTGGATGGAACTGTCCTGTCCATACAGCAACAGCTGGGTCATGTGACAAGGGGCCTCCTTCTGTCCCTCCCTGTGCAGCCTTCCCTTGCCCACGAGAGATGGGCCCAAAGCAAAACCCTTTTTCCAAAATTACCTGGTCTTGAATGAAGTTCAGATTCCACTCTCAACTTCACAGCAGCTCTATGGTGTGCCAAGCCCAGCATGCTACAGGAGAGGCAGCGTAGTGTAGTGGCTAGAGTGCTGGCTCAGGAGACGTGGGTTCTGACCCCAGGTCTGCTGTGTGATCTTAAGACAAGCGCTTCCTATGTCTGTCTTTTCTTTTTAGCTTGTAAACTGCTCAGGGCAGAGGTTGTCTCTGACTGTCCTCAACTTGGACATGTGGGCCAGGTTCTCATGTGGTGTAAACTGGGGTAATTCCAGTGCTTTCAATGGAGTCCTGATGATTTACACTAGCTGAAAAGCTGGTCTTTTCTCTCCTCTTTTGTTGGGAAAGGCAAAATTTCCCTCCCTCCTGCCCCCATTTCTGACTACACCCCACACTGTAAACAGAAATAGAGCAAGCATTATAGATTCCCCCCACGCCCAGCCTCTTCCCAACCTTTCCTCAGGATGTCAGGAATGAAATAACATTCTTTGCATTTTTGCTATAAAGCTCCTGGCATCTGATCTGTAGACCCCCAGCCGTCTCTGAGCTTATTTGCATGGGTCCATTGGGGTCGGCTGGAGGAGGAAGGCAAGATAGGAAAGTTGAAGGGGGAGCGAGGAGGAGGTGGAATTCTTAGATCATTGTGTAAGGTATTGCAGACAGGAACGTAAAAATTGATGATTCTGCTAGGAAATGTTAACAGGAAAGGGGAGGGAAAGGACCCTATCAGCCTGGTCTGTTGATAGGCTGGTGGGGAATTGGCCCTTACTGGTCCCACCAGTTTCCCATTGCAGATTTACTAACCCTTTTCATCTGTGTGCTTGAAGGTTATTTTCACTTCTGAGTGTGTAGTAACCTAATACTAGTAAACAGGTTTTTTTCTCTAACCTTATCTCTCTGATTGTAATGGAAGAGACAGTGCAAGAGACCCAGGGAGCTACAGAAATAAACACAAACAGAGATGTTATTGGCTTTGGTCCGTTTCTAAGCCAGCAAAAGCTTCTTTGTGCTCCTAAGTCCTCCACCGTTGCTTTTATATTGATTCTCTGAACTCTACAGCTGCTTTCACCTGGTGATTGTAATGACCAGGACAAATGCTAATTTAACTCTCAGGCCAGCCCTGAGGTTTGATTTCCCCTGGCCACTGCCGGACACATGTAACTCTCACTAATCTAAGCAGGAGAACACTGCAGGGGAGAGCTGGCCCTAGAAGGAGGGGAAGTGTTATTTTTATTAGCCATGTTTCAGAGTAGCAGCCGTGTTAGTCTGTATCCGCAAAAAGGAAAGGAGTACTTGTGGCACCTTAGAGACTAAATTTGTTAGTCTCTAAGGTGCCACAAGTACGCCTTTTCTTTTATTAGCCATGTCACAGTTGGGGAAACTGAGGCAGAGAGAAAGGCAGTGACTTCCCGAGGTTGCCCAGCAATTTGAGAGCAAGACTCAGAATTGAACCCAGGAGTCCTGCCTTACAAAGTGCTCTGGTGTAGCAACATGACCACACTCTTCCTTTTCTAGCAATCATTTTTCCTCACTGCCACCCGACTGCAGTAAAGCACTTGCATGATGCGCTTTGCTGGATCGGGTGTCAGATAGCACCCCCTGCAAGAGAGAGAGAAGCCGAGAGCTGCATGGTATATAGAATCCCAGCAACAGTTTGCCAACACCTTTCTTTAGCGCAGCGTTTCCCAAACTGTGTTCCGCACGATGTGACTAGCTGTTCCGTGAAAGAATCGTCATTTTTAAAAAGGGTCTTTAATTTTTTTTTTAATTTTAAATTTGGCATATTTGAAGCGTAGTTTACAACTCTTTTTGAATGACTATAATTTAACATAAAACTCTTTTTCCGGTTATTGATAGATCTCGTATTGAATATCGTGGCGTAAACAGAACGCGGCACGCAAGCCTGTTGGCGTCTACCCCTTTCTGGCACGTTTCAGTTATAAGTGTTCCGTAAATATATACCAGGCTAAAAAGTGTTCCGTGGCCAAAAAAGTTTGGGAAACACTGCTTTAGCGGATAGTCTCCCCATCCTCTTCTTTCCCATTTCCTGAGTAGGGATAACATCTGGGTACCCAAGGGGCTTATGTGGGGGAGATCCAGGTTGTTATGGTGCCCTAAACTCTCCAGCCTGGAACACTCTCTTGCTGTTAGCCTTTTTTCTTTCCTCCTGACAAAGACAGTCCCTTGGTGAAGGGAAAGGTAAGAGGGGCCCCACTCCAGTTGTTTCAGCAGTGCCTCTGGTGCCCCACCTATTCCTATAGGGAAAGGAACGTATTGTAAGGCCAGTTCCTTCCAGCTGGAATTATAGATGCTGTAAACTCTTCCTGGGGCCACTTTGGTTGTTGGTGGACCTAAATGGTGCTCGGTAAAGGTTGGCAAGGGATAAATCAAGCATTTAATACAGAGACATAGTACTGCCTCGTGGTTGGAACGGAGGGGCCTGGGAGTCGCCATCTGAGTCTTGGATTCTATTTCCAGCCCTGCTGTTGACTCACTGCATCCCCTGACCTCCTCATTTCCCTGTCTGCAAAATGGGTGGTGATCCAGCTGCGGTGTGGAGTCATTCATTGTTGGTCAAATGCTTGGACCGTTTAGGATGGAAGTTTCTAGAAAAAGTTCAGCCTGTTGTTTACAGCTAGCTACTGCTCTCCAGGGAATGCTAGGCTGGTCCTCACCCCTGAACCTTCCAGCAGTTCATCAGGATGTGTAAAAAGTGACTCCACTTTTTAATAGGATTGTTCCACCCATGGGGAACTTCAAACCCAGGGCTCTTAGTCTCTGCAGCAACAGCCTCTGTACATAAATGTGCTGCTGATGAGGATGGATCTGGATGAATCAAGATTTCCAAATGCTCAGTATTTACAATTAGGGCTAGAGGTGCAGAAAGCACAGCTCCAGTCTGGGCCTCTAAAATTCCATCCTGATCCAAAGCCTCTTGAAATAAATGAAAAGCCTCCCATCGACTGAAATAGGCTTTGGACTGGCCTCTAAAGTGGTCCTGGTTCAAGCAGCAAGTTAAGCCACAAATTAATCCTCCTGCAGTTGTCAACTGAGTAAGCCCCCTCCGCACGCCGTGGTGCATAGCTCCGACATTACAGTGACAGGTGCCACGTGAGAACTTCTGGAGACATGCCTGCCTGAGACCTGAAAGCTCATCACAGTAGTAGTGTCTGTCAAACTGGCCTGTACGTCTGTAAAACTTTTTTTTTCTTTCTCCAGCTGACACCTGCAACAACTCCCCCTCATCCCGCTTTCTTGTAACAACCACAAAAAAACCCAAAACAAAGGCACACAAAGTCCTCGCCAGCCTTATCTCCAGGAGGGTGCTTCATATTCTTCTTTTAATTTATTTTTTTTTTTAATATTTCTCTCCTAATCTCTCATTTACGCAAAGCATTACGTCATAGGCACCCTTTCCAAGCCTTGCTGCTGCCTTTTATCAGGGTTTGATTCCACCAACAACCCATCCCAGCTGTGCAAGCCATTCTTACAATTCAAGGTTTCAAGACAAAAAATGTTTCCAAGTCTGCCAATGTGGTTATCTTGGGGGCTGCAGAGGAGAGGTGGATGGATGCAGGAATCCTCCACAGAGGGGTGAGTTGGGAGGGGGTTGCTGGACTCAGCTGCTTTCCAATATACATTAACTGAACGTTCACTCTCTTATTGTTTTTCCATATAGTTTGCCTGGTTTTCTTTTTCTAATCCTTGGCTGGGAAGTTTGAGAGGGGAACTGAGATCCCATGTGTAATCGCTCCTGGACTTTTCTGAGCTGTTCCATCACTGGATCCTTTGCTTGACTTTCTTGGTCTGATCCAAAGCCCCCTGGAGTCAATGCAAGTCTTTCCACTGACTTCCATGAGGTTTGGGTCAAGGCTTTGGAGGAAGTATGTTCAGGTGGATTGGGTTTGAAATTCTCCTGTTCTAGACTCAACCATGCCACAGATTCTCTGGGGCTGCTGAGGCACGTCACTGAAGGGCAAAATGATCAAAAGCGTTCACTAATTTGCAGTGCCAACTTTAGGCACCTGTCGTAGGGCTGATTTTCACAGGCTCAGAGCTCCCACAGTTCCTGGTGTAGGTACTCAACATCCTAATGTGGGGCTTAAATGGGCAAAAGTAGCCAATCATTTCTGGGTGCCTAACTTGAGACCGCCGTAGGATTTGATTTTCAGAGGTGCCAACCACTCGCAGCTCCCATTGACCTCCACTGAAGTTGTGCATACTCAAGGCCTCTGAAAAAAATCAAGCCCAAGGTGCCCAAATTTGGCCAACCAAAACCAGGCGCACCCCACATGAGTGAACACTTTGGAAAATATTGCCTTAAACCTCCCAGTGCCTCAGTTTTCCCATCTGTAAAATGGAGATCACACAACTTACCTGCCTGACATTAAAGTGTTGTGAGGGTTAATTAGTGAATGACTGGAAGGCAACATGAGGACGTAAGATTTACTGGTGCATCTGTCCTTTCCATGGACAAGATGGGAACGCCGTCTCGGTATGCATTACCCTCTCAGCTTCCTCCACGTAGCTCCATCAGTGATCGCCCCGAACTATGCCCTGAGTACCCTCAGCAATGATCGCCGTTGATAAGTTCCCAAACGGTTGGTTCCTTAGCAAGAAATCTCACAAGAACAGGCCTTTGTCTAAGATTTATGGTGCTTCCTGCTTTAGTATTTCAGTCCTTTCACCGCGGGGAAGCACAGGAACATGTGCACCAAATGAAAAATAAAGGGAGGTAACATTATCTGGACATTTTCTGAACTTCATTAAAGACTCAGTACAGCTTTTGTTTAGTTCTGATTGTATGCAAGCCATTCCACCATCCATCATTGTTATGCGTCGGGACTGCCCTTGCAAGGCAGTTCGAACTGAGGATCCTTTGCATGACCATCCAAGCTCAACATTTGACCTTGGGGGCCAGTTTTTCAAAGAGCTCAGCACCCAACTCAGCATGTCCAGCGCATGTTGAATGACGAGTTCTCTGCAAAAGCTGCTACAAAGTGCCACAGAGGGAGCTGAGCTCTTTGCATTGGTGCTTAAATGGATGCAGAATATTTGAAAATCTGGTTTAGAGAGCACAGTACATGGTCTTAAAGCTGGGAGTGTGGAGGGGGCAGTTATCATCCATGGTGTCTGAGACAAGATCCTGAATTCCTCACACTCTAGTGGGGTTTACTGGAATCTGATGGTCCTTTAATCCATTCACTTGGAAAAGGTTTGTCCAGCACTGGATGTGTTGGCTTCTCCTTTCTGCTTGGAAGACACATCCTCACCCCTGCTGGAGCAAGATCAAATCCCTGCCATGGGAG
This sequence comes from Natator depressus, assembly GCF_965152275.1. Lineage (NCBI taxonomy): Eukaryota > Metazoa > Chordata > Testudines > Cheloniidae > Natator > Natator depressus. The sequence goes on along the minus strand of NC_134249.1, from coordinate 10,383,690 downwards.
TTTAATGTGGACTGAGTGTATTGCACCCCAGTAGGCATGTGTGATGAGCTCCACCCATGTATATGTTGATGGACATCCCACCTAGCCCAACAGGTGCTGTCTTCAGTGGATAACTGAGGGGCCAGGTTTCAGTTCTCTCTAGTCATGTGTTTACACTGTGCTCCTGACTATAGTCTCTGAGCTTGCCAGACCCCTGAGATCTGATGCCACATTACACAGCCAAGGTCAGGAACACTCGCCTCAGTTGTTCTCTTTGAGGAAGGAGACGAGGTACCTTTAGGTTTTTCCCCCCTCTGCTTCTGATCTCATCCCACATACTCCCCTCCATCCTTCAAGAGCAAGATGAATTGATTACACAGCAATATGGTTTCTGTTATGAAAAGGGGGAAAGAAAATACCCTGGCATTTGCCGGAAACCCACAGAGCCAAAACGTATGTCATAATTAAAATGCTTCTTAAAAAAGGAGGGGGGCAGGGGTGGTTCTTGCTCAGAGCGGGAGCTGAGCACACTTGGAAGGATCCGGGGGTGAGCCAGTCTATTAGCTTCCCTCTCCGGGGCGAGGTGGCGGACCAGCTGTGGAAACCTGAACCTCCAAACTGGGACGAGCGAGAGTGGGGGGGAAGGAAGCCCAAATTCAAGGGGTTCATTGCTGAATCAGTGATAACCCAGCAAAGAGTCCTGTGGCACCTTATAGACTAACAGACATATTGGAGCATGAGCTTTCGTGGGTGAATACCCACTTCGTCAGATGCATGATAACCGTGTCCCCAGCTGCCTCAGGCACTGGAACTGCAGCCGGCCAATCCTCAGACCCTCTCCCCTCTGCACACCTGAGAGCATGGCCAGGTGCCCCCCGGCCTGACCCCCCCCTTCTGCTCAAGAGTAGGAGGTGACAAGTTCAGTCTTACAATCCCAGAGAGTTGGACTTGGGCTCAGGGTTCTCCCCGACTCCCTTCCCAAAGTCATTCCCTGAACCAGTGCCCATTTCTCCGTGTTCAGCTTTCCTGGCCCCGGCTTTACTGCACGGCGAGTGAAGATCCAAACCACATCCCTTGTTATCTGTGGATCCCCATCTTCCCCTCCCGGCTCCAGCCCATGCCATGCATCGCAGCACGGGATGTGCCCTCCAGAACCCACCAATGCTCCTTCTAACTCTGCTGGGAACAGCTGCTCCCTTTGTCCTCCCAGCCTGGGCTGGAGGAACTCCCCCGCTTCCTCTGGAGCTGAAGATACCTACAACCCAAGTATGTACCAGGGAGACTAGGAGCAGCCCAGCAGGGAGTGTGATCACCGCTGGCCACTGGGCAGCTCCCAGTGATCCTGACTGGCTGAGCTCAGGGCCCTCAGGCACTGGGATTCTCGCCAGCTCCCCAAGGCAGGAGGCAGCATACCTGGCTCAACCTCAGGGGGCTGGGGGCTCTGCTCTGTTGACCACAGGACGTTCAACCTGTCCGAACCCTCTCTCCCCAGCAGCTAGTTGAGGTCTCGCAGCAAGGCTGCACTTACACTGTGGGACCACACAAAAAAATTCTGCATCTAAATGACCCTGCAGGGGGAGCTCTGGGTTGGGGAATGTAATGCTCTGTCTCTGGTCCCTGCGGCTAAGACTCTGTTCTTGCAGAGAGTGTGGCATGGAGGCTGTGTGGGTTAATGGACAGAGCATTGGCCTGAAATTCAAGAGGGCTGGATGCTACTCCCAGTTCTGCCACGGAATGACCTGGTGCAAGTCACTTCACCTTTCTATGCCTCAGTTTCCCCCTTTTGTAGAGAACTGCAGAGATAGGTGTTGTTATTAGGGGATCTTTCATGAACAAAAGCTCTCACTGCCTCAGCTGAAAATCATTCCCTCCACTAGCATGATCCTGGAGAATAGGTTTAGTACTGACTCACAGGGAGAAATGCAACCTACAGTATGTACCACCTTGGGTTTCCCTTGGGCAGTGCAGTGTCTCTTGCCAGCACTAGATGTCTGGAGCACTCTGACGATCATACGGCCAGGGATGACCCAGGTTGCTGGCTCCTCGTAGATGAGAGCTGGTGTTACTCTCTTCTCCCCTCTGACCATGTCACTGTCATGGTTTTGACATCAGTTCAGCTCTCTGTTTTGCGGTGCCGCCACAAAGAGATGTGTACACAGCCAGGCCGGGTGCATTCTTGCTGGGATTGCATCTCCTGTGGGTTTCTCTTTTCAATCTGTCTGGGGTGCAGGACTGCACAATAAAATCCTCCAAATATTTCCTTTGTATAACTAGGAGGCATATTGAGGAGGAAGGATCGGGGTGGGGGGAATTACTCAAACAAGATACATGATCATCAATGGGCTGTTGTTTCTGTTGTGTAACTGAGGGCGTTTGAATACTCTGGAGGCAGAGCTGGTCTGAGCTCTTCCGCTCTCCCCATAACCCCTACCCTACCATGCAAAGAGAGACATCCACGCCAAGGGTCACTGCTGGTGATGGGCCAAACTCAGGAGGGCTGGAGATCCCGCTCGGAAGAGCACCCACAATTGAGATGCATAGCTGGGGGCACACTTGCTTCTATGCTTTGCAGCGCAATCTCCAGGGTGAAGAATACAGGATCAAGCCTATTTTGTTGCTACTGTGAAGTTCCCTGAAGATGGTTAGATGTATGGTGGAGAGTGACTGGCAGTCCCTGGTGCTGGGTTCCCAGGTCAGAAAAACTTGCCAGCACTGCGAATAAAGGGGTGTCCTGGTGAGTAGCCTTCGCTGAGAGAGGGCAAGGATAGAATGGGCTCTGAAGCCTGAGCTCACCTCTCTCCTCTCCCCGCCCCACATCCCTGCTGCCGGGGTGGCTAGGGGTTTCTGTGCCTAAGGTGGGACAGAGTCAATTGGGCATAGGCTCCTAAGCCACAAATTTTGCCAATGGCGTGTAACCCTTCTGCCCGTCAGAGTTGGCAGCAACAAGGGCCGGGTTCAATATCTAGGGGATCCATTTCAATAACACAATGCAAACCAGCTCGAGCCCCCACCCAGTGACCTGGGACAAATATATACCACCCCCACTGGGCGCCTCCAAGAGGCAATACTTCCCCTCTCGCAAGCACATAGTCTGAGTGTAGCAAAAAGCCTTTTAATAACAGAGGGAAACAATGTGGCATTATGTTGGGGAAACACCACCAACAGGATTCATAACACAACCCATGAGCAAAAACCCACCCCAAGCAAATTTGGGGCATACCCTTTCCCTTTGGTTCTTGAGTCCAGCAACCCCAAATCACCCAAAGTCCCAAAAGTCCAATGACCCAAAAGTCTCTGTCCCTGGTCAGGGCAGCCCCAGAGTTCGAAAGTTTATATGCAGAGCTTTACCTCCCAACCTGGGTGGAGATGGGGGTGGGGGGGGGAAGAGAGGTAAGGGGCACCTTACATGATCTGAAGCTGACCGCCCCACAGCTCCATAGGCCTTCGCTCCGCTCCACCAGCCGCCCCACAAACTGCTTTGGTCGGCTCTGCTCTGCGGCCCACAAGCAGCTCCCGCCGTCCCACAAACTGCTCCGCTCTGCATCCCACAAGCAGCTCCCGCTGTCCCACGAACTGCTCCACGTCCCACAAGCAGCTCCTGCCATCCCACGAACTGCTCCACCAGCCTGTCCACAAGGCACTCCAGCCATCCCGCAAACTGCTCCACAATATATCTTCAGGCTCCCCCACTACTTAACACAACGCTCAGTGATTTCAGCTCTTAGGTGAATTCAGCTTGTAGTGGGGGAGCCTCAGTGCTGGTGCACCATTAGCCTAAAGTGAGCTCAGCAGCCTGTAACTAGACTCCTAATAGAATCAAAATTAGCTCTGATATTCTACAATGGAGAGAGGAGGCAGTGCAACCAGCATGTAAGGCCCTCACCAAGGGACCCATGCCACCAAGTATTAATACTTGTCCCCAGCCTCTCTCAATTCACAGAGTTTTGGAACCCACAACCCTTGCCTAGCGAGTGCTACTTAGTTGATGGTGAGTCCCTCCATCATAACAAAAGGCCCAGTACAGTTCCAAGCACAGTTCCCATAATCAGGGTAATAACAATTTATTCTTCCTGCCCCAATAACAGAGACACTGGGGATCCCACAGCAGCCAAAGTGACCATTTGGGCAGCTATGGCCTCATTCTAGGCGGGGTGGGTGTGCCTATGCAAATGAGATCGGCACCTGAAGTTCTTTTCCACAACTTGCCACACCTCACCACCAGATGTCAGGGTGGAGCTCATCCTGACACTGCTTACAGGCGCTTAACTACACTGCCTTCCTCCCCTGAATATCCCTCCCTCCGTGGCTGGAGAGGGAAGGAACACTATCTAGGGACCTGGTTCCACAGTGGAAAATCCAGTCATTTCTCCCAGGGCAAGGTAGCTACTGCCTATGGCCCGCGGCTGATCTCAGCTGCCGTGGTGTAAATCTAGAGTAACCCCACCAGAGTCAAATCGGTGAAGATACCCCTCATGCTCCTGGTCTTTATTCTATCACCACCTTCTGCCCAGGCCACACTCCCGCACCTGCCCTGAAAGGTTTGCAGCACGAGGGGGCCACATGGAACCAGGAGAACAAAAATAACAATGCAGAGTGAAGCCCTTGCTGTAGTGTCAGCCACGCGTACCCTGTAGCAATGGCAGGTGAAGGGGGGGCTAGAGGCAGAGTTCTGGAGTGCTGCAGCTGGGTTTGCCTTTGGAAAGGTAGCATCAGGTGGTAACATTCCTGGGATCAGAGGAGGGATTTTTTGTCTCAGGGTCCTCTCCAGTGGGTGGTGTGGCTGGTGAATACATGCACCCTGCAGTCATCGGGGTGAGTTTTCCCAACTCTCTCTCTCTCGCCCTCACCCTGAGATTCTGGCTCCTCGTCTCCAGCCTCCTAGCTTTCCCCTCCTCACACACTTGCTGGGGGTAGCAGCGATTTGGAAGCATAGTCCAGTCCCAGAAGGGGGACGGGTGTGGGGCTTGTGTGTTGTTCTTGCACATCTTTGTTCTCTATAGTCATTCACAAACCAGAGAACACAGAGTCCGGGTAATCTAATAAAGTCCAACCTTCACTACACCCCTGCTCTCTGTAATGTGTTTATCCGAGCCGCAGCCTGGCTCAGAGGCACATAATCACTATCAATGTGACCCCAGCCATCCTCTCTCGTCCTTACTGCTTTCAGCTGGGGTTTGTTTTGGTGTTTGTTTATTTTTCCAAGAGCGTGCAGTTCCCCTGGGGCCCTGCTCCTGTGCTGGCATGGGCACCTGCAGCCCTGTGAGAGGGGGCAGGTGGCTGGGCATGTGTTTGAGGGGGTGTGTGGTGTCTGTGTGGGTAGGGGTTAGCTCATAGATGTATATGTTGTGTGAGTGTGGATAGGGATAGGTGACTGGACAATGGAGTTTGTGTATGTGGGAGGAGGCTGTATGTAACTGTGAGTGCTGGTGTGTTGCTGGGAGTGTGGATGCTTTGTGTGAGTGTGGATGCAGTTTGCACATAGGTATGTTAATCTATGGCTATGCATACATGGGTATATACACATATACACTGAATATGGGTGTGTGTACATGTTGGGGTGTATAAATAGGGACTGGATATGTGGCTGGTTGTGTGCATTTGTGCATGGTTGTATGTGTGGATAGAGGAGTACATTTGTGTTTAATCAGTTGGCCGTTTGTGCAGAGGTGTGCGTCTGAAAGCCCGTTTGTGTATGGGTGGGGAAGTGTAGGAGCTCTCGGAATTAGTGTGTGGGCATGGGGACATACCAGTGTCAAACAGTATGTCTGTACTACACCATGGATGCTGCTAGCCCGGGTCAGCTGACTTGGGCTCGCAGGGCTCAGGCCCCAGAGCTATAAAACTGCAGTACAGAAGTTTGGGCTTGAGCTGGAACCTGGGATCTGAGACCCCACAAGGGGCGAGGGTCTCAGCACCTGGGTTCCAGCCCGCACCCGAGTGTCCACACTGCCGTTTTTAGTCCTTCAGCCCAAGCCCTGCTGTATATATCCGTGCTGGCACGGGTGTGCAAGGTGTGGGTGTGTGTGTATGTGAGAGGGGCTGGGGTGTTCTCAGTGCTGACACCGCAGCTGTCTTTCATTTGTCGATCTGGTCAGCTTCCCCAGCACATTTGGTTGCTATTATTTTGTTGTGTTTGGTCCTCATACCACAGCCCTGCGCTCTGACTGAGAGGCCTGAGGTTTATTATTATTATTGTTGTTTTTAAACAGCCCGTGCAGGGCCTAGGGAAAAGCAGAGGAGCTAAGAGGAGAGACGGTTCCTCGGCTAACATGAGTGCCTCTTTGGGCTGGGATCTAAAGCCAAGATTTAAAACCCAGTGCCACGGGCGGGGCTGGGGTATCCCTGTTCAGCGTTTGCTCTTATGTCAGTTGGTTTAGGATTGTCCTGTGTCTTGTCAGGAACCGTTCCCCTTTGTGCCAGGCACCCCGCCTGTAGCCTGCAGCAGCCAGTGACAGCAACGATGTAGGAGCGCTGGCTGTGGTGGGAGCTCCCAGGTGCTAGATCCAGCCTCATCCAGAAGGAGTCGCTGTGGGGAATGGTGTGGCAAATGGGCTGGGAGGGGGTTCTCCGAGCTCTTGGCTCTCATCCCTTTTCAAGGGCGCTGCTGTAATGCCCGTGTATTATATACTAGCAATCACACATACTGGGCCAAGGATAACGCGGCAGAGGACTACGTCACCTGAATGCTATTGAAAGCCGACAAAGCGTAGTACCTTTGGTTCCCCTAGCTCATGCCCCATGGCATCCCATATTTACTGCACTTCATGCCATCCGCAGGGGAGTAGCTGGCGGCGGACGTTTCTCTTTCTCTTGCACGTCGGCTCAGAGCCTGCCCATGCGCGGCTCCTGCAGAACACCCCTTTGCAGGGGACCATCATGCGTGCCCCCGAATCCCTGCCCCCACAGCTTTGTGCAGCCCTCCAGACAACCCCAGTCGGCCTTGACCAGCCCATCCCGCCAGTCCATCGCAGGCATCCTGACCCTGCCCCTGGTTTATGCCTGCTGCAGTGTCACCAGATGAGACGTTTTCCAAGTGGAAACGCGAGTTGGCGCGTTAACTCCACAAGGGCCTTTCTGTGCAATGCGCCGGGATTAAATATTTACGTTGGCAAAAAGCATGCAATAGACAGCTCCAGATCGGAGATAATGAAATTGAGGTGTGTGCGGGGGCGGGCAGGGCAAGGAGGGGTTTGCGGGACCAGTGGGGAAGGGGAAAGGGAGTTTGGGTTACAGCGGAGTGTTGTATGACTTATCTCACACCTGTCCATGGGGCTTTGCCCCAGCTCCAGGCCTGTAAACGCAGAGCATGGTGAGTGGATGGGGTAAGGAGAGCGTGGAGATGAGGCAAGCGGCACCTGAGTTTCTTTCACCTTAAACCAGGAGTAAGTCCCGGCAAGTTATTCTGGTGTAAAGGCAGTTTAAGGCAGAACAGCCGTGAGCAATCCAAGGAGAGGACTGTGGGGGTGGAGAGAGGGATTGGGCCCCCTAGCTGTCATCTGCAGCTCTTGCACAATCCTAAATCATTAATGGGTTCTGATACAGGATCCCTGGCTTTTCTGACCTCTAGCATCAAGGTTATTTACTGGGGACTCTTATCTGATCAGGCAGCAGTGTGGCTTGATTTGGCTTATATGGAGAGTTTCCCATAGGCTCAGGAGGGTGAGGATGATGATGATAGAGGTAGATTTGCACTCTCTCTTTAATTCATTGCAGGGCAATCAAAGGGGAGGCCTGGCCATAGGAAAGACAAAGACTCCTTAACATTGTTAAGACATGTGGGGAAAATGGGTATGACAAGGGAAGGGAAGAAGGGTAAAGAGAGATGCATGCAGAGGTGAAGGGGTGAGGTTTGGGGGAGAAGTGGGGAGAGATAATGGGGGGGATCAGGGAATATTCTTTTGCAGTAGCAGAAAATACAGCAGTCAAGAGTACACTGTTATTTCTGAATTCTAGTAGACTCCAGAGAAACCCCTCCTGAAACAAATAGTGGAGAACAACAAATAGCTCTCTGACTTCCTAGCTATGCTGTGGAATTGTGTCCACTCACAGAACCACCAGGAAGGTCGGGAATGAGGGGCTGGAAGAGAATGAAATGTCTCTGCCGGCTCCAAAGCGCTTCTCCGGGGGGGTTCTTCCTGACAGACAGAAATTTCTTCATCCTCGTTTCTTTCTCTTTCTTGTGTGACGTGCCAGACTGCGCTGGGAGTCGGAGCGGGTCCCGAGGAGACAGGAACGCATCATATAAAGCTTCCCACTATGCCACCAGTGAAGAACTGAGCAAGATTTTTTTTTTTTAAATCCCCAAACAAATCGGGATGTTGTGTGTTAGTATCACTTAGCACCTCGAGGCCCTTCAAGATTGGGAGTCCCTTGTGCTAGGCGGCTGTACAGTCTCTGCCCCAGAGCGCTTGCCGTCTAAACCGATAACACAAAGGGTGGGTGGGAAACCAGAGGTAAAGTGACTTGCCCATGGTCACACCGCAGGTCACTGGAAGAGCCAGGAATAGACTCCTGACTCCAGGTCTGTCCACTAGACCACCCTGCCTCTCAATATATTTAAGTTACAATGGTAGAAGAGAGACATTCCCATTGCTTGTACCCACCACCGGCCAGATTTTGCCATCCCTAGGTGTGCTGAGGAATTCTCAGGTACTTAGGTATGCTCCATGAATACTTCTAGATTGTGATTTGGGCTGCTCACCTACACAGGGGAATAAGGGTGCGGTGGAGGGGAAGAGCCCCATGTACAAACACCCCAGTGCAGGTTCCCTCGCAGCGTAATGTGCAGAAGGGGATAGGCCCTGCATCCCCCACAGAGAGAGTGGGCACAGAGTGATTGAGAAGGGGCAGGGAATGGAGCATTAGTAAATTGCTACTCCCCTGCCTGGAGCAAGGAGGAAGCAAGGCTAGGAACGGTGCCTCACAGGGGCGTCCTTGAGGGAAGGTGTCTCCTTGGAGTGGTGCAGCATATGCATTGCTCCCTGCTCAGGGCTGTGTCTAAAGCCACAGCCTAGCCCCTAGATTTCACTGGTGGTGACTACTGAGACACTATGCTTTGTGAAGAAGGGTGGCGATGTCTGGTTGAGAGTTCGTAGCCTTGCAGCCCCGTTCGGTGTGGTAGGGCTCTCGGTGATGCTCCTTGGGTACTTGTCATTTCAATAAAGAAAGGATTTTAAAAAAAAAAGAGCAAGAAGAATAAAAACATCTGTTTTACTTCAAATCCGAGAAGATTCCTTTGCTTGCAAGGAATGTGTAATTCACGGCAGGCTGGGAGCTGTACATAACCCTTCCTGAAAGCTCCCCAGACTTCAAACGAATTCTAACATGCTTACTGGGATTTTGTTTTTATTATTTGTTTCTCACTCCCCGCCCTCTCCTGCCCGCCTGTCAGATCCGTGAGAATTTCTCAGCAGTTGTTAACCTTGCCGTGCATTCCCTCCTCTGATGAAGGGCTTGGGGGGCAGAGGCTGGTGGGCAAAGGAGACTGCAGGCCTGGCTGGATTTCTCTTGCCTGCCTGGTACATACCTGCTTATTTGCACATGGCACTCCTTCAGCCAGCACCCAAAAGAGCTCCCACTGGCCAGCCTTGTTTTTCTCCATCTTCTCTGTGCCATCCAGACATGGGCCTCTTATGTCCCATCTCTGTGCCATGCAGATGTGGTCCTCTTCCCTGCTGCTTCTGTGCCAGCCACATGTGTCTCTCTTCCACTCCATATCTGGTGCCATCCAGATGTGGGCCTCTCCCCTGCTGCCTCTGTACTATCCAGATGTGGGCCTCTCCCCAAATCTCCTTGTGTCATCCAGATGTGTGCCTCTACGCCTCCATCTCGGTGTCATCCAGATGTGAGCCTCTACCCCTGCAACTCTGTGCCATCCAGATGTGAGCCTCTGCCCTTGCCATCTCTATGCCATTCGTTTGTGGGCTCTACAGTACAAATATCCAGAGTATGGTTCAAAGACTGAGGTTGGGCTGTACATTGTTTTTCCATTCCAGCGTATGCAGCTGTTGCATACTAGTTCTAGGGGATGGGGATGGGAGGGCGGGGGTGATGCCCTTTGTCACGGGATGGGCTGGCATGTACACTGAGATTTTCCCTATCCGGGACTTTGAGAATGAGATTAGCAGAGGCTTCCCAGACTTAGGCTTTGGCTACCCAGCGAGTTACTGTGCAGCCAGCCAGGGGGTGTGACTCTATAGTGCACCGGCTTTCCGGGCCGTAAGAGCCTGTTTGGGCACTCCAACGCAGTGTCCGCACGGGACGTGCCTGCGCAGCAAGCTCCTGCTGTAGAGTCACACCCTGGCAGGCCATGCCGCCAGTTGCCATTTAGACAATCCCCGAGCCTCCGCAATGCACGTGTTTCCTTATCGTTGTCAGGGGTGAATTTAGCGCTGGCGAAAGGTGCCAGAGTAACAAACCTGGGGACTGAAGCCCCCTGATCAGTGCTTTTCAAGGGCATGAGTAGCAGCAGTGCAAGCTTCCCCCACACCGCCGTGCTCATGTCCTCTGGAGCGTACAAGCAGAGCCCACTCCCTGTGCTTCAGACTGCCAGCCAGGAGCCCATAGTGTGGTGTATACATAGGGGGCTGGTTGGAGCCGAGACCCCTGAACTCACTGAATGACAATACCTATCTCTTCTCATCTGCAGCCCTCCGAGTGCTTTACAAAGGAGGCCATTATCATTATCCCCATTCTACAGATGGGGAAAATGAGGCACAGAGCGATGTAGTGACTTGCCGAAGGTCACCCAGCAGGCCAAGCAGCAGAGCTGGGATTAAAAGCTGGGTCTCCTGAGTTCCAGTCCAGTGCCCTATCCACTGGATCATGCACATAAACCACTCCATAGTCTTCAGGTGGCAACATTTTTAGTCATTCCCAATCTGGGCTACAGCCAAGATTTAAACCGAGCACCCTGTAGGATGAGAACAAGCCCTGCCAAGCAGACAGGAAAGCTAATCTCCTGGGGCAAACTCATGCTGAGTGTCTGTTTCTTGTTTGGCACCACTGTTGGGTTGGAAGGGGCAGAGGTTTCCCAGTTTAGCGAGGGCAGCAAAACCCCTAGAGCCCAATCTCCACAAAGAGTGTACAGGTTAACTGGATAGTGTTGTTATATGGGATTGTTTCTGCTGTGGAGCCAGCTGCAAGGTTTGAAGGTCTCTCTGGCCTCCCTTCTTTCCCAAGTGCTCCAGGAGAGAGGTTGGTTTTTCCCTCTCCTTCACTCTGAATAGCCATCTCTGCTCTGTACGCACACAGCCACCTGCAGCCTTAATTTGCCCCATGAATCACCCCACATAGAGGAAGGCACTAAAAGTGACCTCTCTGGAGACCTGTGCAGTACAGTGGCTTGCACTTCAATGCCTTTCACATGTGGCTCAAAGTGATGCCGGCATTAGACTTGTGAAAAGCAGATAGGCTGTAACCTTTGACTAATGGCTCGACTGTTAGCATGTAACCTTCAGGGTGCCATGGCTGGAGGCTTGGGGATATCTGTCAGGCTGGGGGCTAGTTATAATTGTTTCTTTTTCTACCAAGGCAGTTGCAAATAGCTTGAAGCCAAGGTGGTGATTGTGTTGGGGCAGCGTGCAGAGCCGAGCCCAGATTCTAATGGTGCAGCTGGTCCCCAGAGCATCATGGTGGCATTGATGGTAGAGAGCAGTGCTCTGGCAAAGACCCTATTTGACTCCTGCCAAAGTACTTCATTTGGGGGTTTAATCCAAGTTGCAATGGTGCTTTGGTGCTTGAATGAGCTGATCGGTGCCCCATTATCTGTGAGACAGAGAGATCAGGCAGTGGTAACCCAGGGGTAGCCCCATGTTCAGCCAAAAGCACAACAAATGGACTCTGAGCTGCTGCTAGGACCTCACCGGCCCATACCAGGGCAATGCAGAGAGCAGCTATTCAGCCCAGCTCCATCTGCTCTGCGGGAGGTCAGTATAATGCCAGTAGCTGCACGTTTGCTGACCACCCTCACTTCCATTGACCCAGCCAGGGGAAGGAATGAGGAGACAGCAGCCAAGAGGTATGGAGGGAGACAAAGGATCGTCCCGCTGTACCTCCATGGTTACTCTTTAATGCTCCTCCTGTCTTTCCTCTGCAGGGTTTCATGGGTCCTCAGTTCACAGCTGGGACTGGCAGACCATCCAAGGGAACGCTCCCTCCTGCTCTGCTCAGCCCCCTTCTGCATTCAGCGCTTTGTCTCCGCCATGGCGGTGGCTTAGGGTTGAGTTCTCATCTTGGGAGTAGCCTCTCGGCCCCATCCCTGACCCTGTAGGTGTGGTGTGCTGATACGGTGCCACCGCTGGCATTACATTCTGTGCTCTGGGGCAGCCTTTCTGAAGGGACAGGGCAAAGGACACTGCAGTGTGTGGGGGTCAAGAAGAAGGCTCCTAGAAGACCCTGCTGTGCTGAGGAGTATGAGTGTGGCACCTGGCATTGCCTCCTCCTTCTGGGGTGGGGAGGGAACATGGCACTCAGCACAACGTCCTCCTTCCGGGGTGGGGAAGGGAGGTGGCACCGGACACGTCCACCTCCTTCCAGCATGGGGAGGGAAAGTGACATGAGATGCGGCCTCCTCCTTCCGGCGTGGAGAGAGGTGCATAGCTGCATGCAGGTCCCTAGCCTCTGCGTGAGCACCCATCCAGTCCTGGCTTTTCAGCGCTGTTCAGAGGCCCCAGCAGCACAGGGAGGGCAGCAAAGTTAACACAGAGCCTAGACCACAACGCGATCACCCTCTCCCTATGACTGTATCCCTTCCTGCCCCTCCCCATCCTCCGAGAGGGAAGTAAACCCTTTCAGAAGAGCGGGGCTGCCTTCCCCTTTGGGCATCCCCAAACTCCACTGTGACCCTGCTTTCCCAGCCATGCCCATTATCTGCAGAGCTCCATTCCCATCCCTTCGGAACATCCTTGTGACATGATGGGCTGCTTGTGATTGATAAAGACCAAGACTCTTGCTCCTGGGAGCAAGCTTAATTCCAAAAGCCCTAGACCCTCGGCATAAGCTGCATTAATGTTATCTCATGTCAGGGCTGCTTTTTGGACGAGGTCTCCTGTTGCCATGCCAAGGAGCTGTTCTCTGGGCCACGTTTGCTCTCCGTCAGAGGGCTTTGTATAACACGCCAGCCCCCCTCTGGGGAGGCTCGCTCTGCTCTTTCTTAATCAGTGGTGCAAAGCTTTTCTGAAAGGACATATTCAAAATGTAACGCACACACTCAGGAAATGGAAACCTTATCGAGTGTGAGGGATGAGGGACAAATTATCTGCTTGTTGCCAGTGGCCCTGAGGACCAGGGGTCAGAAAGGAGAAAATCTGCAAGACCGAGAGAAACAGGAAAGATGACTTATCCAGGACTCCCCTAGGGTGAAATCCTGGCCCCATTATAATCAGTGGGAGTTTTGCCATGGATTTCAATGAGGCCACCTAGAGCACCCCGGGTGTGTTGCCAAGGCACTGCCAGCAGCGAGATGAGCTAATTGGGGGGGTTCTTTGGGGGAGAACAGCTCCCAGACACAGATACCCTACAGGACCCAGGGAGCAGGAAGATCGGGGTTCCTGGGGGTTCCTGTTCGGTCCCGGACATTGGCACACTGGGGAAAGCAGTTCTGGGGGGGGATTAGAGAGGTGGTTTCCAGGAGATCAGCCCTGGGTCACTGGGACTTTGGAACTGGGGGCAGGACGGCTGATTTCCTTCCTCGGAATCAGGGGCAAGAAGAGGGGAATTAGCTCTGTCTCCCAGGGCGCGTCTACACTTGGGTCTGTGGGTGCGATTCCCAGCACGCCTGGATGTGCTGGCAGTAGCTCTCATTGGGCTAGCGTGCTAAACATAGAAGTTTCTCTGTGGCAGCCCAGGCTAGCCACCTTGAGCATGCATCCGCCTGGACCCGGTGGGGGCATACTGGGGGCGGCTAGCCCCTGCCGCCACTCAATTCCACCTGCGCTGCCAGGGCCACACTACTGCTGGGAGCGTGTTTGCTCGGTCACATCCCTAGCTCCACGTGCAGGCACAGCCTCCCCACCGTCACTGGAATGGCAGATTCAGGGAGCAGCAGGAGCCGATTTCTTTCTCTCCCTTCCATCCTTTTTGGATCCTGGCCAACAGGGATATGGAACCTAAAGAGATCAATGAGGTGTTGTGTAGCGGGGCGCTCACCCCGCTCCGGTTTGGAAGCGGTTAAAAACAGCCCTGGGAAAGGGCTGCCCCAGGGAGCCAATCACGAGCAGGCTTGAGGCAGCCAATCAGGGCCCAGTATAAGAAGGGCTCCTGGGGAGAAGGAAGTCAGTCTTGCTTCAGCAATGGAGTGAGAAGGACCTAGCTACCTGGTAGAGACAGGGGTACCTTGGACAGAGCAGGGCAAGGCTAGGAAAGGGCAGGCGGAGCTGGGGAGCTCTGGCCTGGTGACCTCCCAGGCTGAGGCCTTGCAGCAAAGACCTGAGGAGGTACTAGGGCTGCAGGGAGGCAGCCAGGCCAAGAAAAGGCAGCAGGTCCAACCCCCTTGCCAGTGATGAGTGGCCATTACAGCCTGCAATTTGCCCCTGAGAGAAGGGGCTAGATGATGACTGGCAGTAGCCACTGGGGCACGGTGGGTATAGGGGGTTGGGGTTCCCATGAGGAAGGGAGACCCAGAGTGTGGGGGGAACTGCTGTGGGGCAGTACCTCAAGGTAAGGGTTACCGGAGTCTGGGAAGGACATGGGGCCAGAGGTCGTGGAGACAACAGGCCAGGTAACCAAGGGCAAGAAACTGGCCAGAGGTGGGAGCTCCTGAGCTGGATGAGCTAATTCCTGGACTGACCAGCAGGAGGTGCCATGCCGGTGAGTTGGTGGCACCACTACACGTTGTAACAAGCCCAAGCACAGTGAGTGTGCCCCATAGCTGAGCTAAAACATGTTGTATTCAATGGAAGGAACCAAGAAGGAAGGTTTATAGAGCTCTTGTACCCTGTTCTCTCCACTTGATGGCTTTGCCCCCGGATTCCCATAGAACCCCAGCCTGGTGGAAAGAACCCAAAGCCTTCCCTTCCCTAGAGGTATCCCAGGGGCTGTGCCCCTGTGGGGTCGTTACCTTTTGCATTAAAAAGCTCCCTCGTTAAGAGTCAGAAAATCCCCTCATGTGAGCCTTTGCTTTCCCCCCCAGTTGGTTAATTGTTGGGGATCAACAGCCATTGTCTGGAAGGAATCCAGATTCTGCGTGGGAGGGGTTATGAACTACAGGATTTTGAGGTTTCCTTATCTCTGGTGTCTCTTGCATTGTGGGACGCATACTGCAGCCTTTGTGGGAACCCCCACCCTTCATAGAAATGGAGGATGTTCCCATTGTATTTTGTTTTATTTGGATCACCCTGTAGAACCCAACAGAAAATAACATCCCTGCACTAGGTTTCCATAGGATGGGATCAACATAGGCCTCCTTTCTTCCCATCGCACTTCATGGCCAGCTGCCTTTCCTCAGCCTGTTACTGATCAACAGCCAGGTGGCCCTTCTTGGGGGGTTGATTCTGCAGGATCGGTACCCTTCTCTTCCCAACCGCCTCTTACAAGAGCCCAGCACATCGTCTGCCCTCTGAGGGCAAACGCCAGTGACTCTACCTCATAACTGTCTCTGACTCAAATGGCCGAATTTCCGGCCAAGATTTTATTAAGAATAGAGTGGGGGGGGGGGAAATCAAATTACCCCCATGAGAAGCACTCTGTGAGATGTACTAGCCTCATTCTCAGCAAGAGTTACATGAGATAGATACAAGTTTTTACCATCTGTTTATCATTACAGTGGTGCTTAAAGGCACTGACCAAGCTGAGGGCCCCGTTATGGTAAGCGCTGCACTTACACATAGTCAGAGGCTGTCCCTGACCTAAAGAGTTTACAAGCTAGATAGACAAAATCAAAAGTATTATTATCTCCACTTCGCAGAGGGGGCACAGAAAGAAGAGGATTGCGTCTTCGCTGCCAAGTGAACTTGAGTTAGCCTAGTTCAAGGCAGAGCGGCCACACTGCAAAATAGCACTGGAGCGGCACTCGCTGGTGCGTGGTGCTAGAGCTTTGGGGGGAACATCCCGTGGTGCTTTGAGCTGCAGTAAGCTGAGCCACTCCATGTTTCTTCCCCTGTGAATTGTAGAGAACTTGTTTCTCCTTCCTGGACACATGGCAGGAGATTGTGGGAAGGCACTGGAGGACTAGCTGCACTTGGTGTGGCGTTAACCTGTGTCCTCTCTGCAGAGTGGTGGTGGTGGCAGCTGGGGAGCGGTGCAAACGTGAGCTTTAGCCTGCACCTCTGAGGAGCCAGCCAGCTGGATTTACAAGCACCACCACACTCAAGGGCCTTTTTGTGGGGGTGGGACTCAAGTTAGAGGCACAACTTGAATTATAAATTGAGTTAATTTTGCAGCAAAGACAAGCCCCCCGTGACTTGTCCTAGGTCACACAGGAGGGCAGGGAATTGAACCCACCTTTTTGGAGTCTCTCACCGGTGCTTTAACCTTCTCATTACACTGCCAAACACAGCAGCTTATTTCTCTGCTTCTCCTTTCCCTGCATTTCCTTTTGCAAGAAAGCCTTTCCTATCCAGAAAAGGAGTACTTCGTTCAATGAAGTGAGCTGTAGCTCACGAAAGCTTATGCTCAAATAAGTTTTTAGTCTCTAAGGTGCCACAAGTACTCCTTTTCTTTTTGTGAATACAGACTAACATGGCTGCTACTCTGAAACCTTTCCTATCCAGGTAGCTGCTGTCTACCCTCCCCGCTCGTCGTCTATTGTACTTTCCAGCATTCATTCGATGTGCAAAACTTTATGCCAATCCAACCCCCCCAGACACGAGTTGATTCTCAGCTCAGATTTGTCTTTCCCCCACCCTCCAGTCCGTGGTCTGTTCTTGGAACAACTTTTTGGGGAATGCTGGTTAGCCTGCTTTAAAATGTTTACCGTCCCTGAGGGAAGGCGTAATCCTTCAAAACCACTTGCTGGCTGCCTTGGATCTGAGTTTAGAGATAGGGCTCCAGTATTCAGACACAGTACTTCCACGTTAATGATCATTCATTTCTGTATCAGATGGGAATGGCTGATAGAATCAAATCCAAGATGGTTGTGTCAGATGATTTTTTAAAAAAAAACCCTGAACGCAGATAAATCTCTATTCAATTTGATAGTTTTTTGGAGTATTTTATATAGAACTGTCACACATTTCTAGTGGTTTTGCCCTTTATTAAATTCTGTAGAATTTTTCCATAATAGCAATATTTATCCACTTATCCATCCATCCACCTTAACGTATTCACTGTGGAAACGCTAAACAATAGACCATGGAAATGCTAAACAAACACCTTCACAGCTGTTCCAGGATGTGTTTTGGGTACATACAGTGCAAGAAACAGACCTGGTGGGGCTGGTGATAGCAGCTGGGAGTTGCATGTGTCAGTTGTGTCACCGTATTATGCACCATAGGCCATACTACTCATAGATAAAGCTGCACAGATATTGCCCCTATGCACAGCACATCTCCCCCAGCCCAGCGTTGTTGGTGGCCCAACAGGACTGTCTTGTCGCTGCAAGGTTTTTGTGGTGCCAGCCATAAGGAAGTCAAGGCCAGCCATGAGGCAGGGTTGGAATGTGCAGTGGATCTCTTGACAAGGCATTCCGCCTGCTTGGGTAATGGCACTATAAACACGGGCATAGCGTGACCAGTCAGGCAGGAATTCAGAGCCTGACAAAAGCAACTGAAAATTCCTTCCCTTCCAGGGAATGCTCCCTTCCTATTGTCTGCTTGTTATTCACCACAAAGTGGCTGGGGGGTTAACAGTTTCTTAATTGCAGAGTCACCATCAAGCAATACACTGAAATGCATTCTTGTGGCTTGTGTCAAGGGGCTGATTTTTATTTTTTTATTGTAATGGTTTCTGAATAGGAACACTCACAAAGACACCCTTACAGACTCACATTTGGCAGATAGCTCCCGCTCCACCGAAGCCAGTGGGAGTTTTCCATTGACTTAAACGGTAGATCAGCACCGTCATGAAGCCGCGCACTTGCTCACCCAAACACACAGGACACGTTTCTCAGGAAATCCCTCACCTGTGTACTGTCATTGGGCACCTCCGCCAGCGGTAGCGACGGTGGAAGCACTAGTGTAGACAGGACAGCAGCATATTTGCCACCAGGGCATCTAACCTTGCTCAGAGTAGGTCCAGAGGGACAGCAGTAAACATGCTGGCTGTTCCCAGAGCTTTGTCCACACTAGCAGTCTCAGTTTTGCCCCCACGGGGGATGCCTTGCTAGTGTAATGGTAGGAGGTTTCCTGAAAAGACACAGTGTAGACAGGCTTTAGAGCCAGTTGCACACAACCTCAGTCTCCTTTTCACACTCATGCATAGCACATTTACACCCAATCTTCAGTAATTAGACACAAACACCCTCCGTGCTTAGATTCGTTCACACAGAGGATGCCTACAAACCAAGGCAGAGACACCCTTATCTTGAGATATACCAATAATACTTAGCCTGTATAAACACTTTTCATGTGCAAAGCACTGCAAAGACATTAATTGTCACACACAGACATCTTGAGGTACAGGCAAGTACGCAACTCTGCTCACACAAAAATGCACCCATGCACGCTTGCCCACACAAAATCCCTTAAAATGTCAACACTTTCCCCTATAGGCACATCAACACTTACTTGGAGTCAACCCCGCGTACGTACACAAACTGTATTGGGAGAAACTGGGTTGTCTGTCTATATCTCTCTGTCTATCATAGTCATTTATAAAAGTGCCTGTCACCTCAGTAACCTAAGTGCTTAACAAAATCATGAAAAAGCACAAGCCCTTGGAGAGAATGGTGTTTTCTCACTCTGTTTCCCTGAGTACAACACACAGTCAGCCTGTGCAACTCGTGGTCAGGGAATGTTGTGAAGGCCAAAAGTATAAATGTATTTAAACAAGAACTAGATAAGTTCATGGAGGATAGGTCTATCAGTGGCTATTAGCCAAGATGGTCAGGGCACAACCACATACTCTGGGTGTCCCTAAACCTCTGACTGCCAGCAACTGGGACTGGATGACAGAGGATGGGTCACGCAATAATTGGCTGTTCTTTTCATTCCCTCTGAAGCATCTGGCACTAGCCCCTGTCAGAAGACAGGATACCGACTAGATGGACCTTTGGTCTGACCTCATATGGCCCTTCTTATGTTCTTATGAGGTGTGAAGTGATATGTACAATGATTTTATTTACATATGTATTTATTTATGGGCATTGTTCCTGGGGTGTGTCTCACACTTCATTCTGAACACACTCAAGTTTGGGCACAATCTGATCTCTTCTGGCATTGAGTCCCATAGCCTGTGTCCTGCAGCTAAGAACACTCTGGTCCTAGCTCTTGGGGTCAGTCCAGCTGCCTCATCTGAGGGCAGGGGGGATTGTCTTGGAAGGTCATGAAGGGTGAAGCAGATGGAGATAACCGAATCCCTGTCCATTGAGGGCTTGTAGATCTGGACCAGGGCTCTGAATTCTGTTCTAAAGCGAATAAGGCACCAGAGGAGCTGGCAGAGCGCAGGTGGGATGTGTTCACATCAGCACTCTGCACTGGCCTCAGGCATTTTGTGTTGGTTGTGTTCAGACCCAGAGAGAGTGAAACAAAAGCCTTGCTCACTGTAGCTGAGTCTTCTCCTGAAAGCAAAACACAGTCCTCTAGCCAGCCAAGCAGCTTTCATTGGGAGAGCATTTCCAGAACCTGAGCGTGGATCTGATGATCTATTGCTCCAAAATCGAGGAGTGTAATTATGAGACTGTAATGGGTTAGAACTCAATAGGCAGAAGGCTCAAATGAGAGTGTAATACAGGCAGTGATGGACTCCAGGCATACAACAATAGTGTCATACGTGTGACAGGGTAAGGTTGGTAGAAAAGCCAGTCAGTCATTTTTCGACAAAATGTTTTTCATCGCAACCTAAATGTTTCGCAGAATCAAGTTGGTTTGGATGAAAATTTCTTTGGGAAGGTTTCTCAGGTCCAGGATGGAATTCTGAGAGAGACAGATCTATCCTCCATGGTAACCACGAGCCTGGTAGTTAGGACAATCACCTGAGATGCAGCAGACTCACGTTCAAGTCCCTGATCCAAATCCAGTAGTTCAGGGGTGTGAATGCGGGTCTCCCCCACCTCTCGCTGAGTGCTCTAACCTACAGAGTCAGCATCTCGTTCTCTGGGCCAATGAATATTTAATTATTTATACAAAGTGGAACAGTCCCAACAGGAGAGACTGACTCTATAGCCCAGAGTTTTGGGCCTCGTTCAGAGGAGGGACCCCTATATCCCCAACCACTGGGCTGTTGCTATTCTAGGTTGGGACTGTCTCTCAATCTCTCCTATTTTTTCTTGAAGCATGTCGAAAGGTCTAGTTTTCATGCTGAGGTGAGACAAATCCTGAAACCTTGACATTTTTTGACTAAATGGAATTCTTTTCCCGCCAGTCCTCGTCAGTGATCATCCCATAACTGAATACCCAGTGTGTCCATATACCTACATGGTTACTTAGCATCGCTATATGGCAAATGATGGGATTGTTTATTGGCACTATTTTCCCATGGCCCAGGCAGTTAGGTCGTGATATCCCACAGCATCTAGCAGTTGCGAGAGCCCAAAATATACAGTAAACAGCAGAGGCAGGAGAGAGCAAGAGTCAAGCATGTGGAGTGTCAGAGAGATGCAGTGGTAGGTTGGGCCTGCATCCATGTCATCATGTAACAGAAACTGTTCAGCTCCCACACAAAGTGTGGTTACGTTGGGTCAGTTCTTGGCTGCAGCACTGCCCACCCCAGCCACTCAAAAATCATGACATTGACTTTAAAATCATGGGATCTGAAAACATAATAATATGTTCTGAGCTCTGTTTATTTGCCTTCTGGTTTTTGAGCCTTTCGGGTTTTGCGTTTTCAAGCTTTTCTCTGCAACTACTAGGCCTAGAAACTTACTTTTTGTTTTTTTATTGGAAGCTGAGATTCTCCCATAACCCTAGGACTCCAGGAGCTGGGGGTTTAAGAAAAGCACCAGACGAGTGATAAAATTGCAAGAGTTGTAAATTTTGGATGGGAAACCTATCAGGAAGATGTCATAGCATCTCTCAGGTGCTACAGCAACTTACTTTATGTTTCAGCAGAAGTGGTCTTCCATCTAAGTCATGAACTAGTTTCCCAGCATGATGGCAGGGGGCCCTATGCTGCCGGGGCTGCTATCTTTTGGGAAAACCAGATATTCTAGCATCACGTTTTTAAAGGCACCCTGGCAATTTTTAAGAGCTGGGTTTTTAACCCTGATTTCCTGGACAAATCTAAATCAGGAAATTGCATTCTGTTACCCTGCATGTCCCCTGCAGCTCCAGCAGAATATACATGATGATAAGTCTTGAGAGGCATTGCTGTGTTTGCCATTCAACAGCTGCTGCATTTCACCCAAGAGGTGAATAGCAGTGCGTGGATGGAGCCAAATATTTATTATTTGTATAAAAAGTAATGTTCATATTATTCAACCAAGAGCATCAAAGAGGAAAAGAGCCAGGTGTGTGATGCTGGCTGGGTGGCCTACAACCCACTGGAGACCTGGGAAAACATGAGAAGACCTGTTAGAGGAAAGCTTAGCATTAAATGCCTCTGTGCTATGTTGCAAGCCCTGCCACATCTTAATGTAAGGCATTTCTGATTAGCGGGCGTGTAGGGTAGTGCCTTGAGCATGGGGCTGGGAGCTGCTGAGTTCTGACCCTGACTCTACACCTGTTGTCTTGGGCAAGTCACTTAGTCCCACTCTTTTGCCTTGGTTTCCCCATGAATTATTTAAGGGGCCAAACTCAGTCTTCATGTGAGTGGGCACATCTCGGTGGACTTGGGTTGCCAACCCTCCAAGATTGGCCTGGAGTCTCCTGGAATCGGCATTGATCTTCCGGCGATGATTGAAAGCTATCCGGGAGATTTGAATAGGATATTTTAAGAAAATGACGTTACATTATGGGGGGAATCTCCCGGAATAGTCAGAGTTGGCAACCCTACCATAGACTTCAGTGGAGTTGCACCCATTTCCATCGGGTCTGTGTTTGGCCCCAAAAGTTCGTGATGGCCTAAGTAGTCGTATTGTGTCTCTCCACTCAGCCTAGGAACATACAGTGTATATCACATGTCTGCCTACATTATCCCTCCCCTCCCCCCCATACACACAGAACATACACTTGGAAAGAGCCTTTCTGGGTTTTCTTCTGTTTCTAATGTCTCCGTTGCACAGAGTGGTGAGATGCAGATGGACAGTTTAAACAAGGCTGGGTTGGGCTTGGCAGCAGCTCCAGGGACCCTGTATCTGAGAGATTCCCCCTAGCCATGCACTCCAGTGGATGAATTGATGGCTAAGGAAGTGTTGTGGCTGATTTACTCAGAGCTGGACTCCAGGGCGGGGTGTTCTCTGCTTGAGTCCTTCCCTTAGCCTTGCTTCCCTTTTGTTTTCCTCATGTCTATGTTCCAGACAGTCGCCTCCACCAGGCCAGATGCAGTCATCTTGCTGCCTGCCCTGCGGATTGCCCTGGTGTCTGCATGCCTTAGCAGCTTCATTTCCTCCCAGGGCAATCCTCATTCTCTGGCACCACCAGGGTCTCCTTACATCAGCTCTGCCAGGTCAAAAGCTCTGCAACAACTTGGCATGAAGTTGTGCTCTGGTCGTGTGGCTGACTGGCAAGACAGCAAGTCTCACTGGTTACAGCAGGTTGGCTGGTGTCAGCGGTGGGACCCTTGTGAAGGTGATTAAATACAGGTCCCATCTGAGGTGTCTGATGGAAGGCATTGACTGGTGTCAAAGGGAGTGCTGGTGCTGGATCCAGGACCAGTGGTGGGAGATCCCTGTGTTCCACCCCAGCCCCAGGTGATGTGATACGTTCCCAGTCAATCTACCCCTCCACGGGCTTTGAGGCGGACACACCGTTGCGTTAACCTATGGCAGCCCAGCCTTATTTCTGCTCTCTTCCCCTGGGAGCCCAAGTGAAGATGCTCAGTTGCAGTGATTGGCTACTTTCTGAGTCTTTGAGGTGATGTCTGGAGACATCTTCTCCACCCAGGGACTGGTGTAGTTCAAAGCCCAGACTGATACCGCCCCTAGCCAACCATCACCACTGATTGCCCTGTACTGGGTGCGCGCCTGAAAGCTTTTGTGCCATCTGTCCTCCTCAGTCCCCACAGAAAGCGGCTGCTGTTAGATGTCCGTGGTCTGTACCCTAGAGGGCGAGGGGGAGGGTGGGGAAGGAGAGGGAAACAGTCAGACACACACAGTTAAAATCCCATCCGAGAGCTTATGGAAAAGTTTGAAATTTTCCCCACCCCTGTAAAAAAAATAAATGAAAATGTTTCAGTTTCCAAAAATAACTAAAAACTCTCCCACAATAGTTTGTTGTTCAGTTGTTTTCAGTTTTGGGTTTTTCATTCATTAAAAAAAGAAAGGAAAATTTAAAATTTCCATGACAACAATTGGGGGAATTGTTTTGTAAAATTCTTTTGATGTTTTTCATGGAAATCCTGCCCCTTTCATCCCTTTGCTTTTCCTCTCATGCAGGGACCTCAGACTCCCCTCCCCCATGCAAAATATGCCCCTCATTCTATCTGCTCTTGGTTCAAGACTGATATCAGAACAAATAATAACACCTAGCCCTTCTAAAGTGTCTTTGCATCTTTGGATTTCAAAGAATTTTACATTATCAGTAGCATGATCCCCATTTCATAGATAGGGAGACTGAGGCACAGGGCAGTGAAGAGACTTGACGAAGATCACCCACAAGGCCAGAGCAAGGAATTGTACCCTGGTCTCCTGAATCCCAATCTAGTTCCCTATCTACTAGGCAACACTTCCTTCTGTCACCTTGCCTATAGAGACAACCAAACAGGGTCAAACTTATTAAAATTTTCCAGAGCTAATTCAGCAGTTCCTGCTGCTCTCTCCCTGTGGGAGATTTATGTTCTCATGGGGATTCCAGGGGTCAGGGGCTCTCATGGCTCCTCTGCCCACATGAGGGGCTGTAGAATGACCTCGTGGATGGTCCTACCCCAACTTGTCCCACAGGTCCCATTTATTTTCAGTGTGCATACAGCATCCCTTCACATCATGATCGGGAATTGCATTGGCATTCATTTTTCAGTGCAAGTTGCTGGTTTAGTTTAGTCGGAGCTCCCTGTTGCCCCCCTAAGCAGTTCTCTGCACTCCTTGGTGTTCACAGCTCCCCAGCGATAGAGCATGATGGTGCAGGGGACTGGAGGAAAGAAAAGGGAATTCCATCCATTTCACAGCTCACCCCAAAAGGCAGCTTTTTATCCCCACCTCTTCAGGTTACTTCCCAGCGAGTTCACTCTCCTTTGTCGCTCCCCCAGAAATGCACAACGCGTGAATTCAATTGTTGCCACAGCAGGAGGGCTGTTTTACTGATGGCAGCGGTGTCTTTCCTATGAGAAGACACCCACACGCCGAGCCAAGTGCAGAGAGGAGCTTGGCAGGCTACCCAGAGGTCTCTTGGGTTTTGCAGCACTAAATAGCAGAAATAAATTCAGTCCTGTAGTTGCCCAGTCCTCTCAGTGGTGGCATTTACCAGTGGGTCCCCAGTGCTCTGCTGTGCCACCCGGTCTTGGAGAAAATGAAATTGTAGGTCGGGGGCATTTTCCTGCTTTCAATCATAGTTGTGTCCGTGAGGACAGTAGAGCAGGCTAGACAAGGAGAGAGGGTGAATGGGGACGGCTTGTGTGACACGGGCCTCGGGCCAATCACTGCATCACAAAAGCCACCAGCACAGTTAGTGCCCATAGGCCCAGCTCAGGAAGAGGCCCTTGTTGCAAGCCCGACCACCTAGAAGCTGTCCTAGCAGGTCTGTGACATGGGACAGCTGGCAAAATTTTCCCTGCTGCTGTCTCCTGTTATAGGGATCGTGAGTTTCACTCTCCAGCCCTGTCAGTCCTGCGCCTTTTGAATTTATTTGCTGACTTTTAAAAGAGGGACCAGAAAAAAGAGAGTCACTGCAGAACAGAAACGAAAAGAGAGAACCAAAGGGGGGAAATAAAGTTCGGGGAAATGGAAGCGAAGCACCTTTCACCTCTTGCCTCCCTTTCCTGCTGGGGTCTCCACGGAGAACCAGATGTGGTTATTTTGCTAGCATTGCATGCCTGCAGAGCAATTCTTTCTATCACTGAAGTGGGTACAGAGCCGGGCAGCCCTTCCGAGCACTGCATGTAGGCGCTACTGAGGATTTTGAGGGCCTTAATATAAACCCCCTTGATAAGTGTGAGTGTAAGAGCCAACTGTGAGTAAGGGAAGGAAATGGGCTACTCCCCATGCAGAGCAAAGAGAGCTGGAGGTGGAGGCAAAAGGCCGAGTTCCAACACTTCACCTGGGACCTTGCAAATCAGGAGCCAACACAGTGACAGTTCTGGAGAGCTCAAAAGCATGAGAACAGGAGATTAGCTGGCAGCTGCTGCTTACTAGGGATCTGGGAAAGCAACCTGCTTCGGCAGTGTGAGGCATGTTCATGCAGAGGTCTTTTTACCCTGTAATCACTGGCGGATGTGTGAGCGTTAGTGGCCATGCCAAAAAAACAACGGAAAACCTGGGAAACAGAATTGAGATCTACACTGCATGTGTGCACCTCTTGTGGCCTGGAAGGCTCAGGCGATTTGCACTGGGATGCAGAGCCTTTCACCTCCAGGTCACTAGATCTCATCCAGTCCCATGTTGACCGTGATTCAGTCGTTCCCACCTGACAGCCATTCAATAACATGTATGCAATAGACTGTTGGATCTTAGTCCAGTTAGCATTCGTCACACCCTTATTGGCAGTCTCTTAGCAGAGACGCCAAAGACTGAATGAGTCTGGCGACCAAACTAATCTCTCAGCCTTCGAACTGCAAGAAGAGGTGGAGCCTGTCAGTGGGTCACGTAGAGAAGCTTATGTTCCTGCTGCCCATGTTGTATTTGGACTGTGGATAAACAAAGAGCGTTCCCAAGCTCAGCCACTCACCAGCACCAAATTGTTGCACAATTTGGGCCCAATCCAAAGGTGATGTGTAATTTAGAGTTTTCTACACTCCATTAGAATCCCTCAGACTGACTTACATGTCAGTATCTGAGGGAGAGAACGTTGAGCATGTCTACACAGTTTGGACACCAATTTAATTAAATCAGTTTAGAAACAGCTTGAGATAAATTGTCACCACCACCACCACCCATGTGTGGACACTCTTAAACCTATTAAAGAATGATTGAATTTGGTTTAGTGTAAATCGATTACACACCACCACACAAAGTTGCACCAGTTAGACTCGCTTGTTTCCAGATCACCCCTTTGGGTACGCCCCTGCCACTGTGTATGTGTGGAGCAAGCCCTAGTGTGATGTGCATGCTGGGAGGGGCGAGGAAGGCGATGGAAGTGACACCAACTTAGGGCACGGATACACTAGAGAGTTTGCAGCGGCACAGCTGTAAGCTCTCTGATGTAGCTGCTCTAAGCTGACAGGAGAGAGCTCTCTCATTGATTTAACTCAAGAGTGGGCAAACTATGGCCTGGGGGCCGCATCCGGCCTTTCAGACATTTTAATCTGGCCCTCGAGCTCCCGACAGGGAGCAGGGTCCGGGGCTTGCCCTGCTCTGCATGTGCCATGGCTCCGCGCAGCTCCCAGAAGCAGCGGCATGTCCCCCCTCCAGCTCCTATGCGTGGGGCAGCCAGAGGGCTCTGCACACTGCCCCTGGCCCAAGTGCAGCCGCCGCAGCTCCCCTTGGCTGGGAACTGTGAGCATTCATGGCCTGCCATACAATTTCCATACCCAGATGTGGCCCTCAGGCCAAAAGTCACCCCTAGCTTAACTGTTCCAGCACCCATGAGCAGCAGTAGCTATGTTGGCGGGAGAAACTCTCCTGCTGACAAAATGCTATCCACACCAGTGCTTATGTCGGTGTAACTTACAGTGATTTATTCTCACACACCAAGCGACATAAGTTATGCTGATGTAAGCTGTAGCATAGACATAGCCGTACACTCCCTCTAGAATTACTGAGGTTCATCTCCGAATTTGGCCCTTTAACTCAAGAACATCTGGCTCCCCTCTTCAGAGTCTTCCCTTTGAGAATGACCGGAAATACACGAGATTGCAGTAGCTGGATGGCTACAGGCTGGAAATGTTAACAGCTGAACTTAACAACCTGGATGGTGGAATAGCCGGTGTGGGGCGACCTTTGCTCCATGCAGCGGACGTGAAGTCACAGAGTGGGAATGCTGCTTTCCATCCTCTCTATAGTAAATGAATCACTCCCTGGTTTAACAGAGGGTCACATGACAGGGGCTTACAGGCTAGAGCCGCTGGCAAATTGTGTCCAGGACACAGGAGCTTTTTGCATTTGGGGGCTGCTGGACGTTGTGAAGGCCTCTCAACAGCCAGCGTTGTTGGAAAATGACGTCTTTCAGACATAACAGTGAGGTCCTGGCCACTCATTAAAGGTGCCACACTGATGTGTTCTTAGCACTTAGAGCTCTGCTCAATGTCAGATACTGGCCTTTCTTCTCTTTCCATGTCCCATAGGAGCAAATCATTTCATCATCGCCCTGTGGTACGGTGTCACCACCTTCGTTATTGTGACATACCCTTATTCCCTCAGGAATGCCTGGATACATTCTGGCCTCCTTAAACTCACTCACCAACTAAACTGAGGGTGGACCTTGAAATCAGCACAGGTGGCTGCTGTGGTGTGAGTAACAGATTGCCAGAGGTATTGACAGAAATGCTCCTTTAGACACAGTGAGGCCACTCTGCCCAGCAACTCCAGACAGCCTAGTTCTAAATATCTGAAATGTGGTTGCCCTACTTCCTTTGGAAGACTATTCCACAATATAAGCTCTCATTGTCAGGCATCTTCCCTGCCCCTCCCCCCCGACATTCAGCCTCAGGGCCTTTTCCGTAGCTAATTCCTTTGCACCTAATTTGCACCCTCTTGGACCACACCCTGAACAATTCCTCTCCTCTCCCATCTGTGTAGATCTTCTTTTCCTTCTGTTGTTTATTTACCTTATTATAGCCCTGCTGCCATGCCCAGCACTGTACCCAACCGAGGAAAACACCCCTGCCAAGTCAGAGGTTCCTGTTGAGTTTACACTCTAATGCAGGGCTGGCCAACCTGAGCCGGAGAAGGAGCCAGAATTTACCAATGTACATTGCCAAAGAGCCACAGTAATATGTCAGCAGCCCCTCATCAGCTCCCCAACCCCTCTCCCAGTGCCTCCCACCCACCAGCAGCCCCGCCGATCAGCGCCTTCCCCTCCTTCCCCGCACCTCCTGGTCAGCTGTTTCGTAGCATGCGGGAGGCTCGAGGAGGGAGGAGCGAGGGCACGGCAGGCTGAGGGGAGGGGGCGGGAAGGGGTGGCGTGGGGGCAGGGCCTGTGGCAGAGCCAGGGGTGGAGCAGTGAGCATCCCCCAGCACATTGGAAAGTTGGCTCCTTTAGCTCCAGCCCCGGAGTCGGTGCCTAGATAAGGACCTGCATATTAACGTCTGAAGAGCCACATGGGGCTCCGGAGCCCCAGGCTGGCCACTCCTGCTCTAATGTGTACAGGGGGTAAGAAACAGGCGATTAACACAAAGCCAGGCAAAAAAAGGGACGGCGGGTTCCAACCTTTCCCCCCCACAGAAGCTATGAGGGATTTCAAGGGGAGCAAGAGTCAAGCCCTTTCTGGGATTGGGCTCATTATGACCAGGATACTCCCTGTGATTCCTGAGGTGGAATTTCAGAACATCCTTGAAGGGCTGGAGAGTTGTGGCTTAGTGGACATGGATAGTTTGGGTTTTTTTTAATTCTGACACAGCTAACCAGAGCCAGGTTAGAATGTGTGGGACATAGGGCCCGCTGCCCACTGCAGCATAGTATTGAGGGAACCCTGCTCTAATAAACCATGATCCAGGAGGCTGTGTACCTTTTCTCAATTAACCCAGCCCTGCCAGTGTTCCTGGAACTGGTGACTGAATAACTTTCCCATTGTGTCAGGGTGAGCTCAGTGATGAGTCAGACGTGGTGCCGGTCTGGGCCTTTGACATCATCCAACACTGCTGAAATATTTTAAACACTCTTCCAGGCAGAGACGCCACCTTCTGACCCCCCTTGCGGTCGAAGCGATTATGTGGGCACTAATTACAAAGTGCTGCAATTATGTGCTGATAAAACCTCTCGGCTTTAAAGGAAAATGCTGTGGCACAGATTGGAGCTTGACTGACTGAATGGCTGCAGCTGGGGCAGAGGTTAGGGATTAAACTTGTGTTCACACATTACAAAAATAAAAAATAGCACATGCAGAAACAAATGACGCCGGTATTGCACTGAACATCAGCTGGCGGGAGAACTGTGTCGTCCGCTCTTTTTGCAGCTTGTCACGTTTGTGTTAAGCTGGTTGTGGAGAAGGAGGAGTGCTGTCCAGCAATGAGAGCCAGGGACGGGGAGTCAGGACTCCTGGGTTCCACTGCCGCTTTTAACCGCGGCCTCACTGCAAGTCGCTCAACCTGCAATTGTCCCAGTTCACCCCTCTATAAAATGGGCCTTATCATTCCTGTGGGCTGCAATGGTTTTCCATATGCTCTGATTCTTCCAGTCTAAACAACTTCACTTTTAGATGAAGGCACCACAATAACAGGGTAAAAGCAGTGTCTCCATGAGAGGGCACTGCGTGGGCTTCTTCTCCGTAACATGCTGTATCAACTGAGCTTCACAAAATGACAACTGTCCCTGTGGGCAGGCAGACTCCTTGGCGATGTATAGACAGAACTGCGCCCATGCAGACCCCAAATATGGCTAAGAAAAGACACTGTTTGCACTGATGGAGCGTATCCCTTGCTTGGAAATGCTGTGAGCTGCCTTGGTGCAAATGACAGCGTTCCTTGTCGACTCTGGAGGTGGGCAGGACATAGCTACATAGCTCGATGGCCCTCGATGGCTGATTTGGGGCTAATCCCAATCCCAGACAAGGCCAGTGTATGGAAAAGAGCAGAAGCCGGTTCGTACGTTGTGTATGCGTGGGTAGTACACGCTGTAGCTGGAGGGGTCCATTCCCAGCCCCGGCAGATGTACACGTGCTCGCCATGATCGACTGTGGACGCTACAAGTAGCAGTGTGCCCAGTGTGTCCTGGCTAGCCAGAGCAGTGTGGCCAGAGCAGTGTGGCCCTGATGGCATGGCTAGCCAGAGCAGTGTGGCCAGAGCAGTGTGGCCCTGATGGCATGGCTAGTCACAGCAGTGTGGCCCTGACGGCATGGCTAGCCAGAGCAGTGTGGCCAGAGCAGTGTGGCCCTGATGGCATGGCTAGCCAGAGCAGTGTGGCCAGAGCAGTGTGGCCCTGATGGCATGGCTAGCCAGAGCAGTGTGGCCAGAGCAGTGTGGCCCTGACGGCATGGCTAGCCAGAGCAGTGTGGCCAGAGCAGTGTGGCCCTGACGGCATGGCTAGCCAGAGCAGTGTGGCCAGAGCAGTGTGGCCCTGACGGCATGGCTAGCCAGAGCAGTGTGGCCAGAGCAGTGTGGCCCTGACGGCATGGCTAGCCAGAGCAGTGTGGCCCTGACGGCATGGCTAGCCATCTGAGCGCAAACCTATCTGAGACTCCTGGTATGTACTCAGGTCGCCAGCTTGTTTCTCCACCTGTGGCACCGCTGCTACACTGCTCTTTGCAGCACACTAGCTCAATCACAGCTAGTGCCTGTACATCTACCCAGGCTGGAAATTGCCCCTTCAGCTATGTATGGTAGAGAGACCATCCGTGGGGATGTTACTTCTGTGGACTCGGAAGGATGCTGTGGACTCGGACCACAGCGAAGAGAACATACAGCACAGTCCAGATCCCACTTAAGCTTCAACAGCTTTTAAAAGAACAATTTTCACTCTCTCCCAAGAGCTGTCAGGTTTGACATTAAGATAATAAGCTGGGCCGTGCTCTTTAGTGGCCAGATCTGGCTTCAGTCAGCGGGTGCCCCGTCACTGGGTGTCTCAGACCTCCAAGGAGGCCAGGTAAGCTCCTGCACTTTGTCAAAGCCAGCCCTGGAGACGTGTGTTGCACCGCCTGGCTCTGAGTGGATAAATATGGAAAGATGCCCACTGGGAGCCGTGCAGAGGATTATGCTAGGATTTACCCGATCCGCAAGCTGATAAGAAGCTCTCTGTGTTTTACACTGTAAACCTCTGATTGGGACACTCGTTGCTCAAAACCAAAAAAAAAAAAAGGCCCACGGCCTGTTTGATCAAAGGTTCTCCCAAGCACAAGTGCCGTATTTTACTGTCAGATGCTCTCCATTCATTTCAAGTGTGAAATCAACACTCTCAGCCTTTCCTAACCCCTCTCTGGCTAGAGAATGGAGAAAAGACAACCTCCGGGTCTGTTCAAAGGATGCATACAAGCTGCTTTCACCACCACTTTGGGCATTTAAGAGAGGAATTAAAACCTCTGTTACTTAAGGATGGAGGTAGAGGCAGTGTACTTGCAGAAACTAGTCTCCTGGCACAGTTGCAGTGCAGCAGGGGAAGCAGCCCCATAGGTGAGTGACTTTATACAGCTGCAGTGCAGTGGGACAGCTCTCCAGACACCAGTCCCCTTGCATAAATGCAGTGAGCAGGGCAGTGAGGCCCCAGCAGCTTTCCTTCTTCGTCCTCTTCATTATAAATGCTACTGTTCTCCTCTAGCCCACTCAAGCTGCCGGAAGTGGACGCAACGAACTTGGACCGAACAGCTCATTGCTGTTTTGGAGCCTTGTCCATGTACCATCGCGGAACTGGTGTGACGGCTATCACAGCTGATCTTCTCTCTGCCTTCCAGATTTACCCTCTATGCCGTGGACACCCGAGGGAGGCATTCAGAGCTGAGCACCGTCACCCTGAGAACAGCCTGCCCACTGGTGGATGACAGCAAGGCAGAAGGTAAGAGTTCAATCTCCTGATTCCCCTGCTTCCAGACCCCGGAGAGCTCTCCTGTTAATCACCCCCTGACCCTCCTTTTTCCCACTTCCCCTGGCCTCTGAGACACAGCTGATTGCCGTGCAGCCAATGATGTAGCGGGGGTGAGGAGAGAGAAAAGAAAAGGAACAACGGCAAGAGAAGGGGAGAGAGATACTGAAGGAGACATTAAAGGAGAATGAGGGCTTGTCTACACGAGGACACTTCGAAAGTTCATTGAAATTCAATATTAAAGTGGCCTAAATTCGATTTTGCTTAATTCATTTGAATGACAGCATCGACACAGGGATTTAATTTGGTTTAACTAATCCACTGTAAAAAATAATTTGGATTAGCTTTCTTGGGTGTCCCTGTGTAGACAAGCCCTGAGAGAGAAAGAACAAGGGGTGAAGCTGGAATAGCCAGACTGTTCTGAACAGCAGTAAGAGAATGAAGAGCCAAACAGGGACATGCAGGGTACATGCATGACCAAAAGCTCACAGTCTGTCTGATGAAAAAAGAAAAGGAGTACTTGTGGCACCTTAGAGACTAAGAAATTTATCTGAGCATAAGCTTTCGTGAGCTACAGCTCACTTCATTGGATGCAAGTGATGTCTGATGTGTGTGATCTGTTACTGCAGGGGTTTTCCACCTTTTTCCATTTGCGGACCCCTACAAAATTTTGACTAGAGATGCAGACCCCTTTGGAGCACACACCCAGAAAAATGAAAGTCGGGGGTAACTGCACCCCCCCCATAGGTGTGTCGCTTCTTTTGTGCTGCTGTAAGCTGAGCAGCTCTTTGATGCTTTCCCAGCGAATTGTGGGAGGACTTGGGGGATTGGTGGGAAAGCACTGGAGGGCTGGCAGCTCTCGAGGGGTTTAGCCGGGGTTGTTGCCGCAGAGTGGGCAGATTACGAGCCCGAGAGAAAGCAGCAGTTGAGCTCTACCCCAGGCAAGCCAGATCGCCTGCATTGAAAACACCAGCCAACTCACGCGCGAGGGCTCGGTATGGGGATGTTAGGGGCAACACCCAAGTAAGAGCCTGGGTTAAATCTGCAGTGAAGATGACTCTCATGGAGAGCTGAGCTCTTGAAAATCTGGCCCCTGGTGCCTAATGTTTGAGCAAGCAGTTCCCTCTACAGCGGTGCTTCCCAGCTCTGGGGTATAGGTGAGCACTACGGGCACTTTAGGCTTTTGTGCCTGGTATTCTGGCATCTCCTTCCCTCTGTGCATCACTATTTGCCAGCTCCCACTCAGCAGCTGCGGCACTTTGGCTGACTGGGACTGGACGCAGAGGTTTAGAGGATGCATCACTGAATGGGAGATGGCAGAGTTGAGGTTTCAAGCCCTGATCCTGCAAATGGTTCTGCAGGGGCAGA
Organism: Natator depressus; assembly: GCF_965152275.1. Taxonomy (NCBI): domain Eukaryota; kingdom Metazoa; phylum Chordata; order Testudines; family Cheloniidae; genus Natator; species Natator depressus. The sequence goes on along the minus strand of NC_134249.1, from coordinate 10,350,394 downwards.
CTCCCTGCACCCACTTGGAGTTGTTGAAGTCACTGGGTCTCTGTGGGGACTCTGGGTTCCAGCCATGTAGGACCTCAGTCTGGTTCAGCTGCCCAGATAGATGGCTGTGCTCTAAAGCCAACTTCCAAGCTGCTGTGGGTGAGGTGGCCACCCCAGTCCCACAACGTCAGCCCCACTGGCCGGTTTTCCCTTCCCGCACTCCCATTCCCTTGTAAACTCCTCCTTCCCCTGCTTCTTTGCAGAGCTAGCCGACAAAATCTACAACCTCTACAATGGCTATACCAGTGGGAAGGAGCAGCAGACAGCCTACAACACGCTGATGGAGGTCTCCACGTCCATGCTCTTCCGAGTCCAGCACCACTACAACTCGCACTACGAGAAGTTTGGAGACTTTGTCTGGCGCAGTGAGGATGAGCTGGGGCCCAGGTAGCTGTGCTTTCCCATAATCCTTTGTGGTTAGTCCATCCCACCCCATTAGACTGGCCTAGTGTCTTACACTGCTGAGTGCATCCTGTTTAGGTGGCCATTCAGATGACCCTGGTGATCCCCTAATACCAGAGAGGTAGCGTTTTGTAAACCTCACCAACCAGTCCCATCATCTGCCCTGGATTGGGACAAGGGAGTGCTGTAATTTAGGATTTAAGTGATTTGTAACAGTTGTTTGGGAGACCAGTCCTGGGAATAAAAGGCAGTGCTGCAAAGTAGGATCTGGGCCTAAGTGAACTGATAAAGCTGTGTGGACCCAGTGCTATACATTAGGACTGAGGTGAACTGCCAAGGCTGTTATAAATTAGCACTGATCCCCAGTCTTTTTTACATTGGAGAGTCTTCATGGCAGAGACTGTGACTCTTCCAGGATTCAAATGTGCCCTGATACTTTCAGCATTATCACAGTATACACTGATTCGATGAACGAATGAGTGTGGAAGTACAGAGAGTGATGCAAATTAGGACTGAGGTGCATTGTATCAGGTGTTTGGAGAGCTAAGGACTAGAATAATAAAGGGACAATTTACCCTAAGGATGTATCCAGGACTCTGCCTCAATCAGCACATCCTCTAACAGCTGTAGCATTGGTACGTAGAAAAAGTCCAGATGATGAAGGAGAGCAGCAGAGCACTGTACTGGGGCACTGGCAGAGGGAGCCTGTTTGGGATTTTGACAAATCAGCACTTTTTGACTGACAAACACATTTGTTGGAAAATCCCTCCCCAGCTCTGTGTCGTGTGTTCTTGAGAAGTTTACAGTGGATGTTCTACCACTTAGATCCTGCCCTATTGTTCTGAGATCTCCAGAGTGAAAGTGGCTGTCCCACGGCGATCGTCTTTGCTTGTGTTCTGGTTTTGAACAGCAGTAAAATTAACTGAGGCGACAGTGAATGCTGGAATTGCAGCTTCATCTAAACCATTAACCCAGCTGTGGCCCACCAGCCCACTACAGATGTGAAGGCTTAAACAGGCTCTTTCTCCCCCTTTATTTTGGAGGCACAAGGCATGAGGGCCTTATGTAGCTTTTGTTTAAGGGGCAGGGGAGAAGGTTCACATGCATAAACTGTCTTGACACCATGAGAGAGTGGAGATAAAACTTCCATTTGTTTACATGTCTCACAAACAGCAGATTTTTTTTTTTTTTTGAATCTGTAGTTCTACCCTTGTGATATCTCCTTAGGGTTTGGTGAATGAACTATCAGCATGTGATAGACTGTGACTTTGCAGCACAATATCTCCTAAACCCCTGCTGGTGAATTAATCCTCTCTCTCTCATCTGATTGATGGAGAGACAGACAGATGAGATGTATAGTCTGTCTGTCTGTCTAATCAGCCTAATGTGACATATTGATACGTTGCCCCTCACCATGGTTACTGGGCACTTTACAAGTTATAAATACTCTTAAAGATCTTAGATTTCTCTCCCTCCCTCCCACCTAAAATAATAACATGGCATTACAGTGGCCTCCCCAAATTCTAAACGCAGTGCACACTAAAACCATGCTGCAAACTGAAGCATGCCAGGCTATGGCAGAAAATGTATTTTACAAACCTGTGTTCCCTTTTCCTTAATTTCGTGCTAAGAGTGGGAATTAGCAGCTGGATAACTCTGAGATTGTGAAGAACAATGGTTCTAGCAGTAACAGCCCCCCACCCCAAATATTGTTTTGGGGTTTTTGCAAAAGTATATTACTGGTGAACATGCAGGTTCAGAGAGACTACAACTGTGGAATAGAGCATACATGGAGTATGCCATGTCAGAGTACTGGGAGAGTAAGCTGGGTTGTTTCCTGGACAAGGTGTCTTCTTACGACCTTTTTGCCACTGCTCATGAGCTGCTACCATAACTCCTCACAAAGAACATTCCGCAAGTGACATGAAGCTCCCTCAGGTTTCTAGATTCGGCCAGCATGCTTAGAGATGTTTCACAAATGCCATGCTGTCAGCAGTCTGTTTCAGAAATGACCTTTTCTCTGAGTGCTAGAAAGAAACAGAGAGAGAGAACTGGGAGGTACAGATGATGGGGGGAGCAATTAACCACAATAAACACATAATAACAATAGATTATACTTTTTTTTGCCCACCCTGCATATTGGGCACAAGCAGGGATCCACTCCTGACTCCATGCCACAATTTCTTGCAACAATTTACGACCCTCCTAGACATAAATCCAAGTTAGCCTGTGACTGGCCCTCCTTCAGAGGTGACCTTGATTGTAATTTTTTTGATAGCTCATTAACCTCTGATGTGCAGCCACTCTCTTCCCCTCTCCTTGATGGCACTGCAAGATGTTTGTCATTTTAAGTCGTCCCTCTCTGTACAAATCCATGGGGCCACTGGCTTTCTTTATGTTTCCCCGGTAACTGCATCTGTTACTTGGGCATCTCTGGAAGCTGAGTGACGATGCACCTATTTGAGGGCATTATCCAGCAGGAAAATACAAGCCAGGCAAACTTGTCTCTCCATGTCAAGCAAGGAGATTTGGAAAGTGCTCTCCAGCATGTCCTTGACACATCGTTATACAGAAAGCAATGTCTAGAGACATCCATGGATTCTGCAGTTGTCCTTCCACACAGAGGCAGGGATCTCCGGTTGAACTTTCAGCAGCCCCTCATGCATCTGAGTAACCAGCATCTCCTAGCCATGGGGAAGCTTCTAAAAATACCCCTGCCGCTTGCAAGCAGTTCTAGTCTCTTGACAAGAACGAACGTCTATCCTCCAGCCTCATTTCTCAGGTTGCTCTGGCAGCGATGGAGCCCCCGACAGCGGGAGAGGTGACTGAGGATTTCCCAAGGGAACATCTCGTAATGAGATTTTAACTGACAGGCTGTTCTCGTTCCCAGGAGGGCATTCATTTTCGTACCTTGAAATGTTTATCAGATGAGCCTCAGATCCACCGTAAATGTTCACTCATAAAACTTAGTGACAAGAGGGGAGTCTATTGCCTCTGTGTAATAAATACATCATGCTGGAGTCCTTGAGAGCCCAGTTTCCATGAAAGCCACAGGTTACTGCAAACAGCTGCTCGCGAGAAGACACACTGACAACCAGATGTCTCAAACAGAAGGTTTACATTAAGGAGACATTAAAAAACTTAGCTCATAGGTGGCCCTAGACCAGGACTTGCTGTGGTCAGGACTTGGCTCCTGGTTTGCTTCATCCTGCTAGTCTCCTCTAACAAACCCCATATAACCCCAACACACGCAAAAAGAGACGCTTTCTCCAAATTTACAGCAACACTTTGTTCCAACTAAAGAGAAGAATCTGTCTAGACCAATAAAGGCCTGATGCTACTATGCATTTGTTCAATCCTTCCCAGGCTTGTGTGGTGCAGGGACGGTGCTTTGTTATGTCACAGGCTCTTCTTTTAACAGCTGTCTGCATTTTTGGGGCGTTGTTGTGGCCATCGCAACAGTGTCTGACTCTCAGCGAGAGGTGGAGGAAATAGACATGGTTAAATTGTCCCCACCCCCGTGCTCATCAGGTCAGGATGTGACATCAGCATGGGGCTTTAAGCCCCTCCTTTTCTTAAAGCAAGTAACAGACCCCTGCTGACCGCAGCAGCAGGAGAAGATCCTTCTAAATGCAGGCGTCTCCACCAGCAGCTGCCTTACGGTAACAGGAGGGAATACGATGTACAGATGAGAGGCTGTGATAGCAGGGTTTGGAGTGCTGGACTCTCTATCCTCCCATCTGAGAGCCTGACAGACCTGGGTCAATTATCACTTGGGCGGAAAATCTGAATTTATAGCAAAGAAACCCCACAAGAGAACAAGACAACCAGGCACTGACCCTCTCCCCCACCTCCCGTCAGAGTCCTGGGGCGAGACCCTGCTCCACTCCAACACAGCTGTTGTTCCCTGTCTGCTCTGTAATCCTGCGTTGTACTTTCCTAGTGCCTTTCATCCTAGCATGTCAAAGTGCTTTGCAAGCAGCTAACTAGGCCCACGGCAGCCTTGGGAGCAAGGTGAGTATTGTATTCCCAATGCAGATGGGCAAACTGAGATGGAGAAGGGTGAAGTGACGCACCATATGGGGCACAACTGGCCCGGGGCAGAGCTGGAAGTAGCCAATGCAAGACACCCAGCTCTCCCAAGCTCCCTGGCAGCACAGGGAATAGAACCCAGGAGTCCAGGTCTGCTACTCTAACCACAGTATCACACTCCCTTATGACAGTGCCTTTATCCATGCATGAGCACTTCGAACGGCCCGAACAGTCACACCTTCCCATCTCTCTTCAGGCCCCAGTAACACGAGAGGGGAAAATGGCAGCAGGGGGCCATTACTTTTAATCCCTTCCATCATTTTTACCGCAGCATCGACCTCCTAAATCCTTCACTTTCACAGCAAACAAGATCAGTCCCAGGCTGGCACCAAGTTTAAACCAGCTGGCCGCAAAGTGCGCTATGGCAGGCGAGGTGGAGCGGGGATGACATCATGTGGGGATGGGGCGGGGAAGAAGCCGCTAAGCTTCGGTGGGTCAGGGGGCTTAGTGCAGCCAGTGTCAGCCCTGGCTGTAGCCAGCCCGGGAGTCTGACTTCTGCAGCCATCCCCTCCTGATCCTGCCCTTTCATAGGGGAATAAATGATTGTTTCTGGCAGCAACGGGGTAGCTCGGCATTAGGAAGATTTCATTTCCAGTCTTTGAAAAGGTGGTCGCTCTGGCCTGACATCCCCCCGCAGAGAGCACTTGGATGGTGGCCAGAATTTGATTGATGGCGTTAAATTGGCAGCCCAAGAACTGCTTCAGTAATTTATTACCCGGCCTTCACCAGCAGGCTTCTCTCTCTTTTTCTCTGCTCTCCCCTGGTCTCTTTCTCTCCTTCTTCCTTTTTTTTTTTTTAATAAAGAAAAGATGTCAGCCAAAAGTCTAACATTTAAGCATGACTTCATTAACCCTCTCAAACAAGTGAGCCACACCAGCTCCCCCCAAGAGAGCCAAGCAACCTGGCCATTGCTGAGGGGGTTTGTCATCAACCCGGGGATAGCAAAATCCAGGTATCCACTTCCCTCCTGATCCTCCACTCCAGCATGTTCCTCTGCCCCCTCCTTGGTTTCTCCTGCATATAGCTGTTGCCTCCTCTGCTTGTCCGTCGGAGCACTTTGCAGTTGGTGCATCCCCTGGGCCATTCCATCACCTGCTGCTTCCCATGGTTACACTCCCTAAGGCTCCCCAGCCATTGAGCAGAGCCAGACACCAACGAAGCAGCTGGAGTGAGACAGAAAGATGCAACCACATGTCTGCTGGAGAACAGAACAAACCCACCAGTTGTCCCCAGGAGATGATAGATAGAGGGAGTGGCGTGTGTTTGCCCTGTGCTGCCATAACAGCAATGGCCCAGGACAGGCTGGAGGAAGCAAGCTGTGTGAGGGAGTTTTCAGTGGTGTCTAAAGGTAAAGGGATGGAGAGGGGGAAAGAGAGAGGAGGGGACGTAGGAAACTATAGAAGGGACAAGAAGGAAATGGAAAGGGAGAGATAAGCAGATGGCACAGAAGAGGGAGAGAAAAGACGAGGGAAGCAAACACAGGGTATAGGAGATGGAATGGAGGAGAGATGGGACAGAAGGCACATTTAGGCATGTCCTGGAGATCTAGGCCTTCATCTGAAGCATCTGGCATAGGCTAGGGGCAGGATATTGGACTTGATGGACCATTGGTCTGAATCCATCCTTGGAGATCTGGGGTTATGAAGCTCAAGGCATGACCCTATTTGCACCCATTTTGATGCAGGGCATGATATTCATGCATTGTGCACTGCCCTAGAGCAAGTGGAGGGGACTCACTAGTGGGTAAATGCAGCTTCCCTTTACTGTAGCACGTAAGGGACAAACTCCCAGCTATTCCTGCCCATCCACACATCCGTCTCCTGTTTGCCTTCTCAGCAATAGAGTATAGCATCCACTCCAGCAGGCAGTCCCAAGGCGAGCAGAATAACCCAGGTCGTTCCATTTGCAACTTCAGCCCAGAGTTGGACCACCCCCTCTTCCCGAATCACCCAACGGGCAGAGAACACCACACAATATTACTGATACCAAGATAGCTATGACACCTCCCTCACACACTCTGTCCTAACTCACGCCAAACACCAGCTGTCTCCAGAGCAAGCCCAGTGTAGGTATCAGAGTGTTGATTCACCCTGCTTCTTAGGGTCTGTCTACACTGCAGTCAGAGGTGTGACTGCAGCACATGTAGACGTAAGTGAGCTAGCTAGTTTGAATAACGCTAGTAATGAATCCACAGCACCAGGAGCTGTACAAACCTCTAGAAGCTGAACAGATTTAGACTGCAAATAAGGCATACATTTTTAAAAGTGTGAGTGCAATTAACCCAGGGTCGTGATGGATTCTCCACCACAACCATTTTTAAATTAAGACTGGATGTTTTTCTACAAGATCTGTTCCAGGAATTAATTTGGAGAATCTCTATGGCCTGTGCTATACAGGCGGTCAAACTAGATATCAAGTGGCCTTGGAATCTATGAATCTGTGTAGTCCAGTGGCTAGCCCATGCTGCCATGACTTCACTGCTATAGGTGTTTGAGCTAGCTAGATCAAAGCTAGCTTCGGTCATACCTCTGATTGCAGTGTAGACATACCTTCAATCTTCCAAACAAGAAAGTGTTTCCAGATGTGTGCTCAAAATAGGTTGGTCTTTTCTTTCTTTAACTACCTTCCTGTTTTCTTTCCTTTCATTCAGACAGACTGGGTAGTTCCCACCCATATAAGCCTTTCCATTCTTTGGCAAGATTTGACCTTTGAAGCAAACACCCGACACATGGTCCCCTCTCCGAACACACTGTAAAGGGTTCATGAATGTTAATAGATCTTGTCTCCCTAAACTCGACAGGGAGAGCTCACAACTCGGGGCCCAGCTCACAACCCAGCTGGCTTGACTTTGAGAGAAGCTCAGTGGGAATGTCGTTAGCATGAACTGGAAATGGCCATTGCTGTCTGACTGGAGCTGGTGAAAACACAGAAAGATGGTTTCACAAATAATGTTGAAATTTCAAAGTTGTTTTCATTCTATTGAACTAGGCCCACTTTTCTTCATTTCTTTTTAAAAATTGTATTTTTTTACTGTCATAAAAAATTCAAAAAGTATTTTCACTATTTTTTGACAACTATTTTGGGGGGAAATTAGCCCCCAGAAAGAATGAAAAATGACAAAATTTGGACAGTGTTGAGAAGGGTTCATGAACATTTTTGTTCCTCCCCCCAAGAAAAAAGGTTGTTTTCTGACGAAAACTCGTCATTCAAAAATGTGTAACTCATTTTATATCTACCCGTTCCCGTCTACATTTAGTAATAGCAGGCATGTCCCGATGCTTTGCTGCAGACACAATGTTCAGAAGCACTGGACTCTTTTAGACATGAGTCTAAATCCTATGCTTGCTTACACCCAGTGCAATCCACATCGAAGTTAATGAACTCTACGCAGTGAAAGTCAGTGCAGAATATGACTCCTTGGTGTGCATTGCTTTAGCTATGGCATCCTCACTGAAAATATCAACTTCCATAATGGGAAACCTCCAAAGTATTTCCCATTTTAACAATCTCTGGCAAGGATTGGGGTGGGGCGGGGCGGGTGGTATGTTATTGGTGAAGTTATGCATCTTGGATTTCAGGGCGAGGGAGTACCTCTCTGGTAGGGTGGTGGCTACTTAATGGAATTGTGTTAGCGGGAGTTGGAAGGTGTTGGTCAAAGCTCAAGCCATCACATCGAATGTATGTGCCTCCCCAGAAACAGAGAGTCATACCTGGTTGTGGAGGCTTGATTGGCCTCCAGTCATTGCTGTTTTGGCTTGTCGCTCTGTCACGCACTTCTGTCTGTATCGCACTCTTTTGTGACTCACTGTGAATTCTTACTTGAAATCTCAATTAGTGAGATGCCTCGGAGAGAGCAGCCGCATCAGAAAATAGCCATGCTCCCTCCCAAAGAATCGGGGGCTGAAGCACCAGAAAGCTTTCATAATCAAATAATCCCCATGTTTATACCTAGCTGACTGAGAGCGCTGCCCCTGACATGTCATTATTGGGAATTGACATTCCTTCGGTAACTGTAACAAACCCCAAGCCTAATTCCAGAGCTTTGCTGCGGCACCAGCGGGAGAGGGAATAATCTGTGATCTTGAGACTTTCAAACCACTCAAATAAACCCTCTTTCCCCACTTTTGATTTAGCACTTTGCAGGCTCTCACTAGGGGAGGGTTGGCCTGTAACTACTTAATTTTGTTTTGTCTTTTGGGTTTGTTGCACGTTTCCTTCTCTGCTGTTACAGAGTTGGGTTCTTCCTAGCCCATTCCCCCTCTGAAGACTTGACAAATTGCAGAGAGGGCGGCTGTGTGCTTGGGTTCCTCCCTGGGGTGAGGCATGAGTGGGGGGAGGCAGGTATTCTGGAGAAGTCCAGATAAGTAAGGGAAGGAGAGGGCAAGGTATTCCCATTTGGCTTGTCACTTCTCCAGTGGCTTCCTGTAGCAGTGAGTTTGAGGGTTGTGCCATGGTGATAGATAGATGGCTAAAGGGATGGATAGGTGGATGATGGTCTTCTGCAGTTTCCACGATATGCTATGCATCCGATGAAGTGAGCTGTAGCTCACGAAAGCTCATGCTCAAATAAACTGGTTAGTCTCTAAGGTGCCACAAGTACTCCTTTTCTTTTTTCTTTTTACGAATTCTTTTTACGAATACAGACTAACACGGCTGTTACTCTGAAACCAGGTGGATGATGGTGGATGACTTATGATGAGAGGTTGAGGGAACTGGGATTGCTTAGTCTGTGGAAGAGAAGAACGAGGGGGGATTTGGTAGCAGCCTTCAACTACCTGAAAGGGGGTTTCAAAGAGGATGGATCTAGACTGTTCTCAGTGGTACCAGATGACAGAACGAGGAGTAATGGTCTCAAGTTGCAGTGGGGGAGGTTTAGGTTGGATGTTAGGAAAAACTTTTTCACTAGGAGGGTGGTGAAACACTGGAATGCGTTACCTAGGGAGGTGGTGGAATCTCCTTCCTTAGAAGTTTTTAAGGTCAGGCCTGACAAAGCCCTGGCTGGGATGATTTAGTTGGGGATTGGTCCTGCTTTGAGCCGGGGGTTAAACTAGATGACCTCCTGAGGTCCCTTCCAACGCTGATATTCTATGAGTCCATGTTTCATCGGCTTCTTAAGAATCGTGATCAACTTGTTACTTCACTGGAGTTGCACCAGTGTAACTGAGAGGCAAATTTGGCCCCTGGGTTCGGGGAGGAAGCCCAGCTTCCAACAGGATGTTTGCTTCTCTCTCTCTTTCAGCCAACTGAGAAATAAAAAAAGAAGGGAGCATACATTAAACTCTGGAGTCTCCAGGGAGTTATTGAAGGAACAGTTTTGGTTCAGGAATGTATTGCCAAATCAGTCATATATATCTATTTTACTCTAATTGCCAAAGATTCCGGTAAGGGTTGCTTTACTTGAGCTGCTCATACCACCCAAGCCCTAGCCCCAGCGGGAGTTTGCCAGTTTTGAAGCCATAGGGCAGGGCTCTGGAAACTTTCTGTGATGTGGCAGTATTACTGAAGAGGCTGTTACTGCCTAGAGGGCAGCCTAGGTGAGATGACCCAATGCAGTTGAGAGACATGATGAATTATATTCCCAACTTTTTATCTAGAGCAGGTCACTAAACCTCCTTGTGCCTCAGTTTTCACATCTGTACACTGGGAATAATAGTATAGCTGCCATAACCCTTAATTCATTGTCATAGAATCATAGGACTGGAAGGGACCTCAAGAGGTCATCTAGTCCAGTGCCCTGCACTCATGGCAGGACTAAGTATTATCTATTCCATCCCTGACAGGTGTTTGTCTAACCTGTTCTTAAAAATCTCCAATGATGGAGATTCCACAACCTCCTTAGGCAATTTATTCCAGTGCTTAACCACCCTGACAGGAAGTTTTTCGTAATATCCAACCTAACTCTTCCCTTGCTGCAATTTAAGCTCATTGCTTCTTGTCCTATCCTCTGTATCATCTGTAAAGCATTTTGAGATCCTTGCATAGCAGGTGCTATAGACATTTAATTACAGTAAAAGCTGTGTTATCCAGCCCTGTACCAATCGGAAAGCTTTATAAACCGGCATTTCTAATCTTCAGAGAAAGTCCGGTGTATAGTCCAGTTGGCGAGGGGCCGCGGTTCCCAGCCAATGGGAGCTGCGGAGTCAGCGCTCGGGGCAGGGAGGGGGCAATGCACAGAGCCTCCTAGCCTCGCCTCCACCTAGGAACAGCAGGGATAGGTCACGGCTTGCGGGGAGCTGCTCAAGGTGAGCGCCCCCCTGGATCTGGCACCCTGAAACTTCTCCCGTGCCCTAACCCGCTCCTGCACCCCCTCCTACATCCAAACTCCCTCCCTCTTAGTTAACCTGAATTTTTCTTTTACCAGCACCCCCCCCATTTCCCAACATGCCAGACAAAAAAAGCTTTTACTGTAATTAGGAATCAGAAGACAGACTCTGTCAATCTATCTGCTGGCAACTGTTAACAGAACTGTTTTGTGTATGTGACAGGACAAACTACCAGCAGAACCTAGGAGCCCTGGCTAGAGCTAAGCGAATAATTGTTTTGGGTTTTTTGGTGGTGGCCGAACCAAAATTGATATTTTTTTTCTTGCCGGAATAAAAAAACGAAAAAAATTTCAGTCTGGTCGAACAAAATGTTTTGGATGTTGAATCAAAACAACATCTTGAAACAAGTTGTCTGTTCGAATTGACATTTTCTAAACAGAATGTCAGTTCCAAGGGATTCTAACAGCTCATTTTGTAACAGCTCATGTTGAAAATGCCAAAACAAACCATTTCAACATTTAAAAAAAGATCTTTTTTGTTTGATTGGTTGGTTGGTTGGTTGGTTTTTGGTGGGAGGGGTATGCACAACTATTGGCTAAATTCAACCTGAAAAATGAATTTTTCGGCAAATTTACTATTCCCCAAAACAATGTCACCCACCTCTAGTCCTGGCTCCTAGCTCCCTGGTCTAACTGCTTCCACCTTCTTGCTATGTCTCCGTCTCCTATTCTCCATTCCAGGAAAGCTCACCTGATCTTAAGGAGGTTGGAGAAAGTTAGCAGCCACTGTTCGACCCTGCTCCGCAGTGCCTATATCCAGAGCCGCACTGACACCATGCCGTACCTGTTCTGCCGCAGCGAAGAGGTCCGGCCAGCCGGCATGGTCTGGTACAACATCCTAAAGGACACCAAAGTGACGTGCGAGGAGAAGATGGTCTCCATGCTGCGCAACATGTACGGGGAATCCAAGGGGCGGTGAGGGACGATGTTGGCCTGGAGCTGTGGAAGGGAACTCCGAGGAGTCATGGACGTGTGATAACCTGAGTAGCTGGTGGGCTTAGGGGAAGGGTGACATTCGGATGGAGGGGACAGCGAGGCCAAACTGGACTTTTTGACACGGGTGGTGGAGAAACAAGAAATCAGCCAGTTGGACTTTGATTTCCCTTTTTATTTTATTTTTTAAAATGAAAATGCCTAATTTGACTCAGTAGCACCGTCTCTCCTTTTTAATCTTTTCTTACCGAATTTCCTGGACTACGCACTCCAAATCTGAGAGGAGGAGAAATCCAAAAGAGCCAGGTCAGGGCACAGGAGAGCTAGCTGCGCCCTCCCCTGCTAGCCTTGGAAGCGGACGAGGTGGGAAAGGGGGCCCGCTGCCTTAGAGTGTCAAGGAGCCAAGGCGAAGCGTCTCAGTTCTGGGAGGCGACACCGGGAGCTGGAGGCACCATCCTGAAACTGAAGATCGTGGAGATTAACGCCAGCCGGGCAGGTGCAAAGACATTGCAGGCAAACTGGGGGTTTTTTAACACTCTGAGTTTGCAGAACTGCTGCTTGTGGACTCTTCATTTGCAGGGCTCCTGACAGGTTGTTCTGTGCATTAAAGATTCATATGAAGTCCACTTTACCCGTCTGCTGGGTATTTTTTGCCAACACACGTCTCTGCCATGGCCTTTTTGCAGGGTCTTTTTGCAGAACGACCTGGGGAGGAAACGAGTCTCTTCAGAGCTCGGGTAAAAGAAATGTGAGTGTCGGGTACAGGATTAAGAGAAGAATCCCAGTATGTGGAACAATAAGACACTTCTCAGTGCTGGATTGGGGTAGGGGTGATGGGAGCTGAGCATTTAAAGAGGGTGGGGAGGGCCTCTTTTTGTCTGCAGACTCCTTCTATAAAGCCAGATAGCTCTTTGTTCTCAGCTCCTGTTGTTGTAAGAGTTCTGTGCTCGTGGGAAAACCCTATAAGGGAGCCAAGGGCTAGATAGACATGGAGACTCTATCATCTTTTAGCATCTGAGATGGATAAGGTTGGCACTCGCTGATGGAGCAAGGTGGGAGGCTGAGGATAGAGGAACCCGATCCAGAGCCCAGTGAAGTAAGTGGGAGCCTTTCCATTGACTTCAGTGGTGCCAGTGAATTCTTCTTTCAGTCCAGAAGAGGAGTTTGGTCTGGGCCTGAGTTGGTATCTGCTGAAGAAGCAACTCAAGCAGGCCCAAGACTGAATGGAGACAGGTTGGAATTTCTCATTTGTGAGGTCCCACAGGGTTCATTGCAGAGCAGATGGGGGCTGACCAGTCCTCTTGCCTTAAAGAAAGAGAGGGTGGGGGAAGGATAATTGATAACACAAAGGAAGAACACCCCTTCTTCTCAGCTCTTCTGGGGCTGTGAAAACACTATGTGTTTGTACAGCACCTAACACCAATGTGGCCCAGTCCCTCCTGGGGCCTCCAGATGCTACCAACAGACAAACAATAAATAATAGCAATAACCTTCAGAGAGTCATCTGTGGTAAGCTCCCCCAGCAGCCCTCCCGGCTCCCCTGAGTCCAGACCCAAATTTGCTTAGATACAGACCTGTAGCACCTTGGAGTTCAGGTCCTGCCTGCTGCTGTGCTGATGAAGGGTTAATCCCATGGCACCTAAAACACCCTACACTGTGATCTTCCTTCTCCCTCCCGTTGGGCCGTGCTCCTGCTTTGCATGCCGTTAGGCCTCAGGAGATTGTGAGTTACCGGTCCCCATTAGTCAACCATCCCCTTTGCCGTTGGTGGGGCCACATTGAGAGAATGCGAGAAGAGATGAAAAGGCCAGAGAGCCTCTTCCCCCCGCACCTCCCGTGCCCATGCATAGGGGCCAGCCCCAATATGCAGGCCCTGTCCAGTCCGAGTGCATCCAGGGACAGAAACCGCCTCTTTTTCAGAAATGCCGAGACCGTGCAAGCTTCCGCTGACTTCGCGAGGCAGTTCAGTACCTCCTGAAATCAGGCTAAAGCTGAGGAGGCAGCGTGCATCCACACTGGGGGGAGGGAGCACGGGGAGGGGGTGATTTCCAGCACGTATCCCTGCTAGCTTTGACCAAGGTAGCACACTGAAAAGCACAGCATCACCACCACAGTGCAGGCAGCTGCACTGGCTACTCACCCAGGTACGTACCTAGGGGCTCGGGCCGGATGGTACTTGGGCAGCTAGTTCATGCTGCCGCAGCTACGTTGCAATTTTTAGTGGTCTAGATTGATTGGAGCTAACGGCGGGTACATCAAAGTTACCTCCAGCTGCAGCAGAGACGTGCCGGGAGAGGGCTGCGAGGTTGTCCTGGCCAGCCACACGCCCCAGAGCGGGCACTTGACAAGGAGCACACTGCAGCCTCTCCAGTGACGCTGCAGCGGGCACACTGGTTTGTACTGGCCAGCGGGAATTCTGGTTGCATCTCAGCGGCTCCTCGTGCAGGCAAGCCCTTGGGACCCTTTCCAGCTCCTGAGCCTGCCAGGGATGCCAGCCAGGATTGAATTGCTCGTACAGCTCCTTTTAAATATACACCCCTTGTTCCGACCCTATAGGGTAGCAGGCGGCTCAGCTGCCCCGGGCATCACATGTTCATTCTGGACATGGGAGACAAGGTGCAGGAACTATTTGTTGCAATCTGCTATTGTAACACAAACAAACTTTGAAGTGCACATGAGGGCCTGTTTGATGCCCTGGCTGGTGTTTTGGCACCGCACTGCTGTGCTGTGTTCCGATTGCGTGTGCTGCCATGAAAAATACCAGCCGTGGCCGTGAGGGAAATCTGTTGGCAGCCCTAGCGCCCAGCTGGCTGGGCCAGAGTCTTCCCATCCTTACACCTGGGTAACCCCATCAGCTTGTCTTGACTGTGCCTGGTTTACAAGGGGGTGAGCGAGAGGTGAATGGGGACCCCCTGATTCACGTGTGATAGCATGTGACAGCTCGGGGGGGGGGCGTGCCTGGCATGTGCATGACCAGCAAGTGTACGTGCAGGGGGTGTATAACCTGGGCTGTATTGCTGACACGGTGTGGCTGTGTCTCATCATGCGAGCTGGGTGAGCCGGGAGGCGTTGGAGGTTTTACAAATTTCATTCACTTTTTTTTTTTTAGGTGCACAGGGGTTTGGACCATTTCCTGTCCCTTCCCCATACTCGACACACACAATTTTGCTTGGTTTTTCAAGGAGGAGTCATTTCTTGCTTTAAAAAAAAAAACGGGCTTAAAACCGACCTGCAAGTGCCAAGGGGGAGAGGAAATCTGTGGATTAACGGTGGGAAGGAGGCAGTGTTGGCTGTGGACAAATCAAATGCTTTGTCTGTAATCCTAGAAAAGTTGGTAGATACCAGCGACAGCATAGGGCTACTGCTAGACAGATGGGCTCTCTAGCTAGAGCTGCATGTCCTATGAATTAGGATCTAAGACTCACTCCAAAAGCTGGGCTGGCTTGAGTGGGTGAGTCAGGGCACATTTGGTCATGACAACTTTTTGCACACGTTTTGCTTCTGATTGTGCCATTTGCACGTGCCTTCAATGTAGGGTTCAAGTCATGGCAGGAGGTAAAGAGTGCACAGTGCCCATCGAAAGCCAATCTTCAGTTACAACAGCACTGAGGCTGCTCAGACTTACACAGCAAGCAGAATAAACGGTGCACAAAGATGGCGTAAAGTCACCTTAACTCCCAGCCCTCCGTAGCCCAAGCGTCAGGACAGAGTAACTGAGAATCAGGCCCAGGGGGCGTAGTGTCTTTTCATGTGTGGTGGTGTATGAAACACACATGTACATCGTCGGATCTGGGTGTATGAGCACAGCAGGTTTGTGAGTATAGTACACTGCAGCGTGTAGATGTGTCGTGTGGGCCAGATTCTCAGCTGGTGCTTCAGCAGTGAAGGACAGGGAACAGACTGTTGGGAATCATTAGCAAAGGGATAGATAATAAGACAGAAAATATCATAATGCCGCTATGTCAGGGGTGGGCAAACTTTTTGGCCCGAGGGCCACATCGGGGTGCGAAACTGTATGGAGGGCCGGGTAGGGAAGGCTGTGCCTCCCCAAACAGCTTGGCCCCTGCCCCCTATCCGCCCCCTCCCACTTCCCGCCCCCTGACTGCCCCCCTCAGAACCCCCGACCCATCCAACCCCCCTGCTCCTTGTCCCCTGACCGCCCCCTCCCAGGACCCCCCACCCCAACCCCCCCCAGAGAGCCCACCCCCTATCCAATCCCCCTGCTCCCTGGCCCCTGACTGCCCCCTGGCCCCTATCCACCCCCCCAACCCCCTGACGGCCCACTGGGACTCCCACGCCCTATCCAACCCCCCCCATTCCCCATCCCCGACCGCCCCAGAACCTCTGCCCCCATCCAACCGCTCCCTGTCCCCTGACTGCCCCCCAGGATCCTCTGCCCAACCCCTGCACCGCCCTGCGCGCCACCGCCACCCCCTTACCATGCCACTCAGAGCGGCAAGAGCTCGCAGCCCACTGCCAGCATGGCTGCAGGGGAACAGCAGGGGAGGGGCCGGGGTCTAGCCTCCCAGGCCAGGAGCTCAAGGGCCTGGCAGGACGATCCCACGAGCCAGATGTGGCCCACGGGCCGTAGTTTGCCCACCTCTACTCTATGTAAATCCATGGTACACCCACATCTTGAATACTGCATGCAGATGTGGTCGCCCCATCTCAAAAAAGATATCATGGAATTGGAAAAGGTTCAGGAAAGGGCAACAAAAATTACTAGATATATGGAATGGCTTCCGTGTGAGGAGAGATTAAGAAGACTGGGATTTTTCAGGTTGAAAAAGAGACTGGGGGAATATGATAAGGGGGGATATGCTAGAGGTCTATAAAATCATGACTGACGTGGAGAAAGTAAATAAGGAAGTTTTATTTACTCTTCATAACACAAGAACGGGCGGGGGGGGGTCACCCAATGAAATGAATAGGCAGCAGGATTAAAATAAAAGGGCGTATTTCTTCACACAACACAGTCAACCTGTGAAACTCTTTGCCTGAGGATGTTGTGAAGGCCAAGATTATAAAAAAAGAACTAGATAAGCTCATGGAGGACACGTCCATCAATAGCTATTAGCCAGGATGGGCAAGGATGGTGTCCCTAGCCTCTGTTTGCCAGATGCTGGGAATGGGCGACAGAAGATGGATCACTGTTCATTCCCTCTGAAGCACCTGGCATTGGCCACAGTCAGAAGACAGGATACTGGGCCAGATGGACCACTGGTCTGATCTGATTGGCTGTTCTTATGAACAACTTTGATTTACCCCAGCAGAGACTCTGGCCCCATATGTCTGTGTTTATGTGCCCAGCAGGGCTGTGTGTGTATGTATCGCTGGTGATAGAAACAAAGGAAGGGAGGCTGCACACTTTGACAGCATATTCAGCTGTGATGCAATGTGCATAGCCCTCAAGATCAAAGCTAGTTAAAAGCAGTGAGCCATGGTGAGTGCTGTGATGGTACCCAAGAGTTAGGTGCCCGAGCCAAACAAAACCCTGGAATGATTTGAGGTGGCAAATAAAACATCTCACAACTGAAAGGAAGCTTCTGGATTTCCTCACTGGAAACTTTGGATGATGTTATGCGCAGGCTTTCAAGCCAATCTGTTACACTTTCCTGTCCCACAAGAGCTGACAGGTCGTAGCATATGTACAAAAGTGTTCCCTGCCTACCAGGCTGCCCCCCTGCCTGAGCATTTATAAACGCCTTCTCTCTGCAGGTTACAGACTTTCCTTAGAGGAAACCTTATCCTAACTCCTCCCCCTTGCACAACACCCCTCTCTTCCCCCTAAAGAACCCCCACCTCCTGCAGCGCCTTCAGGAAACTCACTGGCCAAGTCTCCTACTTCTCCAAGTCACTGCTTTGTCTTCAGCATGAACTGCTCATCTGTTTAGGGGGGGTGGAGGGATGTTGGCAAGGATGTAAGGACACTGGAATCGATGCTGGGAATTGGAGGTGAAGACAAGGGGGTTGACTCATGGAAGGAGGATGGGAAGAGGGGAATGGATCATTTTTAACTTAAAACAGCCGTATAAGCATGTAGCTACCAAGCCACATAGCTTACATCACATGGAGCTCCTCGTACATTGCATCCATATCTCCCAACCTTGGTGTGGCTTTGTTTGGGATTGGAAGTTCATTGGGGACTATTTTCCTCTGTGTTGGGAACATGCCTAATAGATGGTGGCCTACACTACTACAATGTAAATAATAAATAGCAGTGCAATTTTTGTCATGCCAACAATGCCCTTTTCCACCTGGGCTGGCTAAGCCTTGCATTTCTTGTGATGGGTGGAAAGGGTGAACAGGAAGGAGTTCTTAGGAGGGAGCATTTCAGAAGGGCTCAGCGCGATGGGTGCGCATTGGGTGCTGAGCTCACTTGGAAATCTGCACGCATGTCAAACAAGCTGGGGTAACTGTTTTAGGAGCCAAGTCCCACTGATTTGCAATAGGACCTAGGCTCCTAAAGCACTTGGGTGCTTTTGAACTTTGTACTCTATGCCTACTCAGTTTCATCTGTGAAAAGGTGATAATGAAGGTTAAAGCTGACGATAAAGGGCCTGATTCTTGTCTCACACATAGGTGTAAATCAGAAGTAATATGACCTGTACCACCCTGCTCTCCTATAGGGTGTTTCATCCACACAGCTCACAGTGCATTACAAAGGAAGTAAGCATCGTTAGCCCCCATTTTACAGAGGGGGAAACTGAGACACAGAAAGGCAAAGTGACTTGCCCACAGTCACACAGCTAGGCTCAGAACCTCAGTGAATTTCTCATGCAGGGCTGGAAAGGGAGGAGTGAAAATTAATTGGAGGAGAAAAGAATGAACACAGCAGGCAGGTTATGTGCATGGAACTAGAATTGGTGGGTGCCAGGGATCCAGAATGACAACGAGCAGCCCACTCTGGCCATACCAGACGCTCCTGATGTTGCAAATCCCATCGCATCTCTCAGTGCACTCCAAGCAGTGCCCTCACCAATGTTCAGGTGACTAATTTGAGCCATTCATTGGGGATTATTTCTTAAGCCACTTGCATTTTCTAAAATTAAAATAAAATAGCCCAACCCACCTTTCCCATCCTAAATCCAGGGCACATAGTGGGGAGGGTTCTTCTGGCTGGGCTCGTCCAAGGAGCTGTAAGGGAGCTAAACACCAAGCGCTCACTGAGATTCAATTTAGTGGGGCCATGGCTTCACCAAATCGTGTGATTGGCACCTGGATCAGCCTAGCTGGGTGTGAGCAGTCACCTTGCAAATCTCTACCTGCATCAATGACCCATGGGGGGCACTAAGACATCTGGCATCATAATCCCATAGTTCTTTGCGCTGCCATCGGCAGAGTCGCACTCTAATTCTTTCCCCGTGACTTGTGGGAGAAGTTGTCTGTCCTTCTGGGCACATGCAGGGAATTGTGGGAAGGGACTGGAGTGGTTTCGCCTGCCTCCTCACTGCAAAGTGGGTGGGTTGATAGGTGCTGGAACTAGAGGTACTGGGGGTACTGATGCACCCCTGGCTTGAAGTGGTTTCTATTATATCCAGGGCTTACAGTTTGGTTCAATGGCTCTCAGCACCCCCACTATAAAAAATGTTCCAGCCCCCCAGGTGAAAGACGAACATGGATTCTAACCTGAGTTTAAAGCACCAGCAACTTCAGGTGAGATGGTTGTGAGAGTGCATTGGGGCAGGGCAGAAAGATTAGGGGCAGCAATGTAAAAGCCCAAATTTACTCTGCACTGTAGATATACACTGGGAGCTGGGAGAATACATTAGTAAGTTTGAAAATCCAGGCTAAGATAACCTTGCGACCTTCCTGAAACTCCCTTTTGGGTCAGGACCCCCCAATTTGAGAAACACTGGTCTGCCCCGTGAAATCTGTATAGTACAAGGTAAAAGCACACAAAAGACGAGATTCACAGCGGGAGACCAGTTTTCACAGTCCGTGACGTGTTTTTCATGGCCGTGAATTTGGTAGGGCCCTAGCTTTGGGCACCGTCCATGGCTCTCCTGCCACTCTATGTCTTTGCCCAATCATACCCCTGCCATGGCTATGCCGGCTCCGTACGTTTGTTACTGTCTCTGTACCTTGCCCTCTTTCAGATTCCACGCATACCACATTGGATGCCTGGGCAACTGTAAAAGATTTGAACTGGTTCTGCTCTTTTTTATGCCAGGGAGGTCACATGAAATAAGTGAACCTGCCTTCACACTGCCTGAATAATGTGCTCCCAGTTTCTTCATCAAACAGAGATACCATTTTACACCAGGAGATATTTTCCCAGACATCACAACCGTAACTCTGGTCTAGCCCTGGGGGCTTTTATTTTTATCTTCCAGGGCTGCCCCCAACCTCTCTACTTCAACCACCCCCTGGGAGCATTGGAGACATATCCAGGGCATTGCAGGAAACTTTCAGTGCTATTCAAAAAAACCAAACACCTTGCCAATGATTTGCATTATAATTCCAAAAAGTTTTTATGGTTTTCCAGATTTTTTTTATTGTTTTTAATGATCCGGCTCTGACGTAGCTGCCGCCAATCTGACCCTCTGGCTCTGTTCTTTTTTAATGATATAGCATAGAAGGTGCGGCCTACATAAAGGCCACTGGGATGAGTAAAAGGGAAGGGTGAGGCTGAAAGATAAAATGCCACGTCTTTGCTTCACAGTAAACAGCAACTGTTGTCAAAAAAAGGGGGGGGGGGCAAAGGAGCGCTGATCAGGACTTTGTCAAAGGGCATTCCACACAAGACACAGTGTGAACATAGCACTGTATCTAAGGCCCGTCTACGTGAAAAAAGTTAGGTCTACCCAGCTACTTTGCTCAGGTTCCCACTTGCAAAATAACCCCAAGCCCTGGCTCAGACCAATTGCGCCTAGACGTTTGCATGTCAAGTGTAGACGAGTCCTAAGGGGAAATTGCTAGGAGCCACTGGTCTGAGCCAGGGCTTGGGGTTTTTTTGCAAGTGGGAACCTGGCAATGTATGGCAAACAGGGGCCTGGCTGGTCCAGCGCCCTGTCTCCTTGTCTTATCTGTGGCTGCTTTAGCAGTGGGAATTTTCTCATTAACCTTGTACTGGCTTTCAAGGAATCTCCTGACCTGAGGCTCTTACATCAACAGCCTGGTGGGCTGGGTGGGGTCTGCTCTAGGTCTGCTCCTAATGTATTGCTGGAACACAGGCACAAATGTGGGCATACACAGCTACCGAACTCCCTTTGGGTTCCTTGGAAGTCCCAGCCCGTGTTTCTGTCTCAGGCGCTCCCCACCTGTCGCCACAGTGTGACAATGAGCAGCAGAACCAAAGCTAGAGATGATGACGTCTATGCTCATGTGGTGGTGCACAGCAGGGTGCCCAGATAGCAAGTGTGAAAGATGGGGACACTTTTTTGGGGGGAGGGAGGGGGTTAGTTGTGTATATAAGACAAAGCCCCTAATATTGGGACAGTCCCAATAACAGCGAGACATCTGGTCAACCTAGTGCAGGGCAAAGCCTGTGCATCATTTAAGCCCTAGCTCAAGGCCTTCTGCCTGGGGTAAATGTCACCCATAGAGAAAAAAGTATCATCTAACACAAATTCTTTCACCCATGGATTTCAAAGGCAGCCAGTGTCATTATCCCCATTTTACAGATGAGGAAACTGAGGCATGGGGAGGCGTAGCAACATGCCAAAACCTACAATTAAAGACAGGAGTGGAACCCAGGTCTCCTGATTCCCAGGCTAGTTAGTATAGCTACTGCACAAAACAGCCCCCTATTGTTATACTGGGGGGGGGGGGGGCTGCATAAGTGGGTCCCATCCTGAAGTCATTTACCCAGGCCAAATGCTTGGATTCTGCCGAGGGTCAGGCCCCTGAGTACAACTTCCCTGTAGGCTGGACTGCAGCTCACCCGCTGGCTTGCTTTCTCAGGCAAGCACATCACTGCCAGAGCTGTCCCTTGGGTAGGGCGCATCAGGGCGACCGTTCCGGGCCCCGTGCTTTGGGGGGAACCCACGGGCCAGTGCGATTGGCAGGCGTGGTCGGTCCCAGAAGAGACGAATCCGTCACTCCCCCCCCCCCGACCCCTGTTCCCCCCGCGGGCAGGTGCAATTGGCCAGCGCAGTCAGTCCCGGATGAGACGGAGCTGTCACTTCCTCCCCGGGCCGTGTCCCCCCCAGAGACAGCCCTGGTGATTGCTCAGCCTTATGGTGGGGGCCCAAGCACTAAGTGCTGGCCAACCTCTGCTCTCCTCGAAGTCAAAGCTAAAAGCCTCCCGTTGACTTCAATGGGAGCAAAGTTAGGCCAAACGCTGAGCACTTTTCGGAATGCCACTCACCATGACATAAGGCCAAATCCGCCCAGTGGCGGATTAATGATTTTGCCGCCCCCTAGGCCCTGAAATAATTGCCCCCACCCCCACCCCAGAAGCCCCCCGCCCCCGCTCACCTCCGCTCCGACTCAGCCTCCTCCCCTGAGTGTGCCACCGGGTCCTGCTTCTCCCCGCTCCCTGCCAGCGTTTGTGCACAAAGCAGCTTCGTGCGGCTGGGAGGGAGGAGGGAAGAGGGGGGAACGCGGCACGCACAGGGGAGGGGGCAGGGCCGGGGATTTGGGGAAGGGGTTGGAATGGGCGCGGGGAAGGGGTGGAGTTGGGGTGGGGCCGGGGGGGGGGGCGCAAGTGCCCACCGGTGCCGGGGGAAGTTGGCGCCTCTGGCTGCTCTTACAAATTTGCCACCCCTGCAAATTTGCTGCCTTAGGCCTAGGCCTTGTTGGCCTAGGAGTTAATACACCGCTGAATCCGCCCCGTTCTCAGTGGGGTGGCATGGCCGCATGTGGGAGCAGACGGGGGCAAGGCACGACCCACCGCGAGGGTTGCTTGGCACAGTTGTAATTCAGTACGTTTCTCACCCGCCTTAGGGTTTAAAATCACACCACAGAGGTTGACAAGCCCCCCCCCCCCCCCCCGCCCTGAGGTTTTGCATGACTGGATGGAAAGTTAAAAGTGTTGAACTACTAATAAACTGTCCAATAAAAAGGATTCCCTTCCCCTTTCTTTCCAGCCTCCCCCTCCTCCTCCATTCCCCTCTTCTCCCCTCTTGTAAGGTCATTTAACAGCCTCTGTGATTTGCAGCATTCTTCCACGGTGGAAAGAATGGAGAGTCTCACTTACCACAGTCGGGAAGAAGGTTACTGTTCATGCCAGTGCCCCAGACGAGGGCAGCCCAATTTGGACGGAAGGGGTAGGGAAACGACATCATTTCCTAGGAGGAAAGGGCTCTTCTGCACTTTGATCTACAGTCTGGAAAGAAGGGGTGGCTGGGAATCTCTAGGAGAGAAAGGCTGTCTTGTAATGACCATGGTGACCCAGTCAACAGGCTGGGAGAGGAATTTGGTCTGTCATGGAGACACTGTGTCAAATTCATCTTGGGTGTAATGCTATTGAACTCAATCTGATCTGGTCCCTGACATTATCCATCGTGAGTCTCCCCTACAGATGGAGGATGTGGCAGTGAAGGGAATAGAGACTCTCCAAGAAACAGGCCACCCTATTCAGAAAGGAGCTTTTGATTTCGCGTCGCAAGTTGGGCACTCAAAAAGCAGAGGTTGGGCTTTGAAACCGTTGGCCCCAGGATCCCCACATATCACTGCTTTCCAAGGCTCCACTCTGAGAGCCAGGAATTTCCCTGGACTGGGCCAAATATGCTGGAAGAGCCAGAGAGATATTGCACTCAGTTAAATATTAGGCACATTTCCATGTTGTACTCATTAAAGATCTAGAATTATGGGAGACATGGGAAACTGTGTAGAGATGACTTGTCAGGAAGGTAGACAAAAGGATAGAAATTAACAAAACGCAATCAATTTGCGCCAAGCTGTTTATCTCCTAGGAGCAAATCAATCAAACCATTTTTTTCTTAAAATAATTGGGGACTGCTCCAATGTCCGCAGAAATAAATGGAAAGATATCTAGAAGCTTAGGCGCCAATTCAACAATCATGTGGCTGACTTTAAGCCTGTGTTTACGTCCCTTGCTGATTCAAGCCCTTCATCATGACTCTTACATGGCTCTCACCGAGTGAGAGAAGCCCAAACCCTCTGTTCATTGGCCATCTCACTGCACTTCACAACCCAAGTACATCACTTTGAACCTGAAGATCTAAGAGACGTTTGATGAATTTTGCTTTGAGAAGTTAGTGCCAGATCATTCGACGTTTCCTGTTTGCATGTGTGTGAATGTATGCATGTGCCAGCGTGCGCGTCTGTGCATTCATTTGTTCAGCATGTGGCCTTGTTTTACACTGCAAAGGCATGTTTTCTTTGTAGTTAGGACTTTCAGCCTCAGTCACCATTCATAGTCCTGAAATGTTCCAACTTGTTGAGCAGAATTAGGCTCCTCCCATCATCCCCTATGACCTCTTTGAGGAGGTGTTTGGTCCCTCTTGGGGGCACTATCTGGCTGGAGTTTTTGCTGTGAATTTGCCATACCCAGGCTTACCTGGCTTGGATATGGCCTCATGCCTCTCAGTTCCACATACTTTGACTCTCCTTGGAGAGCAGTGTCAGAGGACCCTATGGAGCGGTTTGGGATTTTCCAATTCATCTTAAATTGGTTTATTAGGGCGATTGCTGTAATTGCACAGAGGCAATATGCTCGGGGTTGTTATGGCTACAGATAGTTTGATACTAGTGCACTAATATATCACCATTCGTGATCGGCACTACACCTAGTACAGGAGATTTAATTTATGCACAAGTCATGAAACAAACATGATTGAAAGGGTTGCAGGTATTCTGACGTTAGCAGGAGTAAGGCCTCAAAGGTATTTAGGCTCCTATTGAAATTCATGGCAGTTGGGCTCCTAAATACCTTTGAGACTCTGGGCCTAAGCAATTTAGGAAGGTCTTGCTTGACATAGGAGGTGTAAGCCTGTCTCAACTCAATTGTCTATGGGGCTACGAAGATACCGTCATCACCATGATGGCGCAGTGCACTGAGGTCTGGCCAGGAGCATGAAATGAGCCATGTCACTAGTATATTGGACACACAGTTTAATTATCTATCCTTGTGTTGCTGGTGAGAAAAACCAAGATAAGCAGGAACCAAAACTCCAGATCCACATATTGAAGGCATTTAGATCTATATATAATCCATATATATTTATGGGTCACCCGTTATATTAAGGCACATCAAGGGTTAATAGATGACTTTTATAAATGACCAATGATTATAGATCGTTATAGATTCTAACCAGTCATAAGTTGCTTATAGCCATCTGCAAGCCCTTCTACTGATGTGCTTATAACCATCTATAACACATGCTGCTCGTGTTTATAACATGCTTATAATAAACTGTTAATCATTTATTAACCTTTGTAATGGGGTATATAATATATAAATTGTGACCACATTATCTATATACAGAGAGGGAGAGACCCATCCCCATATAGTTGGTGTTGGTCCTCCTTTGAGCAGGGGGTTGGACTAGATGACCTCCCGAGGTCTCCTCCAACCCCAATCTTCTATGATTCTATGCTAGTCTGTGGGGCAAACTTGATCAAAATTGGACAGCTAGACCTCCAGCTCCAGGTAGCTTCCTGACTTAGCCCACTCTGATTTCTGCAGCAGTTTTAGAGAGTTAAAAAGCTGAGCTGTTCTTATTGACTTATGTGTGACACCAAATGGTACAATCAATGTTATTCATGGTGACATGCCAGTCTATTTTTTTTTCTGTTGTGCCCAAATGTTTCCGTGTGCTGTGTGCTGCAGAAATTTATAGGCAAAATCCCTCATCGCACAGGTGAAGAAGTTGGCAGGTTATGGACTGGATGATGCCTTTGGCACCTGGGTGAGTCTGGGAGGCAGTAGGAGATGCTTGGTAGCTTGATGTCTCTGCTTGTACAGCCATTAGTGAACAAGGTTGCTATTTAATTGGTGATCATTAGGGTTAAGACTCTACCTCATTAGGATCAAGAGTTAACATCCCATTGCCGACTTCAACCATTAACGCCTCTCCTGTGATTGGCTGCAGTTTTTTTATTAGTGAACAAGGTTGCTATTTAATTGGTGATCATTAGGGTTAAGAATCTACCTCATTAGGATCAAGAGTTAACATCCCATTGCCGACTTCAACCGTTAACGCCTCTCCTGTGATTGGGTGCAGTTTCAGGATGACAACACTGCTGCCGTTTACATTTTGAATGTTTTCTTAACCACGGGGGCTTGAAACACATTTCAGGTAAACAAAAGTGCAAGTTTAGCACGTGGCACATGCTTGTGGGACAAGGGTGTACCTGTGTCCAGAGGCTGCAGGCAGAGCCAGGGCCCAGAATCTTGGGAGGCACGAGCAGTTCTTCGACACGCTGAAGCTAAACGTGAGGACTGACTTCAGGAGAACTGATACTCTCCAGCTCTCCTGGCACCCTGCTGCAGCATGGACTGGCATGGAGGTTGCGGGGAGGGTCTGTGTGTGTGTGGGGGGGGGCAGGGCGCTCTTCACAGCAGCTCTTGTGTATGAAAACACACGCGCCTGCTTTTGTTTGCTTATGTTGCCAATCTGGGTGGGGTTAAGAAGAAAGCGAGGCAGCGAGGTGGGGGCCCGCTCTGAGTGAAAAGAATGGAGCCTTTTGCCTCAGGAGTGGGAAGCTCTGAGTGGCACAAGCAGGCTTGTGTCTTGTGCCAGGGCAGCCGGTCAGGGTGAGAAAATGCAGGCCACGCGACACAAGGGCTCTATTGTTAATACCCTCACTGCTCCCCGTGGGGTGCTTTTTGGCCTGCAGCCAGCCAGGGGGCCAAGTGGTTTTTGCACGCTAGGCAGGGTTGCGTGTGCTCAGAACTTGGCTGGGAAGCTTCGGGAAGCTGTGTCAATGAATCAAAAGATGCTTTTCCTTGAGAGACACTGCTGACCCATTGCCCCAGCATGGGGCCAAGAAGTGCTGGAGGGTGTTGTCTTTGACATAAGATGGAAAAGGAAGAGCCTCGTTATTTCTCGGCATTAAATAAACTCAGTGTTATTTGCACAGGGAGATGCATTAGCTGTGACCTCCTGGCCAGTTTCCTATTCCACCTCACTAACTGCCCACATCAGGCTTCTGCACTTCCTGTCCTGAACCGGGCCCACTCAAATTCCCACTGCTGTTAATGGGCGTCTTCCCATTGACTTCACAGGGCATGGGATTGGTTCCCTAACAAGATGCATGCCCCTTTGAGGTGCTGAAAGCTCTCAGTGGGTCATGCCTTGACAAGAGCGGATTTGTGTTTGTAGGGCCGCTTAGCACTGTAAACAGCTGCTGCGTTCCAACCCAGTGAACAGACAAAAGCTGAGATGTCCAAAGCCACTGAAGGGGCTTGGCTTGCCATTATAATGAATGGGGATGCCAAGTCCCCAAGCCAGCTTTGAGAATTTCGGTAGTAGCCTGTAGACTCGCTTAGGCTAAAGGGCACCCCGTGTCCGTCTGCTAATACTACCTGAGTGTGCATTCCTGCCTGTCAAATTCTTCACCGCGTTGTGTTGCAGGAGAATGCTGACAATCACCAGGCCCTTGCTGGCCTGACAGCCCTCCGGCAAAGCTCATTGGGTAAACCAATGCTCTCTTTCCCCACAGTTGAGAGTGATGATGGCCATAACTACATGCATGCAGAGGGGAAAAGAAAATAATTAGCCCCTTGAAACATTTGAGGACATTTTAATGTTGTTTGAAAAGTCAGGCCATAACTAATGCTGGTCACTTAACTCCCATCTTGATGGATCTGAGCTGTCTAAGCTCCTCCTTGGTGCTATAGTTACCAATGATGAGATGTAATATATAGATATCAACTGTCCCCCAGGCCTGGCTCTCCCATTTAGTACAACTTACAAAGACTAGCAGGGTCCGTTGCAGGGCAGGTGGGACCGAAGCAGGTTTGGTTAGGGCTAAGGTGCACAGGGCGAGAGGTATGGAAGGCTTGGTCTACAGGTGAGTGCTGTGTGCTCTGGGAAGCCGGCGCAAGACTGGCCCGGCACATGGTGCTGACGGTACGGCAGCAGAGGCTGCGGTGGGTCTGCTGCTCTTCAGCCAGTGCTGTGGGTCTCTCCCATCCACCAGCAACGACAGTCGGGATTGTCAACGCTGCCTGTCTATGGCCCGTTGCCGTTAATTGCTAAAGGGCTTTGGGCGGCCAACCCCTTTGAAAACCCACCCTGACTCACGCTGAAAATCCCAGCCTTTCAAACACGATTGGCTTTGTTTGTAAGACGTGAAGCTGACCGGGTTTCTCTGGCCAGCGAAGTATGGAGAAAAACACATCCCCTGAGTCAGACACAGCCCTGGCAGTGGCACCTCCATCCGTGAGACACTCAGGAGGGTGGCCAGTCTGCCCCATGCTCAGCAAAGTGGAGCCGGTCGGTGTTTGGATGCAAGAGCTCCAAGGAACGTGCTGCAGAAAGTGGTGAGTGGCTCCAGCTGAACAGGTGTCCCAGGGTGGCACGAGTGGGCAGTTGTCTACTGGCTATGCTGGGTTTTTTAAAGATGAGCTGTATAAACTGGAGGTTCTCGTCCTTTCCAATCAGTAACAAGCCCATGGCAGCCTGGGTGTTTGGGCAGTTGGGTTAATGCTGCCAGTGTTTACTAGCTAAATTCCCCCTCCACTTTCAATGGCTTGAAACTTTGAGTGAAAAACTGGGACAGAGGTGTGTGTGGGGGGGTAATCGGCGCCAATATAAAAAAAGCCCTGCATATCAGGACAGTCCCTATAAAATCGGGACATCTGGTCACCCTAGTTTCCCAGCTTGTGGGGGATGTAGCATCCCTGGGCACTGCTATGCAGTGGCCATATGCCACTGCTGGAGTGATTCCTGAGCACAGCGGGCTAGGCTTGTACCCTTAGCCAGGGCCGTGAGTGTGTGTAATTTATGCCAGCCCAGGCGTGGGTTGGGGAGACAAGCCTCTCAGTCACTAGGAGGGGTATTAAATTGCTGCGGGCCTATCACAGCAAACAGTTACAGCCCCCTCCACCATCCTGCCAGCTACAGGGGCCAATTTCTCTGCCCACTGCCTGCCTCCATCCGCCCCAGAAGTGGGGCATCAGCAGCACTGCCTTACTCCTACGGGCCTGGATCCACGAGCTGGTAATCCCACAGGGGGAAAATGGGGGTGGGAGGGGTGGTCTTATGCCTTTGCAGGAGGCATAGCTCAAGTCACAAGTGAGCCTGTAATTTTTATGGTGCTTGCGAATCCTTGAAGCCAAATAGGGGCACCATATGGCTGCCCATCACTTTACACATGTTCCCTAGCAAAACAAATGCTCAGTGTTTGTTTTTATTGTGATTTTAAAGTTGTACCTTTTATGAAAGAGCAAGAAACTACAGTTCTGTGGGGGTTTTTTTCCTGTCTTTTTGGACCTGAGCAGCCCCTTGGGCATGTAACTGAAATGTGTCCAGTTATGCACAGATGAAAACAATTTTAATGGATTGCAGAATCTCATTCTTTAGAAGGTAAACGAAAGGCATGTTCTCGCCCTGTAAACAATGGAGCAAGATTAAAATGGGAAGCACTATGCTCAGGCAGCACAGCCCCTGAGAGCAGGACTCTAATGTGCGAGTAGCCTTTATCTGCCCGGGGAGGTTTCAAAGTGCCTTGGTCAGGAGTGAGGTTGCAGGCCTGGCTAGCGCCTGACCCATGGAGAATGACGCTTATCTTTAGCTGAATGTTTTCTTGTATGGCCACAGGCTTGATGCCTAAAGAGTGTCTGGAGTTTCCAGCTTTATAACTGCATTTAGGCAGCTCTCAGCTCCCTCCCCCACCTCAGCCACACCTTTGCATCGAGGGTGGCCCCAGCGTGGAAATGATTTTATGGTGGCCACTTTCTGGCTTTGGCGTGAAAGGGGGGCAAAAATCCCTTTGTTTGCATTTTTTAAAAGACTAGAAAATTGGGCCTACTGGGGGGGGCCAATCGTCTTATGTAATGGGGAAGAAAAGAATCGTGCTGGGGGGTCACCAAGATGCAAAAGAGGGAGTGTAACTGCACCTCAGTCATTCAGTGATACTGTGTGGAAACCATGCTTAGCCAGCTATCGGCGGCGACAGTTCCTCCCTGCCAGACCTGCAAGGGGAGTGCTAATGCTGAGTTATGACCATAGAAGCACTGGTGGCTCCTGGTAGCAACCAAGGACCAGCCCAGGTGTACCCTGATATGCAAGCCATGCTGGCTTTTGCTCAAATTTAAGTATCACTAAACCAGGGTCATACACAGGAGTAAAAATTTGCCTGCTTTAGAAGGGCCCCCTGCAGCCAGAGAAGCTAGTTCTTGGCCCCCTCTCTGTTCCCTCCCCCCTCCCCTCCCCCGTGGCCAGAGGAGCTGTCTCTCCCCTGCCACAGCCCCCGTGGCAGAAAACCCAGTTCTCCCCACTGCGGCTTCAGGGCTGGTGGAGCTGGCTCCCCCTTCTTCCCCCAGCGATTGGGGGGCATGGCCTTTTGCCACCCTTGTGCATGCCCCTGTTCTAAACACAACCGTGTTCTCGTCTTTGTGCACACTGCTCTGCTGACTTCAGAGACCAAAATTAAATTGTTAGTTCCTGCCATCAGCTCTGCTGAGCCCAAGCAGCTATGTGAGAGAGAGCCACCTTCTCTGCTGGCTTGTGTACAGTCGAGACCACAGTGGCTGGAGTCCCCCTGCAGAATCTTCACTGGTGAGGCATGAACCACAAAGGACCCAGCCTGACCTTCGGGTCCCAGGGTGCACTTGTGGCACTGGCCGTTAGGTGAGCCATCGATTCACTTATCCTCTGATGTGGTCTGGGAACACTGAGAGCCAATAGACAACACGAGACTATAGCTGTAGAAGCACTCTGTAGGGACCCACACTTTGTTATCTTAAGGGTTATGCCTTAAGTAGTCACGCTTACCATGATGTTCATAATTTTTTTTAAGTTACTAGCAGGGATGCTGGATTTCAAGACACCATCTGATGTCACAGAGCTTGCTCTTTTGGGGGCAATTTATGTTTTTGCCTGATGAGCAGCTACCGGTGAAACCTCACTTTTCCATGCAACTATGCAATAACCTCGAATAGATAACTGCTCTGCATTTAGTTATGTGAAGGACCCTGGCCCCAAATCAGGCAAACATCACTCTGCAGGAAGAGCATTTAAGCATGCGCTTAACTATAACAATTGCTTAAGTTCCATTGAAGTCAATGGAACTTGATGTAAGCACATACTTAAAGTTAGGCACATCCCTAAGTGTTTTCCTGAATAGGGATGGACTTAAACATGTAAAATGTTTTCCTGAATGGGGGCCACCTACCCCTAACATGCATGACACCCTCAAGGTCTTAACTAATTGGTGCAGCAGGGGCCAGTGTGATTTGGTTGGAGGCTACTGTCCCAGTTCTGCGATTACAAAGACACCAGGTAGCAAGGGAGTAAGACTCCATACTATTTAAAAGTCACCATATGGGCTGCTTCTGTAAGTCTTTCCGTTCCCTGTAGTGCAATCATTTGCGCACACACACACACACACACAGGCAGCTAATACACAAACATGCCTGTGGTAGCCGGCTCTCGGATCCCTGTAACAGATGTAACCAAGTGTTTACTAACAGCTGGTGTTCTTTTCAATGCATATTAGGTAGTAATACGCCCAGTGTCCACTTGCCACAAGAAACCAAACAAGATGGGGCACAAGAAAACACTCTCGTTCAGAACTCTTTAATACAAGCTTATATTGTTTGTGTTTTTGATTCTCTGTTCTCCCGGCGTCAGGGGACATAAACCCTCTTAGATGTGTGAGCATGTGTATGAAGATATATACAAAATCACACAGTTAAATATTTAAGCATACAAGGTATTATATATTTATATAATATAGAACTTTAAAGTATAGGAATCAACAATGGCAAAATATTTCTTATGTCTTTGACATAGCTTTTTTTTTTTTAAGTGACACGTGACCTGTATTTGAAAGACCAGAGGAATTTGGTTTTGTTTTTTTTTAAAAAACCTGTATAAAGAAATTCTGTGAAAATGGTAAAAAAAAAAAAAAAAAACCCTCATGAACCAAAAAAAAAGGACAACTGTTAAAAACTGTATTGAAAAAAAGAAATAAATTAGATGAACAATTGTGTAAATATAAATTAAAAAAAGATGACAATCTTAATAAATAAGCTTTACTATTTACATCTTTATATATTGCTTGGAGACTTAAATTAGATCCGTTAAAAACAAACGAATGCAAAATAAAAACCCAAAATAGGAGCAGCAAACGTACAGGCGTGAGGTACAGAATTAAGGGCTGAACTGTATTTTATCTGTTTCTTTCTTTTTTTTTTTCTCTCATTTTTCTTGTATACAGTAGACCAGTAGAATTCTTGTGACAATACATCCTCAGCACTTCCTTGGATTATTGGTTGACGTGGCTTCCAGAAAGTGCCAGAAAGATTCCATAATAATAATAATCATAATAATAATAAACATAATAATTATAACAATAATAAAAAGATACAATATGATACATAAATATGGAAGAGCAGTTGGTACTATGAATACATTTTTTCTCTAGATGAGATCACAGTTTTATTTGTAAATATTACACACATATATATAATATTACACATATAATATTATATATATATAGCATATATATCTCTAAAATGGCTCAATCCTGCTCCCATTGAAGTCAATAACAAAAAAAACCCAACCTCTTGTTGGCATTGATGGGAACAAGATCCAGCCCAACACCTACAGACAGGTAAATGATTACAGAGGCCATACAATGCAAACTCCACAATGGTTCCAATTCCTCCCTCTTGAATTTCTGGTGAAAAATGTCTCATTACAGCCCTGGTTCTTTGTACTCAGAAGATCACAATGGGTGGCTGAATTGTGACCTCATGGATTGAAAAAAAAAACGGAACCAAAAACATTTTCAGAACTGAGTTCTTTTGGCTCAAACGCAACCCTCATTAGCTCTGCGCCCCCCCCCCCCCCCAAGGCCAATATTGCACAGGTAGCACCAAGACTCTCTATCTGATGCTAGTCAAGCCAACTCATGCACTTGTGCTTGGCCAGAGAGGAAGCAATTAGATTTTAACTGAATCTCAGAGCTGTAGAATGGGGCCAAAAGGGGGGGAAATGGTTTGCTACAAAATATTACTACAATGAAAACATCATCCCCATCCTGGTCCCACTATACTCCACTGAGTGTTTGAAAACTGGGCTCACTGGGAGCAAGAGCAACCCATTAGCCTTTGCATTAGTCCCTATTTGCCCTAATGAACTGGAGCTCAGAGGGAGCACAGCTTGACAGATTTGGGTCTGCTCTCAGTAAGTCCTGATCAAGCCCCCTTGAGCTCAATGGTTAAACTCCATCAATGCTCAATCCAACAAGGTGCAGAACACCCTCAAGTCAACGGGAATTAAGGGTGCTCAGCGCCTCTTGGAGGGACTCAGCGCTTCACAGGATTGGGCCCCAGGATGATGTAATGCGGAAGTAACTCAGTTGAAGTCAATGGAGTTACACGACTGAGATCAGAATCAGGCCATGTAACTTGAAGCTATCAAGTCTCTGCACATGGCTTTCTCCCAGCGACAGACTGAACACACCTCTAACTCTCACTGGAGTCTGTGGGAGTTTTGCAGGTGAGAAGACTGCAAGATGAGGCCTTAAGGCAAGGATTCTCAAAGCTGCCCAAGGGAGTTAGACATCAAAGTACTGGCATCTAACGCCCTTAGGAAATCCCAACCTAAGTGTCAGTTTAACCCATTCAGTCACCTCCTTGTTTTCTAGTTTGGACTCTAATGGAAATCAAGGGATGGAATCTAGGAAATGGGGAAAAGTTTAGTGCCCCTAATCCCAACTAATTGGAATTACCTGTCATTTAGCAGCTTTTCTTTTCTTTTCTTTTTCTCTCTCTCTCTCTATCTTGTTGTTCTGAATTCAGACTGTGCAGTGATTTTTGAGTGCAGTAATTTGAGCACAGTGAAATACTGGATAAATGTATATGTACAGTTGGATAATGTAAAAAAGCACAAATACACATGTTAAAAAAATCTGGAAAAAATAAATGCAATGAACCCACCCACCCCCACCCTCCAAAAAACAACAATATACCAACCTCCCGCCCCCTCCCCCGCAAGAAACAGAAAACATATCAAACTAGCCTTATTTCCTGGACTTGTCACAAAGCACAAGGGAAAAAAAAAAACAACCCAAACCCCGAAAACCCTCCAGACAATGCAATAAACACTTCACTGTATTTCTAGGGAAATCTACACATAAGTGTCTAACTCTCTACTCAGTTGGCAGAATAACACACAAAACTAGGTTTTGCTCTTCTCAGGTTTGGATCATGCATTTTTTTTCCTTTCTTTTTCCCCCTCCTCTTTCTCTTCTCTCCATAAAGCCTTGTTGTTATTTTTTCCCCCACTTGAATCAGTTGCAGCAAGAAACCGTTGTTTGGTTTTTTTTTTTTTTAATATATTTTTTTTAAACACAGGTAAAACCTAGAACAAACCGACAGTTACAACCAAGTGAAACCAAAACCGGAAGGGAGGTAGCTGGAACCTGACTCTGAACGATCCTCTGGCACAACCCTCCTGTCTCAGCCTTGGGGGGTGAGGGGCAGCAGAATGTGCAAGAAAACATGGACACCAGCGCAGTCCGTTTGGGGGTGGAGAGTAGCAGCTGATCGGGTTTTTCCACCCCGTCACGCACGATTCGCCACTTTCTGATCTAGCTCTCCCTCTTCCTAACCATGGAAGCCATCAGCAGCTGGAGCCAAGCCTGGGCAAAGCCTGCTCCAGGCGAAGATGATCGCCTCACTCAGGGCTCCTGTGGGGTGGAGTGTTGGCCCCACATCTCTGGCAATCAGGCAGGTGCCACGGGACCTGCACCAAGTGAGCAGCTGCCTTCAGTGGCTTCATAACTTTTGATTTGTGCATTCGCTTGGTGGCTCGTGTCCCTCCCGCCTGATCCAATGCCCACTGACGTCAATGGGAGTCTTTCCACTGATGCCAATGGGGGCTGGATTGGACCCTGAAAGAGTTAACCCCTTATACACCAAGGATTAGATTAACCTTTTCCTCAGGACCGCTGCACAAGTGAGAGGGAGGTTGGGAAAGTGGCCCCTCCACTCACCCACCTACGCACAGAGGCAAGGCACAATGGGAGTCTTGTGTTCAGGGAGCGCAAGTGGGCAGAGCTGGGAATCAGCAGCCCCCTCACGCACATGCCAACCCAGGTTTTCTTCTGGTAAACCCCATGGGAGGGAGGGAACGCTGTGCAAAACAGCGCTGACGTCCGCTGCTGGTGCTGTGGGCTCCGTGGGAGGAGATGCACCGCCTAGGCATGCCAGAGGGGAAAATAGCAGCATGGAGGTTCTGCCCTGAAGAGGGGACTGCCACTGCCGGCAGACCGGGGACTGCAGCGCGGTAATTGGCATGTGAGGCTGTGTGGGTGAGAGGCCACACCTCCTTCCACACTAGCCTCTCCCCCGAACGCAAGGAGGACTCAAATCTCTGTGAGCAGCAGCTTGCCCTATCTTCTCCGCATTGATCCCTCTCTATGCAAAAGGGGGCTATTTTGGCCCTGAGTTCTCAGGAGCTCACAACGAGCATGAGGCAAGTATGCGTCTTTGGGACTCTATGCAGGGTGGCCTTCTAACTGGGAAAATTATATATATTATATATATAAAATTATATATATATAAAAACCAAACCCATATTAATACACATCACTGAAAAGTTAGAGCTGCCCCTGGCCTAGCAGCTCTTTGCTCTCTGGGAGGTGCAAGTAGGACATGGGACACAAAGCAGAGCTCCTGCCAACCTGTCGCGGGCATAGAGGACACAAGCCAGTTGGTAACTGGGGCTTGTGAGCCCTTTTGATGACACATGAAGCAAACCGCCAGCACGGGGGGGGGCAATGCCACTGTCTCACATGTATTTTTGTGTGGATGGTGGCCTCAGAAGAGAGGCAAAGGACTCGGGGCTGCAAGTTGCAGGGGATCTCTATGAGTAACCGCAGCTCCCAGTCTACTCAGCTAGTTTTGAGGATGCTCAAGATAAGCCCCCTGAGAGAGCCATGATGCCTGACCAATCCTTTTGTCCTTGGGAGGGCAGCAGTGAGCGCGTGCATACAGGTGGGTGGGACGCCTGCCTGACAGCCAGGACCGGACCTGTTCTCTGAATCAATAGAGGGCTTTGGAGGTGGGACCCTTCAGCAGATGTACGACACAGTCACTGCCCCTGCCCTCCCAGATTGGAATTGTTTTGGGGCCATCCCTAGTTTAATTGCCGTAGCGTTAACGGAGTGAGTCCAGGGATGTGTTTGGCCCTTTATCTTTGGATCCTTAATCTTGACCCCAGTTTCTACAAGCCTGTTGATTTCCCATGTCGAGCCATTTTTACAGCCTCCGGCAGCTCCCCAAGTGCGCCATGGCTGGGGAAGGGAGCTGCAGCCTCTGTAGAAGGCTGGGCATTGACTATACTCGACAGAAATAAAGTCTAGGTCTAGGGAGGGGTCCTAAGGCCCCTAAATCAGTGAGTGCCACTGGGATGCCCAAGCTGGGCAACGAAGCATTGGGGGATTTTGGTGTCACTGAGTTTAGGAAGAATTCCTCTTCTGGCTTAAAATGTTCCCATGGATTTGAATTTTTTGCTTCCCCCCCACCCCCCAAAAAATCTTTTTCCTTCCCCAGAGCCTAAAATATCAGGCAAGCAGGACAGTTCATTCTGGCTGCATTGGTTCAAGGGATTGCAGCCGGTTCTAGGATGGCTTCAAGGGGAGCCGTGGACCTTGTGAATGCACTTAAATGAGCTGCCCAAGCTCTAAAATGCCGCGACCATTCCCTTGTCAGGCAATGTCAGGCCTGCCTCTCGTCTGAGCCCATTTTAAAGCCCTGCAGAAGGGGGAATTAACCCTTTCAGGGAGGCATTATTGTCAACAGGAGCCCTAAACTACGGGATGCCAATCCAGCCGTTAGTGTGCAGACTTTAGGGATATGTTCGGAATGGGTTGTAGCAGCAATGTCTGCACTGGCTCCACTGGGTATCAGATTGACTCGATGGGATCTGAAGCAACCAGAGGATGCTGAATCCCAATTAAGACATGACTGAGCGGCCGGTGGAAAGTGCACCTTTCTGGACCAGAACTGGAGGTGGGGAGGAAGGGGCAGATGGGAGGTGTGAGGGTAACCTCTCTTCATGCCCTTCCTTTTGGAAGATTCAAAGCAGCTGATCTCCTGCTCTGAAGTCGCTCTGTGGGATGTATCGCCCACAGGCCTGGGAATTTAACACTGACAAACTGGGTTCAAAAGTCTAATCCTGTCCCCAGCCATTCTTTCCACTTGGCTCATGCCTTTGCACTCTCTCCTCTCCTCCGGCCTCTCCTGTGCCAACAGGAACACGAAAACATTGTTCAATACAATATACCAAAGGGGAGGGGAGGAGGTTTAAGCAGAACCATTGGCTAGCTGGAGGTGAAGCAGCAAATCTCTTTGGCTGGCTGGTGTCCTGATTTCTTGCCCCAGTGCTGAGGAGAAAACCAGAGGGTCTGAAAGGCAGGTTGTAGGTAAGCTTTAAGGCAGATTGTTTGGTTGCTTGGGGTTGTTGTCACCCTGTCCTGACACAGTAAAGAAACTAGTTGTATGGGACATAGCAGCAGGAGTAGCAGCAGCAGACATGCTCAAACGAAAAGTATGGGGGTTTGATTTACCCTCCCTATTCCCTCAGGAGCAATAATCTCCAATCCTCAGTGCCAGCCTAACTCATCAATGCCAGTCCTCAGCCCATCCACCCGCTAGCACCCGCCTTTGCTTCACCACGGGACGGTCTGCCCACCAGCAAACATTTCGGAGTTCTCCCATGTGCAGGCTGCAATTTGCAAGCTGGATGGAGGCCAGTGCAGCCACGCAGAAGAGCCCCGTACAGTTTGCAAAGCTCCTAGCCTGGGTGTAATATTTCCATGATAAGATAATGCAACCCCCATTTCAGCCGTCTGGCCATTTGGAAAGACATTTGCCAAGATGCACGGTCCCGTGGTGAACCCATCCTAACCTCAGTTCCCTGGGCATGAGATACCTTGGCATTCAGCATCAGTATAGGCTTGGCCTGGTTTCATCCGAGAACTCAGCCTCTTCCATGAATGGTCTGAGTTATGAGCGCTGGAGAGGGGAACGTGTGTTTGCTTTGATCTCAATCTCTCTATTTATCTCTATAAATTTGTGTATATATATATATATGGCTTGTTTCTCGCCTTAGATCTAGATACAAACAGTTCAAATTAGGTGGGCGCACAACTGCATAAACACATGCTGTTTTGATACTTAAAAGTCTTGACTCGACTCTTTGTTTTTGCTTGTTTGTTGTTTTTGCTATTTAAGATATACTTAATACATAACCCCCCACTTTGAGTTCTCCTTGGACAAAAATTAAAGGCAGACTGGTTGAATTCTAAAGGTCCCTGGTGCAGAAATGCCATCCAGTTGAGCAGCTAAATGTTAAAGACAATACCAAAAAGGGATGTGGTATCTCTCCGAGCCTGCCTTTAGCGGTGTGATCGTCCATTCCATGTTGCCGGACGTTACCCGCGACTGAAGCTGCGTACATCCTTCTGGCTGTTCTCTTGAGCGTTGGGGTCTAGGCAAGCACATTCTGCTTGTAGGTCAC
The DNA here is from genome assembly GCF_965152275.1 of Natator depressus. Lineage (NCBI taxonomy): Eukaryota > Metazoa > Chordata > Testudines > Cheloniidae > Natator > Natator depressus. Next base: position 10,311,991 of record NC_134249.1, on the reverse strand, counting down.
AGGACATAGGGAAAGGAATAACCTATGGGACAGAGGCAAAAACACAGGGAAGTGCACGAGGAAACACACTTTTCAACAGTCATGTGGATAATTTTATGCCCCTAGTCTTTAAAATCTTGGGCTAAATTCCTCGGGGCAGGCCCTGTACCCTGCCCATCACTGAGCACTTAAACAATGATGAAAAGGTGCCTGGGTTTCACCAAGAGCGAGCCTTTAAATGTTAGGTGTTTTCAAAGTACAGAGGCCCAACAACTGAGTGGGTGGGAACCTTGGAAGGAATGGGAGCGGGAGATATTGCTCTGTGCAAATAAAATCTCCTCATTGTCTGTTTAAAGAAGAGCGTGCAGTAGTCGAAGTAACAGCCTGGAGTGCTTGGCTAACAGACGTTGATTTCAGCCTATTGCATCATGGCATTTACATAAAGTGAAGGGGGTGGGGGAGAGTCCTGCTTGCCTGAAGTGAATTCCCAAGAGTCTCTCCCATCTGCGCAGACAGAGTTAATGACCTAATTCCCCTCCCCCAACCCTTTCCAGGACAGTGCTGCAACCTGTTCAAATGTTCTCGGCAAGTACAGCAAGCATTTGCTCACTCTCATTCGCTTGGCTCTGCTTCCACATGTTTGCTTCCTCGTTTTATATGCACTTTTCTCCAGGCCATACAGCTCGGATCTGTCTGTTCCCTATCTGAATCCATCCATCACTGGCACATGGAAGAATGTGGACCATGCACTTACACACATAGTTACCATTTCTGTCCATGGAGCTATCCCTTCCGTACGTGTGCCTGCGTGTCTGTGTACAATGTGCCTTTCTCTTTACACACACGCACAGGAAAGACGGGCGGGCGGGGCGGGGCGGGGGGGGGATCTTTATTTCACAGCGAGGCAGCCTGAGATGGGGACACAATGCAGCTCAGAAAAGAGCTCAGATAGCCAACGCCGGGCACGGATTCAGTGCTCTCCAGCACCTCCACCTAGCACATCTGACTTCACCTTCACAAACCTCAACCGTTCAGGTGGAGTAGGGCACCGGTTTTGGGTCAAACTGTGGCACTGCCCAAAGAACTGAATCAAAGACCGAGTGACTGCAACACGTGTGAAGGGAAGAGAAATGTCAAGAGTCTAAAAATAAATAAATTCAAATAATAGAAATCAGAGAATTTGTAGAAACTGGAGAAAACAGGAAGAGCTAAGAGGATACTTTGTAGCCTAAAGGTATAAGTATTTTGCTAGGTAAGGCATAGGCACAAGTTAAGGCAGTAAAGCAATGAGCTTTCAGGCCTGTAAGGGTGTATTAATTATATTCATTACTTAAGAATTCCCAGTTAACACACTGAGGTTTGATAGCAAATACCTTTACCCATAGTCTACAACTTGGTCCATCCCTAAACCAGTCAGGGCAGGACTACTGCAAACTACAATGTCCCAAATATTCTTAAATGAGAGAGTGGAGTCTATTGGGTAGAGTGAAGACCTGAAGTTCATTCCTGACTGCTGCTGACTCACTGTTTTGCCTTGGCCAAGCTCTTCTGTCTCTGTGTTTCAGTTATTCTCCCTGTAAACTGGGATGGTATCTCCTTTAGAGATACCATCAGTGCAACATTGTCACTCTTTGGAACTCCAGAGTCAAGAATGAGAACCCTGGAAGATGATGTCTTCAAAGAAGCATGTTACAGGTATGTAATTTCCCTGTGTGCACCTCACAGGGCTGTGCCGAAATATTGACTTTTGAACTTCCTGGCTCTCTGGAGTTCGTTACAGTTTGATGTCAGTCTGGTGTTCTTTTGAAATGAAGTCAGTGGGCCTCTCCTTATAGCCTTCCCCCCTCCATCGGCCCCTCCTTCTTTGCTTTCTAACAAACAATTACAAGGACGCGTGAAATCAGAACTGGACAATCTCAGGTCTCAATACAGAGTGAAATGCAACGGCCAGCAATATACAGGAGGTCAGACTACATGACCTAATGGTCCCTTCTGGCCTTAAACTCTATCAATCTGCGGAAAGAGAATAATTCCCCTGCACCGTGAGAGCCTCTGGAGAGGGAATGTCTTCCTCTGTGTTGTCCGAAAAGAACCCTACGGTCTGCCCTATAGGATTCTATACTGAAATAGTCCAACTTGGCCAGTAGTCTGTCCCCAACAGATGCTTCAGAGGAAAGTGCAAGTTCTCTGCAGTGGAACAACATGGCTATAAGGGGACTTTCCTCCTAATCCAGTGAACGGTTGTGTTAGTCTCTTTATACCCCTTACATATTTTTATCCTATCTAATGTAATGTTCCCATTGTCTAATCTTCACCACAATGATATCTTAACAGCAGCGAGACTCCCGGGATAATTATACATTGTATAACGATGTACTGGACATTTATATGGATAAAGAGAACATCCACAGTCCTATCTGACAGGATACAAATCTTTAAATGCTCATGCTACAGGGCGTAAGCCAATCGCTCATTGACAGGGAAGAAAAAGGCAATAAGGACAGGTAAACTCAAACACGCATGGCTAATCTCATGATTGCAGCAACAAAAGAGCAGAGGAGCAAGGCTTGCATTCTCACAGAGAAATAACAATGAAAACATATGGTTGTTCCAAGCCCCCAAGATTTTCACAAGTATTTAGGCACCTAAAGGTGCAGAAAGGCACCAAGTAGGATTTCAAAAAGTTACTGGCGGCCTAATTCCCACAGACATTTAAAAATCCAGCCCTAAGCTCTATGGGAGCAGAGACTATCTTCTCCTTCTGTGTTTGTACATTTCCTGACACAACAGAGGCTTGGTCCATGACTCGGGCTCCTAGGTGCTACAGCAATACAAACAAACAAACAACATTAAGAAGAAGCTGCCTTCCATTCCTTGTTCACTGAGCCATGCTCCGGTTAGGTGCTTGAGCCCAGAAGAACACACTCTAAAATGAACTGGATTTTTTTTTCCAGATAGCTCTTTAAGGTCCCAAGTCATTAACAGAATATATGACTAGCACTGACATGTCCAAATACAGGCATTTAATGTAGACATTATATACATTTAAAAACGAATCTGTTTTCCTTTATTTAGCTACCAAGACCTGCGCTCCCTTGTGTCTCCCCTTGCAACAGTTGATGCCTAACACCCAGGAATGCTGCTGTAGCAGGAGAAAGACAGAATGTTAAAAACTCAGGTCTTGGCTCAGTGATTGTTGTGAAACAGACAAAGATACTGTATCCACAAACAAACTGATGTAGGCAGAGAACACCACAGCCCAAGAGGGGACATGGAAAAGGGGTTAGGGGAGAGAAATGAGAGCGCATAACACATATACACACACTAGCATATGAGAGATGAGCCAGAACCAAAACCAAAGGACCGAACCACAAAGAATTCCAGGGACATATGGATCAAAACCGGAATGCTGGTCTTTGAGCCTATCTTGAATGCACACACACATGCACAAACATCTGAGAGATGGGCCAGAACCAAAAACCACAGGACGGATTAGCACAGAACTCTGGGGAATTTTGGGTCAAAATCTGTATGTTGGTTCTGGGTCTGTCTTTAATGCGCACACACATACACGTGTACACACACACACACACACACACAGAGTTAACAAAAGGAATCAAAGGCACCTTGTCCTCATCATGCACATAGGCTAAGCCTGACAAAGAGACATGGAGAACACAGAGCAAACATTATTCTGGAATTAGAGCATCCACACACAGCTATTCAAGAATCAATATTGCATTTTAAATTCACATCCCACCTTAATCCAAATTATCTTTCAAATGTAGATAAATCCTTATGTTTCTAATTCTTTTCTGAATTTTACCGAGCATTCGGTCTCAATAAAATCATGTGGCAGTGGGTTCCACATGTTAAATGATATGATGTGTAAAAACTGCTTCCTTTCATCAGTTTTAAATTTCTTGCCTTCCAGCTTCATTGGAGGGGGAGAGGACAGACAGACATAGAAAAAGAGAGAGACCACCTGTATGAGGACATTTCACCCTTTCAAACCTCTCTGTCAGCTCTGTGACACCAAGGCTCAGAGGATCTATTTGTGGTTCACAACCAGAAGTTATTTTTTGTTTTTCCCCCTTTCTTTGAGCTAAAAACTCCATATAATTTGTAGCCAACTTTACATCCATCACAGACTATAGAAGGGATATAACCCTCTTAGAATCATAGAATATCAGGGTTGGTAGGGACCTCAGGAGGTCATCTAGTCCCACCCCCTGCTCAGAGCAGGACATAATCCCCAACTAAATCTCTGCAATCTCTGATCTAAGAGCCTTATCCAGAGCCTGCTGAAGTTAATGGGAATCTTTCTGTTGACTTCAGTAGGCTTGCGATCCGGCCCTTAATTTCTGCGCCCATATATTACATGACAGGTCCTGTTCCGACGGTGAAGAAGCACGGCCACTCTGAGTCCTAGAGGAGACAGCACAAAGACAGGAGACACTGATGCATGGCTGGGATCCAGTCAACTAAATGGACCAGAGGCAGCTTGTCCTCCTCACGGGGCAGCTACGGATTGACACACAGCTAATGCTATCCAGACTCAGATAACCCACTGAGAATCGCTGAGAAAGGACAATCTGGAGGAAACAGATGGGAATGCGTTTGAGGGTATTACTCGCCTCCTTCCCAGGGTGAAATCCCAGGCAGGTACCGAGAGGGACGGGAGAACAGTAACACAAATAGCCTGATTCTTAGCCCTCCACACCCTCTCCCCCACCCCCGCTTCACACTGTGGCTTCAATGCACTTGCGGCTGATTTACACTGGCATAAGTGCTGCTGTGGGGGTGGGGAGGAGCGTCGCATGTCGGGAAACAGCGTGTTGTTAGATAGAAGTTGAAATGTTTGCAAAATCTCCCTGATGTGACTAACTCTGGAAGTATGAAGAACCCCCACGTCCATCTCCCCTCCTATGGATAAAAGTGCTGGGTCAAGATAAGCATGGCAGGCTGCAGCAAGCCGTTCTCAGTGGCCGCTCACCTCCCCCCGGTACCCTCAGAGTTCACACACCAAGTGGGGGCTTTGTTCCCTAACAGGGCTCTTAAGCACAAACACGTCTTGTACTTTTCTTCTCCCTGGCTTTTGGCATTTAGGTCACCAGGGCTTTTCTAAGATGACGCAAAAATTGACTTTTAACTCTTTGGGCTGGTATGCTGGGTTCACTCCCAAACCAGGTCAATGCCCCCTCAGGGCCTGGGAAAGGAGAGATTAAAGCTCCTCAGAGGCCCAGTACAGGACAGTATGTAAGGTTGAGAAGGCCTGACTTGCCTCTCCCACAGTTGTACATCCAGAGTTATCCCATTGATGTTCATGGGCCTGACTCTCTTCTCACTCATCCTGATGTAAATCAAGAGTTACCCCATTGAACTCAACAGGCCCGATTCGCCTCTCATTCACCCTGGGGTGTCAATCGGGGTAACTCCACTGAAATGAATGTAATTACATTGACATAGACCCAGCATGAGAGTAGTGTCAGGCCCTAGAGGGTATGTCTACGTGGCAAAGAAAAACCCACGGATGGCCTGTGCCAGCTGACTTGGGCTCACAGGGCTCAGGCTATGGACCTGTTGCACTGCAGTATAGACTTCCGGTCTTGAAGCCCAAGATCTGGGATCCTCTCACCCCGCAGGGTCCGAGAGCCTGGGCTCCCACCCAAGCCTGGAAATCTAACTGCCATGAAACAGCCCTCAGCCCGATCCTCGCGAACCCAAGTCCGCTGAGACGGGCCAGCCGCAGGTGTCTAGTTGCTGTGTAGACATCCCCCTAGAGTAGGGGAGGATGAAACAAGGAGGTCAGTAACTTACTTTAATTCCCTGCTCTTCATCTGCGTTCGTAATGCTGACAGTCGAGGGGCTGAAATGAGCAAGGGAGCCAGTTTGGCAAACCACACGGAGTGTGAAAGCAAGCAGCTCTGCCGCTCCGCAATCAACTGTGCTTCCAATCCCTGTGCTACTGATTGTGAAAACATGAATGTAATTAGTCTAAATAAGCACCAAAGATTTCAGAGCAGCCTGACCACCCAGAGGCAAATAGCTGGTGTGCAGAAAGGAAAGCCCTGTTCCTTGGTTTCTGTAACACTTGCTAATGAAGCAAGGTTGGGTGGCTGAGCAAACAGTTAGCAGCTCTCCAGGGATTGCTGTGTGTTGTGGGGTTCCCACAAACACACAGCATTTCTCATACCAACCAAGAATTTGCTCTCAGGATAGACAACACGGGCTGCAACCATCACTGCTTTTAATGTATTGCTGTCTGGAAAAGGATCCCTTTGGTGTTAGGCAAACCAACTCTGAGCCCTGAAATGGCCACTCAACCACCTATGACCAAAAATGCCCTCACATGTCACACAACCACTTGCTAACCAGGACCAAACATAACAAGTAAGCAAGTTCACCCGAATGCCTGGATGACACAGTGCACTTGGAGCACATACTAAACACTGAACCATTTCCAAACAAAGGAAGTAATGCTATTTATTGCATCCTCTGTTCCTTCATGCACCCTATATTGTACCTCTCTAGCTAATTACAGTGAACAGGAACAGCCTGCCAGGGGCACTGGAGGTGGCATGTCAGGGAGATCCACTCTTCTGGATAAGCATCGTTTCCTCAGTGGCAGCTAGGCCACTGGCTATGTGAGCTTTCTCATACCCACGTTCTAAACACTGCCAGTTAGTACTGTTGGCTTCAGGCAGAAGAGCAGGAATAGGAACATTGCAAGAAAGCACCATGTTTCAGAGATGATCAGACTTGCGTATTTACATCTCCAGAGTACTCACAGATTGTCACTTTTACTTTTGGCCACAGAAGATGGGTAGGGATCCACTGGATCCCACTTTGGGGTGGGGGGTGGGATGGACGCACTCCTTGGAAATCATTGCCGATACTACTGCAAATTAAAGCAATATGTCTGCTCAAGTCCGTTTGCTTTATGTCCTGGTTTCTTGAGTGAAGAGGCTCAGATAAGTTTCCATGGGTTTTGGATAAACAAAACGTTGGGTGAACCATGCCAGGTTCTCCATCCAGCACTAGGCCTCATTTGTTTTTCACTGAGCCACTCTGTGGTTTTTTCTCCATGGTGTGCACCTGTTTCAATGGAACATCAATCGGCGGAAGATTTGGCATTTTAAATGGAGATTTGTGCCAAGGTGATGTATCCTTGGCATTAGGGCAAAGTAGTTGATGTCTAACCTGAGCTGTGAAACTGTCTGAGACAGATTCTCCTTTCAACTGCACTGGGGCTACCCCCTTGTGATGAAGTGGAGTGGCAGGGATGTAAGTGAGAGGAGAATGTGGCACTACAAATACAGTCCAGTTTTGCGGAATTTAAAGAGCTTATTCTTCTGGGTTAGATTCAAGTTGTGTACCTTGAACAAGTTGCAGGGACTGGGATGCAGAATATTTAACACAGAGTGTCCGTAATGATAGTTTAGAATAAAATATGTGAGCAGGGCCCATTGAGAAATGATTTTGATCTGCACAAGTTCTTTCTCGCCATGCTTGTCAAGCAAAAACTCATAAAATGGAAAGAAACGAGGAAAGTAGTGGAGGAGAAAGGCAACTCGACAGGAGAAGTCCTGGGGGAAGAAAAAAAACACACCCACAACAGGGGAGTAGTTACACTGCAAGGAGTTCTTAAAGTTCCTAGGGAACTTTTGGAGGATCTCTGAAATTAAGTCATGGAAGACAGGTGAGATTCCAGAGGACTCAAAAAGGGCAAATATAGTTCCAATCTATAAAAAGGGGAATAAGGACAACCCAGGAATTTACAGACCAGTCAGCTTAACTTCAGTACCCGGAAAGATAATGGAGCAAATAATTAAGCAATCAATTTGCAGACACCTAGAAGATATTAAGGTGACAAGTAACAGTCAGCATGGATTTGTCAAGAACAAATCATGTCAAATCAATGTAATAGCATTCTTTGACAGAATAACGAGCCTTGTGGATAGGTGGGAAGCTGTAGAAGTGATATATCTTGGCTTTAGTAAGGCTTTTGATAGTGTATTGCGTGGCATTCTCATAAACAAAGTATGGAAATACAACCAAGGTGGAGCTACTATCAGGTAGGTGCATAAATGGTTGGAAAACCATTCCCAGAGAGTAGTTATCAGTGGTTCACAGTCAAACTGGAAGGACATATCAAGTGGGGTCCCACAGGGATAAGTTCTGAATCCGGTTCTGTTCCATATCTTCATCAGTGATTTAGATAATGGCATAGAGAGTACACTCATAAAGTCTGTGGATGATACCAAGCTGGGGGAGGTTGCAAGTGCTTTGGAGGATAGGATTAAAAATCAAAATGATCTGGACAAACTGGAGAAATGGTCTGAAGTACATAGGATGAAATTCAATAAGGACAAATACAAAGGACTCCACTTAGGAAAGAACAATCAATTGCACACACACAAAATGGGAAATGACTGCAAAGGAAGGAGTACTGCGGAAAGGGAGCTGGGAATCACAGGGAATCACAATCTAAATAGGAGTCAAGAGTGTAACACTGTTGCAAAAAAAGCAAACATCATTCTGGGCTACATTAACAGGAGTGTTGTAAGCAAGACATGAGAAGTAATTCTTTCACTCTACTCCGCACTGATGAAGCCTCAACTGGAGTATTGTGTCCTGTTCTGGGCGCCACCTTTCAGGAAGGATGTGGGCAAACTGGAGAAACTCCAGAGAAGAGCAACAAAAATGATGAAAGGTCTAGAAAACATGACCTGTGAGGGAATATTGAAAATATTGGATTTGTTTAGTCTGGAGAAGAGAAGATGCAGAAGGGACATGATAACAGTTTTAAAGTACATAAAAGGTTGTTACAAGGAGGAGGGAGAAAAATTGTTCTCTTTAACCTCTGAGGATAGGACAAGCGGCAATGGGCTTACATTGCAGCAAGGGAGGTTTTGGTTGGACATTAGGAAAACCTTCCTAACTGTCAGAGTGGTTAAGCACTGGAATAAATTGCACAGGGAGGTTGTGGAATCTCCACCATGGGAGATTTTTTAAGAGAAGATTAGACAAACACCTGTCAGGGATGGTCTAGATAACACTTAGTCCTGTCTTGAGTTCAGGCGACTGGACTGAGGTCCCTTCCAGTCCTATGATTCAATATGATTCTATAAAATGAGGGGATAGGAAAGGAACAGACACTAAATCAAAGGAGCCCTAATAGTGGGATTTGAGGCAATCTGCTCTTGGGGCTAAATCATGCATTATCGAAGGTGAAGCTGTTGTGTGCATTTGGCCTTACATTTGGAAGGATGCCAAGAGCTTTAATGTTTGGTTCTGAAAGATGCAAATAACCCCAGCAAGATGGGCGTGTGGGAAATTTCTATCACTTCCTTGCGCTGCTCCTTCGTTGGCCTCTGGGGCCTAATTTCTCCCTCAGCTCTACCCAGACCTTTCTACTTACTCCAAAGAAGTTGCACAAATGGAAGTAGGGACAGAATTTGGCCTTAATGTTTGCTGTCTGGGATCCCAGAATGCTGTCGGCTTGGACTGTTACACCGACCAGGAAGTCCTTCCAGACAACAACCAGTCTAGAGATGTCCAGTAAATGCCTGGGTAGTTGCTTGTTTACTTTAACAATGTGCCATATTTTTCTGAAACATGTTTTATAAATACCTTACTGCTGTGTGTTGTAGGATGCAAAGCAAGAAGCAGTTTTATAGCGCAGCTGGGCAAAGGGCAAGCTGGCAATCTGTGCCAGGTCAGGAGGTTGCAGACATTAAAAAGAAATGAGATTTTATTTTGTCCTTAATGGAGGACCTTGTTCCCGCTGGATCCACAACAGAAGCCCTTTCTCCCTCGAGGACATGCATTGTGGTGACCTTCCTTTGGCCAAGGGGAGCTGGGTGGCCTTCCCTATGGAGTCCTTCAAACCCACTCCCGGGTCATCCATGGGGCAGGCAGCCCAGCAGTGTCCCATACTCTTTCCCTCAGGGGCTGACCATGCTGTCTGTACGTGTACCAGTCCCTACTAGACTAGAAACTGAACCTGAGTTTTAGGTGCACAACCTTTGATTGTTAACTGCCAGGCCTGCCGGCTGGTTCCATAAAGGGTGCTGCAGGAAGTGGTGTTGATGATTCATTAGGCAGTGCTCTTCTCCCAGAATCTTTTCCTGGGCATGGTGTTGTGGGACACTGCAGCTGATCCAGGAATGCACAACAAATCATTTATCTGACGAATGTATCCTTTCCCTGCTTACTAAATACCCATGACAGATCGCAATCGCCTCAAAATGTATTCACCTCAATATTACTGAACGTGTTCACTGAATATCAAAGTATTCCATGCAGTTCTTTCATGATTTATTTTAAACTCTGTGGACTGATGGTGAGCAGTTCTCGGCAAGTATTCACTATTGATTATTTCAGCCGAGTTGCGGTTGGTCTGGTAAGTCATATGGCATTGTTTCCATTCCTTGACTGGAGGAGCGCACAAGGCCATGTTATTCTAACAGATGTGTGCGCCAATTTAAAATTTGGTTTCTGCCAATCCTTATGCATGCAAATTTAATTGCCTTTCTGTGAACTTTCACACCAGTGTAACGTGATTGTGTGAACATTTGTGGAACGTGAACAGAAAAGGTGTCAATGTTCCAGGGACTTTTTGGTGGAACCTTTTATTTCCATACTGCCCAGCTCTATGTGGTTGCTTTGCAGCTGGAGATACCACTTTTTTTGGAAGAGACATAAAACCAAACTTTTGACCATTTGTGGTCAATAAAGACCTCAGTTCGCCTTCGGCATGACTGTTAACACCTCCAGCTTCAACCGGATATGCAATGATTCTTTACTTCCTTTTTAAAAACAAAATGTGGTGGCGGTGTGCACCGCTAAACACTCAGAGATGACTATATTGCAGTGGGGACTGAAAAGAGGGGACTGTATTTCAGTGGGGACTGTAAAATGTTTTGGGATCTTTGGGGATGAAAGGTGCGGTGCAAATACACAATATTTTACTAGTCCTCTTTTAAGAGCCTTGTGAGACTGCAGTGTGTGAACCTGACACAGCAGGCAGCAGAGGTGGGTGTCTCCCTCAAATGCTTGAACACTTTCTAACAACTGCGTAGAAATACACCATCATCTGGTACTGGAATTAAAAGAGCTGGGTTTGCCCCTCCCTATGACTCCTTCAGGTTTTGGCCTTTACACCCAAAATGTGTTTTAAGGCTGTGGCTTTTAAGTAGGTGACAAATTGTGCTGGAAGGATTTGGTATGTGGAATATTTTTATGCATCTCTCTTTTCTCTCACCTTTCATTGTTTTTCCCTTTGGAATATCTCCCTTAACATTCCACTCATAATGCTCTTCAAAGGAGGAGACTGTATTTGAATAGCTATGCCTAAAATCTGTTCTCCAGCCAAGGGCCCTTAGACCGGAAAACAACTAACTTCCCCATATGGCTGAGTGTCTGCATGGGAATTCAAACAGGTGTCTGTGAGCTGGTGGCCATTCCTTTGAACTGCATGAGACACACTGCTGGCCTCAAACGACCCTTTTCCTCTGAAACTTTTACATCATGCTATGTGTCTGGCTGCTAGATTATTATGCCATAAATTTAATAAACTAGGCACTGGCCATCTCACTTTTGATTTGAAGAGCCTAGGACTTGGTTGGTTTTCTCATTTCTTTTGTGTGTTTTGTTTGGTTTCTGGGTTCTTGTTGTTGTGTTTTAAAAGTCTTTGAAAGCTGAGTGCATGTGTCTGGAGAAAACACTTCATTTGAGGAGTTGGCCCTTGTGAATGATTAGGAAATACTGAGGATGGGATTTTCAAAAGCCCTCAGTATTGGCCAACTCTGTTTCCATTGAAGATAACGGTAAAACTCCCACGAAAGCCCATGGGAACAGAGCCAGGCCAATGCACAGTAATTTGCAACCTCTCTTCCCTCCCCTCTTAGTATCCTATATGGAATAAGTTTGGAGGTCTTAGTCCAGTTCCTTGTGGAGAGGTACCCCCTCTTAAACCTACTGCCACATTTGTTGGGCTATACCAGCGGAGAGGCCAATGACTGACTAGGCCCTGGAAACTGAACATTCCCTTACATCCCAAGAGGTGGCCCGTTCAGTTAAAGGTTGAGGGATATCAATCGGGAAGCAATTGCCCATGATATCCTCGATCATACCCATGCCACCGCTGAGGCAATACGTGATTTGTGACTAAAGAGAGAACTTCCCTTGCCAGGGCTGCCCCTTTGCCTGCACAGTTCACACAAATCATTTTAAAAATAAAGATATATTGAATAGCTGAAAAGAGGCACTATGAGGAAAATTAAAGCACTACCTGCACCCCTTCTTTGCTGCTACCAAGAGATGACATTAACCTATCACCAGTCATTGCTCACTGCCCCTTTCCAATGATCCCTGATATACCAGAGACATGCCACAGCACAGAATTGGTAGACATGGCCAAGTGAACCAAAGGAAAGATGAAAAAAGACCCTGGTGCTGAGGGCCAACTTAGAAAAGATTGTCTTCCCTGCAGAGACATCCTCTTTGTCCTCCAGGTATGGTATACAGACTGCCTTTCCTTAGACAGGTATGACTGGCCTTCTTGAAACACACTAAGCCTAGCATACTTCCATCTAAGTTACCTCCCTTGTTAGTATCAAGATTTTTGGCTTTCTGTCCCAACCACAAATCCCAAAGAAGAGGTAAAGAGCTGTGCAAAATTCAGTACGTAAGCATGAACACGTGGCTAAATTCTCTGTCAGTCCCTTAGTGAGTGACCTTGGAATCTACACTGTATGCAGCAGATCCTCCTTTCAGTGTGCCTGTCTGTAATTCCCACAAGAGTCAGGGTCAGAACTGATGTCGGACCGCTTTACTGATGACACGCCAAACCAGTCTCGAGGGGGCGCCAGCAGTTGTCTGTAAAGCAGCCAGGGAACCATTGGTTTAGAACAAGAACGAAGGAGGTAAAGCAATATCCCTGTGTAACAGCACCTGCTGTACGGGCCTAAGGCAGACTATGATGGGAAACACAAAGGCAGACCAAAGGAGAATGAGAGCACTTTCAAATGAACCAGCAGAAATTCAGTGCCTTTGGTAGGACAATGTTCATTGCCCCTTGAAATGTTTGTGCAGCTGAAGATCTCTCCACATCCTGGATCTCCAGCTGGACACCAATTACTGTCCAAGCCTGAGCCTGCATTGTTGGGGAGCTCTGGGTAAGAGAGGGGAAGGCAGACCTACCTTTTTGGTCTTGACCGTTGAGGTGCAGCAGTCCCCTCCATCATAGTTGCAGAAGGCTCGGTTATTGATGGCATCACAGTAGTTGTCCCCCATGAAAGGCTGAAAAATAAACAGCATGAAGAGGCTGAGAATATGGATACAGTCCTCAGTGAAGGATCTGGCACTACTGTCGGTAGTGCCAGACACATCCTCTTTAAAAGCCATGGCCATGTTCATAAGTATTCTAAAAAGACACCACAAAGCAGCTTATACCCAGACTTATATTACTGTTGCAAATTTAAATATTCTTTTGAAATGTTGGACACCCAAACATAACAACGCTGTACCCATGTAAGAAAATCTGGAAGTAAAATTGGCTAGTCTAGTTTCACCTTCCAAATGAGCTATGTGCAAAGAGTAAACAAAAAGCATAACTGGTGGGAAGAAAATTAGAATTGTTGGGCAAGATGTCTACTTGGTGTAAATGAGCATAACACATTGACTCTCATTGAGCTATCGTGATTTACACTAGCACTGGCTTTGGTCCATAAAAGCTTTTCTGTATTATTTATTTAATGTGCTAATAGTTATACAGGCAAGGGCTTTTTTTAAAAAAAAGATATGATTTTATTTTGATAAGGTCACTTTAAAAATATGTAATATTTGGGCAATCTCCCAATAAACCTGCCAATCCATTTACTTATTCGACACACCTTTCCACCCTGGAAAGCTGTCAACAGGGACTTTTGGAGGAGTATGCCTTTTACCTCCATTGTAATACACAAGAATAGGGGGCCTGTCTGGAGGGACAGAATGGGAAAGATAATAAATATTTTGCTTTGGTAAGAACATTCTCGGTTGACTCATCTGGGGGGACTGAACCGAGACCTCTGTATTTAAAACCATGTGCTTTTACTGCTTTAGCAAAAAGACCACGTCTACTATTTCAGCTGCAGTAGTAGACTCATAAAACCTCTATACATGCCACAAGAAGGGGACAAAAAGTCACACTGCATTAGCCTGGGTTACACTTTGAAAAGCAAAGTCAAGGAAATCATCTTCTTAGAGACTTTACACAGGTAAAGCTCCCATTGCTATCAATGCAGAATCATGTTATTACTGGCTTAGTACACTGCCTCCCCATGGCCTGGGATAATGGGGAAGGTTGCTCAACCCCCTCCATGCAGGAAGGAGGGGACTCCATACTGAATGTTTCCTCCATAGCCCTAATACTGGAGGACATGGCCTGGCCCATTCTTGGCTAACGCCCTACATATTGGAAGGATCATTCTCTGCACAGATGACATGTTTTATGCAGTAGCCCACAACCAATAGCATGGTAAAGATTTCGATGGAGAGGCTGTGACACTACTGAAAGAACGATGATGAAGAAGGTTTCTATTGACACAGAGGGATCCTGGCAATTAGCAATGATGGGAAAGAAAAAGCAGAAAAAAGGCACGTCAGTAATAATAGCTTCTGGTAAATCATTACATCATTTCAAAGTCTGCCTGAGTAAGAATGCTTCTTAAATAGCAGAGGAGTTGGTACCCAATGATTCATCAGCACATGACTGGCATTTCTTAATGGTCCCTGGATGTTGTTTAGCTCTCTCTAGAGAATAGAGGATGAGCCAGTAGACACCAGAGCACTGGAGAACTCCTGAATCATGAAGCGTCCGGGATTGAGAGACAAAGTAGGTCTGATGCTGCCTGGTATGCTATTGGCGTAGGGCCGATGTGGTCAGTACTGGACTCAATGGATGCCCATGACCACAACCAGAGTTGACAGTACTGGCCTTCGCTGCCCTCGGTGCTGGGCCAGGGAGCGGCTGGACAGACCTGCTCCCTCCCACATGCCAGTGCTGGTCAGCACTCCTCTTAGAAGAGGAGGAGGAGGAGTCTCCCTGAGCCCTGGAATGGTCCTGGTTTGTTTTATGGGACCTTTTCCTCGCTGACCAAAGGAGGATGGACAACGCTTTTCCTCTTGGGGCAAACACCAGAGCCTGAATGCGGAGTGGCATCACCTGCCAGGTCCGAAGGCGGCTGCTGAGCAGATGAGGGCCTCAGTGCTGAAGCGGGCCTCGTGGCCTGCTCCAGGAGGTACTGCTTAAACAGCAAATCTCACGCCACCAGGGTCCTCTTTGGGAATGACTTGCAGATGGAGCCACTGTCTTTAACATGTCCCTCGTTAAAGTGGGAGTCGATGCTGGGGATGCCCCCCCTACACACTGGACAACTGGTGAGGGCATCAAACAAGTCAGCCAAGTACTCTAGCTAAAATTAAACTAACGCTTAACTAAACCTAAGGTACTCCTACTATTATATACAAGCAACAGTTCGCAGAAAATGAGATGAAATTGTGAGGTGAAGACACCACACAGATCTCCGACTCTTGGCCATGGGCGGTGAGAAAGACCTCAGGGGGTTAGCCACCCTTATATAGCCAGGGCAGGGTGTGAACGCTGCCCCTATAGGTAAAGTTCTCTGGCTCTGGTGCACAGGGTGCGCACACCTACGCAGAATACATGGCTACGTCTACTCAAAGAAGAACCTGTCTTTTACCATGTGAAAGTTGTACTGCACAACATCCACACAGGATGGATGGTCTAGTATTTAGTGGTCTAGTATTTAGTGTGGAAGTCAGGAGACCTGGGTTTCGTTCCAAGCTCTGCTACCTTGGGGAAGTCACTTCACTTCAGCGTACCCACCTGTAAAACTGGAGTAATATCTACCGATGGCACGGGGGTGCTGAGAGTATTATCAGTGCTTGGGATTCTCAGTTAGGTGCTAGCGGAAGGCTCAGAGGAGCAAAGACATTCTTAAGGATAATGCACCAGCATGGAACTCCGGAGGCATGGGTTCAAATCCTGGCTCTTCTATAGACTCTCTATGTAACATTGGGTGAGTCACTTAGGCCCAGATCCTCAATGGTATTTATATCCCCAACTTCCATTGGAAATTAGGGGCCTAAAGACCTTTGAGGATCTGAACCTTAATCCCTCTATGTTTTAGTTTCTCCCTCTGTAAATGGGGATAACACTTCCCTGCCTCACAAAGGGGCTGTGAAGTTAAGTTTGTGGAGTGTTCAGACAACACAGCAGTGGGGGGCAAGTCAGCACCAAGACACACAGAGAGGTGCCCAGTGCTGCTTTTACACAAAATATGTCAAGACTTCTACAACTGTTAAAGGAAGCAGCCAATAGATATTTCATACTTCCTGAAAATCATTAATTGTTAAAAGCACATGAGACTAAAAAGCCAGAATCAACCCTTAAACTGCCTCAATTTGCTCAAAAATGGGCTGAGATTCAATGGGGAGGTTTGTTAACCTTTCAGTATCTCAGGGCAGAGGGCTGAGTGTGTGATGAAACCAGGAGAGTTTAATATGTTTTTTAGGTTTCATTGGAAATGCTTTCCATGGCTCTAGATCTGACTGGATGCTTGTTCAGATAGAAAGGGTACGAGATGCTAAGAATGCCTTGGTTTGAACCTTTTGCTGGGTGGGGAAGGGCCTTGAGGCATAAGTCCTTCATAAGCAGGATGAGTTCAGTGCCCAGAAAACCTGTCTGGCAGGGTTCATCAACACCGTTTCCTTTAGGAGGCAAAACTTTGGCTTGGAGGGGCCACTTGGTGGGTTTTTACTATCAGTGGCCATTTTCCCTGTTGTATTGGGTGACGTGTGTCCGGGTTTTTGAACAACTCAGAAACTAATTCAGGCTGGCAATTCCAATGAAGTCCAAAGGTGTTAGGCCCCCAATTCCTATTGTATTTCAATGACAGTTGGGTGCCTAACTCTCTTAAGCCCCTTTGAAACAACCCAATCTCAGTATTTTAAAAGTCCCCATCTCCAGTCCTCCTTCCTCCAGCCATTTCCCAGTCATTCCTGCCCTAGCTCCACATCTGGGTTGTTCTTGCTCCCTTTCTCTTTCCTAACGTTGATCTCTTCTCCAAAGTTCAGGGGAGAGGAGGTGCCCTGGACTTTCAGAGAGTTCAATTTCTAGTCAGACAGAGCACCCTTAAACACCTTCAACATCAAGGCAAACAACTGGAGGCTTTTGCGACTGTCCAGTGATGACTCGCCAAACCCTGAGAATGCCCGAGTGAAGGGAATCAGGCCTGTTTAGTAGCAAAGAGTTGTCCACCTTAGTTAGACACTCTAAGGCTTGTCCAATCATCAGCTGTCATTGAGCACTGCTCTGCACTAGAAAAATGACTTTTTCTTGCCAATAGGTGTCAGAACTGGTATAGTTGAAGACCATGTAACTGCAAGTAAAGACAAGACCAAACCGGATTTGGCCATTCCTTAGAAACAGAGATTTAAAACTGATTCATCTGCATCCATTGTTACCACCCACCCTAGGAAACCAAAGTGGATGGGCTTAGTTAATTAACTCTAATGCTCACGTCGCAGGCTTTGATGCAGTGAATCAGCGCTGGGTGCGGATACCACTTGAGTCCTGCTGTGCAGACAACGCTCTGGAGAAGGAGAGAGAAAGAAATGGGCTAAGACAAAGAAATCAGTGTGCACAAAGCGAATGTGCTTGCATACATGCTCCCCACCCCATCAAACTCTCCCAATGTAGTCCCATTCCTAACACCTCTTGAATTTTCAGGATCTGGCAGTCCTCCAACTATTTACAAGATGTGTTGGACTTGACACTTGCAATAACAGAATGTTTGGGATTAAAATAATACTTAAGGTTCTTCTGAAAAGTCATGTTAAATATTTCACTCATGGCGGGGAGATGTGGCAGGGAAAGGGAAACGTTCTAGCCAGGCTCTAGCTCTGGGAAGTGTGGGGGAGACATTTCGGAATGGCTTTAGGGGGCTTCTTTGGAGCCACCAGGTACCACTTTTTATGGCTGCCTATCCTTCCCATGCTGCATGAGGAGATTGCTGGGGCGAGTGCTGGGGGTGGAAAAAAGCTCTTATGGAAAAAAGTCTTTTAGAATTGAATAGAAAATGGAAACCTTTCTATAAGTCTTTTGCACCCTCATATAGATTTTAAATAGCACTGTATCCCCACAAGACCACTCAAAATAACCCATAAAAAGGGCTATATCCGCTATTACATTTAGAGTCATTTCAATAGAACCCTATTTATTTCAGCTTCATCAAATATTACATGACTTTTCCGTAAGGCAAAGCTGGGAAGGACTAGTCATGGGCAAAACACAGATATTTCAAAAAGTTCTTCAAACCCGACAGGTCTGCAGAAGGGAGTGGGAGACTCATGAGAGCAGGTATATTTCTGATGACACTCTCACTTCAAGTCCCCAGTCGTCACAGAGGCATTGTCTTCATCAGGAAAAAAGGTACATTCTTACCTCATGTTAACTGACACATGGTAACTAACATGGTGAAGACTAATCCCAGTGAAGACAAGGCAGTGTGTAGTTTTATCATGAGGTCTTCCCCATAGTCTTTACCTTGACCTGCTAATTCGTGTAAAACTACAATCTGCCTTGTCTTCACTTGGGTTTTACCTCACATTAGTTACCGTGTCTCAGCTACTACAAGGTAAGAATATACTTTTTTTCCCTAGTGGAGGCACACACAGCATGGTAATGGTACCCACAAACATGGAAACTATAGGAAAAAGAAGATTAAGCCAAACTCTTTCAAATATCAAGAAATGGTTGAGGGTTTGGATAGTCTTTGGGTGGAGAGAAGAGGAGGGAAAGTCCAGAGGAACCAAAGAGGATTATTATTTTATCTAAACCAGTTCTCCCCTACTTAAGAAAGACCCTACCGGAAGCGAGCTTAGTAAGGAGTACTGCGTGGACTGCATGACAGCTATCTCTATGCTGCCTTCTCATCCTCACCCTCTCTGAACGTCCATCAGTCACACTCATTTCACAAGGTTGATTTCCTTTACAGAGGAGGGAACAATCATATTAAGATAACAACGGTGACACAACCGCTGGTTTTGTGAGGTGTGCCAAGGGGCATTTGCCAAACAGTCAGGATTGTGCTAAAGGCTTAGGAAAGAAAGGAATTAACATTTAGAAGGGACTGTGGCATGAGCCATCCCTTTCCCTATTTATCTGAGGCCTAATTTAAGCCATCTGCAGGGGAACCTCAGCATGTTTGTACAGTTTCTGTCATTTGAGGCTTACCTGACGTGCACTAGGAAAAAGAACTTTTATACTATCAGCACAGGGCTGTTTATCTTTCCGACACCCTCGGATTTTCCACTATTAGTCAGGCCTGGCCTGCCCCACCTGTCTCACAACAGGGCCCGTCTATGTGAGAGGGGAAGAGGCCGGGGAAGCTGGCGGGGGAGGAGGGAGAAACCAATGTTGTTTATCCCATCAGCGAGGGAGACCGCAAGGCGCAGGGGCCCCACAGCATCAAGTTTGCTCCCAATGAGCTCTTGACAGACATCTGGAACTTTCAAGGCCGCCACAAACGGTAAGACTTTTTTTTCCCCCTTTTATTTGCTGCGCTTCAGGGCAAAAAAGAGAAAACCTTTTTAGGTTTCAAAACATAGAAACCTGGGGATTGGGGAGAGGCAAGGACTGCCTCCAGGAGCTTTTGAACCCAGGGCTAAACTGAAGGAGAACTGAAGAAAAATACAGGCCTTGCCCTTCTCCATACCCAGACCCATCCAAATAATACGAGAAAAATAACTGCATTTCCAAAGAACTTCCTGTGCTCCCTGGGACACCAACATTAAAACCAAAAAACCATTTGCTGCCAATATACGTGACTGAGTATGTGGATTTGGAGCTGGAGAAAGGGACTGGCCCGGCCGTCCTGGAAAGGGAAGGACTGTGTTTATCCACAGAAGAGGTCAAGCACTCGCAGCAGCAGGGCAAGCACCCAATCACCATGTCTTGTTGATATGCACCAGCCCTGACCAGGAGACTCCTCTCCACGGCACCTTCAGTTCTCTGTCTCTCTGTTGAGATGGACAATTGCTACAGCCTGAGAACTGCCCTAACAGCACCAAACCTATCCCACATGACCGCACTGAGCAGTCACCTAACGGATCATAGAATCATAGAATCATAGAATATCAGGGTTGGAAGGGACCCCAGAAGGTCATCTAGTCCAACCCCCTGCTCGAAGCAGGACCAATTCCCAGTTAAATCATCCCAGCCAGGGCTTTGTCAAGCCTGACCTTAAAAACCTCTAAGGAAGGAGATTCTACCACCTCCCTAGGTAACGCATTCCAGTGTTTCACCACCCTCTTAGTGAAAAAGTTTTTCCTAATATCCAATCTAAACCTCCCCCATTGCAACTTGAGACCATTACTCCTCGTTCTGTCATCTGCTACCATTGAGAACAGTCTAGAGCCATCCTCTTTGGAACCCCCTTTCAGGTAGTTGAAAGCAGCTATCAAATCCCCCCTCATTCTTCTCTTCTGCAGACTAAACAATCCCAGCTCCCTCAGCCTCTCCTCATAAGTCATGTGCTCTAGACCCCTAATCATTTTTGTTGCCCTTCGCTGGACTCTCTCCAATTTATCCACATCCTTCTTGTAGTGTGGGGCCCAAAACTGGACACAGTACTCCAGATGAGGCCTCACCAGTGTCGAATAGAGGGGAACGATCACATCCCTCGATCTGCTGGCTATGCCCCTACTTATACATCCCAAAATGCCATTGGCCTTCTTGGCAACAAGGGCACACTGTTGACTCATATCCAGCTTCTCGTCCACTGTCACCCCTAGGTCCTTTTCCGCAGAACTGCTGCCTAGCCATTCGGTCCCTAGTCTGTAGCGGTGCATTGGATTCTTCCATCCTAAGTGCAGGACCCTGCACTTCTCCTTATTGAACCTCATCAGATTTCTTTTGGCCCAATCCTCCAATTTGTCTAGGTCCTTCTGTATCCTATCCCTCCCCTCCAGCGTATCTACCACTCCTCCCAGTTTAGTATCATCTGCAAATTTGCTGAGAGTGCAGTCCACACCATCCTCCAGATCATTTATGAAGATATTGAACAAAACCGGCCCCAGGACCGACCCCTGGGGCACTCCACTTGACACCGGCTGCCAACTAGACATGGAGCCATTTATCACTACCCGTTGAGCCCGACAATCTAGCCAGCTTTCTACCCACCTTATAGTGCATTCATCCAGCCCATACTTCTTTAACTTGCTGACAAGAATACTGTGGGAGACCGTGTCAAAAGCTTTGCTAAAGTCAAGAAACAATACATCCACTGCTTTCCCTTCATCCACAGAACCAGTAATCTCATCATAAAAGGCGATTAGATTAGTCAGGCATGACCTTCCCTTGGTGAATCCATGCTGACTGTTCCTGATCACTTTCCTCTCATGTAAGTGCTTCAGGATTGATTCTTTGAGGACCTGCTCCATGATTTTTCCAGGGACTGAGGTGAGGCTGACCGGCCTGTAGTTCCCAGGATCCTCCTTCTTCCCTTTTTTAAAGATTGGCACTACATTAGCCTTTTTCCAGTCATCCGGGACTTCCCCCGTTCGCCACGAGTTTTCAAAGATAATGGCCAAGGGCTCTGCAATCACAGCCGCCAATTCCTTCAGCACTCTCGGATGTAACTCGTCCGGCCCCATGGACTTGTGCACGTCCAGCTTTTCTAAATAGTCCCTAACCACCTCTATCTCCACAGAGGGCTGGCCATCTCTTCCCCATTCTGTGATGCCCAGCGCAGCAGTCTGGGAGCTGACCTTGTTAGTGAAAACAGAGGCAAAAAAAGCATTGAGTACATTAGCTTTTTCCACATCCTCTGTCACTAGGTCGCCTCCCTCATTCAGTAAGGGGCCCACACTTTCCTTGGCTTTCTTCTTGTTGCCAACATACCTGAAGAAACCACCTGGGCTGGATTCACACCAACTGCTTAGAGATGATAGACTCCATATCCCATTACAAACAGTCCTAGCAAGAAGTCAACTGAAAGGAAGAATTAAAACACTGGAAGCGATAGGACAGTGGATAGTTTCTGTGGGAAAATCCATGGGCTGAAGTGGATGTCCAGTCTACAGTTGCTCAAACTTTGCAAAACTGAGGTTCATATGAACAATCCTGGCTGGGATGATTTAGTCGGTGTTGCTCCTGCTTTGAGCAGGCGATTGGACTAGATGACTTCCTGAGGTCTCTTCCAACCCTAATATTCTATGATTCTATGAATTTGCCACGAGCATCTAATTGCATAAAAACATAGATACTACTTAAACTCCCAAATCAATGCACGTTGCCATAACATTTGTTTACTGTGCTTTAGTGGGTGAACAACTCTAGTAAAGACCTAGCATAGGCCACCACTCAAGTGGACAGACAAGACCGGGGTGCTTCAGGGAGGTGGTGTTTAAATAAACGGGGAGGAAACTTGTTCTCAGTAAGTTTGGAGGCAACTTTGGAGAAGACTCTTCTTCAGAAAGACTGTTGCCAAGTAAAGTTGGCTCTCTGTAGAGGATCTATTGGTTATTTTCACTGAGCTCAGCAGTAGAGCCAGGAGAAAAATGGATTTGTCAGTTCACTGGCCATTCTGAAAAACTTTAAAAAAATCGTTTTGGTTCAATCTGAAAATTATTATTATTTTTTTTTTGAAATTTTTGGTGAAATGACAAGCCGGAAAAAAATCATTTCAGATTGAACAAAACATTTCATTCAACCATACTGACATGTTTCAACCATTATAAACCATTTTAAAAATTAAAAAAAAAATAGGATTAAAGGAAATTTATGAACAAAAAATAATTTTGAACTGAAAAGTCAAAACCTTTTGATTTGGGGGGAATATTTTTCCCCATTGTTTTTCGACCAAAACAATTCAGTGAAAACAACATGAATTTGTGAAATGTGTATGTGACTCTGAATCTGCACTTTTCACCCCCCAAAAAATTAGTGTGAAAAATGTCTCCCAGCTCTACTTACCTGCATTAAACCACATCAACTGTTTGGCTTTGTCTTCTCTCTGTAGCTATGTACCCCCCCCCCCCACAATCAAAGGGCTAACAAAATGCCTATGCCCCACGTAAGTCCCAAATGTTAAATGGTGGATAGGTTTTGTGCTGGCCCTTAGCCTAGGGGGCAATTTCACCCAGAGGGAGGGAATGCAGCCACTGGCTGCTTTGCCATATTGTAGGGCCCTGTAAGATGCCTTTGGCTGATTAGCCCTGTATTGAATTAATTAGGACCTGACCAGGGGCTTTTGAGCTGTGACTGGAGAGGGACATGGGGGGTCCATATTACAGTGAGCGGCTTGGGGGAGTGGGTGGGGTTCATGTTGCAGCAGCTGCTCTGCCAACCTTTCTGCTGGCCAGTCTGGGGAGGTGGGACCCTAAACCCACCCACACCACACTTTTCCCTTCTCCATGTTAGTGATGGAATGCCCAAGAGAGCAGGGCCTGGGGCAAGGCAAGCAGGGGACTGCACCCAGATTAAACAAGGGGTGTTGTGGGTGTGTGCGTGTGTGAAGGCCGTTTTCACCTCCCACAATCCTCCTCAGACATGCACAGTCCAAACACACCCAGAAATCAGCTGGTGCAGTAGAACATACAAAGTTGCTACTTGTACAAAGCGCAGTCCACCTGTGATCTGCATTGGTTCCAGGTCATTTCCAGATGCTATTTAAGGTGGTGGGTTTAATAACTGGGAGATTTACATGGTCTCAGTCCTGGTGACTTCAGAGACCAGCTCTCGCCCAGTGTGATACCTTGGCAGATGAGATCATTGCAGCTGCTCCCGCTAACACCTGACACTGCTAATATGGGAGCAGGACCCTCTCAGAGAAAGGCCGTCAGCTATGGACTTGGCTTTTCTTGCTGGTTTGACAAAGCCTGAATTCCCAATGCAAGGCTAGTTTGTTCCCCTCAAGGCTTTTCCTCATGGGTGAGGAAGGGGCAGGAGGAATGACTTGATGGGAGAGTTCTGTCTGTATGGAAATATGGGAGGTTTTGATTTGCAGCCTTTGGTCCTAACAGCGGTAGCTCTAATGAATACACGGGCATTTGCAGCACTGCATGGGCCGAATGAAGTAAATAAATGCAAATACGGAGCAGAAGAGGAATGGGAGGTGCCCCCACTGTTAAGAGATCCACCCCTGGAGCCTGGCTTGCAGATGTGACCCAATGGTATTTATGGGGTGGGGACAAGACCAAGGCAAATATACAAGGCTGCCTGGTAAGGCATGAATCTGAGCGCTGCTGTGCTGCAAAAGCAGATAAAATAGGGGGTCAACAGGGAGGCATATGTCTCTGGAATGGCTTGGGGCTCATGTCAGTGCCTGGGAATGAGCTTAGGTTACAGCCATTATCATAATACAAAGGTACATATGTTATGAGCGTGTTGGGCAATTCCATTCTTCCCATGGCCCATGAAGGAAGGGGACGTACCAGGGGATTAATAGATTCAGATTCCAAGGCCAGATGGATCACGATGACCATCAAGCCCGACCCTCTGTATGCACAAGCCACAGAACTTCTACCAGAAGCTGGAGTAAAGCATATCTTTCAGAAAAATATTAAATCTTGTTTAAGGTATGTCTGTACTGCACACAAAGGCTGGCTCTCTGGGATCGGGGCTTGTGGACTTGGGGTTTCCAAGCCCATGCTTGAGCCCAAACCTTGGCTTACAACAGTGTGCCCTTGTTGCAAAGAAGGCTAACGGCATTTTGGGCTGTATAAGTAGGGGCATTGCCAGCAGATCAAGGGATGTGATCATTCCCCTCTATTCGACACTGGTGAGGCCTCATCTGGAGTACTGTGTCCAGTTTTGGGCCCCACAATACAAGAAGGATGTGGAAAAATTGGAAAGCGTCCAACGGAGGGCAACAAAAATGATTAGGAGGCTGGGGCACATGACTTATGAGGAGAAGCTGAGGGAACTGGGATTGTTTAGTCTGCAGAAGAGAAGAATGAGGGGGGATTTGATAGCTGATTTCAACTACCTGAAGGGGGGTTCCAAAAAGGATGGATCTAGACTGTTCTCAGTGGTGGCAGATGACAGAACAAGGAGTAATGGTCTTAAGTTGCAGTGGGGGAGGTTTAGGTTGGATGTTAGGAAAAACTTTTCACTAGGAGGGTGGTGAAGCACTGGAATGGGTTACCTAGGGAGGTGGTGGAATCTCCTTCCTTAGAGGTTTTCAAGGTCAGGCTTGACAAAGTCCTGGCTGGGATGATTTAGTTGGGGCTTGGTCCTGCTTTGAGCCGGGGGTTGGACTAGATGACCTCCTGAGGTCCCTCCTGAGATTTTATGATCTTTCTGCACTGCATAGACTCCAAAGGATGGTCTGGCCACGACCTCCCTATGTAAACCATTCCAGTGTTTCACAGCAGGTGGGGTTTGGAGGCGGAAGTGAATGTGTCATTTTCTTTCCTTTTTTTTTCTCTTCAATTTTTGGAACTGATCAGAAATGATCAAACTCTGATTACAGACTGGCCCCACGGCCAATCACTAACACTGCTCACTTGCAAAAGTTACTGCTTTCTTAGCTGCAGGCCTTCCAGAATTATGCAGAGACTGATACCAAGTGACGAGACGGTAAGATGTTTTCTAAGAACAATCCCCTAGTTGATCCAACCAGAACCTGCTCTAGGGAGATGCTCCATCCTCTCCATTTCCAAAGAGGTCTGTTTATTGAGGCTTCAGAGTGGATTAATTTTCACTTGGTACTCAATGTCCTACCCACCTTTTAACATAATTTTAGAAACTCAACCCTTTAACCTGCTATTTACAAACCAATCCTTTTTGGTGTTTGTGAGGGGGTCAAACTCCTAACCAGTCACAATCTAAAGATCTTGTAAGATCACTGCTGTAGGGGCAAAATGGACCCAGATTTTTCCACTGTGCTCCTGGAAACCATCAACCCCCCCCCCCTTACACCTCACTCCCCTGTTCTCCCCCTTTAGTACCATTTTTCCCCCTGCTGCCTAATGAGCCCTCCAGAGACCCTCAAGCATCCACGCTGCATTGTAAACCTGGGCTTACAATTGCCCATTACAGCTCCCTCCAAGTCCTGGCATCAATAAATGAGGGCAGCACAGCAGAGATTGGGAGGGAAGCTGTGGTTTTATTTCACCATGAATTACAAAACCTCTTTGAACTCCAGAGCTCAGGACAGAGCCAGTGAGAAATAGCCTCTCATACAGAGATAAGGTTTCTACAGATATGTATTTCACACCAGCAGCTTGGCAAAGCTTTGGCCGGGGCCGTAATGTAATCAGAGAGTATGGAGTGAATGAGGAGATCAGAGGGACAGCCTGTGATTGTGATATCCTCCAGTCACCTCCCAGGAGCGTTTCTATCGCTCTGCCTGCTTGTTGGTGTGCAGCACACAAGCACGGCACAGCCAGGGTCTTCAGAAGGGCTCAGTACCCACACTCAGGGCCAAATTTTCAAAGATGCTACATGTAGACACCTAAAAAGATGGATTGTTAAATATGCTCAGCATGCTGGTTGTCTGGTGGGTGCTTAGCCCTTTTGAAAACCTTGCCCTGGATATGTAAAATGCAGGGCCAGATTTCCCACAGAGCTCAGGGCCAGACTTTCAAGTACTCAGCACCCACTACTGGGGAGACATTTAAAAAAAATGGTCTCCAATTTAGGCATGAAAAAGGGGCCCGATTTTCAGAAATGCTCTGCACCCACCCTGCACCCCAGGTGCACAGGGCTGTTGAAAATCTGGCACACAGGGTGCATTTCTGTGTTTATATGCCTACACTAACCTGTATTAGTGAGTGTGTGTATGTAAGTGCCTATTTATGTGGGTTTCTATGCAGGAGCTTATATTTAGGTATGTATGGGTAGCATGAGTGTGGTTTTGGATGAATGTGTGTGCTTGCTTGTCTAATCTACACAAGTGCATATGTGTGTGTGTTTCCAGTAGTGGTTGAATGTGTGTGTGTAAATGTGCACTCTTTGTGTAGGTGTGTTTATGGGTGACGGTAAATATGCATTTGTGTACATCTGTGAGTGTTTACTTGTGTGTGCGCATCTGCAGGTAAGTGTGCCAACCAATGTCCACCTGTGTGTGTTTTCATGGGTACATATAAGTGCATGTGCATGATCGGAGTGTTTGGCCTGTGTGTGTATCGGAGAGTGTGTGTTTGCAGAGTGCAGAAGGAGAGAGCAGTGACCTCTGAAAAGGATGCTGTGCTGAGCAGACAGACGTCTGTCACATGGGGATGTAGGAGAATCAGTTGCCTCAGCCAATTTGGGAGATTATATACTCATCATATCAGGTTCTTCTGCTGCCTGAACACAGACAGTTCCCTACCATGCAATGTGCACAGAAAACTGAAGAGTAGTAAGAATTTAAAACCTGTTCTGTGCAGTTTTTCTTGTCCCCCTTTGTTTTCTCCTACAGTAAGTATGTAAGTGCATTGTCTGCACTCCCCATGGTGCTGGTGCAAGGGGTGAAAGTCCCACCAGATCAGAACAGTTAGGAGCTGTGTGGATCAGAGGGCAAAGACGTGGTCCCTTTAACTCAAGGTGGAAATGCCCAGAGGTTGTTGCACTGGGAAACCGCAGAGTTAAATGGGCACCGCTAGAGCAAAGGAAAAGGGCCGTGGGGTAAGCAAGAATCAGGTTTGGAGTCCCTATTGATGACAACCTTGTCCAAGGAGGGAAGATGTCTCGCTACACAGACAGATATGAAATATTGCTGGTCCTCGCTATCCTCTGCATCCCTAATCTCTGCTTTGTGGGTCAAGCTGCATGTTCTCCTATTCTGGAGGAACATGAAAGTCTGTGGGTCCGGGGAGGGGTACTTAGTAACATGCCCCACCACTGACCTTCACTCGTTGAGGGTTCATCCAGTGCTGGATGTCTTGTAAGGTCTCATTCACACGCAGCAGGATGGGCTCGTTGTGGTCCGTACACGAGGTGGTGCATTCGGCTCCTTCATGGCACATGCAGAGGGGAATGAAGGAAGAAAGCAAACACCATGTCACTCTCCTACCATCATTTCAGTTGTCTGAATAGCCTCCATCTTCCTACTCTGCAGAACGATTATTACAGCCAACCCATAATGGAGCTCTTCACCACCACGCGCCTCACAACCTCCTGGGATTTACATTGTGATAGGATTCTGATCACACCCCACAGCTTGTGACCCTAGGACCAGAGTGGGGATATACATAAGGGCTTGCTTCTTAACGTGACCAATAGATTACAGTATCGAAATATCACTGTGGCTACTAATCCATGGATCGAATGGGGGATTTATTCATTTCCTGAAGCAATCACGGAGAGGCAGAGGCATTGAAGGCAGTTCCATTTCAAGAGCTCTTTCTGCAGCCGTGAAGCAACTGAGCAGATGCCACCAAATTCCTCTCACTTCTGACATGGACAACGAGCCAATGGCCTGATTTTCCAAAATTAGAAGACCCTGAAATAATGGTGAGCAAGTCTAATGATGTTGCAGGCTGGTTATCACCTAAGCCCCATGCTAAACAAGAAGTAAGAGGAGAGGTAATGATCAATTTGTTCACGTGTAAACCGGTATTTTCTCTGATTAACTGCCATGCCCTGTGGGAATCCTATCCTTTCCTTGTTAAAACACACTGCGGTGCTCTGCAGTAATGTGGTGACACAACCATAAGCCTTAGCGTGTTGGACTATTACTATTTCCCCCCTAGCAAATCACTGCTGAAAGGGGCAGCTGCTGTAAACCCTATCATTAGGAATCCTGCACTCCAATCAGCGTGAGGGGGAATTAATCTGTGGAGTGGTTTGGATGGCTGTGCCTTTGGCTCAAAAGTCACTTCAGCCTGGAGGAGCAGATTAGGTGTCTGTGGAGAAAAGGAAAGGTGTTAGGGTCACACTGACCCTGGCTGGGTACTTTTTCCCCCCAGCCTCTGTCTTTTTTCTTTTTCTCACGTGGCGGAGCCAGTTGGAACAAAGCAGGAGCCAGTTAGTTTAATTAGGAAGGGTTTGTTTCTGTTTTTCTCCTCTAGTTTGAGCAGTAGTGACTCCATTGATTGTACTGGATATCTGCCAGGTTTGGCTCGGCCCATGAGTGGAAGGAAAAGATCCTCTTTTGAGGGACATCCAGATGACTTCCAAAATACGTGACCTGATCCTGAAAAGTGCTGATGTGAGACACTCACAAAGTGTGTGTTAATTTCTCCAGCTAGTGGCTGGTCCTCTAGACCAGGAACCTTTTGCTTTCTGAGGCCCCCCCTCCCCAGCTGTGCCACAACGATTGCTTTTCTGCATAAAAAAGCCCGGGCTGGCGTTAGGGGGTAGCAAGCAGGGCCATTGTCCAGGGCCCCACACCACAAGGGGCACCGTGAAGCGAAGTTTCTCAGGCTTTGGCTTCAGTCCCGGGTGGTGGGGCTCAGGGCCCCGGGCTGCAGTCTGCTGGGGCAGGACTTTGGCTTTGTGCCCTGGGCCTTAGCGAGTCTAACACTGGCCATGCTTGGCGGACCCCCTGAAACCTGTTCGCGGCCCCACAGGGGGCCCAGGACCCCGGGTTGAGAACCACTGCACTGGAGGATAACAGCCTTCAGATGCTCCCCTAAGAGAGTTACCCCTTTAGCTGAAGAGGTCAAGGTCCCAGGTTCAGTCTATGCTGTGGGCCAGTGCACTGAGCTCCCTCGATTCCTACTGAAGCTTTTCTGAGGGTGTGGGGGCCACTCAGGATTGGGCCCCAGGGATCTGTCTTCTGGACAAGGCTAATGTAAGCTAAACTAACAAGCATCCATTGGAACGGAGGTGAAAAGGGCCAGGAGTGCACAAAGAAGGGCTGAAAAGCCTCCTTGCCTCCAGCACAGAGAGATGTTCCCTGGGAACAGGGAATCAATATTTCTTCTCTGAAAAAGTGGCAACCCCTGGTAGGTAAGCAAAGGTCGCCTTATCTCAAGGGTAAAATGCATTGTCAAATTAAGAGTCGCTGCTGCCTGCTCACAGGCCACTCCACGGTGCTATTTACACTCAAGGAAAGGAGCAGGTCTCCATTGTTTTGATATATGATCCGTAATTGGCACCATTAAAGAGCAGTGATCTCATCCAGGTTGTGTTCCTCTCCCCTGGGACGGGACTGAAGCAGGCTCCTGGTACCTTACAATGGTTACAATATAATGAGAGATCTGCACAACAGGGAACACTTTCTCCAAGTTCAAAGGGACAGCAGTGGGGGGAGGAGGTTTAGGGAAAGGGGCCTGGAGGGGGAGGAAGGGGCCCAGGGTTTCTCTCCAAGCTGCATCTAATACAGCTCACATTCGAATGCTCCAGTATGGAGCTTGGGCGGTGACCTTGGGGAAGGGAGGTGCAACCCGGTGTGCGGAATGGTAAATATAGCCCGTCCCCCAGCAATCTGAACCTGGCCTACAGTACAAAGCATAGCAGCCCACGCAGAGTACTTAGGGACCACGGAAGGCAGAAGTAAGACAGGCCTTTATGAGGGTGCCCAAAGAACTTATTGGTATGCGGGTTTCTCACTCTTACCGGATGCTTAGCCGGGGGTTATAATTGTCATGAGAGGAGGGCTGTATTTCTCACTGAACTGGCCCACTACCAGAATGCCTCCTCCCCCCCCCCGCTGGCTTCTCCTTCTGCATCAATGCTCTGCTCTGCCCAGGCCTACATCTCTGTCCCTCATTCCCCTCCGCCTCTTTTGTGTGCTATACCCAATTCTCTCTTTCTCTTTGGCCCCGTCTACACTAACCATTTTCTTCAAATCTCCAACATCACTGGTGCGGCCCCATGGGTGGTAGAAATGGGGGCAAGAGGTGGGGCACCAGTGTAAACAGAGAACGAATGGCTTTGCCACCGGGTAATGTAGACCGGCTCTGAGCAAGGTTCAGTGACACCGCCAGTCTGTGGTAGCCCTGGTACCCGTGTTGCTGCGGGCAGAACTGCATTAGTGCTACTGCAATGGTGGGAGATGGCCCCAAAGCACTAGAGAAGACAAAGCCTTTGTCTCCTTCTCCCACTCTTGACTTTGTGGTGTTTTCACACGGCCCCTGGGACTGAGGCAGTCTCCTTTATTATTATTATTGTTATTATTATTTGTATTCTAGTAGCAACGAGGAACCCCACCTGAGATCAAAGCCCCGTTGTGTGAGGCACTGACCATAATAAGAGATAGACCCAGCCCTGAAGAGGTTCTCTTCTAAACAGACAAGGCAGACAGAGGGTGGGTGGGGAAACAGAGGCGCAGCAAGGGGAAGCGACTTGCCCAAGGTCACACAGCAAGTCAGTGGCAGAGCTGGGGATGGAACCTAGCCCTCCCGAGTCCCAATCCAGTAACCTATGCACTAGACATCTTCCAGCCAAGTGCACAAATTATTCTTCACTTATTTTGGTTAACCTGTCACCATTACCCCACTTCTGACCTTTTGCCTCTATACCTTCTGATAAATTCTTTAAATAAAATATGTGGAAGAGTACAAATAAATAAAAAAGCTTGGCGCTAACACGGTAGGTTGGAATCACGCACACACATGTGCACAAACACAGCAATCATATGATTTTTGTTGGTGAAACCCTCCACCTTTTCCATCCCTCCCCACTCCCTGCCATTGTCTGTTGTCAGGGCTCACAACATGACTATGTTCTGTCTAAGGCAGATGATAAACTCCCCAGGGTAGGGATCTTGTCTTCCTCCATATCTGTAAAGTGATATAGGTTTCTATGAGTCATAATACCTGATAATATGAGAGAGTGCATGCTGGTAAGTGTTTTTGTGTGCCTTCCGATGTATGAGCATGTGGCTTTGTGTGTATGACAAAGAATGTGGTTGGATGGGTGAATTTATATTTGAAGGGGAGTATTTACGCACAGGGGAGTGCACTTGTGTCTTTGTGAATATGCATGGGTGGGAGAGCATGTTTGTGTGTGTGCATACATACGCGTGTGCGTATTTCTGTGTTGGTGTGGGTGAGACTATAGGGATGAGAATATCTGAGGGTATGTGAGTTTTGTATGTGTGCGTGAACATGTGTAGCTGAGTGGGAATATTTGCCTGTTTGTGTGTGTGTGTGTGTGACCATTCACCTAAGGCCGAGAGGAAATGTGTGTG
Organism: Natator depressus; assembly: GCF_965152275.1. Lineage (NCBI taxonomy): Eukaryota > Metazoa > Chordata > Testudines > Cheloniidae > Natator > Natator depressus. Next base: position 10,279,871 of record NC_134249.1, on the reverse strand, counting down.
TATTTCTTCATTTATTTTAAAAAAGATCGTATTGGATTTGTCGCTCTCGTAGTTTGATCCCGGGAACTGCTCATTAAACTCAGCAGGACAAGGGACGTGGTGGAAGTGGAAATGCTGTGAGGGAGTAGGAAGGCAGCATATGTTACCTGGTGTGTGGCAACTGAAAGCTTGATGTTCTCTGCAAATCCTCTAATTAGCTGCTTCCCACTAGGGCAAACTGGCCCCAAAGACACGATGACCCAAGGACTCCTGTCTCCTTCCTTTCCCTCCTCCCCACTGGCAGGCAGACCAGCTGCGGCCCTGGCTTTAGCTCATATACCTATTCCATAGCCGTGCGCACAATGCAGCTTAAGGTTGCTGTTGAGCTGAGTGGGAAGAGAGCACTGGCCCTGCATCTCCCTGCAGAGGTGAAAGGAGCCGCTCCAGGTGCCATCCTTCCGGCAGTGAATCACGTTGTTACCACGTCCCTGAGAATGGGAAAAGCAAAATACAGTCAGAAAAGTGACAGAAAAAGAATCAGAATCGAATCAAGGGCTGATGTTCTCTGGGAGCTGCGAAGGTCTAGGGGTTGGGCTTTTAGCTTAGCGAGAAACAGAATCAGACTTCTTCAAAAGGACAAAGAAAAGACAGACTGTATCCTGCCCAGAGAGACAGATGCACACTACCGTTTTCTATGTAATATTATGGCCTGTAAAGGATGCTCTCAAAATGGACCCAAGCTAACTAGAATAAGGGAACATTCACCCAATGTTCCCTCTTTCTTGATTTTAAGGTGTTTGTGCGGAGGACAGTCAACCTTTCTCTTCTTTCCCTTTTCTAACTAGTTACATCATCCTTGTATGGAAGAGAACAAAGAGTTCCCTATGCCCATGTGAAGCAGAAACAAAGGCAGGACACTTCTCTGTGAGGTTTAGCTGGGGTAATCTTTATAGCTTGCCTGCTGTGACTGACAGCAAAGAAAGAAACTGCAATAGAGAAGCACAGAGACAGAGGTAGAGAAAGAAATCATCTTGTGTGTGTGGATGCGTGTGAGGGTGGGGGAGGGTGCGGGATATCACATTTGTCTTACAAAAAGAGACCCTGTGGAATATTGGAGAATGAATGAAAGTCCATGGGGAAATATCATGCCCTTTTAAAACAACAAAGAAGTGCACAAGGCTTCTTTCATCAGATCTATGCACGCAGCACCCAGGGAGTTCTGCATGAGCTGCTCTGCAGGATCCACAAGCCTAGTTGTTACTGGGTAGACACGGGATATTCTGCACCAGGATATTTTGTGGGGCTGGGTGTCTAGCTCCCAGCGGTGTTCTACACTGGATATGTTATGGGATCTGGCCATCTCACTCCCAATCCCTGCCATGCAAGGGGGGTTTAATGTAATCCCTGTACTTGTCACTCAGCGGAGTGTACTGGGCATTCTCTGTGAGCTATCTTGGGGGGACAGAGCCGTCAGCAGGCAAGGGGGATATTCTCTGGGACCCGCATGCCTCACTCTGCAGGTGCCTGAGGCGTCTTGTGCAGGTTGCATAACAGGATCTGCACACTATGTCCCCAGCTCATCCCTTGGTGTTTTGCTTGTGCTGCTCGTCACCTTTGTTTTGCTCTTGGTTCCAGGAGGAAATTTGTTTTTCTCTTTGACATTCTTATCCTTCCCTGCTGAGCGTGTTGACGAACACGATGTTCGGGGTGATGCAACTGGTCTCCTCTGCAGGCTACTGGGTTGAATTTTCAGCCCGCTTGTTTGTGTGATGAATGATGATGATATCATTTGAATTTTACAGTCTGGCAGAGACCAGTACCTGTGACTCCCAGTGGCCCAAGGGTAACCATGCAAACAGCATAAAAGTCCAGACTAGCTGAAGAATGTTAGGTGAGGGATCAAAACCTCAACTCCCTGCTTTGTTTTGCTGCTCACTGGACTCTGGGTGTCAGACAGCCCAGAGCACCTACATGCAGGGAACATTTTCCCCTGCAGCAAGAAGTTCTTGTGGTATGGTGGGAAGAGAAGGGATCTGAGTGGAAGAATTATTTCCCCAGATTTCTTTGTGAATGAGTAATCCAAATTAGACATGGAGACGACCTACTGGGCCATGTTGTCCATCCCCCCTATGATTTGTACCTATAGCACATTATGGCATTTCCTATGGCTTTATGGCATTATGGCAGCCCAGCCTCTAAACACTATAAGAAATTTCCATAAAAAGCCTTGCTTCTTTCTTTCCTGTGACCTTGCACCTGCAAGCTATAAAGGGCCTGAATCTGATGCTGTGACAGTGAACTAAATATTTCATTCAGGCTACAAGGTTCTGTTTGCCTTCTCTGGGCATTAAGGTATTGTCAGAGATAGCAAGAGAAGCATCTGGTACTGACCACTGACCAAAGACAGGGTACTAGGTTCAATCTAGTACGGCAACTCCTACCTCATGTTTGTGGTGGTAACTTTTCTCAGGTTTGCAGAGACAGCTTAGATCTGATTTTCATTTGGGGCATGCACGGTAGCTAGAGAAGGAAGAGATTTGTTGTCTTTGTGGGAGTATTTGTGTGTACCTGCTTAAACAGTCACCGCACACCTGGTGGTCAGTCCATTACAGACTGAGATATCATGAGAATAGAAGGTTTGGGCTAGATTCTCAAGTGAGTTACACCCCTGTGCTCAACTCGGGTAGAAAATTCCAGCAGAGGACTCCCCTGGTGTAGAACTCTGATGAGTGTTACTTGGCCTCTGCATCTCCCATAGCGGGCATAGGGGCCATGTTAGGGCAGGAAAGCTGTGCTGTGTGGTCCATTAAGGACCCTACATCAGTGGTGTAACTTAGTGTTGACCGAGAGCAGCTCTGAGGGTACATCTACGCAGGGATAAAACACCCGCGACTGGCTCGGGTCAGCTGACTCGGGCTCACTGGACTCAGGCTCCAGCACTGAAAAATTGCTGTATAGATATTCAGGCTCGGGTTGGACCCTGCGAGGGTGAACGGTCCCGAACGTCTATACAGTGATATTTAGCCCCGCAGCCCGAGCCCTGTGAGCCTGAGTTGCGAGCATGCCAGCCATAGCAATGCTGCGGGTCTTTTATCCCTGTTCAGACATACCCTAAGTGTCACGAGGGTGGGGGTGTCAGAACGGCGTCACCAGCTCCCGGACAGCCTCCCCCTACTCCTGCAAGAAGCAGATCTGTGGAGCAGGAGAAAATCTGGCCAACTTGGCAGGACCCTCATTGCCTCTTGAGCAGAGGATAAAAATCCAGGTACCACATGCTGATCAGTGATAACTGAGCATGGTTTGTTATTGTAACACGTGGGTTGTACTTCCGTTGCAATTTTCAAAATACATGTGATAGCAGTGTTCAACAGCGACTTTTAAAGGTGACCCAGATTTATGCCCATAGAGCTGGCTGTGCTTGGGTTACTGTTGTATTATATTTGTAAAGTACTCCAAGATTCCAGTACTCTGGAATGCTGGAATATGGAGAAAAGCCGATGACCAAAAGATTTTGACTGAAGAAACTAACTGCCTGAGTGGAATACTGAGAGTTTCAGGACTACAGAAAATAAAAATAAAGTGATAAGAAAAACAGTTTGGGCTAGAAATAACTCTGTTACAGAAGATTCAATAAAGACAATTGTGATGGTCTGAAAACAAGTCAGGAATGGACCCAGAAAGGATACCATACATGGTGATACATACCAGAGTGCTAGTAACTAGAAACAGAAAGATTGAGGATGCATTGGATAGACACAGTGAAGAATGACATAGAACAAAAAAAGGTTTCAAGATGAAGAAAGCCGTAAAGCTGGTGCAAGACAGAAAGTGTGGGCAGACGTCATTCAGCCCCATGGTCGCTTGCAGAGCTGGCTGATGGGAATCAGAGAAGATGATGCCAAGTTCCCAGGACATCTGCTGCTATAGTAATATCCTGTCCATCATTCCCTACCCTGCATAATCTCTTGTGAAAATCCCTGCTGTTTTTCTTGCTTGGATGAAGCATGCATTATCACCTTGTATATCTGAGAAAATCTTAGTGGGTTTTATTCCTTAGATAATTAACACCTCTTGGGCAGGTCAGATGAGGTCAGGGGTCCTGTCTCTTTCTCTCTCTCTTTTTTTTTTTGTAATCTGTTTTCCGTTATATCTGGAAATATCTTTCCCTGGAGGTCCTTTTCCAAGCTGCTTCTTGCACATTTGTTTGAGATGTTTTCTGAACTGACCACCAGAATCTTACTTTAAAGTGCATAAGCACATCCCTAATGTGTTGCAAAGAGTCTCTGGTGTCACCATTGCAGCCTCATTAACTCAGCTAACTCTTACTCCATTGCCCATTACACCTCACTGGCCTTGTAAAAATGCACAAACCTTGTAGCACCATTTAGTCTTCAATATTATGCACAGCCCTTGTTATACTGCATAGGCCTCATAAGGCCATACTTCCCCGGTGGCATCACCACCTTTCCCCCGTTCCGCCCCACAGGTCTCATAACACCACACAGACCTTGTAACCTCCCGCATCCTTCATTACATTGCACATTTGTAACACACTACCCAACCCTCCTTTCATAGCACAGACCTCAGAGTGCCACACAAGCCTTGTCATGCCAGCCAGGCCTCTGCACCATTTTGGTTAATCTCACATCAAAGCACAGGATTCAGTCCTTCTCTACTCCTCGCCACGAGAGCAAGTCAACTCTGAGAGAGTTGGGGATGACAAGAAACACATTCTTACTTTCTTGCAGAACTGTCACAGTTTTAAGTACAGAAAACCTGACTGGGCCCTCTTCCAAGGCTATGTGTTTTTATTATTTGGAGCAAACATCAGCAGTGTCCTTCAGGCTACTTGCCTGATGGCAGATGCAGTCCATGTTCAATAGACCCTCAGAAATTTCAATTATAATAAAAAGTATTTTGGCAGGGTATTCTCTGTTCTCCGAACTAAGTGCACTCACAGTAACTTCCAGGGCCTCCACCTTCTCTTACCAAATTTATCAAGCAGTAGCACTTTTAGGATAATTTAGTCATCTCACAAACTGAAATTACGCTCTGGTTCAGGAAACCAAACAGTTCAAACTAGCTGTTGAACTTTATAAAGACTAGAGCCTCCTCTGCTGTAAACCAGCTTAGTTCCAATGAAGCCAATGGAGCTACACTGATCTACATCAGCTGAGGATCTGACCCTAACTGTTTAATGACATCTTATAGCCAGAGAAACACTATAGCTCAGTGAAGCTGAAGTATTGCTTAAAGTGTCGAGATCCATATAAAAGTAAACTACTATATGATATAAATGCCTGGACTGCACAAGGGAAAGAAAACCCAAGAACCAAACTTATGTCTTTAAAAACAGACAAAGTCACCCAAACAAAAGCCACGTAACAACCAAGACAAGGGCTAAACTTCAGTGCTCGGTCAGTTTCTTTTACTGTGTCCCATCTCTCTCCTGTATTAGTATGCTATTAGAGAATGTCTCTCTAGATTACAAAACCTTTGAGGCGTAGACCCTGCCCTCTTACCTGTCTGCAAGGCCACCTGCACACACCATTAGCCCTCCACACATAAATGATGAATACAATTATCATCCTAATAAAATATTTCCCAACTAATAACACTACTGTTTCTCCTTCACCCCTACTCCCACATTTTCTCCTTCTTGGGCACTTGCTCTCCATTCACAAAGACACTTTACAGAAGCATACTCGGTTTTTTCCATTATGACCGCGAGAAGCTTTTAATGAGCATGATGTTACTTAGGACACTGCACGGATCACCTGTCAGAACCCGGAGGTAGTGATTGAGACAGTGCATTACAGGTAACAGCATAGCACACTATGCAGCCCGGTGCATTCTCTAATATCCATGGAAGACTGCTCCTGAACCTGGGACGGTGACTGCTCACGTGACCACACAGCACGACCACTACCATACTCCCATGCTGCAGCAACCTTCTCACCTATCTTAGGGAAGCTCAATGCAAGCAATCACTGAGACCTCATACCAGAAACACAGTGGCCATTCTCTGCAAAGCTGAATGGACTGGTCTGATCCAATGAAGATGGGTTTATACGGCCACATCCTAGAAGGCCCAAAGCATCCTCAAATCCCACTGATGCCCATGGGAATTGCAGGTGCTAAGCACTTCCCAGGAGGTGTGCGGCCTCTCATAGATTTGGTTCCTGAGGCAGCCGGGCGGCACATACAAGACTTGCCAGAATCTAGTTCCTGTTGGCTTAAATTATTCGGACACAAAAGGAACTCACTGATTGATTGTCATCTTCCTCACACTTGATCCTGCACTCGCTGTTGAACTGGAAGCCGTTGGTGCACTGGTACAGCCCATGGAACTTTGAGGGTGGCGGGTCGCAGGTGACGGGCATGCACGCTCCAGCTAGCCAGGTGCCATCTTGCATGCACTGGATCTTAAAGGCCCTCCTTCCATGTGGAAACAAACCAGAATATTTAGTGAGTGGCTGTGTCAGCTACAGCTCTGAAGAACCCGAGCTCTGTTTAGCAAGCTGCAGGAAAGGGCTGTGTTTGCGCCTTTCACACTAGGGACCAAGTTGTGAATTTGCATCGTGTGGTCTTAAAGCGAAAATAATGATGAGATGCAAAACCAACATTCAGTCTGCTCATCTAATCCTCTCTTCTGCCTTTGACACATTTCCCAAAACACTGCTTCTCCAGTTTGTGGGCTGCGGGTAGTGTGAAATGGGTTGAACAGGGTCAGAAATATGACAGTAGTAAGCCTTCCCCACAGAGTTTCAAAGGGGGCTCCCCAGGTTGAATATCAAAGATATATTTGTAAAGTAGGTCCTTAATGTAAACTCTTGGGGAACACAGGCTGGAATTGTCAAAGGATAGTGATTGAGTTAAGCGCCCAACTCCCATTGACAGTTGGGTGCCTACTTCCCTTTGGTTCCTTTGAAAATACCAGGTGTGCTATCCCCTGTCCTTGGAAGATCACTAATAGGGAGAACTCCCATGAGTCTGTGTCAAGAAAAGATCTTCTTTCTCATGCCTTTGGGATCTCATCTGCGTCCTACCCTATCCTCATTCTGTACTCATAGGATCTCTAGTGGTACAGCTGGTCCAATTATTCATTGCAGATAAATTACCCACTGAAGTTAACTGTCTTTTCTGTTGGTAAACACACTTTGATATTTACTGATTTAGCCACTACTTTAACTGTTTGACAAATAGTTTATGTGAATTAATTTCAGCATGTGGATTGTGAGTTAATTATTTTCTTGGACTACTCAGTATTTATTATTCATTATTAGTGGTGTGTTACTAGTCACCTAAGTCATACAGCCTTGTTTTTGCTATCTGATTGGATGACTGAAGCTTTTTAAACTGGTGAAGAATGAATCATGAACACCGAATAATTAATAGTCCTTCTGGTGCATAAAAATATTTTTGTTTGGATGTGGATATGGGTATTTGTATGAAGAACGACCATTCCCCAAACATTTGGATGAACAAAAGTACGTTCGGGAATAATGAATAAAAATGGCATCAATATGGTTGAACCAAACAGCTGTTTGGAATCTGAGCAAATGGTTCCAAACACTGTTTTTACTGTATACAACTAACTTTGTCTATGGGCTCTCATCCCTCTCATTCCATACACCTGGGATATCCTCTATAACTCTTCTCTTTTCTGGGATCTTTGATAACGTTGCGTTATCCACAACTGCTGGCATATGTGAGTTGCCCCACAATAGTCCCTGCTACTCACACAATCCACTAGTACCTAGAGATCTTCCTCTCCAGAATTTTTTTTTAACCCACATCTCTCTGGAATACGTTGTCTGGTTGGTGTTACTGTTTTACTTACTTCTTTGCTTTCCTGGAGGAGCCAGGAACATGGTAACCCGGTTTGCATTTGTACTTGCAAAAGGAGCCCACTTTGTGCTTATCTTCACGGCAACGGGCAGTCTGAAGATCTGCATTAGGAACTAGAGATGGAGCTCGACACATCAGCTCACAAAGGGCCTCGGGGAAGGACCAAAGCCCGTCTTCCATACATGTCAAGTTGCTGTTGTTTCCTGGAAAGGACAGTGGAAAGGGTTAACAAAATCAGGCATGGCTATTTTGTTAGGGTATCGTAACTCATACAACAGATCAAAAGATTCCTTGGTTTGCATGTCAAAGTGAGCTATGTATATTTTCTTCATTTATCTTCTGTGTCTTCTACCTTTAAATAACTAAGAACTCTGCTGTCCACAAAGACAAGGTAGCCCTTCTGTGCTCTTTTCAGGAAAGGCTGTGACACAAGAGACATACTGACTGTCTGCTCTTGCATGGATACTTTACTTTGTTCTTTCCTGTTTTGTGGTTTCTCTTAACCTAAAAAAACCAAAAAGGTCTTTTCTGTTTGAAAATATCCATGCATGGAAAGTCTGCTTGCTTGTTTGCAAAATCATTCATGAGCTACCCCAAAACATACACACATACCCCATGGAACTAACATGATGTTGCTGCCATCCTTTCACTCTGCTTGGGTGTGATACCCCTTCTCCCTACCTTGTGTCTGTCCTGTCTATTTAGATTGGAGATTTGGGGGACTAGGGACCATCTGTATTGCATTACAGTGCCTAACACAATGGGTTGGTCCTTTGGCATTAGTACCTGAACATGATTAGCATTATTTATTATTAATTATTATAATTAATAATAATAATAATAATGATAATAACAACAACTAAAGTGTTGTTTTTCTTTGGAAGCTTGCTTGGCCAATATCTGAAAGGTAGAAGATATGGTTGGACACATTCATCCCCGGTGTAGCTTCGCTGATTTCACTGGAGTTACACCAGGATGAATCAGGCTCAGTATGCTTTGTATTTCTTTGTCATTTCATGTTGTATGTAACAAAGGAACAAGCTTTGTCCAAAAAAAAAAAATCCCACAGCTGTGAGCCAATAACCATTCAAAGACCTAATAGTCAATCAACCCCCCAACCCAGTGCTTCAGAAACAGTGTGGGGAGCTTCACTCACGTTGACAAGTCCCAAACTGAGTCCCATATGGTCTTTCTCCTCTGGAAGGATGAGAGCTGTGACATGAGATGTCAAAGCTGGTATTCAAAGAGAGGAAAAATGGAGGAATTCCCAGAGCACAGCAAGGCATGCGGAGAAGCCCTCCTCCTTCATTAAACCATTGGTGGCTTTTTTTTCTTCCCTTCGTAATTGTGGCTGATTGCTGAGGTATTTTTGTGAAAACCAAAGCTCTTTCCTACAGCACCAGCCTGCTTCTCTTGTCTGACTCATGCAGCAATTCTGCAGTCCTGCACTGGTGAGAGCCTGCTTGCTACCGCAAAGCAATGAACCGTGACATTACAAACAGCGGCTTCCATGACATCAGTGATTGAATTAGGTCTGAGTCATTCAACGTCCATCCTCCAGAAGCTCAGTGGCAATGCCTATTAGTCACCATCTGTGACTGTGCAACAAATGATATTTTTATTGCAGTGGTCCCCAAACTGTGGGGCATGCCCCCCCTAAGAGGGCACAGAGGAAGGTTTCGGGGAGTATCGGGGTGGGGGGGCAGGCCAGCCCCCACAGAGGATGGGGAGAGAGCACCACACAAGCCCAGCTTTGGCTCCACTCCACTCCTTGTTCCGTCCCCAGCCCAGCTACGCCTCTAGCCCCAGCTCCTCCCCCATCCCCCATCTTCAGCCCACGCTCCTCTGGAATGGGGCGGGAGGGGGTGCGGACAGATTCCATTCCTGATAAGGGGGGGGCACAACAGGAAAAGTTTGGGTACCACTGTTTTGCCGTATTGTTTTGAAAGCTACACTCCAAAAGTACGATACTAGCTGTGCAAAACTAAGGGCCAGATCTTCAACTGGTGTCCATCAGCCTAGCACCACTGTGTTCACCAATTGAGGATCCGGTCACTTGTGACTTATTTCATTCTGCAGTGTTCAGTGTGACCATTTTCACCCTTTGTGGTGGACAAATTTGCGCCCCTTGAATTTGACTGTCACAGTTAAAACTTATTCCACTATTTTTTCCCCAATTATTTCCAATTAGATGCCACCTTCCTCTTGGAGAAGATCCCACGTTAGTGCAAAATAATAATAAAAAAGACATTTTGTAAAAATAGGACAACTTATAACAACAGGGGAAACTCATGCCTTTTGAGCAGTTTTATCTTTTACTATGGAAGCGTTGGCTGTGGCTACATAGTTAAGGTTGAGCTGAGTTTTGCACTTAAAGCAGGGATTCAACAATTTTGTCATGAATGGAGAATTCAGTCCGCCCTCCCACAAAATTAAGGGCATTTCATGCACCTCATCTGGAATCCAGAATCAGCACTAGCAGATGAGCTGACATCATACATACAAAAGAGCCTTGCATCTCTAGTGTACCTAAATTACAGTAACGTTAGGGATTAATTCAGTGTTGGTGGGTGACAAGCCAACCTGCCTTCAACGTTCTTTCAAGTTAGAAGCCTTCTTGGTGTACTGACAAGATCAGATCAGGCAGTGGTGAGAAGGGTAGAGATTGCAGGGATGAGCACTCTAGAAGCCGCATGAAATTGGGATAGGCACTCATCAGAGAAAGGAAGGCAGTAGCAGGAGGAAAGAAAGGAGCAGCATGTGTTACTTTGGGGAGTATCATTTAATGGACTCAGGCAGAGAAGGCAGAAGAGAAGGGGACAGGCTGGGATGTGCAGAGGGCTGGGAAAGAGGATGGCAGCAGGAGATAAGAGGATCAGGAAAAGATCCCTTAGGGAATTGAGTGTGCGCCAATGGGAGGTGGGAGGCTGAAGTCTTCTGCTGCCGTCAAAAACAAAGGGAAGGAGCATAAAGGGGAGACTGGAATAGGAAATAGAGAAGACATGGGAAGGAAGAAGACAGAGCAAGGAAACATGCTCCATTTGGACAACATTTCAGGGGCCAGATCCTCAGCTGTGCTTCAATCAGTACATCCAGTTAACTCTGGGATGTTCAAAAGCCCCAGGGACCATTATGTCCAGTGCATCATCTTAGACTGTGAGATGAGCTGGGCCAAAATCATAAGCTCTGAACTCTCCAAAGTTCAGATGCAGTGTTTTCATTGGGTTTCATCCAGTGAAGTTCCTTAAAGTCTGAATTGGGTCCACCCCTAATTATGAACGATCAAGGTCACATGCTGTGCTTGATGGGGGCAGGAAGGAAAAAGTAAAAGATGGAGCTGAGATCACATCTGGGACATCTGCTCTAGTGATCCATCTAGCAGTACCCCCCTCACAGGGGTGCGGACGCAAAGGCAGACCAAATGTACCTCAGTGAACAAGAGAGACGAATCCTGAGATTCTCAAATATTCTATTATTGACACAGGGTCAAATCTTGAAAGCTTCTGAACATCAGCAGTTCCTACCAAAGTTGGAAGGAGTTACAAGTGCTCAGCATCTCTTCAGGATTCAGCCCCTGCAGAACATTTTGGGTAACTTAGAGGTCTTTTTGGGGTGTGTTTGTTCCTTTCATTCTTTACTTCCTGAGGAATCCCCTCGCCTTTCTCATTCCAGACAAAGCCCTCCCTACAGCTTCTGTCTGGGTGGCATGTGTGAGCCTGATGAAAACTGTGGAGGATTTCTTTAGATGTCAGTAATAGTAATCAATGCCCAGAGGTTTCCTTTTGTCAGGCTGGATTTTGATATTTACTCACACTGAGTACCACTTTGCTAATCTAGTAGGAGTTGACGGGACCACTTGTGGAATAAGGTGCTATTCAACATGAGTAAAGGTGTCAGAAACTGGCCCTTGGTTTGGACTCTCATCACGTAGCTCAGAATGAACGAACAAAGTGCTCCCAGCTACATAAGTCATAGCTGGTGCCGGTGCAAAATTTTCAAAAGCGCCTGAGCGACATAGGAGCCTATGTCCCATTTTCAAAAGTGACACAGGAATTTAGGAGCTTGAGTCCCATTGAATTTCACTGAGACTTGGACTCCTGAGTTTCTATGTCATTTTTAAAAATGGGACTTAGGCATTTTGAAAATCCCACCCTATGTCTATAAACACCTTCCCCTGCACACCCCAGGAAGAGATACAAGCTTTACATTTCACTGATGGCATTAAACATCCTCTGCTCCCTCCCAGTGAGGGGAGCCAGCCTGGAGGAATCACGGTTCTGATTCTGTTTATTCCTATTACTTTTTAAAGTTTTGATTTTATGGCCGTAATTTTTGCGTTCATTGTTGTTCCCAGCCCACAGTCATCAAGGGACAAGGTATTAAATAAACCCTCACAACATACAGAAAGAGAAGGGGAAATTAACTTGCGGAATAAATAAAACCTGGCCGGTAACTTTCTGCCCTCATTCTTTTTCATGCTTCAACCCCATGGAATAATAAATAATAATAATAATGACTTGTCTGTGCCTTTTACAGACCTAACCTTAACTTGCAGCAAAATGCCCTCCATACCTTTCAGCAGCGCCGGAGGTCGGCATCTGAAGGAGCATGTCTTTCCGAAAATCGTACCCTCGCTGCAGTTGAAAGTGGCTGGGTAGACATGGTACTGATCTGGGATGCCACAATCCACCGGTTCACAGGCCACCTGTTTGTTCCATTTCCCGTCTGTGCAAGTCATTGTGATGCTGGACTCCAGCTGAAAGAGACACATGGCCAAAGACATGACAGCCAGTAGGGGAAAGATCAAACCTAAGAATAACCAAATAGCTCCCAGTACCCACTAAGAGCCACCCACAGCCTAACTGCTGCTCATGTTTGCTATCCTATCAGGTCTCACAGGCCAATCATTGAGCCTGATCATCAGCAGAGGCTCCCAAAGAACATCCAGATGTTAAGGAAATGGTGTCAGTGAGCCAGTAGGGGATATTTCCCCCTCTGAGTTAGCACCAAACCAGTGCCCCCAAAGTGCTGTGTTGCTGGTGATGGGACTTAGAAGGGAAGTCCTGATAACCTGTGGTTGTTATAGAACCGTTGGTGATTTTTCTGCTACTAAGATGTTAACCGTGGCATCCTGGCTGAATGTGAATTGGAGGTATTCCTGTTTGCCAACTTCAACTCACTCTCCAGTTTTCACCGTATGTGAATCTCTTCTTCACTTCCGCTCCTTAGGTGCGGCTGTATGTGCTGTGAAACAGCTGCTGTGCTTGACCCTAGACAGGGCTGAACGTCAAGCTGTAAGGTGCTCTGGCACCCAAGGGACTGTGCTTTGTGATCCATTTCCTGGAGATGCTCACCTTTACTCTGATAACACTGTCATCCATTAAGTGTGGCTATTATTATTTACTTGTACTATGGCAGTGCCCAATGGAATCAGGGCCCCACTGTGGTAGGCACTGGACATGCCCCTAGTAATCTCAACAGACAAGGTAATATTATTATCCCCATTTTTCAGATGGGGGAACAGAGGCACAGAAAGGTCACACGTGGCAAAGGTTGTACAGAGATTCTGTGGCAGAGCTGGAAATTCAACTCAGATCTCCTGAGTCACACCTAGTGCCTGGGCCACAAGACCATCCTGGAGTGGTTTGGAGGAATGTCCCCCAGAGATGCAGCAGATATCCGGAATCGCTAGATAGCAGAGGACACAGAAAGTGAGGGAACCACCCTTCCACTGCTAAGACCATGAATTTACTACAAAGTACAGGCAGGTAGGGGTGAAGACAACAGAACAAATAACACAGCCAATATTTTAAATTTTCTTTTAAAGCATTGTGGTTAGAAACCAGGGAAGGCCAGCCCAAGAGTATGACTCCTTGCAGGAGAATATAGAGTGGGATAGAGAGGAGAAATAAGAGAGATGTAAGAGACCGAAAAGCAAGAGGTAGCTCGAGCAGGAAAGAAAAGATACCTGCACAAATCTGCCTGAACTGTAGCAGTCCTGTCCCTCCAGGGGATATTTTATTCAGGGCTGGCACAGTCACAGGAGATTTGCAATGCCAAGCATTGATCTGGGTTTATAAAAGCAAGGGAAATTTTTCTAGCACACATCAAAGGGACCTGGAATTCCCTTTTGCCAAAACACCCTAATGGTTTCAACAGAAGTTCGAACCTGTCTCCCTTTGATATATGGTTGTATTCAGAATGGAAAAAGCAGTCCCACAGTCTGGAGACTTCCCAAGTGGGCACAAAACCCCTTTTCCAGGTCACCAAGTTTCTTTAAATAGGAAGCATTGTTGACAAAAACAAAACAAAACAAATTCCTATTGATCCACAGCGTAACATACCAGGATCCATGGAGAGCCTAAGGCAAACTGACATTATGGACATCACTTTCAGAGGATGTGTTTCCCAGGGACTTTATCCTCATTGCTTTCCAAATTGTCTGCACCATTTTTAAATTGTTTATAGACTGCAGATAGAAAATTACTTGGAGATGTCTGTACTTCAGGAAAGATGTTTTACGGTGTGAGACTCCACAGAAGAAAAGTGAAGAGATGAATGTTCAAGTATGTAACATCCCTGCCCACCCCCCACCCCCCCGCCTGCTTCTGGTCCACTCCTTGGAGCAGAAGTAGAAATTGGGCATTTCTCAACCACTGAGATTTCCATTATTTTCAATGGACAACACGTGGGTTAATGAAGGAGTTCAGGGCCTGATTCAGAGGCTGAGTGATGCCAGCTCCCATTCCATATTTCAGTCGGAGTGGGTGTTCAGTGCTTCTGAAAATCAGGCCTTTTACCTCTATAGACCAGGGAGACATGCAGTCTTCCCTGCTACCACAATGCAGCATGTGGTTTTGCACTCCAGGCTGTGTGGCTCCATGGTGAGCGGAAGCCACTGTTTCCCATAAGAAACATTATTATTATCTGCTAATTTCCACAGAACCTATGGCCATGGATGCTCGGCACGTCAATTTCAGAGATTAAAACACAAAATAAAAGCTGTTAATCAAATGCTAAACCAAATACATGCCTCTTGCACTGTGCCCTGAAGGACACTGGACTCAGGCTCTGATAGAAGGCACAGGGATCCCAAAGGTGTGGGAGTTCAGCTCAGGAAACCCAGCTGCTGGGTATGGAGTGTTCTAATGTAGTAACCAACTTCAAGAACTTCCCAGTTGACCTTTGCTTCTGGGAGAGGATACAGAGGAAGAGACAGCCTCTCCAATAGAATCATAGACACGTAGGGCTGGAAAGGACCTTGAGACGTCATCAAGTCTTGGCCCCTGTGCTGTGGCAGGACCAAGAAAGCCTAGACTATCCCTGACAGGTGTTTTTCCAACCTGTTCTTAAAAACCTCCAATGAGGGGGATTCCACAACCTCCCTGGGAAGCCTGGTCCACAGCTTAGCTCCCCTTATAGTTAGAAAGTTTTTCCTAATATCTACTCTAAATCTCCCTTGCTGCAGATTAACCCCATTACTTCTTGTCCTAGTTTCAGTGGACCCAGAAAACAACTGATCACTGTCCACTTTACAACAGCCCTTAACATATTGGAAGACTGTTATCAGGTCCCCGCTCAGTCTTCTTAAGACTAAACATTCCCATTTTTTCCCCCTTTCCTCAAAGAACTCATGTTCTGAGCCCTTCATCATTTTTGTTGCTCTCCTCTGGACTCGCTCCAATTTATCCTCATCTTTCCTAAAGTGTGGCACCCAGACCTGGACACAGGACTCCAGCTGAGGCCTCACTAATCCCCAGGTGAGCAGGACAATTACATAGTGTAGCTTGCATATGACGCTCCTGAAAAGGATTATTGTGGCTCACAGGGCATTAAATAACCCGACAAGTCACATCTGAGCGAGCGTTAGGTTTGATAAGGATGGAGTCCAGCTGAGCAGGGAGCAGGTGGAGCTAGTATAAAGCCAGGAAGTATGCAACAGACAGGGGGCTGTAATGTGGAAGACTGCAGTCACCCTCTGGGCTTAGAGAGGGAAAGGAGGAGACCCAGGGGGAGAGCAGAAGCCCTGGGATCCTGGCCCTGAAGGATGGCTTTACCCAGAAGGTTGGTAGAGCACAAAACTAATGGGGTGGAGTAGGAAGAAGCTCAGGGAAACAGCAGCAAGATTTGGGACAGTACAGACATTGGCCGCTGATTTAAGGATTCCTAAACTGGAACCTGGAGTAGTGGGTAGGCCCGGGTTCTCCTACCAGCCACTGGGGAAGTTGCATTGCCTTGGATTGGAGGACTGCTGGGTAGAATACCTGATCAGCCGGTCCAGTGAGACTGTGACACTCTGGAAGGTGGAAAACACATAGTGACCTGGCTGGAGGGCCCAGCCATGAAGAGGGAGTATCCTGACTCACAAAGAGGAAGCCCTGCAACTCCTGGAACATGAAAAGAGCTGTAGCATGAGCAAGACACAGAAGGGGGCATCAGATTGGGCAGAGCTAACCCCCAGACACAGGTGCAAGGAGGCACCCCAGTGATGAGTAGTGTAACCCATGACAATCCCCCAGAATATTAGCCTTTCTTTCGCAACTGCATCACATTGTTGAGTCATATTCAATTTGTGATACACTATAACCCCCAGATCCTTTTCAGCCATACAACCACCTTCCCATTTATCCCCCATTTTGCAGTTGTGCATTGATTTTCATAAGTGTAGTACTTTGTGATTGTCTTTATTCAATTTCATCTTGTTGATTTCCGACCAATTCTCCAATTTGTTAAGGTTGTTCTGAATTCCAATGCTGTCCTCCAAGTGCTTGCAACCCCTCCCAGCTTGGTGTCATCCACAAATTTTAGAAGCATGCTCTCCACTCCATTATCCAAGTCCTTAGTAAAAATATTGAATAGTACTGGACCAAGGACTGACTCCTTCGGGACTCCCCTAGATACATCCTCCCAATTTGACAGGGAACCATTTATAACTATTCTTGGAGTAGGGTATTTCAACCAGTCGTGCACCCGCCTCAGAGTAATTTCAACTACACCACATTTCCCTAGTTCGCTTATGAAAATGTCATGTGGGACTGTGTCAAAAGCCTTCCTATAATCAAGGTATATCTACTGGTTCCCCACATCTACTAGGCCAGGAAACCTATCAAAGAAGAGAATTAGGTTGGTTTGGCATGATTTGTTCTTCAAATTTATGCTGGCTATTCCTTATAACCCTATTACTCTCTAGGTGCTTACAAACTGATTGTTTAGCAATTTCTTCCAGTATCTTTCCAGGTATTGAAGGTAGGCTGAATGGTCTATAATTCCCCAGGTCCTCTTTCTTCCCATTTGAAATACAGATACTATGTATTGTGACACAGTCGGGCCAGATGGCTACAGGAGAGTGATAGAAGGCAGATATATTAGCCCCAAGTTAAGTAGTTCCCTTTTTCCTGGGTAAGATAACAGGGAAGGTTCCAGAACAATCAGGAACTTTCTGGAAACAATTAAGGCAGACAGGCTGATCAGAACACCTGCAGCCAATCAAGAACCTGCTAGAATCAATTAAGGCAGGCTAATCAGGGTACCTGGGTTTAAAAAGGCTCTCACTCCAGTTAGTGAGGTGTGCGTAAGGAGCTGGGACTGAGAGGATATGCTGCTGGAGGACTGAGGAGTACAAGCGTTGACAGAAATCAGGTGGAAGGTCCTGTGGTGAGGACAAAGAAGGTGTTGGGAGGAGGCCATGGGGAAGTAGCCCAGGGAGTTGTAGCTGTCGCACAGCTGTTCTAGGAGGCACTCTATACAGCTGCAGTCCACAGGGCCCTGGGCTGGAACCCAGGGTAGAGGGCGGGTCTGGGTTCCCCCCAAACCTCCCAACTCCGGACCCAACACAGGAGGTTCCATCAGAGGGGAAGGTCTCTAGGCTGTTTCCCGACCCACATGGCGGATCAGCAGAAACTGCGGGGATTGTTCTTACTCTTTTTTCCCTATGCTGGCCAGTGATGAGGTTATCTGAGTGAACGGCAGATTTGAGCCACGAAAGTGGCCAAACTGAAGGCTACTGTGAATCACTGGGGTGAGCAAAATCCGCCAATAAGTGCAGGACCCACCAAGGTAGAGGAGGAACTTTATCACAGTATGTTTACCTTTTTCCATCCCTCTGGGACCTCACTCATCCTCCAGAAGTTCTCAAAGATAATCGCTAACAGTTCCAAGATTGCTTCCGCTAGTTCCTTACATATTATCTAAACATTCTTTAATCTGTTCTTTCCCTATTTTGGCTGGTGTTCCTTCCCCCTTGTTAATATTAATTCTGCTGAGTATTTGGTCACCATTATCGTTTTTAGTGAAGCCAAATGGGCATTCAACACCTCAGCCTTCCTGATATCATCTGTTATTAGCTCTCTTCCCCGCTAAGCAGAGGATCTACACTTTCCTTTTCCTTTCTCTTGGCTCCTAATGTATTTAAAGAATCTTTTCATTAACCAGGCCCCCAGCCCAGTCAGAGTGTTAAAAGCATTTTCTGAACACCTTGAACTGCTCCCACAAACAGGGAAGTAATACAGAACCTTGAGCCCCGGTGTTATACATTTATGCAGGCCCACCCACTCAAGAAATAGTCAAGCGTGCACTGCACTATTCCTGAAGGGCTTCAGCAGTAGCTGTGTTGTATATTAGTTGAATAGTATAGGTGCAATCAGCTGCAGCCTGTTGGAAATGGTAAGTGACTGTGTTATTGCCCTGTAGCTTAGAAGACATCATGTATCAGCAGTGCACTTAGTCTGCACTTATTGCTGCCTCTGTCCTGTATCCTGCTATGGCATGATCATTCTCTGCTGTGTAACAGGAAAATTCAGTCTCTTGTTGCATTCGGCCCTAGGCTTCCCTCCAGTGGAACTTACCCAGACCTGGACGATCATCCTCTTCAGGATAAGAAGAATCACTAGGATACTTCAAACCCTTCAGCCAGTGCACATCATCAGTGTTCCATTGCAAAGAAATAACATATCAGAGTGTGAGATCATTGGCTTCTCAAGCAATTGGTTCCCTACATTGTCTGGTGGGGGCTCTTGGTTTTCAAGGTCATTGATACTGTACTCTTTAAGGCATACCGATCATCTACCATCGTCACTTTAATGAATACTGAAACACACATACCTTTGTGGCAGAACATCACAGTCATGGCTTTCAGGAAAGGAAAGTGAAAGCTAACTTATTTGTTTCAATGTGCAGGGGGAATTTAGATTGCCAGAGTTATAGTAAATGTATCCAGGGAACCAGCATTCATAGCCCTCCTTTTGCAAAATGTGCTAAAGGCTCTAGGAGGGCCGCAGGTGGCCAGGACTTCGTCCAAAAGATGGCAGATACAGCAACAGAGCATTCCTTAATTCCACAGTGGGACATTAATCAGTCCTGCCTCAGAGGGAGCAGCACCACCCCCTGAATCATCAGCTGCATCATATCCGGAAGCACCCATGCTTTTCCTTGCAGCTCTTCCACTAAAGTACTGACCAGGCACAAGCCTGCTTAGCTGGGGAGACCTCTCAAGGCCACACAGCCCAAGGCCGCATCTGTGCAGCACTTGGCTTTTGCCTGGGGTTTATTAGCTGTCACTCTGGGCACTTTGCGTTGCTTTGACTGGCATCCCCAGCAACTGCTGCCCTCACTCCTCTGCCTTCCAAAATGAGCCTTATGTAGGGAGAGATTGAAAAAATGAAACACAGTCACCCAGTGTCTGGTGCAGATTAAAGGAACTAAAACTCAGCCAGTCTCATAAAAGTTGTTTCTTGGGACTTCTGACAGCTTGTGAGAATCCACGTCCCCTTCCCGCTACTCGAGATCTGTCTGCTCCTTCTTCAAGAGTCGTTTCACGTGTGAAGTTTCCCCTCCTTAAAAATGAACAGCTGTGTGCTCTCCTCTAAGTACTCTTCCTCTGCTGCCCACTTACTGTGCTGCTAATTGAACCCACATGAACTGTGCTTTCTTTGCCTGGCATGATTGATGATGCCTTTGCACAACACTAAGGAGCTGCTGGGTTTTAAGTAATACCTCGCAACCACAGCCGCAGCGGCAGTGGCATCCAGAAGGAGAGATGACAACAAATAACCAAGCGACGGGGGCTTTTAGGGAAGGCAGGACAAAAAAGGGATGGGGGGGAGGGGGAGCAAGAGAAAGGTAATGAAAGAAGAAGAGAGGAGGGAGGAAAAGAAGAACAAGAGAGATTACGATGGGAGAAAAAGAAAGGTGGGACAAAATGAAATATGGCTAGAGGAAGAAACAGATGTAGCGGGTAATTTAAAACGGCCCTATGTGGGGAAAGGTGCATTGAGGATTTAGCCCCCATCCGCACACTGAGCTTCTTTTGTCGTCAATATAGTTAGGTGAGGTTGAGAGACAGTTACAGTAAATAGCCATGCCACCACTTCACTTCTGTTTACTGCACATGGCTTCACTGTATTCAGGGTTCTGTCACCTGATGGAGTTTGCCCTTAGATGCCCCCCCCCAAAGAGCACTGATTGAATGGAAAAGGTTCAGAAAAGGGCAACAAAAATGATTAGGGGTATGGAACGGCTTCCATATGAGGAGAGATTAATAAGACTGGGACTTTTCAGCTTGGAAAAGAGATGGCTAAGGGGAGATATGATTGAGGTCTATAAAATCATGACTGGTGTAGAGAAAGTAGATAAGGAAGTGCTGTTTACTACTTCTCATAACACAAGAACTAGGGGTCACCAAATGAAATTAATAGGCAGCAGGTTTAAAACAAATAAAAGGAAGTATTTCTTCAGACAATGCACAGTCAACCTGTGGAACTCCTTGCCAGAGGATGTTGTGAAGGTCAAAAAAGAACTAGATAAGTTCATGGACGATAGGTCCAACAATGGTTATTAGCCAGGATGGGCAGGGATGGTGTCCCTAGCCTCTGTTTGCCAGAAGTTGGGAATGAGTGACAGGGGCTGGATCACTTGACGATTACCTGTTCTGTTCATTCCCTCTGGGGCACCTGGCACTGGCCGTTGTCGGAAGACAGGATACTGGGCTAGATGGACCTGTGGTCTGACCCAGTAGGGCCGTTCTTATGTTCTTATCTTCATGTCCCAGGAATGGGTAAGGACCGGGACTCAACACAGACCGAAAGGCTGAACAGTCTTTAGCCACTGAGATGGAGATTTTCAGAAGTGCCTAAAGGGTGATAGAGGTTGACTTTCAAGGGTACTTGTGCTCCTAAATCTTTTTTTTTTTTTTAAATCTGCCCCGGAATTCTCTCTGTTCAGTCCCTAAAAAAGCCTCACCCTGAAATGTCTATGAGAAATTCAGCTCTGGTGCTGAAATCAGGGCATGGTCATCAATCATTTTCATCAGCATGGCAGTCCTCACTGTCCCTCCTGCCAAGAAGGCTATAGATCTTCATGACTCTCTTTCAGATGCCTGATTTCCTTCCCTACCCAACATTATGGAATACCAGCTTGTGCAAAACTGCTTTCCTTCTCCCTTTCTCCAGTTTCCTTCAGCTGAATGAGAGGAACATGTTTCCAGTTCTGCACAAAAAACCACTGTGCAAACACAGAGATTCCATCCTAACCCAGGGCAAAAAAGGCCATTGGTTATAGATAGTCAACAATCCATACATCCTATTTTACTTCTGAACTACTGTCATCAGAAGAGAAATTGGAAGTTGGGAAGCAATTGAGGAAGGACAAAAATAAATGAAAGGAATCTAAACTATGATAATTAAATTCCAGGATTTCTCAGAGATTTTATTTCTTGTGTGAAAATAACCCAAATTCCAGCCTGAAGCACCTGACTGCAATGAAATAAAGAACCCCTGTGCGGAGCATGGTGATATCTCCTAAGCACATGCATAACTTTAAGCATGTGCTTAGTGCTTTGCTGATGAGGGATGGACTTAAGCACATGCTTAACTCTGCTGAACTGGGGCCTCAAAGCCCACATACACACTATAATGAATGCACAGAATATAAGAAAGACAGAGAGCCTTTGGCCTAGGGTGTGGGGTTTTTTTTTTTTTTTTTTGGCTCTTTGGGAGAGGATTGTTGAGAGCAAAGTGCGGGGTGGATCAGGGTTCGGATAAGAGCATTGTGGCAGACAGAGAATCTCCTTGGCTAGTGGAATTAACATCTCAAGTTGTGTCATATGAATCAGATCAAGTCCTGAATGCTTTGGGGGCGGAAAAAAAGCACACTTTGAAACCAGGGTTCTCTGATCAAAACCATACAGTAATAATTGGCTTCAATCTTCCCCATTAGGGACTTTTCCCATTTAAGTGATACGGTGTTGGTGAAACAATTTTAGTTGTTTTATTTGGTTTGTGGATTCCTGTGTTCTCAATGTAAAGATCTAGTCCAACTATTTCCCTGGTCAGTCATTCAGGCTTGTTTGAGACTTTGTTTTCTAGTCTGCAAAAATGCTCAGCTGGAGCTAGGGTTCTGGTGCTGATGCCAATTAAGATGGAAGAGGCCCAGCTCATGGGGTCCTGTATTTGTTTTGTAATGGAGTTGAAAGGGCTGACTCATTCCCCTCCACACTGTCTCCCCCTCAGTGATCTTATGAAGAGCCCAGTATTTTACAAATCCAGACAAGCTGCTGAGTGTGGCTGTTTTCCTTTACATCCCCCGCAACACCACGCTTGCTGCCCCTACCACAGAAAACAGTGCCTATGTGGAACACCTTAACTAAAGCACTGTTGGTCTCACGTGCAGGACCCAACTGGTTTTACGTACACAAGTCTGAGAAGAGGGAACCAGTGTGTGCGTATCGGAAAACTCCAAAGCTTTGCCCCCAAACTTAACATGAATCCAGGGAGGTTCTGCATGTGAGAGTCATGGGACAACTCCCCCTCCCCCGCATTTAACTCTCTCCCCGCAAACTGCAGGGAAAGCCGGAGTGATTTTCACAGCTCTGATGGAGTTCAGCCCCCTCTCCGGGCACTGAAAAATCATCCCTGCCTGGAGATGACTTATGCCTGGCGCGCACAAGAATCCTTCTGAAGAGCAAATAGTTTGGCTTTGGAATGCACCAGATTGTAGCAAGTGTCAGGTATTTGGGGGTGGGAGTGGGGAAAAAAGGATTCCAAGGAGGGTTCTCCAGGGTTTCCTCTAAAAGGTCTTTGCACACACTCCACGCTTCCTGTGACACACATGAACACTCTGCCATGCTATCAACACACACCATAGATTTTCCAGGAACAAAGTATAAATATTTCCAGCACAAAATGAATGTAAAATTTGCTAAGTGGTGTTGCCTTCCCTTCTGGGTTTTGTTTAAACAGGAAAACAAATGACCAGCTTCCCCTGTCCCTTGCCCTCTCTGCCAACAAATGCACTTGTGGAATGGGAGGCTTAGCTCATCATTAAGGGGAGGCAGCATATCACGGTCTGAAACCCCCCCCCCCTTTTTTTTTAAATCTGAAAAACCCAGGTACACTTTTCCCCTTGTCGTCGTTCATGTTTGTGAATCTCTGCACTGTCAGGTTCTGGCTGGAAGCCGATGGAATGAAATGCTGCAAAAGAGGCGTGGCCTGTGACATTATCAGGCCAAGACAAAAGAGAAAACACCAGAAATTTCACCAAAAAGCTCGTGCTCGTGAGATTCACAGTTCAGCTTTGCAGACCTAATAAGATCAGATAAGGTCAGAATAACCATCTAAATGTTTGGGAATTCTAAATTTCAGAAACATCTGAGGTTCACCCATCATTAGAACATGTTTCTATAGAATTGACCCTTTCTCAAACAAGAAGACATATAGAAACTACAGATTTATCTAATCTTGCTATAGCTGTTTGGCTGTTGGGAAGGAGTGTAGTCTACAAGCTCAAGCATAGATCTGCGGGTGAGGATACCTGGATTCAATTTTCAGTCCTGACAATGACTACCTGTGTGATCTTGTGTGAGCCATTTGGCCTTTCCGTGCCTCAATTTCTCCAACTGCAAAGGAAGGTAGTAATACTCAACCTCTCTTGCATTTTATGAGGGGCAACAAAATTGTTTGTAATCTGGTTGGAAATACTTTCATGAAAGGCTTTCTACAATAAGACCCAACTTTTTATCATCTGTGTGATGATGAAGGAACCTCCAAAGCTTTGGACTTTCTATTCTGATCAGCTCTCACGATTTAAGAACTTCCTGTGAACCTATTCCAACTTTCTGGGTTGGTAAAAGTGACCTTGAAATCTCGTGAAAACAGGATTTCTTGTGACACTCCTGGTATGTCCTACTCCTGGATCAGACCAGAAATTGTACCATGAGAATGGACTTTCTTATGGTGTTCCAGTATTTCCTCTGCTGCTGAGCCTGGGAGGGACTAGGAAGTGCAGAGGCATGTTTGAAAAAGATTTTGAAATGTAGATGAAAATGTGGGTCAGTTCCTATTTTATCCAGACTTATATTTACCCATCTCTCCTTTCGGAGAACCCCCAACATACCTGGCTCTTGACAAGGTCATCATCTCGCTGTACTTGCAGAATGTAGCCCATCTTGCAACGCACACTGCACTGGGCACCGTTGTAGAGCTCCCCACTGGTGCAGTTCAGCACAGCATTCTCAATCTCCAGCTCTTGACAGTCAGTGGCTTCGCAGGAGTAGTGGACACAGCTAGTAAGGAAACAAGAAATGGCCCCTTTAGTTCATTTTTGCAGGACAAGGCTACACTGACAAATGCTTCATGGGTAGGGCAGCACGTACAAGTCACACAGCTTGCATACTGAACTAGTTTTGCAAAAATCATCCGGGAACAGTAGGCACCATTGTCACACTTCCTGCTGAATGAGTGCATGCTGGCAATGACACCTGCAGCACATTATAGATCTTGTGCGTGTGAACAAAATGCTGGTGCAAGGGGCCAGGTTGTCAATGCTTGAGAATGACATTTGGTTTTTGTACAGGATACACAGAACACGAACGGTGTGCACTGCAGCATCTCAGGCTTCCCTTCAGCGTTCCACCAAATCTTGCCAGAGAAGAACCATCTTCAAGGTTTTGGGATGTTGTTCGGTCTCCAGGCACCATCCAATCTTTGGTCTCTGCTGAAATTACAAGGGTCAGACCATACCAATAAAGCCGGTGTTTTTGTGATGCTGACACCTGTTTTTGGGGAACTGGATTGAGACTCAAAGGACACAACTCCAGGTATGTAGCTAGTGATAAGCTCTTATCAGTTTGAACAAGCTGAGTAGTATGCTGTCTTTTCAGATCACTCCAATGCTGCCTTCCTGTCCACAAAGCATTTGAACAGATGGAACCTCTCTGTTTCCTCGCAGGAAGTGATATTAACATTTAAAACAATTTGCAAAATAGTGATTTCTTTTTTAAACGACACATAGAGGATTGTGTGCAGCAAAGTCTTTCAGTCTATGATAACCCAGACACAACAACTACTGAAAACGTATCCAGCTCAGGAACTTGAGCATTTACCCAGTGGTTCTCAACCTATTTAATACTGTGGGCTGCATATGCAGCTCTCTGTGTGTTACGTGGGCCGCACCCACACAATAGAGATACAATGATTTACATGACATACATCCAATGAAGGGGGTGTTCACCCATGAAAGCTTATGCTCCAATACGTCTGCTAGTCTATAAGGTGCCACAGGACTCTGCTGCTTTTAATGATTTACATGACATTTTTACATGGTCAAAGTGTTGTATGGACACTAAGTCAGGGTTCTCAACCTGAGGCTCTCCCTCCCCCCCCCACCCGCATACTATAAAAACTCCACAGCCCACGTGTGCTACAATAACTGGTTTTCTGCATATAAAAGGCGGTAGCAACCAGGGCAACTGCCTGGGGCCCCATGCCCCTAAAGCTACATTGCTCAGGCTTCGGCTTCAGCCCCTGGTGACGTGGCTCAGGGCCCTGGGTTTCAGCCCCATGTGGTGGGGGTTCAGCTTTCTACCCTGGGCCCCAGTGAGTCTAATGCTGGTCTTGCTTGGCGGCCGACCCTGAAACCTGCTCGCGGCCCCCCAGGAGCCCCTGACACCTGGTTGAGAGCTACTGCACTAAGTAACTACCTCATGGTATCCCTGTGAGGAAGCTGGGTCAGTGCAATTAATCCCATTTTAGAGCTGGGAAAGGAGATACAGAAAGGGGAAATGACTTGCCCAAAGCCACACAGAGAGTCAAAGGTGGAGCCAGGTTTAGAACTTGGGACTTCCTGAGTCGCAAATCAGACTTGGACACAGTATTCTGTTGCTGTATCAAATCATTTCTCTTGCAACTAGGAAATAACCCCGCCTGGGAAGTAACCTACACTTGGAATTCAATCATCCCTTGCTTTTTGGAAGCCCTTTGCTGGAATGAGTTGGGCTGCTTATATCCTCTGCATTCGGACGGACTCCATGGGCCCAATTCCTATCCCTTTCCTCTAGGTTGGTGCTTCCCAGCCTAAGTAAGGTCGCAGCATCTGAAAGACGCTGCCACAGTTCCCACTTAGGACCAAACTCTGAATGAGTAGTATCCTACTCCATAAGCCATCCCACTGAAATCTCTGGTACTGAGTCTTTTAGAAGCACTCCCTCAACTAGTCCTAGAGACAGCCACCCTTACTTAAAATTGAGCAGCATCTTACTTTGCAAGTAGTCCTGTTGACATGAATGGAAGTAATTACCGAAGAGGCTCCCACTTAACATTCATAAGGCTGTTGAATCTGGCCACTAAAAGGGAATGGATATTGAACCATGATGGTTTGTCCAATCCTCACTACACATTCCAACTACACCTGTGCATTGAGGCTAATTGTTATTTTGTTTTCCTCCATTTTTGGACAGTGATGTTTTGTATGTGACTTTCTTTTGCCTTGGTGCTTCACTGAGAAGTAAGTTGTGTTGTTGAGGAACAAAGTGAACATTACTGATAATTCAACATATCGAATAAGGAGAAATCTGTTCTCAAAAATACACGTTGTGAACCTTGTAAATCTTGCAGGAAGAATTAAACTCTCCTGCACAAAAGTCAGATAAAAATAAATAAAATAACAGATCCTTTTCAGTAAATATCTGATGTGCACCAATGTACAGCATATTGATGCTACCCTGAATTCAAGCCTTGAAGGATATCATGGGAAGGAACAAACCTGAGAAAAACTAGGGCCAAATTCTGTTGTCCTTACACCAGTACAAATCTGGAATAACTCCACTGAAGTCAACAGAGCTAGTCTTGATTTACATTGGTGGATGTGAGAACAAGAATCTGGCCCCCAGATGACCATTGATAGTTGTACAGAACTGAAACGCCAGAGGCAAAAGCATTAAATAACACTTCTTGTGATGTTCCTCTTTCTGTTTACAAGTCCCCTTGTGGTCTTAGCAAATGGCTGGGGAACATTTTTAGCAATCCCTCGAGGCTCCAGATTATGCTTTGGTTAGCAGGCTCATCCAAGCAGCTCTCTCGGCATGTAACTCTATAAGAATGACTTCATAAAAAACAATACAACCATTCACTTTTTGTAAAACAACAACTACCACTACCAAATGTTTCCAATTTAAATACTTTTGGCTCTCTTGCTACTAGTTCCAGTTTGGTATCAGCTACTGTCAGCTGTAAATCCCAATGACTTTGGGAGTCACCATCCTGAACCGAGTGCTGCAAGTACAGAATTAAATAGGCGAAACAAATATCAACAAGAAAAAACATCCAGACAGAACCCATCATGCCCGTAAGCACAAAATAGTGGGCTGCACCATTCCTTTCTCAGGTACTACCATGTAGGAATGGGAAAACACAACATGTTCAAGAAACCATACATTCCTAAGGAACGAAAGAGTAAAAAATCTGAGAATGAAATAAATTTTTTACCTTAATCCACCTTCTTAAGTGTGGACAATAGTTTTTCAACGAATGACTTAATGAAACTTTGCACTGTTCAATGGAGGGTCGCTAAGCAGATTTCAAAGAAGGGTATGTTACAGACAGGGAAGCCAAGGTAGAGAGAGGGTATGACTCAATATTTTCAAAAGTGGTCTCTACATTTGGGTGCCCAACCTGAGACCGCTTCGGTGTGATTTTCAGAGGTGTTCCACACCTGCAGCACCAGCTGGAGTCAAAAGCAGCTGCAGGGGCACTAAACTCCAACAATCCGGCCCTATGCATTTAAAGCTGTGCACTTAAAAATTGGGACACCCACAATTAGAGACCACTTGGTTTTGATCTTCACTATTAACATTTTGCATAGCTTGATTCCTCCTGACTCATCTCTCTGAAGATACCACTGGTTTGGAAACATAAGGACGGTTGTATTACTGTCTATACCTTTTCAAGTACCTTGTCTCCAAAGCTCTCTAACCTCTGACACTCAAATCTGTGATGCTGGCTTTCAACATTTCTGGACAAATCAGGAAAACCTGGAAAAGTATGTGGGGAAGGGGAACTATGCACTCCTCCAAACTCATCCACATCTTTGCAGACTGGAGATCTTGAGAAATACGAGATTGTGAGTTCGATGAGATTTCTAGGGCCTTTTGCTTTCAGCCATGTTGGAAATAATACTGCACCGACAGGCTATCTCACAGTGTGGCACCAATTGAAACTGGAAGGAGAAGAGACATGTGACTTTGTTAAAATATATATTCAACCAAAGTATTTTGAGCTTCACAGAAAATTTGAGTTCAGATCATATCTATGCTGAAGTTCTGAGTTAGTTTTTATTTTATCTTTTATCTTATTTAGTTTATCTGAACCATTTCGCCAATCTCTAATCTAGATATGCTCAAAACTTGAGCTCTAATTCCCCTCTGCTAATATTGGCCCTGATTCAGCAAGGCACTTAAACATGAGCTTATCTTCAAACATGTGCTTAAATCCCACTGGAAGTATATGACATCAATGGGACTTAAGCATGTAGTTAAGTGATCTGAATGGGGACCCCAGTAACACAATCCTGGAAACATCTATATTGTTATGTGTTTGTACAAAATTATGACAATTAAGAGGAACTCTTCCTTCCTTACAAAAAACAAAACAACACCTCCTGCTTTGTAAAGCTTACAGCAGCCAAATATCTTTTCCTAACCCTGAGGTCAAACACTTTTTTCCAAGAACTCATCCTAACACTGTGCACCCTCATTATTTAAGTAATTTCCTTAATGATCTCTCTGCCAAATATACTTGTATAGGCAAGCACAAAGACACACAAATGCACCCTGACATACAACAGAGGGTCAATTCTGATCTTATTTTACACAGATGTAACTACCTGTGTAGTTGAGGATAGATTTGGGCCTTAGATCTTAAACATTTCTGTCTACACTGATTCTATGACAATGCACATAACACACACACACACACACACACATCCTCTAACCATGTTTCTAATGTTCTCATCATCACCAGGTCTCACTGAGGTGGACACAAGAAAGCAGAGATGGACATTTCTTCTGGTCTGTCTGGAGGGCACTTGTCAACCGAGAAAAAGCAGACTCTCTCTCTTTACGCAAAACAAAGTAGGCTTTGATGAATGCTTTAGAAAAGCAGATGCATCAGGCTACTTCCAGTTACACTGCTGGTTGCAGTTATACAGTTCAACCAAAGAAAGATTTGAAAATCTTTTTGTCTGTTTAGTTTCTTTTCTCCAGCTTTCTGCTAACATCTTGTCGATTTCTTTGTTCTGAAGCAGAAGTTCTGAATATGTGTAAGGCAAATATCAGAATTTATTAGACAGAGGGGATTGGATGGGTCAGGGGATTTGGAATGGGGTTCAGAGCCTTTCATTTTAGGTTCTCTGCTTCAAATCCTATCCGTGATAGTGATCAGAAATAGTTACCAGCTGTTGGGTATTCATTCAATGACCTGGGTGAAACTGACCTCAGCCCAGTTCCCAGAGGGACCTCAGTGGGAATTGCGCATGTATATGTTGATAGGAGTGAAGTGCAGAAAGAAAGAAGGTACGCGTGTGTGTGTGTGCATGCATGTGTGCGAGAAATAATTACCTGAAGACTTCAGAGCTTTCTAAAAAGTTTGGCTCTAAAACTGAGTGAACTGAAAGGAAGGAGAGGCATAGCCTACTGATTAGAGCCACTAGACTGACTGGTTAGCCAGACTCCTAGGTTCCATTCCCTGCTTTGGAAGGGGAGTGGTTCACAGTGGTTAGAGCAGGGTGGGGCAGGTGTCAGGACCCCTGGGTTCCACTACCAGGTCTCCGTGAAAATTTTTCCACCTGGTTCTCCTGCTCTGTGAAATATCATGTCCAGTGAGACTTCTGCTGAAATGAAGACCTCAAAACGCTCAAGCTTTCAAAACACCTCTAAGACCTCAAGGCAGCTAAGCAGTATTTGGGAGGTGTGTGTTAACAACTGAATGCCTTGCAGTTTCTCCCCGTGAAAATGTGTTGAAGAGAAAAAAAATGCGCACCACATTCTAGCTTAATAAAAGCCAAATGATGCTGTTTGCCAATTACCAAAACAGGGTGAATGTTAAAACCCCATTGAATTATAACCCAAGTCACGGGCCAAGACTTCTATGATTAACAGCTCTCTGAGAAATTCAGTAATTTCACCAGAAGCAGATTGACCGCAATTGCGTAAAATGAAAGAAAGCAGAAGAGGTGGAAACTATAGCAGAATGAGTTAAGAAAAGGAGCATTAAATAACAAGTCTGAGATCAGAGGAGGAGGAGATTCTTTTTTGTTTTCTCTTTAAAAAAGTCACAGAAGGGACTACAAAAGATGATCAGGTTTGTTATGCTTTTGCAGATGATTGTCTCCTTAGTAATTTCTTCTTGGAGACAGAGAGAGCAGGAGAGAATTGAGCGAACGCTTGAAAGGAGAGAGAGGCCACCTTTCTGAGAGGGTTGTGTTGGCCCATCGAAGAGAGAATTCTCAGATGGAAGGAATTTTTTTAGGGCAGGGGTGAGGGGAGGGGATTGCATGTTGTTGAGGAATGGTTTATGCTGGCTCAGG
Organism: Natator depressus; assembly: GCF_965152275.1. Classification (NCBI taxonomy): domain Eukaryota; kingdom Metazoa; phylum Chordata; order Testudines; family Cheloniidae; genus Natator; species Natator depressus. The sequence continues at coordinate 10,249,190 of NC_134249.1, read as the reverse complement.
TATGCCAGGTCATGCACTTCTGTGGAAGGAGCTGAGGGTGCATGGTTTCCAAGCCATGTCTAAACAAACTGTGGGTCTGTTATTCAGATCCCGATTATTGCACTCAGGGAGCTGAGAAGCAGTTGGGAGATGCTGATTTTATTTTAGTTTATTTTGCCTACAGCCCTGTCCATGACATAAAGAGTTGTTAAGTGTGTATCTGTGTATACAGGCAGAGATTTATATGTATACGTGTATCGTTACATAGACATAAGTCAAAGGGGTAAAAAACACAGCCCACCCTGCATAAGCTGGTTCTTGGCTGCTACAGTGAGGTTGATAGTAATAAAACAAGGTTCAATGGAACTGGGAAAAGCAAATGTACTTTCTTCAAACTATAAAATACACACAGTGGTGACATAGTTATATAACAAGAAAACATGCAGTACCTGTACCAGAGAACCACATAAAACAGGATACCATTGGCCTTCCCACAAAGGGGAAACTTATCTTCATTATAAACAAGGAGTCAGTGGAGAACTGTAAAGCTGAAATGCTGTTGGGAAACCAGGAATTCTAGCAGTTGGACCAAGGTGTCTGCCTAAGCTGTGAAGCTGCAGTTTCCATTAGAGTAACAAATCCATGACAAAGTGAAGGAGATGCCCAGCTCTTCTTGTGAACAAGGCATACAGAGGTTGCCATGAAAATGTCAGCACGCAAGAACAGTGGGCACGCAAGAGATCACATTGACTCCCTGCACCATGAAAAGGAAATAACCACAGTATCTCAAACCCAGGTCTGGCAACCACTGATTTTCCCTCGCAATCACCGTACACACATCTTCATGGAACTATAGTGTCTCCTGGGTGGAAGCAAATGCTTATATGGGCCTGTCTTCAATCTCTTGTGCACTACTGTAAATAAGGAGTAACGTCACTGAAATCAGTGGAGCTGTACAAGTGTAGAACTAGTCTGAGAGGAGAATCACGCCCATGATATCGGCTCTGAGGGTGTCATGTCACAACCGCCCATGTCATTTTGACAGCATGTCAAAAGTCCCACTGTCAGCTGCACTGGAAAAAGAAAATCAGTGGAAAAATAAAGAATGCAATTTTATAAACACTCCATAAATGTCTTATAAATTAAGGTTGGAATTTCCAAAGTGCCTATGGACATTAGGAGCAGAAATCCTAATGAATTTCAATGGAACTTGTGCTCCTAATTTCCTTAGGCTCTTAAAATACCACGCTAAATATATACTTTTAAAAAGGAGAGGGAATGCATGTTTTATTCAGTCATTAGGGTGACCAACTTGTGACAATGGGAAAGATGAATTCACACCCAAAATAAAAGCTGTGTGAACCTCTAAAAGGAGGTATATTCCTCTTCTCTCTCTCCTCCATATTCAGACTCTCACCCAAGCTTATAAGCATCTGTATATCTGAGGGTACAATTCTCCCCAACCAAAATAATTCTCCTTGTGGGGTGGGGAAGAATCTTTCTTGCAGACTGAAGCCAAAACTAGAGGCAAAAATATCCACGTTTATCTAAGGAAAATGAAGGAGGAAAATCTTATATTTGGAAAGCAAATTTTGAACAAAAGTCACCTCATCAAATGAGACCTGGGCTAATGGGAAAGAGGGGTAGAGAGACAGTTCCTGGAAAGAGAATGCATATGTGCATGCTTGTATGAGATCAGCTGGAGTCTACCATCGAGGACAGCCCAAATGGGAAATACATCAAGACAGCTTGGCAGGCTCTGCAGAAGGGAACAGGAAACCTACATGCAGGTTCTGATCTGGTTAAGAATTAATTTAAAATAAACCCTCTTTCTAAGTTCATCTCAGATTGGGTAAATAAATGAAGCAAGAAGATAGCAGCTAACTCCCAGGGGTCTGGGAAGTTGCTCATTTCTTGGCCTCTTTGATGCCTGTCTTAACACTCCTTTCCCCATAACATTCACTCATTCAAACTATTTTATGGAGGGGGGTGGGCGGAACTATATATGGTCACCACAAGCAGTCTCACCATGCAGTGATTTGCATTCCCACCATTAGGGCCTGATTGAAGGGAATGGAAATGCTCCTGTTGATTTCAATCCTTCTTTCAGAAAGTCTCTAACTCCTTACTTGAAATTGGAAGCTTTATTCATAATTTAGTACTTAGCCATAACCCGGATGTCTCTGAGTTTTACTATTTTGAATAGGTGAGACTCTTACTTTGAAAGTTTGGGATCCAATGGGCTGCGGCTTAAAGGGGGTCAGCCATGTGTCATTAAAAACATGGAGAGAAGACAGAGTGGGCAATTGTTATTATTGTTAAGGAAATGTTTCGAAAGGTTAGTTTGCTCTGTTGCAGCTGAGGTCTTGCCTAAGGGGAAATGTATTTTTTTAAATCAAGGAAATATCTTTTCTAAACACACAGCACTTCTAATTTCACAATAAATGGTTCAATTTTACTGAAAAATAGCGAGAGAGAGAAATGGGGCACTGTTTCTGAATCCTCTCAAACTCCACATTGCTCCTAGCTACCTCCTTCTGACGGGTCGGTTTCTCTCTCTCTCTCTACCTCCTGCACTGGGAGTTGGCCAGACTTCCAAACTAGACCTCTCATCTGAAACTTGATCTTGCTGAGTTTGGGCCTCTGAATTTATACAGCTTATTGCACAAAATGATTGAATCTAGGTCAGAACACACTGACTGAATTGATTTAGCTATAGATATACTCCCCCACCCCTCGGAATAAAAAGTGAGGTCCTAAAAAACCAGCCAGGAGTGCTATCAAAAACCTGAGAGTACTGCTAAAATCCTAGGAGGCAGAGCAGGGGCTTGTGAGGGAATGCAACTTGCTTGTTTTATTATTGTACTCTACTCAAACTGCTGCTACAGTTTGACTATTACTTGCAGCTTTGACCGTCGTGAGAAAAAAAACCATGACTTTTATGTTTTTTGCTAAGTTCTCCCCACATCATTTCAGTGCCTTTCTGAAAAGATCCATGAGACTGCAGAGACCGGACTGTGAAAGGTCACAATCTCTTCATGATGCTGCAAAGCAGAGATTGGGAGGGATTGGTGATGACCTATTGATATGTATCTATAACAACAATAAGCTTATTATAGGGCCTTTCATCCTACAGGGTCCCGAAAAGCTTTCCAGACCATGGGAAAGGGCCACAGAATGTTCTGGGGGCCCTTGACTCACCTTATAATCAGTAGAAGTGATAGGTACTAAGCGCCTACAATGAGGTGCTTTTCAGAATCAGGCCTAACAAAGGCACAGGAATCCCTTAATTCACCATGGAAGTGCATCCACAGTAATGCTAATGCAGTTTAGAGCAAGGACTATACTTGTGAGAGGCTAACTCCACTCCTTATTGGAGAATGTGTATAGAGCCAGCTGGCCACAATTCCATCTCATAACAGAGGAGGGAGGAAAAAGGAGTAGGAAATAATTTACTAACAGTGTCCCGTGTGGGTTAAATGTCCCATCCATCCTGGTCAATGAGAACACTGCTGTTTTTACCAACAACACAAAAGGGTCAGCAGAGTTCATTGGCCTTGCCCCTCCTATCTCCTTTTAACCTCTTGATCAGACCCACTGGAGCTGAAGTCGGTGGGTGGCTAGGGGAGGAGGCGGCGTGCTGACAGGCTCACCTCTGCTCTGCCGGGCTGTAGGTCTGTCCTCTCTGACAGCTGCTGATGGTGATGGGGTCGAAGTTGTGGAAGGAACGGAGGGCCACCCCAGAGATGGCCACATACGGGGAGCTGAAGCTAATGAGGACAGCCTGGGTGTGGTAGAAGGGGTGACTGAGGTCATGGATCACAGGGATAATCAGGGGATTGTTCCTGCAGCTCAGAACGTGGACACCTGTCAGAAGACACAAGACCGGGGAAGATGGGGGGGGGTCAGTACTTTGCACAATTACACCCACATGCCATCAGCACTTCAGAAGCATTCAGCCATTATGGAAAAGCCCTACAGAATTTAACAGTTACAATACAGGAGGTTTTGGGAACCATCTCCTAAAATTTTACAGAGAAGTATATCTCTCCTGTAGAATCAGATAGGATGGTCCAAATAACCCAAAGAAAGGCTTCCATTCTCTCCAGTAATTTCTGTAGGTTTTTAGAATAATTTCTATTAAATCTTACTCCACTTCTAATAAACCCTATTAAAGCAGGAGCAACTATATTAAAGGCAATGGAGTTACACTATTATTAAAACAGCATAAGCAAGCAAACGATTAGACTTTTTGTGCTATGCACCGAAACATGTAACTGCACAAACAGAATGGGTAGCTTTGTGCAAAATGGGCAGTTTACCAGTGGTTTCTTTGCAGCTGTGTGCAATTCCCCACTGGATGTAGGACATACACCCGTTTGTTTGTTTGGTCATTTGATTATTTTTTTTTTAAACAAAGTAGCTTCTTGCTTTTCCCAAACAGGGCAATACTGTGTTGATGAGCCAGGGGAGAGATACAGGTGTGTGGTGGGAGAAAATGAGGTTTTAAAGGTGACCTTGAGGTGAAAATAAGCCAAAGATGTACAAAGTCTGTCCATTTCAGGGAGGTACCGTGCATCATCCTCAGAGATGCTGAGCACCTCTCTCATCCCATTAACTTCAGTAGGACAGGAGGACACTCAGTAGCTGCTCAGCACCTCCTGGGATCAGGCCACAGTACAGAAAGTCTGAACTTAATGGGCCAAATTCATTCTTGCAGTAACCCTACTGATTTCATTTGAGTTACCCCAGGAGTCAATTGGACTGCAACTCCATTCACTCCAATTTGTTGCACCAGCAATGAATGTTCAGCCCTTATTCCACTGACTTCAGAGCTGCATAAAGGATGAATTTGGCTCCAGGTCCATTCACCTCACTGGAGTTCCACCAGTGATGGATTTGGCCCAGTGCCTTTGGCGACACCGATACACTTACAAATTTGAGACTAAATTCTCTTTGCGTGTTTAACTGGCTCAGAGATTCCCCCCACCCCCACCCCGTTCAGGTTTCTTGACTCAAGGTTGGGGGTGTGGGGATATTTTTTTTTCTTAGAAAGTGATTTCCGGTTAATTAAGACAGGCTTCTGATCATTCTCTTTAAACCTCTCTCTTTGAAACTGCCCTTTTTTATGTGTTGATCTCCTTGTCCTTCTTCCAGCAATAATAAATAAAATAAATAAATAATAAATAATAATAATAAATAAAAGGCTTCTCTTCTCCTTTGGTTCCTATCTGACCCTGACATAACCTCTCTGTCTGCTTGCCTCCCAGAGGTCTTTTGATATGAGCTCCCTGAGGAACGGTGCAGGTTTCGCACTTAGAAACAGGTGCAGTTAATTCGTAAATTGAGCCCCACTGGAATCCCAGGATTCCAAATCCCTTGGACGTTTCTGCTGTCTTTGATGGAAAGCCCCAAAGTCCTCACTGTTGGGCTGGTTATTCATTTTGATTGAACTCCTAGCAGTCAGGTGTCTGCAACAAAACAGATCACCACAACGGGCGCTACTAATTGGTGCTTCAATTCCCAACAAAGGAAAACGGGTTATGGACATGGAACTCTCTCTTTCTTCCCTAGACGGAGCCCATCCAAGACAGGACTAGGCCATACTGGGCAGACCCACATGGGCGAGAGCTATCTGCATGGCTGTCTAATCTATCTGGTTGCATGACTTATATTTTTCACATGCTGTCTTGGTGGGTAAAAATGCAATCCTCATCACATTCTCTCCTAGGCAAGGCACCATGACCCCTGACCTCATTTTTTACTAAGTCCAGAAGACACAATAAAAACATGTTCTAATAAATGTCGCGAAATCTGTTGTCTCTTTCTGCCTCTTATACCTAAGGCTGACTGTCTGTACATAAAAGGCCATAAAAGGGGCAACTGTGACCATCTAGTCTGACCTCCTGTTTAACATATGACACAGAACTTCCCTGAAACAATTCCTCTAGGCTCCTTTCAATTTAGGTAGTTAGTCTGTCTTTATTCATGTCATAACACACCTCACAAAGGCAGAGAATGGGCCTGATCCTGCAGTCAGTAAAACAGCCACTGACGTAAATGGTAGCTGAGTAAGAACTGCTGAGCTGAGTCTTACATATTTCTCCCTTCCATTCAACTACAAAAAGCAACCTAGCCTGGGGTGGTCCATGGGGCCTTTCCATGATGAAGAGAGTCCCTTGACTTTGAAGATTTGCAGGCATCAGTTTGGAGAGTGCCAAACTCATGTTGCAACTTCTTGCAAGATTGCAAAACTTTGCCCTTGATCGCTGCTTCTCCTTTCTCTCTCCTGCGCCCTCTCAGTCTGTCTGTCTCTCCGTATAGTTGTATGTTATCTGTTAGTTACCATGGTCAGCTCTCTGTCATTTATATTTAAGAAGGTGGCCACCATAGGAAGACTACAAGTCACTCTGCTGTGTAAGGAGAAGGATGCTGCTGACTCAAGGTGTGCTGTATACTCCGGGACTGTTGCTTAAGGAAACCCGCTCAGCTAGAGCAATGCGCTGGGCTTATCTGGATACATTTCATTCAGAGCTAAATGGGAGTCACCCACATAAATTCCTATTTACTCTGCTGCAAGTGAACCCCTAGAGACTTGCCTTTGTTTCAGGCCCAGTTAATTTTGAGTGGGAAACCTGTCAAATAGCCTTTCTTCTGCCCTGGTCTCCTTCCTCCTCCTCTCTACAGACAGAAAAGGGTAAGAAAATCCAGAAAAGGGGGAATGATTTAGGAGAGTGTCTAACAACAATAATAATCCCTCTGCACTCCAGCCATCAGAATACCTGCAAAGGCTTCTCCTCCTCCCTGCCACACACACACACCTGGTGTATGGATAACAGCAGTGAAAAATGGGCTTCTTCAGGTTTTGGGGGCTGCAGCCTCAACAAAAGCCATCTGCAAAGGCTGCAGGGATGGCAGCAAGAGGCTTTATGATAAATATTCAGAAGGGCTCAGCTCCCATCATCAGGGCCAGAAGCTCAGAAGAACTCAGCACCCAACCTGCTACGGTCTTTTAAAAACCTTCCCATTGGAGCTGCTGGGTGATGAGCACTTTTGAAAATGTGGCCCTTATTTTGATGCCTACAGGGGAGCTGAGCACTTCCAGAATTCTAGCCCACCGTGATTAGTTGCTGTGTAGTCTCAGTGGGCATGACAATACCTGACTAGCAGCACAGACTTGCAATAAACCCCAGCTCTTGGAGCTTGAAGTGGGTACGTCTTCCTGCTGGCGCTCTACTCCAGCAACACCAGTCTGCTGGTGGGAAAGCTGAACAGGGGTACCGGCCTTCCTCTGAATTGGGGTGGAGCAAACAGAGGAAACCGATGGAAGAAGAAAGGCAAAGCTCATTGCAAAACTGTCTTACCAAGATCATGGTTTTGCTTCTTGGTGTCAAACAGTTGCACAGTGATCGTTTCCTGCTTCTGATCCAGGTAGTGTGTTCCATCAGTGACCAAGTGGACAATGATAGCAGCAGCCACCATGGGCTGAGAAAAATATGCCTGTGAGAAGGAAGCATAGCAAATCAGGTGCAGAACGGGTGTGGGTCATGGGTTTTTACGTTTTTAAGATACAACATCTGAAGCATCACTTTTCAGTCACAGTTCCTGTCACAAACCACACAAAAGTCTTCTTTTGTCTGTGCTCACAACATTGTGGTTTTTAATTTTGCAAAAAAGGTAAGACAAAAAAAGGAAAGTCACTGCCCTGGTATGTGCATATCTCTTACCTTGAGCCAGAAAATGGTCTGAGCCATATGGGAATATGGTAAGTTGGCTGTGCAGGGATACCAGGCATACTCAGACACCACATCGCTCAGGTCCATCACCTTGGTTCGGCATACCTGACCGACACAGGGAAATGTTACAATGGATTCAGATTCAAGTATGAAATGGATATGACTGTCAAAAGAGGTGCTGGTGTCCATAAAAACTGAAAATGCAACTTTTAATACCATTAGGTTAATAGACATCATTATTTTTAGGTCAGATACACCACTGGATTATTCCACAATGACACCACGAACAGGAACACCAGACTCATAGTGGCCATGTGTTTGCCAAAAGAAAGTTTCCTTTTGTGATTAATTGGTTAAGGGTGGAGTTTTCAAAAGTGCCCAGTCTAACTTTGCTCCCATTGAAGTCAAAGTACTAAAATAATAGATGGATGGAGAGACATTTGCAGTGCTGTTGTAGCCATTTTAGTCCCAGGATATGAGAGACATAGTAGGTGAGGTGATATCTTTTATTAGATCATCCTCTGTTCGTGGAGGTCCCAGCTTTCGAGCTTTTGAAGCACTCCTTCCCTGGACCTGGAAAAGACTCTGGGTAGTTCAAAAGCTTGTAAAGAAGTTGGGCCAATAGAAGATATCATGTCACCTACTTCGCTTCTTAGATACATAGACAGATAGGATATTGTGGATGCAGCCAGCACTCTCTACACACTGTGTCTTTCTATTTAAACCCTGCATGTTACTGACTGTTACTAGCTCGCTCTCTCTTCAGGATGGCTACAGATGACCATGTGAAATTGAAAATACATGCCATCAGCATTGCCTCCACAACCCAACCTGAAATGGGCCCTGATAGGAAAATGGTGATCTTATTAATTAGTTTCTTTAATCAAAATAACCTTCTTCTCACATCTACAATTCATCCCATAGCATACAATTCCCATAGCAACCCATACAATTCCCACAGCATCCCATACAATTCATCCCCTGGTGAGGCAGAGGTGAAAATGAGATGGGATTATCTGCAAACCTCTCCATTCTGCTCAAGAACAAATACGGCATATCTGAAATTGTGGGACAGGTGAAAAGGGCTAGGAAGGGTACAGGGATTTAAGTGCATAAGAAATGCAGAGCACAGTCAGTATGGAAGACGTGAAAAATAATCTTCAGGAAATGACATGGATTTTCTCTTGCAACATCATAGCGAAGTGAGATAGTTTTTTAAATGTATATATGTGGCTGTGAATTATTAGCCCCCATAGTGCTGCCTCTGGAGAAAACTGAATGGAAGAACAGCAAAGCTGCAGTGCTTTGAACATTAAAACCACAACTGCATATGTAGGATGCCTTCCATTCAGCGATCTCAATGCCCTTTACTGATGCCCCTCTGCAAACTCAGCAACATTATTATCTGGAGAACACGAGGCACAGAGAGGTGAAGTGTTTTCCTCATGGTCACACAAGTTGGTAGCAGAGACAAGAGTCCAAACCTGGAGGCCAAGGCACCTCGATTGTCTAAGGCCCTGACTCTGCAATTGGGACCACAAGTGCAGAGGTCTGCATTGGGCAGCGCTATGTTCTGTTGGGTGCAGTGGGTTGTCTGGCTGCAAAAGTGGGGCCTCAACGGAGAGCTCCAAAGTCAATACATTGCAAATAGCCCATTCCCTGAAACTACACCACTGTTGTTGTTGTTTTTAAAACGGGAACTGAGCATATTACAAGAGCTATTTTGATAGTGAAAAATACAGTGTCCATTCAGTAATTGTGCACCGAACTCTGTTCCCGGTCTCGGCAGGCAAATGCTGAGAGTGCTTGGAATGCCTGGGAATGGAGCAATCGGATTGGCCAAAAGTGAGGTAATAGCTTCTATAATTTGAATCCCTAAAGGCCCAGCGCTGAGGAATCTATGCACAAAATATAAATCAGCTTTAATGGGCTGGAAGAAGATTTTTAGTTTTGTTTTTTTTTAAACAACTGGGACCAAGCTTCATTGAGGCTAGCCAGTGGATAGTGTTACATTTTACAACAGTGCAAGACTTTACATAAACTATCTTTGGCATTTGAAATCCAGTCCAACAATTCAACATGTATCATTTCACAATTCTCCTTTCTTGCATTTTCAGCAGCCTCTCTCTTGTTGGGAGCATGGGTTTTATTTTAGTACTGTACCTATCCAGTTAGGAAATGTATCTTACCCACATCTGCAATTTAAATGGTCATAGAACTCTTTGACATGAACAAAGATCTCACTGCTTTTATATTGTTTTGTTCTTATTCTTGTTTCTCTACTAACTCTATCAGCACAAAAAGCTGGTTGAGAGAAACAGGAGAGCTGGGGTTTGGCTCATTTTAAATGCCACTTAAAAGATGTGTGAGAACCAATATTAAAAACAGGCCCAGACCTTCACCAAAAATTTGAACAAAACCCAAAACAAACCATTGTTGAGGATCAGAAAAACTCTGATAACTTTTAAATAGCTAGTTTTCACTTTTTGTGAACTGTAGCTCTTTCTGGTTCTATCTGGGAACATAAGCAGAATCCTTAACATCTCACAAGAAAGTCTGCTCCTAGGAGATTTCTACTTCAATTTTGCAGACTCAGTAGATTTGGCTAGTTTGAAAAAGGTTCAGATAAGCACCCCAACCTTTTGAGGCTGACCTGTCACTACTTTTGCAAACAACTCAGAACATTGCGGGTGGTGGTGGGGGGTAAAGATCAAGGGGAAAGCTGTGATTGACCGGGGTCTGAGCAAGTCTAATCCATGTGGTGTTAAGAATGGCTGTGGGAGTTGTACCATTGTTAAGGCTGGACTTAGCAATTGATAACAAATTTCCCTAGTGTGGTCAAGTTCCTTAAGGGTTGTGCCATAACAACCTGATTAGATTAACTCTCCCACTCTCTGACAGATTTCACCATTTCAGTAGTCCTTCTAATGCACATGGTGAATGTATCCTTTTCTCAGTTCTAGCCAATTACTGATTGTCACAAAGCAACCGCAAAGTACCTCCATGAATTACTTGCTAGGAGCTTCCCCATGTTTCCCTTTCATAGAATCATAGAATCATAGAATATCAGGGTTGGAAGGGACCCCAGAAGGTCATCTAGTCCAACCCCCTGCTCGAAGCAGGACCAATTCCCAGTTAAATCATCCCAGCCAGGGCTTTGTCAAGCCTGACCTTAAAAACCTCTAAGGAAGGAGATTCTACCACCTCCCTAGGTAACGCATTCCAGTGTTTCACCACCCTCTTAGTGAAAAAGTATTTCCTAATATCCAATCTAAACCTCCCCCATTGCAACTTGAGACCATTACTCCTCGTTCTGTCATCTGCTACCATTGAGAACAGTCTAGAGCCATCCTCTTTGGAACCCCCTTTCAGGTAGTTGAAAGCAGCTATCAAATCCCCCCTCATTCTTCTCTTCTGCAGACTAAACAATCCCAGCTCCCTCAGCCTCTCTTCATAAGTCATGTGCTCTAGACCCCTAATCATTTTTGTTGCCCTTCGCTGGACTCTCTCCAATTTATCCACATCCTTCTTGTAGTGTGGGGCCCAAAACTGGACACAGTACTCCAGATGAGGCCTCACCAGGGTCGAATAGAGGGGAACGATCACATCCCTCGATCTGCTCGCTATGCCCCTACTTATACATCCCAAAATGCCATTGGCCTTCTTGGCAACAAGGGCACACTGTTGACTCATATCCAGCTTCTCGTCCACTGTCACCCCTAGGTCCTTTTCTGCAGAACTGCTGCCTAGCCATTCGGTCCCTAGTCTGTAGCGGTGCATTGGATTCTTCCATCCTAAGTGCAGGACCCTGCATTTATCCTTATTGAACCTCATCAGATTTCTTTTGGCCCAATCCTCCAATTTGTCTAGGTCCTTCTGTATCCTATCCCTCCCCTCCAGCGTATCTACCACTCCTCCCAGTTTAGTATCATCTGCAAATTTGCTGAGAGTGCAATCCACACCATCCTCCAGATCATTTATGAAGATATTGAACAAAACCGGCCCCAGGACCGACCCCTGGGGCACTCCACTTGACACCGGCTGCCAACTAGACATGGAGCCATTTATCACTACCCGTTGAGCCCGACAATCTAGCCAGCTTTCTACCCACCTTATAGTGCATTCATCTAGCCCATACTTCCTTAACTTGCTGACAAGAATACTGTGGGAGACCGTGTCAAAAGCTTTGCTAAAGTCAAGAAACAATACATCCACTGCTTTCCCTTCATCCACAGAACCAGTAATCTCATCATAAAAGGCGATTAGATTAGTCAGGCATGACCTTCCCTTGGTGAATCCATGCTGACTGTTCCTGATCACTTTCCTCTCATGTAAGTGCTTCAGGATTGATTCTTTGAGGACCTGCTCCATGATTTTTCCAGGGACTGAGGTGAGGTCCAAGCAGCCGTGCCAGAGCATGTGACGGCCAACAGCACCAAAGAGCTCTAGCTTCAGACCCTTATTACTAGAAGCCCAACAGGTTTAACCTACAAATGAGGGAACAATTCCCTATCTGACAGGGTTTCTGTGAGGATAAAATCCATGAAAGACAGAGAGGCACTCAGAGGATACCATGTTGAGGCCTATAGACACATGAAGGATCTGCCTCTGCAAGCAAGCATGTGTCGGTCATGTACCATTCAACCCAGCCAAGCAACCATTCAGCCCAGACAAAGCAACCCCCAAGTGAAATCAAGCAAAGCTCCTATTTGCACTGATGGGACTCACCCCTACTTGAAACAGACAGACGGAAAAATCTGCAATTAATAGCAGCTGTGCCTATCTATACCAGGAGTTTGAGCCAGTGCAGCTACCCAGGTAGGTGGCCTCAGATGGCTGTAAGTAGGGCAAATCTCCAGTGCATAGATAAGATCATAGTGTATGATCTGGTCTGTTCTCACTTCCTCCAAATCAAGCCTTGCTGCTGATCATCAGAGCTGCACCAGTGTCTCATCTGGTGACAATGAGCAGGGTGGCTTTCAGGTGAGACAGTTTAAAGTGGATGTAATGTTTACGTATGCAATGCTGATATGTGGCGTTGTGGTGTGTTGTTAAGGGCCCACTGCTTCCTGCTGTAGCGGGGGGCTGCATTTCAGCACTGGCCACAGCAATTCCTATTTGTAGGATTACAGTAATAAAATTTCTTTGGGATCCTTTGTGATAAAACATGCCGAACACAGTACTGTTTGCGAAAGAGCAAGCCCCAAATGAGTACAATGGGTTCTACGGTTACAATTCACTGTGACAAGTATATTTGTCCTGGGACACAAAGTCCTGCACAGGAACTGTAGAAGGTGTGATGGATCTGCTAAGCAAGAAACTACGATTCCCATCAACCCCCTCCCCACAGCACATTCCTCCTCTCAGTGGGCCAGGTAGGAAGAGGGGCAGACAACCCATGAAAAGACCCTGAACCAGCAAGAAGTTCAAGTGACCTGGAAACAGCAATGACATGGCTAGCCAGGAGCTGCAGGGAAGAGAAACCCAGAGTGCACTGCATACAGAGTAGGTTGCAGCAGAAGCTAAGGCCCAGGTGTGGAGCAGGGTGAGACTGTCAGACACTCAGCTGGGACTTATGCTGGAAGGGCAGAAGCTGGGCAGGGAGCTGGTGCAGAGGGGCCCCAATGTGAGAGACCAACACCACCAAGGGAGCCTGGCCTGGAAATCTGCAAGCTTTGCATAGAATCTGGACTGCAGAAGGCATCCCCAGGGAAGAGTATAAAAATATTGCTCGGGCATGCAGGAGTGAAATCAGGAAGGCCAAATCACACCTGGAGTTGCAGCTACTAAGAGATGTTAAGAGTAACAAGAAGGATTTCTTCAGGTATGTTAGCAACAAAAAGAAAGTCAAGGAAAGTGTGGGCCCCTTATTGAATGAGGGAGGCAACCTAGTGACCGAGGATGTGGAAAAAGCTAATGTACTCAATGCTTTTTTTGCCTCTGTCTTCACGAACAAGGTCAGCTCCCAGACTGCTGCACTGGGCAGCACAGCATGGGGAGGAGGTAACCAGCCCTCTGTGAAGAAAGAAGTGGTTCAGGACTATTTAGAAAAGCTGGATGAGCACAGGTCCATGGGGCCGGATGCGCTGCATCCGAGAGTGCTAAAGGAGTTGGTGGATATGATTGCAGAGCCATTGGCCATTATCTTTGAAAACTCATGGCAATCAGGGGAGGTCCTGGACGACTGGAAAAAGGCTAATGTAGTGCCCATCTTTAAAAAAGGGAAGAAGGAGGATCCTGGGAACTACAGGCCAGTCAGCCTCACCTCAGTCCCTGGAAAAATCATAGAGCAGGTCCTCAAGGAATCAATTCTGAAGCACTTAGAGGAGAGGAAAGTGATCAGGAATAGTCAGCATGGATTCACCAAGGGCAAGTCATGCCTGACTAATCTAATTGCCTTCTATGATGAGATAACTGGCTCTGTGGATGAGGGGAAAGTGGTGGAAGTGTTGTTCCTTGACTTTAGCAAAGCTTTTGACACGGTCTCCCACAGTATTCTTGCCAGCAAGTTAAAGAAGTCTGGGCTGGATGAATGGACTATAAGGTGGATAGAAAGCTGGCTAGATTGTCGGGCTCAACGGGTAGTGATCAATGGCTCCATGTCTAGTTGGCAGCCAGTATCAAGTGGAGTGCCCCAAGGGTCGGTCCTGGGGCCGGTTTTGTTCAATATCTTCACTAATGATCTGGAGGATGGCGTGGATTGCACCCTCAGCAAGTTTGCAGATGAGACTAAACTGGGAGGAGAGGTAGATACGCTGGAGGGTAGGGATAGGATACAGAGGGCCCTAGACAAATTAGAGGATTGGGCCAAAATAAATCTGATGAGGTTCAACAAGGACAAGTGCAGAGTCCTGCACGTAGAATGAAAGAATCCCATGCACCGCTACAGACTAGGGACCGAATGGCTAGGCAGCAGTTCTGCAGAAAAGGACCTAGGGGTTACAGTGGACGAGAAGCTGGATATGAGTCAACAATGTGCCCTTGTTGCCAAGAAGGCCAATGGCATTTTGGGAAGTATAAGTAGGGGCATTGCCAGCAGATCGAGGGACGTGATCGTTCTCCTCTACTCGACATTGGTGAGGCCTCATCTGGAGTACTGTGTCCAGTTTTGGGCCCCACACTACAAGAAGGATGTGGAAAAATTGGAGAGAGTCCAGGGGAGGGCAACAAAAATGATTAGGAGATTGGAACACATGACTTATGAGGAGAGGCTGAGGGAACTGGGATTGTTTAGTCTGTGGAAGAGAAGAATGAGGGAGGATTTGATAGCTGCTTTCAACTACCTGAAAGGGGGTTCCAAAGAGGATGGATCTAGACTGTTCTCAGTGGTAGCAGATGACGGAACGAGGAGTAATGGTCTCAAGTTACAGTGGGGGAGGTTTAGGTTGGATATTAGGAAAAACTTTTTCACTAGGAGGGCGG
The DNA here is from genome assembly GCF_965152275.1 of Natator depressus. NCBI lineage: Eukaryota > Metazoa > Chordata > Testudines > Cheloniidae > Natator > Natator depressus. Next base: position 10,234,053 of record NC_134249.1, on the reverse strand, counting down.
TGAAACACTGGAATGCGTTACCTAGGGAGGTGGCGGAATCTCCTTCCTTAGATGTTTTTAAGATCAGGCTTGACAAAGCCCTGGCTGGGATGATTTAGTTGGGGATGGGTCCTGCTCTGAGCAGGGGGTTGGACTAGATGACCTCCTGAGGTCCCTTCCAACCCTGATATTCTATGATTCTATGATTCCATGATTCCTACTCGCTTTCCATAGAAACTGGACTGCAGAAGACATCCCCAGCGACTAACCCTGAAGAGCCTAAACCCTTGACTGGACAGCCCAGGGGCCCAAACAAGAACGGCTATTGCTCATTTTAGACTGCAACTGTTAAAGCCTCTGTACTTACAGTACCTGCCACCTTTCCCCTTCTTGCCAGCCCTAGTCAAACACCCTTTCACTTTAGCCATGGGTCTTAAGTTATGCCTGCACTGCAAGGAAAAACCCCTTACCCGAAGCCCTGCAAGTCTGAGTCAGCAAGCAACAAGCCAGCCGCAGGCTTCTAACTGCAGCATGGACTTATTCTTAGTGGTTACTGGGACCCACCAGGGTTAGTGACTAGAAGGCCTAGTAGCTGAAGCGCCTTCAGCACTTGGCTCCGAGTCGTGGTACACCTGGCACACTACTGGTAACTTAGGGTATGTTTACACAGCAACTAGACACCCGTGGCTGGCCCGTGCCAGCCGATTCAGGCTTGCAGGGCTTGGGCTGCAGGGCGGATTCGCTGCTGTGTAGACATCTGGGCTTGGACTGGAGCCTGGGCTCTGTGACCTTGCAAGGTGGGAGAGTCCCAGAGTTTGGGCTCGAGCCCGAGCCTGGATGTCTACACAGCAATGAAACAGCCCCGCAGCCCAAGCTCTGCAAGCTTGAGTTGGCTGACCCGGGCCAGCCATGGGTTTTTCTTTGCTGTATAGACATAGCCTTAGCGGTTTGTTTTACCCAGCGCTGAGCAGATATAATGATTGCAAAGGGCAGGAAAACCTTTTTGATCAACATATGACCTGCTGGAGGACCAACTGGATGCATTCGGTTCCTTTGGGAGCTAGCGAAAGAATTGCCACAAATAAATAGTAATAATAATAATAATAATAATAAAAAACAGCTCCATTCCTAAAGTTTCTAGCTGGCCTCACTGCAGAATGTTCTTTACATTCACCCCAGCAAATTTGTCTGCAGGCCAGCTTTGGAAAAGCGGTGCCAAAGAATCTCAAAGGCAGACTTAAAAAACATCGTCGCGTATCCCTCCAAAATGAAATATTTAACCCTTTGATGTCAGAATTGGGGGTTGTCCTCCGCAGTCACCAAGAGGACATATTCTCCAGTATATATGTCTTTTTACTGACCTAGGATTAATTTCATCCTATAAAGCTACACACAGATGCAGCAGACAGTTTTCAGAAAGGCTCCTGCCTGCTTATTACCTAAAGCCAGGATGACTGCCACATATACCTGACATGATTTCCCTACTACTGCACAGTGGGTCCAGTCTGTACTAAAGGCTCCAAACTGCTGCTCTTTGCTCCTCATTTAAGCTAGGAAATGGGACTTGTGGGTTACAGGAAGGTGAAACTGTCTATACTAGTGATGAGTGAATCATTAAAAGGGTCAGAGTTTGGGTTCAAACAAACACCCAATAATCTGGCAGTTTATCTGAACTATCCAAACCTCAGGAGTCTGCAAAGCTGTGATGGAAATCTCACAGGAACAGGCTTACTCATGAGGTATCCAGCAATTCAGTTTCAATTCCAGTCCAGAAATACCCAAAGAACAGCCTTTCTCCTGGTGCGGAGAACCTTTAGTTCTTGTCTTGTTCAGAACTAAGAAGTACTGAGGCAAAGTTTATCTGAACATCATAGAAAGCCAGCAAAGGCTCAGTTCTAGTTTGCTTGTAAACCTCCAGCTGAAGATTGAGGGTTATTTTATTCAGACTATTCAGTCCATTACAAATCTGTGCTACCCTGGCCTATTTCTCTTGTACGTTCCCCTGCATTTTCACAGAGCTGGGGCAAAGTGAGAAAAACCCACAGCATGGCCACTGTCCTTTGCGCCAAAGAACTGTATGCAGCTCATCAACAGTTCGCTTAATTCACTGGAGGCTGTTCCACCCTCTGGGTGAACACACTGATTCTATATTACTCCCAGATTCTGTTGGCTCAGGAGCGAGATGAAATTTCATCTGTCAATTTCACCAATGTAACTAAGAGTTGAATTTGGCACTAGGACTGGGAATCAAACCTATGTCTTCTGCACAGCAGTACAAAGTCCTAGCACCAGACTGCTGAGCCAGTTCTCAACAAGAATAGTTTCCATTTGAATCTGGTGCAGCCGATGGCATCTGTGGCTTGAAAGTTGCAATTAGTCTGTCAATACATATTCTCACTGCTGTCTTGGCTGATTGCCCCTTTGATCCATATTCTAGCAGTTTTCCTAGTGATGAATCCCAGTTTTCCATTGAGGGGTTTTGTTTTGTTTTTTGGTTAATTGAAATGTGATCTTTACACATGTTCAAACACTGTTACGGGTCTCCCTTGCATTGCTTTTAGAGCGGCGTTACTGCACTGGCTTCACTGGAGTTACTTCTGAATTGTACTAGTGTAACGGAGATGTGGATAGGTGCCCTTTATGTTAACAGCAACAACAATGATAGTATTTGTTCTTATGGGAAAATGACATTATGAAGTGTACTGTATATAAATAGAGATTATGAAAAAGCAGTATCTAATTAGCAGATCCTCCACGGCTGTAAAGTGGTGTAGCTTCACAGAAGTCCACTGGGGCTATATTGATTTACATCTGCTGAGGATCTGGCCCTGGCTGTAAGAGTGTCTGAAATAACTACATGACTCAAGGTGTTATTAATTACGGCCTTATGCAAAATGTGGTTATTTCACTTCCAAAAGGTTTGTGTGAACATTGTGTTTGTTTTTTTAATCCATTTTGGTTTGCACATTCTGAGCTTTGCTTTGTCTTTCTGGTTCTAATGTACCCCCAAACTCAAAGCAAATTCATTAAAAACTTAATGAATTTCAAATCAAAATCACATGAAACCATGAACTTCATCTGGTATCAATACAAAACCATAACTTAGTCCAGATTGGCTCAGAACCGGGCCCAAATTGGCCTGGATCCACACCCAAGTGTTCACAAGAGGTGAGTGATCTTTGCCGAACCTTTCAGCAAAGCTCATTTGAGTTCTGAATTTGTAATAAAACCTCAAACCTGGTGATTTTGCATAGGTCAGAGATTCATTGCAAACATTTCATTCAGCCCTACTCAGTCACTAAAAAAATTAAAATTGCAAAACCTTGTTTAATAAATGCAGTTATGCCACATGCCAGAATTTCTTGGTTTGCTAGAGGCACCCAAGTGTGATGCACTAGTACCCTGCACCTTATGCAATCATTTACATTAGTGCAAAGTGAATGTAGGTGTAAGTAAATGATGGCACAAAGTGCAAAGCAACAGAGAATCTGAACTCATCTGAAGCATGGGGGTATCCCGTGTAACACAATTTTGCCATGTGTTCCTGTTTATATATATCACAGGGTTACTGTTTATTTAACAGAGTACTTTGGAATAAAGCGGTTGCATTGAAATAGTTGCATCACCTATGCTAGCTCTGTTAGGAACTGTTCTAGTGTGGCAGTTCTGGTAACTAGAGTGTAAATAATGGCTGTTTTCCACTAAGAAAGGGCATTGGTTCAAATGTCTAAACAGATTACAAATGCCAGCTATATACATAAAAAGGCCATGAAGCATGTAGGATACAGCTCAAAGTAGGACTTTTGTACCTTTAGCTTCAAAAACCTCAGGTCACTCCTATTAAAATGAAAATAAATTCTCAGCTAACTCTCAGCAGCAGTAGCTCTTGCATCCACCTTTCACACCACCACTCACAAAAGTGTGAAGTCGTCATAGATTGCTAAGTGCTTTAGCAGATTTTACATCTTGTCCACAAGGAGGCAATGGTAAACAAAAGACACTAGCCAGAACATTACCGTTGGCACAGTTGGGTTCCCAATTTAAATGTCTCTAAATTGGACCAGCAAGCACAGCCTATGGCAAAACAGTTGTGTAATAGCTCGCTGGGGTTGTGGTATTAGTGTCACTGTAAAGACAAACAACCTCATTCAACAGGCTTTTACGAACACTGGGCAGAGCAAAGAGTCTTTTAAGGAGGAACCCATCTGGCATCAAGTGCCAATATGAAGTCAAGTTGCCAACAACAGAGAAAAGTGGCATGAATTTAGGCAGACAGAAGGGCAAAAAAATGATCTCAATGGTCCTGGAGTGGAGTGATTCGATGGAGTGACACTGGTGAGGCACTCCTGCAAGTCTGAGCAGAATCAGGCCTGTTAAAACCTACCCAACAACTTTCCCTCCTTAGCCCCACACAAAAGGATAGCAAAGATGGACTTGGATGGATCAAATACACATCCAGCTGTAGAAAGACAGGCAGCAACAACAATTCATCCAAAAGGCGTTCTACTATGAATATTAGTTACCCATAGTAAGAACATACTGACTAAGAAGATACTTGGGCAATAAAGACACTTGAACCAACCCAGACAATGAGCAAAATTTCAAACAAAAACAAAATTAAGATACATTTTTAAAGTAGTAAAGTAAAAGTGCAGGGCCCAATTCTGCAATACTTAGTCAAACAGAACTCCCATTGGCTTCGAGGGCTGGAGCTCTGGACCCTAAATAGCTATCTGGCCATCAATCTCTTTCCCTTAATAGCTCAAGTGCACAGAACCATCAGTGGCAGCTTGAGGGTTACGATGAGACCGGAAAGGCGCTCCACGTGTTCTCTGAAGGTTTCTGGCTAAGCTTAGCCTGTGGGTACAACCAACAGTCGTGCAGCAGTTAATGTCAGCTCTGACCACACGGTCCCATTCAGGAAAGGTCAAAGGAGTGATTTTTCACTTAAAAACATCTGCGTGTTGAAAGAACAAAACCTTTTCATGTGCTGAAAACGATGAGTTTCCAGGCCTTTTGTTTTCAGAGTTAGAATCATGTTTTTTCAGTGGTGTGTAGGGTTATTTACCAAGACAATATATTGTATAAATGACATACAACCCCCAACACTCTGCAATACTCAAGCAGGAAAGGAGGCAAATGCCCAGTTACCTTCTCTGGGTATGTGAGAACTTAAATATGCCTCACATTTTAAAGGGTATCAACAAAGAGGGACACACTTGCTCTGGCCTGTCACCAGGCTTCAATTGGCTACAACATCCAGGGAGAAAATACATAGAGAAGCCATACCCTGGCGGGCAGCAGTGATGGGGATGCGGGGGGGCGGGGGGGAAGGAATACATTTATACTTTAACAATCAAAGTACTTTGGCCTCATCTCAATTATCCAGCAATACGTCAGCAGGCACAAATTGAAATTAAATGGTCTTGTGGCTTGTTTTTCTTAGCACCCGAAAGGATGGCTTGTGGGGTGTAAACCAGAAAGAGCACACGCGCTTCCCAGGGCTTCTCTGGTGGTCGGACGAAAACTGCTGACTAACAAAACTGCCGCCACATAAATGAGTTCCCCTAAATGAGTTGGACCATCCAAAGAGACCCTTCCTAGAGCAGCAGCCAGTTGCTTCCTTTGGCATGCAACCGTTCACATCTGCATCCCAGTGCAGTTTTGCTGCAGGTGTCTGGGAAAGCCCGTCACTTTTATCAGGCTGCAGAACAGCTCCGGTAGCTCTGATGAGCTTCAAACTTTGATTAATGAAACCAGAAGACTGTTTGGAACATTTCCCCCTAGAACTTCCCAGGATAGTGAGGGAGTTCACAGCTACTCCAGTCCCTGTCTTTCCCAACAGAAGTCACAGTAGAGAATAAAGCAGGAGCGCTGTCTGTGAGAGAGAGCTCACAGCTACCGCAGTCTCAGTCTCTCCCAGGTATAGTCCCTTCAGAAGATAGAGTAGGAGTGCTCACAGCTGTTGCAGGCTCAGCCTTTCTCAGAAATCGCTACCGGGGATAGAACAGAAACTCCATATGCCAATACTGTTCTTTTCCAATAGTTTATGGTTGGGAATAGTGCAGGTCTGTATCAAGGAGGGAGCTACTTGACTCTGAAGGCTGGGTTTTCAAAGGTACTGAAGTGCCCGAAGATGCAGATAGGTGTCTAGTGGGATTTTCAAAGCTCCAAACCAGGTTAGACATCTAACTCCCATTGAAACTCAATGGGAGTTAGGTGTCTAACATGCATTTCTTTAAGCACCTAAATACCTTGGAAAATCTGCCATTCCTTGACTTCTGGGGCCTGCATTAAAACACATGCACAGTTAAACCTTCACACACATTTCATTTATATTGGAAGCAAAGGCCACATCTTTAAACCTGAGATGTGCAAATTGAGTTCACAAGTAATGTGCACGTGCAACCAGCTCCCTGTCTGCACAAATATATATGGGTGCATGGAAAGTAGGTGATCACCACTTTTGTATGTGTATTTACCTACTTGCTCACAAGCATGCGTTCTTTATGGCCACAGTTCAAGCATGCCACTGGGAATCAGGATATGTAAGTTTAATTCCTGGCTCAGACTCACTGCATGACTGTGAACATGTCACCTCTACTCTGGGCCTTAATTTTCTCATTATTGCTCTGCCTCAAAGGAGTGATGTAAGGATTAATTAACAAGTGATAGTGAAGTCACCTCTGCTAGAAGTGCAAAGCGTTATAACAACTTCGAGCCATGCTGTGAACCTCTTACTCACATTGTGAGTAGTTATGCACAAGAGCAATCCGACTGAAATCAGCTAGGAAGGAGACCAAAATGTTCTGCTGAAATGTGTGCCACCATCCCATACCCACACACACAGACAGTGGGACTGCTCATGTCAATAACAGCAGCACTGAGTGAGAAGTTCACAACATGACCTTTAGGCATCCATGATTGAAAACTGGGTCCTGAAGGCCTAGTTGTGGTATCAGATACATTGCACAGCTTCCACTGATACCAATGGGCTTTGCAGCCATTTATCTGAGTGGAGAATTAAGCCTGCTTTTTGGAGCTGCTGAGCATCCAACACTCCTACGGAAGTGACTTCAAAGGGAACAGGAAAAATCAGTCCCAAGGCCAACATTTTCAAACATGGTCACTAATTTTGGATTCCTCAGTATTAGGTCACTGAGTTGAGGAACCAGTGGCCAATGGTAATAGGCCAGTTTATACCAGCTGCGGATCTGGCCCCATGGTCTCACATTTTCAAATCCAGCGAGTGATCTTGGGTGCCTGACACCTCTTCAAGTGGCTTGACTTTCAGACACTGGCAGAGTGAGCACCCATCCCCTGAAAATCATGCCTCATTAAGGTGCCTCAAGTTGGACATCCAAAAATTGAGCGATACCCGGCCCTTTCTGACAACGTAGGCCTAAATGCCTACAATGCTCTGGACAAGCAGCCCAGACAAGCCTTCATTTAAAGAAAAACATAAATTCTCCACTGCTGGCATGAGAAAGTTTACTTTCAGGCTTAAAGAAATGAGCGTGTGGTTTTGAGGATGGCATTCCGTTCTGCTGAAGAATAGCACCCTGCCTGTCTGTGTATCTGTGGCTTTGTAGCTACATTACAATCTTGGAGAGCTCTGTTTACATATTTTACATGTTTTCTCGTGCAGAACATGAAACCAAATTACATAGTAAAGGCCACGCTGGCTTCGCTCCTGCACCCCTCTTCATCATCTTCTTCTTCTTCTTCTTTTTAAATTCAATCAAAACTAATCTACAAGCATATTTTTAACCTAGCTTGATTGACTGGCAGTGCTTTAAGCAGGTTTTATTTCCTGCTGCAAAGGGAAATTATGCAAACTACGGTGAAGCTGCATGGGGGAGAGAGTCAGACGAGGGTTGGGGAGGGGGCGGGAAGAGAAATGCTGTGATCCCTTCATGCATGAACAATGCGAACGTGGTGATGCATTTATGTCCGATCGTTCTGCTCTGAACAGAGAGAGACCTGAAACAAACAATCCAGATTGGATGTAGGGGAGCTACCCCACGTTTACTGCTGTACACGTTGTGAATCACAAGGGTGCAGCAGCCACAGGCACAGAGACCGGCAGGTGGAGTGGCAAGAGCAAAGGAGGGGAGATGTCTCCATTCACAAGAGTTTATGCTAGTGAGCACTCTGATTGTACCAGGTACCCACTTTCCATCTCCCTGATGAGAGGGGGGTGCCAACCAGGCCTGTTTTCTGTTCTCTGTATGTATAACAGGCAGGATGATAAAATGATGTACTGTACTGGTTCCCTGAAAATGCAGATGAGGTTTTTCGTTAGAGAAAACCTACCTACCTACCTTCCCTCAAGTTCTGGCCTTAATTTAGTACCAGTGTTATGGACTCCTGATCGTGTTTTGCTAGTGGTAAATGCCTCCAGGTCCTAGCCAGGCAGGAGCAGTTTCCAGTACCTGAGGACTTTCAGTTTGATCTTCATTTCTGAAAAAGGTCAGATTAAACCTCTCTGCAAGTCCTGATGGTGGCTTTGCTCGCTGCATCATCCTTTGTTTCTTTTATCTATTTTCTGAACAGTACACAAAGGGAACACAGTGTACCAGCCCCTGGTCCTCACTGTTCTGTTTCCTTTAGATGACTTGCACATGTGCTCTTGAAAAATTATTCTGAAAACCAAAGGATGGGAGGGAATCCCTCCAGTGTTTGGTAAAATAGCTTGGAATCTCCTCTGACATCTCACTATGTTTCCTCACTGTCCTCCTCTCACGAATTGACCTGAGACTACTACATTCAGCATGCGGGCTGGTGGTTTACTACTGCAAAGATGAAATAAATGCTTAAGGAAGTGGGTGGGAGACAGACCATTGTTCTAACAGGGAATGCAGTCAAGTGATTAGCATTCTACCCTTTTTACTATCTAATCCCTGACTGCCCATTAAGATAACTGTCTTTTCCAACCTTCTCTATTCAATACAGCCTTTTCATGCCGGTCAGCACACATGGAAATCCTACTTCTCATTCAATTTTACTTTGAACTGTAGATTTCCTCAAAACACTGATCTGAGTTATGCACAGGAGGGATGGTGTCACTACTGAGGGACATCCTTCCAGCCTCCCAGGTGAGCCACCTCCAGCAGGGGACAGAAGATCAACAAGACTAGGTGGCTGGTGATACACTTGTTGGACTGCAGCAGATTGATGAAAAACACCTGATCACCCTTAGCAAAAGAGCTGAAAAATCATGTTTTCCCAGAGAGAGGTGATAAGAACAGACACCCACGAATTTGAACCAATCTTTCTTTAAGATTTGAAAATACGAGGATAACATCTTTCATTTACGAGGGCCTCTGAATTTCCTAGTTCTGGGAAGCAGGACAGTCTAATCCTAGCCAGTGTGGCCCAGTGGACAGGGTACCAACTAGGACTCAGGAGGCCTGGGTTCTATTACTGTGTACCTGCCGGGTAACCTTAAACAAGTGACTTCACTCTCTATGCCTCAATTTCCCCATCTGTTAAACTGATAGGAAACCCCCCATCTCAGAGTGGGACTGTGACGAGGCTAAATTAATTCATATTTGTAAAGCAATTGAGATCTTCAAATGATGCACTAAGTGCCACTATTGAGCCATGGAGTGGAAGTGCCAGAGGTCTCCTGGGAAAGACCATTCTTTTGAGATTTCCAGCCCAGTTTGGCACAGTGGCAAGAGGCCAGCTCCTTGGCAGACTCAAACCTGCTATCAATGGCCAACTGAGGATTCCTTTGGAGTGCTGGAAGCTTGGGTGGCATATGGCCACTGTAGTAGCTCCTGCATCAGACCGTTCTTGGCTCTGGTGCAGGTGCATGGCTGGTGAGAAAAGGGGTCTGGCCACAATGCTGCTATTAAATTAATCTGAGCTGCTGGACTAACCACTGGCAGATGGCATAAGACAAAACAGCCTTTAGGCCAGGGACCCAGTTATCTGGTCAGTAGACTCTGGGCCAAGGTCTGGTTTTAAGGACTTACTGAACCGAATTCAGGCACTCAGGAGGATCAGTACTAGAAATCCATCTACATGAACGGAGCATAGGCTTGAAAGAGAAACCGACAGTTCTTTTGCAACAGAAAGCAACTAGGACCCAGCTCACTGTTTTCCAGAACCAGCCTGTCATAAATATAAAGGGAAGGGTAACCACCTTCCTACATACAGTGCTATAAAATCCCTCCTGGCCAGAGGCAACATCCTGCGACCTGTAAAGGGTTAAGACGCTCAGCTAACCTGGCTGGCACCTGACCCAAAGGACCAATAAGGAGACAAGATACTTTCAAATCTCGGGGGAGAGTTTTGTTTGTGCTCTTTGTTTACGTGGTTGATCTCTCTTGGGACTGAAATCCATCTTCTCCAACCCATCCTAATCCAAGTCTCCAATATTGCAACCAATATAGGTAAGCCAGGCAAGGCGGATTAGTTTATCTTTTGTTTTATGTGAATTTTTCCTGTGTTAAGAGGGAGGTTTATTTCTATTTTCTGTAACTTTAAGGTTTTGCCCAGAGGGGGGATCCTCTGTGTTTTGAATCTGAATACCCTGTAAAGTATTTTCCATCCTGATTTTACAGAGATGATTTTTACCTTTCTTTTTTTTTTTAAATAAAATCCTTCTTTTAAGAACCTGACTGATTTTTCCATTGTTCCAAGATCCAGGGGTTTGGGTCTTTGATAATTTTGTAACCAATTGGTTAGGATATTATTCTCAAGCCTCCCCAGGAAAGGGGGTGTGTAGGGCTTGAGGGGATATTTTGGGGGAAGACGTCTCCAAGTGGCCTCTTTCCCTGTTCTTTGTTTAAAACGCTTGGTGGTGGCAGCATAGGGTTCAAGGACAAGGCAAAGTTTGTGCCTTGGGGAGTTTTTAACCTAAACTGGTAAGAATAAGCTTAGGGGGTCTTTCATGCGGGTCCCCACATCTGTACCCTAGAGTTCAGAGTGGGGAAGGAACCCTGACACAGCCTCTGCTCACTCATGGTTCCACCACTAATGGTTCCTCTTAGGGTATATCGGCACAGCAATTAAACACCTGCGGCTGGCCCAGCTCAGCTGACTTGGACTTGGGCTGTAAAAATTGTTCGGGCTCCCTGGGAGGAGAGTCCCAGAGTCCAGGCTTCAGCCTGAGCCCAAACGTCTACACAGATTTTTAGCCCTGCAGCCCGTGCCCCATGAGCCTGAGTCAGCTGACCTGGGCCAGCCCTGGCTGTGCCATGGGTCTTTTATTCCAGTGTAGACATACCCTTAGCAGGATTCTGTGTCAACCAAGAGGCTAGCAGTTCAAAGCCTGGATGTGCTATCAATAACCAAGACATTTGCAAAGCAAATCATCTTATTAAAACTGGGGATTGTTTCTCAATCCAAGCACAACAGACATGTCACTGCTGACGAGCAGGAGCACGCGGCTTCTAACAGGGAAGTTCGGACACGGCCACTCGCAGGGCCAAGAGACAGACACCTTCCCTTTTCTCAAGCAGGTCACCTCAAAGGAAGTGGCGTGTTTCCTCTTTTCCCCACCCCCATCCAGGATTATTATATTTATTGGCATTGCCAGATCTTTGGGGAATTCTCTTCTGAGCTATATTTATTTGTTGAAATAAAACTATGTGGCAGAAACCTGGGAGTGGATTCTTCATCCTTGTCAATGTCATTACCATATTTGCTCTACTCCCCCCGCCCTCCCAGATCCCCATTTTGCAGTGCTGTTATTTCCTTTATGCAGGGGGCTGTCTCTCCCCTAGCACACAGAACATCAGCAGGTCAGCGGTTCTGTAATTCTAGAAAGGCTTTTGCAGCAGGTAGAGTGATGTGCTTATTGCTTATACACATGGGTTTGTAGAAGTGTAAGAACTGAGAGAGGGTACAGAAGTAACAACAGAACAACAGTCCCTTTCCATGACTTCTTACTCCAATGGGAGTCCCTGTGTGGTGACCCTAGGCAGCACAGGCTATATGAGTCAGTCTGGGAGCTTAAAAGCCAGAAAGAACCACAGGGTCTCTCTGTGTCCAGCAGACTCAATACAAAATCTCCTTTAGATTAGTTACAACTGAGCCCTGCTTCCTTTCCATCCAGGGGACAACATAGGTACCAGCAGCAAGCATAAACTGAATATTTACACGGTGACTTGCTGTAATCAGCTTCTGCACAATTGGGAGGAAATGCAATCAAGGCCTGCTAAGCTATTTAGGGGCTGGCACTGAAGGTCGCCAATGCAAACATCAGCTTCTGGGTCCTGCACGCCATGTTGATATAAGTGGGATAATAACAAGCAGGGCTCGCTGTAAGTGCAATAGTAAGCTATCCAAAGATTCTCTTTTTATTCCTTTATTAAAACCACTTAACGGCTCAATGGGAATTAAACCACAAAAGAGTTAGCCATCCACAAGTGGGAGCGATGCCAACCAGAGGTGAGGCGAAATGGCCTCCCAGGCCCCCTGTGGTCACTCCACACACGCGAGCGCTCCATCTGCTTTTCTCTCATAAAACAGTGGATTTCCCTTCAGAAGATCTCCAAGGTAAACAATCCTTCCTGAAACCAGCCTGTTAGCATTTGTGTGGACTTCCCGTAAAGGATATTAGCAAAGGCAAAGCTGTGCCGAAAGCTTGCTCTAAAAAGCAACAACAACAAAAACAAAACAACACCCCCCAAACACAAGAGCGTGATTTGATGCAACCTGCTCCAAAAACAAACAAACAAAACCCTCCTCCAGTGCTAATGGTGCTGTTGGAAAATAAGGGAAACACATGCACAATGAGAACGCTGACCAAATACGTAGCCTTCTAGCCAAACCTGCCGCCTCAAATCCCAATGAAAAGCAATGCGGCCTCCCATTCGCACTCTGTCTAGTCCACAGCAGACTTTCTTCCTTAAAACTCTCCACTGGTGCACCTTTACTCATGGTGGCAGTGGCGGAGGTCCTAGAGTGGACTGGGAGAGCCGACATGTTAACCACTGTGTCGTCTAATGCAGGGGTTACTAGTGTGCGGGCTGGGGGATGCACTAATCTAAATGGGACCCAGCGAGGTGCAAGCTAAATGGGAAGAGGGGGCTCTCAGGGGCTTCCAGTATGGAAAACATTCTAGCCTTCTCAAAGTAGGTCTCTATGGCACAGTGATTAAAGAACCAATGGCCACACTAGCACTCCCACTAGAGTGTCACCTACAGTGATAGCAATAAGGAATTGTAAGAAACAGGGCTAATGCAGACGTGGGGTCCTATCTTCAGCTGCTGTACATCGACTTAGCTCCACTGCTGTTCATGGTGTTTCACTGACTTACACTAGCTGAGGATCTAGCCCAGGTCCTGTAAAGAATTACACCAGCCTCAGCAACCTCCAGCACACGAAAAGTTCCAAGGAAACACCACATGCATAAGGCACGTGCCCGGATAATGATTCTCAAAGCATTTATGGAAAAGAGAAGATCCTTAAAAACCTACTGAAAGATTTGTAGGTTGAAGAGTTGCCCGACAGTGTGTAGGTTGCCCAGAAACTCCTTGTCCATCAGTGACAGATAACTAGTTATCCCTGCATGAAACATCATCAGAGGATGAGAACTTAGAAATCAAGAAAATACGGTGTAGGTACAAGTAGCTTGGTATTTGTGCAGTGTTGCTGACTGGTCCAATTTGGCTTTAAATGTGACATTATTAGTTCTGAGAATATTTCTTAATCAGCTCTGAACAGTGGCTGCCAGGAAAATAGAAGTGGCCGGTCTATCATTTTTGCCTCTGTGGAAAGTGTGACTACTTAAAAGGTGAGGGGAGGTTTGGCCTCTCCATTTTTCAAATTTATACCTGTGTGCCAAGATGGTGTCATTCTTTACAAGCATTTTGGACATTGGATATCCAAAAACAGACTGGATATTGTAGCTTCTCTTTTTTTCTTAGTATTTCAATATTCATCAATCTAGTACTCATGAGTAATCCTACAATAACAAAACACAGGCAATCCAGTACTCACGGGTAATCTTAGAACATCAAACAAACTTGTGTAATACAGTTCTCATGAACAACCAGCCCTACCAGAGCAAGGAACTGGGCTCAGTACATTGCTTGTAAACAAACCCAGAACAGCTAATAAATGCGTTCAGGCCAATACTCAGAAGCCACTCTACAATATCAAGGAAAGACACCGAGCCCAAGACTTATGAATGACATGACAGTAGCTAACAAATGTGAACAACCTGCTGCTCGGGAGCAGCCTCTGACAGAAATAAAGTTGTGGTGAGAAAACAATTTCAAATATCCAAAGATGGGGGGGGGAGGGGGAGAAACACCCAAAGTGACTTTAAAAAGAAAGTACTTAAAATGTTTTTAAAGCACCTTGACCGTGCCATTTTAATTACGGAAAGCATGGATAGTTAGCAAACAGTGAGCTTACGTATTTTGTGTATTATTATGTGCCACACTCATTTCAGGGGATTCAGATGGGAAAAGCCAGCACAAATGCCTCTTTATTTTCAAGCAAAAGACTACAACACCATGAAAAACTATAACTGAAAATACACACACACACACACACAACTCTGAATACTATTCTGATGGGGAAAGGCATCCCTTCCACCAGTAATCTCAGTAGGAAAAAAAAGCCACAGGCTTGGGTGCTTTGGGCAGATAATGAAGCTGGAGGAGTCAGCGCTCCACTGATTGTCACATGGAGTGATTAGAGGGGGGTCTTAGGTTAATTTTCACCCTGTCAGGGCTTCTTGTTAAGATGCTGATGGGGTACTGCCTGGTCTAAGTATCAGGGGGTAGCCGTGTCATTGTTTTTGTAGATACAGACCGTGGAGTCCGGTGTACCTTAAAGACTAACAGATTTACTTGGGCATAAGCTTTTTGTGGGTAAAAAAACCACTTCTTTAGATGCATCTGAAGAAGTGGGTTTTTTATCCACGAAAGCTTATGCCCAAATAAATTTGTTAGTCTTTAAGGTGCCACCGGACTCCTCGTTGCCTGGTCTAAATGTTCCACGGTGATATGTAATGAGCTGTTCTGCAAGATATGAAGCTGCCTTGGTCATGTGGAAAACAATGGCGCCATACACATATGTCTTTAACTTCAGAAGGTCAATGAACTTAATCCACTAGTGCAATGGGAACACGGCCACATACATACAGACTCCATGGTTGTTAACGGGGACACACCCTGGGTCCTTAAGCACCAAAAGTACAAAGGCCTACCTGTTGAGCTAAAGGAATATCCTTTATCTGGGAGTGTCAGCTCTTAGGGGCACTGTGGCCAGTCACAAGGGGGAGACATGTTTACATGCATTGAGCCTGTGTGATGCAACAGTGTCCCGTATGTATATTTTCTTAATGAGGCTGTGACAACCTCGTCTCAGCTGGGTACAACAAACATGCTTGACTTGTGGCCACACAGTAGGGTTTTTTTCCACAGCATGATTGTATGTCCCCCACTTCACTGCCTACGTGTATTTTTATTAGTACACTATGAAAACAGATCTGCTATCCTGTAGTGCCTCAGCTGGGGTAGAGTGCCCGGGGGACACGCACACCGAGCAGCGCCAGAAGCATATTAGGCCATGCATTTTGGAATGTTCTAATGCACAGAGAATGGAGAGGGAGGAGGAGCAGGGGCACCTGTGCACAGAAAGAATAAAAAGATCATACCAAACAGGTAACCACAAGGCAACCACATGCAATCCTAGGCTGGTAGTAAGCGTGATGCTGCCATGGTACTAACCCAATACTAATGGCACTTTATGGTTTTGGAGTGGACTTTGTCACTAACTGGTTACAGATTCATGTACAATATAAACTGGACCAAGTGGTTTGGTGAAAGTTGTTCTTGCTTGCAGGCCTCTTGGAAGTGTTTAGAATGTATAATTCACAGTTCAATCTTTTGCTGTATATGTTGACATTACACGTCCCTCTACAGTGCCCTTCCATGACCCATTCTAGATAATCATGGGTAGTTCTACCAGGGGAACAGGTAGTGAGGAGCTGTTTACTTTAGAGAAGAGACAACTCATGAGGAAAGTATACAAAGTAATGAATGGTACAAAGCAGATCGACTGATCCCCACTGTTCACCCTTTCTCAGAAAATAAGAATGAGGGGACATTCAATGACACTGAAAAGTGACAAATTCAAAACTGTTAGAAGAAAATATTCCTTCATACAACACACAGTTAGCCTTTGGAACTCATTGCCACAAGATAGCATCAAAGTCAAGAGATTCCAAAAAGGATTCAATATCAATACAGATAACAGGAATATCCAGCCTTACAAGCAATAGATACGAATAAACAAATGCTTTGGAAGGGATATAAATCTTCAAGCTTTGGTACATAAGGTAACTTTAACGAATGGGCTTTAGGAGGAAACCTTCCTTGCGGGCAGATTATTTTATAATGGCCTCTTGCAGAGTTCTTCCTCTGAAGCACCACGTATTGGCTACTATTAGATAGGATTCAGAAGCAGAGAGACCAGTAGTTTGAGCCAGTTCCTACCCGGTCATTAGAGGCAGAATCTGGAGCTCGTTGCTGCTTGGCAGACTCATACTGAAGACAGCTAACCTCAGTAGCTTTCCTGATCCAAGTTGCAAGTTAATTGGATGGATCTACAGATGGAAGTTTTGCATTGTTGGACTTAGCTTTATAGCAGGGGAAGAGGGCTTGGTCTTTCTTACCTGAGTTGCTGCTGGCTGACCAATGACCACCCAGCCTGGGCACCCCTGGTCACTATGATGAGAGACTGACGCGTTGGAAGCCCACTGGTCCAGGAAGCCTTTGGGGGTATAAACCCCACAGTCTTTGATGCTGGTCATTTGCTCAAACTCCTCACATACCCCATCACCATCATGGAAGTAGCACCTGCTGGGCTCGTCTGCAGTGAGAAATCAAAGAGGAATAATTACTAAGGACTTCCCACACTCACCTGTGTCCCCAGTTGCTTGGGTCACAATAGGCCAGGCAAAGGAAGTGGTAATGCATCCCCCATCCAGGTCCATGTGCAGTAATGGCAGTGGTCATTTAGCAGCGCAAGATGATATGATTTTTAGAAAGCAGAACAAAGAAAGAATGCAGCTCTTCTGCCATATGAAAGTCCCCAGGATACTTCCTAGCCCGTGTCTTCCCTGCATATTTTTACCTGTATCCATTTTTAAAGGATCTTACTAAAGCTTAGTGCTGAGAAAGAAAATGCACTTACAGGGCCAAATTCTTAGCTGGCAGAACTTCATTGACTTTGATGGAGTTAAGCCAAAAGAGAATTGGGTCCACAATGTTTCCCTTTTTTGTTCTTAAATGACACTTGCAAAACGACAAGAACTAAATTCAGTGATGGTCAACACTGCCAAATGAACAGCCCTAGGGAGAAACTAAAGGCCAAATGTATCTGTTTATTCAGATACAGCGTGGGCAGCGGAAGGGTAAACTTGCCACACACATACCGCCCCAACCGATGTGACTTAGACTTGACCTGGAAGGATCAGAAGCAAGAGGGTACTTAAATCTCTTTATTCATTTATTCTGTGGCTTCTCTAATGAGACCGCCAGCAAAGATGCCCATTAGTGCCAGATTTTTGAGGTTGCGTCTGTGACGCTCACCCAGTAGGAACTGAACGGAGACCAACCCTCTTCTTTTAAACAGACTTCAGACCAGTAATGACTTTCAGTCACTGAAGGCCTCACTGAGAATTAAATCTCTGACCTATCAGTATCCCAGTTTATATCATGTTATCATTGCCAAGCATCCAGTCCCAACATGCTGTTGTATTTTTGTCTGGTAAAGACGTTACTGCAAAAATGGTAGGAAATTGGCATGAGCTGCTAGTTGGAATGGTGGAAGTGACCCCGGATGAGAATTGAGTCCTTTCTGAAGATAGGTGTCAGAAAATTCAATAGTCACTCAATTCTGAGTCACTTCCAAAATACGAAACCCCCTGTTTATTTTCCCCCACAGTTTACACAATGAAATATCATTGCATGAGCCAGAATAAATCAGTTTATTATAATTCAATTATGTAATGAGTTTCTCTCCCCTCCCCCCACCCACCCCAATGTAAGATTCTAATCCCTTAATATCAGGCCTGGTCAAGAGAGTGGAAGGTAACAAGAAGACAATGAACACTTGCATGCTGCATTCCCTTGCTTCTGACATCTGTGGTCCCCTAAAGAAGAACTCCACCATTTCATGCCTCTTCAGCTCTTTTTCTATTTACCTTTCCTTCACATATGCACTAACGCTTTTAGACATCTCTCTGACATGCCTGGGTAACTCTGGTATCAAGCGGCCAAAGCTGTGCACGGTTTTCGGAAAACGACATCCCAGATTAGGGGAGGATCTGAACAGAAATCTCCAAGAAATATTCAGGTCTGGAAAGATGGTGGTAAATAACCCAAAGCAAAACACCACTTATTCTTTGGAAAAAGGGTTTTATGTTCTCTTATAAAGAGACCGATTTCCTTAAAAAGTACAAGCAAACAAAGACCGCCAAACTTAAAAAAAAACAGACTTTCCCTTATAGACAGACACATGGCAAGTACAGACACTCTGAGGCAGCTTGCTCACGGACACACACTGACTGAGACACGCATTTATTGACAAACACATGTACGTGCAAATGCACGCACATACACGCTCATACCCCACCGATACTCACACATGCACACAACCCCCATGCAGGGATAGCCCCACTGACAGAGACACACTCTCCATCCACACATCCATCCTACACATACGCCTTTAGACACAATCTCCACAAACAGACTGATTTGTCACTATAGGCACTGGAGTAAGCACACAATTTATATAACCAGTGTTCTCCTGTACTGTTTCCAAATGTTCCCTCCTAATGCGATGATAAATGTAATGGGCCTCTGATAACATCATGTGTTTGGGATAAAAGAATACTCAAGACCTGCTCCAATCAGATGACTTAATTCATATTCACATGGAGAGGAAGCTGCCTTCGAATAGCTGTGATCCAGGCCAGTGTGTGATTCTTACAGAGGCTAATTTGTTCCTGATTATGTTTAAGACCCCAATAAATCTGTCTGCTCGGAGTCTGCAAAACCCAAGGGAGGAACAGAATGGAGAGACAGAGATGTCTGAATTAAATGGAGACTGCCCAGATGATTAGCAAACAGCAATGTGGTGTGTGTTGTGTCCCATCTCCAGTTCCAGTCCCAATGAGTCAGTGTGCTCTGCCCTTTATTACCTGTCGGTAACACTGGCTGAATGGCATTACTTATGCGAGCCAATAGAAGATCAGGTGTTCAGTCAATGATGTAAGCTTTGAAAAATGAGGGAGGAAAAGTGGTTTTACAACTGCATTTTGCTTTTTAAGGGAATGTGTTCTTGCCACTAGCAAATCATTCTGAAACATTTAAAGATGTCCTTTTATGGGGGGAATAAATACTGGAAAGTTTCCAACCTCATGGCTCTGAATTTCAATATGCCTCCAAACCTCATCACATAAATACTCTCGCATATGAGCGAACCCCAAGAGGCTGAGCTTTCCGACCTCTTTCCGAACTTTGTAGATGCAGAAGGGGTGCACATCAGAATCAAGATGCTAGCCAGTGCCCAAACTAACGTCACGTGGGTGACTGAAGGGAAACCAGAGGGACTGATTTTCAGAGGCGCTGAGCAGCTGCAACTCCTGTTGACTTCAGATGGGGCTTTGGGTGCTCAGCACAGATGAGAATCAGAGCCACAGTTTTCAAAGCGCACTTGGGTAATGTTCTGGTCAGGTCTTCCTGAGACTTCCCTCACTACTTGTGAAAATCTATGGGCTTGACTGTCGTCCCTCCATGGTGCGCATCCGGCATAACTCCACTCAGTCAATGGAATTATATGGATTCAGAATCAGAAAGAGGAGAAGTGGGCCCTATATTTCACAATAGTCAGGACAATACTAGGTACTCTCAGCAGTAACAAATACATCCAAGCTTTCTTTACCCCATCCTTATCAGCCCCAAACGTCCCCTTCAGCATGGTTCCTGTCCATTCATACATCCACTCTTTCGGGCAATTTTATCACATTCTAAAATAAAGGACTCTTCAACACTGCTCTTATCCATCATTCTGAGAAATCTGGCAAGAGCCTTGGTTGGCCAGAATGTACTGGCAACGCGTGAAAGACTTTACCCAGCTCCAACCACCAAATCTGATTATGCCAGGGATTATTCCATTCCTAGCGGAATAGGACAGCAGTTCTTTGTAAGACCCATGGCTGATGTTTCACCAACCTTGGAAGCAATGTTTCCAAAGTCAGAAGGGCGGCAAAGACTGGATGTGTGCAAAGTAAGGCAGGGAAGGAAGCAGGACGTGACGCTGAATGCAATCACATTTGGCCAAGCAATAATCTCTTCTCTTGCGAGACAACTGTGATGATAACCTGGTGTTTTTTTAATTGATAGTTCTTTTCCAACAGCCTATTTCACCCTCCAGTCTACCCTGCTAGGCCTCAGTCAGGATCAAGGCCAATTGTGCTACGCCTATATACGCATACGTGAGAGCATGGTCTACAGTTGCATGACCTGACGCTGCAACGAGCTCCATGTGGACACTGTGAAACTCATCACTGGATCAGGA
Organism: Natator depressus; assembly: GCF_965152275.1. Lineage (NCBI taxonomy): Eukaryota > Metazoa > Chordata > Testudines > Cheloniidae > Natator > Natator depressus. The sequence continues at coordinate 10,213,515 of NC_134249.1, read as the reverse complement.
CTAAGCTAAAGCACAATTTATGAAGAATCTACAAGCACGGGCCTTTAGGACAGTGGACACTTCCCCCGAATTATTTGCAGTGGACTCTTCTTTTTGTTTTATTTATCAGGCACCAAATTAGGTGGAAGGTAGAAGGCACTTGGATAGGAGCTACTGCTCTTACCAGACCCTGTTGTGCACTCCATTGCTGTACAAACCAGGCCAGGATTTAAAGAGACCATGTATGGTGGCAGTAGGCAGCACCCACTATGTTTAACCACTTGAGAGCCAGAGAGAACCTAGACTCTAACTGTGTCTAGTAGCCTCAACAAAAAATCTCCTTTATTTTACTTACATCTGAGTCTGGTCTCCTCCCTAACACAAGGGATACTGCAGGCTCCATCTGCCATTTCCTGACATTCCCTTTCACTGGATTGGACCCAGATTCCTTTGCACAATAGGGTTCATCTCACCTCCTGGTACCAGTTGCATTTATAAAAATAGTTTTGCTGTGGTGCTTCTCTCTATTGCTAGTTGCTTGCTCCTTGTACTGTGTCAACTAACGGAGTTGCTTTTCAGTTTGAAATTGTGTCTAATTTTAACTGCTCAACCTGGAAGGGGTCCTGAAGCGGAGCAGCTGCTGACTGTGAGCAAGAGTGACATAAAATAATTAATACAGATGCCAAAATCAAATCAAAATCTGGAACAGCAAAACTGTTGCAGGGGCAGCAGTTGGGAATGGGAGATGGAGTCTCTCTGGACGTTTTGATACAGATGCCCAAAGACCTGAGCTGAACTCTGAAAGAAACCAAAGTAATAATCTAGGCAATCCAAGTTCCCTTCCCCCTAGAAAACCATCAGTGCAGGCACTGGAATTTTTAAGCCAAACCTTGCCCCTTTTTCTATCTGCTGACAGGTTTGCCCCGGAACAGGACAGTCTCTGAATGGCACATGCAAGCTCTCTGCTAAGCTCTGCGGACCCTGGTGTAGGTGATGTGTCTGAGGAAAGAGGTATGGCAAGACAGCTGCTGCTTTCCAGTGAGCCCCCTTTAACCAGACTTTGCAACCCACAGCAGCCCTGAGTCTCGTCTCCATCATAGAGGGGCTAACGTGTTGGGGTGAGGACGGAAAGCCACCTTTCGCATGGGTCCCCAAGCACAGCTCCCCACAGCAAAAATTCAGCTCTCAGCATCCAGTGTTCCCATTTCTCACTGGGTTCAGAGATAAGGGAAAGTACAAAGCAAGTCAGGTGGTAGTAAACCTTTTTCGGAAGCTGCTAACATTGCTAATATTGTAGTTCACAGAAGGATTGTGGCTACCTGTTCAGGGAGAGGCTAGAGCTTTACTCCAGTGAAACTGATTAAGTTTGGGACACATCAGGAAGCAGACATGCAGGATACAGACTTATCTGTGATGGGCAGCCTTCCACATTGTGGGGAAAAAAATAAGATGTACCCAATTCACGGCACAGAGCACATCCTCAGACAAGGCCTTTAATGTCCAAGCAGAATGGTCAAAGTGCTGGGGACAGACACCCAGTGCAGCTTCCTGTTTTCAGCTCAGAATACAGTGATTGGCACCAGAATAGTCTTCTTTTGTACATTAACTACTGTTTTTTTAAAAGTCCGGACAAAAAAGAAGTATTTTTAAGCTCAGCTGTTTATTTAGGGACAGTTCCAACTACAACAACCCTCATGCCTCATAGCTATTCCTCCCCTCTCCCCCCCAAAAAGGGACAAAAATGCACACACATTGTCTCAGAGTAACGGATTCTTGGAACAGAGCGGGCATTAAATCTTAACCCCTAAAGGTCTGTTTGACCCTCCCAGGAAGATGACAATTGGCATACGGGTCTTCCCAATCACCAGAGGAAATATTCAGACCGATTAAGGCCAAATCACGGTCTCTACAAAGTCAGTGGGGAAAAAACAAACAAAACCCATTGACCTACATAAAGCCAGGATTAGACCCACTAGTTAATAATCTGCACTAGATTATTTAATCTGCAGATCTGGCTACAGAACTCGCATTAACAGATGAGCAGGTATTTGTTCAGAGGCTCCCATATCAAAATAACAAGTGGTTCCACTGGCTACCCTTTGAAGGTGGGCACTGGAGGCCAGTTTCTGCACCATTCAAATCAATGGGAGTTTTACCATTGACTTCAGTGGGAGCAGGATCAAGCCCTCGGGGAGGAGGCTTGAAATCCAGGATGTCTGTTATCCCTCTCATTCATTTTGACGAAACTGGGGATAGTTACATTTCTTCTGTCAATACAAGGTTTCAGATGAATTTTCCTTTCTGTAGATTTTAACTGAAGAGAGGAAAAATCGTTGACTAGGACACATGGAAACTGCACCAAATAAAGTCACATCTCAGTAACTTGTGACATTTTTCATCAGTGAAATAAAATGGGTAGATAGACATTCTTGGAAATGAAGTAAATGTGGATGTCACACTCTACGGGGGAATATTCAGAGGCTTGGAGGAAGGTGACAATCATCTTGGAGCGTCTTTTGAACTGAAAGGGCAAACACAAGGAGTGTGTAGTATTACCCTTTGATCATTCAGCGACTTCCTATAAACTCAGCCTGCCATCCCTGGGCTTCTCCTTTGACCAAGGTGACTAGGATCTTCAGTACGATTTAGTGGCCTTAGCTCAACATAATAACTATGTAATTCATCTGTGTGCCACAGATAAAATGACAACTCACCTGCAGTGAGTAGGACTAAAATCTTGATACTTCACCTCCAAAAACACAAACTTCTGTCATATGAGCTAAAAGAGATTTTCCATAGCTAGCCAGCAGTAGTAAACTATTTATCTTTTCTGTAAACCAACTACCCACGTACTCATGAGTTCTAATCTTGCTTCCACCTCTCTCTCTCTATCTGCTTGGGCAAGTCACTGAAACTCTTTGTGCCTCTATCCACCCATGAAAATGGAGCTGATGATACACCATTACTTCAGAGAGGACTAGTGCAGATTCATTAACTGGTTTTTGGAGATCACACTGAAAAGCTAATTGGGTTTCCGGTGGAAGTGGGTGATAGCCACAGGGGAAGGAGATGTTTTGAACATGAACAAAGTTAGCAGTGTGGACCTTTCAGAAGCTTGCCAATTTGCTTTAGAGGCAGGGAAGTAACCTTTGAGAAAAACCAAGTGGCTTCATTCACAAAGAAAGTCAAACCACTGGTCTGCATGCTAAAAACTACCCTGTTAATGATGACAGCCCCTGAAAATTGACACTGGTATTATTGCTAACTTGCCAAATGAGTAATTACACATCTTGGAATGTGCAGCCACATGCTGCCAAGGGCTGCAGGAAATGGTGAGCTTCAAAGTATTTACTGGAAGCTGAATATTGGGGTGTGTGTGAATTTTGGCTGAAGAGCTCCAGTTAGCAAAATTCATTTCCATTTACTATGAGGTTCTACTACAGACCCGCCTAGTTTGTTAGCAGCAATACTCATTCCCCAAGGTACTTGGGTCCACATTTTGGCCTTAGGACACCACTGCTCTTATGTAGCCTGACCCAGTGAGGTACTGAGCATGTCCTGGAAGGGGCTAAGTGCCCTCCACTCCAGTGGTGCACTCAGCCCCTGGCTGGATTTGTAAAGACCTTTTTACCATTCTCAAAAGAAAAAAAAGCACCATTAGCTGCTGTACAGGGATGTGGAGTCAGCTGTCAAAACCACATGTTCCTGTGCAGGAGTGGGTGTGTGGGTGGTGGTGGGGAGGATGGGAGCTCAGTCTCCTCTAAATACCCACAATGAATATGGATGGTCATCCATCAATTTATTTTAAGCACATTACTTCTCTGTCAAAAAAAAAAAAAGACATATAAAATTAATTTTATGTCACTCACTTAACATTGCATTTTCCCTAGAGGCTCATGCTCCAAATAGAGATAGCAAGCTCATGAATATTAATTATTTCCCTGAATGCAATACAGTCTCCAGACAATGAGACTGGGGAGAATGCTACACCTAATGTATGGAAAATTGGCGAGGTAAATGATGGATCCTCCACAAAGGGAAGTTTCCAACTGCAAGGAGAGGCTTTTTCAAACAGGGAAAGACAGACCAGGGCGACAGAGGTAGAATGATAAAGTTGATGCCAAAGCATAAGCTGAAAAGCAGTGGTATTAAAGCGACATTAGCAACTTAAAAAACACACATCTATCTCTCTGAACGTTTTTCACCTACCGCTGTGCCAAGCAGCCCCGAAAATCACTCTAGCTGAAAGAGATCGGGGATAAAAATTGTCCTTTTTGTTTTCCTGGAGTTTGTTTCCTTTTTGGCATTTGACAGCACGAGGCCCTGATCCAGCAGATGTGTAATGAGGATTTCAATGGGACCGATCATGTGCTTCAAGTTATGGTCGCACTTCAAAGCTTTGCTGGCCTTGGTGTGCAGTTGGTTTCCTGACTTGTTTACGTGGGCCTTTCTCACCATGATGTGAGGGGGAAGTTAAGTAATAAATGAGAATAATAGTAAATGTGATTGTAATAACCCACAAATTGCCAGGCAGACTCAGGGGTAGATGCAGGACCTGAAACTCCTTTAAAGACATTTTTTAACTTGTCTTTCAGCCTTTACTATGCTCCTGTCATAATATCTTCTCACAGGTTTCTTTGATATTCTTTGGTGTCTTTTCCAATATAGCCTTCTCTTTCTTCAGAATGGTAGGAGAATGTGCATCCCACCACTGCAGGCCTTTACTCGGGCAAGTAAGGACCAGTTGGATAAGTAAAGTTTTATTAAAAGATGCTCATGGAGACTCTCATCTTCAGGCAATTGGTTTGAACCTGGCTCTGGTCCATAGTGACCCCAAATCATTTCCATGCCATGAGGCCTCACTGTCAATGTGAAATGAATCAGGGATCTCCATCCAACTACAGGACAGCTGTATGGGTGTGTGTGTGTGTGTGTTGCAATGGGGCAAAGCTTGGATTTGCTTTTCTCCTGCAGCATGTTGTTAACAGGAGAGGTGAAACTTTCATCCAGGGACCGAATTCCAAACTCCGTGGGGAAAGAACAAGGGCTCCATGAGCAAAAATCCACTAAGCAGAAACTGGTGGATGTGGGCATAGAATAAAATTGGGGCTGGAGAAGGACTAATGACATTGCAGTATCACATTTAAAAGGAAGCACTGCCAGATGCTTTAATTAATTTATTTATTTATTCCACATGTCGCTCTTCAGTTTGGTGTGAGAGCATCTTGCAAGAACTAAATGCTATTAATCTTATCTGTTTTCTCTTCTCGGCTTTCTGTTCTGAGAAGGCCAGGGCAGCCTGACAGTAAAGACCACACAGCTTTCTCCCCCGCCTCTCTCCTTGGTTCACCCCACCCCTCCCATGGCAAAGCAGATTGATCACAGCCTTATCTGATTATAAGGGGGAGGATGAGGGAAAACAAAAACAAAACAAAAAAAGAGAAGCAGCCTAACTGAGTTATAGGCACCAGTGCAAAGCGTCCTGAGAGCTGCTGTGTGCCATGTACACAAAACAAAGTGAACCTGTCAGAGACAAAAATAAAAGGCCCTGATGGCAAGAGATGCAGAGGGAAAGCAGCAGATTTAAGCTTGCTAGTGTTTGCTTGCTTAATTGCATTTCTGCTCTAGCAAAGAAGGTGAGGAGAGTCGTCTCTCCGGAGGTGTGAATGTGCATGCCTGTTAAACCTCCTATCATGGAGACCTCAGATTATCTTTTGATTCTGAAAAAAGAAAAGGAGGACTTGTGGCACCTTAGAGACGAACAAATTTATTTGAGCATAAGCTTTCGTGAGCTGCCGCTCACTTCATCGAAAGCTTATGCTCAAATGAATTTGTTCGTCTCTAAGGTGCCACAGGTCCTCCTTTTCTTTTTGCGGATACAGACTAACATGGCTGCTACTCTGAAACTTTTGATTCTGAAACGTTTAGTGATCACTTTGTATAAATTAGGGCCCGGATAATGCTTACTGCCAGCCGTATAGCTTACTACTGTGAGTAGACCTGCTGACTTCTACAGAACTGCTCACGGTAAGTAAGCACTATGCCTGGTGGTGTTTGGAAGATCAGACCTTTGCAGTACATCTACATTGCTTCTGGGAGTGAACGTTCCAGGCCACGTAGACAAACTCAAACTAGCTCCGCACAAGATAGCATGCTAAAAATAGCAGTGTTGATGCTGTGACCTGGGCAGTGGCTCAGGCTAGCTCTCCTTGTCCAAGTCCTCCCAACCCTCTGTGTCCAAGCTTGGGCGGCTAGCCTTATCTGCTGACTGTGGCACAATGCCCACACCGCTATTTCAGCATGCTGTACTATCTTGAGAGGAGCCAGCTTGAGTCTGTCTTGGGAGGCACGCACCCAGCTGCAGTGTAGACATAACTGTAGGCCCCAAAGAATTTAAGCATGTGCCTAAATTCCTTTAAAGGCTTTGGTAAACAGGGGTTGTATGCTTCACTGGTGCTAAAGAGAGCTAAATATTATCACAGTAATGTCAGTATAAAAGCAGTACAATGTGAAATGATTATTTATTATTCTACAGGGCCACAACATGTGCTAGTCTCGTAACATTACAGATCAATTGCATATGTTTCTCTGCCTCTTTTCCATTCCTCAAGCCATGGGCCCAATCATTCAGTCATTTCTCAAGCAAAAGAGCCGACTGAAGTCAAAGAAGAGTTTTGCTTGACTAATGCTGGCAGGATCTGGTTTGATGTTATCAGGCTTTCAAGAAGGGGGCTACCTGCTTTGTTTTTAGTTATGCATTTTTATTAGTAGTAAAATTTGTTTTAAAAAATAACCCCTTCCCCCACCCCAATGGTTTAGTGGTTTCTAATAAGGTAATGCCTTATTTTGTGTTAAAATATGTCTGTCTGGCTGAAAGACCAGTATTGTGTCTGTCTAGACACTCATCACTGGTAATCCAGAGCCCCTGAAAGCCAATTGGTGTCTTTCCGTAGATCTCAGTGAAGTCGAATCAGGCTCTTATTGAATCCACATATTAATGATTTCACCAACAACTGGGTTCTATTTTGATTTTTTCTAAAACTAGGACCTGTGCAAAACACCGGCTTTAACTCTGCACCTGCCTATGAAAAATGAACAGCTTTACGCTGCTCTGAAAACTAACTACATTTTCACAACCCCCCGGCTGAAAAAAAATCCATCCTAAAACACCAAACACAGAAGACAGACTGAAAATACTTCAATCTGCAAAAATGGGATTTGCACTGTATTTATTTTGATTTTTTGTCCATCGTGTTAGAGGACACAAATTTTGCACACTCACATGTAGCTCTACTCTGATTCCTTGAGATGAGCTATGTGACTGGGATAAAAAAAACCAAAACACCCACCACCAAAACTGTTGGAACTAAACACAAACTAAACCTTTTCGGAGCTCCTAAAAGGTTTGGATAAGAATTGTTTCACTTCCAGTTTGAACGGGTAGTGTCAAAATACCATGCTTGAGGCCCTGGTTCAGCAAGGTACTTTAACCTGTGCAGAAATGTAAGTATGTTCAACTTTAAGCCCAGGTGTATTTTCATTGACTTCAATGGGCTATTCATGTGCTTAAAGGTACCCAAGTATTGCTGAATCAGTGCCTTGGATCCTCAGGTGTAGGTTGCTATATCAAAATCTTAAGTAGATTAAATAGACTGTGGTTAGATAGATTGCTCTCTCAGTCCATCCAGACGGGATCAGCTATGGAACTGCATAACATCACCTGAGCACATCCATTCTCTTGTGATCTGCAGCCTGATTCTGCAGATTCAAGAAGTCTGGATAGGTCAAAAGAGCATCCAAACCAAATGCTCACAGAGGCTCGTCCCCGGCCTAGGCCATACCTTGATTCCTTGTGCTGTATGTCTGCACATACTGCGCTGTAGTGGTGCAGCTGCATCACGGCAGCGTATCTGGCGAAGACGCTCTATGCTGATGGGAGAAAGCTCTCCCGTCAGCATAATAAAACCATCTCTGTGAGTAGTGGTGGCAGCTATGTGGCGGGAGCTCTCGCGCAGACGTAAGTGCCACTGTGGACAGTGCTATGTCGGGGTAACTTATGTCACTCGGGGGGGGGTGTTATTCACACTCCTGAGCAACATAAGTTACACCACCATAAACTATAGTGTAGACCTAGCCTTACACAGAAGCTGCAGTGTAGATGGGCCCTCAGTTGCCCTTCTCTGCCCCCTCTTCGCCTCAAGGATTTAATAAATATGTTAAGCTCACAACTGCAACCCTGCAGTCCCCAGAGAGCTGCAACATCTTCTGGCCATTGTGTTTACATTTCCTGCTAATCAGGGCAAACCAGGCTTGCAAACAAAATCTGATTAAGTAGTTTTCACCTCTGAAAAAAGGGGATTAGCTGGTCCTTTGATCCTCAGATATTGATTTGCATCTCAAAGCAGGTGTGACCTCAGCTGGGGCTGCTTCTGTTCCAAGTCCCTTCCCCTGACACTCTTTCCTCTGTTTACCAGAAGGGATCAGTTCATATCCTCACATCGAGCCTGATCCAAAACCTATTGCAGGGGGTGAAAAGCCACCCACTGACTTCAATAGGCTTGGGATAAGGCCCTAACACAGCTGAAAATCCAAGCCAGTTACAAAACCACCAGAATCAATTTTCCATCCAAATGACTAGAAACTGGGAAGGGACACACGCCTGTCAATCCCAGAAATCCCACCTTTTCCCTTGCATCTAGGGTGACCCATCTGCAGGTCGCTGAGGTTGCTGTTTATTTTTTACTTGCACCATGCACAGAGGCGCTGCCCACCCTGGGTGGAAGGGGCTCTGGACCAGACTTACCAAGGCAATTAAAGGATAGCTCCTGCTGACAAAAGAGGGAGCAGCCATCGCCGTTGATCTTATTCATGTCATCACATTCTTCCCCCAAATCTCTGCAGGCAGGAGACAAAACGAGGGATCAGATGGAAAACAGCTGCATTTCTCAGACCTCTCTCAGTTCCTGTCTCATAACCTGGAGATGCTTAATTCAGTGCTGTGCTGGCCCTCAAAACACCTGTTCTCTCTCCTCCATCTCTCAGCTTTGACAATTCCAGGGTACAAGGTTTCCCCTCCAGTTCCCTCGCACTTAGGTGGCACTATTGCTTCCGGGCTAAGACATGAGCACTTTCCTTTATGGCTGCTGCTGACGTCTCAGCAGGTGGGGGAAAGACAGCAGCTATGGGATCAGAGGAGAGCCTGGAAGGGCAGGAATTCTGGAAGCTCTTCATGCTCTGTCTGAAAGGGCCAGATTGTGGCTCCAGCAATGCGCCCACACAGGGGAATAAGGAGGTGTAAGTGCCTTCCATGTGCTCAGATTGCAGGTAGCTGCATGGGATGGAGAGCACTTGGCCGATAGTGGATGGAATCCTGGCTTTGCCCCCACAACCCACCAGCCAGTGCCGTTAAGCCCACACAGCGGGGGAAGCAACTTGAACCACAGAAAGAATGGGCATGGGGACTCTCTCCCCCCACAGACCCCACAGGAGCAAGTGTGGCAAGGAAGGACCAGACTGTGCCACAGTCTGGTTCTGGGTCTGCTCTTGGGGCCGTGCCCCACTATGTGCTACCCCTTACTCAAGCCATGCGGCAAAACCACAACGGATGTCTAAAGCATTTGCAACATAATGGCATGAGAAGTGGTACACAAAGTACAACCAATACCTCTATCTTTCTCCTCCCAGCTGCCCCAGATGTGTCAATGGCTTGGTTATTTTAATTTGAATGCATTGGCTTTAGGGCCCGATATTGCAAACACTTGCTGCCAGGCCTCATGCTTGAGACCATAAGTAGTCCCATTGTTTTGACAGGAAGCTCTGCTTCCCATGAACAGCGTTTGCAGGACTGGACCTGCGTTTGTTGTTAATTTTGTTGTTAATTAATTACATTTTGTTAAAGCGCCTGGAGACTTTTGAGCAGGTCCCATTCACGCTATAAAAACAATACAGTAAAAATAAATGACAATTGTTCATAATTATTTTTATTATTAGTGGTCTGTCGATCAGCAGGCAAGGAGAGGGAGGAGATGATTGAGAACCTGCAATGACTAACACTCTCCCTTGGAGCCCAAATCTGTCACCTCCAAATGCATCCCAGTTCCAGCGGCCTGCAGAGCAACCTTGCCCTGAGGTTGCCCTGGAAACCTGGCCTCCCATGTGCCAGCTGTCCATCAACCGCCAGCCCGCCTGGGACTTCTCACTTAATGACAGCACCAAAGATGTTGTGAACATTTCTTTTTTTGTCAGCAATTAACACTAAGAAATTTATTTATATATATATATATGTAAATAAAGGTGTCAGGACAGCAGGACCGAACTAAGTTCCAATTAAATGTTATCATCTTGATAATAATCAGAGACGTGGGTCCTTGTCTCTCTACTTCTGAGAGTCAGCCTAGGCTATGGAGACATCAGGTGATCAAAGACAAAATCTGTAGTGATTATGTATGAGAGGCAGTAATTTCCTTTCTAACCCCAATCTCTGGATCAATGGAAGCAGCACTGCTGTATCTATTTGCTTACTCCACACTTACTTTTGGATAATCCCATCTCCACAGTATCCACTTCCATGAGTATATACAGTCATGGGGGAGGGTTCACTCTCCTCTGCCCCAGAAATAACGGCAACCTGGTACGTGTACACGATGCTGTCACTCAACTCCCTACAACGCAAGAGAGGAAACAGTAAGTGAGCAGCACAATACAGTCAGTAATGCAGGTCAGAGAAGGGGCTGCTGAAAAGCAGCTAGGCTTCTCAGAAAACGTCCTTAATTCAATCAGGCTCCTAGAACATTCCTGAATCACTTGATTGGGATTACATGGGACTAGTTTTCAGAAAGGCACCCTCCTTTTTTGTGGGAGTAATCTGTGCCCACATTCTTCCACGTTCAATTCAAGAGCAAGTGCAAATCTGAGTAGCGGCAGCTCTTAACTGCAGGTACAAATCCAGGAGTGAAATAGCCTGCTCCCCAGATTTGCCCCTACATCTGATTTTGTGGGTACAAAAATGTGGGTGCATTTTGTGGATGTAAATGATTACGGATAATTCTGCCTGTGCTCTGCTAACCAAGAAAGGCACAAAATCATCTGTGAGCTAACAGTTCAGGCAGCTGTAATAACCACAGAGTCACTTCAGAAAAGTGAATGTGCCACTCTTTGTGAGCTTGAACCTCCCCAGAAACGGTTCACACAGGTTCTGCTCTTGGGCACACATGCAATTCCTGCTGATAGTTGACTGCACATACAGCTGAGAGCAAAGTGCAGCCAATGTGTGTATGTATCTTCTCTGTGTGCGCACATTCGCATGGGTAAGCAAACTGAAAATACATTCAGCAAAGGAAAATTTTGCTATAATAGAAATTCCATAGGAAAACAATGAGTTACAAAGTTCATGTTTGTTTAACTATGGGATGGGAAATTGGTCCTAGAGCGTCATAACAGAGGGACTGGCACTACATTAAGCATGGGGTGAGGATTATGTTTATGAGTTAATGGGCTGCAGAGGACTGGGTTTGTGCGTGAATATGACCTGGAAGACTGGAAAGGAAACTTCATATGGAGGAAGGACTGAGTGTGCATAATTATGTGGTCAAGGACTGAATGCACGAGTTAATACAGGGAGAGTGTTCTGTGTATGTCAGGGAAGAATGACTGCTGGGTTGGTTTGTCCCAGTGTGCTTTGGCTTAATCCAGCCACCAGTTACACAATGAGGTGGGAGAGTTTTCCAACTGCAATCTGCTACCCACGTGATCCGACAACAGATGGCTCCCATCACAGCAAGTGATTCTTACAGTTCAGCTATAGGGATGGAGGCAGAAAGGACATTTCTCTACTGAAACACTTCCTGGACCTCTTTGCTAACTGTGGAGGACTAGGAAATATATAACCACTCCTCAGGCACAGAAAGACTAAGCAGTTTGCCTAAGGCCACAGAGGAAAATGGAGGCTAAACCAGGAACTGAACACAGGTCTTCAAGTGCCCAGCACTGTGCCTTAACCACAAAACCAATCTTCTTCCTGATTTCCATCGCTCCGGCCCTTTCAGAAGGTTCTTCTGCGCATACTACTGCTAGCAAACTTAAGAAGCCTCCCTACCTTAATAATCCAACACAGAGAAGAAAATTCAGTCTGTCAGATACCTCTGTGGTCTAAGGTAGATTGAGCACTTCCAATTAAAGGAAGGCTAGATTAGAGTGACCCACAGAGGATGGGAAATGGGAGAGTGGGCAGCTCCAAGTGACCCTTCCAATTGGATGCAACAGGTAGACGCTGGTTACAGATGTTCCTGAGGTGGAGCAACACCTGGGCTACAAACTCTAAGACTATGTCTACACTATGGAGACTGCACAGCCCCTTAGTGTAGATGCAGCATACACCAAGAGGAGGAGTATTTCTGCCAGCGTAAGAACACCACCGCCCTGAACGACATTAGCTATGCTGACAGAAGCCCTCTTCTGTGGCATAGCTGCGTCTACACTGAGGTTTTTTGTTGGCATAACAATGTTGATAGGGGTGTGTGTTTTCACTCCCCGACTGACATTGCTATGCCGATATACGTTTTAAAGTGTAGATCTGGCGTTTTAAGCTCACGTGACTTAGGGTTTGCAGCACTAACCATGCCAAATGCTTTGCAATTAATGGCAAATCGCCTACTCAGTTTGGCTTACCAAAAGTGGCCTTTCAGAATCTCCCACTTGGGACTTAAGTTACATTAACTCATCCACTGCTGTTTGTCACAAGCTGTGTGTGGTTACTTAATGCTCTGGCATTCCTTTAGAGTGCCAAACTTGGAGAGAAACATGAGTGTTTTAAAGTGGATACACCTAGTACGTCAGGCAGTAATATGCAAAGCCATGGTGATAAGCACAGTGTACACATAGAAAAACAGATAGATTAACAAAAGAATGAACGAGAAATGCCATTGCATTTCTTCCATGTGTCAGGTACATTAATGAGCACTCAAGTGGATATTAGAGTTTGTGTATCTGGAGTTGTCAACAAGACAAGCTTTTTGGGGGGCACTGATATAAGCAAGATTTTGACCATGTATTTTTCCATCTGCCTTCGTACCTACCCGATGGGACAGTAATAATGATAATGCACACTTTCCACTCCTCTGTCAATCGGTTCTGATGCATGGCTGTTTCACATGATGGTACTTAAGGAGTTGAAGCTGAAGAGCATCTTTAATATTAAGGATACGAGCAACTGCTCTTTCAAATTTATACCTATGGTCTTTTAATGACCTTTTCCAGAACTGAGTAAAGGGTATTGATCACTCTGGCTTCCGCTCAGGGGGAGGCACTATTACTGAAAAGCATTGACTCAATTCCTCGGTTTAGAGGAGGAATTAGAATACGCCATGTGAAATACCACAAGGGCTGCTTTTCCTCTCTCCAGCAGCAAGGGAGATATTTGGAGATTGAGATATCGGGGTCTTCTATTTCTTTTTCTCTTTCTATTGGGGAGGGTGGGCAGCTGAGGTTTTTTTTTCCCCCTGTGTCTCTCAGAAGTGACCTTGTCAGCCATGTTTCCTGTTTTGGTTTCAGCCAGTGTTCCTATAACATTCAAAGGGCTCCACAGTACCACCCGGATGCTGGGGCAGAGCTCCCTCCCCAAGTAGTGGTGAGATAAGTAGGGCCCTATCAAATTCACAGTCCATTTTGGTCCATTTCACGGTCATAGGATTTTAAAAATGGTAAATTTCACAATTTCAGCTATTTAAATCTGAAATTTCATGGTGTCGTAATTGTAGGGGTCCTGACTCAAAAAGGAATTGTGGGCTGGTGACAAGGTTATTGTAGGGGAGGGTTGCGGTACGGCTACCCTTACTTCTGTGCTGCCTACAGAGCTGGGCAGCTGGAGAGCTGCGGCTGCTGGCCGGGAGCCCAGCTCTGAAGGCAGAGCTGCAGCCAGCAGCAGTGCAGAAGTAAGGGTGGCACGGTTTTGTGGGTACAAAAATGTGGGTGCATTTTGCAGATGTAAACGATGAAGGATAATTCTGCCTGTGCTCTGCTAACTATGCCACCCTTACTTCTGCACTGCTGCTGGCTGCAGCTCTGCCTTCAGAGCTGGGCTCCTGGCCAGCAGCCGCAGCTCTCCAGCTGCCCAGCTCTGTAGGCAGCACAGAAGTAAGGGTAGCAGTACCGCAACCCTCCCCTACAATAACCTTGCCACCAGCCCACAATTCCTTTTTGGGTCAGGACCCCCATTTTGAGAAATGCAGATCTTCCCCATGAAATCTGTATAGTGTAGGGAAAAAGCACACAAAAGTCCAGATTTCATGGGGGAAGACCAGATTTCACGCCCATGACGTGTTTTTAATGGCCATGAATTTGGTAGAGCCCTAGACATAACGGACTGTGGATTTTAGAGTTGCAGCGCACACTCCCTGAATGCTTGCAGATGTGCAGGAGCTAGGGTTGCACCCTAGGCATGCCTGGGTATGCCCCTGTTAGGGTACTCGGCACCTTTGGCCAAACGAGCTGCCCCTCCTACTCTGCAAGTGAAATCAGCTCCTTTCTAGATGTCTCCTGTTTGGTATACTGGGGGAAAGCAGCTCCCTGCACCCTTTCTTCCCACTGCAAGGGCCAGTGTGTTTTTAGTAGCATAAGTGATAGATAGATAGATAGATAGATAGATAGATAGATTTTTAATTATAAAGTTCCCCCTTTGTCATGAAATTGAACATCTTCTTAGAGACCATCCCAGCTTCTGCCCCTAGAGAGCATGATTTCCATAAAATAATGAATGCTGCAAGGAAGGCTAGCCAGGTGCTCCTATCATGTAAGGAGAAGGTGGAGAGCCACTGCACGCAAATGTCTTGAGTACCTGCAGCCAAATTATGGCTGCCTCCAGCAAGGGTGCATGGGAGGGGTGAAGGAAATCTCTGTATCCTCAACACCTTAAGTGTTCCCAAGAAGGCCCAGCCTCTATTTGTTCCTAAATGGGGATGTTGTCCACCAAAAGTTTGGGTCCTGCTCCCCCAAAGACTTTGTTCTCTGAACAGACTCTCTCCTTCAGCCCTCCTCTCCAGAACCAGCCCCTCCTTCCACATGTCCCAGCTGAATCCTTGCTTTCTCCAGCACCTTTGCCCTTGGTTTTCTTCCTTAGTGATGAAGCCTAGTCCAGCAAAGCAAGAAGCCAGATGGCAGCTACCAGCTGTGGCCTTGACTTTCTCTGGCTGCTATACCTTGGACCAACTGCTTGAGGGTGGGCCAACCATGGTCACAAACCTGAATCCTGAGGAGCTGAAGATCTTGCCTTATTCCACCTCAGTTCTCCACAGTCATAGAGCTGCCCAGTATTTTGCCATTTTAATTAGCTCTACAATGTGGCTGTCCTACATAATGAAAACCTGAGTCCAGGCAAGGAACCCATTTCCCGCCATTTTGAAATTCCTGCTATGTTCATATTTGTTATGCCCATCCCCTGCTTTGGTCAATGGTCCTGAAGTCCCCACTGTGCATGTTACACTAGTGAGTTAGCCATGTTCAGGCTGAAACAAGATGGGATGGGGGGTCTCAATCAGCTCCTAGTGGTCCAAGTGCCACAAGAGCTTTCACAACTGGCCACAAGAGGCCTGATCCTGACTGACTGAAACCAACCGCAGTTTTCCCCATTGGCTTCCATGGGAGTAGGTATCTGGTCACAAATCGGAATGGAGATAGGGCGAGATTTAATGGGAGTTAAGCACCTAGATACCTCTAAACATCTGACCCATAGAGACTAAATTCCTTCTTCCCTTGAGGTATGTTGGCAGGAGAACTTAGATAAGTCTTCACTGCTCCTCTTGATTAATGTAATTGTTATTTGTTACCTATACTACAGTAATAGCTCCAATTGGGATACAGGTACCATTGTGCCAGGCACGGTGTAGACCCACAGGGGGAGGGAGTCCCTCTCCCAAAGAGCTGACCTTCTAAATAGGCAAGAAAGACAAGGTGATGAGAGGAAAAACAGCGACACAGAGAGAAGTGCTTTGCCCAAGTTCACATGCTATTTCAAACCCATATTTAGGCACCAAAATAAGAGGCCTTATTTAAGTTAATGGGAGCTGAGGGAGCTCTGTAGCTCAGAGATGATGCTCTGTGGGATTGGTCCTGAGCTCAGGGCAAGAAATGAGGGTCAGTAAAGTAGTTGAGAATCAACTACCTCTTTTTCTGTGGTCAAGCGTGCTCCTGGATTACTGAGAGCTGCCCCACCCTTTCTTCGAATCTGCTTGAAGCTAGGGTTGTTAGACTTTACTTCCACTGCAAGAGGAAGAGCACCTAGGAAGTGCCACTGTAGCTTTTCATGTTCCCATAGCCTACGGTACTTACAAAAGCTCTTCCTATAACAGATGCCCCAGGGGAGAGGGTCACTTTAGGACATATTGATCACACTTGTTATTGACTGTACAAACAGAGCTGCTTTCCCCTCTTCCGTAATCTCTCTCTATCTCTCTTTTAAATAAAAATGGCATGAGAGTGATGGTAGAAGACAATGAAGAGAATTCCTGTCTGATTTTGAAGCTGGGAGGGGATGTGTGGAATTTTGTAAACAAGAGAAGGACGTCAAAAATCTCGAGTTCTTGCACTTGTCTATTATTTCAGCTGCCGTCAGATCTTTTGCTGTTTGCATAAGCCAAGCGACATGGCAGATGCAAGGGCCTCAAAACAATCCTCCCACCTGTCTCTTTGGCACAAAGTTGATTTAGAAGAAACGATCACCCAGGAGGCTGCCGCTGAGATTCTTCTCTCTCTACGAAGATAGGCTAGGACCTGACGGGAGGATTGGGCTTACGTGCCGTCCTCGGGCTTTTACTGTTCACCAGGGAGAACAAAACAAATTAGTGGCGGGATTAAATAAACCTGACAGGCCCTGGGCTGTGTTCCCTCTGGAGCAAAGGCTGGAGATGCCAGGATGGATTTTACCCTGTCCCTCTGCCTGAAACTCAAATTAAACCTGAACAGATGGAGAGTTTCACAAAGTGGCAAGGATGAATACTGACTAAGTTTGGGCTGAGATTTGCCCAGGAGTAGCCTTATTATTTATTTATTATTAGTAGTAACATTATTATTACAGTAGCACCTAGAGGCCCCAGCAAAGACCAGGGCCCAGTTCTGCTGGGTGCTGCACAGACACGTAGCGAAAAACAGTCCCTGCCTGGGAGAGTTTATAATTGAAATAGACAAGAGACACAAAGGTTAGGTTGGGAAACAGAGGCACCGAGATGTGAGGTGACATGCCCAAGGTCACAGAGCAGCTCAGTGGCAAAATGAGGCATAGAATCCTGTCTCCTGAGTCCCAGCTAAGTGCCCTATCCACACTGCCTTTCCTGTCCCCAACCTATAATGCGCAGCATGCACTTGCTATGGAACCAGATGGGTCTCCTTAGTAATTACCCTAGGGGTTATGGGGTGCTGTGTTCCACAGAAAGCCAGTTTGGAAGTGAGAATAGGGAGCAGGAAGGAGAGATGGAGGGGTACAGACTGCTTCCCCACCCTAAAAACTACTGGGGGAAAAAGTACTGGAAAAAGTACTGGAGGAAGCCAAAACCATGTAAAGCATCTTTCATCCTCACTCCTGCAATGAACCAGTTTAGGGAGCAGAACAGTCACACACACACACACACACCCCTCCGAGGTCTCGGGGGAACTCAGGAGGGATAGACAGGCCACACAGGACCCTCAATACAGCAAACATATGTTGGCTGGAGAGGGTCCCAGAGTCCGTGGGACACCTCTTGGAAGAGCAGTGGGAGGAGGACTAGGGGTTGTTTGCAACCTGATCATCCTCAACTGATGTGTATAAACCATTCACGAACATGGGCAGACGTTTGCAAATACCAAAGTACCCAACTGCACCAGCCCTGAATCTTTGGGGAAAGTCCTGCCAAGCCCTACTAGCTACCTCATCTCCTACCGGCTTGCACAACGTGTGAGGTTTATGCATCAAAGGCAGTTTGTGCAGAACCATATGCCACTTCTGAAATTTAGGTAGTTGCCATTTCAAAAAAAGAGTCCTCACTTATTCCATTCCCCAGCCTGATTGTTTCTCTGCACCATTCCTTCCAAATGGCTAAGAACTTCAAAGTCTTCCCCAGCAAACTGCCTGATCAACTCGGACCTTTTGGACATGGAAATGTTATATCTTTACCGGTCATACCTCCTGTCTCCAAAGACTGTGTTCCAATCTCCCCTCCCATGGTCACACTTACACAGGCAGAGTTCGATTTGGCTGACACTCCCCTCAGACCCCACACAAGTGGATATACAAACAAACTTCAAGTGGATTTTTGTCTAACCTGATAGACATTAATTAGTCTAATCCATTTGCCTTTTATTCTATTCCTGGGCACCTTGCTCTGAACTCCATTAATCAAAGTTTGGATCCAGATCCCCAGCTGGCATAAAGTGTCATAACTCCATTGAAGTCTACAGCACTCTGCCCATTTCTGCCAGCTATGGATCTGGCCCTTGGATTCTAACTTGTTTGCCCATTTGACATGGACAGTGGTTTTCCATGCAGTATATAAGAGATGCACATGTCCTGCTCATCAGCTCAGCAGTTGGTATTAACCATAGCCGGAGGAAATAACAAGTATACCTCAAGTTTTCATCTCAGCTGAGTGCTTTGTGTAGCATATTTTGTATTACCAAGTGGTTCTAGCAACCCAGAGTCTGACCTTTCCATTGAGTTCAACAGAAACTAGACCAGGCCCTCAGCCAACTCTTTTCTAACTCTGTCTTGGCAAGCTAGTTCTAGTACCACATCAATATCAACATCTTACCCACTTCCACAATGCTAGGGAGCCTACACATCTCATCTATGATGTCCCAGGTATTAATGATAAAGCAATGATCAAATAAATTAGAAACAGGTATTTGCACGTAACGTGCTTTTGTATACCACTGGCAACAATGACACCCGTGAATACAAGATTAAAAATACACACCTATGGTACAGTTTCTACTGTCAATTACACTGGCATCAATCTGGAGTGACTCCACTTATGTCAGTAACCTTACTCCAGATTTACACTGGTGTAACAAAAAAAGAGTATGAGACAACGAGTTCAATTTCCAACCTAGGTTAAAATGTCCATTCTATACTTGGTGCTCAGATCAGCACATAGGTTCCCATAATAGGTAACTGATGCTGTTCTGAGTGGTCAAAATGCAGTAACGCACACGTTAATATAGCAACCTAACTCTGAAAATTGAGCCCCATGTATTTTTCTAGCAGATAACTTGGACATTATACTACTGAAAAATTTTCCTTTAAATAGATCATTTTCTTCCTTCATGCAAAAGCATGACGTTTTAAAGTAGCAAACATATATATGCAACTGATTAACTCCAGCAGACTTTGATATAATCATACAAATATTTGCCCTGGTACCAATTGAAAACACAGTAGCAAATTTAATAAAAAACAAAGTTTGCAGCCAAGGTCGCAAAGATATTTCTTGTTTGTGTTTGAAAACAAACTTTTTAACACTGATGGACAATTTTTAAGTTTCTTGGTTAAACAAAATAAGATTTTTTCTTTAGAAGGATGACAAGCTCCTTCTGAAGCTTCTTAATGGGATCAAGTTACAAATTCCAGGATAAAGTAACTGTTAGAGGTCCACAGTCTTAGATGGGAGTTTGTACCCGAGAGGCAGTTTTATGGACGTATATAGGTTAAGGGGCTCAGCACCTGTTGGTTATTAAAAAAGCAGGGAGGGGGGAAATCTGTTTTGTTCATTTCCTGAGCATGGTTTCAGGTGATGTTCATTTGAGGTATGAGAGCTTCTCAATTAGAAAAGGCTCCTGTGAAGTTCTGTCTCAGCATTTTCAGAGAGAGAGGTTTGTTAGGAGTTGACCCAGCACCAAGGACTCTGGAAGCTAAAATGTATCAGGATGCATCTTCAGTTGGTATAAACCAGCTGGGGATCTGGCAAATAATCAGCTACCCAACTACAGTGTGTCAGTTTGAGATGGGAGCAAACCAACCGGGAGGCAGGTTGGAGATCGGAAGGGTCATCATCAGCAACAGTCACTGCTGAACCTTAGCCTTGATCCATAATTTTGAGATATTAAGGCCAGCATGGGTGGCCAGCATTTTATTACTCACACGTTTAATGATGTTTCCATTTCTTACCCATGCACAAAGCATTCCACTGACAAGACTGCTACCAGTGGGGTCAGCATCTGTTTTAACTTGATTTTGACAACTACGCTACCTGGGAAACACCTGATTCAGACCCTATTAATTTAAATTGAAAAAGGCTCTTAACAGAAATGATGGGGACCCTGTGAGTTGTCTGTAGGCTCTTCCAGGCAGGATTCAGCATACAGATGGTTCAGCTGCAGATTGGTTTTGAAGTTCAGTTGGTTTTAAGATCCAGCATCAGCAAGTTCAGTCCTGCACCACTGAGCGTGTCCCTGGGAGGAAGGTCCCTCCAGGGCTGAGGTCATTAGCAAGGCAGTGTCTTTGAATCTAGACGTGACCTCTAGGATTTCCTTTCAACAATCCTGAGCCAAGACCTCATTTTCAGAATGTAATACTCTAATGTTTCTGTGTAATCCTGAAGAGATGTAAAACACTCAGTGTGCAGAAAAAGAGCCATGAAAGCTGATACTCTAGGGGACTGATCCAAAGGGGAGACTGTCCATTGATTTTCAGTGGGTTTTGGATCAAGACCTGGGTGCACATAGAGGTTTTGAGGTTCCTCTTTTCTCAGCTAAGCCACCTCTTTACTATCCTGAACTTCTCTTCTTCTTAGGGGAGCGGCACCAAAAAATCACAGAGTCCAGAGCCCCTCCTCGGAGGATACTGCTTCCAAATAGCATAGGGCTGATATATGTGGATGCTCTCATGTGTACAATGTATCTGTACTTATCATTTACACAGGGAGATGATGTGTCTATTCCAAAGGAATATTCTGTCACGATTCCCTCTGTAGGGGCTCTGTGCCTTGGCTTAATCCACTTCAAATTATGACAAATCCTACTAGGAGATCACTTGTGGTTCTTCAGTGGTTTAATAACCAGATGGAACCTATATCCACTGGCCTCTCTCTACCCAGCTAAAGTCCCAGCATGAGCTAACTTCTTCTTTTGTCATTACATTTGCAACTGGTCATACTTAAAAACAAGCACTGTGAACAAATGATCCAGTTCATTGTATTTACCTTCAGAGGCCAAGATTTTCAGTAATGACTAATGATTTTGGATGCCCATCTTGAGACACCCTAAAGAGGCCTGGTTTTCAAAAGTGCTGAGCACTATCTCCCTGATAACCAAGTCCCTATTAGGTGTTTCAGGTTGCTCCCCACCCCCTTAAAAAAAACCCAACCCCTGAGTAGTCACTTTTAAAAGCCTTGGTCACAATGAACAGGATCAAGCCTGAGAGGTTGACATAGGCCCCTCTCTTTGTTCAGAATATTTGTAAGCCATTATATGCCTAAAAGGGTTTCTATCGTGCCCATCAGTGTCCTATCCAAATGGGGTACTAAGGGAAGAGCAGTATTGCAATGCCAGTCTAGCTCTGTTTTCAATCCCCATTTGATTTGACTCTGAGTTCCAACTTTAACAGAAGCTTAAGAATATAGGAATGTCCATACTGGGTCAGACCAATGGCCCATCTAACCCAGTATCCTGTCTTCTAACAATGGCCAATGCCAGATGCTTCAGAGGGAATGAGCAGAACAGGGCAATTTATCAAGTAATTCATCTTCTGTTGTTCAGTCCCAGCTTCTGGCAGTCAAAGATTTAGGAATACCCAGAGCTTGGGTTTCCATCCCTGACCATCTTGGCTAACAGCCACTGATGGACCTATCCTCCATGAACTTATCAAATTTTGGTATTTTAATCCCACAGCAAAAGATATTAAAGATATAAAACTACGCGCCCAGCAACTGATTAGGCCAATAGTTACAAAAGTAATAGCGAAAACTAGACTAGCTGATGCTGCTGATAAAAAAGCAGGTAACACATTTCTGCCTCTCTTGTGGTATTCAAGGCTCAGTCCACGTTTTACAAAGGAGTTATTTTTAAATTGTTGCATAACACATGCCTGTCCAATATTTCTTTCCTCAATCAAGCAAAGAACATGCATTTGTTACTCCTGGGAGATTCCTGGGGCTTCTTGCCTTATTTAGAAGCCCAAATAATAGGTACATAAGAAGGGAAACATCAGCTAATAGTAATTATCCATGAGTAATGTACAGCCTAATTCACTGCAGCTCTGAGACTGTTTCACCTGCAATAAATTATTTTGCCTAATGGGAAAGGTCCCATTTAACCTTCATATCACCTTGCAGCTAAAAACCCTCTTGCCAGGTTGCCAGTTCAAACGCAACCATGGCTGGTAGTGACTGCAATCAGTCATCTTCAACTAATGTTTGCTTGGTTGCCAATATGGCTTGAGTTGGTGGTATCAGTTCACGTTCTATTGGCTATCTGTCTACAGCTCAATAGTGGGCCACATCCTTGGCCCCTCTATAGCCTCTTTGTACGGCTCTGGCAGGGCATAGGGCTGCAAATCCATCTTAACATGCCTCCTGAGGATTTTCTTTGCATAGTGGCAACTCTCCATCACTACTCCCAGCCCCTGGAGAAGCAAGTATCTCTAGGGAGGAAATAGTCATGGTCAGAGTGCTTCTGCATTCTACCTATTCTCCGTGGTTGGAACCACCCCATGAGGCACAGACAGCTGTGAGTAACTTACAGCAACTCTGAAGCTCCTCTAAGGTAAGGTTTACACCAGAGCTGGAGGTGTAATTCCCAGCTGAGGCAGATGTACTCATGCTAGCTCTGCTTGAGCTAGCACGTGGAAAATATCCGTTCAGGCTAGGCACCTGCGTACATTCCCATGACAGATCTTAGGTATGTATTCAGGCAGCTAGCCTGACCTGCTGCTAGTGCCATCCTAACTACATGGCTATTTTTGGTGTGCTAGCACACGTATTTCTACCCACGCTGGGAATTACACTTCCTAGCTGCAGTGTAGACATACCCTAAGTTGAATCTGGGGCCAAAAACGGTCTCGGCCCTGTCTCAGGATCAGCTGCTAAGGCATAAGCCCACCTTTGCTCTCTCATTCCTAATCTTACATCAAATGCAGCTCAGCCAGCACAGAGACTCTGGAGCTGTGTGTTTTGTCAAGTGCCACACGAAGCTACGGTGTTACGTAAGTAACCACAACAACTAATAATCATGACCCATCACCACAGCTGGTGCTAATGCACCTTTGTGCAGATTTAACAGGAAAACTGCCTAGTGAGTGGAGAACGAACATGCCCTCTTGCTTCTCCAGGTCAGGACTAGAACACTTTGGCAGGGGGTGGTACAGGGGAAGCTTGCAATGCCTATTCTGTAGGTGGTGGGAAGCAGATTTCATTCTCTTGCAAAAATAACCTGGCATTTTTAAACCAGTACTAAACTAATAAGAAAAGAAAAGAAAAGAAAAGAAAAGAAAAGAAAAGAAAAGAATGGGGCTGCCAGCTGCCAGCTCTGATCAGCTAAATGGAGATGTATAATCCCTAGCAACAGCAGCAATATTAGCCTCGACCATTTGATTGTATGCTCTTTGACGCAAGGACCTGGTTTACTTCTTCTGTAAAGTATCTAGCACACTATTGGAGGTTGTAAACAATGGCAACATACACTTTAGCTTTTAGTAGCATTGCATATGTGAAGGAAACACTCCAAAAGGAATATTAAGGAGAATAGTAGAAAGGAAAAAAAAAGTGGATTTTCTCTTTTTGGTTTTTCTCTGCCAGGCACTTGGTGTGCTGTGTGTGGGTGAGCAATGGTACATATTCATACCTGGAATGTGTGAATAGAATTAGTCATCCTCCCTGCCCAGTCTAAGATGTATGTTAGAGGTGTGGTGGTGAGAAAATAATTCCCCCCCAGGGCCTGGTGGCAGTGATCTTACCAGTGCTTGAGCATCTCTACTTCAGCCAGAGTCCTTTGTCTTGGACTAGCAGTCTCATTCATGCTGGAGAGGAATCTGGAGCTGCTTACTTTCAAGTGTTCTATGACACCTCTGGAAGCAAACTTAAACCAGCCTCCAAGCCTCAGAAGTTTTACTAACAATTTGTACAGTTCCCCATGACTAGCCTCAGGCTTCTTAACAAGAATACACAAGCAACAGATGGGATTCAAGAGTCCTGGTTTGTCAATGTGCAATTTGGACCAACAATATCTCTCTTGCTCAAGTCATCTGTATGCTGTCTTCTGATTAGTTGAATCATACTTTTTTTTCTTCACATTATTTTCAACTGTATCATTGGCTAATGGCCTGCTCCACGTCCATTGACTGTTACCTTCAATAAGCTTTGGATCGGGCCCTAAATGCTGAAGTCCTTATTCAGTAGTTGGCTTTACTGAAACTTTTGCTTGAGGACTGAATGACAACTGACGAAGGGAGATTCCAAGACTTGGCCAAAAGAGAAAAAGCTTCAAGCACATTTGGTCCGTGTCTAGGTGGTTAACAGTCTCTAGCTTGCCGCAAAATGTAACCCTAGACCCACAATACAAATGATTTCTCCATCCAAAATCGTGGGGATGGGTGTCACAGGCAGGAGACAAGTAAGGCTGTGATGAAGCTTGGGGGTCTGATTCTCTCCCTTGCGTCACTTCAGTTCTACACCAGTAAAGCCCCACTGAAGTCAATGGAGTTTCACCAGTGTCAAACTGGTATAGAAGAGTGAAGAATCAAGAGGGTTTTTGCTTTGGTGTTTTTTTGTTTTTTTTTTGCTACCACATACAAACCATGCCACATCTACACGGCCTCTTACCATTTAAAGCAAATAACAGGAGCCAAAGCCACATACACCCTCTCCCTATCCTGGGCACTCCTGCAGAGCCAGCTACAAGCCTTACATTTGTATCTAAACCCTAACAGACTGGTTGATAAAAAACAGTAAACATGTTTCATGAATGACCTGCCATGTAGCTAAGGATATAGCTAAACTCTCTGTTCTGTAACCTGAATGGTTGGCTCAGAACCAGTTTACATAACTGCCACATACAGACATAAAGGCAGGAGCCTAGGTTTCTAGGGACCCTGTGAAAACCCTGTTATATCCCCTGTGGACTCATGTCCCAATTTTACTGTGGGATCTTTGGTGAGGGTCTGAATTTCTTCCCCATGGAGCCAAGTGCCACTGACTTCAATGGGAGTTACGCATGCCCCATGGCGGGAGGACCAAGATCTCAGGATTTTAGTGTGTATAGGAATTCACAGGAACAATACAACCCAGCTGTGGACTCTTCAACGACAGCTCAGTCTCCCCAGAGTTCCAGCACGCACTGTACAGCTATAGTACAAATTAGAACTTTGAACAGATCACCTCTGTCTGTACGCTGCCCATTGCCACCATTTCACAGGGAGAGCCGGCTCTATGATGGCTTCTCTTCGCCAACATTTGTTCCTGATAAAAAGGCTGCACTCATGAAAAGGGGGTGACAAGTGGAGACTGCTGTGGCTATGAAACAGGACAAGTCTTTTGTGAGTGACATCTACCCAGGTTCTCGACATCTTGGAGGAAGCTTCCCATCCCAGGCTTTCTTTACTTTATAAACTCTCCCTAAAAATTCAAGGGTTTTTGCTCCAGAACAAATGTTGAGCTACTGATTACATGGCAGCTCTAACTAGGTCAGCATACCAGGCTACAGCTGGGTTCAAAAGGTTTTGTGTTAACTGGTTTGACCATCCCTAATTATTTCTAGTCATCAGCCTGAACCCCCAGGAGTATTGGGGAACTTTGGATCTGAATGTGCGCTCAGATCTGAACTTTGCAGGCAAGTCCCCTCTCTACTTATTCCTAGAGCTGTAAAGAACTCAGCATTTTCACACTGCAGCTGGTTTGACTATTTTATTTATTTATTTCCCCCCCTATTTTTGGTTTATGTCAGTTCATAGCTGATGAGTTTCCCTTTATTTAATGGATTCAAGAAAACCTGGACATTCAAAGTCTTCTGAAGCTATTGAGATTTGCCTGGTTACTCTATAATCTGCAGGGATGAAGGGGCCATTCAGATCTCAGCCCCATCCTTTTGAAATGTTCCCTGATCTCAGCCTGCTTGAGAGCTGAGATTCTAATTCAACCTGAGAGCAGGCAGGGTTGGGATGGGTCTGTGTTCCTTAATAAAAGGTTTGCCTTACTCTAGCTATTTTCTCTCTCCTGTAAGAGCACCTAATGCTGACTAGGCAAGAGCCATCCATTAAGACTGTCTCCTCTTTCAGCTTAGGGGGTGTTCTCTTCACCAGCAGGAAGAGGGTATGAGAAATTAATTTTCCTTTCATCACTGCCACACCTGGGGAAAAGATCCTCCTCAGAGAAAACAGAACAAGCAAATATTTTCTTTAGGAAGAAAAGAGAAAACAGAGACCAAGGTCAGAGGAGACAGGGGAAGAGATGTGCAACTTCCTCCACAATATTTTTATATACATGTGTGGATGCCACTCTAGTCAATCTGGAAACATGCAAAAACAATGAGGAGGGGTAACTGGGCTGGGGTTTACAGAGAGACAGATGGGCTGCACTGTCAGCTGGTAGCGGGATGCTGAGTTCCACGTATACAGAGTCAAACACACAGGCAGAAGAGAATCTGGGCTGAGAGATATTTCAAAGCAATATTTTATGTACGTGTTTACGTAGGGACATATTCTAGCTTCTCTTTCATGGGTGCCTTGGTGAGGGGCCGCCAGCAGCCCTCTCCTTTCTGCTTGGTGAGTAAAAAATACTCTGCCCAGACTGATGATGGCAAGCTTATCCTGCCTCAATCTAGCTCCTAACTGAGAATACAAAGGATTCGGCCATATGACAAAAGAAAGAACCAATCAGATTGTGCACTTACACAATCTACCTAGGGATCTATTTGGTCCTCATCACTATAGTACCTGAGCTATTATCCACTGCCCACCCAGGAGATAGAGCAGTGTTCTTATCCCCATTTTACAGACAGGGAGGCACAAAGAGCCCATGGGTAAAATTGTCAAAAGGCTCTAAGTGACACAGGAGCCTAAGCCCCATTTTCAAAAGGGACTCGTGAACTTAAGAGACTAAGACACATTGACTTTCTGTGGCACTTAGGAGTCTAAGCCACTTTTAAAAACAGGACTTAGGCTCCTAAGTCAGTTAGATACTTTTGAAAGTTTTATCCCCCATGACTTGTCCAAGGTCACAAAAGAACCTGGAGCAGAGCTGGGAGTTGAACCTTAGGTGTCCTGAATCCCTGGACAGTGCTCTAATCACAAGACCATCCTCCTTCTCTCAAAACCAGTTAAGAGGACTATCAGATAGAGGTCTGAAAAATATTCAGAACAAAGTTTGATAGAACAGTGCTCAGAATTCAAAGGTTTTTTCCTCCACGTTTCATTATGAACTCAGAATTCGGCCCATTTCATGGAACTTGTGCTAAGGAATGCATATGTTTCAAGCAAAATCAGTCCTTTTTTCCAACAAGAATGGGCCAGTTTTCAGGCAAAGATGCTTTTGCAGCAAAAACCATGGGAAAATTCACAATTTCCCATATTTCCAAAAGGCCAATGGCCTTATTTACTGTAAGTGCCAGTAATATTGCAAATTAAAGCACCAGTTCAGGAAAATACTTTAGCGCATGCTAAACTTTAAGCATCTGAGGAGCCCCAATGATGTACATTTTTTGGTTTTAATAATTAACCTGGATTCTCATGCACTCAGAGACTATTTGCATTCTCTCAGTTGTACAGTTGGGCTGCCAAAGTGGCAGTATCTTATAATTACTGGATTGTTAATTATTCTGTTTTATTATATTTTAAAACTCTTTAGAAAGCTGTAACAATGTAGTTTTCCTTGCTATTAGCTATTAGTAGTAAGATTATATTTTTTTAAAATTAGCATGTGCTTTCCTTAGCAGCTTTGTTCCTTTTATCTGATGTTAATTTTCAAAAGGGCTTCATTGTGTTGCTAAAGGTGAGTGAATAATTACTAAAGAATACTTTTATTAAACAGTTTTGCTTTTTTCTGTTTGTGGAATGTCTGTGAACAGAGCATGAATTACTTTGAAGTTATTACACTATTTTACTTTTCCTTTGGTTTAAGTTGTGCATAGCTGATTGGCCTAATAAAAGTCACATGGTAATGTTTATGTTCCCTGATTGGATAAGCATAACCCTTCTAATCAGGCTTTAGGCTAAAACCCAGTGTGAAATTCACCTGTGCACAGAGAACTTGCAAAAGGCACGTTTCATGTAAGTCCCATTCAAATCTGCAAACTTTTGTGCTAACAAAACTCAACTGCAGAAAGTGATTATAAGAGGGATGCAAATGTAGCTGAAATAAATTCATTAAAAATGTAAACAAATATATGCACTTCTCTCTCTCCCACCCACCTGCCAACCTCAGCTTTGGGTGTTCCCAATAAGAGCACTCCAAATGATTTCCCACCACAACACACATATTTCTTACAAAAGATATTCTTCTGAGTGTCGCTATGCGAGTCCCAAAACCCTCTCATGGATTCTCTCATAAAGTTCAGAATTTGGATAAGTATTTGGTAGTCTGTGCGGTAAAAAAAATATCTGAACTTCTTGTGCCTGCAAATCTAGGCTGGAAAGCCCACGAGGTCCGGCTGTCTCATGTGATTTTGGTACCTCCAGTTCCAGACATATACCCTGAGAGTGCCCTCTCTTGAGGAGAGTCAGCCTCTCTAAGTATTTCAGAACCCTGCCATTCCAGTGTAATTTTATGGGGAGAGACGTTTCCAAAACCATGTGTCCATCCTTCTGACTAGAGATACTTACGTGTCCACGAATCTCCTGCTGAGGTTTGAGATGACAAATGGAGAACCAGTCTGGAAGGGAGGGTCCCGGATCACCTTGTACTGGATGGGTCTGCAGTCTGTACACAGCAGGCTTCGCGGGATGGAGCTCAGCATGGCCGCATCAATCTCCAGGTGCTCATCTAAGGTGTAGATCTGGATGCCGTACACTTCCTCGTCCACCTGTTTGGCATTCAGCTTGATGGTCAGAGGGATGTCGCAGAAGACGTTCTGGGGCCCCAGAGAGATGTTCTTCCCGCCGATGGTCAGCAGCTTGATGTCATTCACTGCTCCGCTGGAGTCCCAATCCGTGGAGACAAATGTCACCCAGACTGTGAGGGACTCTGGGATCAAGGGATAGCGGAACTCCAGCTCCAGATAGCAACCCTGGGGCTCGGGACAGACTGGCGGTACTGTGTGCTGGTGGACCCCTGAGTTGGGACTCCAAGTCCTGACACTGGGTTTACAAGGTTGCTCTACATCAGGGTGACCTGAAGGAAAGGCAGAAGCAAAGAAGAGAGATAAAGGATGTTAGAGACTATGGCTTAGCACTGATTTTACAGTCTTCTGAAATACAAACCTACAAGCTAAGAGTAGAGCAGGCCACCTCCAGGCAGGGAGATAAGCTATATATTTAGATGGAAGGATGAAAGATATCAGAACTGAGAGACTGTGGAAGGAAGTAGGAGGCTACCTAGAACTGTACCCTGCATTTCAGAAAGGTTTTGTGTGACACAGCAATTGGGTGAGAAATGAGCTCTTAGGTAATCTGTCCTGTCCAACTGCTAATGCAAGATTGTTCTGTACTGTACAATATGAGCTGGATTCGCCAGCACATCATGGCCATGCAAAAGAACCACGAACACAGTTTCATTGGCTGGCTGAGCCCAGTTTAGGGCTGCCTTTCATCACCAGAGAGGCACAAAACATCTGGAGGTGTCAGTAAACCTGGCCCCGTATTTTCAATCTCCAGTTTCAAGTGAAGGTTGCTACCACTGTGATGATTCCACAGTCTGAAAGAGCTCAAAGTGGCAAATGATTCTTTCCAACAATCAGCCTCAATTCTCGTTACTTTAATTTCACCTCATTGCTGCTAACTATACCTCTTGTGGCATTTTATTATATAATTAGGAAGAAAAAGAATCCTTACAATGTTACTGGTCCATAAGTGGATGGAAATGGAAGAATTATCAATAACAACACAGAAAAGGTGAAAATGTTCAATAAATACATTTATTCCATGTTTGGGGGGAAATGAACAGATGATGCTCTCTCATCATATGATGATGATGATAATGTTCTGTCCATTCCACTAGTATCTCAGTAAGTTGTTAAACAACAGCTACTAAAGTTAGATATTTTTAAATCAGCAGATTCAGATAATTTACATCCAAGAGTTCTAAAAGAGTTGGCTGAGGAGCTTACTGGATGGTTAATGTTGCTTTTCAATAAGTTTTGGAACACTAGGAAAATTCTGGAAGGCTGGAAGGAAGATAATGCTGTACCAATATTTTAAAACAGTAAATGGGATGTTCCGGGTAGTTATGGGCCTGTCAGTATGACATCAAGCTGGGACAAGATAATGGAGTGGCTGATATGGGACTTGATTAAAGAATTAAAAGAGGATAATATAATTCATGCCAATCAATGTGGTTGTATGGAAAGTAGATCCTGTCAAACTAATTTGATTTTTTATAAGATTATAAGTTTTGTTGATAAAGGTAATAATGTTGATGTAATATACTTAGATTTTATACGGCATTTGACTTGGTACAGCATGACATTTTGATTAAAAAACGAGAATGATATAAAATGAACATGGCACGCATTAAATGGATTTAAAGCTGGCTAACTGATAGGTCTCAAAATGTAACTGTAAATAGGAAATCATCATCAACAGGGTGTGTTTCTAGTGGGGTCCTGCAGGATTCTGTTCTTGGTTCTACATTATTTAACATTTTTTTATTAATGACAAAGTAAACAAAAAATCAATCACTGATAAATTTCGCAGATGACACAAAAATTGGGAGAGTGGCAAATAACCAGGAGGACAGATCACTGATACAGACTGGTTTCGATTTCTGGGTAAATTGGATGCAATCAAACAATACGCATTTTAATATGGCTAAATGTAAGTGTATACATCTTGGAACAAAGAAAGTATTTCATACTTAGAGGATGGGGGAACTCTATCCTGGGAAGCAGTGACTCTGAAAGGATTTTGGAGTTGGGGTGGATGATCAGCTGAACTTGAGCTCCCAGTGTGACACTGGAGAAAAGGGCTAATGCAATCCTTGGATGCATAAACAGGGGACTCTTGAGTAGAAGAGAGGTTATGTCCCTCTGTGTCTGGCACTGGTATGACCACTGCTGGAACACTGTGTCTATTTCTGATGTCTACAATTCAAAAAGAATGTTGAAAAAAAGGAGAGGACTCAGAGAAGAGCCAGGAATAGGATTAAAAGATGAGAAAACCTGTCTTCTAGTGACAGACTCAAGAGGCTCAATTTATTTAGCTTAACAAAGAGAAGGATAAGGGGTGACTTGATTACAGCCTATAAGCACCTAAATAGGGAATACATATTTCGTACAGGGCTCTTCAGTGTAGTAGAGAATGCTATAACATGATCCAGTGGCTGGAAGCTGAAGTTAGACAAATTCAGACTGGAAATAAGGCATAATTTTTTAACGGTGAGAGTGACGGGGAAGTTCTCTGGTCTGTGTTAGACAGGAGGTCAGACTAGGTGATCACAATGGTGCCTTCTGGCCTAGGAATCTATGAATCACTTTCAAATAATCCATTTCTCTCCAAAGGACACAAAGAACAAATAAAGTGCATTTGATTACTCTGAAGGGCAGCTACATTGTGCTGTT
Organism: Natator depressus; assembly: GCF_965152275.1. Taxonomy (NCBI): domain Eukaryota; kingdom Metazoa; phylum Chordata; order Testudines; family Cheloniidae; genus Natator; species Natator depressus. The sequence continues at coordinate 10,181,877 of NC_134249.1, read as the reverse complement.
AAGAGGTTGACGTGTTCACAAGGGCTCTTTGGGTGAAATTCACTACTGTGCTGAAGGCCAGTACAAGGCTGATGCCGTGTGATGGAAGCCCAGGCTTTTGGACGGAAGTGGTGCATAGACCTTGTGTTGGCTCTGTGCTGCGTGAATTTCACCCGTTGTGATGAAATAACGAGAAAATGTGCTCTTAAATTTCTCACCACTGGCTTTGCTCTACAACACAGGAGGTATTACTAAAAGCTAATGAAAGCCACAATGCTTGCTGGGCTCCCAAATAGTTGGTAACATTACAATCTGGCATGAAATCATGTACTGAAAGATCCAGAGAGGTCGGATGGGTGGAACAGTCGGTAACAGAATCCAGTGCGAGCTATAAATTCCCTCTTCCTTCCCAAATAACCACACGGAGAGGGAGTCAGCTGGACAGGGAGAATACAAAGCAGAGGAGAGAAGGAAGGGAAAGTAAAGATAAAGAGAGAGAGAGAGAGAGAGCACACAGCCGAATGTAACAGAGGAAGAAAAGAAGGGAAACAAAGCATTGGTCAAACACAATTAAGAGAAGACATGAGTGTTAATTTAAAAAGAAAATGCCAATATGTGAGTTTTTCTCATGGTCTGCGATCCTCTGAAGTGTTAGAAATATGTTTTATTATTTATTATTTATTTCCCTGAAGGTTGGCTTGTAGCAAAGACTCTCCAGTTCAGTCAAAAGGAGTCCAGATGCAGAACGATTTCCCTATAGCAAATGCAGTCCTGGCAGAGGGCCAAACGGTGACACCCTTTCCCCATTAGCCCCCTCCACACGTACCCTTTCTACCCCTCACACACATCCCTGTGCAGCAGGAATGCCACTTACCTCAGGCATGGAAAGAGACCCAAGCTCAAGTAGCAGTGACATATTTTGAAGGAAGCCAGGGCTTTGTTTCAAGCTCTGTACTATTTCTTTAGTTAGCTCTCCTTTCTTACGATTCCAGCAGGGCAACTGCTGAGCCCCCCATCTACTCCCGCCGCCCCCCAACCTCATTCCTGCTAGGCTTACAAGTATTGAGTGTTTGATCAATCTGAGTAGCAAATAATCCATCCAGCTCAGATTATCTCAGAACATTTGCTGCAGTGTGTATGCGCGGTCAGGTCCAACGGTTACACTGTATCTGGTACACTGAGCTCCTGACAGCAGCCCGAAGAAAACTTTTTACCCACATATCCCCAAGGACTTTCGACGGGGGGGGGGGGGGTAAGTACCATTTAACAAATGGGGAAATTGAGGCACAGAGTGGTTTGGGGCCAGGCTCAGGTTTTCAAAGGTGGCCACTGGCTTTGTCTTCCTGTTTTTGGGTGCCCAAACTGACATATCGGGCAGGATTTTCGGTGGTGTGCTGCACCCGTGGCTCACTTTGGCTTCACCGGGAATTGCGGGCACTCGGCGCCTCTGAAAGTCAGGCTTGAGATGGGGCTCTTTTAAAAAGGTCACACAGTGCATGAGTGGCAGAGCCAAGAGTAGAACCCAGGGTTCCAAAAGTTAGCGTCCCATCCACTGGACCACATTGTCTTTCTTCCATTCACCTTCCCGCCTTCTTCCCCCTTTTCTTTTCCCAGGTTTTCAAATCCCCGACAGTGCTGCAATGCAGACTCCTTTGGCACAAATGAGAGACATCCTCAGAAAGGGTGCAATCCACCCAGCACAACGCTTGTGCAACACTTACACAGCCAGTGGGCTAACTCCCCCACAGGGGGTGAATTTCACTCCAACTGCAGAGAGTTTAATACTACAAGACATTTATCCATACTAAGCAACAGCCGTTCTGAGTAGCTACGCTGTATGCTTGACCACGGCCCTGCACAGACTGAAAGCCTGAGCAAACTACAGACGTTACTACTTTAAAAAATTTCAGGTAGCTCGATTTATTTAGTTTAACAAAGAGAAGTTGAAGGGATCATTTGATAACAGTTTAAAAATACCTACATGGGGAACAAATATTTGATAATGGGCTCTTCAGTCTAGCAGATAAAGGTATAAAGCAGGTAAAGATCCAATGGCTTGAAGTTGAAACTAGACAAATTCAGGCTGGAATAAGGTGTACATTTTTAACACTGAGAGTAATTCACCACCAGAATAATCTACCAAGATTCATGGTGGAGTCTCCATTACTGACAATTTTAAAATCAAGACTGGATGCTTTTTTTAAAAAAAGATTCTTTTGGGGGAGTTCTAGGGCCTGTGTTATGCCGGAGATTAGACAAGATGATCACAGTGGTCTCTTCTGGCCTTGGAATGTATGAATTTATGATTAGTCAGAAACTGTGTTGAGCTTAGATAAAAGTTTATATTTAATTGTGGAGAGTGTGAAAAGTCCTACTCCATGCACCTTTGGGTTTCTACGGCAGGGTGACTACGGCAAAAGGAAGAAGTACCAAACGCATGGCAGCATTTTTAAACAAATTTGCTTTGTGCCCCTTTTACATTCGTCTTCTGCAAATATGCCAGTAAATGAGTTAATTGGCGGGAACGATCGTAGCAATGTCAGATCCTATGCAAGCAGTGCAGAACGGACACGAAGAGAGCATTTTGGATTTGCAACCATGAGTGACCACACTAAACCCTGGTTCACTGAGTTGCACTCATTCATTCAGGGCAAAAAAAACATACCATGTGACCTATGCGTCCAATTAAGACAGCTCAAATTCGAATATGGAATGAACTGCTCTTGAGCAATGTATTTGGCCATTGCCAGAGGCAGAGTACTGGATTGTTCAATGGTCTGATCCATCGTGGCTATTCCATGTTCCCAGCTTCTCTTAATCAGTATGACACAGGCAACCACAACCTACCCTTGACTGACAAAGAGAACTTAAAGGCTTGAAATTGCAGCAGTTGGGTTCATTGTAGCTTTTGATCCATGTGAGAACTGTGGTTTTCTGGTAAGCTGGAAGAGTACCACAAAGTATTTCCCATGAATATTGGCTCAAACTTTAAGATGAGCTTGTTTTGACCATGCTTTTTCCTCTTTCAAGGCTGCTTCCCATGACCATTCAAGTAGTGGAGTGTTTACACACATGAATCATTGCAGAAAGTGGTTTTTAAGCTTGCTGAATACTCGCAGAGAGACAATTAACAAAGTCAGGCAATGATCTAACTAGGCTGTTTGCAACTAAGACCAAGTGTGCAAACACAAACACACACAGTTACTGTATGCCAGTGACTGGGTGGTGATGACGGAAAATTACAGACCAGCAAATGCCATCCACTTGGTAGATCTTATATACGGGAGAGGACACGGATGATTAACACAGTAGCCAGACACGGTTTCCAAAACCCCTCGCCATAGCTATGGCCCAACTGCAATTGAATGAGATAGATAAGGATCTGACTGCACATTTCATAGCTAAGAATATGCAGGCACACACTGTGACAAGAGGAAATTAAATGTAAACTCTGCAGCCCACTAATAATATCTTACAGTGGCCCATTTTTTCTAGCAATATTGCCTCTGGCTAGGCCTGTGTGATCCAAAAGGAAAAGGTGGTTTCAAATTAGCGCTAGTTGGAGACATTTAGACAGAACCAGATATTCCGATGCATTGTGCGGGTCTGTCAATATCAACATGCTTTGCGGAATGGGGTTGATTTCACCAGAATTTCATTCTGGAAGAAAATGGGGGGTGGGGTGGGGGGGTAGGAATGAATTTTGACAATGTTGAAACATTTCAATCTTTTGTTTTGAAATGACCTATTGTTTTAACATTGTTTATCTTTTGTATTATATTTATGATATATTATAAAAGGTATATATATAACATCGACATGTAAACAAAATGAACAGAAACAAAATGGGTTGACTGAGACCCCCAAACTAATTTGGGGGGAGAATTTTCCTTCGTGGAGAATTTAGAAATTTTCTATTTTTGGTCCAATTCGGAATAAAGCCAGAGTTTGAAATCTCAAAATCCTTTGTGAGATGAGACTTCCATCCTCTAGCCAGCTCTAGATCCAAATTTCTCTAATCCTGCTTCTCTGCTCCCTCACCCTGAAAGACACAAAGCCCCACTGGCTTCTTCCTACCGCCTCTAGATTATAGTAGTTACAAGTCAACAAGTCAAGGAACAGAAACAATGGCATGGAATTTATACAACCAATCACAATGCATGTTTAATCTTTTGAGTATCATCCATTCACTGTTTGTGATTAAGACACAGACTTAAAAAATGGGAACAATGTGTCAGGTGAACTTGAATGGGGAATGCATTTGAGGGCACTGAGATCTGCTTGTGGACATTCAACAGACAGGGAAAAAAAAGAGGCTAGATACACTGAATAAGTTATTCAGTGTGAATTATTCACGCAATCTATTTTCTGGTGAACAGTTCAGCTGTCTCTCATGCTCTTTAAGGAGACCAAAACCTTTGACGGCTGCCTTGCCCATTTCTGATCCCCTGATCATCTTGATGAGATGAAACCAACAATGGGTCACAGCTTCTTATAGAAAACCAGTTCAATTTCTACGAAGCTCAGAAAAATATTTCATACCATGATTTGTGTCTCAATTGCAGTGTTTGTAAAATATCCAGCTTAATATCTAAATCTAAAGCTGGAATAATCAGTGCTTGGACAAATATCTGCTTCATATGGATAAAAAGAGGGAAAAGGAAATATATTGCAAGGATTCCTGATGAAAAAAGTTTTTCTTCTAAACTATGGAAAAGGTTCTGCAGTCCCCAGAAACCAATGAAGGATCCTATATTAAGATACACTAGGAAGGTAGATTATAAAAATTTGGGGCCCAATTCTCCATTGTCTTAAATCAGTTCTACACTGGTATAACTCCATTGAAATGGACAGAGCTACACGTTATAAACTGGGTGTAACTGAGTGGGGAATCAACTCTCCCAAGCTTTTCCTAACCTTGTTGAGCTAAAACTGCATATCTAGCAGGTAAACATTTAAACTTGTGCTGTGTTGTTGGTTTGTTTGTTTTTTAAATTTCTTGGCATTAATTGCTATGCAGGACTATTCATAGTAACACCCCATAAGTCAGCACTCGCCATTTGGGATACATTGAAATTAATCAATCAATTCATTAATCAATCAAGGAACTGATTTTGCCTCCCTTATTTCTGCTGCTGGGTACTTTGCTCTGTAAGTAGTCCCCACTGCTTTCAATGAGGCTACTCCTGGAGTAAGGTACTACTCAATGCAAGTAAAGGTGGTAGAATCTGGGCCTCAATAAATAAAATTAAATATTGCATTTTTGTGGGTTGGAGTAAACAGGCCTCTCTGTCGGCACCTATTTCACTTCACGTTACAAATCAGATTAGTTGGTTTCTTGGCACAGTTCTGCTCTCAGACATTCATGCTCAGCTCCCACTGACTTAAATGGGAGCTGTCCAGGTACGTCTGAGCACACAGATTTCAGCTAATGAGCTATGCCATGGCGGAAACCGGTCCTGTGTGCTTATCTGCCCTTTATTTTCGTTCATGCCACATGAAAAGATAACCAGTGTTAACTTTATCTCTTCCTCATTTTGCCCCTTTCTCCCTTCTTTCCCATTCTAGTGTTTCCACCCATCCCCCACCTTTTCCCTTCCATGGCAGAGCCATCCCTCCCTCCGACTCACCTTCTGCTTCCCGTGGACTCCAGTGCCCAGATGGATCACATGGCATTGGTGAAGAGGCACCGAAGGCATATTGCACCAGGACTCTTCCTTCTGTACACAGATCACATGCTGATCCCACTTCTCTAGGAAGCCAGGAAAACAGAAGAACACATCAACTTAGTAACAGCTGAATGAGCTGCTTCTCCTACAATACTAAAAGCCACAAGATTTAGAATTCAATTCCACTTAACCCCCTTTTCTTAGGGCATTGGCAAACTGCACTTTTCAGCATGACCTTCTGTAGGGTTCAGCTAATAGCCTGTGAAGACTGCATCTGTGTTTTTAAAATGAGTACAGAATACAAAATGACAGCAACTTGTAAAACCATGCTGGGTTATTTATTTTTTCTTCTCTACCACTGGATCAAACCCCAATGAAAGAAAACCCTGTCTAGTTGTTAAAGCAGAGAAATAGGCATCAGGAGAGTGCAGTTCCATTCCTGGCTCTGTCATGGACTTCATGCATGACATTAGGTAAGGCACTTCTTCTGCTGCAGTTTCCCCCTCTGTAAAATATGGTTAATAACAGCTACCTGAATACGGTTCTGTGAGCAAAGATGGTAGAGTATGGGGAAAAAAACAAACAAACAAACAACCTCACTGATTCACAAATATTTTTACTAAAAAGTGCACAGGGCCAGAACCTCAACGGGTGTAAATTGTCTTACCTCCATTGACTTCAATAAAGCTATACTGATTTGCACCAGCTGAAGATCTGGCCTGCCCGGCAGTTTGCAATGACTCTGGGTCTTATTCATTTGGAAGTATTTTTGAAAAGTGTTTGCAGACCATGAAGGTATCACAAATTTTGGCACAAATAGATTATCCATTCAAAGATGTGGCATAGAGAGACTACATTTATAGAGTTTGTGGACGACACCAAGCTCAGAGGGGCTGCAAGGTCAGAGGGTAGGATTAAAATTCAAAATGATCTGGACAAACTGGACAAATGGTTGCATGCAAATTGGATGAAATTCAATAAGGACAAATGCAAAGTACTCCACTTAGGAAGCAACAATCAATTGTAAAAATACAAAATGGGAAATGACTGCCTAAGAAGGAGTACTGTGGAAAGGGATCTGGGGGTTATAGTGGATCACAAGCTAAATGTAAGTCAATAGTGTAACACTGTTGCAAAAGAAGCAAACATCATTCTGGGATGTATTAGCAGGAGTGTTGAAAGCAAGACATAAGAAGTACTTCTTCTGCTCTACTCCATGCTGATAAGTACTTCTTCTGCTCTACTCTCAGCTGGAGCGTTGTTTCCAGTTCTCCAGTGGCACCTTAAAGACTAACAGATTTATTTGGGCATAAGCTTTCGTGGGTAAAAAAAAACCCCTCTGATACTTGTTTCCAGTTCTGGGTGCCACATTTCAGGAAAGATGTGGAAAAACTGGAGAAAGTCCCGATGAGAGCAACAAAAACGATGAGAGGTCTAGAACAGCGTTTCTCAATGTTTTTTGTTACCAGTGACCAGCTTACTGCCTTCCTAATCCGTGTCACGGAGATCTCAGGGACCGGCGTTGATCTATGGACCAGTTGTTGAGAAACACTGGTCTAGAAAACATGGCCTATGAGGGAAGATTGAAAAAACTGTGTTTGTTTAGTCTTGAAAAGAGGAGACTGAGGGGAGACATCTTTACAGTTTTCAAGTACATATAAGGTTGTTACAAGGAGGAAGGTGAACAATTGTTCTCATTAACCTCTGAGGATAGGACAAGAAGCAATGGGCTTAAATTGCAGCAAGAGAGGTTTAGGTTGGGCATTAGGGAAAACTTCCTGACAGGGTAGTTAAGCACTGGAAAAAATTGCCTAGGGAGGTTGTGGAATCTCTGTCACTGTTTAAGAACGGGTTAGGCAAACACCTGTCAGGAACTGTCTAGTTATTACATATTCCTGCCTTGAGTGCAGGGTACTGGACTCGATGACCTATTGAGGTCCCTTCCAGTCCTACACTTCTATGATGTGTTACCTGCTATTCAGCATTTGTGGGTCTTCCATTCTAAAAAGTTGACCACCCATTCAGGGAGCAGAAGAATATCATGTGACTTTAAGTGACCAATTACACAACACGCTGGTTTAACTCCACTACAGTATTTCATAGGACATGTTAACTATTGAGTTAGTCATGGTTTGAGTACATAATAGGGCTCAACTAATTACCATTTGTAAAATGCTTTAAGAGCCTAGGATGAAAGACACTAAGTAAGTGAAACACAGAATTATCACCAGGCATTTGTGTTAGACCCTAATGGTAATTTGTTTACTAGACCTTAATAGCTAATAGTTCTCAGTCTCTCTACAAAGAAACTCCTGCAGTAGCACTTGCTCCTGGAGGAACACAGGGCATGGAAATCCAAGTTTCCACATTTAGGACTGCTTTTTACTTAAATGAGCAGCTATAGTTTCATCATAGGTTATCATGGTGGAAAAAGCAATAGGCTTACAGAAAAAACATTTTCCTTTCTCAGCAATGACTTGGAGGTAAGAGAAATCACAAGGAGCATCATGTGAGATAGGCTGTGAACAGATATTCTCCTCTTACTTTTCCAAACTGGGAGCAAAACTCAGCCCCTGTATAACTCCATTGGTTAAAAAAGGAGCGTTACACTAGGGACGACTCTTGGGTTAAAGCTTTCGGTTTGTCTAATCATGCACACGTGGGCACACAAATCCTGTAAGCAGACATGGGCATCAGAACTGATAAAGAGTTTGCTATTACAGGTTTGTGAATCTCCGAGCCAGATTCTCCACTACCCTGCAAATGAGGACAAAGTGGGTTTAAAATGTTACTAATTCAGAATGGCAATAATTTATACTGAATTTATACATGTATACTGGGTGTACAGGGTAATGGAAAATCTCGCCCTCCATGTTTTTGGAGAAACGAAGTACTGGGCACATTTCAGTGTATGAAGTTGATGGCATAGAGGTGATGTACTCCCATAATTACACATTTCAGTGGAATGGATTCAGTAGCCTATACTGAGACAAACCTTATAGCAGCCTATTTAAAATGAATTTGCAACTGAACAGTGGAGAAATGCCATCCTCTCCTGCCATGGCTGGCTCCATCCAGATTAAAGTTTTTGAAGATAAAAACACCTATATAGCTTACTTGGAGTTCAGAATCTCTTCCATGTCCTTGGAGACATTTAAACTGTCAAGGGTGATTAAAGCAAACAAACAGCAACAAAACCCCCAGTTATCTATATCTAGGAATTGTGCTGCACAAAATATTGTATTGCAAAGAATGAGATATCAGCAGTTCCATGGAAATTAATGCAGTTGCCTTGATGAAGAGTTGGAAGATCAGATGCACTCAGTCCGTTCTTGCCTGAGCAAGCCACACGACACAGCCCCATAACAATAACTGTTTATATTCCAACTGTGCATATCAAGCAGTAGCCACATGAATGGACGCTTGATAACAACAAGATTAAAATAGGTCTGAGACAGTCAGGAAATGAACAGGGTTTCTCCCTCCCCCTTTGTTTCCTCTTTTTTATTTTTATTATTATTTTAAACACATATGTTTGACATCAGATTCTGGTAATGCTTTTATTCCATGAGACAGGCCTTCTCTGCAGAATACATGGATGGCAGGTACAGCAGATCTGAGCTGTGTGAATAACCCATTTTTCAGTTTGGGTTGACCCAAAATCCATTGCCCCAATTTTTTGGTGAAACAAAAAAAAAGGAACTAAAATTCAAAATGAAAAGTAATTTCAAATAAAAAAATCAAAACGTTTCCTTTTGAAAATATCTAAACTAAACATTTCAATTTTTTGGAGTTTTTCTTCCTTTATTTTCTGGATTTAAAAAATGGGCAAATTCAACACAATTCACAACATGTTTTGGTCAACCTGAATATGTTTCATCCCCCAAAATTCCGCATAGCTCTATTCTAGACCCATGTGACCGAGAGGCACTATTTACCCCCAGATTTGAGTGTTAAAAGACTTAGGGGCTCAGTAACCTACTAGAATTTAGGGACATGCATACAGATTTCTCCCTGGCATGGCATACTAGCCCCATACACTACATAAAATACAAAGCTTATGGAGTCACTGGATTGACCGAATGTACCAATAGTGTAGGTATCTGGTATAACTATGTTTGCTGAGGTTATAAATAAATAACCCTCTCCTCTCCGCGTATATTATAGAATAATAAGATCACAGAATCACCAACTCAAAGCTTTCTAACATCGCAGATCAAGGCGCCCAAAATAATTAGATTAATTCGTTTCTGGCTCTTTTTATTTTCCTTCTGGTTTTGAGCCTTTAGGGATCACATTTTCAAGCTTTTCTCTGCATCCATGAGGGACAGAAACATGCCTTTTTTAAAAATGAAAGCTAAGATTCTCATGTAATCACCTGACTGTAGAAGCTGGGCCTTTAAGAAAAACAATGAATATTGCAAGACTTGTGACAAAATCAGAAGAGATGACAATATGAATTTACACTAAAATGTCTCCTAAAAGACACCTAAGGAACTTGGCCCTTGGTGTCATGCTTTGTGTCTCACCAAGCTTATGAAACTTAATGGCCTCTCGTACAGCAGCATTACATGCCCTCTGTTCTTTGATAATATATGGCTAGGTTTTATGGGCCTGATTCTTATTTATACTGAGGCCTCCTTATAGTGCTCTGACAGTGTAAGGGGGGTCTTAAGGTGAGCATAAATTATATTTATGCTCACTTGAAGGCCCCTTTATGCTGCCAGAGCAATGTAAAAGGGCCCTCAGTCTAATAAGAATTAGGCCCAAGGTGCATAGCAGTGGAGAATCAAACTCCTGAAATTTACATGAGTAGTCCCATTGAAGTGAATGCTCTCCTCATTTCAGCAAAGGAAGCAAGATTTGGCCCATGATTTATGCTGTGAGGAAAAAAGCCCTTCACGACAGCCTTTTCCCACACAGATGAGACTATGACCAGCCTCACTTCCTAGTTCTCTTTCACTATGGCGCAGAACCTGCAAATGCTTACATGTGCTCATCTTTGGTACTTAAAGTTAAGCATATTTGTAAGCAGGTGTAGGATTGGGCCCTATGACGGCACAAGTGTGCTTGGTTCTCCCAACATATAAGAAGTGGTATTTACCTTTAAGGGAAAAAAAGATTGTAGCTAAATGTATTTGTTTAAAAGGTCACAGGAAAATTTTGCTTTACATTAGGATGGGAAACTTTTAAAAGATCAAAAGTTGGACCTAAGCTTGACAATGTCTCTTTAACTATCTATAGTAATATTGATCACATAAATGTCAAGCCCCAAAGGATATGTTTCGAAGAAATTAGTATTTATTTAATATGTGATAACTTTGTTATGACATTCTAGACTAACAGGCTATCCACTGTGTATCATTTAAGCACCAACTAGCGATGAGTTATTAAAAACCTACTGATAAAGTTTTAGAAATATGTAATAGAGACATATTTTGTTACATAACAATTAATCCCATATCAATATGTTTTTAACAGTCAGATGGTATTTATTTAACATACAATAACTTCCTTATGAAATCTAAATTAAATGCATATTGGGAAAGCTTAATTTAATCTATTTATGATGAATATAGACCAAAACTGCCTGAGAATTCTCAATGATTCATATAAGATGCTATACATTTTCAGAAGTACATTGTCAAAGCAGTTTGTCTTGCTGCAAAACTACAATTAAAGTAATGGAGAGTTTACAAAACCTCAAGCAAAATACATGTGAGCTAAAACGCTCGAGATCAGATATTGATCTGATCTGGTATGGCATTTCCTACATTACCATGCAGAAAGGGTGAAATTCACTCTCTTTGCCCAGAGGGTCAGAACCACCGCTATACACCACTTATAGCCACAAAATAGAGTGTAAGTGAGTCTTAAATGGTGCACAGTTCTTGTATTGATGCTCTACACAAGGCGGGAATTACATCCACTGAATGCCCCATATTTCAAGGTGCTCTCCTTTAAATAAATATGAGTGTTCAGATAGATATTCATGTACTGATATGCTTGTATCTGGAACACTGCACTTCAGTCTCATACACTGCAGATTGCATTGGTTCCAATGGGAGTTCAATAAAGTTTTCTCTTTTATAAAAAAAAACAAAACAAAAACCATGGAAATTCAATGCAAACAAAGTAGGCTATTACAAAAGAATGGCCACACTGGGTCAGACTGATGGTCCACCTAGCCTAGAATCCTGTCTCTGACAGTGGACAGTGCCAGATGCTTCAGAGGGAATGAACAGAACAGGTGATCCGCCTCCTGTCCTCCAGTCCCAGCATTTGGCATTGTATTATTTTGGCATGGTTACTGCAATGCTAAGACTGAGACTGTAAACGTGTGAGGAAGTTCAGTTAGGCTTCCCATGGCTGCCGCCACTCAGCCAATCTGCATATAAATATATTTTAATGGCATACACCTTGAGGCTAGTTCTACACTACACACCACTTCTGCCAGTGGGTCTTCGTAGCTACCCACCGCAGTGAAAAGCAAGCTGCGTCCATGCTGCAGCCTGTAACTACATGGGCCAGTGAAAGGCTCTGGTGGGAGGGAGGCAGCGGGGAAAGGATGAGCCTTTTCCCATTGCTGGAGTCTTTCCCTGCGGAGAAGAAGGGCTCCAGCAGCAAGGAGCTGTCAGAACCTTCCCCCCACTGCTGTAGCAGGAAGGTGCTAGCCGTGGGGAGCTGCCGAAGCTTTTCCCCTTTGCTGGAGTCTTTACCTGCAGCGGGGAAAGGCTCCAGCAGCAGAGAGGCAGCGGGATGCTCCATGGCTAAAAACAGAAGTGTAGACAGGAAAGCATGGCTTGGGCAAGTCGAGAGCTGTGGAGGGCTGAGTTATGGTAGCTGTAACTACGAACTGCCTGACTGCTGCGTGTTGAAATGATCAGCCACGGCATTGCATTCATCTTGGTTCTGTATTAAGGACAGCCAGCCAGCTGCATATGCACACGTCCTCTTCTAGACAAGTTCTACTTGATATATAGCCAGGGGCACACATCAGGTTTATAGGGCCAAATCATACGTGCCACTTACAAGCCTGAGCAGCTGGTCCGTGCACTGACTAATTGTTCTGTGGGGTGGGGAAAAGAATCCACCCTCCTGGCGGTCGTGTGGCTGCTGAGATGTTCTGCAAAGGCTATTGGCTGAAGTAGCCCTACTGGTCATTTCGGAAAGTTGCAGAGCAGAGAGGAGCTAGGATCTCCGGCTCTGCCCTTGCGCCATTTCCACCTGCTCTGCTACTGTACAGCAGATGCGGGGTGCTCTCCCAAACACTGCTGTCCTCTTGCAGAGCTTCCACTGCCAGGGAAGCAGAGGCAGGATCTGGGCTCTGAAGCATGGAAGCCCAGGCAGGATTTGCCCTGTTTTGCACATGGGAGTAGGAAGGACTTGCCGTCCGAGGTGAAGATAATAGGGCTGTTTGCGAGTATCTATTTGTGAATGGGCAGCAATAACAACAGAGATTGCAAAACCAAAATCACTGCTTTAGATCAAATATGGAGGAGATTTGCTCTTTAAATGCCCAATCAAAGGATCTAGAGAGAATGCTCCAGACCAATAAAGGAACAAAGGGACTGATAGAGATGGTGAAAATAGATCAATAAGCTATTGATTCTAGCTCTTATTCAGGAAAGCATCTCTATTCAGGACAGCACTTAAGCATATGCTTAACTGCTTTCCTGAAGTAGGGCATCTGGTTACTTCCATGTTCCCTTCCCCTGACTCTTTCAGGTTAAGGGCTGCAGCACATCAAAGCTCGTGATCACCTTTCAAAGAAATGACCGTCAACGGGAGGAAACCACTCCAGAGTGATGGAGTTCGAAGTTCGGTCCACGATCTGCGGGGCAATGGCAATTGGAGCGGGTTTCTTGACAGGCTGCCAGCTCTGGTACACCAGGTCCAAGTAGCAGTGCATTCTCGCCATCTGATTGGGCGTGAAGGAATTGGTGCAGTCGTCGTCTGAAAACCAACAAAGTGAGAGATAAGGAGAGAGAGAGGAGAGAATTATGATGTGGCAAACGTGAGCTCCCAAGCTACTTGCAGATGTCGGAATGGGCTCTCCCTGCTCTCAGGAGTTAATGGCCTGTGAACAAATTAGTACAGTCATCACTTCTGGAGACAGGTGAAAGGAAACAGAAGTAAAAAAAAAAAAAATACCAAAACAACATCAGCCCTCCTCTCTTGCTATGGCCTGGGGCACACAGGAAGATCCTGAAGGTCACCCCAAGGAGGGCAGTGATGCATAGAGGTATGAAAGGAGCCAGACAGCCTGAGTGCAGCACCTTCTGGTCAGAGCTGGGTCTACACTTGAATGTGAGAGCAGAAAAAGCTTTTGTCTTTAAGGAAAGGTGGGCAGGGAATGGAACGAAAGCGCAATTCAGAGCACGACTCTCCCCCACGCTTTCCTTATCCTGCCTCTGTTTCTTCTTTAGCTCCCTTTCTGTTTGGACTGACTCCCCACACATCCTCATCCTCCAAGTCCTCCCTTTCCCACCACTGCTGTCTCTGCATTAAGCCTCGGGGAAGGTAATGCCCCATAAGGCCTAGGGTGGTAACAAGGGAGTATGGCAGGGAGCTACTTGCCCCTGTGGAAATACAGAACCATTCGCACCAAGAGATGCAGGTTCTCTCTCCCCTTTGAAGGTGAGGGAGTGGGTGTCAAGCTGCTTCTTGGCCTCTCCAAAGACAACTGGAGAAGTGAGTTTAATGGCCCTCTCCCCAAAGGCAGAAAATGTGGGATCAGCCACTTGTTACCCCTCAGAGGCCCAGAAGGCAGTAGGGAATGCAGAAGAGACAGTCTCTACCCACAGGCCAGTTGGCAATAGTAAGTAGGGGGGTCCTGGGTCTGCAGTAGTGATGGATTGAGGCTGGGTAGCTGAAAGTTTGAGGTGAGCAGGTGGTTGTGAGCATGGAAATGAATTTCACCAGGAACCTAGCACATTTTAAAACCAGGCTCAGTTAGAGGGTGTTGACGGTTTTGTCACGTGACCGTTTATGAAATCTTTTGATGTCTTCAGATCAAGACTGGATGCCTTTCTGGAAGATAGGCTTTAGTCAGACACAAGTTACTGGGGTCACGACAGGGGTAAATGGGGAAATGTAACACCCTGTGATACACACGAGTTCTGACTAGATGATCTAATGGTCCTTTTTGGCCTTAAACTCTGTGAATCTAAGAAGGATGCTCTTGTGGCTTCAGCACGGAGCTGGCACTCAGGAAATCTGTATTCAAAAGAACTAGTCAAATTTTTTTAACCAAATTGTTTCCCCCACCAGTAAATGTTGTTTTCCCAAAAGTCAAAATTTTCCATGGGAAAAGATCAAATTCAATTTTTTTTTAAAGTTATGCAATCAGGGGAATACAAACAAAATTCTGTTGAGTTTTGAAATGTCTATTTCAAATAAAAATTTCATTTCAAAATGTCGATTCAGAATGAAACATGTCGTTTCAGCACGTTAATAATGTCGAAATTAGCCTCTTTGATCCTTGATTTGAAACTTTTCAGAAAGTTTCATTTCATGAGAATTTTTTGACATTTCAACTTTCTGTTCTGAATCAGAATGGAAAGTCATCTTGAAATGCTGACATTTTCGGTGACAGAAACATTCCATTTTTTTAACAGCTCTGCAACTCCCTGGCTTTGTTGCAGATTTCTAGGGTGACCCTGGGCAAATCACTTCATCTGCTTTTCTCCATGCATACATGGAGATAATTATCTATCTAGCTATCATAGGTACTTACATGCCCCCATTTATCATAGCATGAGTCCCCTGACCCCAACTTTTAGTGTATTCCTCCTCATAACATTGCTAAGAGGTAGGGATTTATATATCCCTATTTTACAGATACACAGGGAGACTAAATGAGTTGCCCAAGGTCCCAGAGGAAGTCTCTGGTGGAGCAGGGAATTGAAGATCTTACAGCCCCCAGGCTAGTACTCTAATCTCTATCCTTGCTCTTGCTTGCGCCTTGTCTATTTAGATTGGAAGCTCTTGGGAACAAGGATTGTGTCTTACTATATTATATATGTATAGTCTGTACCTAGCATAACAAGGCTTCAAACTCATACAGTGACTTTAGGCATGATTGTAATACAAAAAACAACGATGATCTTACACAGCTCTTGTGCATTCGGTTTTGTGTGGGTGATGGGTTACTGAGGACAGTTTGGTTGCTTGCTTGGTTATTTGAATATGTTGCCAGTTTGATATTTTGGGGATTAGTTATATTTATTTGTAGGTGCCAAGATGCCTTCAGTTCTGAGCATTGTGGAGCACAAGAGGAATGAGAGAACGTGAAAATGTTCTAAAGAAAAAGGGAACTTGCTTGCTTAGTGGGGTCCTTTCCACCTCATCATCCAGCAACAGCACAAGGAGGGTGCTTTGGTTGGAAACAATGCTCCAAGTTCCAGCCCCAAACCCTTCCAGGAGATGTGTTGCAGGAATTAATGCTGCCAGGATGGCTAGAGGATCATATCCTCTCCAGTGCATCTCCTTTGCTAATTCCACAGAGTAACTAACTTCCCCTCATCAAAGAAACAAACAAACTGGGCAGGTGCAGTTGGTTTGTAAATATCTATCAAATCCCAGTGGCCAGCTCAAAGCTGCTGTGTCCATGCAAGGAGCCGCTTTAATCCTTGGATTTCCTCGATAATTATTGACAGGCTATCCCTGAACATCCTGTAAAAGCCATAAATATTCCTTAGGGAAGCCCAAAAGTGCACAAAAGGCTTTGAATAGCCACCATAAAGGAACAATAAAATATAGATAGGACTCAATCGTGGAAAGAATGGCAGAGGGGGAAGATGACATGCAGTCTATGCTGCAGCTCAAGTGTCTCTCTAAACACCAGCCTCGGCTGCTCTTTTGGGGGTGGGGGAGGGGAGAGAGAGTCATTAGCGTTCAGGAAAGGCTCACAAATCCACAGATGATGTAATGACCAGAGAAATGAAACAGGCTTCATTAGGACTTCTGCTCTCATTGAAGTCAGAGGCAGAACTCCTACTGGCTTCAATGGGAGTGGCCCTAAGGAAGTAATGTTTTGTTTACTTGGAGACACCATGACTCTGTTTGACAGGCGAGACAATGCAAATCACCCTCCTCCGGCTTCTAGCTCCCCTGAATTCTAGAGAGATAGGAGGTTGCCTGTATGGGTACATCCTACAGAGACAAAGTAAGAAACAGATAAGATAGATAGACCAATATAGACATGAGAAAGAGAGAAAGTCAGTCGTTCAGAGCTGTATGACCTCAGCCTAGAGGCTTCAAAGGTATTTCTACAGTGATGTGATATCCTGATATGATTTTTATTCCACTGGGAACAACAGAAAAGCAAACAGATTCATGCATGAGCTCAAGAGATGCCTATCGTGTTACTTCACTTAATTTTACAAGAATAAATAGTCGCTTTTGTTCACAACACCAGCACCTCTTTAGCTCTCACTAGCAGATAGGTATCTCGGTGTCCTGCCTGGCTGTGTCAAATCTGTTGAGAGAGCTGGCGAGCGCGGGACAGAAGAGCTCTCTGAGTGTTGAAACATTCCGGGCCCACCCCAAATCTTCCGCCCTTGTCCACACACACAAACACATTGCTGGGAGGAGTGTAACAACAGGTGGCCTCTACATGTAGGTGTGAGATTATCATAAGAATTTAGTGGGCAGGAATAGTTTCTGGCTGTAATCTGTATATCTGCGTAACGACAATGTTAGTATACAGGCCAAATCATGAGAAGTGCACAGTATGTACTAAAAAGCTAGGTCACCGTGTGTATACTTGTCCTTGAAACCAGGAGTGGGAAAATAAGAGAAACAGCAGCACCCATTAGATCCGGCAGCATCCAGGATATATCTACAGCAGTGTTATAAATTAACTCAGCCTCTGCCCCGGATGATATTAATCATTTGCTTCTCTACAGATATATTAGTACTCATGTGGCACTTTGCATGGACAATCTGTTTCTGCCTTCTCTGCAAAGGTACCTTAAAGTGGCTGTACATGTAATAGTTCAGGCTAAGATTTTGTCACAGTTATTTTTAGAAAAGTCATGGACAGGTCATGGGCAATAACCAAAAATTCACAGAAGCCCGTGACTTGTCCCTGACTTTTATTAAAAATAATGATGAGAAAATGGGGAGGGAAGCACCCACCACTGCTGGGGCTCCAGGGTTCCCCCACCCATGATGGCTGAGAGTGCGGGGTCCCCCCTGCCACCGGCAGCAGCTTGGAGCTGTGGGGTCTGTCCATGTTGGCTGGGAGCTGCAGGGACCCCCACCACAGCCCGCATGACTGGGAGCTGCGGGGTCCCCCTTGCCGCCCATGCAGCTGCAGCTGCAGCTTGGGGCTGTGTGGTCCCCCTGCCGGCAGTGGCTTGGGGCTGCACGAATACCTGCCACACATGTCAGCTGGGAGCTGCAGGGTCCCCCTGATGCCCACGGTGGTGGCTCAGGGTTGTGGGGTCCCCTCATCCCCTGCAGCAGCTGGGAGTTGTAGGGGGGACCTGCCCACTGAGACAAATTCTGTGACTTCCATGACAAAATCTTAGCCTTAGTAATAGTTTACACTCACTTTAAGACACCTTTATATTGCCAGGGTGATGTAAAAGAGCCTTACTGCAACTGAGAATCAGGCCCTAGTACCCAATCAAAGGGGGAATGCTGTGAAGACATCTGTCTCTATCTCCTACTCTCTTCCCAAAACAACATGGAATCCTTCATTGCCCATTGGACTGCCAAGGGAGAGGGGCAGGGATCCCACCCCTATGTCTTATCTGAAGGATAAGGGCTCTCGTAGCTCAGCTCTCCCTACACTGCAATGTCAGCACAGAGCCCAGCTCATGATGTAGGACTTGAACTTCCGACGTGACCCAGAGATGAGAGCGCTAACACCCGAGCCAAACCAAACTCGTACGGTTTGCTCACACAACCAGCCAATGGTACTAGACCACACCCCAAGGAGGATGAACAGGGTCTGATTATCTATCCATCTCATGCTCCTCCAGCAACATTGGTAGTATGAATATCCCTCTGACACCCATTGTTTCCATAAGGGATGGGGAGACAATGGATTTCCAAAGGAGACAAAAGGGGGTTAGGAACCCAACTCCCATTGAAATTAAAGAGGAACTGGTTGCCTACCTCACTTTGGAAATCCCAGACTAAGTTAAGCCCCAAATCGCCATATCTAGATGTGAAAAGTGTCATTGGAACGTCAATGACCTTGGGATAATGTCTCATCTGCAACAGAATGTTAAAAATCAAACCTCCCTCTCTGCCTCCCTCTTGTATCAGGGACACCTCTGGCAAAGCCTCAGTACCTGCGTAGCTCATGAAGTTGCTGAACGGTGTGTTTAGGAAACTGTGAAAACCGCATGTGTCGTTGCCAGGTCCAGGGTCCCCACACAGTTTGTGCTTTGGAGCAGGGTTGGTGTCGCTGCAGAGGTCTCCAGTCTCAAAGGAGGGCTCGGTTTCCATGCACTGGTCACTGCAGGAGAGGATCTCAGAGATTCCCCGGAAGACATGATAGAGCCCCAGGCTGTGCCCGATTTCATGGATCATTGTGTGTGTGTGGCCGGGGATGCCGTAGAAGGAAGGGTTCAGCACGATGCCACCTGCATGGAGAAAATGAGAAGCTGTTGCTTTTGTCTCATTTATCTTGGAACGTCGGAGTTGGGGGAAGTGGAGAAGTAGGTTTTTTATCCACAAAGGCTGATGCCCAAATAAATCTGTTAGTCTTTAAGATGCCACTGGACTCCTCGTTGTTTTTGTGGATACAGACTAACATGGTTACTCCCTGATACTTAGATCCTCACTGTGCATCTGAGCCTTCCGGGTGCTGAGCAGGGAGCTCAGAGTGGTCTGCACCTCACACGCGGTGCTCTGCCTTTTGCAGGAGCAGACACTGTTAAAGTCTAGGAGGCATGTTGCTTATTGTTGGTATTTCTAAATTAATAACTGGACAAAAAGGTGAGGATATTCCACATTACGAAGGGTGAAGCTTTAAAATCAACTGGAATTGGTTGTCCTAATCACCTAGGCAGCTTTGAAAATCTCAGATGAAATATACTCTGCTCATTTATTAGCCGCTGTAACTTTAATTATCTGAAAAAGTACTGCATAGTACACTAGTAAAGGCATGGAATCTAATTTGTAAAAAATATGAAATCTTAGTAATGTGATAACTTATTTGCTTGGATATTAAATCTGTAGAGAAGTGAGTGGTGATCAGGTTTTGCATGTGAATTAGAGCATGTATAGATAAGCAAATGGTAAGCTAGCGAGGCTCAGCAGCACACTGAAGGGATGGTTAGAATTTTATTTTTTAGCTGAGCTTCAGCTATGTTTGGAGTTAGTGAGAAGTTCCATATTTTCTTTCCATACTTTGTTAAACTCATCTTTTCACAAGCCCTTTTATTTTAAAGTGTTTACCTACCTTGCTGGTGCCTTACCCAGGTAAAGGAAAACTGTTTTACGAAAGAATACTGGCAAAATAAAAAATGGATGTGATGCACTGTTAAGTTAGAGAAGATGAGGAGCAAAAAGGTTTGGCAGGAGGAATTTTATCAGAGGCTGTAGCACTGTGAGGATGAGATCATTACGTTATGACACACCACAGATTCTATTCATGCTCATCTGTTCAGTGACTCTTGTTGCAACAATAAAGGGGTGCGTGTGAATGAGCGAGGAGAGGGAGTGTGTGTGTGGGGGGGCAGTGTAGAAGGGAGAAAAGAGGAGAGTGAGCATGTGAGAGAGAAGGCAAAAGAAACACATTTTTATATGCTTATAAAAAAAGGAGAGATACAAAGTGGTGTGTGAGTGTGAAATTCTCCCTGAGAGCACAAGGCCCTCTACACTCCTTCAGTCATGCATGGGGTTGCACCAGGAGTCAGCCCCTAGCAGTCCTATAGGGGTGGCTGCGCATCTCCTGCATGCCAGAGGACTAGTCTCTGTGCCAGCTTTGCATAAGTCAAACTGAGGGGCTGTGGATCGGTGGTTAGGTGGATCCTGCTATCTCAGCACCCTGGCTCTTTGTCTGAGGGAAGCATGTGAACTTCGCCTTCCCATCCTCCCTGCACTACATCTACACAGATCCCTGAGTGTTTGGGCTCATGTGGGGTAAGTGAATTTCACCCAGGGAGAATCTCTGTTACATAATTTGTGACACCCCCCCCTTAGGAAGCACACATTTTGGGTTTACCATCACGGGCAATCTTGGCAATGCCCCAAAGTTGGAGTTGCAATCACAATAAAGGCTGGCTCAAGAGCACTGGAGCTGGGCAGAGTTGTTTTATTTTTGCCTTTGTTGAAGATGTCTCTTTTTCATAGCTGCCAAGAGTCTAAATCAATTGTAGTTTTACAGAAAAGATAGTTACCTCACCCAGACAAGCTATGGTCCAGCACTTAGATCTGGACTACAGAGCATATTTCATATTTTTTTATTAAATACATATTGGACTTATGGAAGAGAGAAAGAGAGAGTGAGAAAAGAAAGATTAAAATAGCATTCTCACAAACCAACCATGGGGCAGGAAGGCTGTTAAGACAGGAAATTATTATTATTACTTTTACTGTGAGTCAACCTCAAACGGTCAGTTAAAGGCTTTCTAGCTCTCTAGTGAGCTCTCCCTCTGGTCAATGAATTCAGTCAATAAGCTGTAGAAGCTGAATTTAAGCTGTTTTGTTAAGACACACTGTTGACAATCAGCCTTAGAGAAGTGAAAGGACAACTAATCAAAATTACAAATGAGCGCCACCATCTCTCTGTGTCCAGCAGGAGGCGCTACAAGGACTTTTTACCAAGCAGAGGAATGCATGGGTTCATGCGTTCTCTGCCTCTCTCCACAGTTATAGAGGTAGGAGCTTTAGGAGCTATTCCAGTCCCATCTTACCCCAGCAAGAGTCATTCTAGGAGTAGTGGCACAGGCTCTTAAGGACAATCCAGGCTACTCCAGTCTTGGGCTGTCAGAGTCATGGTAGGAATGTTGTGGGAGTGTTGGTGGAGGGGAACTTGCAGCTACACTAAATCCAGCCTGTCCTGGAAGAAGTTACAGAAGGAGCACTGGCTCTTAGGAAGTCTCTGTGCTGTGTAAGTCCTAGCTTCACCCAGGAGGACATGATGAAGGGAATGAGACAGGAATGCTGACTATGGGGCATTCACATCTACTCCAGTCCCAGTCCCTCTCAGCAGGAATCACTGTAAGAAATGGTATAGGAGTGATGGCTCTTGGGGGAACTCTATACTGGTACTTAGCTAGCCGTCTTCTGTAGTATGAGCGACCCTGATGAATGCTGCATGAAATGCTGGTTGCCTGTGGTGAAGCAGCCAGCTTCAACTAAATTGTTTGACTAGGGAGGGTGGTAACCTTCTGTTTTCTGTGGACCTTCAAAACCTTTCTGTTTTGAATGTAGAGGAGACTCCCTGACCACGCTGCACAGCCAGCAGTGAGGCTGCCATTGTGTAGTTCAATTCACATGCAGAATGTTACAGAGGAAGGAACACTCACACTGTGCTCTGTCTATGTCTCTCACAGAGGCTTCACATTTGCCACTTCTTTGTTGTTTTTCTTAATCTGAAGATGGTCTGGCTCAGATAATATCAGAATTGATCCAAATGGCCACACCCAAACATCCATCTAATCTAAACTGGACCTTATTCTTGGTCCAGAAAAGTCTGCATGACAGTACTTATTTTCTACACTGTTGTTCATTTTGACTTACTCTGCATTTGCTGCTTCCAGGTGACACTGGATGCAGGAAGCTCTGGAAAACATATGATCAACATTGTTCTCGTGAGATCTCCAGTCCAGTTTTGCTGCCCCCAGGAGGTTTGTGTAGTTCAGACAAGCATATCCAGACTTTTTGGGTGCTTAAGTGACCTGTCCCTCTGTCTCTTTTGAGGCTCATCCATCATTTCATAAGGATGTAAGGACGTACTCTGGCACTGTAAGCATCCAGGGAGTGATTCGTCTGCTAGGTTGTGTGGCTTCCTCGGGATACCTGGGGCTATAGCAGCTATATTCAGCAACCTTAGCTAAGAAATACACAGGCCAAGCTGCAGGGTAGCAAATTCTCTCCAGTTCCACTCAATTTAACATTAGAAACATGGGGATTTTGCAGGTTGCTTTTTTGCAAACTGATATAGAACAACAACAAACCTGTACTGCATTTTAAGATGAAAATTAACTGCACACATTCTAGGTAATG
Organism: Natator depressus; assembly: GCF_965152275.1. Classification (NCBI taxonomy): domain Eukaryota; kingdom Metazoa; phylum Chordata; order Testudines; family Cheloniidae; genus Natator; species Natator depressus. The sequence continues at coordinate 10,159,033 of NC_134249.1, read as the reverse complement.
GGCTAAGGTTAATACCGTAATGGGCAAAGGTTAATAATTCAGTGCTGTCCAGCATTCTCCCTTTGCCCTCCCCACAACCTCCTCTGCAAAGTGCTCCCATGGGGCTGATGCCCTGTAAAGTAGCTTCACTTAAAAGGTGAAATATTTTCAGCCTGACATCATCTAGAAATACCATAATATGCTTTGGCTTTATAATCTAATATTTTCCTGGTTGTGAGCCAGGAGCTGGGAATCATGGAATTCTTTTCCCCTTGACTATTTATTAGTGGAATGATAAGAAATCAAAACTGGGCTTAATGCATAATTGTCTTCCCTTCTTGCTCCCCCTGAGAAAACTTTTCAAAAGAGGCAGCGTCTCTAAGACTGACCTAGATGCATCAAGGCTTCCTTGTCCCAAGGCCAGGTTGCCACTCCAGCCAGCTCTTCCTCAGAGGAATTAGCGAAGAAGATGTTGAGGTGAGTGGATCCGTCGAGTTTGAGTATATTCTTCAGTTCGTTGACATCCAAGTATGCTCTGAAATAGATAAATGAACTATTACAAACAGCATTACCAGCACTGGCAGAGTACTAGGACGCTGAAAGCCAGGTAAAGATCCTCATGAACCCATGAGCAGCAAGCAGTTGAGAACATTTTAACATCCTAATCCTCAAATCCTAAATATGGCATAATAATTTGCATTTATATAGTGCCTTTGATCTGGGGAGCTCAACTCACTTAAGTATTGATCAATGAAGGCTCACAACATTCAAGGTAAATACCCAGAACTGTCTACCTTCCTGACACAGCCGCAGAATCTTTATTATTATCATCATCATGGCTGGTAAATCCAGTTATGTAAATAGTTGCCTTTTATACGTGCTCTAAATTTGTTATTGCTACCTATATTCCTGCTTCCATAACACAACAGCAAGGAGTCTCATATCCTCACTCCAGCAGCAGATGGTAACAGATTATTACTGCTACCAGCTTCTGGTGTTATTCCTTTAGTCCAAGTGGTAGAAGTTCATGCTGAGGTGCAGAAAGTCTAAGCCTGACTGAGGGCCCTGGTTATGGTACGTTGTTACATCCAGATGGAAACTAGTACCACGGAGAAGGAAGTAAACACAACAAGGTTAGATTTTGTTTATTAAAACACTGCAAAGAAGCAAAGCAAAGCAATGTTTGACAAATGGAGAATGATAAGATCGGCAGAGAAACAATTCAGCGGCAAGCTCCTGAGAGGTTATTATAGACAGAATTTAGAAAATAGGAAAACTGGGAAGAAAAATTGACCTAGTTTATGGTGCTGTCAGAGGAGGCAGCTATGTGATACCTGCTTCTTGCCTGTCTATATTACATGGCAGAATGGAAAATCCACACTTAGCCTGAATGTGGGGGTTCTAAAGCTGAATTAGTATTCATATGTGTTTGGGTGGAGAGGGGAGCTAAGCCATTACAAGTGCATTCTCCTCTCCCTCTGTCCCCACATAAGCCCTGGGTGGTCAGGTCTATGTGGGTTTAGCAGATAGCAGGGTGAGAACTGTTCTACATGGCATCATCCCCACTGAACCAGCATCTACTCCCACAGGTTGTTGGTCCCTTCTATCTACCTTCTTGAAGAAGGAGTAGGCCTAGTAACCACTGACAATGGGGCTTCTGAGGGAGATGTGCTCCATGAGAGAATTAGGACGAGGTCATTGAGTAAATTCCCCAGGCCTGTTTCAGATCCCCCAAGAACTGTGGGATTTCCTCGTGAATCCTGGGATATCTGCAGGGTTGTAGGAGCACACGACTTTGAGGAGGCAAATCCAGCCCCCTGAACTCAATGCCTTTTCTGAGTATCTTTAGCTCTCCCTTGGGGTATTCCAGGAAAGGTGTGATATGGCCTTGTCTGGGCACAGGCACAGATATGTTGCCAAAGAATATGCCATGCTACCCATCAAGTTCCCGTCGTACCATAACACTCTAACCCAATGGAGTGCAGCTGCAAGGAGGTGAAGGGAGGGTGAGGAAATCAGGCAGTGTTCTAACAGAACAGAAACAGACAAAAAATCGAGGGAAAAGTTGATGTCGAAAGTGGTGTTGTTGGCACAAAGACACAAACCTGCTTTCCTCTCTTGATGCCTCATTAGCAAAGCAGCCAGTACCTCATGGGAAAATACTGAGGGTATCAGATACTGTACATTCAGACTCAACGAATGCACTGCACCAAAATAAATCTATAAGAAATGAACTAGTTTCACTGCACTCAAAGGATGCAGGGAGTCAAAAATACAAGCGATAATCAGGATATAAAGCTTGTACTACTTCCCATTCGACTTCTTAATGCACCCTCACCTATCCCCTTCCCAGCTCTCCTGAGAAACAAGCCGACATGTGGGAGTTTAGCCATTCAGCCCTGCTGACAACTCAATAGAAAGAGTTATCATTTTTTCTGGTTCTTCTCTTCCCCCATTTCCCAGTGTACAGAGGAAGGTGAATTAGATTATCAGCTTTGTTATTGGCTCATTGTGTGAACATGGTGATACTATTTTTGTGCCTCGGTTTCTCCATTGGTAACAACGGAAGCTGGGATTTTCAAAGGACCATAAGGGAATTAAGTGCCCAAATCCCACTGAGAGTCAAATGAAGTTAGGTACCTAACTTTCTTAGGCTCCTTTGATAACCCCAACCAGAGATGATACTTCTTACCCAGCTTTGTAAAGTGCTTTGAAATTCTCAGATGACAGCAGTGGTGTACGTGCAAAGTAGCATTATGACTAGAACACACTGACGCCTGGATTTTGTTCCCTGAGAGTTCCCCCCCAACTATCGGCACCATTATGGATACCATCATCATTTTCACACCAACCACGTGGTTTGTGACAGAGGAAATGAGGCCATAAGAAGTGAGAGAAAATGAGCTCATAACAACACAAGTTTTCTTTGTAAGCATCCCTAGAAATGTAAAATAGATCAGGTTAGAAATACAGAAAATGTGTTTCTGAGATGGCCAAGTCCTCAAGGTGCTTAGCACCCACCACTATTCTTATCTCACTTATACCAGTGCAAATCATGAGTAGCTATCTGCAACCAAGTCAGTAGGGTCACATTGGTGTAAAACTCACCTGAGATCAGAATCAGCCCATTAATGGGGGGCTGCAAGAATACAGCCATGGCACAACTCTTTCCATGCAGAAAGTTTTACAAAGTTTAAAAGTTTTTAGAGGTTTGGCTCAGTTTGGAGAAGCAATTCAAATTTGCAGATTCATAGATAAGGCCAGAAGGGAAGACCGTGATCATCTAGTCTGACATGTTGAATAACACAGGCCATAGGACTTCCCTGAATCAATTTCCTCTTTGAACAAGAGCATATCTTTTAGAAAAACATCCAATTGATTAAAAAAATTCCAATGATGGAGAATCCACCGGAAAAAGAAAAAAACTTGGTAAGTTGTTCCAATAGTTAATTACCCTCGCTGTTAAAAATGTGCCCCGTATTTCGAATCTGAATTTGTCTAGCTTCAAATTCCAATCATTCGATCTTTTTATACCTTTGACTGCTAGACTGAAGAGCCCATTATCAAAATGTTTTCATCTCCATGAAGGTACTTATAAAATGTGATGAAGTCACCCCTTAACCTTCTCTTTGATAAACTAAATAGATTGAGCTCCTTGAGTCTGTCACTAGAAGGTAGGTTTTCCAATTCTTTAATCATTCAGCATGCTTCTTGAATTATGAATACCTGACTTGAACACAGTTTTCCAGCAGTGGTCGCATCAATGCCAAATACAGAGGTAATATAACCTCTCTACTCTTACTTGATATTACCCTGTTTATATAGCCAAGGACTGTATTAGCCCTTTTGGCCACAGCATCACACTGGGAGTGCATGTTCAGCTGATTATCCATCATAGCAAATGATATGATTTCCTTAAAGACGTGCCAAGAGTAATGTTACTCCCTTTCCCTTGTTTTTGGTTCTCTAGGCCCACTCCACATGACCTCCTGTTATTAACCGCTGTGCCAGGAAATATGAAATGTGGATGGGCATCATTGCTCCCATTTGTCAGATGGGATAAATGAGGCACAGAGATTCCTAAGGTTGTCACCAAGTTAGAGTTTAGAACTCAAGTGGATAACTCCTTGTTCCATGCTCAATCTACTACACCACAATCATCCTTGGTTTTAAGACCAACATGGATAGGGAACACTCTGAGAATAAAGCATAATTTATTAGGGGGTAGGGCTGGCCAGAAAACAAGACTTTCATTTCATGAATAATTTTTAGGTTTTCACATTTGGTTTTGTTCTCATGCAGAACAAAACTGAGGCCTTTCAAAAAAAATTGTGAAAAATTGTTCAAAGACAAGTGTCACTTTGCAGCAGGAAAACAAGGAGGCTGAATAACGAAATATCCACAGGACACCACACAAAACAGAGAGGAGGGCCTTTGTACTCCTCTGTCTTGCAAGTCCAGTCTCCAATTGCCTGCTCTCATTGCTAGGTTTAAAAGGAATGCTGCTCATCTTCAGAAGGAAGCATTCATTAGTCTATCTTTCCATGTAGTGGGAAGGGGAGTCAGTTCAGTGGGTAGGACATTTATCTGGGCTGTGGGTTCAAGTCCTTGCTCCATATCAGGGAGAGAACCCTTCTCTCTAGTATAGCTAAACTTTTGTAGGAAAGGTTTCTCAGGTCCAAGATGGAATAACTGGTCAAAACCAGACAGCCACCAAACCTAGAACAGACAATAGTGTGGTGGTTAAGCCACTTCTCTGGGATGTGAGAGACCCAGGTTAACTTCCCTGATTTTTCTCTCATGCCAGAAATTTCATACTGAACCTGAGAAACCTTCCCAAGCAAAGTTTTGTCAAAACTGATATATTTCTGCAAAAACGTTTTTGACGAATTGGCATTTTCTGGTGAAAAAAATGTTTTGTTGAAAAGTTCCTGACCCATTCTAATAGGGAGTTGAATACTTCTGCAAGATGACTGCTCCCTGTCGTCCCTCTTTCCTTATGAGTGTGCGTGTGTGTGTGCAGCTCTCACGAACTCAATGCACTCACATTCAGTAAGCAGGGTTCCTTGCATACTTGACAAGGCTTCCATTCCCAGAAGGGCAAAAAAACCCCAAAAAAACCTAGGGGAGCTGGCTCAGCACCAAGATCTTTCTGTCCTTCCCTGGAGGACACCCCAATGGAAAACAGACTCACATTTCCGCAATAGTTTCCTTGCCACTCACTGAAGTCACCATCTCCAAAATAGCTCGAGGCCGGGTGTCCCCAAGCCCCTGCTGACTCACCGAGGAAGACATGCTCTTTGGGGACATCAGTAAGAGGGGCTTTGTTTCCATTCCATGTAGCGTTTATCTTCAAATCAATGGCTTGTGATGTGGCTGAAGTTCTGAAGGACAGGCCAACACTGTGACCCTTTGCACATTTCTCATTTCTCCACTGTTCTCAGTTCATCTCTCATAAACACACAGCCCTCTCCCTCCCCCCCCCCCCACCAAGCCCGTTCTGCAAATATTTGCACAATGGTCTGATTCTATATGTTAATCTAGTGCCAGAGGGTTCTTCATTTCTTTGAAATGTCTTTGCTGTGCACTGTTCATCCTGGTATGACCCATGTGTGAGAGTGTGCAATTGTGTAGGTGCACACACGCAGGTCTAAGTATGAGAGTAGGTCACATCGTGTGAGGGAAAGCGTATGTACAAGAGCACGTGTGAGATGGTATGTCAGTGAATGAGAGATAGCAGGAGAGCAGCATTATCGGAGTATGAGAAAGTGTAAATAGGCGAGTGTGTGTGTATCATTGTGTGAGACCCTGGAGAGAGAAAGTTTCTGGGTTTAAGGGAGAGGGGGCTACTGCTGCTCATGCTAGAAGCAGACAGAATGTAGGGCCTACGTGAAGCCCTCACAACTGTACATTAGAGCAGCAGTTCTCAAACTTCATTGCATTGTGACCCCCTTCTAACAACAAAAATTACTACACAACCCCGGGGAGGTGGGCGGGGGGGGGGGGGACCAAAGACCGAGCCTCTGCCCTGGGTGAGTGGCATCATGTAACCTTAGCCCTGGGCGGTGGGGCTTGGGCTTCAGACTTGCTGGGGCCCAGGGCCAACACCATCCTTGGTCACCCTATTAAAATGGGGTCGCGACCCACTTTGGGGTCCTGACCCACAGTTTGAGAACCCTTGCATTAGAGCATTCCAGTAGTTGTATCCTCATTCTCCTGTAGTTCCAAAGAAGCTAAGCTGTCACCTCCTTATTCTTAGCTACCTTTTTGCCTAATATGTTCACAAGCCATTCACCAGCTACATCCCATTCCCATACCCCCTAGCACAACCTTCCTCTGTCTTGCACTCACAATATACTCTTTCAGCTTCTGGGATGGTTTGTAAATGGAATATTACCATAGCTAACCCATCTCCCCAAGGCTGAGTGCATCAGCCTCTGACTAGCCAGGGCTGTTTGTACCTCACTGTGGGCCCTGTTCATATCTGGTGTAACTCCACTGAAGTCAGTTGAGTTGCACTGGCTTACCTTTGCTCAGAATTTGACCCATAATGTGGTACAGACTCACCCAGGGGTTTGCAGAGCATCTGCTGTTTTATATAGGGAGTTGGTCAAAGTCAGCCAATAAGGAGATTAGGATATGTAGGTGTGAGGACAGGATGCGAAAAGTGTTTTTGCAAGGGGGCTGAATGTAGCCAACCGGGACAAGGGCTGTCTAGCCTAGTGGTCGGAGCGGGTGTTAGGCCTAGTGGTCAGAGGGGGTGCCAGGAATCAAGAAGTAGGGTCAGAGCTGGAGTCAGTAGTCAGAAGACAAAGCCAAGGGTCAAACCAGAGGGCAGGCACTTGAGCAAGCAGAGTATCAGGCAAGGAGGAGTTCAAGGCAAGGGCAGGACAGAGGAAAGGCTGGGAGCAAGGCAGGGGCAGACGGAACAAGGAGCAGGCATAGCGGTGGGCATGAGCACTGAGTAGGCATTGAGTAGGCCCTGATTCCTGACCCTGGACAGGACTGGACATAATAGGTGGGTGTAACTGGGGTGTGTTTGGAGAGTGTGTGTGACTCCCCTGGCACGTATACACTGTGACCTTTTGCATATATTCATGAACACACTCAAGATCATGTTCAGGCCAGTCCCTTGGGTATATGTATGTCTACATGCACACACACACGCACACACACACACAAGTGTAAGTTTGGGAGTGTGTATATATGCAAGATGATCAGAGCATATTTATGGGGCTCCATGCAAAGCTTTAGGGTGTGGGGCAAAGAACAAGAGAAAATATGGTTTAGAAATCTATTCCTTCCTTCCTCCCCATGTTTCTAATAATCTCCCGTCTATATCCCTCATCACCACATTAGTACACACATACACAGACACAGATTAACTACCTTTGCAGTTCTTATCCAGGCACTGGACCCTACCATTACTAGGTCAGAACAGTTTTCGGTTATTGTGTTGGACTGATTTGACTCTCCTCTGGCTGCTGCTGCTTCTTTGCTATCAGTCCAGAATATCTGATTCAGTGCAATCTATGAGCCTCACTTACTCTTCTCAAGGTTATGTGGGTCCCACTATAGAGGACGTAATGCCTGTCACGTGGGCCCATGCCAAAGAGAACCAAGGAACCCAGCCTCTGCACCGGTGCCAAGCTCGCATTTCAAAGACATGAGTGCAGTTTTGGAAAGGGATCAAAGCCCTTCCAGCTGTCATTAGAAATACTCCTTTATGCATCTCTCTGTGAGTGCCAGCAACGTATTTCATAAATCCATTGGCTCGAGATGGTACCTCCAATATAAACCTGAATGGGGGAACTGTCAGGGCAAGTCTGTGTGGAAAACAAAACACAACACAACACAAGGCATATGTAACCCCTGTAATGGAAAAAAACCCTGTGACGCCTTGAGTGTGCTAGCTCAAAAACACACGATGAGATCATTAGTACATTAGTAAAAGGTCTCCCCTGCTAGAATCTGTTTTAGACATAGAACTGCTGCAGGCTGCTTTTGACCACTGGGGACACTGAATCGTATTGGATTGTGGGCACATTCCCACCCAAATGTTCGCACAGGCATATTTGTCTAATGCACAGTTTTAGCCCATAGAGTGGAGAGCACTCCAGAGCTGCATTGTACACCAGCTTCATCTGTTTTCCAACAGACTCCATAGCCCAACCAACAGTACATTTCCTATACAACAGCTCCATCCCCCATCCAGCATGCACATCATCTCCCATATACGGAGATCGATCCATTTCCCTCTCCTGTCTGTCAGGCCCATCTCCTATCTATCTGGGCCCTGGGTCCTAGAGAGCAGGCCCATTTCCTGTCAGTGAGGCCAGTCTTCTGGACAACTGATCCATCACCTACCGATTGATCCCTATCCCTGATACAGTGGGCCCTGTCTCCTGTACAGTAGGTACCACTCTGCTGAACTCCGCTTTGCTGGATATCAGTGCCAAATCATATTAGCAAAACGTGTTGTATTTAGATACAGTCAAGTTTACCGATAGCTTTTACACTTGATTGTGGCTCAGTCATCAGGGCTAGACCCAGACAGAGCTAACCTGCATGGAGGGCCTAAAACAACATGTCTTCACCAGGCAGAGATTTGAAATAGAGCACAGTGTTTTAACCTGATGATTCTATGGCTTGATCCTTTTCACATGAGCTGGGTTGCAGTGCAGTCCAGCCTAACAACGGTTGTTAAATGTGGTTGTTTCTGTGATGTGAGAGGAGCCTTCTAGCTCTCACTGTCAGGAAATGTTTCCCGACATTTGTCCTTAGGTTTTTCTTCACTTGACTTTGTTTTGCTTTTAAAGTTCAAAGACAAGTGTCACTTTGCAGCAGGAAAACAAAGAGGCTAAATAACGAAATATCCACAGGACACTACACAAAACAGAGAGGAGGGCCTTTGTACTCCTCTGTCTTCCAAGTCCAATCTCCAATTGCCTGCTCTCATTGCTAGGTTTAAAAGGCATGCTGCTCACCTCCAGAAGGAGGCATTCATTAGTCTGTCTTTCCATGTAGTGGGGAGGGGAGTCAGTTCCTAACCACCAAAAGCGCAGCTCTTCTCTCCTTGTATGTAAGTTCGGCCTTTCACAGAGGGGAGGACATTTGCAAGGGATAAAGATATCCCATCGCTGAATCAGTTGCATAAGCTGGCTTTGATTGGCCATTGGTCCACTCTGTTTTAAATTTTGTGTGAATTTGATGCTCCTCAAAGGAATTGGTAGGTGCTGATTTGAACCAGCTATAGACTCAGGCAGGCTCAGAGCACGCTTCCCCCAGTACCGTTGCCAGTGCAACTCAGTTCTGACCTGCACCTGTTCCAAGCCAGGTACCCAGTGAGGCGATGCTGATGCACCTCATTCATGATCTATACATTATAGACTATAACACACTCTGGTATTCTAGTCTTGGGGCCTATCTTGGACAGTGACTGCCAGTAATGTCAAAGCATGCTGTAGTCTGGTATGTGAACGAGTGTCTGCTACGTACTAAAGAACAGCCACCAAAGTGGTTTTCACATATTACCCAAACCATAATTTGAATACCCATCTTCTGGGGGAAACAACCATTGGGATAACCACCTACAGACATTACAATGCCAGACATCATCAGCAATGATCACTCCAGGCCAAATCTTGGTCCCATTGCATGGCAAAATTCCCTGATGTCAATTAAACTAGCATCTGGCCCTTATATAGGGCCATTTGGCAGACAGATATACAGCATGGGGACCTGGAATTATTATATTTTAACTTTTCTTTCCCTGCGGTTTCTCAATCTTAAGTGGCCAGGAATGGAGCTCTCTTTCTCATAGCACCTACATACCCAACTGTTGCAGAGAGACACCTTTCACTTGACTACACTGCATATGTGTGTGTAAGCAAGTGTGACAGTTTGGTTTTATTTTTGTCCTCAGCTCTGTTCCCAAGCGCTTTCATTCCTCCTCCACTATCATGCTTTAAACCTAAATGACAGAGACCCTAAGTCTCTGACATACTAATGGCTCTCTTCACTATTCCTGTTTGGCAAGGAGGATTTTCATTCATTAGGATCCTTATTGGGTGTACTGAAATTTCCTAGCTTTTGTCTTTAGAACTTATTGCATTTGGAGATGCAGTGGAAGGATGCTATAGTAAAACAAGGCCTTTCTGATCTTCTGTCACAACTAACAGTTACACTATCTAATCTATTCCATTTATCACATCACCTGATACACCCTTCCAAAATACAGGCATTTTCTGGGCTTTTACTTTCTTCTATTTGAAAGTGTGATGTTATGTGCATATTAAAAACCTGCACAAAATGATTACATCCTATGAAGAGGTATAGTCTCACAGGGTTTCCAGTGCAATTTTGTCTGACCTTACAATAAAGACTCACTTCTGGTAGTAAACTCAGTATTCCTAGTCATTTAAGACAGAATCAATAAATCCTCGGGAGCAGGAAACATGTCTCATCTATGTTTAGAGCAGCATAAATCTGTGACACTGGCCATGTGTTTAATAATAAATCATGAGGATGATGATAATTAATAGAGACTAAGGCTTTCAGAGCTACTTTGGATGGTTTGGAAGAGGCAGATGTTTGAGGTATGGTGTAACCAAAATGTTGCAAGAACAGCAAAGTATTTGATTCCAATTTGAATCCAGCCCACTGCCTATGCGCAAGTAGAAATCCAAACCTGAAATTGTAGTTCTGGCAGCAACCAAAAGAGGAGACAACTGGCTTCAATCTACAAACATACGTTCCAAGTATTGTCCCACTTACAACTTTGAAGCTGTTTAGGAATTTTGGTTTGTTTACTGCAGCAAAATGTCCCCAAGACTTCCTAGATCTGCTCTTCTGTCTGAAGAACAGAGAGAAACGTTTGGAGAGGATAAAATAAATTAAAGGACTCCAAGGAGATGACGTAAAGTGATGTAAACAACTGGATAAAAACCTGAATGTTTATGAGAGGTGTCTGTGTTTTGTTTCTGCTGATACAAGGGTGTTCTACATAATAAACTTTCCACAAACTGAGTTTATCCTAAGGTCATATTGGCTTTTCTTATGGTTCTGGTGATTCAAGCTTGTCATGTTTTAGACCATCATCAAAAGTCTCAATAGTAATTGCAGCAGTGTTGTAAAAATTGGGTTGAGATACAAATTACTTATTATTTAGCCCCAATGGAGAGTGTACAGTATATAACACAATGGGTTGCCAAACACATGGTAAAAGACAGTCCCTGGCCCAAGGAGCTTACAATCTAAACAAATATGCAGCTGAACTAGCTAACATTTTGAATACATTTGGATTCTGGATTTTGTTTTGGTTTACTATAGGGACCAGAGCCAGAGTCAGACTGGGGAATTTCTGCAAACTTTGGGCGGATTTAGTGTAAACTCATCCTTACAGAAAAATACTAGAGCATTTGATAGAAAATTATAGCTTTTCTACAGGACTTTTGGACCATTCTACAGAACTGAATAAACTAAGAACTGAATAAACATATTCCTGCTATAAGAAGTTATTCTTTATTAAATTCCAATAGTCTGGAGTAATTGCTATAGAATCCTACTGGTTTCATCCCTATACTACTCTACTGGACTTTCCCCTAAGGAATCCCTAATACAAAATACAGCTGTATTTCACACAAATGCCCATAAGCAACTTCTGAATGTTCCAAATGGCTAATATCTCTTTAATGGTCTGAACAACAACCATTAATCTGAATAATCCTGGATTCTGGTTTGTTCAAAATCTAGAATTGGATCCAAGTTTTGAGGACTACACTTGCTTTTCTTTTTCTTCTGGCTAGTATTGGTTTGTACTCTGGGCTGATTTCTGTTCTCCTTTACATTGGTGTAAATCAAGAGTAACCCCACTGGCTGTAATGTAGTTATGCCAGTGTAAATCTAGCATAAGTGGGAACAGAATCAAATTTTACTTTTGAATTCAAGTTCAAAGTCTCAAAGCAAATGTCCCCCGAAATTACCAGTTTTTGCCTAATTTCTGGCCAACTAAACCCACTTTTGTAAAGAGGGAGGAGGGCTTGCTCAAATCTCAGCACAGGTTCTCTTGAAAGTTTCATAAATCTTCACCAAATCCTTGCAGAAACTTGGGCTGAGATTCAGAAATACAGTGAGAACAGATATTTTTTACACTTCTGCTGCTGGTCCTGGCTGGGATGGGGAACAGTAGAGGCTCAGGAAGAAATGGTGCAAAAGGTTACCCAATATATTTCAAATGTCAAAGTTTCAGTCTGAGCTGTAGGCAAAGATTCACAGTGACTCTTAATACATCCAAAATAATTCACCCACCCTAACAGCTACACTGTTCAGTCTCACAGGGAACTACACCTATGGGTTTACATAGTATTGTGCTGCTGAGGAACACAAATGTGTCATCTCGGTAGCTTCCTCCTCTGTATGGTTTACTATTAGCAGTGGTACAAAGCTTTGAGCTCATTCTTGCAGTGAGAGTGGTGGCTGCTCAGCAGCTTGAAAAACTGGAGCCATAGTCAACCTGTGGAACTCTTTGCCAGAGGATGTTGTGAAGGCCAAGACTATAACAGTGTCAAAAAAGAACTAGATAAATTCACAGAGGATAGGTTCACCAGTGGCTATTAGCCAGGATGGGCAGGGATAGTGTCCCTAACCTCTGTTTGCCAGAAGCTGGCAATGGATCACTTGATGACTACCTGTTCTCTTCATTCCCTCTAAAGCACCTGGAATTGGCCACCGTCGGAAGGCAGGATACTGGGCTAGATGTACCTTTGGTCAGACCCAATATGGCTGCTCTTATCTTCATAATCAATAATTAAGCTGACCGACTGCGAATTAAGCCAACTAACTATACAGAACTGTGAGAATTTTTCCTGGATGGCCAGCTTTTGGGAGGGAAAAGGAGGATGTGGGGTGAAGGCACGATGGTGAAGTTCTGGCAAATTGAATTGTGCTCTTTCTACACAACAACCTTTTTAGACTGGAAGTAGGACTTATTTACAGTGAATTGCAAGGAGGACACATTTTCAAAGAGCAAGTACATTCTGGGGAATAAATTGCACCATACTCTATCATCAGCAACACTGTCTGGTTTATCTGTTTCAGTTGTTTCTTTTCTTTTCTTTTATTCCTATTTTTTTTCTTTTCAAGACTGAGGCCAAGTGACCCATGAGAAATATACAGTAATTTGCCTGTTATCCATCCGTCATCTCCATCTGATATTCACTCTGCCCTCGTTACCCTGATGTTTTTCCAGACTCTACATGCTGAACCATTGTAACACAGAGATAAATCAAATAATAAAGAAAGAAGTGGTGTAAGGATATTTTCCACAAACCAGTTCTGTTAAAATTGACGTCCCTCCAAAGCCCTTTCGGCTGTAATGAGTCTCGTTCTTATATCCAAGAATTTAAAACAATATATTAATGTATGTATGTTTTAAGCAACTTAGCTAAAGATCCAGTTATACTATTTAGCACTTCTGTAGCACCTTGCATCTGAGCCTCAAAATGCTTCACAAACATTGAGTGAAATTCACTTGGCACAAGGCCTCTGCATTCGATTTAAGTTCTATTTGGAGGGCTTAAGTGGGACTGGAGTGGTGCAGAGGCCTTGAGCTGGATGTCCTCTGCAATAGAGTGAATTTCACCATAACTGCTTAAGCCTCAAGCCTCCACCCTCTCTGAAGAAGGGAAATAGAATCATTATTCCCCTTACACATCTGGGGAAACTGAGGTGCAGAGATAAAATGACTTGGTCAAAGTCACTCAGTAAGTCAGTGTGAGAGCTAAGATTAGAAACTAAATTGCTTGAGTCTAAGAACTGTGAGCTAACTACAAACCCATACTACATCCTTTCTCCAATTAGATACCTTTCGTTAGTCATGCTCACATGTTCTTATGCATGCAGTATTTGAGGAGCAGGTGCCAGCATTCTTATCTCAGTGTCAGAGTACCTAGGAGACCCACCGAAGCTCTCCTACGCTACAGAGAGAAAGTGAGTGGTCACTTGAAGAAGTCAGCCTTCCTTTGAATCCATCAGCTTAACCATTTCAGAAGGAGCTGCAGGCAAACTTCTGCCATGAACAGACTCTCTTATGGAATCAGAACTCTGCTTCTAATGAATGAGTGGCTCCGGTTCTAATAATATTTGACAGTTATATATCACCTTTTAGCCCAAAGAGCGTCCAGGAACAGCCAGGCCGACAGTAACTGTACAGCACATTACACAACAGTTAGGTGTGGGAGAAGCTTTTATGGCCTAGGATACCAGAACAGACTCTTGATCTTAAGGGAAGCACTGATGAATGTCTAGTGTCCCGACAGTCCTTCCCATGATCCAGGCCAGGACATAGGTAGATCCCCTGTGGTGACAGTAGACAGCAAAGGCGGTGTTAATCAGACTCAGAGCCAGAGAGCAAGAAAGAACCACAGGTTCTGTTTGTTTCCAGAAGTCTCCACAGAATCCACTATTATAGAGAGAGCTGGGAGTGATCCCTATATTTAAGTTGCCTAGTACTTTCCGTTATAAATATTAATTACAGCCAAGTCCTATCTCTGGTTCTTAGTTGAAACTACAAGCTGTATCATACACTTGACATCCTTCAGGTGCACTGGGGTGTGTGGAACCACTGGGCTGACACCAAACACCCTAAAAGGAACTGTGATCAAAAGACTTAGATTTCCTCTCCTTCTGGTGGTCCTGAGCAACACACACTGACAAAAAAGCTATCACATCGGCTCCCTCTTTCCATGCCCAAACAGCTCTGTGGACCCAGGAAGCGGGAGGCAGAGACTCTGGCCTGCCCCGTTGCTATTCTTCAACACCCGGTCAGGCAGATAGCAGGGCAGGGTCTGGGCCTCCAAGCTACACTGTGGCTGGCCCCTGCATAATAGTGTTGGGTGTATGTTGATTCAGTCTGTAGTCACCAGCCTCCCCGCTCAGGTTGACAGACTCGGGCTAGAGGGGCTCCTGCTAGTGGTCTAAAAACAGCTGCGTAGACAGTGCTCTGAAGTTGAGGCTTGGACTGGAGCTCAGGCTCCAAAGTCCACCCCACTCTCCAGACGTCCAGGCCTGAGCTCCAAGCCCAACTCTGTCGATCCAGGCTGGGAAGCTCACTGCCACGCATTTTGTAGACGTACCCAGAGAGGGAGTAAGAGGCTTCTTGCACCTTGCCATCCATCCCTTGTGGCCTCTCACCCAGCCTCTGTGCATCTGGCCATCTCTGCCTAGCAGACAGGACCTAACGTTTTAAGATCTTCAGTGACAGACCCACCCAATCAATGGCCTGATACTCTATTTGTCTTTCTCAGTTGAGTTGACCCCACTGGGGTTTGCAGCTGGGGGGGTCCAGGGAGCCTGGGTGTTCCCTACCTGATGCAAGACCTTTTAAACCCTCTCTCTGGTCTCTATCCTAATTAGCATTCAGTAGTAAAAACTGAAAAGAAAAGAGAACAAGCTCAAGGTCTCTGCTCCTCTCATCTCATTTTTTGACATTAATCCCTGCTGAATATTTACAGAGACCTCCTGCACATAAACTCCATGCAACAAAATGAAATACACATTTGCTATTGGAAAAAGAAAGGCTTGGAACCAGGCCCACAACATCAATAAAACCCCACATATATGTTCACAAAGGAGCTAGGTTTGTTACAGATACTTCTATACTTGATGGGCCAAAATAACCAGCTCAGCTCTGTCTCTGGCAAAATAACACCCTTGCTTTGTGGATCCTGTTTCTCTTTGCTTTTGTTGTAACGCCACAATGAACTCTCAAATCTTGTCTCTTAACTTTCTGGAAGAATTCTACATTATGTTGTTACCTTGTTAACAGGCAGATCATCAGTGGTTTATGTTTAGGATAATCTCACCTTTCCTCAGTTCTGAGGAAGAGCTGAAAACCTGATTCCACTGATATTGAGGCTGAATTCTCCTCTCAGTCCATATTTGGAACCAACTGGTAGAAGAGGGTGGAAGGAGACCAAGATGATAATATGAACATAATTTAAAGACTGAGGCCTCAATTCAAGAGCACCAAGAAGGGCTGCCAACCCTAAATGTTCAGCTATCACAAGATTAAAAAAATTGGGTATTTTTATTTGCCTTCAGGTTTTTGAGCCATTGAGAAGTCACATTATTAATCTTTTCTCCTCAACCATGCGGTCTAGGAATTTACTTTTAAAAAAAGTAACGCTGAGGTTCTCAGATAATCACAGGACTCCAGGAGCTGGGGTTTTAAGAAAACATTAAAAGATCCTTAAAGAGACTCAGAGTTGTCAACACTGAAAGAGTGTTGGCTGGAAATTTTTCAACAGAACGACCTTCCACTAGCAAAACTGACTTGGGAACATTTCAGTTCCTGGGCTCCCAGGCAGCTTGCCAGGTGAGCTACCATGGACCTGGGGCTCCTCAAGCTCCCAGGGCTTCCATGCTTCTCAGTACCCTGCCAGGAGGGCTGCCACAGAACCAAAGGCCCCAGTGCTTCTGCAGCACCTTCCTAAAATAGAGGGTGATGGCAGGGTGGCACACAGGATCTTGAGGGGCAGAATTAAGGGATGCAAAAAGCCTAGGATTGCCAAATTCCTGAAAACTGGACCCCCCTCCTCTGCCTCTTCCCCAAGGCCCCACCTCCTACTCCATCTCTTCCCTTGAGACCCCACCCCCACTTATTCCTCTCCCTCCTCCTCCCATTGCTCACTCCTCTCACCCTCCTTTTTCCTCGCTGGATCCTCTCCACCTCCCTCTCCCCCCTATATGGGCTCCCTCTGTTCCAGAGCTGGGATGGGAGGTGCAGCCTGACTCAGAGCCTGCTGCCTGCCTGCAAGCAGGAGATGTCCCTGGCTGAGCAGGAGCTAGTGCGGGTTAATGACCCAGTGACTCCCCCCATCCAAGTAACCGGACTTCTGGTGTCCAGTCAGTACAGCTGACTGAACACTGCCAGGTCCCCTTTTTGACTGGAATTTCTGGTCAAAAACCAGACACCTGGTAACCCTAAAGGAGCCCCTGGTGTGTGCAATGAGCTTGGCCAAGAGAAGCAATGAAATGTGCAACCTCCTAAAAGTGCAAAACGTATTTCTAAACACAGGTACAAATAACGCCAAACAATGCAGCAAACGGCATGAATTCACTTCAGCAGGTATTCCTGGACCCTTTCCTTCACCTCCTTCAACCATTGGCACAAATCCAATTCACATTTGCTTGTCTATTTGCATTCTTAATTGTACTGTAAGCAGTCACTTGGACAGCCCTTGATGGAAACAGAAATAACAAGAGCATTTAACCAAACAAGCAGCATCAACAGGGAATTAAGAACAGGGCTTAAATGAAGAGTTTGCAAGCACAATCTATAGGCTGGAATAGGTTCATATAAAGAACCAGTTGGACAATTTCACATAATGAACTTGTTTCTGGATAATTCATGAACAGACAAAAGTCTAAAATTGTCAAATAAGCCATTTCCTGCAAATAAAGAGCCCTGGCCCACTATGAGTTCCTAGGCACTACCAGAATACACATAATAAATAATAATAAATAAATTCACCCAGTTCTAGTCTTCACCTTAAGTAACCCTAAATGCCACTGACAGAAAGAATGTCTTTACCATGGTTGGGAGGGGGAGCATATGGCAGGAAAGGTGGTGGTGGAGGTAATCTTTGTACGATTGGGAAACATCGCTAAAATAGTTAATTCCCTAAAGTCAAAATCCTCCCTCCAGATCCGCAAGTCAAGCCTGCGATACGCAGCAGAACGAAAGACTTCTTTGCATTACTGGGTGGAAGTGTGTCGTCTTAGACACTGCCAGTTTTTACACCCGACACGTGCATGAGACCTAATGGATCTTCCAAAAAGATGTATGGCAAGGCAAAAAATAGTTTGCAGATTAGTTGAACTGAAGGATATATCATATGGAAAAGATATTCTACTCCTTAAGTAAATGACGGACAGCAGCCACATCAGATGCTGAGGCACTAGACAGATGGAAGGACATATGTGTACCCTGTCATATGGATCTGCTAATGTAAAGATCAGAAAGCAAGCATTAGCAGTCCAGATCAAGCTGATTGTGGATATTCCCTGGGGGATGCATTTCCTGAAACCCCACAAAATGGGACTGGCAGTTTATGAAAGATGGAATAATGCGCCTACATGTCATGGAAAACTATAGAAACTACGCACATACTTCCTGTCAGCCCTCAGACATGACAGTTGAAAATTGCCCCTTTCAGCACCAAGGAACTTATATGCAAATGACCTGCCTTAATCTACTACAAATACAGACTTCTAGTAAAGAGCGAGTACAACAATCAAATAATTTTTCCATTGGTGAATAGCACTATGAGAGAGGAGAACCACATCACTCTGATTTTCATCTACAGGATAACAGTCCCATGCCACACTTTTGGCAAAAATGGGAATGTGTATGAATGGAAAGGCATATGGTAGACTGGCTCATGGCTATCCCCCGCAGTCTAGGTGTTATCCTTGTCATGGCATGAGCCGATTGTATCATAGTACAACTTGGTTGCCGTATCCCAACCACATATCAAGAGTGTCACGGTGATTCCCTTTACAGGCCAAGCTGTAAAATGCCACTAAATGACAACCCCCTGTCTTCTACAGAACCTAAGCTTTTGGTGACTGTGAATCTGACTTTTGATGGTCCAAGCAAAAAGTTTTATAAAGTCGTTCTTTGGCCTATCATAGAATCATAGAAGATTAGGGTTGGAAGAGCCCTCAGGAGGTCATCTAGTCCAATCCCCTGCTCAAAGCAGGACCAACACCAACTAAATCATCCCAGCCAGGGCTTTGTTAAGCTGGGCCTCAACAATCTCTCAGGATGGAGATTCCACCACCTCCCTAGATAACCCATTTCAGTGCTTCACCACCATCCTAGTGAAATAGTGAAATATACTATATTAGAGCTCCAATTTTATAAAACCGGAACTTACAACACTTATTTCAATCTGAAATGACTTCATATCCCCCTCAGAGACAGAATGGATTCTCTCAATTTCACAGTCCCAGCGTAATAAAAGCGTGAGAACTTTGTAAAAATGGGATCCCACTGTATAACATTTTGGGGGAGAAAATTATCTGAGACATTCCATTTGGAGATTTTTTTTTTATTAACTGCTGAAATGGGGTATACTAGCTTAAAAATAACATGCTTCAGATAATATGAATCTCACGCAGGTAGGCTGATACTCTCTGAACATTCAAGTCAAAGAGATCTAAACGATTACGTCTAGGTTTGCTAGAGAAAACATGGGACTTAGAAGCAAAAATCCAGATGTAAATCTAGCCACAGCAACAGATCTATCAGATGAATCCTGAACATATGAAAGGGGTACTGGAAACCTGGAACTCTCAGCCTCTAGACAGATCCAACTGGCCTACAGGGAAAGATTTAAAAAATGTCCAGAGAGCCTCAGGCAAAATGGGAGAAATATCCACTGCATCTGCCTGACAGAAGCATTTTGCGTTATGTTTGGTGCAGTGTGCTGCTTTGCACTGGCTGCCCTCTTGGCTACTGTCTTCCCCACCCCAGAAGTGACTTCTATATTAGTATTACTATATGAATCTAGGGCCTGATCCAAAGCCTGCTGAAGTCAATGGGAGTCTTTTTATTGATGTCAGTGGGCTTTGGATCAGGACCTTGGTGAAAGCCCATGCTTTGGAATCCCCGTCTGGATGGAAAGTATAACATACATGCACATTGTATTTTTTCAATGAAAACGGTGAAATGAATGTTTAGGAATGTGAAGTAAAGGGGAAGTCTGCTCTAGACAAAGGGGCTAATCCTGCAAGGTGTTGAGTGCCTACTAACAGCTGATGAGCATCTTCAACTCTCACCGAAGTCAGTGGGAGTTGAAAGTGCCCTGCACCTCACAGAATGAGGCCCTAACAGTAAGCAAGTCCTACATACAGATGAAATAAAAACCCTTCACCCAAAATATTGAGCCAAAACCTAACCTGAGCTTCCTTGACATTACAAAAAGGCCATGTAACTTTCTCCTTTACTTTTTCTCAGGTTTTCCTACACCTCTCCACTGCAAGTTCCTGGTGGGATTGAAAGCAGAAACATGGCATATTGCAAGGAAAGATGGTATTGCAGTATTCCAAGCCTCAAGGGAAACAGGAAGCCCTGGAGTTTTCAGGAGTTTTCCTGTAAGACCAGTTTGCAGACCGAGACAGTTCGGATAAGTTTTCCAACTTTGTGGTGCTTTGTTGAACCAAACTAAACTCTGGCTCTGTTGAGGGTCGCCCTCATGTATTATACAATGTATTATATTTCTTTATTTATTCTGAATTGTTGATAAATCAATCTGTCTCTGTCTCATTTCCATTTTATACAAAAAATCCAATATAAGGGCAGCTTTTCAAAGGGACAATGGAGAGTTAGACACTCATTTCCCTTTAAAAGTCAGTGGGAGTTGGGCACATTTCTTTTGTGTCTTTGGAAAGCAAAATGTATAAGGAGTTGGAATAACAAGTCTATTTCCTGATGGACTTTGCATCTTTATCAGTAGCCTACCACTGTCTAAAATAGGTATTAAATTGGCACCTTTGTCCCCTTCTGCTCCTTGCTTACTAATCAATCCTTCTTGGTACACCTGTAAACGTGACTGCGTGGCCAAAAAGCTCACACAATCTTATGAGGAAAATCATAGATGGAAAAAAATTTCTAGTCCTCTAGTTCATACCATATTAATGCACAATTCTCCACATATGTCTTCCAGTCTAAATTTAAATGTCTCAAGGGGTGGAGATTCCAATGCTTCCCCTGGGCAATTATTCCACAGTCTAAGTTATCTCCAAAAAGTAGACATTTTCTACCCACGTTTTTGTTATCTTTTTTCTCACTACAATTTTGTTCAAAAGGAGACAATTCAGAAATAAATCCGTAAGGTCAGGGCAGGTCATTAACAAAGGAGAAGAAATGCTATCATAGTGCAAGGAACAGATTCAACCCTTTTCTCAGCGCTGTTCATTTCACTTTATCTTTTGGTATAATTTCAACACTGAATTTTCCTGGCATGAATCCCATAGCTTCCCTGCTTCCCCCTCCCCCCCAACATACACACCTCCCCAAGCTTTTCAGTGCTGGGTAGTTCTATGTTTTGGTAAACTTATTCTATTAATAGTCGCCCTCTGTGGCTATAAAAAATCCCTCAGTAGTCAAAAGCCAACCCTTGCTCACTAACAGCTGTGGATGTCTGAATGCACACAAGACCCGACATCACCCAGCGGAGCCCCTTCTTGGCTCCACGTCAGAGCAAACTGATTAAATAAGGCCGTTGCCAACTTGAGAAAACGGAAAAGGAGGCCCCCCATAACAGAGGAGGGAGGGAGAGAGACTGACTCCTGCACTAGACTGAGGAAATAGGAGGGTATTTCCATTTGCTCACTGGCTTTTTCACTTAGCAACCCCCTTCTTCCCCCCCCCCCCAACTCCAATAAACTCTTGAGTCTCAGAAATAGAGACAGAACAAAGAGCTGTTCAGAGATAGAGTCGAAGGTGGTAGGTAGAGTTGCAGTTGCAGGTTTTAAAGTCTAATCTAAGTTTTCATTTGGTTGGTTTAACTGAATTAAACATTTCTGCTACTCCAGTCCTATTACTGGTCCTGGGATAACCCTATGGCAATTTAAACTTGTCAGCTGTGGTCAGTGTTAATAGTCAATGGTGAAAACGCACATGATGATGCTGATTAGGCAGAACAAGACTCAGGGAATTAAAAAACAAAAACGATCCATCTGCATCCTGTAAAGGTGATGAAAGAGCTTTTATCTATCAGAAAGGGAAGAATTTGGCTTCTCAAAGGGTAAAGGGAATTTCCCATATTCTCAGTATTTCTAAGGTATTTCCCTAAATGTAGGTTCTGCTAAGCGACGAGATGCCTCAGCTATGTGTTTGACTAACAGAGTTCCTATGTTATGTTCACTGTCCTTTACCCAGAGTTTCTCTCTGATGTTTGCATGAACCCCAAATCTCAAAGAAAAACATCAGGAATTGCAGAGATTCCACTAGTTGCATGTCAAATACATGTGAAATCACAAGTGTCACAAGATGTTGAGGTGAAACAATATGTCTAACGTGTTCATTTGAAACTAGGCCCAGAGTCTCACACCTTATAATAAACCTGACCCAAATTTTGAGTCAGTTACAAAACCGGTAGCCAGGCAACTCAGGAAAATTTTCAGATTTCTCTATGAATGCTTCATTCTGGTGAATTCTAGCTAAACAGCTGATGGGAGTGAATTTTTAAAAATGTGTTCAATACTGGGGAAAAGTGCTGAAGTTACAGCTCCAGGAGACTGAAGTCCTCTGTTTATTCACACAACTGGCACACACACAGGAAGCATTGGTGCAAGGTTCTCCGAACAATACAGCTCAGTTCTGACCTGCAGGACCCATCTCTAGGGGTCAGAAGGGAGCTCACTCTCCAAAGCCTTTCTAGTCCAAGGTCTCTTTGCTGACACGTAACCAAGTGGGGCAATTTGTGCCAGCCGCAAAGGTCGTTTTCACACCTGACTATTGGCAACGAGACTGAGATATTCCAACTCATTTCACTCAGGTGTCAGTCACTAATGATCACCAATCAGCTCTGTCCAGGATTTAAACCAGTCATTTAAAGGTTCTGTGTCCCATTACATACCTCCAGAGCCATCAAAGTCCCTTGTAAAATAACGTCTCTGAACTTTCTTTCTCTCAGGTGTCTACTGGGACTGGAGCAGCTACTGGAGCCCATTAGCCCAATGAGAAAAGAATTTTGCTTAGTCCAGTTTTCCCAAATAGTTTCACTGAGATCAGATTGGGTCCAAAGAAACTGATCCAATCTCAGTGGAGTCCCCCTAGCTGTCATTAATTAGAAGGAAAAGGAAATTAAAAATGAAAAACTACAATAGGGAAAAGTTAAGCACTCGCTTCCAACTTGCACATACCAGGAAATTCAGAGTTGAAGGTTAAACTCCACCCTCAGACCACCTCTGCTGTTCCCTATATTGCAGGCTTCTAAGCAAACTAACTGAGCACACGTGCTAGAATACATAGGCCCCGTGCATTAAATATGGAATTTCAGCTTTCACTCTGAATTTCCTGACTTTTTAAGACATTTATTAGATGGTTATGCCCCTAAAATGGTACGTGTTACATGGAGTTTCTCCAACACAGCTGCCTTTTGGAAGCTCCGAATTGTCTGTTTATCCATTCATTATTAATGAACCTGGAACTACTTTCATGCAAACCTTTCTTAATTTAAGGTGTTGTGTGTTGAAATGGGATCCAAATGAAACCATCGCAATTGAGTTTCACTAAGAACTTGGGGGTTCATACAAACTAAAAACCCAGAAGGTGTAAACTTGCTTAGCTCAAAACTGAAGGAAAGATTCTTATAAACCTCTGCCAAACAAGAATTCTGAATTTTGCTCAGATCTAGATGAGCTCTATGAATCTTCGAAGTGCATCCTCTCATGCATCTCTTGGTATATTGAGCAAACTGAAATGCTAATGACAAGGTTTGTCTCTATTTCAGGTGTGACCATCCCACAGCAGTGGGACTGGATCCTAAACATCACACTTCTCACTAGATCCGGCTCTACATTTTAAAAAACAGTAACTGTTACAAGCATCATAAATTATTTTTATAACACATCTTTAATAAGCACGTGTTATAAACACTGCAACAGCCCTGCGCTGCACAGGGATAATGCCATCTCATAACAGCCCTTAAAGACTTGTTACAAGGCTTTGTGTCACAGGCCTTCGTGATAGCATTAAAGGAGCCATTACTGTCAAATGCATCAAAAAGCACTTCCAGATTTTTTTATAGGCGTTTCAGTGGGTGCTATCATGACATACGGCCTATTGGGGAGACATCACATGCACTTTAAAGATGATCTCAACTAATAAATATGTGCTTCCTCCACAAAATGGAATACCTGTGGAAGGACCATGTATGTCTCAATATCTGATGCCATATATTTCTGTTTGTGCATGTTAGACTGCAGCAGGCGCCTAGCCATTGTTTCTGAACAGGAAAAAAAAGCCCCTGCCTTTTCCAGCAGTGGATTTTGTCTTCTGATCTATTTAATATTTTTATTACTAAAGTAAAAAGCTCTTAAAGGGCATTTTCCCCAAAGTGGGGCATCTGATGTACACACAGAGGGACAGATTCTTTAGCTGGGGACAGAGAGCAAGCAGCACAGATTGCACCTGAAGGGGTGGGCGCAACGGTGAACGATAGTTGTGGTAATGGGGTGGCTGCTTCCAGAGAGCCTCCCTTGTGGCATGGGGTTTGCCCTGCAGCATTCCTGCCTCTGCTTCCCTCTCCTCAGAAATTTTCACAGAGGTTCTTCTCATAGCCAATAACACCCTGGCTTGGGCTGGTTTAGTATCAGAAACAGTTCCAAAATAAAGTCCTCAAAGCCCCAGGGAAAAGTTCTCATTTTACAGTTTATATAGTCATCTTTCCCCACTCTTCATCAAGCCCCTCCCAGACCTTCCTGCCCAGAGCCTTCCCTGCCTTGGCAAACCACTCCCAGTCTTACTTCAGTTGGAATCTTTTCTCCCATGGCATCTTGGGGTCTACTGCAGGAGCCTTCTTGCTCTCTGCAGCCCTCTTGTCCCCCATCCTGGGCTTTTCTGCCTGGAATCTCTCCCTAGGCCTCATCCTGAAATTAACCATTGGGACCAGACCTTCTTCATTTTCACAGCCTGGGGAGGAAAGTTCCTTGAAAAGAGCCAGCCAGCCTGTCAGAGCTGTGCCCTCCTCTGGTTCTGGTTCCACTGTGTGCTGGGGGAAAGAAATGCAGCACACAAGTGGCGTGAACAGCGCAACAGTTTGCTAACTCGTTAGTGCCATAGACTTCCAAAGGGGCCTGGCTATAAGGAATGAGGTTTTGTAACCCACTTGTGGTCTCCCAAGGGCTTGAATGGGGACTCCATGAGCTTTGCAAATACTAAATATCAACCCCGCATGGTAATAGACTCCTCTGCTGAGGGAAAGGTGTCGGCAAAGTCTTTAAAGAATCAGTTAACATTCAAAATAATTCAAATAATACAAACAAACAAAAAAAACCCCAAACCTTCTAACACACAAAACCAAACCATACAGAAATCGTGGCACTAATGGGTTGTGATAGGTTGTACAGAATCAGTTAACTGTAGAGTGAGAGACTTATGTACGGGCTGGCACTATGCTGAAATTGCAACTAAATAACCTTCAGGGATGCCACAGATAAGTCAGTTTCCTTTAAGTGTAGCAAATAACACAGACTTGCAGAAATGGGAGGAGGAGGCTCTAGAACAAGTCACCTATTACCTACCCTCAAGGTGAAATGTTTCCACTTTTGTCTATAATATTTTATGACTGTAGGTTTCCTTGACTTACTCTTACAGAACAAGAGAGGTCAGGCCCCTTTGGAAGTCTATCATCTAGGCTGCCAGGAATAGGGACTGTAGATTTGGGTGGAGAATTCTCCCATCTGCCTGGGATAAGGGATCCAGGGATAAGGGCGGATGATACAGTGGAGTTTGAAAGAATTGTAATAGGTTGGCATATCAATGTTGTCTGGGCCACCCTCATGCAATCAGAAGAGCTTTCACCCTGTTTGGGTCTTGTGTATTATTCTGAGTAGTAGTGGTATGGGTGGTGGTATCATTCAGAAAGTCCTTGCTCCAATCTGTTAGAAATTCTAGCTCAGAAGTGATGAGTCTTGGTGCTCTCCTTGGTGGCAAACACATCTATTGAGGGAGTTCACCGTTTGCAGAAAGGTGCCGAGTCCCCGAGTCCTTCAGGAACCATTTATGTTGGTCTTGGTTCAGTCTGCTTGAGAATTCTCTGCTCCTGGCAGCTGCAGAGCGATTCGGTGTGTTCAATGAGGAATGCACTGCAGCCAAAGCTTTACTGCTTCCGGACACCCCATGGGGGAGTGAGCTCCACCTGGTGTGTTTACATCATGCCTTGCGGCGGTGTTGTCAGTTAGTATCTGTACTGTGTTCACCACCAGGGAAGGCAGGAACGACTCCAATGCCCAATGTGTCACTCAGTGTTCCAGAATTCCTAGGGATCGTCTGGATCCCTGCTGACTGTACAGACCCGGAGGTGAATGTGGACTCCCCAGCCATGGCTGGAGAGGCCTACAGTGACTACAACCTTTGGAACTGGAGGACTGAATGCAATTCCTGCTTTTTACTGTCTCCTCCCATCACGAAAGATTCTTTAACAGCTCTGCTGGGATAGTCCATTGCTCTTGAAGCTGTCCACATTTGGGGTGTGTGCATTCAAACTAGCCAGCGTTGCAGAGATCTCCTATGACATTTCCCATGAAGGATGACATGTGGAAGAAGCCATAAGTGCAACTACTGGTGAAGTAGACTGTGCTAGGAAGATTTCCTTAGCAAGGTCAAGCAAACCCTTATGTCTGAACGTTGTTTCAGAGCCCGCAGGTCTTGCATGTATGGAGGAATCACTCCTCTAGTAGGGAGATGCTACCTACAGTCGCATTCAATAGCGCACCTATAAACATCAGCCACCAGATACAGAAACACATGACATTTTATAAACACCTTAATGGATGATAAGCCAATGGGGAAGAATTCTGCATTTTAGATGCTGATTCTGTAGGTGGAATCACAGACATTTTTGGGGTGACTGCCTGATCCCTGTGACAGCGTAAGGATCTTTGAGGTCAAGAGTCGCATACCAGTCTCCTTGGGATATGTGGGGAGTTATGCTCCACAAGGAAAGTGTCCCAAACTTGAAGACTTTGAGGTGCCTGTTCAGTCCCCTTAGTTTAGGGCTGGGCAGAGGCTGTGTCCTGTTTTGGGAGTCAGGAAGTAACTTGAATAGAAGCCCCTTCCCTTCAGTTTTTGAGGGACTTCCTCTATGGAGCCCTTTGCCAAGAATTAGTTGACTTCTCCCTATAGAGTTGTGGTGCGAGCAGCGTCCCTGAGGTGGGGTAAGACGGAGAATAGGGAGGTAGTCCAATGGAAAGGAACTCTATAGAGTAGCCGCAATCTACTGTATTATACAGAAATCTGATGTGATTCACATGAGGTTTTATAGACTGCACAATATGGTCTCGAGAGGGAAAGATGGAGGAGGCAGTAGATGAAGGGTAGGATATGCCGAACACTGGAAACTGACTCTTGACTGTGATATTAAACCTGCAACCTCCAGGCTGATGAAGCAGGATGGTTTACAGACCTTGGATGGTTCATTCTTGTCTTTCTTTGCCGTTTGGCAGAACGGGAGGTCTGCTGGCACTTTCAGTACTATGCATAAGTATGAATGGACGCTGACAAGCCAGGTCTGTGGTATCAGTTGCACATCATGGCTTTCCACCTTGAATGGCAGTGAAGTGTGAGAGTCCAAGAGAGCTTGCAGTTGCTCTGGTGGCTTTGAGTTTCACCTGTCTTTTCACTGAAAAGACTTTTGCCATCAAGGGGAAGATTTTCATCTGTCCATGAGATTCTGCAGTGAGGTCTGATGGGCAAAGCTATGAGTACCTGCAAAACAGTGATTCTGGTGGCCATTGTATTAGCACAAGACTCTGATGCACCATATGCCACATGCAGGGCATGATGTACAGGGATTCTAGAAATCCGTTTGCCATGGGAAAACATGGAAAAAACCACAGAATTTGCATTTGTACAGAGAATCTTTCATTTTGACATCTTGTGAAAAAATATATATATACAGTAAAACCCTATTTATTTGAGCCTCCATTATCCTGCTCTCAGTATTAACCGAACCACCAGCTGCCTGGCGTGGACAGCGGTGGAGTTCTGTGAGCCCCAAGAAGCTGGTGGTTCAGTTAATACAGAAAGCTGGATAATGGAGGCTCAGATAAATGGGGTTCTACTGTATATCAAGAAAGCATTGTGTTCAACTGATACCACTATATATTGTGGCTAGGGAAACTAATGTTCAGTGTTTCATCTTAATCCTGGAAAAACATGGATTTTTATTTTTTTTAATTGGAGAACTTTGTTTTTTTTTATCACAGAAAACTAGGATCCCTGGTGATGTACTATGATTTTTATTCAGCAGCCAGATCCTTTGGTGAAGGATAGGAGTTATGGTTTCCCAGAAGTCAAACTGGTAGTATGCCATCACTGCCTGGTAATGGATGATGTGCATGTCCAAAGATCAGAGAAATATGTCTTCCTATCAAGTGCACCTTTCCTGTCTCCATGGGGAGAGTGGGTGGATGACTGGGAACATCTTGTCCCCTTTCCGTGAAACTGCTGGAGAAGACTGTGTCAGGTAGATTTCCTTGGCTGGGTCAATCAAACCCCTGTGTAGGGGTAATGATATCCTATCCTTTGGTTTCCCTTGCAGAACATCAAAGAGAAGGGCAGATGCTTCAGTTGGTATGGCACCAGCGTCCAGTTGTAGCGTATAAGCTATTCTGGTCAGCAGCTCCTGGAATTGATGAAACTTGATCAGAGGGGACACAACTAAGGGAGCAGTATTGTCATCTGGTGATATGCCATCCCTTGGGACATTCCCCATTTGTACGTTGACATCATCCTAAAGAAGTCCTCCGTCACTGTCTCCACTGCTATCTGCAAGTGCTGTGGCGTGTTGGCTCTTTGGTGGAGAAGTCTGTAGATAGATGCCAACTCCGTGGGTGCTCCAGGGCTGGAGCACCTGCAGAAAAAACATAGCGGGTGCTCAGCACCGACTGGCAGCCCCGCGGATCAGCTCCTCCCCATCCTTGCCAGCGCCTCCCACCCGCCGCAGATCAGCTGTTTAGCGGTATGCAGGATGTGCTGGGAGAGGAGGAGTGAGGGAAGGAGCAAAGATGGCGTGCACTCAGGGGAGGGGGTGGAATGGGGCAGAGTGGGGATGGGAAGAGGCAAGGCAGTGTGGGGGTATGGGCTTGGGGCGAAGCGGGGGTCGAGTACCCCCGGTAACTCAGAGACAACACCTATGAGTCTGTATCAGTGCCAGAAGGGAAGGAGGGGGAGCCAGTGACAACACTAGTGCTGGAATTGGCACCAGTGACCTGATGGCTGCAGCAGGGCCCGTGACTGAAAGGGCAGTGTTGAAGGACTCGAGGACCCTGCCAATTGTGCCAGAAGGAGATTCCAAGGAACCTGTAGCAGAGTTGGAGGCCAGTGCCATGGCAGCCCTGTTGGTTCAGGCTGAGCAATGTCTATTACTATTATTATTTGTATTACCACCCTCAGCACTTCTTGTAACATGGGACATAACAATTCTAAGGGGCCATGGAATAAATGCATCAAGTCTGAGAGGACCAATCACGGAATATCCCTTAGCTAGAAGAGTGAAAGGAGCCTGCTCAGTCTCCTCCCAGCGGGGACGGAAAGGAGCTGTTCAGTGGCATGCAGGAGGAGGTGCTGGGGGAGAGGGGAAGGAATAGGGGCAGGAAGAGGCGGATGAGGGGCGGAATGAGGTGGGAAGGGGCGGGGCAGGAATAGGTAGGGTGGGGGGCAGAATGGGGGCAGGAAGAGGCGGGGCAGGGGTGGAGACTTGGGGTGGAGTGGGGGCAGGGCTTGGGGTGGAGTGGGGGCCAAGCACCCCCCGCGATCTAGGGAAGTTGGTGCCTCTGCTGGGGATGCTAGGATGCTATATTGCACCGGACTGTCCAGTATAGGTGATGTTGAGGTTGGGTAGGGAATATAAATCAGTGAAATGTGGAGCCCTATGGTGCTGAGGAAGACTAAGAAGCTGAGACCTCCTCTTGACACACTGCCGAGGAATCATCATGTGTCTGGCACCATTTCCTTTTCTCCCGGGAGCCCTCGGAGGAGTCAGAGTTCTGTTTCCCTTTCCTCAGCATCTTATGTGACGTTGAGCTTTGACAGGAGTCAGAGCAGAGCATGTAGCGGACAAAGAGATGTTCTCCGCAACAGGTGCTGAGGCCTCCAGCAGAGGGACTGAGGACTCAGCAAGGCCATACATGGTGCCAGACGTGGTTGGCATGGGTGCAGAATGGGTGCAGTCGGTGCTGACTGAATCTCTGACTTTGGAGCGGTCGTGATGGAACCTTTCTGAAAGGAAGCACCAAGGCCAAGTACCAAGGGGGTGGAGGCTTTACCCATTCCATTGATAAGGGCTGCAGTGCCAGGTGGCTTATTGCCAATTGTATTGTTAGCCTGAACCCCCGATGCCGAGGCCTGTACTACAAGAGTCTCAGTGATCAAGGATGCCTGTAGCCCCTAATAGTTGGTTTCGATGCAGTCAGAGTGAGAATGCCCAACAGATGGAGCGCTGAGATGAGGTGTGAGCATTTCCTGGACACATCCAACTTTCACATTAGATTCGGGATAGACATTTACACAGGTGAGGTTTCTCAAAGACCTTCTTAGCTGCACTGCTGGCCTTCAATGAGAGTGTTGCAACCTCAAGGCGGTGCTGAGGTCACATTATGTTTTCTCTCTTTTTGATGATCTAAGCTACAATCATGTTTATCAATTGTGGGGGGCTATATGCATCTGCTAAGAAGATCCAACACAAAGAGGTTCCCAGTGCTTATCGCTGTGGAGGAGAAGGACCTTGGGCAGTTGGGGGCTGCGGCTCTCTTAAATACACTGGGACCCCGAAGTCACTAGGGGGAGCTCATACAACTGCAAAAGCCATGGCTTTGGTAGATGTTCCATGAGCTCGATGCCAGGGGCACCAAATCCACAAATGACAGTGCACAGAGGTACCCGAAGAAGAATAAACAGCTGCACATGAAAAAACAGTGTGTAGAAATGCCTGTTTTGTCCATGGAACTGCATATTTTGCAAATGACATTTGACATACTTGAACTTCCACATGTACATTTTTTGTGCACAACTTTGGGCATGCAGTTTGGAAAATTTGGCCCTGAAAGTTTCTGAATGTTAAGGATCAGTCTTAAATGTGGTCATGTGATTTTAAATTAAATAATAAATAATAATAATACCCAGCTTTTATACAGTACTTTGCATTAGTTGATCTCAAAGCAATTTACAAAAGAGTTAAGTATCTTTATCCCTATTTTACAGATGAAGAAACTGAGTTAGGCTTTTCTTGTTAGGTTGAATTTAAAAGGTTTGTGCATGTTTGTGATGTTGGATACAGTAAAAATGTTAAAAGGGCACTGTCAGATTAAAAACAACATTTAAAAAAATTATCTTAGCTATGTTATTACGAAAGCCATGGGTTATGAAAACTGCAGATTTAAAAAAAAATCCAATTTACATTTCTCTACTGATGGTGTTTGCTTAGTTGCATTTTTCTCTGACTGGACAATGAAAGTAGATTGGTCAGTTTCCTTTTTTTATAATTGGTATTTAATGCATTTCACTGTCTGACTCTCCTGCACTATCACAAGGTTGTAGTGTTTGAGCTGAGCTGCAAAGGAATATTGATACATTGGATTTATATAAACAAAATGGAAGAAGCATTTCTCAGATGTTTTGTAAATTTGGAGCCCAAACTGAGCTGAAAGTGTCCTTTTAAAACTTCTCTCTGCTCAAAATATTAAGGAGATGGCTTGAACCAACACAATGTAGGGAATTCTCTCACAGCTGACATTTTCCTTCTTAATCTGCTCTGTGGTGGCTGGTAACACAGGGTGTTCTGAGTGCTGTGTGATTCTCACCCCTCCTCCCCCCCTCCCATAACCCTATAAGCTGCAACCCTATAAGCCATAGTGTGTGAAGGACAGAATTTCACCCTTACCTTCTATTTAATGTAGGTTTAAGACAGACCATAATGACTTTAAACCATAGGGTGAGGGTTTTTTTGAATATACAAGGGTCTGATTCTACTCTCACATATGCTGGTGTAAATCAGGAGCAACTCCACTAAAGTCACTGGCGTTAAACTGGTGTCAAACCAGTGCAAGTGATTTGAGATTGACACCCCGATACAAAATAAAAAATTGTATTTATGTAGACACGTAGACCCTTTCATCCAAAGATCTCAGACTGCTTTATGAATGTTATGTAATTAGCCCACACAGCTCCCCTGTCAGGAAGAGAAGGGATACTTTCCCCGTTTTTCAGTTGTGTAAACTGAGACAGTTAAGTTACTTGCTCAAAGACACAGAGCTCATAACAGAAGCTAGAGGTCCTGATACTCATAAGAATGGCCAAACTGGGTCAGACCAAAAGTCCATCTAGCCTAGTATCCTGTCTTCCGACAGTGGCCAATGCCAGATGCTTCAGAGCGAATGAAAAGAACAGGTAATCATCCAGTGATCCATCCCCTGCCCCCATACTCAGACCCCTCCTCTCTATAACTGCAGAATGACATTCCCTCCCTATGTGTGCACAAAAAAAGCTGTGTTGACATAACATTAAAGGGCTCTGAATAAACTGTCTATCCTTTAAAGAAGTCTCAGTAAACTGAAGTCTGCCTAAAAGTATTTAATCACTCTCACCTCAGAGCCTCACCAAATGCGACCTTCCTATGGTTTTGACTCCTACACTCTGAGGGCTTGTGGCTAAAATCAGCTATTCAGCACTCTAACCTACAGCTGATAACCTACAGCTTGTGGATTTCCCTGAGTTGGCTGTTTAAATCTTCGACAATCTGATCTTCGGTGGTGAGAGGGTAAATTTGGATTCAGTGGCAAGGCAGGTCTGAGGACTTGTGCTGAGACAGGTTAAGTGTGCGCCAATTACACACACACACACAAACACACACACAAAGGAAAGAAAAAATACAAGAGAAGCAATAAATATGGAGGAATGGAGAGCTGGCAGGACTGCCATTAGTCTGATGTTCACAGGTATTATTATAAATACCTCATTTGTTTAAGAAGTTGCCTACCTGTAAGGAGAATCTGGTTCAAAACATGTCTTGGTTACATCAGTTATCTCCGGGTTACAGCATTCCCCACCATCAAAGTTGTACCTCTCATAGTTACAATCCATGTCGCACACGCCGTTCTGCTTCTTCTTGTGGAACAGGGCATGACGTACGTGCCGGCAGTCCCCTCCATCGTACCCAGTCAGCGTGTGGTTGCACTCGGGGTCGCAGTTCTCATCTCCGATCTTGCTGATGTCGCAGTTGGCCAGGATGAGGCGGTGGCGGAGGGATGAGTTCTTCACATCCAGCACTTCCAGCTCCCAGGTGATGTTGTAGCGGCTGAAGGCCTCATTCAGCTGCTGGTGCTGGAACTCGATCTGCTGCCGGCTGACGGTGGGGTTCTGGTATGTGTCGTCATAGAGGTTCATCACCCGGTAGCGCACCACCTTATTGCGGCGGAAGCGGGGAAGCTTGTTGTAGCTGGCGATCACCTCCACATTGTCGCAGACTGTCTGCCCACAAAGAGGAGGGTCCAGACTGGTATCCAACAAGTAGCCATGGTGATAGTTGAATTCGATCTGAGGACTGCTGCCATCCTTCATGGGAGACCAGGTGTTTTTCACATTCAGTAAACTCTCCTGAAGAACTAGCTGAGGTAGAGGGGTGTCTAGTTCATGAACCACCTGGCCCATGTCAAACAAGATCTCCTTCTGGGACCGGGCTGTCCTCCAGAGATTGAAGTGTTCTATGTAACCCCGATAGTTCTGATTCAGGGCATTTCCTCCAATCATGAGCACTTTACACTTCAAGGTCAGAAGGCTGAAGATGCTGCCCACTTGCTCCCCGCTCGTGGCCACCTGGGCTCCGTTCACATAGAGTTTCATCAAGTGCCCATCGTATGTGGCAGCCAGATGCACCCACTGGTTGGGAAGATAGCTGCGATGAGTGGCAATGGTGGTGACCTTGCGAGCACGGTCCGTCTTCAGCGAGAAGAAATAGCGGGGGTCTCTATTCCCCTGGTCACTGACGGTGTTAATCCCCAGGACCCATCCTCGGTCACGGGAGGTGTAAGAACATTTGTCATATAATCCTATGGGCCCCCAAAAAAGAAATAGGAATAAATAAGGGTGACAACAGATTATTTAATGTATTTACTTTGTCATTAAAAATATAGAGGTATTAAGAGGGTTGGCGTAGACCAGTGGTGTTAAACCATCTGGTGGCCGCGTGGCCATACAAGAGAACTTAGCATCAAAGGACAAGGACTGCCAGAGGCATGCAGTGTGAATGGGACCCCCATTCCCTGGCCAAAGACCAGAACTGTTTTGCAATTTCAAAGCAGTGGAGAGCTGTTCTGTGTAGTCTCATTAACTTCATTTGAGCCATAAATTTAACCTCACTGGTTTAAACCAATAGAGTCTTATGAAACGTCCTTGATTGCTAATTCTCTCTCCCTCTCTGCCTCCCCCACCCCGGGTCCATTCTCCCCCTGAAAACAGGAGGAACAACCTGTAGGCAAAGTTTAGCAGGAGAAATGAATATGAGATCCAATCTTAATACAGCAGGAGAAATGCTAAATGGATGGGATTTCCATAGGAACCTAAGGGCTAAATGACCAAATCCTGCTGAGATTGATTTGGGTGCCTAACTTCCATAGGCTCCTTTTAAAATCCCAGCCAATGAGAACTGGTGAGAGAAACATACACACACTTATATTGAATCTGATGAACAAGTTGTATTCCAGATCCCCCACACATCCAAAGATGTGTATCCATTTACTGCACCACAACAGAACAGATACTAATGATCTCTCTCATACACTACATATCCATGTTTCTACTCACCTACATGCAAAGCGCTCTCTGGTTCATTGTGTGTCCAAATAGCTCAATTTAAATATATAAGGGAAATGGAAGGGAGGAAGGAATGAAAAGAGAAAGCATGCTCTAGAAGCTAGAGGAATGAAGCAGTCCCCCACCCAGGGTTACAGGGAGCGATGGGGTGGTGGTGGGGGGAATAAAGGTATGGAGAAAATCACTTCCCAAAATGGGAGAGAGAGCACTCTGGGGGTTAGAGACCATAGTCACAGTGATAAAGTCACAGAGTTTCAGGACAGAAGGGACCACCAGATCATCTAGTTTGACCTCCTGTATGACACATGCCACCAACACCACCCAGCCAGCCACTCACACACTAAACCCAACAACAGAACTGAGACTCAAGTATTACAACCCACAGGAGACACAACTCTGCCACAGGCAGAGAATAGGAGGGACCGAGGTGCACCAGTGCCCAAGGCCGCCACAATGGCAGGGAAATCACTCAGTGAGATAGACTCAGATAATCCTGGAAAGTGGCCCGCTCACACACATTGAAGAGGAAGGTGTAAAAAAACCAACCAAGCTCATTGCCGATCTGACCTGGGAGAAAATTCTTTCCCAACCCCACACATGGCGATCAGTTAGACCGTGAGCATGTGAACAAGAACCGGCCAGTCAAGCACCTGCGAGAGTGTATGCCCAATGCCACCTCAGAACCCTGTCCCACCCCGTCTTAGAGAAAGTCCTTTCCCAGTGTCAGATACAGGGATTGAGGAAGATAAAGGAATACAGGTTTCCTCCCCTCAGCTCTTAATAGTAGACACCTTGACTGAAAAAAAAGTAAGGACTTCTGTACTAAATGGCATTCTAGCCCTAACGCATTAAAACAATCTCTTTCCCACCCTCTGCCACCAAAAGAAGTGACTTGAAATCATAAATCTTTGACAGCTCTATCTCCGTGAAAAGACTAAATATCCCTCTATCTCACCTCTGCACCCTAACCCTCCCAGCACCATCACCACCAAATGACAACATCTTTTGCTTCTGACGCTGGACAAGTTGCTCAACAGCCATCTGTTAACAATCACTCATTAACAGTGTGGTCTTGTCTAATATCAACAGAGCAAAGGTTACGGGAGTAGTCACTGTATTTTTTCCCTTCCCCCACTTCTGTCACCCACCTTTCCCCTCCGCCCCAAAATCCTCTGATGGGAAGGCTGAAAATTTTTAAACAGGCCTTTTTTCTGCACACTGTTATTTTGCCAGGGGCTCTAAGCTCCCCCTTTTCCTGTTTCCTTTGGAAGAGAGATCCCAGGGTTAGGAAGGTAATGTGTTTATTCATCTGTAGGGCGCACTCAGTTCAAAACCTTTACAAGACCAGCTTCAAGCTTATACTGCCACTTCTGATCATGAGAGGGAGGGAGAGAGAAGGGAGAGAGAAGGGAGAAGGAAAACAAGTAGGTTTAAAAATGACATTTTCCAGTCAGGCTAAGGTGAATATTTACCCAGGAAATGAATACTATCAAATTCAAAGCTGCCAATGATGTTTTGGTGTCAGGGCTCCCAGCTTGCTTTATTTCTTTACTATATATATATGTGTGTGTGTGTGTGTGTGTGTGCGCATGCATGTGTGTATATATATATATGTATACACATACACACACTCATTTTCAGATGTGCCCTCTCTTCTGCGCTTCCTTTTAATGTGCTAAGTGAAATGTTACTTCCAATGGAAGTACCATGTAATGGTGTTGGGTAAGTAATACTGTAGTGAATGATGGGAACACTGGAAAGACAAGTTTCATCCACATAAGAGGTTCTCGGGACTAGAAGTCCAGAATGCATCCCCCCACTCCAGTATGGGATAGAGGGAGCCCTGAGGTGTGTATTGGTATGGAAAGAGTCCCTCCCAGACTGGAGGGACACCTGGGGGATAGAGAGCTGCAAGACACACCTTTCCTATAGTAAGATACAGACTTTTATGGGCATTTGCTAGAGGAACAGTTAAGAAGTTGCACATGACAATACCATATCCATATCTGCCGAGATTGAAAACCGGGGCACAGGGACACTCAAAAAAACATTCACACAGAAATCTTAAAATGTAAATATCTGTTTCTGTAGCCTTGGTTTTTATTTCTGAAATAGAAAATTTTCACTAACTAAAGTGCAAGGATATCAAATCCTAACAACTTTGGATCTCAGACGAGTGAGGTCCCTCAAAATGAGGGACATTTGAGAGGAAAGTTAGAATGGTCTCTTCTTGACCATGATAAGCCCTCTTCCTCTTCTTCTTATGCGCTGCATGGGGCTAGCAACTGACCTCAGTCGAACAGACGGAGCTGCTGCAGGAATACTACAGAAATGTACCAAACCTCCTTCTTCCTTTGTGCGATTAACTCTGATGTGATGCAATGTGGCTTGAGTTTGCCTCAAACAGCTGCTATCAATTCAAGATTTATAGCCAACAGAGGACACATAAGTAGTGACAATGGGGACACTAATGAACCAGCCTGTGTGAATGCTGCTGAGATGGAACAGTTTAATATTCTGATTCCTTATGTTCTCTGGTTTAGGGCAAAGGCCAATCAGTCAACCCAAATGACCATATCTCTCATGCAATATTCCTTTCTCAAGCATTTACCATTGCAGGTATCCAACCACAGCTACAAGGCTGTTCCATTCCAAGACAGACTAGCTTTATGGATGTATAGAATATTTGTGTGCTGTTTATTTTTAAGGGAGAGGGAAAAGAGGGGAAAGGAGAGGAAAACCCTACAATAGCTGTAACTTACAAAACTGTGCCAATCCTTCACAATATCCATTTGTTTGTATGTTACATCCACATCCCTTACCTTCATCTGCTTTTACCTTCGGTTTATACATCTTTTCAGGTAGAGGACAATCTCTTTTTCTGTGTTTGTCCAATGCCCAACGCAATGAGGCCCCAATCCCAATTGGGGTCTATGAGCTCCATCAAAATATAAATATTTATCACTCCCACTAATAACAACAAAGGAAAGGGCTCTGGAATAGGGACATGTGAAATAATTTCCATACATGTGGAAAACGTCAAAATCAGAGGTTTTCACAGTTTATTTTGACTTTGTAAAATGAGTCCATCGGCGTGAGTTATCGCTTAGAAATCATTAAAAACATTTTGAGAAAAAAGTGCCCCTTTGCATCCCCAAAATCAAGCCTGTTTTTGAGCAAAATGACTGAAATTTAAATTTTATAAATGTAGTTCTCATGATCAACTTTCACATAATTTATACTCTTATTGTTACTATTATTAATTATTTGTATTGTGGTTGTGCCTATGAGATCCTATCATGGACCACAACGCCACTGTGCCAGGCACTGTACAAATACAGGACAAAGAGCCACTAAGGCCCCTTCCCACTGCTCTGCTACAGCAGATTTTCACCTACTTTAAAGTCCCTTTACACTTCAAGAGCGGCGTAAAGGGTCCGCAGAGTACAGGAAAATTAGGCCAATGATTCTGCAGATGATTCAGTGCAATACCGGAATTTGACAAACACGTCTTGAAAAGCAAAGTTTCTCAGCCATGAAATGGTGTGAGACCAAACCAAAGCCCCTCCTCCCGCCACCGAAAAAAGTGCACAATTTTCACATTGCCGTTCTTCCTCACTTTTGCCTGCCTTGAGTTGCTAGGGATGGATAGCACTTTAGGCGAGATGAGCACTGTCAGTGTTGCCAGCTCACAAGTCTCATGATATCTGTTGCTTTCTCAGAGCCACAGCTCTTGGAGTTAGGGGATTAGGTCACAATCTCAGCTTTCATTTACAAAGAAAAAAATAAGTTTTAGCCCTCGTGCTTGCAGATGAAAGCTTGAAAATGTAAGCCCCAATGACTCAAAACCCAGCAAGCAAATAAAAATAACCAGAAGTGTATTTTTTTTAAATCTCACAATTTTTAAGCCAAACGCATGATGTTTGAAGCCTTACCCATGATTGCTACAGTATACCTCTGCTAATCATAACTGATCCTTGCAGGAGGCCATGCACAAGGCCTGTATACCACTTAAGTCCCACTTTGTTTTAAGGGACTGTATGGGACTGAAATGGTGAATTATCTTTGTGCGGGCCCTTTGCACGGGGGAGAATTTTGCACTGTGCATATAATATATGACATCGGTTGCTGAACTTTTGGAAGAAAGGTCATTGGGGGAACATTCTGTCTTGGATGGTTTAGAGACAAATCCTGCATCTTAGCAGGGGGTCCCTTCTAACCCTATGATTCTATGAGGCGCTGCTGTAACCAAACTCAAGATGCTGAGGTTGCAGCAGATGGTGATCAGGAACGGCTACAGAGAGGCTGGGACACACAGCTAGAAGCTCTCTGTGCCAAAGTTATAAGTAGCATTCTCAGTGGGCAGTGTTCACAAGGAAGGGAGCTAAAGTAACCTGTGCAAACTGCTATAATCCATTTTCAAATGACCAATAACAAACTCCAAGCCTCCTTCCATCACTTCAGCACTATTTCTTGTGTCTCTAACAACAGCTTCCTGATAACCAACCCAGCCAGTGAACTAGCTAAGGTTTGAAATCTTTACTTCAAAGCAGGTTTCTCACTTTACTGTGCAATGGGGGATGGGAGCTTGTGGTGCCATTTTTTGGGGCGGGGTGAGCTGACTTTGAACGCACCAGGTGTGCTGTAGAGTCCACAGCAGCCTTGAAAAGAAGTGGGCGGGGAGGGAATAATACCTTGCACTTCTGGAAGTTGGCCACGCCTGCTTTGCTGGGAGACTACAACCAGAGGTGACAGGACTCCGTTATGAAAGGGGAATTTAGGTCAACAATCAAAGCTGCAGTCAGGGGCCCAAGAAGAGGGAGCTAAAGGTTGGGGCTGTTTTTTTTCCCCTAGCATGTTTTAATCGTTTAGTATCAAAGCCACAGAGGAATGCTTGACAGAGCAAATATTCTACAGGAACCTATAGAAAGCTTTTATCTGTCCAGAGGAAAATAATTAAAACAGACAGATTTGGGTTAAGTATCCCCATGCTCCATGCTATTGGGTAAGTCAGGGAAGATCCACTAGAGCAGCTTCTCGAGTTCTGCATTGGATATTTCATGGTACAATGTTGAACCCAATATACTTTTATGAAGGGAAGAAATAATCTCTCCCTTCTCTCCCAGCCTCCACACACTTTCCTCCAGAACAGTTAAATAATTCAAACTCCAAGGTACTTAAGAAAACAACTCCATCTGTACCATTTCCGATGCTGCCAAGCAGCCTTTGGGGCACTCCCAGGGGCAAGTATTGGCTCAAGCAAAGCACCTCAGAATTGCCCAGGTGGCAGTTTACTGCTCAGGCCAGGAACAAGTACTTGTTTTTCTGCTGCTGCCTGCCTTGCTGAATTCAGATCGGATATTTGCCATTCACCTCACAAGCAATGCTACAGGATTTGATTTATGCCCCATATGCTTGACATGATGCCTTGTAGTATCAAGGTTGGGAGGCATGAACAGCACAGCTAAATATGAGATATATACATTTGCAGTGGCTGGTTAGTTATGAACTTTATAAAAGTCCTGGCTTTGTGATAACTAAATCATTTATGCTGTAACGGAGCAGCTACTGGCCTGGACCTTGGAGCCCCAACAACGTGAGTGAGACATCACTGAGCTTCGCTGTGACAATAAACCTGCTGTCTGTATGCAAGGTGCCTCCTACAGACTGATCTCGTGGGGTAGGGACAGAGATAATTTACTGTATTATGAGAGATTATGAAGAGTAAGATCTCAAAGCACACAGCAAGATCCGACAGCACAGAAGAGTGTGCTTCAGTACTAAACCTGCCAGCACTTTAACAGCATCATTTCTCTGTTGGGTACCTCTTTTTAAAGGGCTTCATTGTTTAGAGTATCAATATAAAGGAGTACTGCTGGGGGGTGTTGCTCCTTACCTAAATCTCCCTAAGCATTTCACAATTGCTGCAGGATCTGAGGAGAGTGGTGCTCAGTTAACAAATTGTAACTGTTCGTGATCCAGATTCCTCAAAGAGACAATGGATCATTAAACATCAAACAGCTGCTGTGGTAATGACTTGATTTTTTTTTCTATACTTACACAAAACCTAAATGATATAGGCCACATTTGGGTAGATTCTCACAGGACAGTAAAAGCCACATCCATGACACAAAGTTTATCTCTACCTCCCAGCCCCCAACCAAATTTCAGATCCCTGCACGAAATCACAGGGGAGTTAGAACATTTTTTAAAAAGTCTCAAGGATTTTTAACATGGGCAAATCAACTTATTTTACCCTAGTCTCATTCATGGAAATGACTAAAAATGATTAAGGGTTAGAAAACCTGATTTACGAGGAAAGACAAAAACCGAGCATGTTTTTTCTTGAGAAAAGAAGACGGGGTGTGTATGTGCATGATAGGTTATCTAGGGAGGTTGCGGAATCCCATCATTGGAGGTTTTTAAGAACAGGGGTAGACAAACACCTGTCAGGGATGGTCTAGGTTTACTTGGTCCTGCCTCAGTGCAGGTGATTGGACTAAACGACCTCTTGAGGTCCCTACCAGCCCTACATTTCTATGATTCTATTATTCTAAATAATTTTGGCTAAAATTCTCAAAATTAATTCAGCCCCAGCAGAAAACACCCACTATGGAAAATTTCTGCCTAAAGGGTTAACATTTGGCAAAATTATAAGCAACTGAAAAGAGTCTTATAAAGGGAAGTGTTGAGCAAACTTTAAAATGGGAGGTGCTACCTAAATATGAGGGTGGAGTCCTGTGGAGATGAAACAGTATGTGGTCATGTAATTAAAGACTATCATAATGCATATGCACATGGGGACAGAGTTAAGGTTGCACAGGCAACCTTAATTCTGGCATTTCCTAAATTTTCCATGCTTGCCTTTGCAACCTTAATAATGTTTTAACAACTTTATTTTTTGCATGTAATAAATATATAAGGCTAAATCTTGAGGTTTTTCCTCAAGTTTTTCTCAGGCAAGACTCCAATAGGAGCTTAACAGAATAAGGCCGTCATGATCTAGCCCACCAATCAGAGAGCTGTGTTTGTTATTTATGAAAGGCTGCTGTTCTATAAATATAGAAAATGAGACAAGACATTCATGAGTTTGGCTCAATTCGAGTACAGCACCCACAGGTTTGGATGCTCATCCAAACTAGCTGAACTTCTAACTGGGTCAGCAAAACCTGGCTAGGAATCAAGTGTGAAGAAGGTTTCTTATTGGACTTCCAGAACTTCCTGTTTCCAACAAGCCAGTTTTGCTGAAAGAACAGATTTTCTCCTGGGGTTTCATCATTTCTGCTTGCAGCCATTGTCATAATCAGGAAGCAGAGAGTCCCAC
The DNA here is from genome assembly GCF_965152275.1 of Natator depressus. Taxonomy (NCBI): domain Eukaryota; kingdom Metazoa; phylum Chordata; order Testudines; family Cheloniidae; genus Natator; species Natator depressus. Next base: position 10,117,127 of record NC_134249.1, on the reverse strand, counting down.
TGCAAAAATGAAAAGTTCTATTCTATATCCAGCTCTTTCTAGCCTCAAAATATTTCTTTTGAATTTCACATTTGAGTGAATTTTGGGCAAAGGCTCTCAACAGTTCCTATTTTACTTCACATAGTCTCTAGGAGAAATTCAGTAGTAACATTACATTGACTTTAAGGGGGTACATAGCCAGAGTCCCAGACACAAAGATACACACACACACATACACAAGCGGGCAAGGAGCACACACAATAAGGAGAGGTATATACACAGGGATGCATCACACGCACACACTAACAAATTTACCTACACGCCCATGGAGAGACATATATACCCAGGTACACACAAGGATTAAAACAAATAATTTATACACACACACATAAGAATCCACACACATGAACATCTCTGCTCCCACAGCTCTTACCTCCCCTCTGTCTTAGACCGAAACATTGATTAACCTTCAAAGGTCTATAGGAAAATAACGTAGCTTTGTTCCTGCTAACCCAGTGGCATCTCCTTCTCCATTCTGAGGGCTAACACTAGGCAGTAAGCTCTGTACAGAAGCTGTATCATAATTCTAGTGTAATCTAAATAACAAAGGCCTCAAAATTTCTGGGCTTATATTAGACAACATGGAAAGCTGGTGCATAAATTGGGTCAAGAGAGGTCACGGAACCTCAAAGTAGATCAGACAGCCAGAGAGTCCCCAAAGAAAACGTCCTTCTGGAGGGATTATGGAGTATATCTGTCACTGGACAAGTGCACACAATGCCCATCAGCTGACCGGCAGTTCAAAATGCTATTTCATTTCATAAACCCGCACCAGCTCCTGTGCCTGATGTGCTAGGGAAGTAAATCAGCGGCAGCACTGGCCAAGCTAGTAGCTGAAGAGGAAAAGGGCCAGACATTCTGCCCTGAAAGAGCATTCTTGCTGGCCAAGACAGCAGAGCAACAAGGTGGGGATGTATACAAGTGAGTTTGGCTGTGATGCAGCCAAAATTCATGGTGGAGAGTGGGGGAGGGGCAACATAACTTGTTTTGCTCTTCAGAGCTCCCTTTCAACTGACCTTTACAAGGGCTCCGAGGGCAGCCCTGGAACCAGCTGAGCAGTTACTACTCCCAGCTGCAAAGGGGATGGCTTTTACACCACTGCACAAAAGGAAGCGTGGGGGTGGGGATGAAGAACAAAGAAGGAAACACGAGCAGCCCCTAAACTAAATGGGAGGATCAGGATGGGGGCAAGTGGGGACGGGGGGGGGGGGCGGGGACAACCTTGCAACCATTCCTTCCGGGACCCGACAGATGGCTAAAAAGTCTCCATTAAAACAAAAAAAATCTTCCATCAGGGCTAACCAGGACACCCAGCTGGGAGATGGTAAAAAAAAAAAAATCACATCAGTGTTAACTGGGAATTTCGTTGGTAATTTAGGGGCATTTCCATGTGAAATGGGCATGCTGGTTATATAACTGGACTGTGAGGCTATGTGGAGCAGATTCTCACCTGATGTAAATCTGCATAGCTTCACTGGAGTCAATGGATTTACACCACCTGAAGTTCTGGCCCTCTGTGGGAAGCTACAGTCCTAATCAAGAGTTAAATATTATTTTTCCATGTTTTTTTCTATGTATAGATGCTAGAGAGGAAATATGCAGACTTTAAACTAAACTTTTTAGGTCTGATTCACACAGAAGGACACAATAACCGTTCTGCAGACAGAATGGGATTGATTGTGTTCGTTTCCTGCTGTCACTCTTGAAAAGCATCCTGCCCTCTTCTAATCATGATTATTTCGTGTCTCAAATTCTCCCCTCTTCACACACAAGTGCCAAACCGATACACCAAACCACAGAGACACTCCTGCTTTCTAGGAAACATCCTTCTGAGAAAAGAAATGCCTCTTTCAAGTGATCTAACTGCTATACTATATGTTCTTCATAGGATGTAGCCTCCATATATTAACTGGAAGAATGTAGTTTACGAGCCAGATTTTCAGTTTGGTGTTAATCCAGTCTGATATTTTTGGGTATAATTTTCCTCTTGCAAATAACCAACCCTGTAATTTTGCACACATTATGAACGTTGAGCACAATTAAGTAATTTGACTGCTTGATTTGCAAACATAAATAGTTAAATGTTTAACGTCCAACAGTTATGCCTGCAATTTATTACAGATGCAAAATGTGGGCCCAGATATTTGCAGAGGGAAAAAAATACACCTGCAAAAGTGATGGCTACTGCGAAAATCTGACCTTTAATTCTTAGAGGGCAAGATGTGGAAGTGATGGCCAAACCTCCAGAAGATCAGAATTCTAGTTTGATTTTGCACAAGCCTCTCCAAAGTAGCTGGCCCTCATGAGTTTCCAAGATTGGGACAAAAATGTTATGAGTACAAACTTCCTTGGAAGATTTCTGGCAGTTCGTGTGTTTGATTGGGCAGTGGGAAATATAATTTATCCAAGCTTTCTTACGCTATTTTAACCCTTCAATTTCTGGTTGCATCTTTGGGCAAAGATTCTTATTTGACCCAAACCATCCTCAGCTAGGGACCTATCTCAGGACTCTAATTAGCATCATTAACTCTTTGCCCCATTCTTTGCGCCTGCAGCTCAGCTGAAGTCACTAGAACAAGTCATTTCAGCCTTCGGTGTACATACCACAGTGACTGGTGTTGTGCCCTGAGACTGAGGCAGACCACCCAGAAAGAAGCTGACCACCAAAGGGGTTACCACCAGGGGTTTTTTTAAAACCCTTTTGCATTTGCTTCTTTATTCTCAGAGGATGTCTGACGAGTTAGCCTAACAACCCCCAAAGCATTAATGCTGCAGCTTTTGAGATGAGACCTCTGATTCACTCCTTGAAGGATACACTCCTGGGGGGAAATCCTGGGCTCCCTGAAGTCAACAGGACCAGCATTTTACTGCTGTTCTTTCACCTGTCTGGGGCAAGGGTCCTGGGGTCTATGCTCCTATGGTGAAAGCATTAAGCACAGTCTGATGCTAATCAGCCGATGGAGCTCCACAAATTAAAGTGCCAGAGCCATAATGGGACACTGATCCTGCTCTGCTATTTGGGAGGATTTACAAGACAGTCCCTGCTAAGCACCAGGGTGGGCAAAACTAATTACTATTGCCGTCTAAAGGAGGACTCAGACATTGACGCTTTGGTAGAAGTTGGTACGGGAGGAAAATTCAACGGTCCTAAGCTTGTAAAAGAGTTTTCTTAAAGACCGTTTTATTACCTGAGCCTGAGATCTGGTTCCCATTTGTGTCTGACTGGAGTGAGACTCCATCTGACACTCCATCCCGCAGCTGTGTGGGGTCAGGAAAGCCCTGGTCAGAGGAGTCCCTAACACCACCCACCCTCCCCCAAGCACAGAGGGCCCTATTTTTTTCCATTCTTAACCTTTTACCCACCAGAGAGCTAAATTCTGTGCCTTACTTGGGGCACAAGTGAAAATGAATTTGACAGCCCCAGTCTAGGCTAGTCCTTAGCAGTTATTGGTAGGGCCCTACCAAATTCATGTCCGTGAAAAATGTGTCACGGACCATGAAATCTGGTCTCCCCCTGTGAAATCTGGTCTTTTGTATGCTTTTACCCTGGACTATAGAGATTTCATGGGGGAGACCAGGGTTTCTCAGATTGGGGGTCCTGACCCAAAAGAGGGTTGTGGGAGGAGGTTTGTAAGGTTATTGTAGGAGGGTCGCGGTATTGCCACCATTACTTCTGCACTGCCTTCAGAGCTGGGTGGCTGGAGAACAACGGCTGCTGGCCAGGCATCCAGCTCTGAAGTCAGCACCCTGCCAGCAGCAGCCCAGAAGTAAGGGGAGCAATGCCATACCATGCCACCCTTCCTTCTGCACTGCTGCCTTCCGAGTTGGGTCAGGACCCCTACAGTTACAACGCCATGAAATTTCAGATTTAAATATCTGAAATCATGAAATTTACAATTTTCAAAATCCTACAACCTGTGAAATTGACCAAAGTGGACCGCGAATTTGGTAGGGCACTAGTAATTGGTCAACACCACTAAAGAAGCTCACATAATCTGGACATTGTAGGCAGTGCGACTACAAGAGCGGGGAGTGTTACTACTCACCAGCATGGTGCACTGGCAAGGCTGTGTGAAGATCCCATGAACGGAACATTAAGAATAGAGGATGGAAAGAGTACCAGTTTGGTTTGAGGTTTTTTAGCAGAGCTGTCTGTTGCAGATCATGAATGAGGTGAACTGCAGGACATGCTACAGGTCAATATTCAGATATATCATCCGCAGAGAGTTTGAATGGGTGAAAATGGTATAGTGTGCGTTTACATTCAGTTCCACCTTTCCATCTTTCTCTCTTTGAAATCAGGACTTTTGCTCTTACCCTGAATTTACCCCTGCCTCATTCTTCACAATTATGGGATTCTGAAGCCTAACCATCTCCGACCTCTTCCTCTAAGTACAATCAGCTCTCTGCCCGCATCCACATCTTAAACCCAGTGACTCCTAATCTCTAGCCACACACTGATGTATCATCCCTTTCCCCTACCCACTATCCCCTTTCATTCTGCCACTACATCTTCCTGACCCAAGCCAAAGCCAGTTTTGACACCCCAGGAGGCCAACTTCCCTTTACTGGTAATCTGCCACATTTGTGGAGTGGGTCTCACTTGATCTGGCAGTTTCAGCTGGACGGGCTGCTGTATCCACACTCTGTATGGTTCCAAGGGGCTTTCCCGTGTCACTGGTGAGACAGAATGATTTGTGTATCTCTGAGACTAGAGAGCAACTCTTGAAGCATGAGATTTATGAATAGCAGCCATCCCAGAAGAGGCTGAGATGCAGCAGGGATTGGCTGAGTTATATTAGCAAAAGTACAAATGAGTCTTGCTGAGTGTTGAACGTTCCTCGGATTGAATCAGGGATAATACTTGCCCAAATTGATCATGTTGTTTGAGTCTGGTGCTTGGTTTGAGGCTCGTTCTCACTTTCTTTCTCACTACTGCTTTGTCCATCCCTGGCAGAGCTGTTTGTGTCAGGAAGACTTAGATGTAGGATCTCCAAATGCTACCAGATACCATCTCACCAAAGATGCTCTCATGGTGTCTTCTCATTTCAAATATTCATTGGCAGAATTCCCTTTAGCAAGGCACTATTGTCCAATGCTTAACGCCGGGGACTGGGATTTAGGACACCTGGATTCCTGGCTCTGCTGCTACCCTGCTTTGTGGCATGGGGAAGTCTATTCACCTCTTTATGCCTGTTTTCCCTCCCACCCATTTGTTTGTCTTGTGTATGTAGATTGGCTGCTCTTTGGGGGCAAGGACTATTTTTTACTAGCAAGTTGAGTCCTTTGGGCCCTACTATAATATAAACAACAAGTTTGCAAATAATCAGCTTTCCCTGAAAGTGCATCACCTCTCCCCTCCAAACACTGCAAAATAAATATAGCAAAAGATTGGTCTTCCCTACTGTGACAAAGTTCCTGCTCTACCTTGGTGGGTCTTGCGCTTATTGGTGGATTTGCTCACCTTGGAGCTTCACGGTAGCCCTCAGCTTGGCCATTTTTCTGAATTCACAGTCCAGGTCGACTCCTCCTGTGTCTGACCAGGAACTGGGAGGATTTGGGGGGAACCCGGGCCCGCCCTCTACTCCAGGTTCCAGCTCATGGCCCTGTGGAATGCAGCTGTCTAGCGTGCCTCCTGGAACAGCTGTGCGACAGCTACAACTCCCTGGGCTACTTCCCCATGGCCTCCTCCCAACACCTTCTTTATTCTCACCATTGGACCTTCCTCCTGGTGTCTGATAATGCTTGTACACCTCAGTCCTCCAACAGTCCGCGTTCTCACTCTCAGCTCCTAGCGCCTCTTGCTCCCAGCTCCTCACATGCACACCACAAACTGAAGTGAGCTCCTTTTTAAAACCCAGGTGCCCTGATTCGCCTGCCTTAATTGATTCTAGCAGCTTCTTGATTGGCTGCAGGTGTTCTAATCAGCCTGTCTTAATTGTCTCCAGAAGGTTCCTGATTGTTCTGGAAACTTCCCTGTTACCTTACCCAGGGAAAAGGGACCTACTTAGCCTGGGGCTAATATATCTGCCTTCTATTACTCTCCTATAGCCATCTAGCCCAACCCTGTCACACTATATACAATACTTGAATGCTTAGCACATATGGAAACATAGGCATATGCACGTGTATATCACAGACTGTCACAGGCTTCTCTTATTAAAAATAAAGTACAAAACTCTACCAAGAGAATCACTAGTACAAAATGTAATGCTTTAGAGCATTACGGAGGGATACATGCATGCATGTGAGTGGAAACATTCACAGACACATGTCCTAGACATACAGACCATGGGCAAGTGTGGGCTGGATGGTCTCTTAAACTCAATGCTATCTGAGCTGTGAATGGTCTGTAAATATTGTGAAGTGCTACTAAAGGCAGCGTTATGAAAGAAAAGAAAAAAAGAAAGAAAGAAAGAAAGAAAGAAAGAAAGAAAGAAAGAAAGAAAGAAAGAAAGAAAGAAAGAAAGAAAGAAAGAAAGAAGGTTGAAACCTTTCCTTCCTGCTGTGTCCCCTTGTATAGCTACAAATGGGAAAACCTGCTGTTATGGAGTGGGGTTGACTATAAAAAGCATCTATTACTGAAAGTTACAAGGCTGGGAATATTTAAGTCAAAGATGTCCACTAACTGGTCTGATGCTGTTCCATTGTGCAGGACACATATGGGACCTGATCTTGCCGGGTAATGAGTACCTTCAACTTCCATTCTGTATAATGTAAGCTAAGGGTGCTCAGTCTCTCACGGGACTGGGCTTACAATAAAGATATTTATTTTATATTCTAGTCTATTAATAAATACCACTTTGCACTTCCACAGTGTTTTTCATGAGAGGATCCCAAAGCCCTTTACAAAGAGGGATTAATATTATCTTCATTTCGCTGGTGAGGAGACTGAGCATAGGACCAAGTTTCGTGGAGATTTATATTGTATGCAACCACACCATGGCCAAGGGGATCCTGCGGGATATAAATGAGAGCAGAGATTAAGTGGTAAGGCCAAGGTCACAGAGCAAATCAGTGGCAAATCCAGGAATAGCATCCAAAATAGCAAAATAGCAAATCCAGGAATAGCATCCCAGTCCCTGTCTCTAGCCACTAAACCACAGTGTTAATTATTAAAGAAAGATGCTATTTCAACTAGACAATTTGTGGCGTATATATTTTTGCAGTGATAGCTGCATGACAATAGAGTTCTTTCACCTCAGAAACACTCAGATACCGTAATAATGGTGAGGAATACATGGACAGATGGGTAGATTAGATAGAGGCTTTGGCATAAAAAATGCAGAGATATTTCAGAACTCTTAGTGCTGCAATATTCCGCCAACCAAGAAAGAGATCAAGAGATGCAAATTTCATCCCAAGAAGTCTGCATAACGCTGAATGCAAAGGAGGATTGCTTGAGTCACTCCATTCAGACAACAGCCTGCTATTGAACAAGGGGAACAAATGCCTGAGAGACAGGCTGCTGCACACTTACACAAGAAGCAAGAGTCTTTCAAAAAAAGAAGACGGGAAAAATAGATAAGGATGTGATATGCAAGATATACTGCTGTATTTCTGTCTCCTGTACATTCTGTAACCTGAACGCTACTGCTACAGCAGAGAGAATAGCGCTGTGAGGATACCTTGCACCTACAGCAACCCTGGCAGAAAGAGCTCTTCTTCCATCCATTTTGGGCACAATAAAATGAACCAACGCTTTACATGTCCAAAGTATCGTGTGTATACTAACACTGCTGTGAGGATAGGTCTGTATTATTATCCCCATTTTACAGATAAGGAAACAGACAGATGAAGTGGATGGCCCAATGTCAGAGGTATAGCCAGGATTAAAACGCAGGACATCCCTCTACCTATCACTGGGCTCATTCTTCCACATCACTTTGTCAGGGGAGAAAAAATTACTTTTCTCCTAAAGAGCAGCTTTTACATTTTCATTCACAAACATCCTTTTCTCTACCCCAAGCCCCTCTAAATTATTAGTAGAGAAAAATCTCTGTTCTTGTCCCAAATTCATCAGCAAGGAGTCTCCATCTCCTTGTGCTCCAACCAGGTTCTTTATCTCTCTTCCTTAAAACACACTTCGCAACCCTGCCCTTTCACGATGACATCTCCAGGAAATCTTGTGCTGCTTGGAGCTTACTCTGTCACGCAGTGTCTGATAAATGCCTGAACCGTGGTGTTTCTGTATGAACTAAGCTGGAAGTTCTTTAGGGCAGAAACAGCATGTTCTGAGCACAGTGATGGCACTCAAACAACATTACAGCTGAATGGCAAATTGTGTTGATTGGCTTTTGAAGAATGTTGTGCACACAATTTACCTGTGATCACTCTGTCATGGTATACAGAAGAGCCATTAACATACGGGAGTGGGAAGAGAAATAAGCTACTGCCAGAGGGTAGTGAAGTATTGCTAAAAATTACAGAAGAGCACAAACTTCTCTAAAGGTTGGGGATCCAGGATTTCATCGCAGTCCGTTACAGAAACAAGGGTGTATTTGTATAGTTTGTATGTGGGGTTTTGCTTTAGCCCCATCTCTTGTGCTCTTTTCAGTCAAATTTCTTGTTCACTGACCAACGCTCACCCACAAATCAGCATATTTTGCCAGCGGCTTTCAAAAGACTCACCCCACAGAAACGGCACTGAAAATGCTGCTTGCCAAACAAATGAGTGACTGTCCCCCTCTAGACCATTCATTACTTTGCTTTTAATTCTGGGCCAAAAAGGCACACCACAGCAGGTCACCTTTGTGCTGCCTGGATTCTGCCTGGACTGGGAGCTGGTGTGGTTCCTAGGGCAAGTGAAAGCCATCCCAGGGGCTTTTCTAACTTATGATAGCCTCCCCATGCTTGCCTGTGCCCTGCTCAACAGTCTCCAGTGATTGTAGAGCTGAGTGCTACATCCGCTGCCCACCTCCACACCCCATCCGATAGAGGGTGAATGAGGGGGAAGTGTAGGGCCACGTATGCCAGCCCTACGCTATTGGAATTCTCCCCAGAGTTGTTGTGACCCCTTTGAAGTCCCTGTACACCAACAGAATAGTTTAGAGCGGCTGGGACAGAGGCCAGAATCTAGCCTTCAGTGTTTCAAAAGGAGTCACTCCAAAATGGAGCTCCAATGGATTGATGAGCTAGGAGTCCTGCAACCTCCACTCAACTGGACTATGTATGTGACCAAGAATTACTCACATGACTGAGGGTTGCAGGATCAGGCCTTAACTTGACAGCAGGACTATATTTACCCAAAAGGTTTTAGTAGAAGATGATCCCAAATCAGAACTCCAGATTGATCCCCTTCAAACTCTGGGGATGTTTAGATATGAACCCAGATACAACCAAAAATGGCCTAGGCCCATCTTGAGAAGGGAACCAAGCCAGAACCACAAACAATCCTAAATCAGAGAAAGTTTACATCTAGCCCCAAAAGTTGAAGTTTAGTTCTGGAGATCTCTGAAACCTTCAGGTAAATGGGATTGCAGATAAGCCCAGTCCCTGTGGTGGTGATTGTAGTGTAAATATATTGATTGAGAAGGTAGACAGAAATGCATGATGTACATTGATGTTGAGGGACAGAATAAACCTTTGGTTAAGCATGAATTTCAGTGACCCAAAGCTGGTTGAACAGAGTTCTACATAGGCTACTACAATCTCAACAAATATCTTTTTTTTCTTTTTTGGGACCTTGAATGGTTATTGGGTTGACACATCTTTAAAAATGAATTGATGCTAGAAGCAGCTAGCTTCTCTCCTCCTTCCACATCCCGCATAAATACACTGGTAGACATACTGTCAAAGAGACATCCATAAGCAGATGCACAGTAGGAAACATCCAGTAACCTTGCTGGTTCCAACCCCCAGCCTCGGGACGAGTCTATGGCTGCCTTTCATTAACTACCTTCTGGACTTCCTCCTGGGGTTTGTGTTTGTAAACAGAAGAGGCAATATTATTACTGGATTTGGGACATTAGAGAGGGAAAACAGTTTGTGGCCAGAAGACTTGAGAGCCGAGTTTACATGTGTTTGTTGTCAGCGACACAACGGGCTTATTGTGTGAACTGTATATGGTGTGATTTTACAAGGCTAGGGGGAATACCATAGGTACATGAAGAAAATACTTCAGAAAGAAAAGCAACCCCATGCTGTACAAACGCTTCCCACTGCATCACCAGAACGAACACACACCCTGATTAAATCATCCTCAGCAAACAGAGTCTCAGGGAGACCCCGGGGGGTGGGGGAGGGGGGGCAGACTTTGGCACATTGTTTCCCCATTGACAATTATACCTCTAGGCTCAAAACTCTGCTACACAGGTGTAAATCTAGAGCAACTCTATTGATCTCCACTTCAATGGAGTTCTTCCAGATTTACTTTGATGTACTCAACAGCAGAATCTGGCTCACCCTGGTTATCCTTTCCTCTGCCAAACACACATTTCCAAATCCTGTGCATAATATACTCAGTGAACATTCAGCTTTGATTCCCAGTTTTCCATCTCTTCCCTAATGTTGCCGTTCAAGAGCTAAGTTGTGTGAAGTCTCCAATTTTTGTTTTGTTTACATTGAAAATGATAATTAAACTATTGCTGGTGAAGGGTGTTGTTTTGACAACCCCAGAGACAGAGTCCTTCTGTTTATCCACAGAACACATGAATTCTACAATAAACAGTAATAATGCAACTTTCCCCTGTGTCTACCTGGGCACCTCAGTTCTAACTGGTCTCATGGCTCATTCAATCCTTAGCTTCCCTGTTGACACTGCCTACAAAAATGCAGTTGTTCATGGGGTTGTGGACATTTGATGTAACAGTAAATCATGGAACAACCATCAGAAGGAAACACCTTTCTGTATCTATTAACCAGACCCCTATTCAAATCGATGACAGGCAGTGAAATGCTCTAACCCACTGACAATCCCCTGAGCCATCTCTGGCTGGATTTCCAAACTGCTCACCACCCAACACGTCCCACTGTGAATAATGGGAGCTGCTGGGTGCTGAAAATCTGGCCCATAATCTGAGCTGATTGTTTAGAATAAGGCTCATGAAATGGGTAGATGGCAAACACTTATAGCCGTTTTTTTCTAAAAAGCTTATCAGCAAACAGACGTACTCACTGATACACAGAATAAACCAATGGTTTCCCCAAAGTATTAAACTATCCTATTTTAACTAGAGATGGGTCTGATCTGAGAAGCTTGGATTGTATCTGCACTTCTCCCAAGTTCAGGGGCTGCTCCATGTTAGAAATAACAGCAATTAATTTGGATCTAAACATCCACGACTTTCATGGTCTTTGGATCTGAGATTTTAATTTAAAACAAACAATCTCTGTTTTTATGTTACCCATTCCCCAAACAGTGAATATGATCTGCACTTCCCCCTTCCCTTTTCTCAGTTGTTGCCACCATACTAAACTAAGTGATGTTAGAAAGAACGATTTTGCACCAGTCTCCACTGGAACTGCACTGCTTACCAACAAGTATAGTAAGACCTAGTAAGATCTGAGCAGGTGCAGGGAAAAGTCCTACAGGAATTTAGAGACCTAGCCTTGACTTTAAATGAACAGAACCCAGATTATGGAGTAACATATGCTACCACTAGAGAGAGCTAAAGCTGCACACCAGGAGACAAGACTGCTGGGTTCTATTCCTGGACCTGTCATTGACACCCAGTGACAGCACCTCTCTACCTCAGTTTCCCTGCCTGTAAAATGAGGACAATACCAACTTCACAATTGTGGAGTATATCATTGTTTGAAGAGTGCTTTGAGATCCCTGAATGATCAGGACAATGTATAGAAGTGCAGTTATTGTTATTATAAAAAAAATAACTCTAGAATAATCAGGGTCAGTGAAAAATCCCCTGCATTCAAAAATAAACAAAACTGACAGTAATCAAACATATTGGCACATCTTCCTGAGTAATAATTTCCCTCAACCCTTGCTCCCTTAAATATTAAAAAAACCCGAAAACCTGAGTTATTTGAATCCTTTCCTGACTCTGACTGCTTGAGCACCAAGAGAGGAGGCAAAAACAGGGAGAAATGGAGCCAGCAGCTGATGCACTTGTGTCTGGAACAGGCCTGCTCTTCTCCCAGTTGCACAGAAAACCCCTGGGAATCAGATGGAGCTGGAGGGGATGAGCAACAGGGAGGGAAATGTGTATGAGAAAGTGATCTAATGCATATATATAGAGAGAGAGAGAGAGAGAGAATAAATCACTGCAGTAGAACGGAAGGGCAAGAGATAAAAGAGACCTAAATCTCACTCAAGAGAAGCAGGTGAGGAAAGCCTACCAGCCCTCAGGAGTTAATTGGCCCAGGACATATTGGGTTTCTACTCTAACACAGTAATCTTTTTGCTTTTGTGAGCTGGTACCATATCATTGTGAGCTGGTACCTAATATCGCCTCTGACTCTCCCTCAAAGCACATCCCATGCTTCTCAGTTTCACTTCACCCCCATTGTTGGAAGGGTGCAGGCAATTCAAGTGACTGCTTGCTCCATATTCATATAGCAGTAGGGTGGATAGTAAACTGGATCAATAATTCCAGGAAGACACACACATGCACTTGCCCCCACCCACCATGTAGATTTCAAACAAGGAGTGGCAAAAACTCTTAAGCACCAACCAAAGAGTTGTCCCTCGAGGCATATGGTGCACTACCATCATGTGGTGAAAGATGAACAGAACTTTGAAGAGCTCAAGGTTATTCAACAGATGTTTTTTACTTAGAGAGACCAGGTAGGTGAGATAATATCTTTTATTGGACCACAACTTCTGTTGGTGACAGAGACAAGCTTTCCAGCTTACGCAGAGCTTCATTAAAAGATTTTACCTCCCCCACTTTGTCTCTGTAATATCCAGAGATCAACACGGCTAAAACACCAACACATACATGGTATCTGCTGGTCAGGCAAAAGGCAAAGAAACTGAAACTCTGCCTATCAGGAAGGAAGGAAATAAGGGGGAATCAAGGACCCCAGACAGTCAGGGAAGAACCCAGAATATGATGGTCATATGAGAGGGATTCATCAGGAAAGTTACACACTTACATCATCCAGCAGACCTGAAAATTGGACCGTGTATTTTGAATAAATACTTATTTTAACCATGAAAAAAATAGCTTGGAAGAGACAGAGTCCATAATGGGATTTGGATTACAACAAAAACCACTTCTTCCTCTCGCCAATTATTCTGATGTTGAGGGCTTTGTGATTTTCTCCTTCTAGTCCAGCTCCTATATGCAAGATAGGGCAGGAAACCAATGGATGTTAACTCTCCTGCAGAGATGCAGAAGGGGAACAAGACAAAAAAGGTTCTCTTTACAATCCTTGTGCCTGATCTAAAGCCCACTGATATCAATCTTCCTGTCTTTCCTTTGACTTCAGGTCCCTCATGACAGATCCTCAGCTGGTGTAAACAGAAGTCAATGGAGCTATACTAATTTGCACCATTTAAGCATCTGGCCGATCATATTTATACACTTTGACAATCTTGACGATAGAATTTGTGTCTATAGGGTCAGGGTCAGTCAACCTTATTGAGATGGAGCAGTAGTTTACTCGGCGAGAAGTTCTATTACGATCAACCTGAATAAGCGTGGCAGAATCAATGATTCTGGGAACTGTCTCAGGCTTCTCTCTCGTTTTCTTTTCATCCTGTGGGCTAACCCTCATTTTTTCCCCCCACTGCTTTTACACTCTTCACAGATTTTCCTCCCAATGGGCCATTGTAATAATGCCTTCTTTTATGTATGGCTTTGTGGAGCTTGAAATGTATATCAAACACATGCATTAAATGAAACCCACGGAATTTACAGGATCCTTCACTTGTGTCAAACAATTTAGAAGAATAAACAAGCTTTCTTTCCTTTATGACTGGAGTTTAAATGCTCTATTGATCCGAGAAAAATCAAAAGGGCTTTGGGAATTGTGTGTGTGTGTGTGTGTGTGTGTGTGTAAGAGAAAGAGAGAAGAATAGAAGGGGGTTAGAGGTGAGCAGGAATTAATAGAATAGCCAGGGATTTTTTCCCCACCTACAGAAAGCTGTGATAAAAATAAAGAAATTCACATCTCGTTTACACCAATGTAAGGGAATTACTACAGATTTACACTGGCATCATTTCAGAATCAGGCTGTGACATTTATTTTTAGATGTTACACTTATAAAAAAACAAACACTGGAGCAGTCTTCATTCATTGTCCCAAACAAAGCAGTAACAAACCTGTAGTGTGCAGGGCCATGGCTGTAAAATACTGCAGTATTTTTTTTAATATGTAGATAGAAGGGTTGTTATTTCCGGGCTAGTATTTAGTAGAAAAGATGGAAATGAAAGACATACAATTCTACATGGAGCATTGCTTCAGGACTATTTGGGATATAATGAGCAATTTCAGGAAGAAAAGACATTATTCATATTATTGATTTGTATTACAGTGGTGTCTAGAGGCCGTACCAAAGAACAGAACTTATTGTGCCAGGCTTTGGACAAATACATGACAAAGACTGCCACAAAGAGCTTACAATCTCTATAGACAAGACAAACAAAGGGGCAGGAGAAAGAAAATAATATCCCCATTTCACAGATAGAGACTAAGTGACTCCCTTATATACGAAACTCTCCCAGGGTCCTTCTGCCTATATGGGCCTGCCAGTCCTTGTCCCTGCAGCTCACTTTCTGCAGATCTCCCTCTCTCAGGGTATGCCTACACAGCAAAAGCTGTGCACTAGCGAGCTTGAATCCAGTTAGAGTGGGTAACAGCAATGATGACAGCACAGCTTGGGCTTCAGAGCAGGAGTAACAGCCTAGCGTGGCCCCACGAAGTCACGGGACCTCCTTGTCAACCTCCTCCTAGCCCTGGCCAAAATGGCTATCTACAAAACCAGGGAGAGGAGGTTGGCCTACGGAGTCTCCTGTGACTGTGGGGCCTATTTCCGCTCCTCTGGCCGCTCACGCATCCGGGCGGAGTTCCTCTGGGCGGCGTCCGCTGGCTCCCTTGACACCTTCGAGGAGCAGTGGGCGCTGTCTGGGGTTCTCTGCTCGGTGTCCCCATCCGGTTCCCTTCATTTAGCCCCTTGACCTCACTCCTGTCCCTGTTTTATCTTTAGTTGCCCCGCATACTCACTTGGAATCCCGGACCTGTGGATACTCCCCTTAGGCTGGGGGGAGGTCCGTTAGTAGTGGGCGGGCTTCCGCTTCCTGAATCCCAATAGGATAGACCCTGGGCATGTATTTGGCTCACTAGCCTGCTCGAAATCCGGCGTTGTGCTCTCTTCACTGCTCTTGTTACCCGTGCTAGCTGGATTCAAGCTAGCTCAGGTAAGCTAGCCTAAGCACAGCATTTGCTGTGTCGATGTACTCTGAGCCACAGGCTTGCCTTACGGAGTGTAGTCCTGTCACAAGCTCTGGCTACAAATCCGATAGGGGACTTGAGGGAACCAGCTCACCCTGTGACAAACCTCAGCATTTGGGAGCCTTAATTTACCACCCTTTACATATGCACAGCCATCCCTCCCCTCCACTCACGCACCACCATGACCACCGTTCCTCCTTTATTTACAATTACTCTATTTATTAGCAAAGCCAGAATTGTAGACTCTTTCCTATACTGCTCTCCTGAATATGGTGGTCTGACCGCTTGAGTAGCCAGCAGAACCCAAATGTCAGGACCTTTAAATACTCTCTGGGTTCTAGAACTGAAAGCCTTCTCAAGCTTTGGCAAACTTTCCTCCCTTCCCCAGTTCTACCTTGCCTCCACTGGGGGAGGTGAGAGATGGGTAGAGGGGAAAAAGTATTTTAAACCCCCCATGGCTTCCCCCCCAAACAAGTATGAGGTTTTGCAACTCCCCACCCTCAATGTTGCTGTCTTCTCCCATCCCCCGTCCCTATTTCTGCTCTCAAAATGAAATAAATCACAAAAGCACCGAAGTGTTTCTAAAATGACAAGCCATCAGTGGCTATTTTGAAATGAATAAGTAATCCTAATCTCAGTGGCCAGATATCCATGGCACAAAACTGCCACCAAAATTGGCGCTACTGATTTGAACCCTTGAGCAGAATGGCCAAAAATACAGTGCACTATGGAGTCAGACCGATTTATCCTCTCACCCCACAGGTGGTAGATTCAGGTCAGGGTTTAGCAGCATTGGCAGAGGATCTTAGTGGAAGACTGTGTTACCACTGCTTGCCAGGCTGCACCTATTATGCAGATAAACAGAAAAAACCACTGTATATTGTTGCCCTACCCAGCCCTTTCTGTTTTATTCCTTATACCATGCCCATCACCTTGGTATCAGAGCCCCTTCCAGCAATGCAGTAAGTGATGGGACTAACACGTGTCACACATGGTTCTTTCTTTCTATGGTAATAAAAAAACCCAGAGATTTGATTTTTAAAAAAAAAACAATTACAAATCCATGCAAGTGAAAGACTGCAGGCGGTTGAAGAACAAAAGACGCGGCGTTATCTGTCCGTTTTGGTACTACATTACCTACCTATCTGCTTTGTATGGGGGGCTATCAAGTGTAGCATCTGTGCAGAAGCAGTCACTCAGCTGAAAGTGCACCTGCTATAAAATCGGCTGGCTGGAAAAGCACCACCATTTCACCCCACTCATGGAGTCCAACGAAAGTGGATCAATCTGAGAGCAGATTCAAAATTATAGGAGGAAATTCCATGGATATGAAACTGCTTGTCGACCTGCTCTGATGCCACTGTTTGAACACTGGAGAGCTACTGTGTATCCCTTGTGTACCTTCACATTAACCCATTTGTTGAAACCCTGCTGGAGGCATTTCTCAAATGGCTTACGGCACACTGAGGCTGTGACTTTAAAAGAGCTCCACTGTGTGCTGATTTTGGCCTTTCTTTCCCCTTGGATTCTGCTGCAGTTGTGTGTTCACCAAAGAGGGAAGCTGGGAAAACACAGGCACTCCCTTACATATGAAGCGCTATTAACTTGGGATCATGCTCTCTGTTGGCAGCCAGAGGGATAGAGACAGACAGAGAGAGAGAGAGAGTGTGTGTGAGTGAAGGGGAAAAAAAGAAAACAAAACACAAATAACTTTTACTCTTCGGAGCAGGCACGCCTTTTTACTCCAGCTCCCACGTCTGATCATTCACACAATCCTCTCAGCTCCTACCTCTTAAAGAGTCAACGTCACACTGCTAACAAAACACAGGTCATCCAACTCTTGAGCTTTCTACCAACAACACACACAGGCAGGAACAAGCCAGGAGGAGCCCATTTCTTAGCAATTCTCAGGGTGGAAATGTATTTCCATTGTAGAACTGGACTATCTTTGAGTCCAACAGAATCAGGGTCAGCTGCGCATTGCAGTCTATGTATTGTGTTGATTTTAGGTAATCCAACTTAGGTGGATTAACGGTCACCCCGGTTTAACCTGGTTAAATTAACTCCTTCGTTTATGCACGAGAGATACATCCCGTTGTCGAAAGGGTTGCATTAGAGATTATTGCAGCCTTTGAAAGCAATCATAAAGCATTGTTTGAGCATGTGTGTGTGAATGTGTTTGTGATGCAGGATGTGTGTGTGGGGGGTGTCTCTGCAACCGCTGTGCGACCTGACTGTGCGGTGTTTGTGAGGTCACCTGTGCTGCGTGTGTGTATGCTGTATGGGCTGGTGTAGCGAAGGGATATTCCATGCTCTGAGTCTATCTCTGGGCAATCGAGGCTGGGGTTTTGCACCGCACATATTCATGGGTCAAACTGCAATTTTCTCCACGGCTTTGCTTCGCAAAACGCCAGAACTGATATCCATGAATCCAAGTAGGGCAGAAATAACATCGCTGCAAAGCAGTCTGAAAATCGTCAGACTCTGGTACCAAGGGCCACCTACCATCAGAGACGGGGGTGAGGGGAGGTGGCTCAAAGTGATGACTAACCAGTATAGTAGCTCTATAAAATTAGGCATTCATAAAAATAAATTGAATATAGCAGCAAAGGGTAACACAAGGAAATTTGGCTTCTGAGCAGCACGGAAGCTCCCTTTAGCCTGAAATACAGCAGTTCCTTATCTCTCAGGGCTCACTTGGAGAAGCTGATGGCAACCTGGCTTCTACCTGAGATCTAGAATGAATGAATTCAGTGCACATCCAGTCTCCCCTATGTGCACGTTATTGACTGTGGCCTGCAAATGGAGCAATGAATATTTTAAGATCCGGGGCTGAACCAGTGGGGTGCGGAGGGAACGGGGGGCTGGGGAGGGGTAGAGAGAGAAGAGAAGGTTTGGTGAGGGAGGGCAGAGGAAGTGATAGGAAGGATACTAAAGAAAATGAGAGGTTTCGTTTCACTGAGGTAATATTCTGCCCTTATTTACATCCTGTGCAACCCCACTGACTCCCTCTCCTCCCCACAACGTATCAGTGGTAAAGACAACGATAGACTGAAGGGGCCAAGACTGCCACTTATACCAGCAGTGAATTTGGCCCCATCTCTGCTCCCGTTTTAGTGTCTAGACAGACTACTGACTTCCGTGGGGTCACACCAATGTGACTCGTAGGGCAGAATCAGAGTCCTAAATCTGTCACATCCAAAACGAGTGAAAATGAGAAAGCCAAGTTTCTGGGCACCTGGAACCCTTGATTTCCTCATTCAGGGAAGAGTCTAATCTCTCCCTAAGCTTGTTGCAGGTCTGGGAGACTGTTAGTGTGTGGAGGATACTCCAAGCGAGTTCCTCCTTGGATCTATTCCAGGTGTTTACACACACAGCCAAACCTGGCTCCTCTTCAAGGGGGGGGGGTGGAGTTTAAAAAAAAAAAGAGTCAGCATTCTCTGGAGTAAAGCTACAAGCTTTATGCTTCTAAACTGGGGCATTTCTTTTCTAGTGGAAGGTCATTTCCGTGCATAAAACGGGTCAGGTGTTTTATACAAGCAAGAACTTAACCTCCCCTATCCAATTAAAATATTTTACTTTACTACGAACAATCTTTGTGCGTGTGTTTATCTAGCTCCCTCATCATGTGGATTACACATTCTTGTGAAACAGTGCTTCCGGGGTTTGATTAAATAAATGTATGTATTTGCTTTGCATTTTCATTGACAATATCAGTGTAAACTTAGACTCTGTCTTTCTCCACTTGAAAGGGAAGCAATTTCAGACCTACTGTTGTAAATCAAGATTAGGAATAAGGGAGGAGGGGGAATAATAAATAATGGGGAATGGTGATAATCTAATCTTTTCCTTGCCTGAGATCACTCATCTCTCCTTCCTAGTTGGACTCCAGCTTTTTTCCTTACCATAGGCAGAAGGAAATACAATCTATGCTCAATGTCTCATACTCTGACAAACGCACCGCATTCACCTCCTTAAAAGTGAACACAACAGCTGGGCACAGGGGAAAATTAAAGCAATTTGCTGCCGAGTCTGCTTTGTTTTTGTTTTTTTCCTGAGAAGGAAGAGACTTTCTTGAGTGACAACAATCCCATAGGTCAAGTATAGTGCAGTCAAGAGAAAGGAAATAAAAGAATGGAATGTGGCAGGGGAGCAGGAGGAAAGCAGCCCTAAAGGCTGATCAGTGACTATATCAAGAAGAAGAAAAGCATCCGCTGGTCTCTTGTAGGAAATGACTCTAGTTAAAGGGGAAGGGAAAACCCTCACTGTCTCTTTAAGGCATCCTACGACATGGAAAAATTGTACTTTCAGGGAATCTCCTTGCCAAAAGAACTATAAAATATGTCCTCCTCTCTGCCCCCCCCCCATCCCTTGTCTCCACCCCTGTTTGGTTTTGTTTTGTTTAAAGGGCATTTCCATTTTCTACAGCTTCCTTCAGAGCAAAGATGAATGTTTCAGCGATTATGAGGGTTTGTAAACCTTTTACTTTGTCAAAAGTATCCAATTTTATGGCAGCTTCACCACACTTTAGCACTAAAGCAGAGGGAGGGAGGGGGAAAGAAAAAGAACACAAATCCCTGATGGGTTCATAAGTTTTAAATAAGAAAAGTGCAATACTGCTCATTATTGTCATGATCGGACAGCTTAGCTCAATAACTGGTCTCAGCGCTAAACAATTTCATAGGGCAATTTGACCTTACAATTATGTGTGTTACACTTGTGATTTCGAAGGGGAGAAAAAAAAATACTAAAACCATCCTCTAGATGCTGTGCCAGTCAAGTACTAGCTGAGTGTTGAGGGGTTGGGAACTTTATGAACTAAATTTGACTACTGAGGCTTCACAATAGCCAAAAGTTCCTTTACAGCTCTTTGGAACCACATGCTAACCTACTGTCTAAAAAGGTAACAGCGGAAATAAACAGAAAAGCTAATAAAACCCAAGGAAATCAAATAGGATCCTCACATGCACATCCCCACACAAACAAATTACATATGCATGAATTGTGCGCGCGCACACACACACACACACTTCCTACAGTTCTATTTTTCCTTATCAAATTAAATTAGAAACGTATAGAAAGTACTTGCCTTCCCATTTGTACATTGATTTAAAAATAAAGAGGCTATTTGGAATAATGCCATCACTACTGGCAAAAGTTTACTTAACTGTATATATATATATACACACACACACACACACACACGCACTTTTAGACAGTTTGCTGAGTTTCTAGTTCATCAAATGTAGAGATATCTCTAATAAACACACAAACGTGTATACATACATCAGTACATGTATATGTACACGGAGGTACATACACACACGCGTATATATACACACACACATTTAAATATACATTCACACATTATACACACGCGCGTGCCTACAGTCGGCTGTTCTGCAGACGTGTGAAATAGAAAAGGGATGCTACAGGCACAGGGAACTACCTACCTGCAATGACAGCTGGTGATCTCTGTCCTCCTTCAGCTCTCAGCCACACTTGCAAAGTGAAGGCATCTCTGGGCAGCTCAATATCTGCTTTCAGCCGCAGCTGATCACCTTGTCCAGTGAAATAGAGCGCCCTGCTTGGGGTAAGGGAACCCTCTTCGCCCTTTGCCTCCCGCTGTTGCCTCCTGCGGGGGACGGGCAGAGGCTCCAGACTAGCAGCGGAGCGCCTGCCTCGGGCTAACCTGGTGGCACAGGTGCCCGGGGCGGCGTAGTGGCTCTGGCGGGTGTGCCTGGTGTCCCTTCTTGCCCTGCGGGAGCGCTCGTCCATCCCACATTCGGGTCCACTGGCTACGGCTGTACAAAGAAGCGCAAGAGGCAGCAGCAAACTCCAGAGCTGCATTTCCAATCTTCCCCCCCCTTCTCCCCTGCAAATCCTCCCGATCTGCCAGCTTTGGGCTCCTCCTTGCCTTGACTTTCTTCTCCTGTTCACCCTTCTTGGGTATTTGCTCTTTTTATAACCCTTCTCAGTTTCTTTTTCTTTTCTTTTTTTCTTCCTTTCTTTCTTTCCTGGTTGTAGATTTTTTTCCCCTTTTAAAATAAAATAAAACAAAAAAACAAAAACAAAACTCCTCCTGGGTTAAAATGTATTTCTCTGTTCTTCCTACTCTATCTGTCTTCTTCTTCTCTATTCCTCCACAGCTGGAATTCCTCTCTCTCTTCTTTTCTCTGCTGGATTTTGCTCCCTTTATTTTTTTCTTCTTAAAAAAACAAAAAAACAAAAAAAACCCAGCTTTCTCCAAGACACAGACCCACTGATTTCCCTCCCCCCCAAAAGATGCTCTAATCTATTTATTTTTTGGCTCCTTTATAACATAAGCCACAACCCCCTCCTTTCCCCCCCCAACCTCTCCCCCCTCCCTTCTTCTCTACAAAATGAAAGAAAAGAGAAAAAGCCCCTCAGAAGATGAGTAAACAAGAATATGCTAATCTACTCAAGGGTGCTCCACCTTCCCAATTGAATGATTCCCATTAAAACTGCAGGGATCATGACTAATCAATCAGCTTGAAGGGGCAGATAGCTCCAGAGTCTCAAACACTTTTGCTGATTTCTCCCCCCCCCCCTTTCCTTCCCTTCTGTTCTTTTCCCTCCCCTCTTTCCTCTTGTATTTATTTTTTTAAAGAGGGCAATTAATGTGAAGGTACCAATGTGATAAAAATCCTGCACCCCTTTCTGCAATCTCCCCAGCTTTCCTCCTCAGTCCAGCCCAAAACACACATTCCTATGTTTTCTCTTGGCAAAAGAGTAAGCTATTTCTCCTCTCAGGCTCCCCTTTGCACTTTGCTGGTAAACCTCATGCTCCTCTGCAGCACATAAAGAGTCTTGAAACTTGATTCTCAGATTTTTTTAAAAAATTGCTTGCTTTCTTTCTCTTTTTCACTCTCTCTCTCTAATTCTTTCTTTCCCTCTTACTATTTTCTTAAAGTTATGCAATCAGCCAGGCTCCCCCTTTTGTGGTCCCCCTCAGTGCAGTTGTGTGCAGCTAATCCAAATGTTGCATCAAAGGTCCCCATCCGATCATCAGGAGCAAAAAGGAGTGAAGCTTTTTGAAGAGCATTTGCTTTCCAGAAGCTGTAGCAGCAGAGCAGGGTTTGCCTTTTGAATGCTCCCAAAGACTCTTGGTTTGGGTTTTTTTTTAAATAATAAAAATTATTAATTTTATTTTTGATTGATTAAAAAAATCCTCTCTCAATTGGCTGATTTTTCAAATCTAAGGAATTCAGCTCCCCTGGTTTCCTTGGCTTAGTTGTAGCCAGGTAAGATTCTGGCTGCTTGCTGGTTTGTGGATCTCTGTTTCTGAGCTGGGACGTTTTTTTCTTTTCTTTTTTTTTCCCCTCTTTTCTTTTTTTTTTTTTTTTTTAAATATATATAGTCACTCTTGAAAGATCTCAAAAGCTCCCCCTGATGGCAACAAAAAGGATTTTTCTAAGTACTTAAGTGGAAATGAGTTAGCAGTAGTACGTTATAAATCCATAGGCTACTATTCCATTCACAAAAAGTATGCTACAGCCTGGTTACCTCCTATTACATTAACTCACAAACCCAACAACTCTCACTAACCTCCCCCAAAATACTAGCGGCCTTGTTCTTCTGCAAACATTTAAAACAGAGTCGCTGCAGTGAAATCTCCAATTATTATGACCTCGTTGCTTCGACATATTATACTACTAGTATAAGAAGAAGTTTCACGATAGATGATTACATCTAGAATACATATGTAAAAAGTAACTAAAATCAATTCTTTCAGTCAGTAACCTAGATGTTTTAAAAATTATTATTAATGTGAATATATGCGAGGATTTTTTGTTTACTTGCTAATTTGCAAATATTCAGGAATATACAATGGGGACCAGAATTTCAGAGGTGCTGGGCATCCAAGGGGTATCATGGAAGTCAGTATGGCACTGCAGACGCTCAGCACTGCTCTGACCAGGTCAAGGGTCTCCCAGGCATTAGCCCGAATTGGGATAATGATCTAAAAAAAAAAAAAACAACCAACCAACCAACCACCCTTGTAAGTCTATATCATTTTCCATGCAAGGACCTCAAAATGCAACACAGGTACTTGTGAATTAAGCCTCACAACATCTGTGTATGGCAGATACAGACTAGCAATTACTGATCAAAACACATGCTATGGTATAATCATGCGCAAGTACCGCAATACAAGAAATGACAGAAAAAGAAAGGGCACATTCAATTACACGCATACTTTACAGAGAGGATCTGGAGCAGAATCTGAGTACCTTATTAAATTATTATTTATAATCTGGATTGCAGTAGCACCTAGAGGACCTAATAGAGACTAGGGCTCCATTGTGCAAGGTGCTACACAAACCCATACTGAAAGACAGTTCATGTCCCAAAGAGTCTACAATCTAAATAGACAAGATGGATGGTGGGAGGGGAAAACAGAGGTATAAAGAAATTAAATGAACCTGCCCAAGATCACACAGCAGATCAGTGGCTGATCCAGGAATAAAAAACAAGTCCTCCAGATTCCCAACCCAGTGCCCTATCCACTCGGAAAACTCCCACAGACGTCAATGGGAATTTTGCCTGAGTAGGGTCTGCAAGGGCAGTACTTAGTAATAAAAGGCCTAAGTAGAGCTGGTCGCACAATTTCCAATGCAATAATTTTCCATCAGAAAATGGTGATTCAATGAAATCAAAACATTTCACATGAACGTATTGATTTCGTTGAAATATTTAGATGAAAAAGTGTCGAAATGTTCCATTTCAAATTCTTTTTTTTGACAATTAGATGAAAATATATTATATAAAAGTCCAAATAATAAAGTCAAAACAAACCATTGCAGCATTATCAAAACGAAACCTTTTGTTAAAGTTGTTTCAATATTTCTGAAAAGGAATTTTCATTTGGTGGGAAATTCCAAATTTTAACTTTTTTTTCTAATTTGGATATTCCAAGTATTGACCAGCTCTACGACAAAGACTTAAAGAAAATGTAAACGAAAAGTAAGCTATAATAAATACGCATGTTCCAGAATTTTTTTTAGAAAAAGCAAATGAGTAAACAACCCATCCAAACCAAACCAAACCAAACCAAACATCTTAATAGGATTCCCTTAGCCTATGCATCAAATCCTGCTTCCCTTTCTCACAACAAATGAAATTCAACCTTGTGCACATGGACAGCATCAGAGCTGTGCCATACTTGAAAGCTCTGAACTATAATCTGGGCTAGCAATCTCCTAAAAATTGCATTTCTCATGAGATTTTGGCTGCCAGTTGGGCCAGAATCACCGGGACAGAAAAAGCCTCCTTCCTGAGATTTGGACATTTCCATTTTTGATCCTGGTGGAACCAAGAAATACAGAGGTAGAGCAAAAATGAAAACAATGGCAAAAGAACATTGGGAGTGGGTGAGGCTGATGGGGGCTCTTTGCCAATTTTTCAAAAAAGGGATTCTAATTTTTCTTCTTTAACAAGTTGTCCATCTTTACTTAATCTCCATATTATTTGAAAATGAGTGCATGTGACATAAAGTTTACACCCTGCCTTAGTTACCTGCATACAATTCACATCAAAGTTCCATTGTTATGGATCCTTTACTGCCTACTGCTGTGTATTCAAAATAGTGTATAAATATGCTAACCTAAAACATTTAGCTACTGTTATTATATCCCCGTTTTTACTGGATATTACTAAGTTATGTATGAATACTCCTGTAATGCTTTAAGAATTGGAGAAAAAACAGGCAACTGGTTCAGGTCAAATTTGGTGTAAAACAAGGAAGCATGGAATCCCATCACTTTTTGTTAGGTTCTTAAATTGGACATTAAGAATGGTAGATGAGTTGGAGGGCATGACATTAGGAAACCCTGCTCTAGATCATCCCAACTTCATTGCACCGTGACCCACTTCTGACAACAAAAATTACTACATGACCCCAGGAGCAGGGACCAAAACCTGAGCCAACCTGAGCCCCGCCGCCCCAGGCAGGGGAACCAAAGCCAAAGCCCGAGGACTTCAGCCTCGGTTCGGGGTACCTGTAACTTGAACCCCAGCACCCAGGGCTGAAGCCAAAGCCTGAACTCCGCCGCTCAGGACTGAAGCCCTGGGGCTTTGGCCCCAGGCAGTGGGGCTCAGACTTTGGGGCTTCGGCTCCAGCCCTGGACCCCAGCAAGTCTAACACCAGCCCTGGTAACCCCATTAAAATGAGGTTGGGGCCAACTTTGGGGTCCCAAGCCACAGTTTGAGAACTGCTGATCTAGTGGTAAGCTCTTTATCTTATGCACACAACATCATACCACTGGCAGACATGTCTTCATTAATGATGATCTTCTTCATTACTTTGAAAAATAGGTATACTCAATGTGCACTGATAAATGCCAAGACGACAAAGTGGTTGTATCTTGGAGGAGAAACTGTAGATAAATTGTTGAAATGCAGCAGCTGTGACGTCACTGAAGAAGTGAAACCTTGTGCGCGTCTAAGAAGTTTGATCATTATCGATGGTTCCATCACCAAGGAGGTTAAAGGAAGATGTGCCTTACCAACAAGTGCTGCGCAGAAGTTGATGAAATTATGGACTGATAAAAATATTAGACTTTGTATCAACGTGAAAATTTACCAAACCAGTGTGCTAACAGTATTACTCTATGGTCTGGAAGCAGCTTCATTAAATGAAACAGACGTCAGAAGGCTGGAGGCAGTAGAGATGAGAGTTCTTTGGAAGATGGCAGATATAAAGTGGAATTATTTTAAGATGTCAGAAAGAGAGTAGGATGTAAAATCAGGGTACTGAATGGGCTGCAATTTAAAAAAAAGATTATGATGGTGGAGACACTGTAGAAGACAAATAGATGATAGGATGCCAAAGAAAATGATGCAAACACAATAAAGGACATTCAGACCTAGAAGCAGATCTCTGAGTAGATGGCAGGACATTGTATACCAGGACATGCCCAGTCTGGGCTTAGTGGCAGAACAAGCCATGGACAGGAATCAATGGCACCACTATACTGCTCCCAGGCTCGGCAGAGATGCTTTGGAATGAGAAGAAGATTCCTGGATAAAAGACTCACCAATTGTAATTTCCTCAGTTATTCCATATACAAATGTACACATGCCATTACTTTATATAACCTCTTGTGAATTTTAAACATGTTGCTTGAGCTACAAAACAATTAAGAATTGCAATAAATTACAAAGTTAAAAACTATATTGATCACTTTATAAAGGGGTCAGTCATGGCTGCAAACTTTTACTTTAAACTTCTCTCCTGCAGAAAAGTACATTTCCCTGACATGCTGATCAGCCTGTTTGTTTGGAATTCAGTTACTTTATCCTTCAAATTTCTCTCATGAAATATCACATTTCCAACGATAGTATGTATTCTCTGTTTGTTTTTTCTTCATTACATTCATTAAATAAATTCTACAGTTTTTTCGGAGGTAGAAGGGCGGGGTGAGTAATAAGTTGAATTCTATTCCATTGTGGTTATAATGAAAAGAAATTTTGATTGCCATAGATTATATAAACAATGGGCCAAATTCTGCCCTTAGTACACCAGTGTAAATCCTGAGCAACTCCAGCAACCTCCAGGAATACGGCCAACCAAAACTGGCAACCCTAGCAGTGGGATTATTCTGCATTTACAGTGAAGTAACACAGCAGGGGTTGATTCTGAAAATCATTTTAAATCAAAGATTCTCCTTTTAGTTTTATGCCAAAGCTTTTAGCAATATTCTGTTCAGTATGGACTCAGTGGGTGAAATCCTGGCTCCAATAAAGCTAAAGGTAAAACTCCCAAATGACTTCAAGAGGGTCAGGATTTCACTCAATATTTGTCTCCCTTCTGCATGACAAAATTCCCATCAATATCACCTGGACACGTAAAGTCAATTTCTGAAAGTCTTCCCTATGAGAGAGCCATCCCTGAGAGTTCAGTGAGCTCAATGGGAATATCTGCATACATAACGTGTGATCCCTTTCCCATGGATTTCAGTGCACAGGGATGGGGGCCACACTAATCATAACAGGGGTTGCGAAAACTGGGCCTTTAAGGAGACTAGGGTATTGGCTTTGAGATGCAGCTTCTGGGATAAAAATGTTGCCCTAAACTTGGGAATTTCCTGCTTCGTTCTGTCCCATAGACAGCTAAAATAAGCTTTAAGAATACTACAGCATTCTACAGTCTTCTTCTTTGTGTTAATCCTACCAAATGGGTCTGCTCTACAAGCCCTCCCCGCTCCAAAGAGCTCTGTTCAATGCCATAAACTACAGCAATGACCTCAAATAACTTTCAAGAGTATGGTGTTTTGGACTTCTATGGTAGGATACAGGTAGTAAGGGCTTTGGCTGGCTGTTTTTAAAGTTGTGTGTACTAGCTGAGGGCAGAAAGCAGACTCAAAAGGAGCTCTTGTCCTGTTGCAAAAGATGTTTGCATTGCTCTGTTCTCTGATAATCTCAAGAGTGACAAAACACCAGTAAATTGTTCCAGGAGGAACCATGTGTGTCCTTTATTTAAAGCTCCAGGCTAACACTGATTCCCATCTAACTAGATCTTATTAGCATTGGGTGGGGTCTATCTCAAGCAGGGCTACTGAAACTCATGTTAAAGCTCCAGCTGATAGAATCAAGAAAGGGACACACTGAGGGGAGAGACAAGGTGGGTGAGGTAATATATTTTATTGGATCAATTTCTGTTTGTGAAAGAGACATACTATGCTTTCAAGTTCCATAGAGCTCTTCAGGTCTGTAGAGGAGACATTTTCAAGGCTGTCTAGGGCATACGGATTCCCAGTTAAAAGAAAAGGAGTACTTGTGGCACCTTAGAGACTAACCAATTTATTTGAGCATAAGCTTTCGTGAGCTACAGCTCACATCCGTTGAAGTGAGCTGTAGCTCACGAAAGCTTATGCTCAAATAAATTGGTTAGTCTCTAAGGTGCCACAAGTACTCCTTTTCTTTTTGCTAATACAGACTAACACGGCTGTTACTCTGAAACCTGTCATTATGCAAGGGACTCCCAGTTGCCGTTCACTTCTACACAGAAGAGAGTATAGAGATCCCCTTAAGGAGCTTTGTATCAGGGGGTAGCCGTGTTAGTCTGTATCCACTCCATCCGATGAAGTGGGTTCTAGCCCACAAAAGCTTATGCCCAAATAAATCTTAGTCTTTAAGGTGCCACCGGACTCCTTGTTGTTTTTAAGGAGCTTTAAAAATCCACATTACTCACCCTTACATTAAAAAAATAATAATGTGGATTTTTAAAGCTCCTTAAGGGGATCGCTATACCCTCTTCTGTGTAGAAGTGAATGGCAACTAAAATAAATAACGTAAAAATCTTTGGGGGCAGATCCTCAGCCGGTTTAAATGATCACAGCTGCATTGACTTCAATGAAGTTATGACACTTTACTCCAGCTGAAGATTTGGCCCCTTTTTAGCGTGTACTGGAGATAAAGGACATAACTGGGATTCAGGTGTCAGGGCTCTATCCCCATCTTGCCTATTAAGTCACTGAAGTCACAATCACTTTATACCTCACTTCCTCCTTTCCTTTAACAAGGATAATAATATTCACGTACCTAAAAGTGTGTTCAGTGTAGGGTGACCAGCTAGCAAGTGGGAAAAATTGAGACACTTTTTTCTGGAGGGGGAGAGGGGTATAGTTGTGTATATAAGACAAAGCCCCTAATATTGGGATGGTCTCAATAATACTGGGACATCCGGTCACCCTAGTTAGTGAATTACCTGACTGTTTGCACAGAGATTTGAGATCCTCAGATGGAATTTGCTACCAAAAGTGCTACATATTAATCACGATGATCACCCCCACCCCCCTTTTGTCTAATAAAGAATTTCCAGATTGCATGAAGACATCGTAACATGTATATCACTTTAAGAAGTAGGCTAAAGGCAGCAGACTAAACAAGTGGACTACATTCCGGGGTGAACTAACTGGATATCTGGTATTCCAGAACAAAACTGAGATGAAGTCCCAAACTGTCTCATCAGAAGATTTTAAAATCTACAGGATGTCTGGCTTCAGGTCAAATGCTGAGGAAAGAAATCTGGTAAATGACTACTCTGCCTGCAAAATCTGTTTATCTGATCATTAGGATAATATGGGCTACTACTGCAAGTTTCTGGGGCGGGGGCGGTGGGCAGGGAAGATGTCCAACTGTCCATGAACATAAATGAAAGACGACAATGTGTTCTTCGTCCCTGGACTATTAGACTGTTTGTTTTTTGACTTTCACAAGGAGGACTGTCACATGGCAGCTGCTTTACTCATCAATATTCATACTCACTCTGTACGGACTACTTTGTGAGCAGCCTCCTTGCTTTCCTCCAAAGACTGCAAGACTCTTAAGGCCTGGTTTCCAGAGGTGTTAAGCACCTGCAGCCCCTCCTGGAGTCAGTGGGAGCTGTGGGGATGGTATACCTCTGAAAATGTGGCCCAGGATGTGCAAAGTATGCAGCCTCCCAATACGGAGACAAAGGCTGTCTCAGAGTGGGGAAAAATACCTTTATGCTAAACCAAAGAGCAACTCCTTATTAGCCAGCATTGGGCAGCCAATCAACTGCAAGACGGAAAAGACAGGGGGCTTTTTTTATTACACAAGGGTCCCCTGTCTTTGTAAATATATTAGTAGATATGTTTAATCCAAATGGGCA
Organism: Natator depressus; assembly: GCF_965152275.1. Classification (NCBI taxonomy): domain Eukaryota; kingdom Metazoa; phylum Chordata; order Testudines; family Cheloniidae; genus Natator; species Natator depressus. The sequence continues at coordinate 10,087,072 of NC_134249.1, read as the reverse complement.
TGTAGCCATAACACAAAACACAGCACTATGGTTGCTGTTAATTAGCAACTCCCCCCACCCCAGGCCCCCCTGCCTTTTGGCAGTCTCAGCAGAGAGGTCAAGGACTGAATGGGCTATGGAGACTGAACTCTTTTCTTAGCCCTAGTAATGTTTTCTCTACAATAAAGATAAAGCACAGTGGTGCGGGGGAGTGGGGGAAAATTATACGGCCTCTACTGATTCTGTACCTGTTCTGTGGATACATGGAAGACATCAGTCTCCAGGGCTGTCAATCCAGCAACTTTCTCCAGCCATAATTCATTTAAAAAAGAAAACAGAAAGAATGGTATGTTACTGACAGTCATTCTGGAGGGGATACTGGGAGCCTAGGGCGGCAGAGAAGTTGGGTTGCCTTCGCGCCGAGATTCTGGTGGCTGGCTCAGGACAGCGTGGCATTGACAGCTGTTCTGGAGGGGAGCTGTGTGTCTGGGAGATGGGGAAGCAAGGAGTGGTGCTCCGCGTACCGCTCGCTCGGCGCTCCTGAAGGCTGAGTCAGTACGGTATGGCATGACAGTAGAAGAGCTGAGTGAACTGGTCTGAAAGCCGGAAGCAAGGTGCTATGCTGGTTAATGCGTGTGCATGAGGTGATGAGGGTAGGGTCAGAGATGGATAGAAATGTACTCTGGAGTACTTGGCTCCAGAATAACCTGGAAAATTCAAAAGCCACCTGGAGAGGCCTTTAGATCAGGTCAGGCCAGGGCATATTATGCCATCTATCAGGTCCCAGGACTTTCACAAATGAGTCAAACACACCCAAGTGTTTTTTTTCCCAGAACCAATTTTCTAGTCTGAATGGTGATGCTGACAGGATCAAAGGGGAAAACCTGTCTTGTCTTGCTGCTGATGAAGATAATCAAGTAAGTGATAAACAAACTGATCAGGAAAAAGACACTATTTCAATAGAATGAAAGCCAAGAGAGAGCTCAGGAGAAAGGCCTCACTCTGCTCCTCAGAAATTCCCTTACTTCTTTCACTCAAATGGCATTTGAAAAACGCAACTGCAATGTCCCATCCACACGAGATATGGGCCCAAACTGAACTGCCTGATCCAGACTGCCCCAACTTTCACAATCAGATCTGAACTTAGCAATTGCCCCTATTTCTACAGTGCAAGGGGCTAAATCAATGCCCTAGATCTAAACACCCCAAACGTTAGTAAAGTTCAGATCCTGATCCAAACTTTGTGGCTTGGGTCCATCTACAACTAACCAATGGGTAGATTAAACTTACATTCTCCCACATGCTCCTAACGCCTGCCCCAGACCGATTTGTCCTCCAATCCCAGCCCCATTCCCCCCAGGACAGATACCTTCATAGCTTTCCTGATGAACTCCTGTCTTCTTCGCACCGATGAGCCCTTAACCTTCCCCCTAAGTGAGGCAGTAGTGCCGCCCACCACAGTAGCAGCTGGCTGGCAGCAGTCAGCTATCAACCCTGCACTGCACCTGGTTCTCTGATTGTGGGGCTTCAGCTGACCCCCAGGAGCCTGCCAGGAATGATAACAAATGGCCACTCCACAAGAACTGAAGAAATGGATGAAAATGAAAGGTAGGTCACTCTGCATAGGTAAGTCAATCCCTACTGAATGGGCAAGCAACATAATGGAGCTGATAAAAGGCATATGTTTCAGAATCTCTATCTTGTCTGCATGGGGAATTCATGGGAAAGTTAGTGCAAAATAGCTAGGATGTAAATGTAAAGTGCAGTAGCTATTCCACCCTTACTTCCTGTGTGGACATTCTTATTCGGCACTAGTACATGGGGTGCTAGTTCAGAATAGCTAGTCCAGTCTTCCCCCATGTAGATAAGCCCTTGGGTACTGATATTGCCCCCATCACCAGTGGCGCATTAGCCACTGGGCCAACAGGACCTGTGCCTGTTGGCCTTGGCACCCTGACCCTCTCTGCCTGCCTGGTGCTCCTGGCAGGGGGCGGGGCGCAGGGGCTTGCCCCACTCTGCTGGCTTGTCCTGCTCCACTTGCATGCCCTCGCACCCTGATCCTATTTCCCTGGCAGAAGTGCGGGGTGGGTGGAGGGGCCCCCACTTTCTCTGGCACAGGGCCCCAAAAAACTCTAATCCACCTCTGACCATCACCACTGTATGTAAGTGCCTCATAATTTGTAGTGTATTTAACCTCCAAGCCCTCTGTGAAATAGGGCAATGCTATTATCCCCATTGTACCGATGGGGAACTGAGGCACAGAGAAGCTAAATGACTTGTCTAAGGTCTGTGAAGGAGTAGGGAGTTGAATCCAGGTCTCTTCAGTCCTAGGCAGGTGCTACAATCACTAGCCATCTTGCCTCTTGCCGCCCCAAAGCACTACTGATATGGCAAAGAGGGCAAATTACAAATGGCCATTGGACCCCTTCAACCATTTCCTGATTGGTTCCTTGGGTTCAAAAGAAGGGTTGGGGAAAGGGGAGTGGAAGGAGCATATAATCCTGTACTAACCTCTGCCAATCAGAGCGTTGCATAAATCCTGGTCCTATCTAGTCACACGGTTCTGGAAATGCTGGGATGGCAAAGGAAGACACTCATCTGCAGTGATCTGTCTGTATGGCACAAGGTGGTTTTTTCATCCTCCTGTCTGCCAGACATAACATGGAGGTAGGTCCACCCATCACTGCTCCCTTTCAGTAATATGCTTTGCTTCAGCTCCTGAGAGTGTTTCCCATCCCCTTTACATCAGAACATACAACCATGCTAGAGCCCCTCCTCCTTGCCTCCCCCCATTCCCCCCCCCACACACACGTGAGGCTTTGCTCCTTTTTCTTCCCTAGCATTACACTGTCAGGATGTGCAGAAATTAATTGATTTGTGAAAGGAAGTTGCAGGCAGAACTGTATGAAATCAAAACATTCCAGTCGTTCCTCCCAAGCTTCTGAGTGCAATAGAGATTCCTCAAATATGGTAAGAAAACAAAACAAACAAACAAACAAAGGAAAAAATAGAAGATGGGCAGACAAAGGAAAAGAAGACAAAAACCACAACAAAAATCAAATAAACCTGAGGCCCGCCCTAGCTAAAAAATGGAGGGGTTAGGGGGTTCTGTTAGAAACTTGGCATTGATGGCTTTCTGTGATATGTCACTGCATGAAATGAATACAATTTCGTAAGCTTATAGGAAACGATTGCCATATGTGAGGCTGATGGCAAACTGCCCTTTTCCCGCCACCCCCTATTGCTTTAATCACTAAAGCTGAGATTAAATAAGTGCAATCCTTCTCCATCTATCTTAATGTGTAAATACATCATGGACCAAGGTGTACCATTGGTCACAAACCAGTGGCAGCTCTAGGTCAAAATCTTAAGGGAGGCATATCCCTCATTCACTGCCCATGAAATTAACGGCACTTTTGAAAATACCCGTTTATCGTCTGCTGTGCTTACCTGGTTCTTCAGGGAAGTGTAGGAGCCCTCACTGATGTCCTGGTGCGATACAGGACACTACCAAGTCTGGAGCCCTGGTCACGCCCTTGGTTAGAATATGGGGGATGTAACATGGACACCTATGAGTGTCACTCTGACTTGGGTTCTCTAAATGGGCTGCAGAAAACTTGCCGCCTCCAGCCCGAAACGAGGCAGGCAACTGCAGTTCCGTTAGAAGTACCTATTAAATCTCCCTCCTTCAGAATCTGATCCAAAGCCCATTGAACTCAAGAGAAATCTTTCCTTCAACTTCATGGGCTTTGTATTATCCCCTAAGTCTTTATGTAGTTTGAACTATGATAGAAGTGCCTCATCTAATGTATGATTTCATCCTCCAGGGAACGACCAAGATTATTAGGCTTATCCGATGACTTCTGATTACCTTATGTGAAGTGATGTGCATGTGGCAGTCCCAATCCTCACGTTTGAGCATTCGCGTCACAAGGCCACCAGAACTGCTACCCATTGGCTTCCTTGTTGAGACTGACACAGAGGCTGAGGACTGAATGGGGGTTCAGGGGCAGCCTATTCAATTCTCTCACTCCCTGAAGGTGGTGACTGCAGGTGAGGGTGGGTGCACCTGGATAGGGTGGAACATGTGGAAGGCTTGTATTGATACTGCTCATGCTGTACCTTGTTACACAGAGTTCCACCACCTTTCTCCATCCACCACCTATCACCAGCACTAAACTCACTAAAAGATTTTTTTTTAAGTAGAATTAAAAGAAGAAAGATTATTAGGCTTCAATGTTAATTTACTTTGAATTGTGTCCTATATTTTGGGACTCTCCTTCCTGATTCCACTGACGTATTTCTTATTAAAACTGATCTTTACAAGGGCACCAAGTTAAAAAAGAAGAAGAAGAAGAAGAAAAAAAGCACATTCTCCTGGTTTGTTTATATTGGGTCACACAGTAAAACCAGGTTTTGTTTTTCTTTTAATTTCATGCTTTAAGAAGAAACACATTGTTGGAATCACGAGGCTAGGACCTACAGTATGGTACAACTTTCAAGGTACCTTAGGCCAATCCCCCTCCGGCCCCCCCATTCCAGTCTCCCTTTAATTATCCTTGTGATGAGTTTTCCTGTTCTCAGCTAACAAGTAACAGACCACGTCAGAAACACATTCCACACCCCCATTATTAGGAAGCATTTTTCTTCTTTCCTCTAAGAACAAAAATAAGAGGTCAGTTTTCAATAAATTCAAAAATGGCAGCTTTGAAAAATCTTAGCCTGCATCTGGGGGATTTTGATACCCAATTCACATTCAATTTAATGGAAACTGCGTGTCCACATCTCAGCTATGAGTCTTACAAAAATCCCAATTGATCTGTGGATGCACATAATGGCGCAGATCAAAACCCCTCCTTCTGCTCCCCCATCCCCCTCCAAATGAACCCCTAGGACAGGATTTTGAGACAGCTGACAGATACTATAGGCACAGAGTTTATAGCCTTACAAGAGTTACTGCTATAGGGAGCTATTAAGAGGTATTTGGTGATTAAGAGCCCTGGTTAGATGAGAACTCACAGATACTCTTGTCTTAGTCATTTTCAGCAGCAGAAGCTGTAAGGAATGGCAAAGACACCCTGGTCAAATAGTTTTCAGCGACAGAAGCTCCAGACTCTCCCAGAAGGTGTCACTGTAGGGAATAGTCTAGGAGAGGACTGGCTGTGGGGAACTGTTAGCGCTGGCTTCCAGGCACTCAGAGTTACAGTAGTCGTAGCCTCTGGAAGCAGGACTCACAGCAGGAAACGATGCAGGATGCTGCCTTTGGTGGAGCTTCTAACCATTCAAAGCCCCTTTCTGCGCAGCAGGAATGGCTCCAGGGAATGGGGTGGGAATCTTAACTATGGAGAAAAATCACGCTTTCCCTCCTATCTGGCTTTCCCAAAAGGACTATGGAAGCTAGCCGGCTTTTTGTTCTCGGTAATCACTCCACCAAGATTTCAAAGGCATTATGTAAGTGAACCAATGTAAAGTGATTATGTCCAATGCTGTCAATAAATCATTAACATTTCTTAACACGATCAGCACAACTATTTGTGTCACAGCTGTCTTGTTCACTTTCAAATCAAAGCTTTCAAATTAAATATTCATTTAATAGTAAAATATTAATGCATCCCCACTGTTTCTGTAACAAATATTAATTTCTTATGGCACTTCCAGGCAAGGCATAAGTTATAAAGTTTGGCTCCCACAGGAATCCCCTCATCTCCCCCTTTCCCCTTTTTTTTCTTTTTTTGCATTATCCTGTGTTTAGCCCAGAGAGAGGATCTTTTCGAGGAAGGGGGCTTTCAGAAGGAGCAGAAAGGTAGATTATTTATTTGAAAGCATACCCACGACCCCACCCCACTAAACCAGGAGAATATCGAAGGCTACCGTTCCGTCTCCTGGCTGCAGAATGAGTCATTCATCCATTCAGCAATTCCTGTTGGAAAAGAACCATGAATGCCTCTGCCACCAGAATCCATTACAGATATTAAACTTAGCAAATCATCAAGGAGGGGCAAGATTTAAAGTCTTCAAGGCGCATGCCTGGTCTCAGCAGAAGTGGAATTGATTTGATAACAAGCTTTTGCAGTCTTAATGCCTGGGATATGTGGTATGCAGTTACCCTGGATAAGAAGCAGGTGACAGGGATAGAGTTTCTCTCTTTTGGATGCTTTTTTTTCCTTTGGATTTTACTGGTTCATCTCAGGGAAAGAGACACTGAATTCTAGTGAAGGCTGCAGGGGTGTTTCTTCAACTTTATAGTATGCTGGCACATTACACTCACAGACAGTGTACAGCAGTCCCCCACTCTTGTTGCATGAGGCGTGTCCGTGGGGCATAAGGAATTTACAAGAACTGACAGGGTATTCCGAAGGGGCAGCGTGTAATGGGCCATAACAGAGCTGTGCCATAATGGGGAACCTGCACTGCCCTGCATAAGGCATTGGGTTGTCAAGGACTTCACGGTCTAGAAAATTCAGGAAGGGAGGATGGGGGAGTGGGTGTAGTGGAAGGGCAGAGGTTAATTTTTGATAAATGGGAATATATAAATCTCCTCAAAGAGACTACTTTTCTGGGCAATTTACCATAATTGTTTCTATTGCTTGCAATCTGCTGATCCCCTCCTCCTGGGGCCATTAACTTGAAGCTACTCCTCGTTATGTTGTGGACTAAATCATGTCCAGTCTTGAGACGCACTGGTCTCCTTCTCCCACTCCTGTCCCCAAGCCTCTTTTCCAGACATGCAGCACCCCACCTGTCCTGGGGTGTCAAGACACAAACCATTCTGCTCCCATGCCCCCCCTAAAGATCACTCCTCTTCTCACGGGCTGTGCTAAAGGAGTGATCCTTCCTCTCGGCTTCCCGATGAGCCCAGTCGTTTCTATCTCTGCCTATTAGACTGTAAGCTCTTAGCAGCAGGGATGCCCTTCATTTGGTCTGTCATACTGCACCAGGCACATTGTCAGTACTTAACAAACACGACATAATAGTGAAAGTGGGAAGCAGCAAGACAGTGGTGACCCTGGGAATTGCAGACAATTCCGGAGGGATGCTGGGGTTGACTTTAAATAGGTATTGGGTAATTTCTTCCCTGACTACCTGTTCTTTTTCATTTTCTTGCACCTAGATTCAGATGAGAATGACAGCAGACTGGTAAAATACCACAAGCATGGCTGGTCTCCCAAGACCAGTACATCCTTGGCCCTTCGATGGATGCAGAAGGAGTAGGATGCAAGCTTTCCCCTCCCCATTCAAGGACTTTGAGGAGCAAAGCATCTTCTTTCTCTGGGTGCCCTTATAGGTGTAGTCAACCCCGAAGGGGGCTTGGAGGAGGCAGGGCCATGCTCCCCTGCCTCCACCACACACACACACACACACACACACCCACACCCACATACACGCGCGATGGCCCATGCAGCCGGTTACCTGTGCAGAAGGTAGCAGGGTATACCATCCCAGAAGATGCTGCAGTGTATGCCTCCCTGGAGATACAATGCCTCCCACAGCTCCCATTAGGGTGGTGCAACTTCATTCCACCCCGCTGCAGGCCGGTGCCTTTATGGCTCAGCTTAGCCCTTGGTATTTATGGCCTGAATGGAAGCAGGAGTTACTAGAGAGCTGCCATCTAGCCTAATTCTGCAGAGGAGCAGTCAGGATAAGCTTGGATAAATATCTGTGCTTGTTTGAATGGAATCTCAGAACTTGATGAGGTTTCTCCATCACTAGGGCAAAGCTCTGAATCCTTATAATCATCCAAAGACTATCTGGCTGCAGTGACCTCAGGCACTCTTATCATTCACTATCGGCAGTTAAGGAACTTGGTTGGTTTGGAGTGGTGGGGGACTCAGAGAGAAATTTCACAGACATTAGTCAGCGGGGTGGACACCAGGCTTCAGGGGAGGGAATAAAAACAACATAGGCACTTTTTAGGACATTCTTTTCAGTAAAAGTTTCATACAGAGATTTAACCCACGGATGGAGTGCACCTGTGCAGCAGCTGAATAATCCGCAGGTTTAAGAGCCTCTGACTACTCATTGACACAATGAGGGCAGTGAGCAGTCAGAATCAGGTTTCCTAAAAGTCTCTAAATCCATAGTCCCGGGATACAGCTTAACAGTTCCAGAGGAATCATTAAAACCTATTGATTCAATCATGCAAGCTTCTTACTCACCTGCCCTTCCTCTATCAACACTTCCATTCCCCCACCGCTACCACGAATGGCTTTCCCCCACTTCCCCATTCCTAGCCCTTTCCACTCTCCTATTACTGCCACACTGGCTTTCCCCCCCAAGACTACCTCCTATCAGTCTCCCTTCACTGTCACCTTTCCCGTTCCCAGGGGACATCATTTCAGAAAAATTCTGGGGGTGGGAGGGAAGTTGTGCCAGCATACAGAACAATATATCTTATATCTCTGCATCTTATATCCTGCAGAGTTGGCGGGGGGCAAAAAGTGGAAGACATGATGGAGAATATAGTCCTATGAAAAGCCTGGGGGCCCTGCTGAAGCGTTCACTGCCTGTTTTACCCTCTCGCTGTAAAACATTAGCCAATACTCTTTTTTTTTTTTTTTAAAGGATGGTACATAAAAAGAACTACATTCGTTTTTATAAGTCCCTCTGCTCGTTAAACCACCACCCTGGACTATAAGGTTTTATGGCCAATTGTAAAGCCTCCCACGGTCCCATTACAGTCAATTGAAGGACTAAAATATGGTTTTGAAAATAATCTGGACACATTTCCATTAGCCATTTCCCCCTTTCCTCCCTAAATTGATCATAGAAATCAACACACTAAGAACACACTCCGCGCCTAAAGTTTTCATAGCATTGCACACAGGTGGGAGGGGAAGGGCATCTGGTGTGCAAGTTCCATTCAATTTAATAGGCAAGGAAGGAGCTGTCAGGTTGGTTATACCATATCAAACCTCTTCTGTCCATTAAAGGTAATTAAAGCACTACAATATACAGCAGCCACGAAAATGGCTAGGCAAGGCTAAAACTACTCCCCTTCATTCATCTTCTTGTGGCTAATAATGATGAATCACAGATGTCATTTTTGGAAGAGAACTCTTCTCCTCAGCAATGGTCAATGCAGGGTTGCCCCTTTCACAACATGCTCTAGCGCTTTGTAAGCTGTTCTAAGCTCTCCAGACCTCTTTGCTCCTCAGTGTTTTATAGATGCCTTTCTTACAGCTAAAAATTCTTTTGAAGGGAGGCTCGCAAGAGTCTCTTCCAGCCCTCTGTAGAGCTCCACACAAGCAGAAATCAGTCCAAGACCTCAGCAGCCTGCAGCTCCATTCTCTCTGTGTTGATGTGGTTTGGGAGGAGATTTCCAGATAGACCACGACTGAAATACGTACTCATTGCTATAGAGATGTTAACTTGTTAATTCAAGGGGCCTCGTTCTGGTTGTCCAATGTATATGTTTGCTTGAATATTCTTTCATTCACAGTCTAAGCCCCGGTGGGACATTTTTCTGACGTGTACTTTTGTTTGCCTCTGAAAGGCACAGATGATAAACAGAGCACTGATTTGGTAGAAGGGGTGCCTTGAAAACACAAATTAAAATTTACCCTATCCCATGCAAAGGAGGACTGTGGCGAATGGCTGCCTCCTAAGGAGTTCAGTACCAATCTAGATATTGAATCATCTTTGCTGGACACAACTTAGTCCTCAACTTAAAAAAAAAAATTCAGAAGACCCATTTCTTTGCCCTTGGAGTTTACAAGATTGCCCCAAATAGCTGGCATTGTCTAAGGGCCTGTTTCTACCTTCCCAGTTCCAATGGGGCTACTTGCAAAGTAAGGTATTACCAAGCGTAATGAAAGGTGGGAAGATCCAGTTCTAAGAGATCTTCATCCTCCGCCCCATTTAGACTGCACACATTGAATTCCTTGTTATGCTATCAATATAAGCAGTGTATTTTTCAGGAACAACCTATAATTTTTTCCAGCAAGTGCACTTATTATAAGTTTGTTTGCCAAGCAGTGTGGCGTCACCTTCCTCCTCGGTTATGGTTAAGCGAACGTGGTTTTGTTTTTAATGGGAAAACAAATGGCATCAATTCTCCAGCCTTCTGCCCCAACCCTCTTTAATGGCATGCACCCCTTCTAGAAGGTTGATCGAAGGCTAAGTGGGGGGCCACATATTTTTGTGGGAGTCCCTTGTTAAAATACAAACAGCAGATTGTTGTACAAGATAATCCACAATGATTATCTCAGGCAATGTTTTACAAAGATGTCAAAGTGGCATTGAATCAGAGAAAGGAAAGCTTTGGGCCAAACTCCCAGCAGATGTAAATCAATTTATACCACCTGGGGACATGTCCCTTTGTCATGAGCTGGCTGAATTATTCAGTATAAATCATTTCTGTGATGAGTTTGGGCATTTTTGTTGTTGAACAAATCATTTATAAATATTTTTATCATTATCTGAACAGCTATGCAGATGTGGGCATTATATTGGGCAAATAATTTAGTTCTCATTTTCCCCATCACGGGGTCTGCTACTCACCGTGCATTGGCGCCTCCTCGTGGTTCATCTGGGGAATGAGCTCGCCGCTGTCCATGCCCCATTTGGTGGTCACTCAGCCCATTGCCTCAGTCGCTCGCTCTGTGGCCCCTCTCTCGCTGTTGGGAGCTGCAGCACCTCTCCTTTGTGGCTTAGCCCTCCACAATCGTCCTTCCCTTTGGGGGTTTCTCCAGAGTCTCACTTCACACAGTCTCAGGCAGTCTCCATAGCCTCTGTGTTGACTGCACCACTCCAGCAGTGGCTTATAGGGGAACCCGAGCTCGCCCGCTACACTGGGTTCCAGTCCAGGGGCACTCGAACTAGCAGTTCAGGTCTATGTTCTCAGAACTTACTGCTCCTGCCTACCCTGCCCTTTCTCAGGCTCCTACTCTTCCTCTTGGATCAGGGAACGTGACTGCAGGCTCACCTCCCTGCAGCCCCATTCCATCCCCAACTCCTAGGCTTTACAGTAGCCCCTGCCTGCTCCTGCCCAGGTGAGTTTCGGTCTCAGTCTCATTGCCCCTTAGCTCCCCATCAGATGCAGCCTACGACAAATTGGCCTCTTTTGCCACTTTAACCCCATCTGTGCTGGTGTGGGGTGGACGCCCCAACACACCCCCTTATCCCTGCCAATCATCTAATACAATTATCCATTCAAAAATGTGTTCATCCGCTTTAGCTTTGCCCGACACAACCTCCTTGACTTTCAGCTCTGCTATGCCACAGCCAGGCTCATCCCAGGTAATGCGTCAGAGCGGTAAAGCCTGTAGGAACGCGAAATGCCCAGTCATTTCATTGCCACTGCATGCAGCTTGTCACAGCATCTCACAACCCGCTCTGGTATTTTGCATAAGCATTGCCATTCTGTAAAGAGCATTAAAAGAAAGTGGTACCTATTTTGCTCGTCTAAGATTATAAATACATACAGAGAGGAGGTTCTTATCTATTGAAAATCAAGAGGGTTGACCTTGAGGAAATGGTATGTTTCCTTTAAATAGCATGCCACATGTTATATCAGGACTATATCTGTCCCAAAGTAAACTATGGGGTATATGGAGAATGGAAAAATCCTGCAAAATGTCCTAGTTACATATTGCAGCCTCCCACTGTAAGCTTCTCATCTGAGATCTGCCTGGTGGATCTGACGATAGGATTTTACTTATCAGCCGATATATTTCCCTGGTGCTGTCCCACAGGCTCCACAGCACGAGCCAAGGGAAGGTGAGAATCAAGGATCCATGTGGAAGCTGATGCCACGGATTGAACCCATCCTTGACCTAGTTTTGGACAGCCTCTCCTCCCCCAGCCCATTTCACCCTTGTGCACAGAACTGGGATTTGCAATGCACAGGGAATGTGCATCCTCCCTTGTATGGCTTCCCTCCTGTGCTGGAGGACCTACACTGGTGGCAGTCTGGAGTCGCCCCTTATTGGCTTCTGTGGTAATGTGAATAACATAACATAGCAGAACTCTGACACTGACTGATTTCTCCACCGGGGGGAGTAAAATTTGCTTAGGTGAACATGCGAGGGTGTCTAGCTGGCAAGCAGCCTGCTTTATATACAGCCCAGTCAGTTAAATTCTGTGGCCCAAGAAAATTGTGGGATTTTTTTTTTTAAAAAAGCCTTGGTAGATCAATAGTTCCTAAGTAAAACTGAGAGAATCACAGGGAAAGGAAAGAGCTGCAGGGAGCTCTGAATCTAGCAGCTATGTGACGTCTGGGGGCTCCAAATAAACAAGGAAATTTATATATTAAGCAGCAAAAAGTTTCCAATAGAGTAAAATCTGTCTCTAATTTAATTATTTGATTGGCATGTTTTTAAAATACAATTTAAGCAAGATGATATCGCCTTCATTCACTCGAGAAAGAGAGAGAGTTCTATAATGTCGCTGTCAGCAAATGCGTCTTATGTCAACCAGCGGAAGAATAGTTGGATATCTGTCTGCTGAGATAATAACATTAAACTTTCTTGAAACATTTGAGAACTCTGACTAATCTCTCTGCCTCTCTATTTGATTTTTCTAAAGTGAATTTACTGCTGATGAAAGGTTCCCGACTGACAGCTCCAGAGACAGAAGTTTATCCACAGAATAGGTACAACCTAGTCAAATACACATCCTCTTCTCACAGTTGATGTGGCTGTTTTCCCACTTCCCTGCACCTTGCATTGTCATTTATGCCTGTGAACAGTGAGCGTAAAGCTCTGCAGCCAGTGTGAGCAAGCGGAGAATTGATGTGGTAATGGTTTACCTATACTTTGCCCAGGTGCAAACAGCAATGGGGAATTAGGCCCAATGTCCCTCAACCCAATCACAAAGTCCGCACCTCTAGAGTACATTCAGCTGAGGAAACAGAATCAGCTGGGGGATTAGCAAAGGCTTGGGACCCAGGAACTCCTGAATAAAGTCCCCACAGGCCATTCGCTCTTTGGCATCTTGGCTGATACCACTACAAAGAGCGCCAATTAGTGCCCATCAAATAATCCTGGATTGGGATTTTTTTTTCCTGACATACACATTTGCTCACTGGGAAATGAACTGCAACCACATGGGCCACTAAATAACCAGCAGGTGGTAACAATGTTCAGTCAGCATCAACCTAACATCTGCCTGAATGGACAACCTAGCCATAAAAAGTTCCATGCAATCCCTCCATTACTGTCTTTCTCCATTCTGCACTTTCCGTCTCTCCAGGGCTCAGGTAATTCAGACTGGCCTCTGTTCATCTCAGAGCACCTCAGGATTTCCTAATAATAAAGAACATATAATCACTTTGCATTTTCAATGTGCTATGCAAACATATTTAAGCCGCACAGACACCCTATGAGGTAGATAAGTATAACTATCCCCATTACACAGATAACCATACTTATAGGACACCCATCATATGTGTGCTTTACAAACATTACCACATTACCACTCACAATTCCTCCGTAAAGGGGAAGTATTATCCCCACTTCACAGACAGCGAACTGAGACCGAGGGAGATTAAACGATTTGCCTAAGGTCATACAAGAAGTCTGTGTTGGAGCCCAGAACTGAATCCCAAGCCCCAGGCCAGTGCTTTATCCACAAGACCACCATGACATCCAAAGAAGTTAAGTGATTTATGAGTCGCTGAGAAACCTGGGACTGGATCTCAGGACAGAGACCCCGACTGCCAACTCTTTGCTAATTTAATCAGTCCACACTGCTTTCTCAGATTGCATACAGAGTTCCACAGTTCATCCTGCTGCTGCAGCTCTGTAGATCCCATCCATGAGAAACAACAACAAAGCGGAAGAGGACTAATGAGGCAACACAGTCCCAATGCTTTCACAGAAGTGCAAGTGACAGGAAAACTTTAATCAAGAAAAAACAAAACAAAAACACTACTTGAGGGAGAAGTAAGGGACAAATGAGAGAAGACCCATGAGCAAAGGTTGTCATTTCCTCAATATCACCTTAACAGAAATACTTGACAGATTGTCCTTTGACGTGTGGGGAAATACCTGGGGTAAATGCCTCATCTACTGGGGAAATACATAGGGGAATGATAACAATTACAGGGAATTCTTAAAGGGGACATACCTTGTCTCTAGTGAAGTGCTTCTGGGGACATTCCCATCTACAGAAAAAAACAATGGAGAAGATGATACAAATGGAAGTGTTCCCCACGCATGAGGGTAAGTGGAAAAAAATCTTGGAGAGGGTGTTATGCCTCCATCCATGGAGAGTGCTTTCTTGTGTATGGCAGGATGCTTCATTGGACAAGCCCAAACATAAGAATGTTTGGAGAAAAGATACCTTATTATGGGGAACGCAGCCACGTAGGGGGAAATAATTTGTGTGAATAGAGGGACGGAGGGGAATAAAAACTCACCCACCTACCGAAAATTCTTCAGGATAGAACAATCCATTGGTGTTATTTGCCTGTTGAGCTGTGAGGAGCATTGTCCTTCATCCCCATTGGAAGGCCTGCTTTGGCAGTATTTCATGAGATCCATGGAGCACACAGAGGTTATGACTGAAGGGGCAGCAAATCTGATCAACACAGGTATAATCTGGCTATCAACCTATCAGAAACACACAAGAAGAAATGTTCCATTGTTCCTCATTCCTATTCTTATTTGGTTAAGAGTCAACTCTCTGTTTCAAGCATCACCATGAAGGAGGCAAAGATCAATTTAGGCCACTATTCCTTCTCAGTAGATGATGCATTCCATAAACTCTCTTTCTTCCTGCAACCAGGTGTCTTCCCAGCTTGCATATTCATTCCCTACATTAGCACCATGGCTTGTGAAACACAATTAAATTCATTCCGAGGAACTAGTGCTAAGGGAAGCTATTTACCCACTGACTCTTTCGTGCCACTCCCGACACAAAGGACTCCTGAGAAATTTTGTACTTGTTGGAGGAGAGGGCTTAGACCACAAGCATCAATAAGGAGAAGAGTTTGACACAGTAGATCATTGGTGTCCAAACTTTACCCAACCATATGCCACACTGGCAACTTCCACAGTGTTCTTTAAATTTTCCCGTGTTGCCCGCAGGAAGAGGATACCTAGGCCCTGTTCAAACTTAAGAACATGCTTAACTTTATACACTCCAGTTATTTTTACTACTCTGAGTGAGTAAAGTTAAATATGTATGTAAGTCTTTGCAGGAATGGGGCCGTGTCCTCCTGATGTACCCATTCAATTGGGAGGGATAGTTGTTATTGGTATCATCTCCCACCATGGGATCTATTCTTTCATATTGAATTGAAAATAATTTCTCTTTTATTCAAATACTGAGTATCCCAGGGCCTGGGGTGAAACTATGGAGATCCTGGTGACATCTCCCAGCAATGCTGGAATCCAAGCTGCAATAAACTCAGTCCATTCCTGTCAAGGTTCCTTCCCCACTCTGAACTCTAGGGTACAGATGTGGGGACCTGCATGAAAGACCCCCTAAGCTTATTCTTACCAGCTTAGTTTAAAAACTTCCCCAAGGTACAAACTTTGCCTTGTCCTTAAACAGTATGTTGCCACCACCAAGCATTTTAAACAAAGAACAGGGAAAGGGACCACTTGGAGACGTCTTCCCCCAAAATATCCCCCCCCAAGCCCTATACCCCCTTTCCTGGGGAAAGCTTGATAATAATCCTCACCAATTGATACAGGTGAACACAGACCCAAACCCTTGGATCTTAAGAACAATGAAAAAATCAATCAGGTACTTAAAAGAAGAATTTTATTTAAAGAAAAGGTAAAAGAATCACCTCTGTAAAATCAGGATGGTAAATACTTTACAGGGTAATCAGATTCAAAACACAGAGAATCCCTCTAGGCAAAACCTTAAGTTACAAAAAGACACAAAAACAGGAATATACATTCCCTCTAGCACAGCTTATTTTACAAGCAATTAAATAAAAGAAAATCTAACGCATTTTCTAGCTAGATTAACTTTACAGGAGTTGTAAGGCTGCATTCCTGATCTGTTCCCGGCAAAACCATCACACAGACAGACAGACCCTTTGTTCCCCCCCCTCCAGATTTGAAAGAATCTTGTCCCCTCATTGGCCATTTTGGGTCAGATGCCAGCAGGGTTACCTTAGCTTCTTAACCCTTTACAGGTGAAAAGGTTTTGCCTCTAGCCAGGAGGGATTTTATAGCACTGTATACAGAAAGGTGGTTACCCTTCCCTTTATATTTATGACAATTCCAGTTTTAAAACTGATGTGGCTTCTGCATCTCTGAAAATTAGGTTACATATTTCCAGTCTCCTGTTAAAAATCAAACCTGTAACTTTAACGTTTAATATGTAAGCAAAGCATTTAGTGTTTGCACAGCAAAGTGCTTGTTCTAAAATTAAACCCCTGCTGAAGCAAGATAGAAAACAGTGATGGGTGAACTTCAAACATTTGAGAGGCTGGGTTCAGTTCGGAAGCATATCCAAACCTCTTCTGTCTGAAAAAATTGGCTGGGAAACTTGCAAGAACACGAGTCATCTATATGTAACATTGTCTTATTGTGGCCCATCAACCCATGAGAGATGATTCCCAAGTTCTCTTCCTCGCCACCAACTTTACTATTGATTTCAGGTTCTAATGATTCTGAGTCACGATGATGATAAACTCGCCAGAAAACAATTTTAATCTGCTTGAAGAACTAGCACCAAATCCTCAGCCACACCCAATTTGCCCACATTTCAGGTTACCCACATCAAACCCCAGCCCACCCTGGAATGTCTCTTGAGCCCAGGGCTACTGCAGAGGTGCTTCAGGACTGAAGGAGCTGGCTCTGTGCCTGGTATAGGGACCCCTTGCACCAGGGATATTCTCCAGGGGCCCTGGCCCATCAGCCCCTTTACTTATCTGGTGATAAAGGGCCATAGGCCTTAGTGCAAGACCTAAGGAAGAAGTAGCCATTTTCTTCACATCAAGGCCTGTGGCAGTTCAAATATGAAAGCTAAGGCAGTCTATATTTGGTCTTATGCCTGCTGAACAGATATCTGTATCACCCGAAGCCCTGACAGCTTCTCTTGTGCTTTGAATGACAGACCTCTAGAGATTCAGAGGATCCAAACCATAAACGGTTTGTTGCAGACGTAGCAGTGCTAGGTGTACTCTAGCTCAGTGGCTCTGAAGCGGGGTACACAGAGGTCTTCCAGGGGGCACGTCGACTCATCTAGATATTTGCCTAGTTTTACAACAGGCTACATAAAAAGCACTAGTGAGGTCAGTACAAACTAAAATTTCATACAGACAAGGACTTCTTTGTACTGCTCTATATACTATACACTGAAAGGTAAGTACAGTATTTATATTCCAATTGATTTATTTTATAATTATATGGTAGAAGTGAGAAAGTCAGCAATTTTTCACTAACAGTGCACTGACCCTTCTGTATTTTTGTGTCTGATTTTGTGAGCAAGTCGTTTTTAAGTGAGATGAAACTTGGGGTACACAAGACAAATCAGACTCCTGAAAAGGGTACAGTAGTCTGGAAAGGTGAAGAGACACTACTCCAGCTTGTGAAAAACAACAGTGAGAATGCTACAGGGCGGGCTTCCGTGTAACACTTCAGTATGTCTGAACTGCAGCCGGGGATGTGAACGGCAGCTCACGTAAATATCCCCATGTCAGCGGTACTCTAGGTAGCTCGCTACAGATAAAAGCGAGGATGCAAGGGCACACGCTCACTTGTGTAGCTAGTACTGAAGCATGTACCCAGAGGGGCAGGCAGGCTTCTGCAGCCTATACTGAAGTCTGTGCTGTAGCATCTGCTCTTTAATTTTTAGCAAGCTAGCTAGAGCTCAGCTAGTGCAGGTATGAACACACAAGCTACCATTCACACCCCGGGTTCAAATGAAGATGTACCCTCAGAGTCCTTCAGTCTTAAAATACCAACCTTCACAAAGGAAGGGATTGAATTGTTGTATGGAAACTCAGTGTTATTCACCATGAAGCCACTAGGCTAGAGCATCCCATCTCATCTGTCTATTTTAGAATGAGATGATCCACCATAAGACATCTAGGGCATTATACACAATTGAAATAATCCCAGCAAGGTGGCCCAGAAACCATGATGATTCTTAACAGCAAGTGATAACAGGGGGCAAAAAAAAAAAAATTTGTAACCAATATGAAAAGTTAAAAAGGGGAGTTTAGCCAGGCTCTCCAGAGCCTGGGCAAAACAACAGGTCTGGTTTTAAACTAGGAAGTCGTTCTCTTCAGAGTGATTGCTAAACCAAACTGTGTGCAGCCAAAGTCTGGGTCCATCGAATAAAAAGTCCAACCCCCCCCCCCATCCAGTAATTACCTTCTTTCCCTCCAAGGAAAGCTCTCTCTGTCTTATGAGGCCTGATCCAAAGCACACAGAAGTTAAAAGGACTCCTTCCATTGACTCCAATGGGCTTTGGATCAGGGGCCTAGCGTGTGGAGAGAATTACCTAATTCATGACAGTTGGAATAGCTGTACTTTCATGCAACCTTTGCGTTTCAAGTGTGCGCCTGTGGTCTCTTCTATGCTTAGAGAGAGATGGTTGATCCCTCCCCTCCCCTGCCAGCCCTTTGATGGACTATTAGGCTGATCTGGTATGGCGAACCCTATGGGCCAAATTCAACCATGGTTTAAGTAGATGCAACTCCATTGAGATCACTGAAGCTGTGCTTGTTTACATGAGGGATGAATTTGCCCTGAGATACTTATATCCCATCATGTCCAACACACACACAGAAAAATCCAACAGAGAGAAACTGAATTTAACAAACAATCCCTCTACTTTAACAATGGCAAATACCCTTTAGCTTACGCTAGGATTATCCATCATCTGTGGCAGCTTTCCAGGAATTTCTGGACACACTCCTGCCGCCGCTTCAGAAGAGAAACCCACGTCATGGACGTAGATTGCTTCTTCTGACGTTACAAGGGTCAAATTAAATTCAGATAGCCAGGATAATCCATTTTTATTCCTGAGATTGCTGGTAAATTTTATTTTTGAGTTTCATTTCTGTGCCTTGAAGGAATTGTTCTTCCCTTTTGATGCCATTTTCAGTATTTGTCCTTCACCTCCCCGGTTGTCTCGGTGGAGCCAGCCCAAATGTCACGAAGACTATTAATGGTGTATACTTAACACACATACTCACAGTATGTTCATTCTCAAGGAGACTAAACATTATTGAAAGGTTACAGCATTTATTTTGATGTGCGTCCATTTAACCAGGTCTAGTAAATGTTACACAAATGTAAAATGGCTCTTCCCTCCCCAGGGGCCATATTGAACCATTGATTTATAAGCAAACCTCCCCACTGAAATGAATCCGGAATTAAAAACGGACAACAAAATATGCCAGCTTGACACACATTTGATTTATGCAGAAGATATCACAGAGAACAGAAGTATTCTATCCTCATTCCCCTACTGGAAACAGTTTCCTACTCGAAGCTCTGGAATAATTCAGTTTTTAACTCCTCTAAATGGGTCGTCTCTACAGTGGTAATGAGACACCACAAAAGCTTCAGCATTTCAATTGCGAATAGGCACAATGGCAGTCTGGATTTTTATTCAAAACAATTTGAACCTCTTTGCGGATTTGCAAACCAGGCATTTTGTGGGATCCCAACAACGTGCGGCTCTCATTGGGGCTGATAATACAGCTAAAGCAGCAGCCTCTCTCATGGTTGTGTCCAGAACTAGGAGCACAAAAATTAAATACTTTTAAAACACCAGCTGGAGTTTTGGGCACTGGATTGTCTCAAGTACTGTTCTAAGGATATCTATTCATCCACCCCTACTAATCATCAATCTTTGGCAACAGTGAGGTTTATGAAGGGTGACCATGGATTCTAGGAAGATCCCATGAGCACCCTTACGTACTCAGTTGTTGTTTGATATATAGATGGAGAAGATTCCTCTATCCCTCCAAAAATAAAGGAAAGATACTTGGCATAGGATTTGTCAGACTTCCTTCCCAGCTCCATAGTCTGAGTCCAACCAACAGCCAAACAAATAACAAAACCTAAAGTACCAAGGGATACCCAAGGTTGTACCTCAGTGGCATAGTCTCCCTGACTTATCTTTGAATGAGATGAGGGTTTTTCCCCATGCCCTGGGATTGCAAATTAAATGCTCTCCTGTTTGCCCAGTTAGACTCTGATCCTTCTCCATGTGAGTGAATTTCTGTACCCATAGAGTACTCTACTGAAGTCAGTGGGGCTCTACACAGGGGCAAGGTCCTCCTGCGTGGAGCTACTTGCAAGACTGACTTCATAATGGACACAAACCGCCCCTATTCATAATGCCCTAGTTGTGTCTTGATTGCTGTCTCTCCAAGAGACGTTCTGAAAGATTACATCCTTATGTTGGGCACCACCAAAGACGACAAGAGAATTACAGCAGTGACACTATTATGCAAGGTCAGAATCATACAGC
The DNA here is from genome assembly GCF_965152275.1 of Natator depressus. Lineage (NCBI taxonomy): Eukaryota > Metazoa > Chordata > Testudines > Cheloniidae > Natator > Natator depressus. Next base: position 10,066,699 of record NC_134249.1, on the reverse strand, counting down.
AGTGGCAACAGAAAACAGAGTATTTACAACTAAGGTGCCTTAGACCTAATCCCAGCCTAAAAAACACAAACTGTCATTCCCAGACTCCAGTTAAATGCACACTCTCTTACGGGGAAGTTAGTTTGACTCAGTCAAGTTGTCAAATACTAATGCAAAAACAAAGAAACAGGACAGCAGTCTCCCTCCCCCATTGTTCTGAGACCCTCCCACCTACAATGCCCTTACGCTCAGAAACACCCCTCCAGCCAACCACCTCCACCAAATTCCCCACCAACTCAGAAACCCGCCCTATCTGTTGCTGGGTCTAGAGAAGCAGGAAAGGTCTGCAGCTGCAGGCAGCTTGTGCTAGAGGCCTCGTATCTTGCCTCTGGGGGTGGGTTGATTGGAACCGGCCACACAGTAGTCCATATTCCAGCACCTGTGCCTTCTCCCTGTGACACAGGGAGCCCAGATGGGATTTCAACACCAGGTGTCACTGGCAGCCAGATGGACCGCACCCACCCACAAAGCTCCAACCCCACCGTGTGGCAGCAGGTGGTATTGCAGCCTGCACCACATAATAATGTGGCCACTACCTACATTATTTGTGGGGCTGAGCAACACCAGCCCTGCCATGACCAGCTGCCTCTGCTGTCTCTTTTCTCTCTCCCTCTTCTCCTCACTGGCCCAGTCTCTCTTTCCTCTTTTCACCCACCTGCTCCTCCAGACTTGACACCTTCTCTGCCCCCCACCCTCCATCCTAACATCTCCCTTCCCCTTTCGCCTCAGGGTGAGGGAGCCAGTGGGTTTTAGAGGGAGCCAGGGCCACCCACATAGGGGAGGGCAAGCCTGATGCAGCCAGGGTTAGGGATGGCTGGGGGCAGAACCTGCAGCCTTGAGAGGGCTGATGGGGGTTGGGCTCCTCACCCATTCTGCCCCTACTTCCCTTTTCTCCCCTTGAGCCTGCACATCACATCCTGTTCCCCACTGTGCCCCTGTATGGCTAGTCTGACACCTCTGCTTAAACCCTTGTCTCTCAAGTCTGCACCCCGCCCAACCGGCTGGGCCCTAAGGCGCCTGGCCACAGCTCCATCCTTGCTGGGCACCAGCATGGGCAGCACAGAGATCAGATGAGGTGAGACCATGTCCCTGCTTTCTGGGCTGGCAGCAGGGCAGCCTCCCAGTAGCTTGGAGGAGGCAGTCACCCCAGGGGGTGCCCTGCTCCATGCCAGTGGGGCTTTAGAGTGCATGACAGAGACTGCCATTGCAGCTAGGGAGGCCACGGCCACATCCCCAGAATATCCAACGTTCCTGTACTTCTGGGAATGGCCGCGCAGGGGCAAAGCGGCATGCTCTTCAAAATGGCATCCCCCATCCATGATACCTGACATAATCGTATCTGGTTTTGTCTGAGTACCGGTCAAGGGGACAAAACCACAGAAAAAGAGGACTGGCCTGCTTAAAACCAAAGGAATGGCCTGCCTCACTTGGCCACCAGAGAGAGAGTCACAGGCAGCTGTTGGCATTTTCGTATTGATAAAATTGCCATTCTAACATTAAGAGGAGGCTTGAGGCCCTAGGCAGACCCTGTGCATGCCCCACAGTCTGGGGAAGCCTAGTGGAGAGGCAGCAGTAGAAGGCAGCACCAAGCCATCAAGGTTTGGTTAGATTTCCTTGCTGCTTAGTACTGACAACCTGCTCCAGCCAGCCCAGGGAGGCTGTGTGAAGTGACTGGGAGGCAGCTCCCACTACTGCCTCTCCACAGAGAGGCCTGAGACTAGCCTTGTACTGTCAAAACATTAGGGGATTGCAACCTTGACCATACCGTGACCCCCTTGTCCATACCAGGCCTCCCCTCCCAGCTAGTCAGCACCTCCTTCCCACTTAGGTGAGGTGGTTATGATCTCTGACACCTTTCATGACTCAGAGGTGTCACAGCACAGAGGTTGAAAACCCCTGCTACACCAGATCCCCTAAACCTTGATGACCCAGGGCTCCAGGCCAGAGGTGAGCTAACCAATTTGGATTAAATAAGAACCATCCAAAGCTTTATCCAAAATCCAATCTAAAGCCAAACCTTTTATGAAGTTAAAAAAAAATGGGACCGGTTTTCCTCATTGTTTTTCAATTTCATGCCACCTCTGTACTAACTGGCTCTGCCCAGGGCTTTGAATGCCAAAATGTGACAAAGAGGAGACATGCAAAAATCTTATTGATGCTTCCCTGAATTAATCTCCAATCCTTTCGAGGTTCCCTTACTCCTGCTCCATTCTCCCTGTATGCAGGGAAAGTGATCTTGTCAAGAACTGCAGTATAGTGTAACACACCCTCACGGGCATACGAGGTTGTGTGTATAGCTATGTAAGGAGAGTTAACAGCTGCATAGTTTCTGACCATGTCAGCACAACAACTGTATATCAATATGCAAAGAGGAATTCAGAGACCTCTACGGTGCCTCTCGACACTCATCTGTTTTCTAGAGTCAATTTTCCTAAACTCTTCTGCAAACTATTAGCATGCTGTATGTCCAGTTGAGGAGTGTGTTTAAGTAATCCCAAAGTAAATGGTTTCGCCTCAAGAAACATGCAAAACAATAAACTAATCTGAGTTGAGTTTATTTTAATCTTTTTGGGCTTCTCGTTGTTTTGATCTGGTCCCAGACGTGGAAGTCTGGTTTAGGTACTATGTTTTTGTTTTGGTATTTTTGTTCTTTCTGGGATTTGCTCAGTACAAGCCAGATTCTTGGATTTGACAAGTTCTGTTTTATGCTATTTGTGTAGCCACCTGCATAGCCAGAGTGTGATTTAAAAGGCTGACTTCCAGGTTCATAAAAGCAACGTGCACGGAGAGGGGCTGCATTCAGCTTTGATTGATAGGAGATTTGTTTTCTTTGCTAGTTTCAATTTACTGCAGCAACCTGACTTACTACCCCGGGCCCTTCCCCACACTGCCGGCCAATGGGCTTCCTCTTTACAACCCATTTATATAATACCCACCTCCACCATAGGCACTCCTGTCTCATTTGTTTTGTTTAATTAAATCGGCTCCTATACCTACCCACTCAGTGAATGACGTAGTGGTGATATGTAGCATTCTTCCCTTTATCAGACGACTGAGTGATGAGGTTGTTACCCAGAGACACAACAGCTCCAGTTTCTGCCTCGTGGGATTGAAAGGGTAACTTTCAAGTGAGAGAGTTTAGCAAAGCTCTTACCAGCTCAGCGAATGGGAGGGAGGGTTTCCTGCTGGAAGCTTATGAACCACAAGGGTCCTGTTTAGAGCCATGGCTAGGTAATGTTCTTGAATCACAAACAAAGTGAATTCAGACCCTGCATGGATGGACTCCACTAACTGGCTAAGTGACTTGCTCCATGTCTCTTACAAAGTCTGTGGCAGGGCCAAAAATAGAACCCAGGAGTCCTGGCTAAGTCTCCTGCCCCAGTCATTAGACTACAACTGAAAGAGAAAGGGAGGAAAATGGAAGACAATTGTATTAAAACATAGGAGAATAAGATTTACTTTATGCCAAGACCAGCAGCATTAGTGCTTGAAGTTTAGCAGATAACTCAGAGAGATACTTTAGTTAGCAAGCGTAAGTTTGGGGAACGAAGAGATTGGAAGCTTTGCATGGTTCTTAATAAGACCTGCCAGCATTGTAACAGCACAGTTGTCTGTGGACATGAGGGGCACAGAAGAAAAAATACCCATTATCCCTTGTGGAAAAATAAGCAAATAATACACTGACTATACAAATGTTTGGAAGAGTGAGGTCTGACATTAGACCGCAAATACTCCTGTGTGGTCTAACACCCAGAAACCAGAGACTCACAAAAACTATAGTGTTTTTCTGGACTTTTTATTCCTTGACAATTTTATCACGGTTTAGTGAGCAAATAAAAGGAAGATGGTTACATGTTATTAAAGGTGAGTGGGATCTTTTTTTCTGTGTTCCTCCATGTTGACTGATAAGCAAATCAAAGGGAGTAAGTGTCCTGAGATACAATTCACAGAAAGAGAGGACTCAGACCTCTTAGTAATATAGCTGTACTGTAGCTAGACAAACCTTTTTAACATTCAAAAAAAGGCATTTGGTGACTCAGAGCTATGAAGACCTTCCCCAAACACTGGTTACAACAAAAACACCACTTAAGAATATTTTCAGATGGCCTAATTATGTTTAAATAAAGTTGTTTGTTTTCTTTGCCATGAAACAACCATACAACTCAGTTTTCCTTTGGCAAGCGAGACACTGACTAAGAATCATCCAGGATTCCCTGTCTTATGTGGAAATCCATTTGTGTCAGAATCACTGCTGTTCACGCACTGTAGGTATACAGAAAGTCCTGTGTTTCAAGGGATTGTAAAGAAGATTACTTTTAAAATAGTTTGATTTCCTCAATCAATAGTACTGCCTTTTAATTTCAAATGTGCTGAATATGTTCGGTTTATAAGTAATGAGGAATTTATATGCTACTTAGCAAGCATATGCTTATATGCTCGTATACGCTACGGCCTCCGAGTTGGCTAACACACTGAGGGCGGAACCGGGGATCCTCCAGAGCTAGACACAGGAGCTGCTACAACTTCATCTAAAGAACCAAAGCTCCCTACCTAAGGCTGTAACAGACTCACATCCTTTGTGGATCAAGCACAGAATGGGATCATGCACTCCCCAGTGGGTTACACAAGAAGCAACAAATGGTATCACATTCCCAGTCTACTGGAGTCTGATGTAAGTTCACTCCTGGTGTAACTACATTGACTTCACTCTCCCAGATATTTTCAGTTAGACCTGTCTCAGCAGACACATCTTCATGGCACAGTTGAAAGGCTAAGCACGCTCATCAACATGAGTCGGGATTGCACAGTTGGGTCCTAAAACGCCTAGAAAGTGGGTAGTTTAACCGAATATTTAGCCACGGGAGAGAACGCTCTATCAGGTTGCTTTTGGAATCCCAAGAATTTGAAGTAGTTTTCTTTAGGACTATATCTGATTAGGTACCTAGAGCAAGAATTAGGTCCTCTTATTGATATTCTAAAATAAAAAACAAACAACAACAAAAAAGAGTTGCCCAGGTAAGGGGAGAGTGAAAACTGAGCAAGGAACACAGGATTTGACTCAGTAATAATAATTTTCCTCAGAAAAAAAACGAAACAAAACACAAAAACACAACGGCTTTTTGTCTGTGAAGATTTCCTTCTGTCTTGGAGGAGGACAGCAACAACAAGTCAAAGTAAGACTATGAAATATTCAACTTGTAGCACATAAGCAGCATGTGGGATTTTTGTGCAGATTGTACAAAACATAGGGTTAGGTTGCATGTGGTTGACACCCTATTATGATGGCTTCTCCCTGTCCTTCTGTTCACTCGAGGCTAAATTGTGTGACTTACTCATGGGGGAGGAATTACGAACACAAGTCATCCCACTGGTGTCAATGGAACTACTCATGGGAGGTACTGCTCGCAATGGTGAGTAAGGGCTCATAATCTGGCCCTCTACGTTTAATGAGTCAGGCAATGGGGCTTTACCACACTCTTTTGGGAAGCTGTTTTCATACAATCAAAGCTGGAGATATAAAAGGCCTACTAGATCATCCAATCCATCTTCCTGCTCATTCAGGGTGGTCTCCTACAGGAGTTTCTTGTATTTCATCCAGCCTGATTTAAAAAACCTAAGTGGTGGTCACTCACCATTATCTGTAGGAGTCTATTCCACAGCCAGATACCTCTTACTGACAGGCATTTGCTAATTATCAGGAATTTTTCCCTGTCTTAGTTTAATCCCTGTATGCCTACTTTACTTGTATCCCAGACAGCCCTCTCCCATGGAAAAAGCTTATGGGATAAAAACCTCAGTAAGGTTCACCTTATAGGGTCTTCTCCTCTTTGTTCTGGGGTGTGGTGAGGTAGGAAGGAAGGGTTTACCCCTCCATAGAACAAGCAGCACAGGGTTTTGCTTCAAGAACCCAGAAAATCCCCTAGCACCATACAGATCTTAGGGAACATGCTGGAAGGTTGGGTCATCGGTACAGAAGGTCTGGAGAAAGAGCCTACAAACTTTCCTCTGGTTTTCATTCCTTTGTATGCTTACCCTGCAATGTGAGCTCCTCCTTGTGTTTTGCCTTCGAGCAGATGGGATTAAACTAGCTTTGTCATTATGTCTCTTAAGGCCACTGGAATTGAAGACTCAAAAATCATTCAAAATTCTGCCTTATTGTCCTGCTATCTAAGCATATTAAAACCACATTTTTACAAAGTGTAAGGAAGGAAATGCCCTGATCTTGAATGGCAAGGGTCAGAAGCGACATGAATTATTAAGTGCCTTGTTTTGTATTCTGATACCCCTTTGCTTAACATTGGGCTCCCTGGAAATTTTTGAAGAATTCTGCAGCAGGCAATGTAAGGCATGAGGTTAGTGACTCACAGGAACTTTACCTGATGGATGGCATTAAGCTTTCCATGCCCTCATGATCTCTGAAGTTATTTCTTTCTTCTCCCTGAAATCAGATACAAGGTATTTTGTAATGGACACATTTCATGTTCAGAGACATAGGAAAACCATGCCTCTCATTGGCAAAAAGGGACCGAGGGGTTGATTTATGAGAAGATTAAGAGAACTAAACATGTATATCTGGTTTAAAAATGTCATCATGGGGATTGATACCCATCTTCACAGACATAAACACTAGGAAACAAAAGAGGATGTCTAGGGCAAGCCAGTGGAGGTACGCCTAGGGGTAGTGGTAGGATAACAAGTAAAATTTAGGCTGAGTAGAAGGAAAAAAAATTCCTAGCAGTGGGACTTCCCCAAAGGTCTCATGATGTAACAAGGATTTAATGTTCATAATGATTTAACATTGTTCCAAAGTTATAAGTCTCCTAAAGAAAGCTGGGCATTTCACATTGATTAAAGCCCATGAAGGAACAAATGACCCAAGAAAAGCATGATTTGATACAATCATGCAAGGATCTGGATAGAGATTTTAGGATAGGAGCACTCAGGTGAACCTTCCAGTTCCAGGTGTCAACAAAGAAAGAAGACAACTAATAGGCATGAGCAAATAAAAGATGAATGTGTACAGCTTCTCTTTGGGCAAAACCGTTGGGTTTGAACCATGAACTTATGGTATCAAAAATAGGAGCCTCTACTGCATCTGCTAAATAAGTAACTCCATTTGCTAGAGAAGGCTCTTATTTTCTTATGGAGATCAGTCACTAGAAGGAGACAAGGACCCACATTTTGCTAGTGTGCATTACGTACAGGGGGAGGGTTTGGGATTTACAGAGCACTATGACAAAAGCCACTCTGTCGGGGACCAGGTCATAGGCACCCATGCCTAGTGGTTGGAGCAGGAGTCAGGCTTAGAGCTCAGAGTCCCAATAGCAGAACCAAGGGTTGGGACAGGGTCAGAACCAGGGCCAAAGGTCAGAACCAAAGTCAGGGTCCAAATGCCAGTGGCATAAGTCAAGGCAGAATCAGAGTCAAGGGTTGAAGCCAAATTACCAGGAGTTAGGGAAGGCAGGAGCTGGGGTGGTTCTGAGGTGGGAGCAAGGCTGAAACAAGACTGGGCACAGGGCAGGATCTGGCCAAGAGCCATGGAGGAGCAAAGGAGGAAAAGGGCTCAGAGAGAGACAAACTCAGAGGCAGAATGTCCACAGGCATGTGCATTAAGCAGCCAGCAATGTTACTGCCACTGGGCTTAAGAACCAGCCTGCTAGCTTCCTCAGCTAATCGGGCAGGACGGTCCATCAGGGAGCCTGGCTGACTTGTTAGGGTGTCAGGAGTACTGAGCAGGTGCAGCTGCAGGGCCTCACTCCTGACAGCTTGCTCAAATTAGGTAGTTCCATTATGCAGAAGATCTGATTTCCCAGGTTTAAAACTAGCATGTCTTGTTAGGCAAGCTGCAAACTAGGTAGGAACTGGGGAGAAGGGGAGTGTGACAGGGCACACTCACCTCTTGTGAGCACCTCCTGTTGGCTGGGTGCAAACCTGCCCCTCCCCCCTCCCCCCATTCCTGGGGCCCTCTGTCAGCTTGCCCTCATCAGATGGGTTTTCAGTGGTTCAACCCTCTGGTTAAGTCATGTAGTCTAAAACAGATGAACCACTTCCATGGTAAACAGTCCAATAAGGATTATCACTGTGCCCTGGTTGGTATCTGCAGCCCTGCCTGGGCTCAGTTCTCAGCCCCTTGTAGGCCAGCTTAAATCTGTCCCTGCCCTGTTATACAGTAGCACCCCCAGGGCTTTCTCCTTGGAGATGCTTTACCTTTAGTGGTCCTGAGGTAGCCCAACTCTCCAGCCAGGTCACTTAACTTCAGTCCCCTTCCAGGGTAAGGAAGTCCAACTAAGTCCAGCTGGCCCTCTCCCAGGGTCTTCAGCCCCAGCTCTCCAGGCCTCTTTAAATTCCAGCCCTTTGCTTGGGCTCCAAAACAAAGCTTGTCCTCTTCTCAGGGCTTTGGACACTTTGCCAGTCGGGGCACCCAGGACCACCCACTATTCTGGGTCCCAACCCAGGGACCCTACAAATAGCAGGCACGTGCTGTTCCCTTTAATAGCTGCTAGTGCACCATTCTCTGCTATGCTTTCCATTCTGTCCCATCACCTTTATCCATTAGCTTAGGGTTCTGGTCCTTAGACTCCCTGCATCTGTTCCCCACTTGCACAGGTTTTGCCCCTAGACTGACTGCCTGCCTGCCTGCCTGCCTGCCTGCCTGCCTGCCTGCCTGCCTGCCTGCCTGCCTGCCTGCCTGCCTGGACAATCCCTGTGTCTTACCCCCTTCTGGTCCCAGCCAGGAACTCACCTGTTCTGGACCTGCTGTTCCTTTTAACTGAGCCTGCTGTGTTCTGATTGGCTGCTTCCCTGCAGCCTTTCTAGGCAGGCCTGGAAGACCCACCTTCACTACTCCTTTCATGGGGTATGGTGTGGTAGGACCACCAGGCAGTACACCCCATGGCAGGGAGCTTTCACTTCAATGGTCCAGTGTGTACTTCCCGCAGACAAAGTAAGGTTGGAGACAGAAAGGTTCTGAAACCCAAGATAAAGGATAAGGATAGTAACGTGCATATGCAACTGAAGGATCAAGGGGAACAAGCAAGAAGAACGGGAACTCATCTTAAATTAAGGAGGTTATGATTTAGAGGACCCAGTGGAAATTTGGTGAGATGGTTCTTACAACTGGAATGTCAATGCAGATGGGTAAAATCTGTAAATAAGAGAATGGCAGGGAAGAAGATGAGGTACTATCTGTTTGTCAGAAGTATTTCCAAATCTAGCGAGCAAGGTGGTGGTGGAGAAATTACTGGGTTGAGTGCTGTGTGAAGGCTCAGTGTTTATTTTACTTGCTAGCTTATCGGTCCCTAGTAATAATAACCATGCTTCCATTATTTACATGTTATAAGGTTATTCACTGGGAGAGGTACAGAGCTGCACAAAGCCAGTGTGCAGGGGGAACATACCCATTGATACACCCCTTCAACGGGCTACAGTATTTTCCCCCAGATACATGGGGCTTGCTCCAGAGGACAGGGCACAGGGGTGGTGGGCTCATGGCCCTTCCTGCCACCTTTGGGGCTATGTGCACCCCCTGGAAGCAGGCAGTAAGACCAGTCCCTTTGCAGGGTCAGGGGAGCACACACACACACACCTCTTCCACCTCCCAGCCATGAGCAGAGCTAAACTGATCAAGAGGTCTGACTATCAGATCTGATCAGGCCCATCTCCTGGTGGTCCTGGAACTAGTCAGAATTAAAGAACCTTTATAGCTTCACAGGTGTGGACCACAAATCTAAAGACACAGCGCTACCCCTCAGATAAGTGCAAAAAGTTAATCTACCGTATATTTCACTAAGGACCAGAAAAAAAGCTACTGTTTCTTAGACTTCAGTATATAATTGGCCAAATATTGCACTGGAACCCTTGGAAGAGAAGTTCTTTTTAAAATTCTATTTTTTTCACGATCCGTTTGTTTATACCATTCAGTCACTCCCATCAAGCCAAACCTGGCATGACTGACTCTATGCTGCTATGTTTATATATCCAGGGGGACTTTTCAGAAGGGGGGGAAAACACCTCCAGTGCATGAATGCCAAAGGACTCAACAATTAACGAACTAATCTTATTCCACGTGCTAAGGGCCAAATCCTGGTAGATGAAACCTGAGCTAATGAATTAAAAACCCAGAGACTACTTTGGCTGCATAAGCATGCTTTTTATTTCAGCTAACCTTTCAATAATAATTCGGCAGGATTTTTTTTTTCCATGATGCTTACGCTTTCTGAGATATGTGACTCCTTTTGGACACAAGCTCCTTTGATATTTTATTTCTTGGAAATATTTAGCTATGTCCCAATAACTTACTTGTTAAAAGTATATTTGCTTTTCCTGTCCTGAAGGTTGTAGTTGAGTTTTCCCCTCTGTGAAAAGGCCCTGGCTTTTTACTGCATTTTTACTGCTGGGAGAAAACAAGGCTAAGGGAAATGTTTGCCATATGTTGACATAATGCTTATGTCATGGGGTGGGGGGTGGGGGGGTTGCCCCTCTGACATCATGACAGGAGTGTCTGCATGCTACAGCTAGAGATGGGTAAATTGATCACAAGAAAATAACAATAATTCGGAATTTCATCAGAAACTCCGAAGGAACCAAAATGGCAGGTTTATTACAGAGGTTCAAAAAAGGTCAATTAATGTTCTAAAAATATATATATTTAGAGGTCATTGGGGGATGGGGGGAACATATAAAAGAAAAGCCCCCTATAGCATGGAAAGGAGAAGATTCTACTACAGGGCTTCTTCATAAAAATTGAATTAACCTGGGAAGAGCTTAGATATTATGGTGGTGGGTGCTGTAGAAAACTCGGGTGGGGGGGATCCTCTTTCTCTAATTTATTCTCAAACCTGGACCTTGAGTTGGATTCACTACTTTTAGTGGTCTCTTTCACTGTTTGTATATGTATTTTGGACAGCTGTCATGCTAGCTGTGAAAATATTTGCAAACCCCAAACATTTTGTGACTTTTAGCATAAATGATTAAACTTACGAAAATCTGTTTGATCTACTGGAATTTTGTCGTTTCTTATTTGCTATTCTCCTGTCTGAAAAGTTCCAGTAACTCAGTCCAGGCGCAAGACACAATATCAATGAGATTTAGGTGACCGACCAACAAAACAAAAAGTGAATGACTAGTCAAAGTGAACAGCTCATGAACCACTCATAGTCTCAAAATTATTCACCCTTAGGATTGGTAAAGGGTGTGTTTGACTTCACTACAATAAAAGGAGTGGTTTTACATCAGCAACATAAATCATACTGATCAGTATTGTTTCACTGTTTCCTTGGATTCCCTGGTTGGTCTGTCTGTATCCGTCTGTCGTCTCTTCTCTTATACTTAGATTGTAAATTCTTTGGGGTGGGGACTGTCTTTTTGTTTTGTGTTTGTATGGCTCCTAGCACCTAGAACATGACTGGGGCTCTTACATGTGACAATAATGTAAATAATCAATAATAATAATTAATGAAGTCCTAGTGGAGACAAGGCACTGTAGTTTTTACATTCATGTAGCTAGCTAAGTATAGAGTTAATCTGAACTAGCTACATCAAGGTAAAAACTTACCTTTGCCTTCTCTCTACTAGGATTTTACTTTGAGATGGCTTTTTTTTAACATTGAGATAGCTTTTTTATTTTTATTTTTTGCAGTGAAGACAAAGCCGACAAGGAATTCAGAATACATTCACAGCTAATTGAACTGGTTTGCAAAGGATGCACAAATCCTCTCCCCAAAATCTAAGTCTTCATTACATTTTTGGGGTCTGATGAATACTTTTGGACCACTTTTAATGAACTTTTCATTTCCAGGCACCTCTAACTTTCTTCGACTCAGCTTTTCAAGCCCCCCCTTCAGTTATGTATCCCTCTGTTTCAACTGAGGCCAACAATTGTCAAAGGGGAATCAAACCAAACCAAAGGCTAAACATTGAAGTCGAGACAGTCATGGAAGCAAAGTGGGGAGAAACAGAGATGTGGATGATTAAAAAAAGGGGGCAGTTCATTTGCAAAATCCAGGTCCAGAGGCAGCGTGTTTGAGTTGTAGGGCACTGGATTGAGAATCAGGAGATGAGGGCTCTATTCCTGCTCTCCTGACCTGCTGTGTGACTTTGGCAAGTCACTTCACCTCCCTGTGCCTCTATTTGTCCTCGTATTCTTTGTCTTCCTTGTCTATTTAGATTTTAATATCTTCAGGTCAGCTACTATCCCTTACTTTCTGTTTGTACAGCACCTAGCACGATGGGTCCTTGATCTCCATCGGACCCTCTAGGTGCTACTAGAATAGCTATATTAATAATAATAAGGAATAAATATCTTGCTTTGGATTTCAAATACCAACCGCCCTGACAAGTTTGAGATCAGGGAGAAGGGAGGGGTGTTTATGTAGGGCCTCTTTCTCTCTCTCTCTCTCCCTAAAATGAAAGTCTTAAGCGAAGTATTAGAACCACGTTAAAAGTTTTAGAGAGAGAGGGAATGAAAGGGGGGCAGGAATGTATATGGTAAGGGATTCCTCTGACACATAACGAGAAACCAAAAGATAAAACCGCAGGCGAGAGAGCAAACTGACACGCTGCACGCGCTGGCAGGGGGCGGGGAGGAAGATGTTAAAAGGGCTGTGTGACCACTGTAAACTGAAGAAACACCTTGCTTCATTTGATATTTTCCCCACAACCTCTTTTTCCAGGCCTGCAGTAAGAAAACCTTGCATCTAATAATATTTCTCAGCCGGCACAGTTTACAAATAATCCTTTCAGGCCATATAGGTGGACAAGCGCTCCTGTTATGAACTGTTCCTATAGGCTTTCCATGGAGAAACAGTAGTTATTGTTGGCAAACCTTAGGTTTGAGCCCCCTGTGTCAGGGAATCTATGGAGGGAGGGCTATGGAGCAATGTAATAGAAAGTATAAGCCTTGGCAGGCTTGGAATAGGCAATCTTTCACTTGAGACACACATACAGAAAGAGAGAGGTTTATTTCACACACTGCTGTTGGCTATTTAGACTTTTTTTTCCCCAGACTGCCCCACTGTCAGCTCCATAAAATAATCCATAACGATGTTGTACTTCAGAAATTGGATAGCGTGGTCCAGAGCGAAAACCACTGTTTTAAATTCCTTGGAAAAATGGGTTATAGATTCTATATTTAAATAAAGGTTAGAACAATAAAGCGGCCGGATTTTTCCACAGTGACTCTCACCTTCTCAGACAGTAAATGCTGAGTAACTCCTCATCTCTCCTCGCCCTCTGTCCCCCACCCCACTTCCCACACCTCAGCGAAAGGCCTCCGTGTTTCCTCTTGTTTACTGAACGTCTGGAATGATGTCAAAGAAGCCACAAGGCCGCTCTTTTAGAGAGACCATTTCACTTGTCATGGAGGGAAAAAACGGGGACAGACACAGCAACAGTCACCCAGAATGGTCAGCGTGGGCCGGATTATGGGGACTGGCAGAAGTTCCACTGAATTTAGGCCAGCCGGGGGCTATGGAGTTGCTGACAGCCAGAAGCAACACAGTGTGTGTGGTGCATGGTGGTGGGTGGGGGAGGGGGATGCTGACATTTTTAGGCAGCTGGAGTCACCGCAAGGGTTCCCAAATCTCTCGTTTCATTAGGGGCGTTTGTGCTTTTTTAAAAAAAACAGGTCATTTGAAAATGTGGTCGTGCCACTAGGTCTTTGCTTCTTTTTCCCCTCCAGCATGAGAGGTGTGATATAAATAACAAACCTGTTACAGAACTGTGCAAACCTGTCAAATAACCCAACGATGCACCGTCCGAAAGATTGGAGCCCTGGCGATATGCTGAGCGAAACGAAGGAAACAGTGGCTGTATAACCTACTGAGAGGGCAAAACAGAGAGGTACCAGTAATGATTGGCAGGTGGCATGCCAGCACCCTCTCCTGACAGTGGCTGACTGGCAAAGTGATGGATCTCTACCCATTTCGTGTTGGTTTTCTGAGGTACACTGACATTGGACCAACTGGACACTGACCAATTAAAACTGTTCATGATCCAAACCTGTCTGTTTTTCCACACGCATACAAATTCCATACACTTTGGAATAAGCAACATATATTACAGTCAATTTCATGCTCCAAGTATGGTGACATCCTTGTTGGGATCTTCCAGCTTTAAGCCTTGCATGGAACTTACAACTGTCCAGTGATTTGGCTGGTCAGAACACTGGCATCCAGTCATTTGCACACATCAACCTCCTGACCTCCAAATGGCAATCCACACCCCTCCCAAGGAATGACATTTTTGTTTTTTGTTTTGTTTTTTTGCCTGACAAGGCAAAACTGTCTACTTACCGTTCTACATACCACTGCAGCAGCTGGAAGCATCTGGCATTGGACATATGGAATTTAATTTCCCAATATTTACATAGATTGAAACAATTCTGATTCCAGACTTCAGAAGGCCTATTCCACCAGACCTCAAGGCAAAAGCTTTCAGTTCATTTCATTTTTCTCCTTTTCTCTTCTTTCGGCAAATGAGCTGGGAATTACAGTTTAAAGTCTGCACAGGTTTTACGATGTTGAAAGACTCTCCAGTCCTTGATCTAAAAGGCTTACTGCATAAATGCTGCATTTCACTTCTGGGAAATCCAAAAGGACTTTTAAGAGCCCTAACCATTTTAAAAATCTCTCTTCTCAATGACCTTGACTAGATTTGAAACAGGCCATCTGAGAGTTCTGCACGTCAGCTGTGGATAAAGTCTCTTTGTAAAAATAGAATAGTTAAAAAAAAATCACTCATACAGAGGAGAATGAAGACAGGCATGTCTAATGCTGACTGTGGGCCATCATTGCTAGACTACTTGCTAGTGTAGATTTAAACCATTTAAACACTCTTTTTCCTGAACCTAAGTAAGGTGGGATGTCATAAGACAACACATAAGTCAACGGAGCCGAAGTTATGTGCTCTGCAGCTTGATCGCTCTAAATTTCCCAATCAGTGGCTATCCATGGAAAAGACACTTCTCATTATTATAGAAACACAGGGATCAAGAGATGGTGTAGACCTTGAACGCCATTGTTTACAAAGAATTCCCAGTGATGACTGGAGTTCATTCTAATACTGCAAAATCCCTTTTGCAGCAATGATTTCACAAAGAGGGAAAAGACTGTAGGACCATGGGCTGAAAATCAATGAGGTTCAGAAGAGCTTAATATTATAAAGTTTTCTGCAAAAGACTCATTGACTGAAGATGGGGGCATGTGCTTGTCTTTGTTATGTCTCAGGAGGCTTCTCCTCATGGTTCTTCTATAAAAACATTCCATGAGATCTTCAGCTGGTGTAAATTGACATGGTACTACTGCCCCTAAAGAGACTACACTAATTTATGCCCGCTGAGGATCTCACCTATCAATGTGCAATTCACCAGTAATGTTTGTACTAGTGGGGTGGTTGCCTATTAACATGCTAAAAGAAACAAAAATGTAAAGTCCATCATCCTGATAGTACAGTAAAAATCTCTCCTGTAACTACAGTTATTACTGTTCATGATTTATAGTATGGTAATCTAAGATCAGGGCCCCTTTGTGCCAGGTGCTGTACCCACATAGGGTGACCAGATGTCCCGATTTTATAGGGACAGTCCCGATTTTTGGGTCTTTTTCTTTTATAGGCTCCTATTACCCCCCGCCCCCGTCCCGATTTTCACACTTGCTGTCTGGTCACCCTATATGCACACCTAGTAACAGACAGACCCTGTCCTGAAGAATCTGCAATTCAAATAAACAAGACAAAGGACAAGATGATAAACAGAGGCACAGATAAGTGAAGTGATTTGCCCAAAGTTGAAGAGCAGGTCAGTGGCTGAGCTGGAAATAAACCCGTTATCCTACATGCCAACCCAGTGCTCTATCCACTAGACAATGCTGCCTCTCACATTTTCTTCATGAGAAGAAGGGTAATATTTTCAAAAATGCCTAAGTGACTTAGGAGTCTAATTCCAATTTTCAATTGGAATGTACTCCTAAGTACATAAGTCACTTTTGAAAATTGGACTTAGGGCTTGTGAACATGGCAATTTACTGAGCAGGAAGTCCAAGTCTGAATCTGGATTTGGGTCCAAATCAGCTTTTCACACAGTAATGTCCTGTGTGGACGCTGCTTAAGCTGCACTCCGGGACTTTCAGTGCAATATAGCAGAATCTGTGTGTGATGTTACTGCATGGCAAGCTGGTGCACTGTAGAGTCACACCTTGACTTGCCAAACAGTAACTCACCATGTAGACAAGCATTTAGACTCTGAGTCACTTAGGAGCTTTTGAAAATTTTACCCCAAGTGTAGTATGAGTTTGATACCATTTTCTATTGCAGGGATTGGCAACCTTTGGCATGCAGCCCGCCAGGGAAAGCCTCTGGCAGGCTGGGCTGGTTTGTTTAACTGCAGCCTCGGCAGGTTCAGCTGATCGCAGCTCCCACTGCCCACTGTTCGCCGTCCCAGGCCAATGCGGGCAGTGGAAAGGACAGCCAGCACATCCCTTGGCCCATGCTGCTTCCCGCATTGGCCTGGAATGGCGAACCACGGCCAGTGGGAGCTGCGATCAGCCGAACATGCGGATGCTGCAGGTAAACAAAAACCAGCCCAGCCTGCCAGTGGCTTTCCCTGGCGGGCCGCAGGCCAAACATTGCCAATCCCTGCTCTATTGAGAAGTGATGGGAGACTATATGCTGACTTTGCAAAGGGAAATGAATCCAGTAGTCTATGGTGTCTTTTCCATTTCTAGCAACTACGCTCTTCTGATATCACTGTGACACAGAGGCCTGTTGATGGTTTAGTACTCTGTGTCAGCAACTCCTATCAGGCCTGACAAACTCATTGCTCCTAACACATTACTGTCATAGTATTTATCTATAACGAGTGTCTTGTATCAGATGAAAGCAGGTAACACACTGGTCGTTAATATCAATGTGAAACGTGTACTAGCACTATGTGAGAATTATGGATACTTACTGATATTATGCTCTAAAATCTGTAACCAAACAAAGGGAGAAATAGGTTTGCTCCCAGACAAGAGGGAAGGTAATTATTTCCCTGCCACTAATGTAAATTAAGGATTGTGAAATCAACACAAAGGAAGCCCCACTGGCATGTAAGTCAACAGGAAAACCCAGGTTGACAGAGTGATGTGAAATCAGCATGAGAGGCCAAGGCTACTGGGAATTATTTTGTCTCTGGGGGTCAAATCAATGAGTTTGGGGGAAATATAAGGGGAAGCAAAAAGAAATTTTGTTATCCATTTCACTGAGGAACATTCCTGGTAGAGGGGAATGATTCATGAAAAATCTGGATCATGGTTTAACTGAAAACTCCAAAAGGACTCTGTGGGTGAGAAACAGTTTTAGTCAAAGGATTGTAGCTTGTTAAGTTAAGCTTTAGTCACTAGCACGCATGTTATCCTTTTGTTTTATTTATAAGCATTTTCTGTTTCTATTATCTTTCCTTAGTATCACTTAAATCTCTGGTCTTTGTTAATAAACTTATTCTTGATGTTACTGTGAATTCTTCTCAGTGCTGTAATATTAAAGTGTGACTCCTCAGCAGAGCTGGTGTGTATGCTGCCTCATTAGGGAAAGCAGACTTGGTAATTTCTGTTACTGTCCAGTGCCAGGGGCTGGACACTGCAGTGGAAATCCCTATCAGTGGGTTTGGGGGTCTACGGTGCATCAAATGTTAACTGCAAGGCAAAGTAAAGACTGACAGAGCTTTGGATGAGATTGTTTGGATGGCTAACAGACCCAGGCTGACAAAGAGCTGACACCTAGTAAGCTACAGCAAGTCTCTTTTTTGCTAAGACAGAGGGGGTAACAAGGTCACCCACAGTCCTGTGTGACCCAAGAAAGCATCACGGTCACTTCATAGACAGCTAGAGAAACACTGGATACGAATTTCCAAAGTGTTTAAGGCTCTTAAAAGCCTAAGTCCCATTTTCAAAAGTGCATGAGTCAGTTAAGCCATGATTACACTAGGAAAAAGGAGTGTTTTTAGCCTCAGGACCCCAAGTTCTACTGATTTTCTGTGGGACTTTGGCTCCTAATCAGTCAGGTGCTTTTGAAAATTTTACCCGCTCTCAAGGATAAGGTCCTAGCTGAGGATCTGGTCTTAAGTTTTACTCTGCAGGATGAATGTCTCTGCGGTAATCTCAGAATTCAGAAGCAGGCAATGTCAAAACTGGGATTTAGGGAGGATTTATAGTACAGAAAGTAGATCTGGACTTGTGCTACATTAGAGCAAGTGTGATTGTTATAGAGTTACTTAAAGTCTCTGTTCTTAACTCCTTATTTAATTCAGCTGTTAAACCTGATGCTACACTAGTGTGCGAAAGGATCTCCTTTTATGGCTTTTTTTCCTTAAACATAGATAGTGTTTTAATATTGGGTTCATTTCATTTTTGTTATTGTATTTAGAGAAGCTTATTGCAATGTTATTGCTATTATATAACCTTATTCTCCTTGTGATTATTTTACAGGGCACTAGAGAGTTGGTCGTAGATGCTATGTTATTATAGGTACCAGGTGGTAGAATTAGGTTGGACAGAAATGGCGCTCTCTTGTCAATTATCCTCTGAAATATCTGTGAGTTAGCCTGTATGGTGGGGCTGACCTCAGGATCTCTGCTGCCCAGGGAGAGATTGCATTATACCACTACGTAAGGGGACAGAGATTAAAAAGCTTTCAGTAGTGCATTTTCACTGGCTAGATGAGCTACATCCCCAAATAAGACCCCCAATATCACTAGACACTTTCTTAAAATCTTGGCCTAACTAACTTGCCCAAACTCACCCAGGCAATCTGTGATGGAGCAAGGCATTGAAACCCCTCTCCCAAATGGTAGGCCCCCGCAACTGCATCTTCCCTGTCGTGGCTCCCAATAAGATTCTACAGCAGCCCCGGGGTTTACAGTCAGTGGAATTACACCAGTATAAAAAACAGTAATTAAGAGCAGAATCAGATAAGAACATAAGAACGGCCATCTAGCCCAGTGTCCTGTCTTCCGACAGTGGCCAATGCCAGGTGCCCCAGAGGGAATGAACAGAACAGGGAATCATCAAGTGATCCAGCCCCTGTCGCCTATTCCCAGCTTCTGGCAAACAGAGGCTAGGGACACCATCCCTGCCCATCCTGGCGAATAGCCATTGTTGGACCTATCCTCCATGAATTTATCTAGTTCTTTTTTGAATCCATAGTGTCCCCTGAAAGTTTACTGTTTGCTCAAGTACAGGAACAGATGTGACAGCAGATTTCTGAAAGAGCTCAGCTACTCTTTGGACATCTAAATATGGACTGGATTTTCAGAAGTGTTCAGGACCTAATGTGTTGAGCTCTTTTGAAAATCTTTCCTTTTACAAAAATGTTCACCCCAGTCCCTTCTTTGGCACCTAAATAAGTGGCATTGACTTCATTGGGAGTGAAGGGGCTCTGAAAGCAAGCAGTTTATGATTCCAGCCTGCATATTGATTTGAAGCAAATTGAACTTTTTATTTGAACAAAGGTTCATGGAAAAGGTTTGCCTAATTCTAGTGTGGACTAGTTAAAAGTTAAATCTGAGTATTGGTCTTTTGGCAGGAAAAATCCATATAAACAAAATCCCAATTGCATTAGTTCACTTCAGAAGTGTGTTAGCTAACTCATTCCTGTGTCAGTGGGAAATTTGGAAGTTACCTTGGATTTCTACCTCCCTTTTAATAAATATATTAAAATACCAATATAATAGCTTTTTATATCATAATAAAAATATATGGAGGATTAAATCCTGCTTAACACTTACTGATTTGGAAGCTGGTTTGCATGGTTTTCTCACATCCAGATTGGCTCACGCTCAGTGTGCCACTTGGCCGGAAATTTTTATTACAAGGAATTGAACTTGGTCCAGAATGTGGCAGGAGGAAAGACCTTTGGCATCAATTGTCACAAACCTTTTTGACCAATCCTGAAATATCTATAGGGTCTCTCTCCACTTTCAGTCAGAATTGGTTTGGAAATTGGCTTTTGGACCAACAAGAACTAGGACATGGTATTAGTTAATGCTGAACTGGAAGTCTTGTACACAAACTTTTGGCCAACAGGTTTTTGCAGTTATACTCCTCAGCCATGAATTGCTCTGCCTCTTCTTATTATCAGCATTATGAGGTACTTTTCCCATAAATCCCCCAAAATAATTTAAAAAAAAACCTTTTCTTTCCCAAAAGTGTTTGACTGTGTTTGGAACTGTATTGTCTAGGCCAAATTGTTTTCAAGACTTCGAATATTGACTGTTGTAAAGGGCTTTGAAATCACAGCTGTGAAAGTTACTGTATGGATACAGTAATTGATTGATTGACTCACAGTGTCATTTCTTTAGTTGGCTTATAGTTCTACTTTATCCCTTCAACCAATCAAATGTATATTTCCAAAGTGCTTTTACATTCAAGCACCCGAGGCATTCTTCAAAACTAATATAACATCCAGTGCAAGAACCAATAATGTTCTTGAAAGGTAAATCCCATGATTATTACACTCATTGTTCCTTCAAGGCATATGTTCTAAACAACAAAGAGCTAAAATAATTCCCATTGCTTTGGTGGGAGCCAGTGAAACTCAGCAGGGACTGTATTTTCATACATCTTTGCACAATGAAGATTGGAGCCTCTGGGTGGGACCATAATACTAAACAATAATAACGGGACTACAGAGCTGGGAGATGGAGTTAATACAATGCAAGATTCAGACCTGAGTAAATCCTGTAGTTGTTGACTTGCTGAATTCTGTACCAACTGCAGACACTGAAGAGGACAAGCTGCAAAATCTGCAAGTAACTACAGTAGTCAGGTTAGGAATTGAGATTAATATGAGGGACAGACTGAGATTTCTGAAACCAGCTTAGAAAAGAGAGATCTCTCTCTGGCTAGATTCCTGAGGTGTTTGGAAGATACCTTAATTACATGATAATACGGGTGCAAAGAAAGCTTAGAAGCCACAATGATTCTGAGGTCACAAACATTATTTGAAGGATAAAAAGAAATCCCACTGCCGGAAAACCTGAGACCTCCGCAACAGGGGAGCCAATCCATAGCAGCTCAGTTTTTGTCTCTGTTAAGTTTAAGAGCATTTGAAGATATCTGAAACTGAGGAATATAAAGACAATTATGCAAAACACTCAGCTTCTTCCTAGAACCTTCAGAGACCGCTGGGTAAAGCAGAGTATCACATGCAATGAATACATATAGCCCAGGCAAAAGAGGAGACTGAACAGTGTTACGCACTGCAAAATGATGAGATGCCCGTATTGCAGAACAAGGCTCAGAAATGGCCTTATAATTCTCTCTTCCTTCCCAGGTTTCTTGTACCTGGGAATGTCATCCTTAAAAAGAAACTCTTCAACTCAAGAGTCAGACAACAACCCTGAAGCAAATATTCCAAGAGAGAGACTATGCTCAGACACTACAGTGATGAGCACAGGATAAACTGATGAAAAGAAACATTCCATAATCATTGCATATACCGGTGAGGGAATCATACATCAAAGACAGTAAACAATTGAAGGACATATGGGAAAAGTCCAGATTGCCCCATTAAACAATGTCAAAGTTATTTAAGTAGTTTGAAGGGGTGGAATCAAAGAAGTGGCAGCTCTGCACAGTAAGAGCAAGCATAAGCCTTGCTTTGAGAGAGAATAATAATTCCTAGCTCTTTTCCTCAGTAGATCTCAAAGCACTTTCCAAAGAAGGTCAGCATCATTATCCCTGTTTTTAATAGAGGATGTCATTGAGGCACAGGAAGGTGAACTGACTTCCCCAAGGTTTTCAGCCAAGCTAAGAATAGAACCCAGGTCTCCTGACTCCCACTTGACTGGTTTACCCACTAGGTTACACAGCTAGTCTGGTGTAGCAGATAGTGCGCTAGGCTGCGGATCAGCAGAGCTGGATTTTAGTCCCAGCTTTTCCACTGACCTGCTGTGTGACCTGGGGCAAAGCACGTCACTTCTCTGGGCCTGGATTTCTCTCCCCAGCCTTTTGCTGTCTTGCTCCCTTGAATAGTAAATTCTTTATGGCAGGGATGGTCTCATGCTGTGTGTCTTTACAGTGACTAGCACAATAAGGCCTCCAATACCGGTTAATGCCACGAGGCACCAGTGTAATACAGGACATGGCAAAGGATAATTTTTGTAACAACTTTACAATGACATCCTGACACAAACTGCAACATAACACTCAAAAAGACTGTGGGTGGGATTCTGAAAAGAGCAGAACTTCCATTGAAATTCAAGTGGATTTGGGTGCCTAACTCCCTTAGGCTCCCTTGATAATCCCCAGGTGTACAATACAGAACTGAGTAGCCTAGAAAGGTTTCAGAGCATTTTCTCTCCCCGATTAATTTTTTTAACCCACAGCTACCCAAAGGGAAATGTAAGGACAAGATATAAACAAGAGAATCATAAAATGTGTCCATTCCAAGATGCCCCTCTCCCCTGTAACTACAGGGTGAAGACACTGCAGGTTTTTATTTGCTAGTGAACTCCAACAACAAGCAATTTTCTCCCTTCTTATAAGAAAGGTGGAGATGCACACAGCGAGTATGAATGTGTGTCTCGGGCATTTAAAATGATGTATATGCAAACTAGGAACAACCTTTGGGCTCCTGTCAGGTTTCCAGCGCATCCCACAGTGGCATAAAGTTTGGACACAGTCACTGTTTTAACTTGAGGCCCTACATGCAGGACATAGATCCTGCAAGATGCTGACTGCAGTGCTGAGCAACCTGAGATCTCTTTGACTTCAATAGGCAATGAGGGCTCTCAGCAGCTCACAGAAGGCGTTCAGCGCCTCGCTGGATCAGGCTAGCCATACATCAAAGTTCACCGGGCACGTAGGAGCTTCTGAGGCAAATTGCAGGATATGTGTGTAAAGAGAGAGAGAGAGAGAGAAAGCAGCGCCCTCCCTCACGGGGTCTGCAATCATTTAGTGGATTATTTAACGTTGTGGAATGCAGTGAGGCTAGAGAGCATGGCTTACACCTTTCTGTGCAATTAAAGCACAGGACAGAAATCTCTGACAGGCCTCAAAGCCATTCACACCAGTGAACACAGCAAATTTTGGGGTTCACTTCAGAAGCTTGAAGAACAGACCTGTTGAGGGAATGAATGTGATGTGCTTAGGTGGAGCTCATCCGAATGCGCCGCATAGCGAGCTGTGATGAACTTAAAGGAGAAAGCCCCCCGCCTCCCCCACCAACCGCTGAAATAGGATTAGCTGGCCTCCTAAAGGAATAAATCTGTTGCTTTCATTCCTCTCCAGCAGTGCACACAATGAAAGTCTTGATAAATGAATGTGTTATAAACTTCCTACAAGAACCGCTGACTATACATCAAAGTTATGCACTTCAACCACCCCAGTCTCCGTGGGGGAAATGTCTTTGGGACGGAACATGATCCTTTGCTGCCTGGAGCCAGCAGGGGCTGGGAGCGCTTCCGATGCAGAGTTCTCAGCCCTGGGGGGTGACGGTGGTGGGGCGAGAACACCTGACTTGGGCTGACTCTAGAGTAGCACTGAGGCAAGAAGCTGGGTCCAGCCCTCCTTGCTCACATGCCTTCCACCAGAGGTAGGGATAGACCCAATGTAGAGATCCTATAGGTTGGTTCTGAGGGTGGGGCAACTGGAAAATCCAATTGCTGCAAAGGCTGCGAGTTTACAGAATCGAGCGCCATAAACTCAGAAGTGAGATTCTGCCGAGGCTCACACATGGCAACGTGCCCATGAAGTCACCAGCAACAGTCCCATGAGTGAGGCTGGCAGGATGGGGCCCTGTCATGATTCCCAGAGATCTGTATGACTGGGTTGGGGAAGGACACACCAGTTTGTTTACTATGGAACAGGAGCTTTTGCCCACCTCTCTCTCCTGGAGAGAGGCTGAAATCCAAACACCGTACTACGACCAGCAAAAGTCTCTAAAAAATCCTCAATGCACAGAAATGAATGGGGAGGAGCTGTTGGTGAGAGCACTCACTAAGTCTCTCCTCCTTGGCAACCCCTGAATGAGGTCTTCTGAACAGCAGGCGCCGATGGACCATCCCCAGAATGAAGACTCTGCTAAGGGTCACGAACAAGGTCAGCTCCCAGACTACTGCATTGGGCAACACAGCATGGGGAGGAGGTGACCAGCCCTCTGTGGAGAAAGAAGTGGTTCGGGACTATTTAAAAAAGCTGGGCGAGCACAAGTCCATGGGGCCAGATGCGCTGCATCCGAGAGTGCTAAAGGAGTTGGAAAATGTGATTGCAGAGCCATTAGCCATTATCTTTGAAAACTCATGGCGGAAGTCCCGGACGACTGGAAAAAGGCTAATGTAGTGCCCATCTTTAAAAAAGGGAAGGAGGAGGATCCGGGGAACTACAGGCCAGTCAGCCTCACCTCAGTCCCTGGAAAAATCATGGAGCAGGTCCTCAAGGAATCAATTCTGAAGCACCTAGAGAAGAGGAAAGTGATCAGGAACAGTCAGCATGGATTCACCAAGGGCAAGTCATGCCTGACTAACCTAATTGCCTTCTATGACGAGATAACTGGCTCTGTGGATGAGGGGAAAGCGGTGGACGTGTTGTTCCTTGACTTTAGCAAAGCTTTTGACGCGGTCTCCCACAGTATTCTTGCCAGCAAGTTAAAGAAGTATGGGCTGGATGAATGGACTATAAGATGGATAGAAAGCTGGCTAGATTGTCGGGCTCAACGGGTAGTGATCAATAGCTCCATGTCTAGTTGGCAACCGGTATCAAGTGGAGTGCCCCAAGGGTCGGTCCTGGGGCCGGTTTTGTTCAATATCTCCATAAATGATCTGGAGGATGGTGTGGATTGCACCCTCAGCAAGTTTGCAGATGAGACTAAACTGGGAGGAGAGGTAGATATGCTGGAGGGTAGGGATAAGATACAGAGGGCCCTAGACAAATTAGAGGATGGGCCAAAAGAAGTCTGATGAGGTTCAACAAGGACAAGTGCAGAGTCCTGCACGTAGAATGAAAGAATCCCATGCACCGCTATAGACAAGGGACCCAATGGCTCGGCAGCAGTTCTGCAGAAAAGGACCTAAGGGTTACAGTGGACAAGAAGCTTGATATGAGTCAACAGTGTGCCCTTGTTGCCAAGAAGGCCAATGGCATTTTGGGATGTATACGTAGGGGCATTGGCAGCAGATCGAGGGACGTGATTGTTCCCCTCTATTCAACACTGGTGAGGCCTCATCTGGAGTACTGTGTCCAGTTTTGGGCCCCACACTACAAGAAGGATGTGGAAAAATTGGAAAGAGTCCAGCGGAGGGCAACAAAAATGATTAGGGGACTGGAATACATGACTTATGAGGAGAGGCTGAGGGAACTGGGATTGTTCAGTCTGCGGAAGAGAAGAATGAGGGGGGATTTGATAGCTGCTTTCAACTACCTGAAAGGGGGTTCCAAAGAGGATGGATCTAGACTGTTCTCAGTGGTAGCTGATGACAGAACAAGGAGTAATGGTCTCAAGTTGCAGTGGGGGCGGTTTAGGTTGGATATGAGGAAAAACTTTTTCACTAGGAGAGTGGTGAAACACTGGAATGCGTTACCTAAGGAGGTGGTGGAATCTCCTTCCTTAGATATTTTTAAGGTCAGGCTTGACAAAGCCCTGGCTGGGATGATTTAGTTGGGGATTGGTCCTGCTTTGAGCCGGGGGTTGGACTAGATGACCTCCTGAAGTCCCTTCCAACCCTGATATTCTATGATTCTATGAAGGGGATGCAGGGAGGGGAAATCAAGACTCAAAACAAGGGTAAGGGTTAAAAAATAGGCTTTAAAAATGAACCGAGCAAACATTTGGCAGGATATTTTGCCTTTCTTTGGTGACTCTGGGACTGCAAGTGTGGGTGGAGGGGGAGTTCAAGGCTTGAGAGATCTTTTCCCAGCCAAGTGTCTGAGAGGCAGCGTCAGTGAATGCAGTTTTCTTTGGTGCTCGTGACAGCGAGGGATTTACAATGCTGGCTAGGACCAGCAAGTGTTGTGCAAGCATCTTCCGGTCAGCTCTGCCAATGCACCTCAAGCCGGACAAGTGATGGACTGGCTCCCAAATACTCTGGGGTTGGTGGCACATCCAAATATATTTTTAATAGGATCTGAATCCTTGAGGCCCCTGAGTCCACATCATCCTCTTTCCCACAAATACCCTTGGCTGCCCAGTTTTTGTGTTTCCCTCATGGATGGAAAGACAGCCTGGCTTTCTGCCACCCCTCCCTTCTTATTTCTGAATTCTCTTTGGAAGCCTCCTCTTCCCCTTCTGGCACCAGGAATCTGAACCAAGAGGCTATCTCCTCCTGTCAGCTCACTGATCATATCCTAGTGGGATCAGACATCCCCACTCTCTTGAGCTGGTGCAATAGGGTCGGGTAGCCCCTTTTCTGAATCATACTGATGATTCTCTTTCTGAAACTCTCTGTGGCCAGGGCTGTGAAATTCCCAACACTCCTCTAATCCTCTCTTCTCCTTTCCTTTAGAAGCATCATCATCATCATTTCTATTGTGGTACCATCCAGAGGCCTCCTTCAAGATCAGGACCTTGTTGTGCTAGACACTGTCCAAAACCACAAATTCACTGCCCCAGCCCCACAGAGCTTACTGTCTAAAACCCCCTGCGAGGGAGTTGTGCTCCTTTTAGTCAAACCTCAAAATATGTATTCTGCGCATTTGTTGTTATTTTAGGTGCCCATGGATCCAGTTCAACTACCCTTCACCTGGTTCATCCCCCGCAATTTTCCTACTGTGATCTCTGTAGCTAGCGTAGAATTTTCCTATTTAACTAGAAGACAGGACAGGCTGCATCTCAGGCCTCCTGCCTTTGGTCAAGTGGGAGATAATCAAGAGGGAAGATTATCAAAGGCACACAAAGTGGTTAGGCACCCAGCTCCCATGTAAAGTCTCCCAATAGCCCCACACCTGCCTTTTATGTGGCTGTTTCATTACATTTTTCTTTCTCAGAAAGTTCTTCTTGGGTTCTTTCACTGCTCTCTCTCCTTTTTTCTTCAATTTATGTTCACACCCTTGATACCACTCAGCTCAGACTTGTTACTTGGCTTCCTATTCATACGCTTTCCCTATTTCTCATCTCCCCGCCCCGTGCTTCTCAAATGTCCTTCAGTTCAAGGAACGGCTCTATTTTAGAGCCAAATTCACCTACCTTCCACACAAGTCGGGTGTCAGATCAATTTTACTGAAGAAAATTATGTTCCTCAGAAACAGAAGAATCATGGGTCCCAGGACAGAGAGACATTTACACTAAAGGAAGGTCTGCCACCCAATGGGAAATCTTCTGCATAGATAACCTTTCATATATTCCTCGTTTTGGCTTTAGAAAATTTAGGAGCATGCTGCCTGCAGAAAAGCTCCAAGATGATAAATTCATGTAATCTAGGCAATTTATAATGCACTGGATCAAATGTCTTGCACTGAACTGGCGGAGTGCAGATACTTTACATTGGGGGTAGAGAAAGAGGGAAAGGGAAAAGGGCAAATGAATAAGCCCTCGCCTTCCCAAAGGGGTAACATAAAGGGTACGTCTACACTGCAGTCAACCTGCGCTAGCTTTAACCTAGCTAGCACAGCTAAAAATGGCAGTGAAGATGAAGGAACACAGGTTTCAGCAGAGGCTGTACAAGTCCGCCTGGAACCCCGACTACATGACTTACATTGCTAGCCTGTGTCAGGCTCCAGGCCATCATGGCTTCACTGCTACATTCAGCCATGCTAGCTAGGTTAAACTTTGCCTACCCGAGCAGCAATCACACCTCCAACTGCAGTGCAGTCATACCCAAATGCTGTAGTGACTCACTGGATTAGTCAAGGTGATATCACATCCAGATTAATTTGCAGAAAGAGCTTTAAAGGTACATCATGTGCCTGCCAAGATTTTCCTTATAGCAAAATGTCGTTACCAGAGCTGGAGACATTGTGAATGTGCTGAAGCATGCCAGAAACTGAACCCTGAATCAGTGATGCACGTGAACACACTTCAAAAGTAAGCCCCTTCGATCACTGACGATCAACGTGTGTCATAGCCTGCAATTCAGGAGGAGCTAGTTTTGACTGCTGATATACTGTGTTGAGTCTAAGCTTCAAAAATGCAATAGCACCATT
Source organism: Natator depressus (assembly GCF_965152275.1). NCBI lineage: Eukaryota > Metazoa > Chordata > Testudines > Cheloniidae > Natator > Natator depressus. The sequence goes on along the minus strand of NC_134249.1, from coordinate 10,038,551 downwards.
CAAGGCATGAATAGAATTATTCATTGTCAGAAAAATATGGCACGCTCACCGTGTACTCAGAAGCCCCATGTCTATCCAACTTCTTATTTAGCCCTTCTCCTGTTGAAAACTGACTTAAGAGCCAGACCAACTTTCCAAGTGCTCAACAAACTACAATCAGAGCCAGATTTTCAAAAGAACTCAGCACTAGAGTGGTTCAGAAAATAGGATTTCTGTCCCGTGGGAAATCCTGATATTTCAACATTGGGTTTTGCCCCATAATGGGATGAAACACAAATACTGAAAATTTCAGAAAAGTTCCCCAAAATGTTGATCGGGAAATGCCTATATGAAAAAACAAAGCCAAACAAGACATTTCTGATCAAAACAAATGTTTTATTTATAATTGTCCTATTTAAAAAAATCAGAGCATTTTGTAAAAAATGATCATTTTTTTCCCCCTTCCAAAAATTTTGATTTCAATTAAATCTCATATTTTGGCAGGAAACATTTTGTGCTCAATCAGCTCTGCTCATCTCCATCTAAATAATGGCCACATTTTCAAAAGTGTTCAGGTCCTACCAGTTCCTAGGATTGCATTTTCAAAAGAGCTCTAGAAAATCTGATTCAAGATACCAATATTTGGTGACAATCTGTTCCTCCATGTTTTCCAGCTCTTTCACAACTTGCTTTCAAGAATGGAAAAGAATGTATCCAGGAGGTTGAGCGACTGCAGGTACCGGTTCCTCCATATGCACGTACAACCCAGTAATCTTCTATTCAGCCCAGACCTTGAAATAAGAAAGCAGAGTTCTGGACAAGCATATTGATCAGGATTCCTGTAACTATCCCTTTGAAACACAAATCAACTTTTTATTTTTTTTTATTTTTTAAGATCTCAGTATGTGCTGTGGTTCCTTTGCAATGTGTACTATCTAAATCCAATCCAACATCTTGGCAGTAGAACAGCTAAGCAGACATCTTCCTGAGCCAGCTATAATGTAAAGGATCACCAAGTATGTTTCCCCTTTGAATTTACAGTAATAATTGTTTTCAGCTTTCCCCACTGTTGGGAGAGCTGTTCTGGATCCATGGGCAGAGATATTCCTACCCACAGGTACTGTGACAACTCCACTTTGGGCGCGAGTGTTTTGTAAAGGGTGTTGTCCAGGACATTCGCAAATATGTCTGATTCCACAGTGAATGATGCTGTGACACTCTTGCTGGCATATAGCTAAGGTTAAGGCCTGTCTTCATCCCTGCTGCTGCTATGGTTGGACTCCCAGCCTTTAGACCCCAAGCCTGATTCTCACTGACACTGGTTTGCGTTACCAACAAGATGCTCTGGTCTGTCCATGCTCAGATCAAGATTAGGAGGGGTGGAGACAAAGGTGGCTTTATGCCACCTCTGAAGTGCCTGTGGGTCCTGAGGCCTGTCACTGGATTGCTCCCTGGCATAGATTATTAGTGCTCTGATCTTTCCCAGCTTCTAACAGTCCCTGCCCAGGTTTTTTCTAGCAACCAGGAATCAATGGTGGGGCAGAGGGAGCGTATCCTGACCATGCCTCCATCACTGGGGAACAGGGGAAGGAAGCTACAGTAGCTCTCCACCATCTAAGGGTCCCCCTTCCAAGAGGGGGATACAGTGGGAGCTGGATTCAGTGGAGGTACTTGTGCAAAGTGACCCTAACTGACCTGGGAATCAGGGTTGAGGGGTAACTCCAAGGAAGTCAAGGTATGATTGGTAGAGAGCAGAATCAGGCCAATGACTGTTATTGGATGTTTGTGACCTTTGGTCAACGGAAATTTTTCCTGTGAACAAGTACTTGTGAATTTAACTACACTAATAATAGCCGCTGGAGAGTGTATCTCCATTGCCTTGCACCTGGGGCTGGAACCAAAACAGCTCCACCAAGACTGCTGAGCAATGCACCAATGGTGTTAAGCAGTTTAAAGGGCCAGAAGAGATTTTCTTGGGCATGGCAGAATCTGCAGATGGCACAGGGCTAGAGTAGTAGGGGCTCCCAGGCCATTCTGTCATCCCCCAGGTGCAGGGTTTCTGGCTGGGGGAAAAGGGAACGGCCAGGGCATCTATGTCCTAGTGCTGCTTGGCTGCCACATTGCAGTTTAGGGAGATGTCACAACATAGATCAGCCTTCTGCTCTGGACCTACTTGGTTCTGTGGCAAAAAGCCACCTTTGCACACATCCCTCACGAGCTGTGAAGGGTGGAAGAAAGGCTGGACTCCAGGATCTGGCCTCGTGTCATTTACACCTGTGTGAATGGAATGTAATGCACTATCACCAGCATCAAGTGAAAAAACTCTGATGTAGCATTTTTACACTTGCTTTGAGCAGGGCTAGGTGACAATTTGAGGCAGTAGAGAACCAGGCCTTGTAGGTTTTCTTTTTCCTTCTTTCTACCTGTGCAATATAGTAACTCTCATCCCGGCTAGCAGGCGAGTCCCATGAGGTACCTCGGGGGGGAGGAGGGGACACAGGGGAAGAATACAATGCACAAACAATACAGACTGGACCCATTCCATTTTCCTTTTGCTTCCTCGAAAGCCTCAGTTCCTTCTTCTGTCCACACTCATTTCACATCCTCTCATAACAATGCAGACACTGAATAAAGTCAGAAAGATTCTCCCATAATAGTGTCATGTTGCCAAAAATGATCTCAGCTTTGAAACAGTTTGGGGTACATCCACTTTCTAAGTGGTCTTCTCAGTTAAAATGGGACTATCCTCTCCTACATCCGTCCTATGCTCTGATTGTGGAAGAAAGCATAAGTTTCCTTATTAAGCCTAAATCCATATTTTTGGCATTTTTCCTCCAGGATTCCCAGAGTTTCTTCAGTGTTCCTCCTCATCTCTCTCACTACGTCTGCCAAATAACAAACACCACCATTTAACTCTGTTGCACTTGGAATATTATACCATGCCTATTGTTTATATTACAGTAAGACCTACTGGCCTCAACTGAGATTAGGACCCCATTGCGCTTGGTGCTGTACAACCATCTAGTAAGAGACAGGCCCTGCCCCAAACAGCTTCGGCCCAGATCCTCAAAGATAGTTAGGAACCTAAATATCTTTGAGGATCTGGCCCTTACACCACACGAAAGGTAGGAGAAATGAAATATTATCTTCCAGGCCCTGTGGAATTTGCCACTGAGTTCGAACTGTGCTTCCAGACTCTCAGCTTTCATTGAAAAAAAAAAAAAAAGAAAGAAAGAAAAAATTTGCTAGCACCTGTGGTTGCAAAGACACCCTTGAAAATGTAGTAAATTGATGCAGTCCCATCCGCCTGAACCTGCAGACAGCTTAAAACAACAGCCGTGAGCTGTCCCATTCATCTCACCCAGGCCTCAGGTCACGCGTGGTTCTGCAGCGGCTGAGCTCTCCATTTTGCTGCAGCCAGGTGGATCCATATTTGGTTTTTTGTCTCCCTGCCCTGCTGAGACCTACCTGCAGCTGCTTCTTTCTCTCCTGATGTCCCCGCACCATAGAGGAATTAACTGTGCACCATGCACGGTTCTATGAGCCAGGCAGCAGAGGGAACCAGAAGCACAGGGAGTTTAGGAGATGAACAGCTGAAGCTGTCTACAAACTCCCTCCTTCCCAGATGCACATGGGGAAAAGAGACCCTGACCAACATCAATTGGACAACATTGTGGGAACCCAGGCCTGGGGAGTGTGAGGGAGCTGAGTCAGCTGGAGAGCCCGGAGGAAAACTCCTCCATAGATAATGACATTGCTGAAGTGTAGGTCAACGCGCACCTTCATCTACGAGCTAAAGCAACGTGTTTGTGGGGAAGATGGGAATGTAGGACATTTTCTGGAGAGAGACTGAAGTAATCTTGCTATAGAGTTTAGGGTTTGTGCCACAGAATATATGGAACGCTGATGAATATCTCCACGCTACAAAAGGGAAACTGAGGCACAGAGCAATCATGTGACTTGCCCAAGGTCACACAGGAAGTCAGTGACAGAGCCAAATACAGAATCCCCCTTTTTCCTGTCCCAGACCTAGTGCCTTAACCACAAGATCATCCTTCCTCTCCAACATGTACTGTGTTGTGGGTTTAACCTTTCACTCCCCGAATGGTCTTTCATGTATGTTCAAAGCCGAGACAGGCTCATAACTCAGACTTGTGTTCAGTTCTGGATTTGAAACACCCTTAGAGGTCAAGGTTGTTTGGAGCTGGGGTTCCAGTTCAGGCTCAAATCTATTTCTCAGTGATGAAGGCCCAGATCCTCAAAAGGTATGTAGGCACCTAACTACCTTTGAAGTCAGTGGGAGTTAGTCACCAAAATACTTGGAGGCTGTGAGCTGCAGTATTTCAAACTCTGACGCTAACGCCACCTGCTGGCATGCTTGAGACAGATCTAGTTTGGGGAACTTCACCTCTTCTGGGAGCAGCACAATAAAGCTTGTGGCTTTGGAATTGGATAGTGATCCATATTCAGCTGGGAATTTATGGTAACTTTATGGTTCCCACAAGCGCTTCACTGCCATCGTATTTTGGAAGGCATACAATTACTGCAGCTCATTTGCTGAGTTCAGTTGACTCTATTTTTTGCAGTTCTTCTAAATGCTTTTTTATAGATTTCTGGGTCTCTGCAGAATATAACATGGCTCAGACCTTAGGACATGTTGCTCTTGCATTTTCGGCCACATGCAACTTTTCTACATTTCACTTTTCATTTTCCTAATAGAGCCATCCCAAAGGGTCAGACCCATCCATGGTGTAACCCTAATGGCATCACACCAAGGGGGAATATGACCTGATATTCACAGTGCTCCAGTGCAAACAGTTTCTTTAGCCAATATCTGCCAACTAATGAAGGCCCCTTTCCCTTCAGTGGCAATGAACTGTACGGTACAAAGCAAAAACCTTTGCAATTTACAAGTGACTCACAAGTACATTAATTCTGTTAACTCCCCAACTCTCTCTGTCTTTATTTTTTACATTATATCAGATTCTCTCACTTTACACTGGAAAAAGGTCTACATTTCTGCAGAAATCACAAGCTCTACACTTCCTGTATCATGTCCCTTCCTTTGCATTGGCCTATGGGATATCTTTACATGAGCCCAGAGGTCCTCAAACGTTAGTAACCCGAGGACCCCTATTTTGATTTAAAATTTTGCCACGGACCCTCAAGGCCCCCGCTCAGCCCTGGGCCCCGCCCCCACTCCACCCCTTCCTCCGAGACCCCACCTCCGCACCAATGTTGAATAGAGGGGAATGATCACGTCCCTCGATCTGCTGGCAATGCCCCTATGTATACATCCCAAAATGCCACTGGCCTTCTTGGCAACAAGGGCACACTGTTGACTCATATCCAGCTTCTCGTCCACTGTAACCCCTAGGTCCTTTTCTGCAGAACTGCTGCCGAGCCATTCGGTCCCTAGTCTGTAGCAGTGCATGGGATTCTTCCGTCCTAAGTGCAGGACTCTGCACTTGTCCTTGTTGAACCTCATCAGATTTCTTTTGGCCCAATCCTCTAATTTGTCTAGGGCCCTCTGTATCTTATCCCTACCCTCCAGCATATCTACCTCTCCTCCCAGTTTAGTCTCATGGGCAAACTTGCTGAGGGTGCAATCCACACCATCCTCCAGATCATTAGTGAAGATATTGAACAAAACCGGCCCCAGGACCGACCCTTGGGGCACTCCACTTGATACCGGCTGCCAACTAGACATGGAGCCATTGATCACTACGCGTTGAGCCCGACAATCTAGCCAACTTTCTATCCACCTTATAGTCCATTCATCCAGCCCAGACTTCTTTAACTTGCTGGCAAGAATACTGTGGGAGACCGTGTCAAAAGCTTTGCTAAAGTCAAGGAACAACACGTCCACCGCTTTCCCCTCATCCACAGAGCCAGTTATCTCATCATAGAAGGCAATTAGATTAGTCAGGCATGACTTGCCCTTGGTGAATCCATGCTGACTGTTCCTGATCACTTTCCTCTCCTCTAGGTGCTTCAGAATTGATTCCTTGAGGACCTGCTCCATGATTTTTCCAGGGACTGAGGTGAGGCTGACTGGCCTGTAGTTCCCAGGATCCTCCTTCTTCCCTTTTTTAAAGATGGGCACTACATTAGCTTTTTTCCAGTCGTCGGGGACTTCCCCCGATCGCCATGAGTTTTCAAAGAGAAATTGAGGGGTAACACGTTACAAGGACGTATGCACAAAACAGACTTTGAATGTTACCAACGGGAGCCAGAAAATCTTTCTGGAGGTGCCTTTCCTCTCAAAGGAAGGAGCTGCAGCTGTGTGGAGGCAGGAGACAGAGCAGATTGTGATGCAGAGGGAGTGGCCAGCGATTGAGAGACCCAGGAAACTGGGAATGGGAGAGTGTCAAGGCTGCTCATGTGTGTGTGTGAGAGAGAGACAGGAAGAGGGAGATGTTTGGGGGCCAGTGGAACCAGTGAAAAGAAATCACAGACATTTAAAGGCAACAGAGGGACATAATGGGGGGAAAGGGATAGACATCATCTTCTGGTTAGAGGCCCTCATTTCAGCAGTCTGATGCCACATCAGTCTGTCTAAGGTAGTGGTTCTCAGCCAGCGGTCCAAGGCGCCCGGGGGGTGGGGCCTGCGAACAAGTTTCAAGGGCTCCTCCAAGCGTGGCTGGCATTAGACTCACTAGGGCCCAGGGCAGAAAGCTGAAGCCCCGCCGTGCAGGACTGCACCCCGGGGCCCTGAGTTCCAGCACCCAGGACTGAAGCTGAAGCCTGAGTAACTTAGCTTCACAGCGCCCCTTGTGGCATGGGGCCCTGGGCAATGGCCCTGCTTCCCACCCCTTAACACTGACCTTAGCTTTTATATGGAGAAAAGCAGTTGTGGTAGCACAGGTGGGCCGTGGAGTTTTTATAGCCTGTTGTGGGGTGCGGGGGCCTCAGAAAGAAAAAGGTTGAGAGCCCCTGGTCTCCGGTACTTTATATGTTCCCCATCAATACAGAATCTGAGTGCCTCAGAGAGATGAATGCATTAATTCTAACAGCACCCCTGTGAGATAGGCTATTCCTCTGATCCCCATTGTATTGATGGGAATCTGAGTCACAGAGAGACTATGGCCCAGATCCTCAGAGGTATTTGACTTCCTATTGATGTCAATGGAAGTTAGGAGCCTAAATATCTTTGAGACTCTCAGCCTAAGTGACTTATCTAGGGTCACACAGGATATCTGTGGCAGAGAAGAGACTTTAATGAAGGTCTCCAGCATCCCAGTCCACAACCTTAAACACAAAACCAATCCTTCCTCTCATTAGGGCACTGACAGGTTGAGAGGTATTGTACTCTACATTAACCCTGGTTCACTGTCAAGTGTATCAGGATCAATCCACTACAGGATACAACCTAGATCTGGACCTCATCATTTGCGAGACAGGTACAGAATTTGGTCCTAGACCCATGGAAATCTCCTATTACAAAACCCAAAACCTCATGAAACACAACTGGGTTTAGGGTTTGGTTAAAACTTGAACTTCAGTCCAGATCCACTGAAAAGGTAGCTGATGGTCACAAAGCTTTTGGGTGGCGATAGGATGGTCTTGTGGGTAAAGCACCGAACTGCTACGCAGGAAACTTAGGTTGTTTCCAGCTCTGCCATCAATGTCCTGCTTGACCTTGGGTAAAACCTGTAATTACTCTGTGTCTCTGTGCCCTGTCTGCAAGATGAGAGTAATGATAGTCTTGTCTATTCAGTTCATAAACTCTCCGGGAGAAAAGTTTTCTCTTATGTGCATATACAATGCCTAGAACAATGAGGCTCCAATCTCTGGTAAGGTTTCAAGATACTACACCACTAACAATGATGCATGTGATCCTAGACCCACTCTGGGGCCATTTTGAAACCAGGTGACACTCTGTGGTATCCAGTCAACATCACTTTGGGTTTTCTGTGCTGATTCTAACCTGAAATCCAGAGCAAAACCCAAGGCCTGGGAATACATGGACTACAACCAAAATGGGCAGTTGGGGTGAATCAAAACCAATCAGACAATGTTGCATGCACAAATCCTCACGAACCAAACCTGCTGAGTCTTGCCCAGCTCCATCTGGCTTTACCCGATTCACCCTGTTATGTATTTGTAGTAAGGGATAGCACGTTCACGGAGGACAAAAACGAAATAGGAAGACTGAATCTAAAAGAGGCTGCTCACGACCCACCCTGCATTAAAACAGCCAGTGTGAATATGCTAACGATAATATACAGTCTGCCAAAATCAATTATTTTAAATATATTTCTTGTGCACTGTTATTTATGAGAAGGAAAAATTGCCCCTCGTCTTTAGGCTACAGAGAGTCCATACCTTCCTCTCCAGCCTCCACGGCTTATTATTGGCAGGCAGGGGTTTGGAAAGCCACACTTCCCTATGTATTCTGAGCCCCTCCACCCCCATTTTCCACTCTGGATGGGTGTGTGGCATGGGGAGACGCACAGCAGTCAAATGCTGGCAGCTCCCTGTGGCTTTTGCAGTACACTCCTACACTTGGGATAATCTAATTACACAGAGCAAAAAAACTCACCCAACCATACATTTTTCCTCAGGATTCTGCTGCCACCAGCTACTTTTACTCCTCATTGAAATAGAGTCCCCCTCTTTTTTTTTTTTCCACGTCGTTAAAAATTTATTATTTAGACTGATGATGACATCATCTGGAGAGGGACCAGGGCTGTGGTCATTGGGGCCTCTTTCTGCATTACAGAGAGACAGTTTCTTCTCTCTCCCTTTGCAGTTCATTAATTTTTAAACGGGGCTTTGCTTTAAATATATACATCTCAATGCTTTCAGCTGATGAGTCAGAGGAGGTGTCTTTCTGCCAGGCCTCATGCCAGCATTCCAGGCTTCTTGACAAAATGGGCATGCACCGTCTGCTCTGCAGTCCTTTCTGAAAACCTCCTTCAGCAATGGAGGGTGATTTGTTAGGATAATCTCGGTACATCTCACTAAATCAACTCCCTGCCATTGCAGGGGCCTCAGTCATTGGTGCACCTTAGTTCCTTCTGTTCTCTGCCTGCAGCATACAATAATGTAGTTTCCTGAAGTCTGGAATACTTTGGTCTAATTCTGGTTATTGGGCCCAGCCTGGGGGTAGCTGGGTGGTGTTTAGTGGCCTTTGGTCGGACTAGAGGATGTGGTGATCGCTTCCGGCCTTAAACTCTATGACTCTGTGAACAGCATCAAGTGGAAAAAAAACAAACAAAAAAACCCAACAACTTCCGCAGCATATACAGCTTTGCACACTGAAGGGTCCCAAAACACTTTGGAAACCAACGGCCAAATCCTGCTTAGAGCTGAGAGCTCATTGATTTCAAGGGATGATTTGCCTAAGTAAAGTGACCAGGATTTGGTCCATACCTGAGGAAGGTGAGTCGAATTAGACCCTATAGACGTATGATTAAGGTTGGGAGCCTAAGGGAGTTAGGCACCCACTGTCCAATAAATTCCACTGGGATTTGGGGGCCTCCCTCCCTTAGTCCCCTTTGACAGTCCAAACCTTAAACTTCAGTTGCTAAGAATGAAGGGAGGTCACTGGTAAAATGCAGATCATAGGGCTTGGAAATTAATTGTACTCTCTCTCCCTGACGGCTGCCAGAGAAAAACGGACCATGCCATAGAGGAAATCATAAACCACATTGTGTTTTTAAGGTTATCGCCCCTTGAAGTCTGCGTGTACCCTCGTGAGGGCTGCCATTTCCCCACTAAGTATCCACCGGCACCAGGCCTCTGCCTTCTCTGTACAGATCCTAGGTAGTAATAAAACAAATGTTGATCACTATTATTTACTAGTGGTATTACAGAGTACCCAATGTGGACCAGGCTCCCATTGTTCTGGGCACCAAGTCCAAGGGCAGGGGGAATAAAATGTATCTTCCCAGGAGGAGAAAAACAAATAACTTCCTCAGTTGTGTTTATTTCTTCATCCTTTAGCATTGGACAATACACAGCATCTCAGGAACGGTTTCTTTTATTTAAGTCAATATCTGACTGTCTGCTATTGCCCTCTGATGCAATCAATATTTGCTGTTCTTTAGTACACCTACACATGTGCCTGCATGCACACACATGAGCTGGCAGATACAGCACAGAAATGCAGCCACCTCTGGAGTGAAACACAGCAGCTGTTTAACTCTCTACACCAGAGTTAATTAGGCTTTGAAATTAGGCTTTGGCCAGAGCTTGCTCGCATCATCTGGGCTTATCTCACAAAGCAATTCCAGCCACTGCAGCGACCTTGGTCACTGCTGCACCTTGGTCCTTCCTATTCTGTGCCTGTAGCACAGAACAATTTAGTCTCCTGAGGGTTGTGATACAGTCTAATCCAGGTTATTGGGCTCAATACAGGAGTAACTGGGTAGGGTTTAGTAGCCTGTGATGTGCAGGTCAGTCTTGATGATCTGGTGGTCTCTTCTGGCCAGTGGTCCCTTCTGGCTTTAATCTCTATGACTCTAAAAGGCATTCTTCACCTACTCTTGTGAGAAGTGCCATGGATTCTTTAACGATCAGAAGCAGCCATGGCCTCAGTTTTAGATTTCATCCCAGCACCACATCTGCCCTCAGGACCTTGCTGGGCCGCTGGTTCAGTCCTGACAGAGCACGAAGAGTGCTGCCTATTACATCATCTCCATCGACTTCTTCCTGAAGTGCCTGGGTTGTCACTGAATCCTCTACGTCCAAATACCCATGAGACCAAAATCTTCCTACCTTAGGAGACCTCACAGGATCACAGCTCCCAGGAGTCCACAGCAGGGGTGGCCAAACCACGGCTCGTGAGCCACATGTGGCTCTTTCACAGTTAAAGTGCAGCTTGTGGAGCACCTCATGTCCCCCCCTCCCATCCTCTGCTTGCCAGACTGGGTGGGGGGAGCTCAGGACTTCTGCCCTGTGGTGGGGCTAAGGGATTCTGCCCAGCAGGGACGGGGGGTCTAGCAGTTTCAGCCCGGTGGGACATATATGCCGGTGCTGGGGGCTTCAGCAGTAAGTTTGGCCACCTTGATATATAGATTCAGACTTAGGAACAGGAATGCAATAGTGTCTTTTTTTTTCTTTGTCAGAACGCTAGTGGAAAACAAAGGCTGTTGGAGTTTATACACATAAACCACAGTCTAGCTTATAGATAACATAAGAGAAGACTCTGAAGGGGTCAGATGTATAAACTGATTAAAACACTGGTTCATGCTGTCTTTCTGTTGTTGTTGTACTCAGTGGTCCAGTAATATATTTCAACAAAATCCCATATCAGATGATGCAATGCCCTGCTCACTATCAAAACCACTATTTTCGTATCCAGCTTCTTAACCTGTTGCTTACAGGTGGCAACCTCCCATCCCTAACCTTTAAGGCAGAGGTTCCCCAGGGGTGACCTATAGAGAGCTGGACCGTCACATGGTGCTAGTTCTTCTTCCTTTCTAGCTGAAAGAGGCAGAACAGACGGGAGAGGGACATGAAACAAAGAGCAAAAGCAGACAGTGTGATTAACTATTTGATTGCTCTTAAGGAGACTTAAAAATACGTTAAATGCTTTCCTATCATGGTTTCTCCATGTAGTTGCCAAGGGGATGTTATGCAATCCTAAGTGGGAAGAGAAATGGCCCACATGATCCCAAGTGGTGGGGAAGGTGTCCATAAGTCAATCTTTCTCTTAAGGTGGGTTCCATGTTATGAAAAGTATTGAGAACTCCTGCTCTATTGCAAACTACACATGCTTACTGCGAGAGCCAGTCAAACTCACTCTCCAGTCACCTCCCAACCTACTTCTTCCACTCCCCCTTCCAAACTCCAATGGCTCTCTTGTGGAGTTCCCATAAGACTGGTGCCATCCCTGCCCTTGCAAAGACAGCCTTCCTCTGCCCTGAGATATGGGCTTCCTATCTAAGAGCCTGATCCAAAGCCCATGGAAGTCAATGAGAAACTTTCCATTTCTTCCATGGGCCGTGACTCAGGCCCTAAATGAATTGCAGGAGGAAAAGCTGGAGCAAAGAGGAGCGTAAATCACCTGAATTAAAATGAATTGGGACACAGACATATTAACTTAGGGCACTCAGTCAACCCTTGCATTAGCTTGATTCTTCAGCTACTGTAGTAATTTAGATCAATCGTACAAGTTTTGTGCTATGCTTAGTAGAAGGCATATAGTATTAGCAGCCATGCATGTTTTGTAGTATGTATGTACCTACCTTGCAAGACCTTTATGTCCCAGGGTACCCAGGCCTGTTCTATATGGGCTAGATTTTCACAAGAGTGCAGGGGCAGATATTGGAGTGCTCTGCACCCATCAGCTCCTGTTGTGACACCTAGAGCCAGATTTCCTAAAGAGCTCAGCCAATGTGCAAAGCCAACATGCAGCCAGTGTGCAAAGCTCTTTGGGAAACTGGACCCACTTGTGGGGTGCTGAGCCCTCTTGAAAATTCCAGGCTGTGTAGAGCCAGCACTTGTTATGGTCATGACATGGATGATGATGAGGTCCCGGTCTCTGCATTGAGCAGTGATTGCCTCATCCTTACCCGTGCCCCAGGATCCAGACAACCATGTGTGTGGCTAACCAAACATTTATATAAACTCCTGAACTTTTCATTTCTTTTGGACAGGGAATAAGATGGGCTGAGTCATATGGTGCTTTTGTAAGGGGTCTTTGAAGATGAGGCATTACACAGGTCAGCACAGATGATGCTTTACGTGGGTGGGTGGATTCTTTTTCTCTTAGTCCAGAATTCCACACTCAAGTTTAAAATATATATGAATGAGGGCAGCAGCCCTCGTGTGGCTATGAAATCACTTCTCCCAAACCACTGTTGATGAGACTCAGCAGCAGGAGACTGTGGCAGGTCTTGACCTAATACATTTTCCAGTAATAATTTTTTCAGATATCTCCAGGAATGGATCTGAGCTCAGTTTACTGGAGCTGTTTGTTTTGCTTTGTTTTGGTATTTGTTTTTTCCAGCACAGCTTTATAGAAGAACAGCTCCTTTATAGGCAGTAGTCTGAATTTATACAGCTGCCTCTCAACCAGTCACTGACCATTAAATTCCATATTTACAGTGTCAGCCAAACGGGTAAACAAGTACATAGTGCAATCTTAACCCAAATCTCCATTAACGTTAATGTGCCTTAAGAGACGAGGAAAGAACACAGTTACCAATGCATGGCTATACATTGGCTCAGCAGCTTTGTTAGCTTCTGCCTTGTGCACAGGGAAAGGACAGATGCACATGAATATTGATCACTCTCAGTCCCTCTCTGTCTTTAAACAAAGGGGTATATTTTTAATTTGGTTGCTCTCTCTCGCTCTCCATCTGTGGTAGCTGAATGTGACCATTTGTCCAGACAACTGTAAGTTTTCAAAAACAGTTTTGGAATAGGATACATTTTGTTACCAAAACACACAACAGCATTTTGGAGGGAAAAAAAAACAGAAGTACTTGCTCACAGTAATAGCTATTTTCCTTTCCTCTTAAAGCCACACAATGAAGCAATTACTGTACACTATACTTCCATGGGGTATTTCGGCTCAGGAGATTGGTTGGGAGGTTTAGAGGGCGTTGGAGGTGTGGCAAAAGGAAAAGCAATAACTCCTACCATATATGATTCACTAACAACAAAAACATCCCACCTGGTACCTCTTACTTTTCATAGGCTTAGGAAAGGTTTTCCACCAGCAGGGTTTTATGATTAGAGGAATCTTTCTATAATGGGATTGAGGACATAGGTGTTGGCAGGAAAATAGGAAGGACCTGAAAGGTTAGTGCTAAGCTGAGAATCTCACCGTATCTGAATCTTTAGAGATTCTGAGAAAACTCCTTGCAGTTTCGGGAGGATGTGCTGTTTGGGAAACCCTCTAATTTAGCTGAGAAAGGAGGACTCGTGCATGGATAATTATCTCTATGGAATTAAACTGAATGGAGAAATACATGAATAAACATAGAACACTCGTCGTTTGATGAGCCACTGGATGTCTCCTACCTCTCTCTCTCTCTCCCTCATGCACAATGCATAATCCATTACTGGAGTTACTGAATGCAGAACAAATGTATTAGATTGAGGAACTGCATATAAATTAGAACTAGATTAAGGAACAGGATACAAATTAGGACTAGGTTAAGGACCATAATGTAAAGGAGTGCTGCACCAGGTATCAAATGCTATGAATGAATCATTGGATCTTATATATAATTTTAAAGACATTTTATTTCTGAAAGACTTTGGCAGGCAGTGTTGGTTTAAATTCATCTGTAAATTTTGATCTGGTTTTAAGGGATTACAGGGAGTCAGCAGCTACCCCTATATTTAGGTTACCTAAAAAAAGAAACATAATATGAGATTATTGCAATTATTTTTTTTAGCAGCTTTAAGGCACCTGCTGTTGAATGGCTTTGATGGACAGGCATCAGGATATTAAAAGGATCATGTCTTATTTTCTTGTGTGAGCAATAGTTAATCATCTTAATATAATTCACTGTAAGACATGAGATACTGTAGCAGGCTTATCAAAATGGAAGTCTGATGAGATGTAAATCTGAGGTCATGAGCATTTGTTGTTTTTAACGACTCCGGGGCACTTTTCATAATAAGTGAGTTGTTATGCCTCAGTATAGGGCCTGATTCTATGACACCACTGAATTCAGTGAGAACTTCGGTGTGGACTTCAACTGGAACAGGATCAAGTCCATGGTAATTACCTTCCCCACGTAATTCTGACACGGGATCACAGCTTGCGGCAGGTTTGCCTTAGAGGTGCTGCCTTTAGCTCCCATTGCTTTCTGTAATGGTTGCAGATGCTCGGCACCCCTTCTTACTGCTAACTATCGTACAGCATCGCTGTCTGCTGTTAAGCAGATGATGTGTTCCACCCCAGCACTGAACTTCAGGGGCAGACGAAATGATCACTTTATATCCAAAATGCACTTTGTGAGCCCATGAAATGAAAAAAAGACAAATGAACATAAAATGCTACACGTTATTCTTTATCATTGTTGGTTGCTTTTGGGGGGGGGAGGGGTAAAGAAAGCAACATCAGAAAAGTATACAACAAACATCTGTTATGTGCTCTTCCAAATGTAAATAACTTTATGAATTAATCTGGCATGAGATATGGTGAATACTAAACTCCGTACTAGGATGAGAATGGTGTGGAGGAAAATATTACATAAAACAGGGAACCTGAAGTAAAGAACAATGTACAGAAGGTGGGCAAGAGCCAGAAATGCGGTGGAAGGTTTTATATATGTATATAAAATAATATAAGTGGGAATTAAGTGATTTATCAACCTTGACTGTCCTAAACTCTTTTTGCTATGTACTGGTATGACATACTGGGGCTCCTCCGTGCTACCACACTACAAATCAATAATAATTTCATCCTTAGATTTCCCCCCGCCCCCTTACAATACCATGCACTGATACAGTCATTGTGCAATGGCATGTACTGACACAATAGCTGTACAAAAGCATGTACTCTATGAGAGCGTGCACCGACAATAGTTGTGCAGTAGAGGTTAAGTTGCTGTGAGGTTCTTGTTTCCCTGGAATTTTTGACTCCTTGATCCAAATTCAGAAGTAACGCTGATGTCACTGTAAATTACATGTCAGTAAATCTGTGTAAATTAGTGTAAACTGGTGTATTTTAAAGGCCAAGGGACCAAAAAGAGCTGATTTGTAGTGGGAGAAAACCAACTGACAAGGGGATATAAAAGATGTAGATAAAATAGGGAGAGTCATATTTATTTTACCTCCTTGTATACTCTGGAGATTGCTTTGACTGCTAAAACCCCATTCCTTTCTCAGCTTCTTTAGGGCCTTCTTTTTTGGACTTGTGTTCATTACATTCCTCCTTTGCCCTTTTCCTTTTTTTGTGCCTCATTTGTTTTTATGTGCTTTGGATTTGTACAGGGACATTTTTATTATGTTTCTACTGCATATCACTTTGTTGTCATTAATAATAATACCCAGCTCTATATAATGTTTTTATCCATATCCCTCAAAGCACATTACAAAGGAAGCCAGTATGATTATCCCCCTTTACAAATGGGAAAGCTAAGGCACAAAGAAATATGTGACTTACCCAACAGGGACTAGAGCCTACATCTCCCAAAGTCCCAGTCCAGTATTTTAGCCACTAAGCCACATAGGAACCTGAATTCTTCTTATGGCATTAAAGATAGCTGATAAAGAAGATTTTTTTTTTAAACTCATCATTCTTTGGTAGTAGAGTTTGTAAAAAAAAAAAAAAAAAGGGGGAAAGTTCACAAAATAAACTCCCATCCCCTTTCAATTTTGAAATTCCAAAATTCAAAATTTCATTGCAATCTCTAAATTAAATTTTATCAGCTCTCTTATTGTTTGATAAGTGTGGGGATGGGGAGAGGGAGGGTGGAAACATGAAAAAAATAGCAACATGCTTCCTGGGTGTGGTTCTTCTTTGTTTTAATTCCAGCTTTTTGAAATTTCAGTCAAACTTTGAACTTGAAAGCATTTCCACCAGCTATAGTTAATACTAGCACTAGCCAACTTCAGCCGTAAGCCCCATACCTACGTTTTGCGGATCTTCCATACCAGCACCAGACCTAGAACATTTGAAAGATTCCCACTCAAATGTACCTCGTTGTTGCTACAAATAGTGCCACAGGATTGTTAGTGACCACAGTGAGCAAGAACCTCAGCTTGATTCTCATGAACCTAACACCATCTGTAACCGTACTCACTCGAAAGATTTTCTTACTCACCCAATGCCTCTTCCTTAATTTCCATAGCAAATATTTGGGTCTACTTTGTTTTGTCTACTTCTTTTTTCCACCAAAGAGAAAGGCATTTTAGGAAAAGTTGTTATAGGAGGGTCAAGGAGAATCACAATTAATCTGCTTAAAAAAAAGTCAATGATAAATCGTATCATTGTCATGAATGATTGTAAAGCACTGTAAATCTCCATGACAGTAATAATGATGCTCTGTATATACAATTTTGGCATTCTGCATATACAAGCACTTGGACTTGAACTCTTCCTAGATCATTAGGAAATTAGAGGTCATCACATCAATCACCTGAAAAGTAATTTCCACTAGATTTTCAGTAAGGCCTTACCAACCTAGGAACACCCAGGAAAGTTAATCCTGGTTAACTAAAGGTGTTAATTTGAAGTGGGTTAGTTAAACTTGCTTTAAACAACTGGGTGAACACCATAATTCAGAATTAAAATGGCCTTAATTTGATTTAGTTTAATTCACTTCCAAACTGAATTAAATGAAACCAAATTAAAGCCACTTGTGGCACCTTAGAGACTAACAAATTTATTTGAGCATAAGCTTTCGTGAGCTACAGCTCACTTCTAAATTGGTTAGTCTCTAAGGTGCCACAAGTCCTCCTTTTCTTTTTGCGAATACAGACTAACACGGCTGCTACTCTGAAACCTGTCTTATGAAAGGAGACTCAAGGAGCTTGGCTTGTTCAGCCTAATTAAAAGAAGGTTGAGGGGCGATATGATTGCTCTCTATAAATACATCAGAGGGATAAATACCGGCGAGGGAGAGGAATTATTTAAGCTCAGTAACAATGTGACACAAGAACAAATGGATATAAACTGGTCATTGGGAAGTTTAGACTCAAAATTAGATGAAGGTTTCTAACCATCACAGGAGTGAAGTTTTGGAATAGCCTTCCAAGGGAAGCAGTGGGGGCAAAAGACCTATCTGGCTTTAAGATTAAACTCAATACGTTTGTGGAGGAGATGGTATGATGGGATAACACGATTTTGGTAATTAATTGATCTTTAAATATTCATGGTAAATAGGCCCAATGGCCTGTGATGGGGTAGGATCTGAGTTACTACAGAAAATTCTTTCTTGGGTACCTGGCTGGTGAATCTTGCCCATATGCTCAGGGTTTAGCTGATCGCCATATTTGGGGTTGGGAAGGAATTTTCCTCCAGGGCAGATTGGAAGAGGCCCTGGAGGTTTTTCGCCTTCCTCTGTAGCATGGGGCATGGGTCACTTGCTGCAGGATTCTCTGCTCCTTGAAGTCTTTAAACCACGATTTGAGGACTTCAATAGCTCAGACACAGGTGAGAGGTTTTTCGCAGGAGCGGGTGGGTGAGATTCTGTGGCCTGCGTTGTGCAGGAGGTCGGACTAGATGATCATAATGGTCCCTTCTGACCTTACTATCTATGAATCTCTGCTTAGTTCCCCCATCCCTAATTTGGAAACTCAATGTGTCAGTGCCCAATATGTAATTACAGGTAAAAGACACCCACAGAACATAACTTGCTAATAAAACAAAGATGGGCAGCTGCCTGTCTACCCTTGTATAGAAATGACAGCCTAGTTACTGGCATTAGTTCAGATGTCTCTGGTGTTCTGCCTTCCCTGTCAATAGATTCCTTTTCTGGTGACAAGCAAAAAAGACACCAAGCTGCAAGTCACTTGTATTCAAGATTGAGCTCAATTTTCCTCTATTTCGTCAAATGAGGGGTTTCTGTGTTAAACTGCAGGTTCCTGATGGAAGGCACTAGCCAGAATACATAAAGCAACTGACTTCAGTTGAAACAAGGCTAATCTACCTCTGCTACTGCCTCTGACTTGCCTCTCGGCTGAGTGAATTGCTCCTTGCATGGGTACACAAACTGCTTCTGATTTGAACTGCGCTCATGGTTCTATGCAGGATACAAATATGCAGCAAAATCCAGCTACCATGTGGGAGCCTCTGCTCCTTGTTAAGTTGGCCGTAGTGTCTGTGGTGCAAGATGCAACATCATTATGTCAGGTATCAGGGGGTAGCCCTGTTAATCTGTATCCACAAAAACAACAAGGAGTCTGGTGGCACCTTAAAGACTAACAGATTTATTTGGGTGAAGAAGTGGTATTTTACCCACGAAAGCTGATGCCCAAATAGATCTGTTAGTCTTTAAGGTGCCACCAGACTCCTTGTAACATCATTATGGGCATACTGTTGGACTGGTCTATGCTGGTTAAGCAGGGAGGATGCAGGGGGAGCAGGGCTATGCCCTGAAATTATTCTGTTACTAAAAAAAAAAAGGTTTGATTTCTTTTATTTACTGTATAACAACCGACTCCAATAGTCCTGGAATTCCTTACACTAGAGTGATGGCTTTATGAGAACATCAAAGGCAGTGAGCCTGTCTGAACCCTCATAGTCACTAGCACGCTTCTCCTAAGAGTGGCGAAGCGGCTGCAGCCAGTGTCCACTGGGAGCTTCCAAAAGGAGAACCCTTCCTGAATTATGAGCAGGCCCACACACACACACTCAACTTCACAGTCCATTGCTTTATAGGAGCAGAGTCTTTGCTGTCTGCACCAAGGCAATATATCTCTTTAAGGCCTGCCAGTGACTCCACCGAGAGATAAACAAAGCCTTTAAATCAAAAGGAGATGGAGCAGAGGGAAATATTTGGCACCCCCAGTACACAGAGCTATTTATTTTTTAAACCCATTGTGACAGAGGATGGCACAGAGCTTCTCTGAACATAAAATGTGTCATCCTGCTACCAAGGAAGAAACTGGCAACATGACAAAAGGAATCAAATGGAGTCCTCCGAACTGGACCACACATGGGAAACAACAAGCAATATGTCTGTGGAAGGGATTGCATTAATCTGAGGCAGTTTGGTGTAGCGGCTAGCGCACTGGACTGGGTGTTAGGACACCTGGTTTCTAATCGTGGCTTTGCCAGTAACCTGGTGCGTGACCTTGGGCAATTCACTTTGCCTCTGTTCCTTCTCCCACCCTTTGTCTTGTTTATATATAGCGTGTAAGGCCTAGATCCTCAAAGGTACTTTGGCTCCTAACGCCCATTAAAATCAGTAGAAGTTAAGAGCCTTAATACCTTTAAGGATCTGTGCCCAAGCTCTTTGGGGAAAGGATTATTTTTTACAATTTGTGTATGACACCTAAGACAATGAGACCCTGATATTTGCTGGGGTTTCAAGGAGTCACTGATATACAGTGAATAACGAATAAAGAACAATATACCACCTAGTGCTTCTTTCAGAGCATGGCATCTTTCACACAGGTGAGGGCAAGTAACAACTCAGCTCCATGTACAACTAGACTGAATTGCTTTAAAAGGGAGTTGAGTCAGGAAGGTGGATCGCTCAATGGAATATCATCATCCTGACTGGAGGAATGCCAGCGTACTTCAGAGCCATCTTTCTCAAAGTGCCCAAAGCCCTTCATCTATAAAGAGGTCACATCTCTCCCCATTGCACAGCTGAGCCACATTTTATATATTTGGTGCTGGGAAAAGGCCAGATCCATCACATGACACCCATTTCTTCCAACCATTTTGAGAACTCTTGTACCTTTCCAATGCCCACCGATAAGTGTCTCTCTTCTCACTCCTTGAAATCTACTCCCAGTTACAAGGAGAGCACATCTGGCCAGGTCATTCCAGAAGTACCAGGCGAAAGTGCTACTAGAGAGAATTAAAAACAAAATCTAGTTTGGTCTGATAAGTTTCATAGGACGGTCATCAAATTTCTAGCTAAAAAGTGTTTAAGAGGAGTTTGAAGCCTATTGGGGCATCATCACAAACATAAAGCTACTCCAATTTGGTTTTATGCAGGGAAATCATTTCAGAAACAGACACCTAAGTTTTGCCTACAAAAGTATTCCTGCACCAATAGCTAACTGTGTGTGCAAAACCACACATTAGCACATGCAAAATGGGAAATGGTGCAAACGTGTGCATATCGGTATTTTGTGTGTGCAGTTTCCTGTTTGTGCCTGAGAGGGCATATTTTGCTCTGTTTTGAAAAGTTGGCTCTTAAAATCCAATGCAATAACCAAAAAAAGACTGTAATAAAAGTAAATAAATTCCACTGAAAATCTGCCACTGTTCTGGCTTTTTTTTTTTTTTAAACATCATAGATGGTCCCCAACAAATAGTTTAGACCCATATCTCCTCAAACAATCCAATGTTTAGGCTAATTTGGATACAGCATTTGAGTCCGGGCCATCGCTCAGACAGATTTGCAGAATTCAGGGTAAGATTTCAAATCCCTCCCAAACTCCCTGGGTGTTCAGAGCTAGGATTCAGAGCTACCTATATTTTATACCGTGGGCCTGATCCTTCCCTCACATCACTTTTACCGCAGCTGAACTTTTCACTGACTTCCATGGAATTACTCCTGATTTACAGTGGAGTAAGTGAGAGGGAAGTTTGACCCCTGAATGCCAAGCGGTGTACAGTAACATAAACCCTCCCTCCTGGCTGCAATTTTGATTCTACCCTGAGCAGTTCCAGAATCCCATCACAAAAAGCTGCTTCTCACTCTCTGTTCACCTTCAGAATGCTATTCACCCATGAGTCAGAGTGCACGAGAGAAAGACAGGGAACTGCATACTCTGCCTATTTTTAAATTATTATTTTTAGCTCTTTTTTTTCCCTGTGATCACAGCTGAACTTTCTACTGGCCTCCAGGGGACAGAGAGCAATAACTTTAAATGGCCTAGTAGATACATCAGTGGCCTCTAGCCAGCTGCAATTTCCAACCTTGCTATGCTATAAGAAAGGTGGGGGGGGGCAATGGAGGGGGGAGAATGGAAACCAGAAAAAGCAGAAATATCCCTTAATGTTAGAGAGAATTGGAAAGTCCTGTTCATGGTTTCAGTGACAGGTTTAAGTTTACTTTTTTTTTTTTTAAAAGGAATTTGGAATATCTGTTTCAAATGAGAGTAAATATTTTCCCTCAGACACTGAATATTCTTATGATATTCAGGCCTCTGCCATATTGCAGGCAGGGGGTAATTGCACAGACCAAATAAATCAGCGTGCTCTCTCCACTGGAGTACAACAAACATTTGTAAAGACATTCTTTAAAATGGCATAAATTGACCTAATTTGGGACCCCATAAACACACATGCGAACGTGTTTTTCTCATGTTTCCCTGGCAAACAGGGGCCCAAAGTCCATCTCTGAACCTTCTAAGATATTTCAAATGACATCAATCAAATGAGAGCACTTTGAAAAGGAATATTTTTTATGGCACCTGTCTTCCCAAAGCTCTTTAAAGTCCCCAAAGCACCGCACTCACCAAGCAGGGGGTAGAAATTCAGCTGCCTCTGAGGCACAGTGCGGTATGTGATGTAGAGTGCACAACAATGCTACTCTATACAACAGTCCAAGTCCAGAAGTGGCAGAAGAATGCCCAGATGGAAATGAAACTTCGGGAGGAAGGAATTCAGGGAGGAAGAATGTCATTACCCATACTGAGATATGGCCAGGAAACTGGGGATATGCTTGTAAAGAGGGTTATGTGATCTTTAAAGATCACAAACGATCAGGGCCTAAGCCATGTTCCTGCCCATTTGTGATTAGCTTTAAAATGACTAGTCTCATTGAAGTCAATATGTTTCTGGGGGAGTGGTGTAGTAGGGACCCAGCCCTGTAAAAGCACACCTAACCTCCCTGAGAATGGCAGGTGGTCAGGCTTTGGCCCAAGGGACTTACTGTGCAAAAGGGGCTACCATCCCAAAATATTTGTGGAAATGCAAAGCATGAAGAATGAGGGCACATTGTATGATGTCAAATGGACATGGAAAGCGGATTTCGGGTCCAAGCACTTTGCATTTGGCTTCATAGAATATCAGGGTTGGAAAGGACTTCAGGAGGTCATCTAGTCCAACCCCCTGCTCAAAGCAGGACCAATCACCAACTGGTGATTCACTTTCTTCTGCCATGGCACTCTGGCTTTTCAAACCCATACAAAGATACATTCCTAAGAATTAGGATTGTTTATTTTCAGGTTACATGACTTCCTTCTATTGCAAAAGGCTTCAGGCTGCACAGAGGCTCTTCTTTCTAATGGTATCAACAATGTATCCTCAATGCGACTTGGTGTTTTAATTCCTGAGGATTCTAGGAGCTGAATAGAGTTTCCTTAATCTGGGACACAGGATCAAAATGTAGTTTTAAATCAAACGACATAAATGGACCAAAATTTCAAAGCTAGGACCCTGACAATATGACCACTGAAGTCAATGGGACAGATGCCATTGATCTCAATGTAGACTCTTTCCATTGACTTCAGGGAGCACTGGATGAGCTCCCTAAGGCCCAAATCCTGCAGAGCACTTAAGTACATGCTTAGCATGAAGTATATGAGTAGTTCCCTTTAAAGTCAACTTCTGGGACTAATAGGACAGCTGATAGGACTACTCATGCTTAAAAGCTAAACACATGTTTAAGTGCCTTCTGGGTTAGGGCCGAAGTGCCTAAACGTGCTCCCATAAAATTTAGCACAAGCGTGTTTTCACACATGGTTACCCAATTTCCACCAGCGAAATGATCATTTTCATGGAAAACAGCAGTATTTATATTTTGTGGAGGCAGTTTAAAGACCAAAGTTTGAAAATCTGACCCTAGCATCCTCAGTTGTGCATATGCTCCCACACACTTCAAAAGGCAGGTGCACCTGTCTCTGAGGCCAGAGAACTGCCCCCTGGACTAAACTTAGCTTCCATTTGCACTGTTGTCAATAAGGAATAGCTCCAATTATATTCTTATGGACCTGGATGTAACTGTAAGCAGAATCTGGCCTAGTGTGTCTAAATAACCAAACCCTTTGTTTTAAACTAAGTTGTCATTTCCCAGCATTCTTATACCCTATAAAAATGAAGGCAATTTGGTTAATAAACAGGATGTTAAGTGAGGAGGCATGGGACTGAGGCTCTTTGGAAGGAGGTAATGAACTAGTTTACTAGGCTTTGGTAAAAATAGGATCCATCTAATGTGCCTTTTGAAACAGAAAGGGGACACGGCCAGGCTCATCTTGCCATTCAGTGTTTGTACAATGCCTACCGCTATGGGGTCTGGGTTCTTGACGGGGGACCCTAGGCACTAGCCCAGTACAAATAATGAAGAAAGAAGGATGGCCTTGTGGTTAAAGCTCATGCCTGGGTATCTAGCCATCAGGGTCTAATCCCA
The DNA here is from genome assembly GCF_965152275.1 of Natator depressus. Classification (NCBI taxonomy): domain Eukaryota; kingdom Metazoa; phylum Chordata; order Testudines; family Cheloniidae; genus Natator; species Natator depressus. The sequence goes on along the minus strand of NC_134249.1, from coordinate 10,014,621 downwards.
GTTCTGCCATGGGCCATTGGGCAAATCACTTAGCTTCTTTGTGACTCAGCTTCCCCAATTGTGAAATGGGAGCTAATATTACTGCTCTGCCTCACAGAAGGGCTTGCAAGGGTACCATTGCTAAAGTGTCTTGGGATCTTTGAATGAAAAGATCCTATAAGGGAAGTATCATTATTAACCAATTGCTTTGCTAACGACAAACTTGTTTGTCCCACAGTGTCTTCAGCAGAAAGCTATTTCATAAAAATGGCAACTAAGGGTGAGGTTCATTTAGAAAGAAGCAGAATAGAGTGAGGATCTCCTGGATTTTAGTTTTTTTTTTAAATCTCCAAAATGGATGAGAGATGCTGGCCTTTCATAAGTGCAAAGAAAGGAGCCGACTAACAAGAATAATATTTGCGAGGGGAATGTACCTATTTGTAAGTCTTGTTCAATGGAGCACTTCCTACTCGCTGATTGCTCCTGTTGGGGACTTTTAGGAAAATCAGGTAGGCTGCTCCCCTATGTGGGCTTGTGTTCTGCCATGCTGCCTGGAATTTTGGGGGCAAAACAGTAATTGTTTCTTTTACTTTTTGTCTCTTTCCCTACCATCCCCTTCCTAACAAGTTGAGCTGCAGCCACATTCCATTTTTCCCCCCCCACTACAATTGTTTCATTAGATTCTGTGTGTGTGTATGTGTGTTGGTTTTTTCCCCCGCTGAAGCCTGAAATATGCTCTGAATTAAGACAAAAGCTCCATGTCACTTGGGATTGGACTGCTGTTGAACTGTTCCTTTTGTGTGCTTGTGTAACTTTCTGGCCAAAAATGCCTCCAGGGACGCTTCTTAATTGTGGGGGTCCCAAAAAGGGTCTGTTCTGCCTGACTGACTGCCCTCTGCAGAGTTCTGGGGAGAGGAGGGGAGCACTTCCCTCCACCCTCACTAACACCACCCTCCCTCTAAAGCACATCTGTCCAAGCTTGCTCACTGCTGGCCCTTTCCTTCTCCATATGCTACAGGCATTTTTGGCCTGACTGAATCCTTAGTGCATTAAGCAGGAGGCCCCTGGTTCTAAAGTTCTTCCCCATTTACAATATGTAGCCCAGAAGAAAGGAGGGGGAAGTCCCACAGATGAGCAAAAAATAAAGGCCAGCTTGTTTACTCTTATCTCAAGACGACGAACATTAACAGAGCAAAAACAACACACAGCTTTGGCTTTTAACTTTTGCTGTTCCGTGGATAATCCATGAAGATGGGATTTTTCAAAGACTCACTGATATAAACAGAGATTCAGCAATGCTGAGACCTCTTCTATCTATAGTGTTCCTGTCCCTACTTAGAGTAGTTTGTTTTGGGCTGAAGGCAGCTGTGTTAATAAAACAACAACAATGACAAAACCTTCTGCATATTGCTTTGTTTGGTCCCAGGTTTAAGGCTGGAATTTGGGAAAGAGTCAGTGCAGCTGGAAATCGTCCGGTCTGGATCATGCTGGTTTAGCTCTAGTGAGGGTCGAGGTGCTGAGGCAGCCAGCCCCAATCTAGGGAGATTTTATACACTTTGAGACCGAAGTTAGGCTACCTGATTCCACATTTGGCTACTCCTGGGACATGCCAAATGGGAATCTGAGTGTTGAAATGGGGCAAGCAGCATCCTTTTGCAAGTGCCCCCCTTTGAAAACTGGGCCTTTGGTTATTGCTTATCATTGAGCAGAGTACAAAACCACAGAGCAGTTTAGAGAAAGGTAGTGTATGAAGTGGTTAGAGCAGGAGACCCAGGAGTCTTGGGCTCTATTCTGATCTGCCCATTAGCTCACTGTGTGGCCTCTGGCCAGTTAATTAGGGTATGTCCACACTTCAAGATGGAAATATACTTTGCGGCTCAAGGAGACATACCCGCACTAGCTTTTATCAAGTTAGCACACTAAAAATAGAACAGAACCATAGGAACACAAGTGGTGGCAGGGACTAGCCTCTCCACATCTGTACCTACCGTCCTGGACCCTCGGATCTTTCAAGTGTCCACTGCTTTCTGGTGTCTCAAGTTGGACACCCAAAAACTGCAGTACCAGAACTGAGTGGACATTTTTGAATATTTAGACGTTAACCTTGCTGTTGCCTCACCTGTAACACAGATAATATTTACCTTTGCAAAGTGTTTTGAGGTTCTCAGATGAAAGGTATTTTTTCAGGGCCATATCCAAGTATAACAACATGGGGCCAGATTGTGAACCTCCTATTCACACTTAAAAGGACCCTTACTCCAAGAATAGTCCCACTGCAGTCTGTGGGGTCCCACAGTGTTGGAACATTACCTAGTCTAAGTAGGGGGTCAGTGTGGCCTGGCAGTTTAGGTTCAGCTTAGGTAGGGATCCCAGAATGCCAGTCATCCTCCCAAGCTATACAAACCTTCTGGAAAAAGATGGGGGAGGGTGGTGTAGCAAGGCAAGACTCACTGGTGCAGCACCTCCTGCTGGTCATCTTGGGAATTAGGTCTTTCCAGCCTTGGAGCACCCTCTGCAGACCAGTATCTCACCTGCTGCTGGCTCCGTGTCCCTCCAGGACCCCAGTGCTCCTTACCCTTGGGTTTCTGCCCCCTGCAGTACCCCACAATCTGGGTCTCCCCTCCCAGGGGAACCCCCAACCCTCTAAACCCACCTTGCCTCAGTGGCTACTGCCAGTCATCATCTAGTCCCCATTTACTGGGGGGCAGACTGCAGTCTGTAATGGCCACTCATCACTGGCAAGGGGGTAGGACCTGCTGCCTTTGCCTATCCTCAGGCTGTCCCTGTACAGCACCAGTACCTTCTGTAGGCCTTTAACAAGGCCTGCAGTCTGGAGGCCTACCAAGTTGGAGCTCCCCAGCTCCCTTTGCCCTTCCCCAGCTCTGCTCCACTTCAGGTACCTTCTCTCAGACAGTGAGCCCTTCTCCCTCCAGGGCTAGAGCAAGACTCCTCTCAGCTCCTGGTCCCCAGCCCTTTTATAGGGCCAGCTGTGGTCTGATTGGGGCATGGCCCCAGCTGTGGCTGCTTCCCCAATCAGCCTAACCTTTCACAGCTGCAGCCTTCTCAGGGCTGCTTTTAACCCTTGTTTTCCAGGAGTGGGGCAGCTGCCTCACTACAGGTGGTGTTTCAGAACAGCAAACTCCTGAGATTTCAAGATCTTCTCCTTTCAGGGCTTTAGCTACTTCGGGTATGTTTGTGCTGCAATTAGACATGCATGGCAATGCATTAATGGTCTTCATCATGCCAAGTTCATAGCAGCCTGATTTAACTTTGCCGAGATATAGCACAGTTGTGACTTTTCCCTACTATGTGTCAAAGTATCAGAGAAACAGGAGATGGAAACACCTGTTATCAGTGAGGAAGGATGCTTTATTGGCTAAGGTACTGCCTGGGACTCCGAATCTCAGGCTTCCTGTGTAACCTTGTCCAAATCACTTTATCTACCCTGTGCCTCAGTACCCCATCTGTAAAAAGGGGATCATACTTCCCTATCTTTCAGGAGCGTAATGAGGATAAAACCTACAAGTGATTATGAGGGACTCAGATACCGATATAGCCCTCATCCCCGCAGTATCTAGACAGTGCCCTCAGCCCACTTACCTGCCAGTTCTTGATTGTTTTCTATTACATATATCATTTCTAATACTTCGTTCTGTCTAGTTTTAAATGCAATGGCCTAAAATTAGGGCCGTGTATCAGGTACTGCAGAAATACAAACATCCCCAAATATCTCAGCATTTATTGTTTGCATTCATGTTTTTCAGGGTATTGACTCAGGGACTGATTTATGAGCATAAAATAATGCAAAAGCCAGTCTTTTCACAGGATCTCCGCCACCTAGAAACTCAAATACCACGGGAAAATGAGTTGCATAATTGTTGGCTCCAGACACAGCTCAGAGGCCATTAAAAAACTGAGAAAACCAATTGTCCACTTACAAATGAGCAGAAGCGTAAATACAAATGCAAGAACCCGTATGCACACGTGCGCACACACACACACATGCACACACACTTACAAATGATCAACAAGGCAATGCCATTAATGGGTGCACGCATGCAAAAACCCATTGAGACAAGCAACTTCAGACCTTAACATGCTCAGTATATATTTTTCACATGTAGCTATCCAAGCAGTCTCCAAGTATTTTATTCCCTAGAGGTACCAAAGAAGTGCACAGTACACTCTGAAAGCAAAATGGCTGCAATTAGTCAAAGTTAAATAGTTTTATGTTGTTGTTGGTTTTTTTCAGCATAGCCCTTGGCAAGAAACCACTGGACACCCTGGGAGTTTTATGGGTTTTGATGAGCTTTAAATCTGAAATGACTTGAAACAATGATTTCAAAAAGCTGCATCTCAGCTGACATGGGAGGCAAGTTTCTGCCTGATTTGCAATGTGAAATAGAGATGCCATCCAATTTAGGCAAAACTGATTTAGAACGGGAATGTCAAAGTGGACTGGAAAGAAAATAAAGCATTAACTAAGTAGACTTTCTCCCCAAACTCGGACCTAAATATATTTTGAGCATAGTTAGTGGTACGTGGATAAGAGGCAGGTAGAAGGAGTAAGGGAGTATGAGAAGGATGAGACTGGGCTGAGGAGAGGCAAGGAAAAGAATAAAATCTGAGACAGGGAAGGAGGGAGGAGACATAAACATCAGGACTAAGTTCTCTGCTGGTTTAATGAATGCAACTCAACTGATGGCAATGGAGACTCTGCTGATGTAAATGGTTATAAATGGATGAGCTGCGTCCATTCGTACCAGCAGTTTTCAACCCCTTAGTTGCCTATAAGGAACATCCTCTGCTCTTTATCAACTCTTAGGCCCCAGAAATGCAAAGTAAACCACATGGGTGGACCTCCAGCACTCCAGTGAAATCCATGTAACTCCGAGTGGGTGCCTAGGATCTGCCAACACTGTTGCCTTTGCAGAATAGGGCAAATGAGAAACACTTTCATCCCTCTTAATTCCTCATTCAAGTTTTAGGTTTTTTTGATTGCATATGTTTAGCCCTGTGAAGTATTTTGGGATGCAGTGAGTGTGGAAGAAAATATGCAGAGTTGAACTGACTACAATGTGGTGAATGAACCAGAGAACTAGGGTTGTGTGAATTACATCTGAAAACCAAAACAACTGGTGTATCTTGCCTTTCATTCTGATTTAATTTCACTAAAAAGCAAAGTATGATTTTTTTTTAAAAGTGAAAAATTAGCCCAAGGGCAATATAGTTAGTTAAAGATGGTCCCCTTTCAGAGCAAAACCCTCACCATTTTTGGTCAAAAACGTAACATTTTTGAAAAGTTGACCTTCAAAATGTTTTTGATTAAAGTCATTTTTTCCCCTTGCTGAACAAGCAAAATGGAGAAATGTTACATATTTCAAGGTTTAAAAATAATCATTGGGTGAAAATGTTACAAAAAGCAACATTCTGGATCCCAGAACAAACTTATGAATATTTCTGTTTCAAATATCATGAACATATTTTTGCTAAGTTCACATTACTTAAAATCTTTTGAAGTCACCCAGCCCTAGTATCTTCAAGTTCTCTCTGTGTTTTATGAACTCCTTTATTGCTCCTACGAATCATCTATACCTCCCTGTTGAGTACGGATGACAATATCTTCCCCCTCCATAGAAAGTGAGATGCTAAGGAAAAAGACTTCAGATCTGTATACAAAAGCTTGTGTGCATCAAAAATATTCCAGAAGGAGGGTTTAGTCTGTTCACACATGGACAGCAAGCACACCTTTCTGGAATGCTTTGCTTCTTTATGATACTATCACTGCAGGATGAGTGAACTGCAGGATGAGGTTCTGGAAGATCCCATGATTGTGAACACCCTAATGTGAAGCAAGCTGGGAAGATCGCATGACAAAAGCAGAACCACTCAGAAACATCTTTATTTGTTCATCTCTGTGTCCCGAAGCTTTTGATTGTAACCTCTTACTTTAGAAATCTGAAGATAAGTATCAGCAGCTGGTCACTGAGTAAATCTTAATCACAGAACTCTGTGTAAATACTGAGGTTTCAAAAGAATGAACTTATGTCAAACAGCTTTGTACACAGGATGGGAGTGGGGGGAGTGGTGTATTTGCTTGAGAAATTCAAACCTCTTGAAATGTTCGTGGACATGTCTGAACATGCCTGAAGTTAAAGCCAAACAGAAATTTCTGCTGCTTTTTACTCAAGGCAAGAAACGGCCCCTCTGTTTAAATTGAGTGATGATATCAGAGGAAATGAAGGATTAGGGAGTAAAAGAGAGAGAGTCTTAAGAGGCTGAAACCTGCGAACTCCAGAGTGCTATGGCTCAGCCGGCTTTCAAAGATCAAATAACTTGCCTTTAACTTATGCATGAGCTGGATCCTTCTGCAAAGGTGAATGAGGAATTGAGTCCCCATGTTCAATTCATGGAATGAACAGGAGAACGATTTGATTAATGCATGTGGATGTGGATGTGAGGGGAGCGGAGGGAAACAGATGAGAAAGGGCACTCTGGAGGATCTGTATTAATTAAAGAAAGCTCTCTAATGAAATCACAATCTACAAAACCATATTCCAGTTACAAGGCTCCCCTAACAATTTTAGCATCTACTGCATACGCTCCTGGAGTTTTTCACATTAACTCAGCCAAGCTTTTCACTTCTTCTGGCATTATTCATTCAGGCTCCTGGCTCTCCCATACTGCCTTTCAAAGATCACTTTGTACCAGGTTCGTATAACATGGGAAGTCTTACATTCATTTAGGGGGAGGTTTTCAAGGACATAAATGGGGGTTAGTCTCTTATTGAAAGTCAGTGGGAGTTGGATGCCTATCATAACTGCCATTTGTAAATCTCTCCCTTAGTTCTTAGGGAATTTTTCCAGAAAAGGCTCATGCATTACAGGTAATCTCAGATTTTAGGAACTATAATTTTATTAATCTCTCTTTATTCTGAAAAGCCTCAGGGCCTGATCCTGTAACTTGATGCATATGAGTAAACCTTACATCTGCACAGAGCCCACACTGAAATCACCGTAGGGGACTGCCCAAATGGATCCAATTGCAGAGTGGGAGCTTTAGTGTTCCCGTCCTAACAGTGAAGAAGACTATTACATTGCTCCAGTTTTAAGAAATCCTGGTTTTACTAGAGTTCCTACGGTCCCCTGAGACATTGGTAGCATTGAGCTATACCTAGGTTCTGAAACTTATGTCGAAGACGGTGTGCTGAGTATTTTAACAGGATAGAACTAAGCCAGTTCTATTTTGCTTGTCGATCAGAAGAGGACAGATTCAAACCAGAGGAGGGGTCAAAAGGAAAAAAACCCACGGTCATGTATTTTATAAACAAACTGTAGAAAGGGTGGAAATTGCATTAATTTGAGAAAACTCAAGACATCATGAACTTTGATCTAGTTAAAAAGGTTGCCTGTTTTATAACGTGATTCCACACAGGAGCTTTGTACCAATGGCTCCGCCCAGCTGAAATGATTTCTGCCTTTTTCCCATTCTATGGGTACTGTGCAAAGTAAACGGCATAAAATGGATTTTGACAAATCCACCAAACCATTGCAACAGAAAACTTGTTGCGTGACTGACTAACTTACTTGTTAAATGTAATTTTTTGATGTTTGTCCATCTGATGTCTGAAACCTAAAACACTGATTTTCAAAAGGATCCCAAAGGGATTTAGGGTCCCAATTCAATAGGATTTGGGTGTTTAACAACCTTAGGGACCTTTGAAAATAACACTCTAAAAGACAACGCAGCCTACTGAGCTGTGACCACCTCCAGCTTAGGATGCCTAAAAAAGAAAAAAAGAAAAAAGGATAATACAGTGGCCTCTTCATGAGCCAGACAGGTCTCATTGAAGTCAAGTAGAATTGTGGGTGCTAAACATCCCTGAAATTTAGGCCCTAGGTTCTTAGAAGAACTTTTGTATGAGAGAGGATGAGTTGACATATGGTGGCAATTTGGTCTCATTGTAGACTCTCAAAACACTGAAGATGGGAGACAGACTAACAGGAGATTTTAAAGCAAATGATGATCAGTTGAGTTGAGAAGTTTTGAGATTATGTTCTTTTAGCATGGGGAGTGAAAAATAAGACTGCCAGGGGCAGACTGAAAAAATTACAAATACAGGAACTCTCAAAACAGAAGTAACTTTGAAGCATTCATGGGGCAAAGAACAATCTACAGCGTGGCCAATTCTGTTATGGTACTACTCAACATGAGTAAGGTAAGTAGAACTAGGCAAATTTTCGGACACTTTTTTTGGGTGAAAAAATGCAGATTCAGTGACACTAAAACATTTCCTAAATACATGTCAATTTTGCTGAATTTTTTGTTTAAAAAAACTTCTAAAAATCAGAATGACTAGTTTTGACATTTTCAAAATGAAACACTGACATTTGGTTTCAAATAAAATAAAAAACAAGTTATTTTTTAGTTTCAATTTTTTCTTTAAATTCATGAAATTGAAAAAAGTTTCAATTTAAAAAACCCATCATTTTGTTCTATTCAAAACATTTTTTTTAAAAAAATTTAAATTGCCAACAAATTGCAAAATCAATTTTTTGTCCAGATCTAACCATAATCCATAAATAGTCTCAGTGAAACCAATTTGCCTCCTTGTTCAGGAAGATACCATTCAATATGAATAAAATGGAGGGACAGAATCAGCCTCATAAAAATTACTACCAAATGTGTACCCCAGTCCCATCATGTTATGTGAGAAAAGCGTGGCATGAGATGGCCGGAAGTTTCCATAACGCTAAGACTTTTTCTCTCAACTATGGGAGTGGAAAATATTTAGTCAAATATACCTGCACAAGCAAATTCGTTCCAACTTCTGCAAACTGTAATCCTCAAACTCAGCTCTGCAGTGACCAGAAGTTTTGCACTTGCTCATTAAACCACATAGCCTCTTATTAATCAACTACCCCCCGTCTAGTTACTCATTAGCTGCAGTAGGTGATACATTTGTTGGGTTTTTTTGCAGAAGACCTCAGGAAAAGCAATATTATTGGCAATGGACAAACGTCAAGAGGTTGGTTTCTCACAGACTGCCAAAAGTTCAAATAGTTATCCAAAATGTATCCACACCAGGAGCCCGAGCCAAGGGCTGTTGGAGTCCACAGAATCTTTCCATAGACTTCAATGGGTTTTGGATCATCATCTCTATTATTAGTAGCAATACTATAATAGTGCCTTTTAAATATACAATTTATATGTAAGATGAACTCTGTTTTTGACAGGGACCAAAGAAAACCAACATCCCAGTTGCTCTATTTTTATCACTTTAAATCTGCTGAGACCGTGGTTCCATTGTTCTCGTCACTGTACTAGCACAAAGTAAGAAACAGACCCGGCTGCAAAGAGCTTACAATCAAAACAGAAGAGACAGACGAAGGACAGGAGAAAAGAGGTATCAGTATCTTCATTTTATGAATGGGGAATTGAAGCACAGAGAGATTAAGGCCCTGATTCAAGAAAACATCCTTGTTCAGGAAAGAACTTATGAACTATCCTGAATACAGATGGATTTAAGCACATGGTGAAGTGTTTACCTGAAGTGGGGTCTACATGATAGGGGCTCAAGGTAACAAAAAGTCCATGACAGAGCTTGGAATAGAACAGAGATCTTCTGAGTAGCACCCCAATACCTTCTTAACCACAAGGCCATCCAACCTTGGTGCAAGGACATCTCTAGTCACGTCATCATTTATTTATGCCAACAGAATGTTTGTCTTCTAGTTCTTCCATCAGAGGAAAATAAGAAGGTACCATTCTCTGTGTTCCTTCAGCATATCTCCTCTGAATGCAGCCTCTTTTGTTTGTTTGAAGTTCTTTACTCAGAAGAGCACAGTCTTCAGCCTCACACTTTCACAAGAGATAAGGGCAATACCAGAAGTGTCTCCATACTCTCTTGGACAAGTAGAGAGCTCTTGAAACCTGAGCCAATGCATCCAGTGCCACTTCTGTTCTACTCAGAACCTTCAAGAAGTCAAGATGAGAAATGAATGCTATTCTATCTTTTAGCTGGTGTGACGGGGCAAGACCAGATGGCTATAGAAAAGTAGTGGGAGATAGATCTATTAGCTCCAGGCTAAACAAATCCCTGGTACCAGGTTAAGTGAAATGGAAGCTGCTCCAGGACAGTTAAGACACCTGGGGCCAATTAAGAACTTTCCAGAAGGCAGGGAGAAGGCTAGGTTGATTGGGACACCTGAAGCCAATCAGGGGCTGGCTGAAACTAGTTAAAAGCCTCCCAGCCAGTTAGGTGGGGGTGCATGTCAGGAGCTGTGGAAGGAAGTTGTGCTGTTGGAGAGGCTGAATAGTACACACCATATCAGGCACAAGGAAGGAGGCCCTGAAGTAAGGGTGAAGTGGAGCTTGAGGAAGTGAGGGCTGCTGTGGGGGAAGTAGCCCAGGGAATTGTATATGTCATGTTTCTAAAAGGTCAGCTTCCATAGCTGATACCATTAGGGTCCCTGGGCTGGAGCCCGGAGTAGAGGGTGGGCCTGGGTTCCCCCCCCATCTTTGCCCCCTGATTAATCACTGAGACGGGGAGACAACAGAGACTGTGCAAGGAAGGATAACTTCTCCTCACCTCCCTTGCTGGCTTATGATGAAAATGGCTCAGTAGACTGTGATCCTTGTCTCTAGAGAGAGAAGGGTTACGTGCAGGGTCACAGTGAGCCTCTGAGGCTAGTGAAATCTGCCAGGAAATGTGGGACCCATGGAGGCAAGGACAGAGCTTTGTCACACTGGTTATATCAGACCTTGTCTGTGTCTAATTATGGAAAACAATATGTCTACACTGAGTTAATGGAAGAGCTCTAAACACATGTTGATTAAAGTGTCTCTCAACAAAATGACCTCTCAAAAGGTACATTATTGAGTTTAGATTGAGATTGATGAGCGGGAGGCATTTGGCATTCAACTGCATCTTTGAAGTGAGTGACTGGATCAAATTTGTGTACGGGGAGCAGGGGGAGGGATAGAGTGATATTTGGGGAGGAAAGGGAGAGTTCTCAAACGAATCATCCTGCAAACCCATATTCCCATGAGTAAGTAGTTATACTCAAGTGAGTAGTCTCATTTACATCAAAGGCATTCGGGTGAGTAAAGGTTGTGTGACTGAGCCCTAGAACATAATGTTAGCAATAGCTCTCGGCTGGAGATGGGGAATGAAACAGCTTCAGCGGGAAATGTTTAAAAGTATGAGCCTTCCTTTGACTTAGATTCATAAAGTTTATGACCAAAAGGGATGATTAGATCATCTCCTGTATATCACAGGCCCTTATACTTCACGCAGTTGCCCCAGTATCAAGCCCACTAACTTATGTTTTAAAGTCTCAAAAACGTAATTTCTCCTTTATTTTTTGCGCAATGATTGTACTTGATGCCTTACACCTTAATCATACATTGAATATGCTCCATAAAAATAACCAAACATCCCTTCCCAGAAGATACTATGAAATGTCAACTGGTTTGGTACGGTGACCAAAGAGCAACTTTTTACCTATGCGAAAGTAATCAAAAACTGAAAACCATGCATGGTCTTCACCCCAAACAATTTCAGATGATGGGTCAGATCCTCAGCTGGTGCAAATGAGTACAGCTCTGCTGAACTGAATGCTGATTTCTACCAGCTGAGGTTTGGCCTCATCTATTTGGAAGCTGTGCATGAAACAGAACAAAGCAAATGGCTCCAGCTCCGTTTTTCTCAAATGATGTGACTTTTTTGGCACTCTTCTAACAAACTCACTGGATTTATTATGTCTGAAGATATCCTGTGCCCCATACCTCCGTCTGGAATACCCACCGTTTACTGGTAGCCAGACATCATTAGGTGGATATGGTCCTTTCCCTTCATCCCGTTCTGACAAATAAAAATCCAATGTACCACGTCTGCAGGAAAGAACAGCTGCCGATAGGAACTCAACTGAGTGTCTGACTGTAAATGAAGCCTTCAGTAGCTTATTGCTTGGAAGTGAGGAAAGAGGTTGGAAAGTAAATGCACTTTGTCCAGGGCAGAGCATTGCTAAAATGATTTCCGAAGGCCTGTGCCAAAGTACTGCAGCAAACGGACTTGGCTTATCCGCACCCTGATAAACGCAACGGTTCTAATAATTTTTTTTTCCCAAAAGCAGTTGGGAGCTGGCCAATTTGAGCAACCACAAGAAAACCGTACTCTGCTCCCCCAGCCCCCCAAAATAGTTACCAAGAAAAATTACCTTTCCAGTGACATTTCTAACTGCCATGGATGACCCCTCCTTGTCCTTCATCGTGTCACTTCACTTCTGGCTAGCCTATTTCCTGCTTGAAATGACTGGATGTGGGTACCAGTTGTACGACTGTGGCTTGTCTCCATGGTATTCTTTATCCAAACAACCAGCCACCCCCCCGCAAAAAAGCCCTGGCATTAAAACCCCTATCTGGAACTTCTGCTCTCTCCTTTTGGATTTTTCCATTCCTGAATGGGACAGGACAAGGACTATGCTAAACCCACTGCATCAATATGGGGAGTAATTAACAGTTTCTAAGAATTTACTGTTGCTGTTTTGCTATTCACTATTCCTTCTCTGCTGGTAGACTACACTGAGCCCTATAATCCGCACACGTTAAAACAATTTAAATTTGTGTTGAAAGCTTACTGCAGTCAGTATAGAGTGAGGATAGAAGCTAGGATAGTAAAAGGACTATTCCATAGTTCAAGAGTAAGGAAGTAATTTGAGAAAGTAAGCATAGGGTTGGCAGTCATGAAATCTGGGTTCTCCTCTTCTCTCTTTTACAGACTTCGTAGGGTACGTCACTTATCCTCGCTGGACTTCGTTTTCCCTATCAGCAAAATGGGGATGATCATACTTTATACTTCACAGGGGCTACTTGAGGCTTAGTTCAAAAAATGTTTGTCAATTGTTTTGCAATCATCAGCTAGAAGGCATTACAGAAATACAGGGTAATAGCTCCAAACATAGGGCATTTCTCTGCTGGCTATGTGCATTATGCCTATTTCAAGCACCACCCTTTTCTGAAGCAGTCGGTTCTGGCTCTCACGGTGACATGATACTGGAGTAATGATCTGATCTAGTAAGACAGATTCTATGTAACTATACCTTAGGTTCCAAGCACGATGAAGCCAATAGCCTGCACAACTGTCACGATTTTTAAAAAGTGTTCTTCCCTGTATATTGATGGGAATAACAGAATTAACACTCAGTGTGAGCAAATAGTAGACCTTGCGTCTGTATTGGCTTTAAAGTTGTGCTGCAGTGGTATTTATAAAGAGGAGTGACAATGCGTATGCCGTATCTACATTGAGAATGGCCCTTTCCTCTCGATCCAAAACTCATTTTGGAAGGAACATTCTGTTCCATTTAGTATTTTTATGTATTTGGTGTTGGTCGCCTCGCAGAAACCAGGAGGGCATTCCTAGAAACCTCTTAAAGAAGCTATGCAATAGCGATGCAAAGAAATAACGGAGTTTTCCATATCGTTCCATCCAATGGCTTCTGGGCTATGATCTATCCTGGAGTATGTCTATATGGCATACTCCTTTCATCAGCAGGTACAGCACATAGACTACATACCTCCTAGCGTGGGTATAAATAGCAGTGTAGATGGTGAGGCACTGCTTAAGCAAGTAGAGTAAAGACACTCCTGAACCTTGTGGGTATGTGCCCTACATGGCGCTCTCCACGCCCAAGCCATGCCGCCCCCATCAGTTCTGCTATTTTTAGCAGTGTAGTGTCATACTGCCTCCCTGCTGCTGGAGTCTTTCCCCATTGCAGGGAAAAGCTCCTGAAACAGGAAGGCCACAAGGGAAGGACTCTGATAGCAGACAAGCAGCGGGGAAAGACTCCATGTTAGTGTCTTTCCCCCGCACAGGGAGTTGCCGGAGCCTCTCCCCACAGCAGAGAAAGACTCCAGCAGTGGGGAAAGGCTCTGGTAGGAGGAAGGAAGTGAGGAAAAGAATGAATAAATGAGGCAAGTAAGTATTGTCATTCTTGTTTTACAGCCGAGCAAACTGCAGCACAAACTCAGGTACAAACTGCATGATAAGTCAAGGTCCATAGAGACCTGCGGGTCCTGACTCCCATTCTGCTGCCCTAACCATGACACAAAATTCCTTCCCAATCACCTCTGGACTTTGGCAGACAAAACAACTCTGCCAAGAGGGCTCTTGCTACATCAGCATAACAGGGATAACTCTGGCCATGCTGAAAAATAATTGAAGCAAGAGGGATTGAATATACACTTCAAAGCAATGGTCCCAAAACAGCCCAGCAGGACCAAAAGACAAATCTGCACCGAGGAGTGGAATACATAACAAAGGAATTGGCAGTGTTCTGTAAGATATGATCTGAACCAAGACAGAACAGTTCCAGACAGATTCTCCATCTGCTTCAAGCACTCCAAAAGGATACTGTCGTCCACTGTGCTGAAAGCAGTAGTGGTGAAGAGATTAAGGAGCACTAATACAGAACATATCCTTAAACGAGCTTCCCACAAAAGATGAGTTGCACAAACTGTCCAAAGGGCAGTCTCAGGGCTGCTATGTCCCTTGCCTGAAGCCAGCCTAGAATTTATGGATGAGATCATGTGTAGGGAGGTGCTGCTGATGCTGTAATGCAGTGACCTTCTCCAGAACCTTGGGAATAAAATGGAAAACACAATAGGAGACCAGATCAAAATGTGACACATTAGCTGGTGAAAGAACAGGCTGTTGCAGAGCTTGAGAAGGCACACTGTATGGCAGTGAGTAATAGGTGCCATCCATTAAGAACCGTCTCTTTTGGACGCAGACAGGGGATAAGCTTTCAGCATGACATTGAGTTCCTGAGACATTGTACTTGGTTTAGCTTCTCTACAGGAAATTTGCCCAGATTAATAGAGTCCCATTTCCACCCACAAACAAAGTACAGCATAACACCGATGCTGGTCTTGATTCAGGAAAGCACTTAAGCACGTGCTTAAATTCATCCCTGTTTGGGAAAGCACATAAGCACCACTCTTGAAAAGGGATGCTTTCCTGTTTTGGGGGCTTGGAGAGAAAAAGTTAACTGTGATCTGGTTGATTAAATTGCCTGAATCAGGCTTAAACCAACCCCTAACCAACAGTGTTAGGAGTAAACATTTCTGGTGGGTTGATTATTCCATAATTGCCTGTTGCAGGGTTTCTTCCATTTTCCCCTGAAGCATCTGCTACTGGCCACAGAGAATCATAGAATATCAGGGTTGGGAAAGACCTCAGGAGGTCATCTAGTCCAACCCACTGCTCAAAGCAGGACCAATCCCCAATTTTTGCCCCAGATCCCTAAATGGCCCCCTCAAGGATTGAACTCCCAACCCTGGGTTTAGCAGGCCATTGCTCAAACCACTGAGCTATCCCTCCCACTTAAAACTTTAGAGCCTACAAGTCATAGAATCATAGAATAAGGTTACTGGGCTAGAACGGGAAAGGTAATTGCTGTCTGACAATATTCAACAAGATTGCTGCCACTTTGTACCCTGAACGTGGAGTTCATGCTGCTGCTTTTCATCTGTGACAATTTTGCACAGGGTCCAGAAACTGGCACATGGATCATAGGCTCTGAGTCATCAAGAGAATGTTGCTTACATGGACAAGTACAGGAGAACCTTGCTAATTGCACTAACAGCTGAGAGATCCACTTGGGATTATTGAAGTGTGCCCAGTTCAGACACTGCTCCCTCATCACCTGTCACCAAGGGCTGATCTTCCTCTGACCCACCTCAAAGCCATGTCTTCAGTCCTGCAAGGGCTGCTTTCAGCCCTGACCGAAGCATAAGGGTGGTATGGTGAGACTTGCCTATTCCCTATTTTTAAATGAATAGGGAAAGCTATAGCCACACAGTTCAAGATGATGCACTGCACTGTTAAGAGGGAGACGCATTTACATGAGACAAAAACACTCCTGCTGAGGATTTACCTGCCGACAAGGAGTGTAATCTTATCAATTGTTTCAAAGTCATAAACTTTGACTTTATCACAAAAGTCCTAAACAGAGAGACAATCTGCTCTACTTGTGTTGATCTTAGGCTTTCCAACTGCACTGAGGCCTAGTCTCCATTTAAAATTTAGGCTGACCTAGCTACGTTGCTTAGGGCTGTGAAAAATATTGCATCCTGAGTGCAGGAGTTAGATTGACCTACTTCTCCCCACCACCAGTGTAGATGCAGCTAGGTTGACAGAAGAATTTTTCTATCAATCTAGGCACCACTGTTCGGAGTGGTGGATTAACTACATCAATGGAAAACCCCCTTCCGTTGAGGCAGGTAGCATCTACACCAGGGGTGGGCAAACTTTTTGGCCCGAGGGCCACATCTGCATATGGAAATTGTATGGTGGGCCATGAATGCTCACAAAATTGGGGGTTGGGATATGGATGGGGTGAGGGCTCTGGCTGGGGATTCTGGGGTGGGGTCAGAAATGAGGAGTTCAGGGTGTGGAAGGGGGCTCCAGGCTGGGGCAGGGGTGCGGGTCGGGGGGAGAGGGCTCCAGCTGGGGGCACGGGCTCTGGGGTGCAGGAGGGTGGGACGAGGGATTTGGGGGGTGGGAGGAGGATCAGGGCTGGGGAAGGGCTTGGGGTCCGGGAGGGGGTCGGGGTGCAGGCTCTGGGCCACACTTACCTCAAGCAGCTCTTGGAAGTAGCAGCATGTCTCCCCTCTGGCTCCTACAAAGAGGTGCGGCCAGGCGGCTCTGCACACTGCCCCGTCTGCAGGCACTGTCCCTGCAGCTCCATTGGCCCTGTTTGCTGGCCAATGCGAGCTGTGGGTGGCGGTACTTGGGGCAGGGGCAGGTGCGGAGCCCCCTGGCTGCCCCTACGCGTAGGAGACAGAGGGGGGATGTGCCACTGCTTCTGGGAGCCACGCGGAGCGGGGCAAGCCCCTGACCCTGCTCCCCATCAGGAGCTTGAGGGCTGGATTAAAACGTCTGAAGGGAGGGATGTGGCCCCCGGGCCGTAGTTTGCCCACCCCTGATCTACACTATTGTACTAAAGCCAGAAAGCTGCAGTGCTGTGGCTGTGCTGCTATACTGTAGAGATTAATGAAAACGTTCGCAGCTACCAACGTTGCAAGGCCCAGTTCTGTCAAACCTTTTCTTGCACATGTAGCCTCATACAGTTGAAGGCCAGAAGGGGCCACTAGATCATCTCGTCCGACACTCCGTGTATCACAGGCCACCAACATCACCCAGCACCCACACACTAAATCCAACAACCAAAATTAAACCAGAGTTTTCCAACCCTCAGGAGAGTAAGCCATTAGTGGCTTGTGCCACAGGCCTCATTAGATAGCCTTATGGACTTCAGTGGAGTATTCCTTCTTGAGATCACTGGACACAGACAAAGCCTTGGTCTATACTACGACTTTAGGTTGAATTTAGCAGCGTTAGGTCGATTTAACCCTGCACCCGTCCACATGACGAAGCTATTTTTGTTGACTTAAAGGGCTCTTAAAATCGATTTTGGTACTCCTCCCTAACAAGGGGATTAGCGCAAAAATCGACATCACTGGGTCGAATTTGGGGTAGTGTGGATACAGTTCAATGGTATTGGCCTCCGGGAGCTATCCCAGAGTGCTCCATTGTGACCACTCTGGACAGCACTTTCAACTCAGATGCACTAGTCAGATACACAGGAAAAGCCCCGGGAGCTTTTGAAGTTCATTTCCTGTTTGGTCAGCATGGCGAGCTCATCAGCACAGGTGACCATGCAGTCCCCCGAAAGCAGGGGGAACTGGATCTGATTGCTGTATGGGGAGACGAATCTGTGCTATCAGAACTCCGTTCCAAAAGACGTAATGCCAATATATATGCCAAAATCTCCAAGGGCAAATGTGAGGTGTTTACAATGCTCACAACTGCAGCGATGAGCGGACCGGGCTCCCGCTTGCAGTGCTATGGTGTATGTGCGGGCAATCCAGGAAAAAGGGTGAGAAATGATTGTCTGCCATTGCTTTCATGGAGGGAGGGAGCGAGGGAATGGTCACTGACGACACGTACCCAAAACCACTGGCGGTTTCCTTGTCCGTTATCTCAATTTTTTTTAATTAATAAAGAATGCATAGTTTCAAAACAATAGTTACTTGATTTTTAAGAGGGGAGGGTGGTTGGCTTACAGGGAATTAAAATCAACAAAGGGGGCGGGTTTGCATCAATGAGAAACATGCACAACGGTCACACCGTAGCCTGGCCAGTCATGAAACTAGTTTTCGAAGTCTCTTGTGATACGCAGTGTGCCTTGCTGTGCTCTTCTAATCAGCGTCTGGCTGCTCAAAATCGGATGCCAGGCAATTTGCCTCAACCTCCCACCCTGCCATGAACGTCCCCCCCTTACTCTCACAGATGTTATGGAGCACACAGCAAGCAGCAATAACAATGGGAATGTTGGTTGCGCTGGGGTCTGACCAACAACGCCAGCGAGCTTTTAAACATCCAAAGGCACATTCTACCACCATTCTGCACTTGCTCAGCCTATAGTTGAACTTCTCCTTACTACTGTCCAGGCTTCATGAGCCATGGTAGTAAGGAGTAGACTGGGGTAGGTGAAACTGCACGGTGCTGCCGGCTGGGAGAGCAGCCTGAGGCAGAAGCCTCCAGCTTGCAGGAGATCAGGATAGCAGAGTTGCAGCGGAAGCGGTGGAGCGAGCAAAACACCATTGAGGAGGACAGCTCGCAGCCCTACTGCACCGTCTGCTGCAGAGTTGCAGCGGAAGCAGTGGAGCCGTTCACCATTGATGCGAAGGCACTCCGGAGCTGCTGCTGCTGCTGCATGGCCAAGGCAAAAGAGCAGGAGCCCTGGAGCTGTTTCATGTGGAATGTGCGCCTGCAAGACTTCTTCACCAGTGACAAAGGACAGGAATATGATGCACCTAAAATCTAAAAAGGCCTGCACATTTCCCAGAGTCACTACCCTTGATAACAGAATGTCAGTGATTGCATTGGCTACGTGGATCACAGCAGCCCTCACAGCAGACTTGCCCACAACAGCAGTGGTGACGGTGAGCTGAGTGGGCTCCCGCTTGCAGTGCTATGGTGTCTGTGCGGTTAACCCAGGAAAAAAGCCGCGAAACGATTGCCTGCCGTTGCTTTCATGGAGGGAGGGAGAGAGGGAGGGGCGACTGACAACATGTACCCAAAACCACCCGCGGCAATGTTTTTGCCCCATCAGGCATTGGGAGCTCAATCCAGAATTCCAATGGGCAATGGAGACTGAGGGAACTGTAGGATAGCTATCCACAGTGCACCGCTCCAAAAGTCTACGCTAGCCACGGTACTGTGGACACACTCCGCCGACTTAATGCACTTAGTGGGGACGCACGCAATTGACTGTATAAAACTGCTTCCGAAAAATCGACTTCTATAAAATCGATCTAATTTCATAGTGTAGACATACCCAAACTCTCTGCTTCTTTCTGGCTCTCTAGGTCCCAGGCTAACTGAATACAGTTTGTTCTGCCTAGTGTTAGTATCCAGGGTCTCACTGAATCTTAACCTGGATTGGGGAGATGAAAGGGTAAATTTAGAAAAGATACCTTTCTGAAGCTCCTGAGAACAGGGTCATGGTGCCAGGCGTGACCTGCCAATGCTTATGTGTGGATGTTTTGTGGGAGAAGGGTATTGCCACTTGATTTTCTGCCAAGAGTTGTCATGCTCGGGTCCAGGTGGTCAGGCCTGGTGGTTGGAGCAGTGGTTGAGAACAGGCACCAGCAGTTGAAGCCAGATGGAGAGTTGGGACAAACGATAAAACGAGGGCAGGAGTGAGGTCATAGGGTCAAAATCAGGGAACCAGAGGAGGATGCTGGGCAGAGAACCCCGGACAGCGCCCACTGCTCCTTGACGGTGTCCAGGAAGCCAGTGGATGCGGCTAGAGGAACTCTGCCTGGAGTCGTGACTTAAGGGAAGATTGGAAATAGGCCCCACAGTCGCAGAGTCCCCTCATCCCCCGTCCAACAACTTTCTCCTGGTATAATGGACAGCCACGTTGGCCAGCACAAGGATGGGGTTGACGAAGAGGTCTCATGACTTTGTGGGGCCATGGACGGGGTGTTTGGGTGTGGGCTCTGGGCTGGGGCAGGGGTGCGGGAGGGGGTGAGGCACTTATCTCAGGCGGCTCCTGAAAACGACCCACACACCCCTCTGGCAGTGGCTTCTAGGCGGGGTGTCGGGGGTCTCCACACACTGCTGCCCGCAGGCCTCACCCCCCGCAGCTCCCACTGGCTGCAGTTCCAATGGCAGAGTCGGTGCTCGGGGTGGAGGCAGCATGCAGAGACACCCCCCACCCCAGGGGCCGCAGGGGTGTGGTCTCCGCTTCTGGGAGTGGTGCGCCACGCTGAGTGAGGGCAAGCAGGAAGCCGCTTTAGCCCCGCTGCGCTGCCGGTGGTGGCAGCAGGGGTCCCCGGGCCCTTTTAAGTCGCCCAGGGGCAGCAGGCGGGGCTGGAAGACACTTCAGGGGCGGTGCACGGCGGTGGCAGGCGGGGCCGGGAGAGAGACCCAGCCCCAAGGATTGGTGGAGCTGGGCTTCCATGCTCTGAATATTCCTGGAGCACGGGCACCACAGGCCCATACAACTCGCCGCCCCTGCCACTGGGGGGTCATGATCTGTGGCTTGGGAAATGCTGGCTCAGAGTCTAAATATCCTAGAAAACAGAGTGGGAGGAGGAATTATCTTCATCCACATTTTACAGATGAGGGGAGTGAGTCTCAGAAAGATTGAGGGTGACGATATTCAAAGGAGCCTGGATGCAGTCGAGCACATCCATTCTAATGTGTGAGGCACCTAACCCCCTTAGTTTCCTATGAAGATCCCAGCCTAAGTGACTTGCTTTCAGAGGGACAGGATGCCTGTAGCAGAGCTGAGAATTGAACCTTGGTCTGCTAAGTCCCAGGCCACTGGCTTAACCACACAGCTAGACTCTCCCACAGTATTTAATGTTTCAATGGAAAGTTTCACTTTCATCCTTTCAGAAACCGGAGGGAGCCCCTCCAGGCTACATGTGGTAAGGAACAGCAGCACTTCATCTGAGGTGGTCCTGGGTACTTGGCTTTACCTCATATGGCCTGGATGGGTACACCCAAGCCGGGACACTGCTCATAATGCCGTGCTCTATTTGCTAATTCTGACACCCTGTTTTTACTTCATTTTCTAGAGCTTTGGAGAATAAAAAGATTTTTTTTTCATGTGATGTGTCAAAGTCACACATCAAGAAACTGACATCCACAATTTTCACATATCAGGGCGACTGGAACTGAAACTGACAAAATAAATTTCTCTGGTTCCTGGTCACGTAGCATAGTGGCTCCATACTATCACTTCTCTTTCAGCTCTCAGAGTAGAGGCTGTGGCCAAGTGAAAGGGGGCATGGCCAGAATCTCTCTAAACTATGACCATATACAGCTGCTGAAATGGTTCCTTAAGGCTGTGGAAAATGGGGTGGAAGTCAGAGCAAGAACGAGACACATGGGTCTAACACCCTTGGTGCTATGCCAAGTGCACCTTGGCTGGACCCAGGAATTGGGCCCTAAATCTTATTCTTTGTTCTATAAAGTACCTGGTCCATTTGTTTTGCAGGGAGGCAAACCGTACCCCTCTGGTGGAAGGATCTGGGGGGAACTCCACAAAGGGAGCCCTCAGGCCCTTTTCCTATGGAAAAAGAGATGCTTCCCTGTGTTGTTCCTGAAGGATGGGGTGATTCGATTAATTGACTTTAACATTTTTCAGATGGTTAAACTCCAGTGCAATTCTCTGAAAACTTCCTCCCTGAGGGTCTATAGCTAGATCAGGTCATTGACATGTGTTAGCAGGATCCAGTTTTGATATGAAGGTAAAACAAAGTCTAAAATCAAACTGCAGCCAGCTGGAAATTGACTCCTCTGTATTCAGGAACAAGTGAGGGAAGGAATATGCTTTCCACAAGCGTGGAATTCAATAGAAATTTATTAAGACTCCAGGTGCACCAGAATGCTTGTCAGTTTGCATCAGTTTGTGTAAGAGACCCAGCCACTAACAGAGGTGTAGGAGTCATATTTACTCAGCCGGGTCTTGTGCGTCTGTACTGTTCTCCAGGATAAAGAAGCTGCAGGTTTCACTTCAAAGCTTCCTTATTTAAGTTACATAAATACAATGGATGAAACCATATTCAGCATTTTACCCAGAGAACCCCTAGGCTCTATCCAAATCTCTCTCTAGCCTACTTCCTATTGGACACTAGCAGAATCCATCACTACACTATATGTCATCAGTTCTGGATCTTTGTAGTTGCTTCCTACTGGAAGATGCTTTTCTCTCCGATGATGTTTCTGACTCAGTCGTCATCCATCCAAAACTGAACTGGCTGGTGAATATGTTTGTGTGAATAAAAGCATCACGTTCAGCTGGTGGTGAGCCGTGAGGGTCGTGTTCTTAACTAGTATGGACACACTCGTGGAAGTGTCTGTGAATTCCCAAAGTTTCACCTATTTTAGCGCAAATGTTGATTTGGCCAAATGTTCACTCTGAAATGTGCATTATGCAGGATACTTGATTTGTTACTTTTCTCTTAGAGAGAATGGCACAGTGCTCCCGTTGAGAAGAACATAAGAATGGCCATACTGGGTCAGACCAAAGGTCCATCCAGCCCAGTATCCTGTCTACCAACAGTGGCCAATGCCAGGTGCCCCAGAGGGAGTGAACCTAACAGGTAATGATCTAGTGATCTCTCTCCTGCCATCCATCTCCACCCTCTGACAAACAGAGGCTAGGGACACCATTCCTTACCCATCCTGGCTAATAGCCAATAATGGACTTAACCTCCATGAATTTACCCAGTTCTCTTTTAAACCCTGTTATAGTCCTAGCCTTCACAACTTCCTCAGGCAAGGAGTTCCACAGGTTGACTGTGCGCTGAGTGAAGAAGAACTTCCTTTTATTTGTTTTAAAACTGCTACCCATTAATTTCATTTGGTGGCCCCTAGTTCTTATATTATGGGAACAAGTAAATAACTTTTCCTAATTCACTTTCTCCACACCACTCATGATTTTATCTACCTCTATCATATCACCCCATAGTCTCCTCTTTTCCAAGCTGAAAAGTCTTAGCCTCTTTAATCTCTCCTCATATGGGACCCATTCCAAAACCCTAAAAATTTTAGTTGCCCTTTTCTGAACCTTTTCTAATGCCAGTATATCTTTTTTGAGATGAGGTGACCACATGTGTATGCAGTATTCAAGATGTGGGCGTATCATGGATTTATATAAGGGCAATAAGATATTCTCTGTCTTATTCTTTAATGATTCCTAACATCCCGTTTGTTTTTTTGACTGCCACTGCACTCTGTGTGGACGTCTTCAGAGGACTATCCACTATGAAGCCAAGATCTTTCTCCTGATTAGTTGTAGTTGGGGTTATTTTTTCCAACGTGCATTACTTAAATTTATCCACATTAAATTTCATTTGCCATTTTGTTGCCCAATCACTTAGTTTTGTGAGATCTTTTTGAAGTTCTTCACAGTCTGCTTTGGTCTTAACTATCTTGAGCAGTTTAATATCGTCTGCAAGCTTTGCCACCTCACTGTTCACCCCTTTCTCCAGATCGTTTATGAATAAGTTGAATAGGATTGGTCCTAGGACTGACCCTTGGGGAACACCACTAGTTACCCCTCTCCATTCTGAAAATTTACCATTTATTCCTACCCTTTGTTCCCTGTCTTTTGACCAGTTCTCAATCCATGAAAGGATCTTCCCTCTTATCCCATGACAACTTAATTTATGTAAGAGCCTTTGGTGAAGGACCTTGTCAAAGGCTTTTTGGAAATCTAAGTACACTATGTCCACTGGATCCCCCTTGTCCACATGTTTGTTGACCTCCTCAAAGAACTCTAATAGATTAGTAAGACATGATCTCCCTTTACAGAAACCATGTTGACTTTTGCTCAACAATTTATGTTCTTCTATGTGTCTGACAACGTTATTCTTTCCTATTGTTTCAACTAATTTGCCCGGTACAGACGTTAGACTTACCGGTCTGTAATTGCCAGGATCCCCTCTAGAGCCCTTTTAAAATATTGGCGTTACATGAGCCATCTTCCAGTCATTGGGTACAGTAGTTGATTTAGAGGACAGGTTACAAACAAGAGTTAATAGTTCCACAATTTCATATTTGAGTTCTTTCAGGACTCTTGGGTGAATGCCGTCTGGTCCCGGTGCTTTGTTACTGTTAAGTTTCTCAATTAATTCCAAAACCTCCTCTAGTGACACTTCAATCTGTGACAATTCCTCAGATTTGTCACCTGCAAAAGACGGCTCAGGTTTGGGAATCTCCCTAACATCCTCAGCTGTGAAGACTGATGAAAAGAATTCATTTAGTTTCTACGCAATGGCCTTATCATCCTTGAGTGCTCCTTTAGCATCTCAATCATCCAGTGGCCCCACTGGTTGTTTAGCAGGCTTCCTGCTTCTGACGTACTTAAAAAACATTTTGTTATTACCTTTTGAGTTTTTGGCTAGCTGTTGTTCAAACTCCTTTTTGGCTTTTCTTATTACATTTTTACATTTAATTTGGTAGTGTTTATGCTCCTTTCTATTCACCTCACTAGGATCTGACTTCCACTTTTTAAAAGATGCCTTTTTATCTCTCACTGCTTCTTTTACATGGTTGTTAAGCCATGGTGGCTCTTTTTTTTAGTTCTTTTACTGTGTTTTTTAATTTGGGGTATACATTTGAGTTGAGCCTCTATTATGGTGTCTTTGAAAAATGTCCATGCAGCTTGCAGGGATTTCACTCTAGTCACTGTACCTTCTAATTTCTGTTTAACTAACCTCCTCATTTTTGCATAGTTTCCCTTTCTGAAATTAAATGCCACAGTATTGGGCTGTTGAGGTGTTCTTCCCACCACAGGAATGTTAAATATTATATTATGGTCACTATTTCCAAGCGGTCCTGTTATAGTTACCTCTTGGACCAGATCCTGCGCTCCACTCAGTACTAGATCGAGTGTTGCCTCTCCCGTTGTGGGTTCCTGTACCAGCTGCTCCAAGAAGTAGTCATTTAAAGTATCGAGAAATTTAGTCTCTGCATTTCGTCCTGAGGTGACATGTACCCAGTCAATATGGCGATAATTGAAATCCCCCACTATTATTGAGTTCTTTATTTTGATAGCCTCTCTAATCTCCCTTAGCATTTCATTGTCACTATCACTGTCCTGGTCAGGTGGTCGATAATAGATCCCTACTGTTATATTCTTATTAGAGCATGGAATTACTATCCATAGAGATTCTATGGAACATTTGGATTCATTTAAGATTTTTATTTCATTTGATTCTACATTTTCTTTCTCATATAGTGCCACCTCCCCACCCCTCACCCCCCGCATGACCTGTTCTGTCCTTCCGATATATTTTGTACCCCAGAATGATTGTGTCCCATTGATTGTCCTCACTCCCCCAGGTTTCTGTGATGCCTATTATATCAATATCCTCCTTTAACATGAGGCACACTAGTTCACCCATCTTATTATTTAGACTTCTGGCATTTGTGTACAAGCACTTTAAAAACTTGTCACTGTTTATTTGTCTGCCATTTTCTGATGTGTCAGATTCTTTATGTGAATGTTTCTTGTCTGATCTGGCCCATACTTTATCCTCTTCCATCCCCTCCTCCTGACTAAAACCTATAGAATCTCTATCAATAGACTCTCCTCTAAGAGAAGTCTCCGTCTGATCCACATGCTCCTCTGCAGCAATCGGCTTCCCCCACCGCCCCCCACATCTCTTAGTCTAAAAACTGCTCTGCAACCTTTTTAATGTTAAGTGCCGGCAGTCTGGATCCACTTTGATTTAGGTGGAGCCCATCCTTCCTGTATAGGCTCCCCCTATCCCAAAAGTTTCCCCAGTTCCTAATAAATTGAAACCCCTCCTCTCTACACCATCGTCTCATCCACGCACTGAGACTCTGAAGCTCTGCCTGCCTACCTGGCCCTGCACGTGGGACTGGAAGCATTTCTGAGAATGCCACCATAGAGGTCCTGGATTTCCGTCTCTTTCCTAGAAGCCTAAATTTGGCCTCCAGGACATCTCTCCTACCCTTCCCTACGTCATTGATACCTACATGTACCACGACCACCGGCTCCTCCCCAGCACTACACATGAGTCTATCTAGATGCCTCGAGAGATCTGAAACCTTCGCACCAGGCAGGCAAGTTACCATACTGTTCTCCAGGGCATCACAAACCCAGCTATCTATGTTTCTAATGATCGAATCTCCCATTACTAACACCTGCCTTTTCCTAATGACTGGAGTTCCCTCCCCCGGAGAGGTAACCTCAGTGTGAGATGATATCCCAACATCATCTGGAAGGAGAATCCCAACTATGGGAAGGTTTCCCTCTGTTCCCATAGACTGCTCTCCTTCTCGGGCCTTTCATCCTCCTTAACAGTGCAGGGGCTGTCTGACCAGAGGTGGGACAAATCTACAGTGTCCCAGAAAGCCTCATCAACATACCTCTCTGCCTCCCTTAGCTCCTCCAGTTCCGCCACCCTGGCCTCCAAAACCCATACACGGTCTCTGAGGGCCAGGAGCTCCTTGCACAGAATGCACACATACGCCACCCGCCCACAGGGCAGGTAATCATACATGCTACACCAAGTGCAATAAACAGGATAGCCGTCACTCTGCTGCTGGGCTTCTGCCTGCATTTTCTCCTACAGCTACCTAGGTTAATGATAGGATTTTTGTTTAAATCAATAAGTTTTTATTATAGTTTAATTTAAAGATTTTTAAGAATGGCAAGTGTACCTCGCTCCCTTCCCACTCCCCTTCCAAACTCCCTTGTCGCAAAGCTCCCTGGTCGCTTGCTCACTGCTTTATAAAGCCCTGGCCTTCTTGATAGCCCTGCCCCCTGACTAAGGCTCAGCCAATGAACAGAGGCTTCTAGATTTCAAACCTTGTTTAGAAGCTCACAGCTTCCAACTGCCGGCCACAGTACACGGTCCTTCAAACAAACAAACCAAACAAACAAACACAAGCTCAGCACACAGCAAGTAACCCCCAAATGCAAACACACACTACAGACAGCCACTTACCCCAAGGGTCCCATATTTGCTCCTCCTTCACCTGGAGAACTCCCTCTCGAAACTCCCTGTTAGCGGTTCCTGGTTGCTTGCTCACATACCACAAAGCAAAAACATACCACAGCAATCTCGGCATTATGATACCAGCTCAGTCCAGTGGTCCATCTATTTCATTATCCACTCTGACAGAAGTGCATAGCCAGCCCCAGCTGCTTCAGAGGAAGGTGCAAGAAACCCAGCAGTAGCTAGTTATGGAATAATCTTCCTCGTGGGGAATGGTCTTCCTGACCCCCTAAAAGTTAGTGGTTGGCTTATTCCCAGAAGCATGAAGGTTGATATCCTCCCCTTTTAAATGATCTGCATGTAATGGATTTTACATAGCCATATATGTTTATGCCATGGCTAAGGTGACCAATCACATACCATGAATAGTGAGAGCCAACAGCTCATTTACAACCTATAGGATGAATGTTATTTGTTGCATTTGACAAATACTTGATATTCCAGCCTCAAGGTCCCAGCATGATAGCCCTTTAAATACACATAGTATGAGGCAGTCCCTGCCACCGAGTGCTTACAAGAGGAATGGGCAAGATAGGCATATCATCATCTCTGTTTGTTAAATGGGGAACTGAGGCACAGACAGGCTAAGTGACTTGTCCAAGGTCACAGAGGAAGCTTGTAGCAGAATTGATTTAAGTCATGAGGGTCTTAGTCCAATGCCTCACTCAGAGGGTCTCCCACGCTGAGGAACAGCAGACATGTTGGGTAGGATCAGCATCAGTTTGTGAAAAATTTGCTCACCAAATACACGGCTAAGTGCACAATGAATATCTTCAACGAATCCATCCTGTGCTATTCCAGAGAGGGAATCAAATGCCTTCAGTATAAGACACAGATTTCTGCTAAATGCTAGATTTCTGTTAAATGGCCTGTACAAAAGTAGGCTCAACAGAAACCATAAGAAGTTATTCACTACTACCTTGCACGTGTGTAAGATTTTTCATTAGTGTTTGTGCACGTGCACCAGTCCTTCTCCCCTAGCACATAGATACGGGGGAAATTGTCAATTCCCCTGCATTTGACTTAGGCAGAAGTTCGATAATTCCATAGAGAAAAATCTCAGCAATCTTTGGAACAGAAACTATCCTTCTGCAGTTTGCCCCAAACTGTAGGTGAACATAAAAAAACTATTTCACTTTCTCACCCCGCACCCAAACAAAACAAACATGCAACCCCAAGACACCCTGATTCTCCAGCTTTGCTGATACTTGGGCTTCCTCCCCACATACACACACACAGGGTTCTATATAGCAGTCATTTTCATCCATAAGAGACTCATTTTCACACAGCTACTTTTGCATGATGCACGTGCAAACAGGTTATCAGCTTTGTGGTTGTGAGTCACCAACGAATGCCAGTGAAAAAGACAGAACTAGAAGCTGAGAAAGGAGCCATTAGTAACTGCAGAAATTGTATTACAGAGACACTAGGGGTCTGTCAGTGATCCATGCCCTATTGTGCTAGATGCTGTACACACACACACACACACACACACACACACACACACACACAGTGTATCAAGAAACTCCCTGCCCCAAAGAGCTTATAATGCAGGTAACTGTGGAAATAAAATTGTGAAATGAACCATGAGATTCAGCAATCTGTATTTCCTGAATAGGGATTTGCTGTCAGTGTTTAGCCAGATATTCCAAAGTGCACAGCACCCAATATGCACCCATCATGCCAGAATCGTCTGCCCACTTAATTTGGGATTCAGACAGGAGCTGAGCACCTTTGAATATTCCGAACAAAGCCTTCACACCCTTTAACGCAAAGGACTGAACAAGACAGTAGCCTAAAAATTGAAAGAACCAGGGGAAACTTTTGTAGTGAAACCCCAGGTGCTGCTTGCAAAGTTTAGATGTCTATTTTATTTATTTACTTTTAACTAATCCAAAGCCTGTGCCCCCTTTTCCAAAATTCACCAACTTTACAGTAAGCCTGAATTTTGGTCAAGTTTGGGCCAATTCATGGCTTTGGGTGGAAGTCAGGGAAAGTATAGTGGCGTAGGCCAAGTTTTTCTTCGGGTGTGAACACACGTGACCTGAAAGTAGAGAGCCTGTGATCCGAAGCCACCACCTTTCACACAGTTCTAAAAATAGATAACACACCAAAGCTGGATGTGTAGCAGGTCAGTAGATCTGAATGGCCAAATGTTTCCAGATCCTGAAGCAATCAGAATTCTTCACAGCGATGATATAACAAGGCTTTCCTGCACACTCTTTCAAACCAGGTTCCCATGAGTGAAAACCAGAGGTCTCTTTTATCTCAAGGGACTCAGAAGATTTTCAAGGTGGTCCTGTTGCTTATTTATTTAGTCCCCAGACCTCTGTTAGTCTACAGAATACCAGAGGAGATGTTTTCCCTTTAATCTGCAATGCCACCTTGTGGCAACCAAGAATGAAAACATTCAAAGATCAGACAAGTGTTAGGTCTGCTTGACTGGGGATAAAAATGTCCAATAATGTATGCAAGATATGCTTTGCTCATTCTGGATAAACCATCTTAAGGTGGTTTTCATGCTTTGAGACTGCTGTCTGATTGATATGGATAGGTAGTTCCAGGATGAAGACACTGCTGCATCTTTGTGGGACACTTGTTATAAACTCCTGGGCTAACTGACCTCTTGTCCTGTATGCTCCCTGTCACCACACTTATGCTCTACACCTCCTCGGGAAGGAGATGGTCCTATTAATGGAGAGAACAAGAATAAGCCTAGCCCAAAGCCAGACTGGGATGCATGAGGAATATTTCATTCCTATGAATTCACCTCATTCAGTCGGTGAAGTTCACAGTTTTCTTTTCAAGCCAGAAGGAGAGGCTGCAGTGATTCACTGGACCTGCCGGCCACATGCGGTTATATTCTTCCAAATTGTGTGTGTGCGCGTGTGTTACTCCTTTGAGTAGCAGCTCCCGGATTGGCTCCTCACTACAGATGTAACAAATCCATGTGAGAAATCCTTCGGATTCTCAGAGGAAAGGTGAGACATGCCCATGGAGAAGCCACTCCCCTGCCAAAGGGCGGGGCTCAGAGTGGAATGAAGCACAGCCACTGAGCACCTTTTTAGATTCTCTTTTAAAAAGCAATAATTGCAGATTTCTTCTCTACCCCCTCAGTCCTACTTGCCCACTTCCATGGGAACACCACCACTAGCCTCTTTATTCCCCTCCCACACACCCTCCTCCTACACACACATTGCACCCTTCAGGCCAGATAGAGGGACGTGCAACACGGTTCACCATTAGTTCCTTCAGCGGAAAGGGGAGCAAAGCTGCTGGCATCTTCCCTCTGTACTGAGACCAGGCATGGGCCCATGTTTCTGGGATGTTCATTAGAAGCCCTCCGGCTTGGGGGACTCTCATGAAGGATGTCTGCTACTCACCTGTCGCAAGGCTCAGGTTTTACTAGTTATTTTCATCCAAAGACCTCAAAGCACTGAAAAACTATTTACGAAGACTCAGCCCCTCATCCCACAAAGTTGGCAAACATCCCCATTTTGCAGATAGGGAGACTGAAGCACAGAAAGCTTAAGAGTATGCGGAGTAATCGTTACTGTTCTATACAGAACACATGTTGTTTTATTTGAACAAGTGCTTATGTTTTTAATTGTAGAAATAGGACTCTTTCAGGAAAACTATGAGCAACTGGCCCTTTATGCAACAGCAGAGAACATGCTGGGGACAGATCTGGTTGTCACAGCCTCATGGCATTTTCAGTGCACCACCCTTGCACTGCTCTTGGGTCTCCAACATCTTGCACCCTGAGTTACCATTTCCACTTGTGAGAAGCAGGCACAAAGTGGCTCCACACTCTTTCTCCATCCCTCACTTGGGACCTGCCCTCTCCTCACCCATTCCCACGGGGACTGCAAACTGGGGTCTGAACACCCTCTCCACACGGATCAGGTAGTGGAATTCACCACAGGGATCTTTTCTGCTCCTGCCGGCCCAGGAGGAAAGATGCTGGGATTGTAGCTAAAATGGGATTACATTTTCCAGATAGTTTGTTCCAAATAATTTGCAGTTTGGGGTCTGCTGAAACGATTTGTGAATTTGACCCCATTTGCTGAATAGTGCGTTGGCCACCAAACTATGGAATATTATGGGATGGGTCTCTGAGTCTCTCCTGTTGAAGCTCTTCCATGTTGTAGCAGATACTTGCATAGTCATTGGGCCAAAGAGACAAAATGACCCTGTAGTAGGTTGCTTGCGTAGGAGACCCAACCTCAGTGCCCTGCGCAATCTGAATTATTTTGGTTAGAGGAGTTCTCCAATCAGGGAAGGGAAATGACATTGCACGACAAATAGCCAATGCAGTACAAAGTTGACCCTCAATATTCACAACAAACTTCAAACTCAAAGGGAAAAAGTAAATGAGAAACCATTGAAATAAGGCATAGATTTATGAATATCACAGTCAGCTCTCAGACAACTCACAAACAGAAATAAAGAGGAATGTTGATAAACTATTTGCTCAGCTCCAATGTACATAAAGGCATAGATGTCACAGTGGTGAGAGAAACACACAGAGAACCAGTGGTTACACTGTGGTAATCGAGACACTGCTGTGTATCCTTATACTTGGAATAGGGAATAATTGCGGTATTTCTCAAGCACTGCAATTTGCTAAGTTGGCTAATGTTGGCTTTTTCATGGCAATTAAAAAATGAAACAAAAATGAACGTTATGAGAGCAGTCTTCGCGTTTGGAATGTACTGACTCTTGCATTCACAGTCTCCTGACTTTAAAATTGCATATTTTTATTTAATTGAATTAATTTATTTGAGGGGTTTTTTTTCTTTTTAAAAGGAAACAAAAAATAAGGGCCTGACTCCCCATTTCCCTTCACCGTCTACACTGGTGTAAAGTGAGTGTGAAGTCAGTGTAAGACACTGCCATTCTGATCTGATGGTATTTTGTACCCCCCCTTTCACTGGTGTAAATGTAAATGACTCCACAAGGTGCAAGGCAATGGAGAACCAGACCTGAAATCATTAGGTAGCCTACTGGTGCCATAAGGTTGTGGGGAAGCATTTAGGAAAACCATAGCAAACAATTTAGGGACCTGTAGAAGGTACTCACCTCAAGTGGAATTGGGTCTGTCTGCTGCCTCAATTTCTCTGAGGATGGAACCTGAGTTATCCCTCTTAGCTTTCATCCAAAGGTTGGTAGGATGCTATGGTGAATGAGCGTCAGTTCACTGTGGCATGGAAGTGACTCAGCCATCCAGTGAAACCATAGAGTTCAACCCCCCTGGAGTTAAACCAAAGGAAACACAAAAACAGTTTCCTGCCAGGCATGGCCCTTCTCCTCAGGGTCTTGCCCCTACCACTACAGTCTTTAGCCCATCTCTTGGGCCCAGTTTCCAACCCTACCAGGTTCCACTCAGTCCTCCTCGCCTTGTACACAGCAATGGCTCCATCTTTTAGAAAACCTTCCAATCTTGATTTAAAAATGGTCAGTGATGGAGAATTCACCACAACCCTGGGTAAATTGTTCCAATGGAACCTCATAGCATGGCACCTGCTGCCACCGTTTTCTGGCCCTGGGACTTTAGACAACTATGCTGACTACCAGCGGTGCTGGAACCGTTTTTATAGTGGGGGTGCTGAGAGCCACTGAACCAAACTGTAAACCCTGTATGTAATAGAAACCACTTCAAGCCAGGGGCTGCTGCTGCACCCCCAGTTCCAGCATCCCTGTTGACTACCCCATAACCCTCCTACCAAGGGCTTCTCCCTATGCACTCAGCATAGGCCCGTTCGTGATGGATCTCCTGCTCTTAAATGGAGCATTCCCACACCTGGTCCCCCTGTAGCATGACCACTGGACTCATGTCTTTCACCTGGGGAGTTGGGCTACCAGGTATCTGGCACAGGTGAGGCTGAGTTCCAATCCACTTAAAGAGCCAGCTCACCCTGTGACAGGACCTAACACCCACAACTCAGGTTTTGTTCTAGTCTCTGGGCCTGCTTAAAGATGAAGATTTCGCCTCTTCCTGAAATATGGCTCAAAGGCTTAAGAGTTAAAAAACAAAATAAAACCCACACAGAAGCAGCAGGAACCAACTGCCTCTTTTCGCTTATTCTGTGATTAACTGAGGGTGCCAAATCCTGGACAAATTAATCCTTTGGATACAAAATCCAGGGCCATGCTCCTTGGCAGAAAAGTGGTTGCTGTCAATGAAGCATCAGAAAAGTTCAGCTGGGGATACACAACTGTCTCTGAATTGAGCTGCTGCTGAATGTCTTTTAGCCCCCTCACAAGAGGTCAAGAGAGAGCAACAAATGAAATGTAATCCTAGCAGATGAGTGTTTGTGTTTTTCCCCCATTGTGCTTTAAAAGTGTTGGATCAAACTCAGAAACTCTCGAGTGCCAAATGCTCTTATTTATGTAAAGTTTGATTGGCCTCAGCCTCCCAGAGACACCTGAAGGATGCTGAGATAAGACAGCCCTGCCTGCCCCTATATCCCTTCCCGGAAATGAGGAGCAGAATGAAACATTAATTTTGAGCCTCCAAGAGAAATAGATTTGCTTGCCAGTAATTTCTGTACTGATTAATATAAATGTACGTGGTAGCTGATATCAGAGAGCATGGTGAGGATTTATTTACATAATTATTTGAGGATTCACTCTCCTCCTTGACTTTGCTGCTTGGTACATGCTTATTTACACAATACTGTTGTGAGCCAAGCTGAATGTTTTCCAGACATGGACACAGACAAGAGTGATTGTGGGGGTGACATTTTCCCATTTTGTACAAGATGCAGAGACACCACAGCCCAGGTGGTTCCATCAAGCATACCTTTACTGCAGCCTGCTCAGAGGTCATGCTGCACGCTACCACCCTGGATCCAGCCACTGGCACTTAAAGGCACCATCCACTGTAAGAGGCCTGGCTCTCAGGAGGTGCAGAGCGGGCACAGCTTGACTTGAAGTCAATGTTTATTGCAGGTTCTCATAAGCCCTGGACATCAGGCCCCAAAGCATTATCTGTTGAGAAGAGGATGTGCTTGTAAAGGTGAGCACATCTCCGGAGGTTTCCAGGTCAGTTTAAGCTCAGATATGCACCCACAGGTTAGGATGTTTGCTCAAACTGGAGACAAGCCTCAGACACAGAAATGCAGATCTGGAGTGACACCGTTTCAAAGTTTGAGGGGTGCTGAGGTTCAGAGACTTGTTGCAGCAACTCCCTGAACCTTAGCACCTCTCAGACTTACCTGAGTCTCCTCTTGGACCTGCCAAATTGGGTTGTCAGTTGCCTAGTAGGCTTTCTAGTAAGATGTCTGACACTTCCTCCTTTCAGGCAGGCTGGAAATGCCATGAATACAGAATTTACTTACAAGCCTGGCCTCAATATGGATGTAGAGAGGGCCCTGCAGAAATTAGAGTGGATTGGTGACAGTATAGTCAAGTGGAGAGGGCACTGACTTGGGAATTAGGAGACTAGGGTTCTGTTCCTGCTGATTTCATGACTCATTTTACTCCCGGGTGTCTGTCTTAGACTGTAAGCTCTTTGGAGCAGGAACTGTCTCTCATGATCCATTTGTACAGCACGTGGCCCAATGGAGCCCTAGTCTGAGCTGGAAACTTCAAGTACCCATAATAATTATAAAATAAATGAGGCAGAAATGAAAGGGATGCTTATGTTACCTGACCCGGTTTATCCAAGACTGAACTCTTGGGCCAACAAAACGGGATTGGAAATCTGGAGGAAAAAAGTCCCTTATTTGGTTTCCAGTTTTTAGACAGCTACCAGAACAGCTCTCTCCTGGCATTTCTGCCCTTTTATAGCACTTCTCATTTCAGCCAGGCTGCAGAAGCATAGCATGCCTACAGAAATGAAAAATAATGAAGAAAAAAAAAAGCTGATGCAACTTTTAAGGAACCTCAAAACAGGCTCAGTTGGAGTTTTGGCAGGGAAGGGTTTGGTTTCATTTTAATCTGGACACTACATGTTTGCTCCCTGCATCCTAATTGCTTGCTGGAGTGACTGAACAAAGAATGCGGATTTCCCAACCTGCACTACATGGCTGTACAACCAGTCGCTGCAATATACAGACACCTAAGTTAACAAAGGCAATTCTTTGCACTTTTAGAGAGCTATGCAAGGATCTCAAAGCACTATGCAAAAATCAAACCTCACAAGCCTCCTGAGAGATTGAGAAGCATTATCATTCCTATGTTATGGATGGATAAACTGAGGCCCAGTGAGATGACAGGGCCCAGAGAGGTGACAGGGCTTGCCCATGCTTGCACTGTATGTGTGTGGTAGAAGCCATTTCTCCTGATTACCAGTAAAGAGCTCTATCCACCAGACTGGGAAGCACTTAAGGGTTTGTGTAGCACAAGACTTTTGACCACTGTTACAGCACAGGCCTGCTTGCTGATAACTGCCAAAGGCTGACCCTCCATTCAACTTCCCTACCTGTCTGGTTGGTGGCAGCCATATTCACAGAATAATGTAAGGGGCAAACACCATCTGCCAACAAGCTCCTCATTATGCTTCCCCATGTCCATGAGCATCATCCATGTCTGGGCTGACTTTCAAAAAGCTTTCAAAAACAAATGCTGGCTAGACAGTCATACAGGGGAGAGACCATCCATAATGAGACAGGTGAAATGGAGACAGAATTGAGCATCCTCTGCATAGTGCATCATCTCCCAGTTGCCTCACATACCTGCTGAAGTGCAAGGGCAACACAATGAAACTCTGAGACATGGGGCTGGCCTTATGGGTGGGCGATGTAGGCAACCCCCCAGGGCACCGTGGTTGGTGGGGGATGCTGTCTGAGTGTCGCAAGCTGGCAGGCCTAGGCTGCTGGACCAGAGGGGAGTGTGGGCAAGCCCGGGGCTAGAGGCCCTGGCCAGCCGGGTCGGGGGCAGGCGATGCTGCCTGGGGCTACCAGCCTGGTGGGGAGGTGCAGGCAGCAGGGTTTGCCCCTGAAGAGCCAGAAGGCCAGCCCCTGGGTCCCCCATTCCTGCGGGCATGGGTGGTGGCCATATACCTGCTCTCCTCCTGCTAGGTGGTCAAGGGGAGTATGGCCAGGGAAGCCCCCAGGCTCAGAAACTCCTCCCTGTGCAGCCTGGCTGGGCTCTGGGGCCAGGAGCTGGTCCTTGCACCCTGTGCCCCTTGCTGCTGTTCTCAAACGAAAAGAGAGGGCGCCAAAATACAAGTTCGCCCAGGGTGCTCGGCCCTGGTGGGGAGACTCCCCCTGTAGATGAAACACGTAGCCATAACATGGAGTCTCCTGGCATACCATTTGAATTGCTTACTCCTGGTGATCTGTGGTGGATATTTACTCCCAGGCAGGCAGCATTCATTGTCACGGAAGATGTCGTCACCATGACTATTCATACCCCATTGCAACACACTAGTTATCAGAAGGAAATGTATAGTGCCTCAGGAATGTGCTTTCCAAACTGGGTCCCTGTAGAAGAGACAGCAGCTATCTGTACTCATCAGAGAAATATGTCATTTACGTGAGAGGCAGAGTGGTGAACGGGGCACTGGAGGGGGCATTTTGCAGCTGAATTGCTGTGTGACTTTAGGCAAATCGCTTCACCTCCTCTTCCATCCATCTTTTGTCGGTTTCAAATGTGAAGACGTGGAGATTGTCTCTGACTATGTGCATGTACAGCATGTACCACAATGGGACCCGGATCTTGATTGAAGCATCAAGGTGCTCCAATTATAATTTATAATAAATGAGTGATGTTCTAACACAGAAGCTCAGGGCTGTCGATGTTTCTTTTCCCTGTCTTCTGAAGGACTAAGGCTTACAGGTAAGAGAAACATTGAAACTCCACCCTCTGAACGTCATGCTGCCACATTAAATAAGAATGCACAGTCTCATTAGAGAAAAGTAATGTATTTTAAATCTGTGTGCACAGGGGGAAAAAGCTCAAATCTGCAAAATCCACTGGGAAGGGAAATATGTTCCACTCCCCCACACGCCATCTCATAGTGGGAATAAATTGCCTTGATACAAAGTCAAATTAAATTTTGAAACAATACATCACATTTCTTCGGGCAGTATTGAGCTGAAGAAAATAATTATAATAAGCAAGGAGGGGATGGAAAAAAATGCTTCCATCAGATAAGACTTGTCTCCACTTCAGTTGAATGACCTCATCATTAGTCAAAAAAGTGAGTCATCCCTCCATTTAATGAGCTTCTGCCGCATTTCAATCTCCAGATGCAGCTACAGATGAGTTCATCAGACTCTCTTCTTGGGGAGATCCCAGGGTTTGAATTTGGGCCTGCACATGCAGGGAGGTTGCAGGTGCAGACTGCTCCACCACCGGGCAAAGCAATCCCCAACGAAAGTCCGCACAGATTTTTCCCCTATGGCAGCAACTTGACACAACCAGTTTAACATGTGACCAGTAATTTCCAACTCTACAAATACATATTAACAGAGCAG
This sequence comes from Natator depressus, assembly GCF_965152275.1. NCBI lineage: Eukaryota > Metazoa > Chordata > Testudines > Cheloniidae > Natator > Natator depressus. The sequence goes on along the minus strand of NC_134249.1, from coordinate 9,977,095 downwards.
GTAAACCATCTGTTTACTTTTAAGGGAGGAAATACAAATACTACTTAAAGTTTGGAAATAACATGGCTATTCTGTCTCCAATTTCAAAACTTGTACCTAAGGACTACAATCAACAGGCAACTTCTGTCTAAAGTGACCTCTTTGAAGTATCTTCCTTGTAGTTTCTGGTATCATTTTGTTCAACTTTAATTTAAGGACCATACTAGGTGATCAGTTTGGGATGGGTCCTTGGTGGTTCACTTATGGACCAGATTCATCCCTGTGCAGAGGGCTAACAGTAAGATGTATGCTCCACTTAAGTCCAATTTAAGACACTTTAGTGCTACTGAAGTGGTGCATATGTGGCCCACTAGTCAATGTGTGTTACACATCCCCATTTGTGTCTGTTTCACAGAGGATGTGACTCTGCTACAGCTCTCTCTTTGTGTTTGGAGACTCATGCCGTTAGCTCTGGAGGTTGTAGGTTCAATTCCTAGTGTTGACTGAGATGGCAGCCATTACATGGGCGGGGGGGACGGGCTTGTCCAGAAATAGAACTACTGGGGACCTTCATAACCTGGGATGAGCTTCTTCTGTCCAGGGGAAGTATGCAATTCACTGCTCAGTATGTTATGTGGACCCCATCTACAGAAGATGTGAGATACAACCATGTAGCTACATAGGTTGCCTCTTTAGCTCAAGCTATAGCGGCTCACTCTTTCAGTTCTGGAGATTTTCAGTGTCATCATATAAGTGACAGCTCTACTGTTTGGGCTCAAAGATTGTGAGCAGGGGTGCTGGTTCAATTTTATAGGGGGGTGCTGAGAGCTATTGAACCAAACTGTAAACCCTGTATGTAATGAAAACCACTTCAAGTCAGGGGGTGCTTCCGCACCTCTAGCACCCCCAGTTCCAGCACCTATGATCCTGAGTCTCAAGTTGTGAGTTCCAGTGGTCTCACATCGCCTGTCGAATAGGCACAGAGGTGGATGTTTAAAGCACACTCACCACTAGGTTACAGAGAGATACTGTCCTAGCCCTTCACAGCTGGGTGAATTTCACCCTTTAGACTAACAGTATTTTAAGAGAATACTGAACGACTGTGCTTAGACCCTGATAGCATGAACCTGTGTTGCAAGTAACTATGGAAAATAGCAGACTCAACACCACAGCTAGCCAACAATATTTTTCAAAAGGAAAATTTTCTAGTGGGAAAAATGGCCTTTTTTCCAAACAATTTTTTTTTTCAAAATATTTTCAACACTGTAGAAATTTTTCATGGGAGGAAAACCCAAAGCAACTAGCCCCCCAAAACAACCAACTAATCCAGCCAAACCAAACCAAACAAAAACAAACCAAGTTCCATACTGAACACTTTGAAATGACAGAAGTTCAACATTTTGAAACATTTTCACTGAACTAATTTGGGATTTTTTTAAACCAGGTCTATGCAACTCTTAAAATATTTCTGATCGCATTTGTCAAAGTGCCACACACACACACACAGAGCCTGATTCTGATCTCACTTTAATCAGTGTAAACTACACGTAACTCTGCTGAAGTCACTGGATCTATCAAGAGAAAAACTAGTATAAGAAAAAAATCTGACCTATAGGAAAAGTAATATAGGAGTGGGTATTTACATAATTCCGCTCCTTATTTGCAGGGGTGTGTGTAAGAGGAAATAAGGGATGTTTCCCCAGCTTGAGCAGATATATCTGTACACAGTGAAGCAATTTAATGGTCATAGGACATAGGGAAATGTGGCTGTTGTGCACACCTGCAGTTATCACGGACGAAATGGAGTCCCATACATAACCAATGCATTTATTAATAAGTGGCAGACTAGGAACTGGATGGCTCAGTCAATTTGTAATGGAATAGTGCTGTGGTTCTCAACCTTTCCATCCCCTCCATCACCCTGTTCCCCGCTACTGAGGGTCTAGCTTTGACTCCTACCCTTTAAGCAATATGGAAATGGCAAGGTAGTCATGACTAGATCTGGATAAAAAAATTTGGACAAACAGTTTATTCAATGAAAAATGTTGTTTTGGTCAATTTATAGCTTTTAGCAAATTTGACACCAGTAGTTTCGTCCATTCTCCCAAATGGCCCGAAGAAGCAACAAGAGCCCCCCACCGCAGCCCTCATTATAACCTTTATCCTAATGATAAAGGTACTCGCCAGAGATGTGGGAGAACCAAAGTTTGAATCAAATCCCCACTCTGGGACAGACCCAAAGCTGACAGTTTTGATTCACTGAAAACTGCGAAAAATTTCAGATTCAGTTTGATCTGAGCAGATTCTTTTTATTCTGGGAGGAGAGAGGGGTTGGAACTGCCACTGAACCAACAAAAGTCAGTTATTTATCCAGCTCTCATCATGACCGCTGAGCTAAGAACTCCCATGAACTTAAAGAATGGCCACAGAGGATCAGACCAATGGTCTATCTAGCCCAGTATCCTGTCTTCCGACAGTGGCTGATACCAGATGCTTCCGAGGGAATGAATAGATCAGGGCAATTTCAAGTGATTCATCCCCTGTCATCCAGTCACAGCTTCTAGCAATCAGAGGCTCAAGGATACCCAGGGATAGAGTTGTGTTCCTGACCATCTTGCCTATTAGCCAGTGGTGGACCTATCCTCCATGAACTTATTAATTCTTTTTTGAACCCATATACCCTTTGGTCTTCACAGCATCCCCAGGCAACAAGTTCCACAGGTTGACTGTGTGTAGTGTGAAGCACTTCCTTATATTTGTTTTAAACCTGCTGCCTATTAATTTCCTTGGGTAACCCCTGGCTCTTGTATTATGTGAAGGGGTAAATACCACTTCCTTATTCACTTTGTCCACACCAGTCATGATTTTATAGACTTCTATCGTATCCCTCCCCCTTGCTCATCTATTCTAACCTGAACAATCCCAGTCTTTTGAATCTCTCCTCAGATGGAAGTTGTTCCTTACTCCCTAATCATTTTTATTTCCCTTCTCTGTATCTTTTCCAATTCTAATATATATATTTTTGAGACGGGGTGACCAGAACTGCACACAGTACTCAAGGTGTGGACATACCACGGATTTATATAGTGACATTATGATATCCAGGACAGGGGGCTGGTTTTGATGACCTCTCGAATCCCTTCCAGCCCCACATTTCTATGATTCTATGAAACAAAACACACCAGCCCCTTGGGTACTCAGTCTGGTACCTTCCGCCAGCACTAAATTCACTTTCCAAAAACCATAATTCATCAAAATCAAACAGATCAGCACATTTTAAAAGCAAAGAGAAAATGTACAACTAGCAAGGGAAATATGAACATTCAACTGATAACACCATCCAGGGCCAACGCGGTAAAATGACCTGTGCTTAACCAAACAATTTGATGCTGTATTGCAACAAAACAATGCTCCGAGTCTGCCGCACATTTCCCTAGGATCCACTTCACAGCACCAACAGTTATTCATGTCAGAGCAAGATGCAGCAGTTCAGACAACAGCAAAAACACCCAACAACATACATTTGACAACATGTGAAATGTGTCTCTGCCTCTTTCCAGGAAAGAAGGAAACTGCTCATTAAATCCTTACCCTCCCCCAAACAATATATAGCTTTTGGCATTAACAGTAATACTCAATATGGAGGGATAGAGGATAGCAATATTCAGATAGCAATGCATACTTCACTCAACTCTTTCCTTTTGGCTAGAGTCTGGTGGAGAAGGTCCAGAATAAACAAACCTTTCAGAAGTTCAGAGTCAGGTGGCTTTTCTCACCCTTGCTTCTTTTCCTCCTTCCTTGCCTCCTTGTAAAAAGTGAGGATTATTTTCTTTAATAATAGCCTAGAGCCACATTTTCAAAAGACCTCAGTACTCAACTGCTCCTATTGTTCTCAGTGGGTAGAGCTACAGCTTATTTAGGAATGATAATAAATAAATAAATAAATAATAATAGAGGAAGCCAAGTTCTTTTGAAAAATGTGACACCCTAGGTAATGACACCAAAGGAGTCAAACAAATTTTACACAGACTATAAAGAGCCAGATTATGTTTTGGGATGAACACTGGTCTACACTCTACACCTAGTGAGGGAGAACTGCTGTGTGCAAATGACCCACCTCTGGTTCTGACGAGCCTCTAAACATTTTAATTCAACTCTTTGCTGGCCCAACAGGACAAGAGCAATGGCAAGGGCTCTGTGGGATTATTTAAGCATTGAGGCTGAGCTCTTTGAATTTACATGGGCATGCGTTGTCGTAAACCCTATTGGATCCTCTCCTGCTGAGAGGACACCTGCTTCTAGCAGAAGTAATTTTCCTGGAGGGATGTGCAGGAAGCCATAGCTGATGAAAACATGGGGCAAACATATGTTGTTTTCATGTATTGCTCTAGGGAGGAGATTATATCGATGTCTGACCTGAACCTGAATCTGGCCCAGGGTCCGTACATATACACAATTAGCCACACAAAAGAAAATGAAAGCAGTATTTTATTTGTTGGCATTTCTATAACACCCTGCCACATAGTACGGAAACTCTTCACAAACACAGGGCCTGATTCCAAAAGTCCAAAGAGGACAATGGGAATCTTTCCATTGACTTCAGTGGACTTTGGACCAGTTCCCTAATGAATGAATCTCACCTTATCATTGTTGCAATTTATCCTTGCCACTGCAGCTTCATTTCATTAAGCTCTGCTTGTTAGCACCCTGATAAGCTTCCACCACCATTGGTGGTGCTTTCTCTCACGTACGCTTGCATATAAATGCGTGCTCAGTTTGGGAAAAAAAAGATGTCTTTTGTCTTTTGCCTGGAACAAGTGTAAAATTAAAATAAAAGCAGAGTTGTGACCGGCTAAGCTTACAGTGGCCAGCCAATCACAAAAGGTCGCGCATACAATAGGCCCCCAGCCAGGAACCTGCTTGAAGATGTCTACAAGCCTTTTACTGGTTGCTAACATATTTAGGGCCTGATGCGGAATCCGGCACTCAGGTTGCAGAAATGTAAGAAGTGACATTAGATGCTGCCTTCTAACCTTGCCTTGCCTGAATACAATGAAAGTCAATGCTTATTGCCCATAAACCCTATATAATAGTGCATCTTTAATAAAAATCCTCAGGAAAGGGCTTTGTTTTGTTTTTTTTCCATAGAAAAATTCAACGAAAACCAAAATATTGTTGTCCCAATTTTTCTTCAACATTTTCTGGGTTTCCAATCAAATAAACCACTCCCCCAATTTTTGACAACTGGAAATTTTGGCAGCATACTGATTTTTCAATTTTCATTGAAAAAAAAAATCAATATGCAGTGCCCAAAACAAAATTTTTTCAGGTTTTTGACATTTTTTTCCTGAGGAAAACTGATGTTTCCCATGAAAAATGCAGTTTTAGCAAAAACAGCTTTCGACAGAAAACTTTCAATCAGCTAAATAGGTAGTAACTAAGTAGTTAAATAGGTTTGGTTGAAGATTTCTCTTAAAGCTTCTTCGCATTCTGCAATGTGTCTCAAATTATGGACAATTGCCTGCTGTTTGTATAGCCAGAGAGCACCAGAGAGCCAGATTAAAGCATCTGCTTAATATACCATTAATTTTGAACAGAATGAGAGAAATAAATCAATCAATTAGTCAAATTGCTAGGGATGATTCTTTTAAACAAGTTGAAAACTCATTGTTTGTTTCTCTGAACCACAATCTACTTGACTGCTAAAGCAAAATCAACAACATTTGTTTCCATCTTTGTTAAAATAAAAATTCTTTTTTCTTTAAGGGGAAAAAACAGATGAGGACCATGAAAAATGAAACCCTAAAACCTGGCAAGGCAGGAGGTTGGGGGTGGGGGGAATGGGAGGCAAGAACTCATTTAATTCTATGCAGACAAAAAAGATGTCTCAAGTAACCTGACCACTGGAACATTTTCTGCTTAGATCCTCAGCTGATGTAAACCAGCACAGTTTCATTGAAATAAAGGGAGCTCTGGCAATTAACACCAGCTGAGGATCCTACCTACTGACAAGACTCTCAAACAAGCTGTATTCTGGGTCTTATAAAAGTTCCCAATGACCAAGGAAAGTATGCACAGCTGTGACATAAGTAACCGCTACTCTGTTTTTAAGTGTATACATATACAGAATGAAGAAGACGAAAAACAACATTAAAGTAATGTTAAGGATTTAGCTTGGGACCAACAAAGCTAAACTGATATCCTTAACCTTAACTCACCCCATTCTGCTCGGGTAGTGCAGCTGCTGAAAAGGGTAATTCAGAGCATTTACGGTCTGGTGTGTGAATGGGTGTTGAGGGACTATTAATTCTGTGAGTATTTGGCTGCCACATACTGAATCCATGTGCTAGAAGTACTTATGCAATTTTTTGGGGGGCGGGGGGGGGCAGAAATCCCTCAGGCTGCACATTCGCAGTGGGGGGGCTTCTGGAGAAGATAAAAGAGATGCTTTTGTTTTATTAATTCAACATCTAACATGTTCTTTCAGAGACATGGGGGGAGAATCTGAAGCCTCAGGAATTAATTCTCACCTCAGGTGACCCAGGAAGAGGCAGAACCAGGAAAAGAACACAGGTGTCAGTCTCGTGAATCCTAGTCTAGTGCTCTAATGACTCGGCAACACTGCCTCATTGCTCACTCATCTGTGGCTAGAACCATCACAGAAAATAGTCGCTAACCCAGACAGAAGTCCCATAAAATGTGGAACATCGAAAATTTAGGATGTATTGCTGTTTTTTCCCCAGCAGTGGTCCTTTTCAATAAGAATGGAATCAAATGTCACATCCCATCTTAGAGTCTTTTTAAAATGCTTTAGAACAGCGCTTCTTTGACATTTTCATAGTGCAGACTGCATCTAAGCAGCAAGATTGTTATATGGACACCACCCTGGACAGTCCTCTTTATAACAGCCCTTACCATATTTGGTAACAGTCTTCAAATTAGGAAAAACTTTAAGGGGAGTTAAGCTCTGGAATAGGTTTCCATGGGATGTTGTGGAATCACCGTCACTGGAGGTTTTTAAGAACAAGTTGGACAAACACCTGTAACAAATGGTCTAGGTTTACTTGGTCCTCCCTCAGTACAGAGGAGGTGGACTAGATGGCTTCTCAGGGTCCCTTCCAGCCCTACATTTCTATGATTTGCAACTCCACAGAATAATTCCCCTCCTGTTCACAGTCATGTAACTTCCTTATTGCAATTGCATAGGAAAAAATGAGAGTAGGGGTAAAAATTAATACATTTTTAGCTTCTTTTTCCAGGAAATTTATCAGTTGGAAACAAAGACGAGGAGCCAGGAGTAGCCAGATTCCCACAAACCACCAGTAGTCCACGGATAGTGGTTATTATTATTTCTATTACAGTACAACAGTGCAAGGTCTTGAACAAACACAAAGAGAAAGACAGTTCCTGCTCCAAAGCTTACAACCTAAATAGACCAGAGAGACAGAGGATGGGATGGAAGACAAAGACACAGAGAGGAAAAGTGACTTGCCTCATGTTGTATAGGAAGTCGAGGTCACAGCTGAAAATAGACACCAGTTCTCTTGGTGCCTAATCCAGTGCTCCATCCACTGGTTCACACTGTACTCCAGACCACACATATCAGCTATTTTCAACTCCCTTGCAGGGCAATGACCTTGCCAACCCATCTTTCCGTCCCCACATACCTGCCATTCTTAACCTGCTGTTGGGTTAAGAGCTTTCCAGGATGGATCTTTCCATACACAATGTTGTGCACTGCAATCACAACAAAGCAATCCATACCACTTCACATTTTCTTTGGGCTAGGAAATTCTAACCAAACAAGGACTGTAGTCCAAACAGTCACAACGAACAGTAATACTGTTTCCGACTAGTAAGAAGGTGCAAATGTTTAACGGAATGAGTAAAACAACGTACTAAAGGTTGTGGTGGATTCTCCATCACTGCCACCTGTAAATCAAGATGGGACGCTTTTCTAAAACATCTACTTCGAAGAGGAATTAAAACCAGTGATAATCAAGGTGGGCCATTTCCAAAATCTCCCCACTGTATTTTCCACTGCATGCATCCGATGAAGTGAGCTGTAGCTCACGAAAGCTTATGCTCAAATAAATTTGTTAGTCTCTAAGGTGCCACAAGGACTCCTTTTCTCGTTACAGCTCACTGATTCCTGTGGCAAATTTGTGCCATCCCTATCCTTTGGGCTCCTCTGACTTACCCTGGCAGGCAGCATTCCCCCAAGGGACTGTACTCCAGCAAGACGTAGTTGGAGAGCAAAGCAAAGCAAAGGAAGTCCTGTGGCCTGTGTTAAACAGGAGCTGAGACTAGATGATCACAGTGCTCCCTTCTGGCTTTATAACCTATGAACACATTGTTATGAATGTTCACACTGGACACAACCGGTCCAACTTTTAGATACACACACACACACACACAGAGACACACACACAGACACACACGCCCTGTGGACCCTGCACTGATATAATATTTAAAGGCACTTGAGGTATTGATTGAGATCATGAGCTGAAAGTTGCTATATAAGTGCAAAGTATTACGGTGACAACCTACAGGGTTTTGTCTGTCTTTGCTGAGGTTTACCAGTGTTTTGAAGTGATGGAGGAAGCTCTTGTCCCTGAGTGTCATGGCGCCTCTTTAGGCTGGACTAACAGTTGGCCCCTGTTATAGCACCTCGTTCAAAGAGATACAAGAGAGACTGACCCCTTGGGGCCATATTTTCAAACTCAGCCTCTGTTTTATTGGCTCCTGCAAAATTAATGTCTGAGCTGGATTCTCTGTGTTCTGGCCCCTTTGCTCCACTCAGGGATGAAATGAAAGCAGCCAGATTTGAGCAGCTGAGAATCTCCCGGGTGTGAGGGAGCTCTCAGTTTGCACAGAGCTAGCGCACCACTCCCCACATCAACTGAGCTCTAATCTAAGAGGCAAGAGGAGATGAGGTGGAGTGGGAAACAGCCATGAGGCTGAACACTTTGCTCTCCAACCACCTCTTGCTGGAATACAGTCCCTTGGGGGAATGCTGCCTGCCAGGGTAAGTCAGAGGAGCCCATAGGATAGGGATGGCACAAATTTGCCACAGGAATCAGTGAGCTGTAACGAGAAAAGGAGTCCTTGTGGCACCTTAGAGACTAACAAATTTATTTGAGCATAAGCTTTCGTGAGCTACAGCTCACTTCATCGGATGCATGTAGTGGAAAATACAGCGGGGATATTTTGGAAATGGCCTACCTTGATTATCACTACAAAAGGTTCCCCCCGCCCCCTCCCCCTGCTGGTAATCGCTCACCTTATCTGATCACTCTCCTTACAGTGTGTATGGTAACACCCACTGTTTCATGTTCTCTGTGTATACAAAATCTCCCCACTGTATTTTCCACTGAATGCATCCGACGAAGTGAGCTGTAGAGCACGAAAGCTTATGCTCAAATAAATTTGTTAGTCTCTAAGGTGCCACAAGTCCTCCTTTTCTTTTTGCGGATACAGACTAACACGGCCGCTACTCTGAGCTGTAACAGACTCCCTGGATATCTCCAACCACCCCTTCTGCACTGAGAGGATCTGGACCTTCATGCTAAAATACCCACACAAGTGACAGTGGGCAAACAGTTAGAGGCCAGTTCTGATAAGAAGAAACCTGCTGGGAAACAGAAACGTGACGGTCCCAGTCAAGAAGGGACATGTTCAGATTGCTTGATTGAGCTAGGCATTGTAGTCAGGGCTAGTTAATTCACTGGAAATAGCTTAATTAGAAGAAATCTTTTGTGAGGGGACAACTTCCACTCCCACTTTCCTCACCTTATATACAGTGTTCCTCATTTTAGTGTCTTTCCACAGCTGCTGCTTATAGTCCTAGACTCAGATTTTAAGACCAGAAGGGACCATCACGATCCTCTAGTCCAGTGGTTCTCAATCTATTTACCATTGGGACCACATATGCAGCCCTGTATGTGTTATGTGGGCTGCATCCACACAATAGAGATACACTGGCTGTACAGCTACAAAAAACGTAAGGTTTAGTATTTGCTATATGACGGCAATAGGATTCAAATCGGTATAGCACCTTGCATTTCAACACTGGCAAACGTCTACCGAGAGCATTTTAAATCAGTAAAATAAGTCAAAACATTTACTGTTCAAATTAATTAATTTACTGTGAGGGTGGCATGGTGTATTGAGCATGGCTGTGGAGCTTGCCTAAAAAGATAGGGAACCCTGCCCGGTACGAGGGCCCCCCCCCCCGACCCCAGCCAGGGACTGCCCCCCATGAACCCAGCTCCTCAACTAGGGACTGTCCACCATGCACCCGCCCCCCACCCCCATGGACTACCCCTCTCAGCCCTTCCCCAGACTGTCCCCCTAGCCAGGGAAGGCCCTTCCTCACACACACATCCCGCCCCCGGTACTGTCCTCTCAGCATCCAGGTGCCCCCCAACACTGAGCTGGCACACATGCCTTCCCTGAAGAGACAGGGTGCCCTGCCCAGAGCAGAACAGCTCCCCCAGAGACTGCCCCCTCCAGCATCCAGCCCCTGCCCCCAGGGCTGCCCCTAGTCCTCCACCTAGATTCTGTCTCCCATCCACTGGCTGCACCTCCATCCCTGCACCCACTGGTCTCCTACCTCAGCTGCTGGTAGCTCAGCCATTCAGCCTGCTCTGCCTGCCTGCCTGCCTGCCACTGCAGCCCTAGTGCCAGGGAGCCTGCTCAAGCCGGGGTCACTGGACCCGCAATCCTGTGGGATGGGGTGGGGTGCCGAGAACCCTGGCCTCCTGCCGATATTGCTGGGCCAGTTCTTACTCTAGTTCAAACCAGCAAGTGACCCGTACCCCACACTACAAAGGAAGGTTAAAAAAACCAAACAAACCCCAGGTCTCTGGCAATCTACCTCAGTGCAAGTGGGGGCAGTGGTGGGGAAGAGACAGGAGGGAATGCAAAATGGCAATAGTAATGTAATCACAAAAAACAAGCCTTGTCAGAAAGGACTGATGGGTGGTCATATTGTTCTGTCTGGCTATTATGTCTGAATAGAACACAGTGCAAAGTATTAATTCATTGGGGTGGTTACTTGGACATTTTTATGTCCTGCAGCAATTCATGTAACAACAAATTGATTTTTAGCTAAGTGGGACGTTGCAAATTGAAAAAATGAGGAACAATTGGAAATATGGGCTGAATGCTGAATGCATTCTTAGTCTAGAGAGAAGTTATGATGTGTGTGTCTGGCATAAAGATTCCAGAGATGAACAAAGTTAATTCTTTCAGTCAGAGTTTGGGACCTAATTACCCGCAGCCCCTTTGAACATCGAAACTCTGAGTTCACATTCACGGCCTGCCATTCTAAAACTTTATGTTCTAGCGAATCCAGCATAACAATTTGTTAAAATACCATTTGTATGGAAGTGAAAAGGGCTGATGGTTGCATTGCAGATCCCAATAGGCAAGTGTCCTTCTTAGACGGCAAGCTCTTTGGGTCCAGAGCTGTCTTCTTGTTTTATTTTTGTACTGCACCTAGTGCAACAGGCTCCAGGTCCGTAACTAGGGCTATCAGGCACTACAATAATAAATAATGCGTTAACACCACAAGTCACTCCCAGCAACAACCAAATGGCAACCAAATGGCAACCTTAACCAGCAAAGCTTCAGCGAGGTTTTTTTGTTGTTTTTTTAAAAATCAATCTGCCTTTCGAAAGGCCTGATCCACAGCCTTTTGAACTCAATGGGAATTCTTCTGTTGTCTTTGGTGGACTTTGGGTCAGGCCTTAGGTGAAGTTTGAGTCACATTGGTCAGGCAGAAAGGCTGGCCACCACTGAGAGTTGGTCTAATGGGATTACAATGCGTTAGGAGGACTTTGTGATGTATATGCCCTGATTCAGTGCAGATTAAACTGAAGTTAACTCCAAGCACGTGAGCAGTCCCATTTAAGCCAGTGAGACGGCTCACATATTTAAAGTTAATCACATGCTTCGGTACTTGGCTGGACTGGGGCCTTCTATCACCATGGCAAGACTTTGCGTTGGCACGTCCCAGCCGAACAATGGACTAGATGACCTCCTGAGGTCCCTTCCAACCCTGATATTCTATGATTCTATAATGCAAGACAGTATCCAGCACACAGCTGTGACCTCCTCCCATTGCAACACGACATTGCATGCAAAGTCAGAGAGCAATGAAGCTTCATAGTTCCCAAACTTGGGCTTGCAAACTGTGGGAAATAAGAAAAATCAGCAGCCACAAAACCGGACACCATCAGATTAGGCCTGAATAAAGACTGGGAGTGGTGGGGTCATTACAAAACCTAAACCTAATTTTCCCCCATACTAATTCCCCCCTACAGTTATTCACACCTTCTTGTCAACTGTCTGAAATGGGCCACTCTCATTACCACTTCAGAAGTTATTTTTCCTCCCTTGGTATCCTCCTGTTATTTGATTTACCTCATTAGACTGATCTCACACTTGGTAAGGCAACTCCCATCTTTTCATGTATTTATACCTGCTCCTGTATTTTCCACTCCGTGCATCCGATGAAGTGGGTTCTAGCCCACAAAAGCTTATGCCCAAATAAATTTGTTCATCTCTAAGTTGCCACAAGGACTCCTCATTGTTTTTAGTGTAGGGGAAGTTTCCTCAACCTCTACTCAAACTGCTCCCGTTATGTGGATTGCAATTCTGAGGACTTCAATCTTGCAATGTCAATCTGCTGTCCTTCATCAACCTTGAATACACCTTAAATAAAAGAGAGCATCACTGATTTATGCCATGACTAGAATGAAACTGACAGCTCCATCTTCTCTGCTCCCACTGGAGTAGCTTTATTACAAGTGCAACCACACACGAATGTCAAGAAGTGGGAAGGGATCTAGGAAGACATAGGAGTCCTGCGATCATATTAGGGATATTTAATAAATGTGTGCATATGTTTGGTGACCAAGATATGATCCTGCCCTTACCCTTTTCCCCACTTAATTGCATCAATGAACATTGATGAAAAGAGATTTGAGCTGATGTGGTGAACAGATAGATCCTTGATTTTGGGGTAAAAAGGTATATTGGCCCAAAGGGAGACATAAGGGGTTCAAAGGAAAGAAACAGTCCACGTTACAGATGAATAGAACTGGTCAGAAAATGGAAAACAACATTTTTCATGAACATTAGCATGAGTTTTTGTCTTTAAGCTTTTTCAGCCAGCTCCGACGACGACGACGATGATGATGATGATGATACGTGTCTTGTAAAATCATTCAGTCCATGAGAAATAGGAAGATCTTCTGTATACTATACAATAGATTAACTCTGGTCAAGTTATATGATATATTTGTGGCACTGCTATATATGGGAATCCAAGAAGCAAAGTGGGATATTATATATGTTCAGCTGCATGCTAGCACCCAGAATATTTTTGAAAGCTCAGGCCTATTTCATAATGGTACTCGTATTGAGCTCTGGGAACAAACCACAGGGTTGCAGCATGCTTATCTGCATACCAAATTCTTTCTCTATTTTAACTCCCACCCATGCTCTTATCATTGACTGCTGAACTGCAGACCTCTCCAGAAGAAGATGAGAGAGTTGACAGCAATGTGAATAGTACGGAGAACAAAAACTAATTAAATCATGTCCCCTGGTTCCCTCAATGCCCACGTGGAGGTTGAAGGTCCTAGGTCTACCTCTCTCTCTTTATAAATCACATGCTAATGTCCAAAGACTGGATTGGGTGCTGGCTTGTGTCAAATGAAGCTGGAGTAACCCAAAGTGCCGGTCCCAGCTCTGGCAACGCCAGCCTCCATGGGCTTGTGGTAGATCAGCAACCCTCGGGGTCCATTTAAATGGGTGGTGCTGAATGTGAATGGAACAAGCAATAACCAAAAAGCATTTGGTGCTGACTGGGAAGTTCTTTCATTAGCAATAAAGGAGGCAGCAAGCTGACTGAGTTGTGAGAAAGGGAACTTTACTAAACATACTCCGCTGTCTAACCCCTTTCAGGAGCAACCGCTACGTTTTCGTCTCTATGGTTCTAGTCTCACCCCAATACAAGCCTCTCCAGAAAACTGACCTGCTTTCTCCAGATCTATTCATTGTTCTACAGAATGGGATGCTGCCAGCATGACTAGTCAATATATTAATTCATTGCAGTCCCTGCCAATGGGGCCCCACAGCCTAAAGCTCGTCTCCTTTGGTAGAACTCAGAAAGGATAACAGCTCTGAAAACACTGCCTGCCTTCCAGTGGACGGGCAGTGGTCCTCTCTCACTCGAATGTGGTGTGTAGTTTGTACTCCCTGTGTTAGCAGGAGTGACTTGGAGCCCCAAGATTGTTGGGGACAGATTTCTGTGTGCATTGTACTGCTCTGCCCCCAGTCCACTGCATCCTTAGGTAGCTCATAATATTAAAAGTGCTTGCGGGAGAGTTTGGGCACAAAGAGCCCAATATAAAATAAAGCTGTATTCCTGCTGAACTGAAGAATTTTCATAGCAAATTCAGATCACTTCTATCATGTATCCGGATCTAAAAAAAAACCCTCCACCAGCCCGCTTCACTTGGAAAATATCACATCACATTACAGTCTGCTATCCCCAGCTATAAATCATCTTTTGAGACTACCTGACTGAAATTTGGATAACATCCATCTGTCAAACTCCATGTCTCCGGCCAAACACCCTCAAGTGTCCTTCTCCAATACTCACATTAACAGCTCAATTAATTATGAGTTAGCCAGATCAAACAGTTCAGTCTCAACCTTGGCAGCTGTCTGATTTTAGATATCCTACCCATGTAAACTTTACAAAGTCAAGCAAGTTCAAATCCCAGAGGGCTCAGATCAATACCACATTAAGATGCTGAGCCTATCTAGGCTCGAGAGAAGAAACAGAGAGCCTGCTATTTGTCAAGCCATTGACAGTAAAATAAAAATAAAATAAATAATGGTTCCCCAGATATTATCTGCTTCAGCCAATACTAGAGGACTGCAAGCAGTGAGTTTGTCAGTACTGTGAAATGGTATGATTGCAAAATTATTGGGAGACAAGAGAAGATAGCTGATGATGCATGATGGATGTGTGAATTTTGAATGGCTACTCTCCGGGCCCTTACTGATTTCATTACAATGGTCACACTGGGTCAGACCAAAGGTCCATCCAGCCCGGTGTCCTGTCTTCCAACAGCGACCAATGCCAGGTGCCCCAGAGGGAATGAACAGAACAGGTAATTATCAAGTGATCCATCCCGTCGCCCATTCCCAGCTTCTGGAAGCTGAGGGCATGAAGCACATTGCTGAGGTGCTCAGCACCTCATAATATAGGGCCTTTTATAATAGGCATGAGATTTGCAAAGGAGCCTAGAGGAGTTAGGCACCCAACTCTGTTCAGCTCCTTTTAAATCCCAGCCTCGCTGTAGAGAGGTTCCACCAGGATGTAATGGGGTCTTCAAACCCTATATTGAGCAGACGCAGAAGGGGAAGGGGAGCCTCTCCTGCCTGCAGGCAATCAGTCTGACCATACCCCCATGCAGCTGCCACCACTGCTAGTCCTGGAGGCAGACACCTTCCGCTGCAACCAATAAGGGAAACAAGGCCTGCTATAAGAGGAGAGAGCTCCGAGAAAGAGGGGAGGTAGAAAGGCTGAGACAGTGAAGGGGCAACACCATTGCACCAGGCTGCCTCCAGAAACAAGGTCCAAAAGGATCAAAGCAGACCCCTGGGCCAAATTAGAGGCCAGGGGCCAAGAATTGCCTTGATTTGGGACTAACCAAAGGAAACCAGACAGGGAGCAGTAGAGAACCCCTGCAAGACCACATCAGGGACTGCTGACCCAGGAGTTACCTGATATGGTGATTTCTACAGCCTATACCCCCTAAGCAACATTTTCAGTGCCATTAATCTTTGACAGCTGGTACTCACAAAAGCTTCACTGAGCAAACAAACATACCATCTAGCTCCTCACCGCCTTCCCATATCCTTCCCAGGCTGAAGGTGGCGGACAGAGGCACAAGGTTCTGTTGTTCCAAGTACATATTCAATAGCGAAGATCACATGGCAGAGAACTTCAGTAACTTATCTTATCACAGGCCTACCCAGATTCTTATTTCTCCTTCTGGCTCTAGACAGTGCCTTCAGAATCATGATAATCCTCGCACTGTTGGCATGTGGAAAATCTGCATGCTAGAGAATGAAGCCTTTGCGGCCTGCCCTTTATCATGCGTAGAGATAGGCCCAATTAGACTTGGGGGTGGGGTGGGAGGTGGTTGACAGAATGTGCAGGGCCAGCCTTAGTGAAAATGTCGCCCTTTAAGGACTGCCCCTCGAGCAGCGGGCAGCCACTTGGCAGTCAGAAAGCAGCAGGTGGAGTGATAGCAGTGCTGTAGGTGTCATGGTGCTGGGAGGGCAGAGAGGGGACACTTGTGAGCTCCTGACTCCCTCCCCGCAGCCCGTTTTATCCTCCCTCCCTGCCTCCTGGGTGGGCACAGCCCTTCCACAACCTCTTGACCATGGCACTGCCCTCACATCTGACCACGGCGCCCATGTCATGGCACTCACCCTAAGGCCAGCCCTGCACAGGAGAATGCTAAGCCAGATCAGGAGCAGAGGAGTGGAGCCTGTGATGGACCCAGCCAAACCAGGGCTTCCCAACAGCCCTCAAATTCACAGTGTGCAAAATCTAAGTTTGAAACTTGGGCTTTCCTTCCTGTTCATGATTTTTAAGTGATTTTCATCAATGCAAATGGTAAGCACCAGTGCCGGGGGTATTTTTCAGTTTTTGTGACAAGGACTTTTATATAAAAAATGTGTGCAGGACTGGTTAACAGATGCCTTAGTAAGAACAGTACTTACCATTTATGGCAAATAACACTTCCCATCACTTTACAGACAAAATCATCTATCTTCCCGACACTCTTATGAGATGAGGAAGTATTAGCTCCATTACACATTACTGGCCAGATTTTACAGCCTTATGAATACTGCCTAATACTCATTCGTGCTCATAGTTCTATTAAATATCATGGAATAACTCTCAGGCAAAAGCACAACTCAGTGTTTATAAGCCTGCAAGATCTGACCCTATATTATCATCATTTTACATGTGAGCAAACTAAAGCTGGGACTGTCATAGGACCCTAAGGGAGACAGGCACTCAGTTCCCATTGAATTTGGGCATCAGACTCAGCCTAAAACAGTCAAAATTTCCAAACATGTGCCAAAAGACAGGTGCCTACGTCCATATTCAGCAGAGCTGGTTAGAAAATTGGAGCGGTGGGAGGAGTCTGCAGACATTTTCCAACTTTTTTATTTCATTTTCTATTGGAATTAAAAAATGAAGAAATAAGTATCTGTTTTTATAGATTTCAGAGTAACAGCCGTGTTAGTCTGTATTCACAAAAAGAAAAAAGAAAAGGAGTACTTGTGGCACCTTAGAGACTAACCAGTTTATTTGAGCATGAGCTTTCGTGAGCTACAGCTCACTTCATCGGATGCATAGCATATTGTGGAAACTGCAGAAGACATTATATACACACAGAGACCATGAAACAAAACTTCCTCCCACCCCACTGTCCTGCTCCAGTGAGATAAGCTGTTACGAGCAGGACAGTGGGGTGGGAGGAAGTTTTGTTTCATGGTCTCTGTGTGTATATAATGTCTTCTGCAGTTTCCACAATATGCTATGCATCCGATGAAGTGAGCTGTAGCTCACGAAAGCTCATGCTCAAATAAACTGGTTAGTCTCTAAGGTGCCACAAGTACTCCTTTTCTTTTTTCTTTTTGTTTTTATAGAGTGTTTTTCCTCTATAAATGTCAAAGGCCCAGATATTCCAATTGTTCTTTGCAGCATTGTAGTGGTGTTGGTCCTGGGAGATGAAAGAGACAAAGTGGGTGAGGTAATATATTTTATTGGACCAGCTTCTGTTGGTGAAATAGACAAGTGTTTGAGCTTCTCTCTTTCTAATCTCTCACCCATCTCATCTCTCGCAGATCCTCAAAAGGTATTTAAGCTCTTGACTTCCACTGAAATGAAATCAATGGCAGTTCAGATCCTAAAGACTTTTGAGGATCTGGTCCATAATGCTTTACAAAGGAGGTCAGCATACTTATCCCCATTTTACAGATGGGAAACTGAGGCACAGAGACTGGAAAGGATTTGTTCTAGGTTGCCCAGCAAGCCAGTGACAGGGCTGAAACAGAATCCAGGTCTCGAGTCACAGTCCAGTGATCTATCCATTAAGTCACAATGCCTCCAAATATTTCTGGTAAAAAACAAAACAAAACCCAACATGTTGTAATATCTAAGCACTTAAATACTTGATTAGGGTTAGATATCCCAGCAAATAGGAAAACATTACTAACCCAATGTTACAGAGATGCTCAAAGAAGTTAAGTGATTTTTCTAAGGTTACATAGGGAGTCTGTCAGAATTATGAACTGAAGCCAGACTATCTGAATTCCAATCCAGTGCTTTAACCACAAGGCCTGCCTTCCTTACAGTTCCATTGACTTTAATGGGGCTGCTTAACTTTAAGCATGTACATAGGTGCTTTGCTGAATAAGAGGCTGAAAATTTACCACCACTGTCATTGGTTGTAAATTGTTGTTGTTTTTTTTTAAATCAGAAGTTAAACAGAGCAGGGGGAGCAAGGACACACACAATGAGGATGAGATTTTCAAAAAAAAGTCTAAGGGAATTTGATGTTCACATCCCATTGAAATTCAGAGAGAAATTGGCTGCCCAATTCCCTTAGGCTCATCTGAAAATCCCAGATCATTTGATTTCTCTGTATGTGAAATAAATTATCTGACAGATCACTTTTTCCCCTATTTGTCCAGCTATAGAATGGTGCAAAAATGTTTGATAACTAATTTGCCAAAATACAAATACAATAATACAATATTTGGGGCAAATTATGAACTGTGTTCACAAAAATACATGGCTAATTTTTATGTATTTGCATGCTTAATTTGTATGCACAATTGACATGATTGCATGCACAATTATGGTAATTGTGTATACCTGAGCTGTTCTGGCACAGCTGTTCAGCTCCTTATTTTATTGCAAATGTGTACCAGGAGTGAAAATGTGAGTTGATTCTTATTTACTCTAACAGGTTTACCTGTCCCTAAATTTCAGTCTGCTCTTATATCTGTTAGTAAATCTACATTTCTGATACAAACGCAGTAATCCCATTGGGAAAGTCAATTTCCGCTCCCATTTGAAATTAAGTCAAGCAAAATGCAAACAAAAGAAAATAAATTTTCTATTGAAATTCGTTTTCCCTGCTTTACTTGTTTGCTTCATAATGTATTATCTGGTATGTTCTTTCACTAAAAACCTCTGTCTCATGCACAAGGGCTTTCCGTATGGCTGAAAGCACTATGGTAATTGTTTTCCTCTTCCATTATTATTTATCTTTTATAAACAGGTGTTAAGTCTGATACCTTTGAAGGGCAGTTTTTTCTTATTGAGGGCTCAGTTTCAGAACAAGGGAAAGTTTAAGAGGCCTTTAATTTATATAATTTCTTTAAAACACATGATAGTTAAATATATTTCACATAGAATGAGTGGGTTGACTAAGTATTTAAACCAAGTACAACACATATGTTACCTACTGGATGCTTCAGAGTTCCCTGAATGTAGTTTGCGCAGAAGATCCTAACTCTTTATCTCTCTATTCCAAAGCACATAACTCTGGAGGCCATGTAGGGCTTTCTATAAGGTTTTGGAGCACAGAAGTCAAATTATATAGGGATGAAGATGAATTACTAATAATTCAGACAAATCAAAGGACGCTTGGCACTTTTTGAACAAGTAAGTGTAGAGCCAGTCAGGAAATGAGTCCCCATGAAATTGTCAAAATTTTATTCCTTTTTGGGGGTGATTTAGACAAAATAGTCTCAAAATCTGAAAAACAAATTTAAATTTTTTTTTTCCATTTTGAAGGGTTTTTTTTAATATAAATCTGAAAATTTTGGTAGCAAATGGATTTTTTCCCCTTTCACTAACTCTCACTTTCTGTTAAAAGAGATGCTTAAATGGTGTGTGGTTTCTCCACGCGCTCCTGGCTGATGTAGCTATGTCAACCTAACTTTTAAGTGTAGACCAATCCATAGTCTCGGTCTTCATGATTAATGTCTTACTAAAGAAAAAAAAATGCTTGGTCTACACTTAAAATATATTCCATATAGCTCGGGCCCTCCCAAATTCACGGCCATGAAAAACGCGTCAGACCGTAAAATCTGGTCTCCACCCATGAAATCTGGTCTTTTTTGTGCTTTTACCCTATATTATATAGATTTCAAGGGGGACACCAGTCTTTTTCAAACTGGGGGTCCTGACCCAACAGGGAGTTGCAAGGGGGTTGGAAGGTTATTTTAGGGGGGTCCCAGTATTACCACCCTTACTTCTGTGCTGCCTTCAGAGCCGGGCGGCTTCAGAGCAGCGGCTGTTGGACGGAGGCCCGGCTCTGAAGGCAGCGCCCTGCCAGCAGCACTGCAGAAGTCAAGATGGCAATACCAGACCACGCCACCCTTAGTTCTGCGCTGCTACCTTCAGAGCTGGGTGGCCGGCGAGTGGGGGCTGCTGACTAAGGGCCCAGCTCTGCAGGCAACAGCCCAGAAGTAAGGGTGGCAATACCACCCCAGGCCATCCTTACTTCTGTGCTGCTGCTGGCATTGGCTCTGCCTTCAGAACAGAGATCCCAGCCAGCAGCTGCCACTCCCCAACTGCCCAGCTCTGAAGGCAGCGTCATCACCAACAGCAGTGCAGAGGTAAGGGTAGCAGTACTGCAACCCCCCCTACTATAATCTTGTGACACCCCCCCCCCCAACTCCTTTTTGGGTAAGGACCCCTATAATTACAACATTGTGAAATTTTAGATTTAAATAGCTGAAATCATGAAATTTATTATTTTTTAAAACCCTATGACTGTGAAATTGACCAAAATGGACCGTGAATTTGGTAGGGCCCTGCGTATAGATATGGCAGTCAGAGGTCTGAAACAAACAACACAGACCCCCTAGCGACATAGCTATTCCAGCAACACCCCCCCGCCCCCATGTAGACTCAGCTATCTCAATAGAAGAGTGAGTCTGTCAGCCCAGCTAACGTTGTTTGGGGAGGTGGTATTCCAATACCAGCAGAAAACCTAATTCTGTCAGTGTAAACTGTGTCTAGACGAGGGAACAATACCGATGCCGACGCTGGCTACATCTACACTACAGAGCCGAAGAAAGAAATAAAATCTTCATGAGAGACTGTGGAGGCAGAGAGTGAGATGATCTGTTTTGAAAATACATAAAAACTCTGCCACCCCCAGCTGACCGTCAGGGTTCCTACCTTTAAGGGCACAGTACACACAGAGCAGAATCACAGCTGGACAAGGCCATGCCAAAAAAGGTGTTTACTGGACTAAAATGCTTTTCCAGGAGTCTTCTTCAACTGACCCCAAGAGGTGATAAGCCAAGAATTTGGAAGTGAAACTGACTGTACACACAGTGCTGTCAAATGCACAAAGCAATCAAATTGGGGCGGGGGGTGGGAAATAGAGAAGGATGTTTTTCCCCACTTCAAATCTGTTTCTGTGATGGTAAACGTCAAGGTCATCTGTAAACAAAGTAGGTCACTTGAAAAAGACACTTCCGTCTGAAATGTTTGGACATTGTGTTCTCTTTACACATTTTCTTTCTGCTTCATGCACGTTTTGTTACACAGTTCTAATCCTTGATGCATTGGAATTTTCAGCAATCAGATTTATAGTTACTCGTTGGAACAGGTATCTTCTTTTTGTTCTCTGTTCATCAAGCATCTAGCCAAAGGGTTCTGGTCCAGGAGTGGGGTGCCTGGCTGCGACTACAATACAAATAAATAAATAATCTGATGCACTACTGAATTCTGAAAAGAGAAGATTAGAATTTTCAGAAATGTTGAGCATCTGGAACTTCCAATGCTCTCAGTGGGAATTATGGGTGCTTATTCCTTTTCGGGGGTGGGAGTGGAAAATCACTGTGTTTTGTAACCAATTCACAATATAAATTGACTACTGCTAGAAGGAATCCAGTGGAAACAGTGTGGAGAACATGCTCTGAGTAACAGAAAATATTTGGTAATTTAAAAAAAATGTATATTTTATTTTTCTTACCAAATGAAGACATCTGTTCATTAGCACTCACGCCAAAAACTAATTGTGCTCTTCTGAAATTAATCAACTTTACGGATACTATTTTATATGACAGTAAGGTACAAATATATGTTAAAGTCCTCCAAGGAACAAAAGTACTCTAATGAATGACAAGGAATTTAAAAGGATCAGAATGTAAAAGACTGTCCTGATCTTGAAATATAAAGTGCCCCCAAAACAAACATACATCATAGAAGTTTGGCTATAGAAATATGAGAATTAGTCAAAAGAATGATTTGTGTTGTTACAAGCTATGCTAGAATTACTGTGCATCTGCCACACTGGAGAACAACATATTCTTTTTTCTTAGAATCATAGAATCATAGAATATCAGGGTAGGGACCTCAGGAGGTCATCTAGTCCAACCCTGGGCTCAAAGCAGGACCAATCCCCAATTAAATCATCCCAGCCAGGGCTTTGTCAAGCCTGACCTTAAAAACTTCTATGGAAGGAGATTCCACCACCTCCCTAGGTAACGCATTCCAGTGTTTCACCACCCTCCTAGTGAAAAAGTTTTTCCTCATATCCAACCTAAACTTCCCCCACTGCAACTTGAGACCATTATTCCTCGTTCTGTCTTCTGCCACCACTGAGAACAGTCTAGATCCATCCTCTTTGGAACCCCCTTTCAGGTAGTTGAAAGCAGCTATCAAATCCCCCCTCATTCTTCTCTTCCGCAGACTAAACAATCCCAGTTCCCTCAGCCTCTCCTCATAAGTCATGTGTTCCAGTCCCCTAATCATTTTTCTTGCCCTCCGCTGGACTCTTTCCAATTTTCCCACATCCTTCTTGTAGTGTGGGGCCCAAAACTGGACACAGTACTCCAGATGAGGCCTCACCAATGTCAAATAGAGGGGAACGATCACATCCCTCGATCTGCTGGCAATGCCCCTACTTATACATCCCAAAATGCCATTGGCCTTCTTGGCAACAAGGGCACACTGTTGACTCATATCCAGCTTCTCGTCCACTGTAACCCTTAGGTCCTTTTCTGCAGAACTGCTGCCGAGCCATTGGGTCCCTAATCTGAAGCGGTGCATGGGATTCTTCCGTCCTAAGTGCAGGACTCTGCACTTGTCCTTGTTGAACCTCATCAGATTTCTTTTGGCCCAATCCTCTAATTTGTCTAGGGCCCTCTGTATCCTATCCCTACCCTCCAGCGTATCTACCTCTCCTCCCAGTTTAGTCTCATCTGCAAACTTGCTGAGGGTGCAATCCACACCATCCTCCAGATCATTTATGAAGATACTGAACAAAACCGGCCCGAGGACCGACCCTTGGGGTACTCCGCTTGATACCGGCTGCCAACTAGACATGGAGCCATTGATCACTACGCGTTGAGCCCAACAATCTAGCCAACTTTCTATCCACCTTACAGTCCATTCATCCAGCCCAGACTTCTTTAACTTGCTGGCAAGAATACTGTGGGAGACCGTGTCAAAAGCTTTGCTAAAGTTAAGGAACAACACATCCACTGCTTTCCCCTCATCCACAGAGCCAGTTATCTCATCACAGAAGGCAATTAGATTAGTCAGGCATGACTTGCCCTTGGTGAATCCATGCTGACTGTTCCTGATCACTTTCCTCTCCTCTAGGTGCTTCAGAATTGATTCCTTGACGACCTGCTCCATGATTTTTCCAGGGACTGAGGTGAGGCTGACTGGCCTGTAATTCCCAGGATCCTCCTTCTTCCCTTTTTTAAAGATGGGCACTACATTAGCCTTTTTCCAGTCGTCCAGGACTTCCCCCGATTGCCATGAGTTTTCAAAGATAATGGCCAATGGCTCTGCAATCACATCCGCCAACTCCTTTAGCACTCTCGGATGCAGCGCATCCGGCCCCATGGACTTGTGCTCGTCCAGCTTTTCTAAATAGTCCCGAACCATTTCTTTCTCCACAGAGGGCTGGTCACTTCCTCCTCATGCTGTGCTGCCCAGTGCAGCAGTCTGGGAGCTGACCTTGTTCGTGAAGACAGAGGCAAAAAAAGCATTGAGTACATTAGCTTTTTCCACATCCTCTGTCATGAGGTTGCCTCTTTCATTCAGTAAGGGGCCCACACTTTCCTTGACTTTCTTCTTGTTGCTAACATAGCTGAAGAAACCCTTCTTGTTACTCTTAACATCTCTTGCTAGCTGCAACTCCAGGTGTGATTTAGCCTTCCTGATTTCACTCCTGCATGCCCAAGCAATATTTTTATACTCTTCTCTGGTCATTTGTCCAATTTATAAGCTTCTTTTTTGTGTTTAAGATCAGCAAGGATTTCACTGTTCAGCCAAGCTGGTCGCCTGCATATTTACTATTCTTTCTACATATCGGGATGGTTTGTCCCTGTAACCTCAATAAGGATTCTTTAAAATACAGCCAACTCTCCTGGACTCCTTTCCCCCTCATGTTATTCTCCCAGGGGATCCTGCCCATCAGTTCCCTGAAGGAGTCAAAGTCTGTTTTTCTGAATCCGGGGTCCGTATTCTGCTGCTCTCCTTTCTTCCCTGTGTCAAGATCCTGAACTCGACCATCTCATGGTCACTGCCTCCCAGGTTCCCATCCACTTTTGCTTCCCCTACTAATTCTTCCCAGTTTGTGAGCAGCAGGTCAAGAAGAGCTCTGCCCCTAGTTGGTTCCTCCAGCACTTGCACCAGGAAATTGTCCCCTACACTTTCCAAAAGCTTCCTGGATTGTCTGTGCACCGCTGTATTGCTCTCCCAGCAGATATCAGGGTGATTGAAGTCTCCCATGAGAACCAGGGCCTGCCATCTAGTAACTTCCGTGAGTTGCCGGAAGAAAGCCTCGTCCACCTCATCCCCCTGGTCTGGTGGTCTATAGCAGACTCCCACCACGACATCACCCTTGTTGCTCACACTTCTAAACTTAATCCAGAGACTCTCAGGTTTTTCTGCAGTTTCATACTTGAGCTCTGAGCATACTGCTCCCTTATATACAATGCAACTCCCCCACCTTTTCTGCCCTGCCTGTCCTTCCTGAACAGTTTATATCCATCCATGACAGTACTCCAGTCATGTGAGTTATCCCACCAAGTCTCTGTTATTCCAATCACATCATAATTCCTTGACTGTACCAGGACTTCCAGTTCTCCCTGCTTGTTTCCCAGGCTTCCTGCATTTGTGTATAGGCACTTGAGACAACTCGCTGATCGTCCCTCTTTCTCAGTATGAGGCAGGAGCCCTGCCCTCTCAAGCGCTCCTGCTCATGCTTCCTCCCCGTATCTCACTTCCCCACTTACTCAGGGCTTTGGTCTCCTTCCCCCGTGAACCTAGTTTAAAGCCCTCCTCACTAGGTTAGCCAGCCTGCTTGCGAAGATGCTCTTCCCTCTCTTCGTTAGGTGGAGCCCGTCTCTGCCTAGCACTCCTCCTTCTTGGAACACCATCCCATGGTCAAAGAATCCAAAGCCTTCTCTCTGACACCACCTGCGCAGCCATTCGTTGACTTCCACGATTTGACGGTCTCTACCCAGGCCTTTTCCTTCCATGGGGAGGATGGACGAGAAGACCACTTGCACTTCCATGAAGAAGATTGATGCCTTCTTGACCAAAGTCATTACCCTCTGATAAAAGGTCGCTTATACCTAATCAGTCATTGTAAATAATATAATTGTTCTGGTTCCTAGTGGACAGTTGTCTGCATCATAACCATCTGATGGTCTCATCAAAGAGGTCAAGGAATGGATGAATCCAGAGACTAAGGCTACGTCTACACTACAGCTCTGGCGATTGATGCACTAGTGGTCGATTTAGCGGGTCTAGTGAAGACCTGCCAAATCGACCACAGATCGCATGCCAGTCAACGCCAGTACTCCATCCCAAACAAGAAGAGTATGGTAAATCTACGGGAGAGCATCTCCCGTCGACCCAGCATGATGGAGGCACCGTTGTAAGTTGACCTAAGTTATGTCGACTCCAGCTACGTTATTCACGTAACTGGAGTAGCATAACTTAGGGCGACTTACTGCACTAGTGCAGTCATAGCCTCAGATGTCTTGTCCAAAAAATCACAATGCAAAATATGTTATTTATTATTCTCCTGTTTAAAAATCTTTAGTCATCCAATCAGGAAGCAGAAACAATATCATGTCACCACTCATCAGGAATTGGGGATGGAAAACAGATGAGGTAAACAGTTCCTGTACAACATATGGTCTGAAAATGAGTCCTCCAAACTATTCAAAAATAATTACAAATAACAAAACACATTCAAAGCAAAGGGGGTTGATTTGTGACCAGTTAACTAAAAAAGGCACTAAATTGCTCATATTATTTCTAATGAGTAGTTTGGCTGGCTCTAATTCTGAACACTTGTGGTTATCGTAGACTTCATAGCACATTTTGCAAGAACAGAAGAGCCAGCCAACGTATGCATCATAGCCAAATTACAATTTGGGTAGCTTCATCCTTATATCTGCTCCATGCAGTTTAATTGCTTACAGTGGGCCAGATCCTCAGTTGGTATAAATTAGCTTATCTCCATTAGAGACAATGGACCTACCCCAATTTACACCGAGGATCTAACCCACTTTTGTTTGCTTTCTTTGATGAATATAAACCACACAGTTGCAACTGGCTTTGCCTCTACATTACCCCATCGTGGCCTGTCAGGGCATGACTCACCCAGTCACAGGTCTCCGCTGGTAGGTAACATCTCTTGCAAAGTCAGAGGTAGTGCTTCTTTAGTCCTCTAGCCAAGGCAGACTGCAGTCCTACCCTTCCCAGGTTGTTAAGGCCCAAAAGTAATCAGGAACAAAAAACCCCAGAACTCAAAACAGGGTCATCCAATGACTCTGTGGTGGGACCCCACCCTTCTATTCAGGGCTTGTCTTCAAACTGATCCCTGCGGGTCAGGTCATCCCTTCTTGCAGGAGGCTCATTTAACCAACAAGCTAGCTCAGTCTCTAGGCTGCAACCAGGTTTCTCTCACATCAAGAGAAGAGCCCTGCTCTCCTTCCTGGGTAGCCCCAAACTGGTCTAGGTCTCATCCTTTTAACTCCTCTCCCTGCATCTGACATTTGCTGCTGGTGTAACTGGGTGGTATCCCTCACTGGCAATTATACATTACATTATTTAGGAGGGGCAGTTCCGATTTATTTAAAGTAAAATATCATTTCTTCCATTCTGTACTTCCAGAAAGGTCAATGTATTTGAAGTGGGTTGAATGGTGTCCCCCATTTTTGTCCTTATATATCTCTATTAGGAGCCTTGTAATGTTGGTTAAAGAGCGTCTAGATGTTACCACAGAGGTGGGCTGTGTTCACACGAGATGGAAGAAACTATGATACCACTTCTTCTTCGCTAAGAACAATATTCCTGTTCCAAATCAGGTGTGGAAATGGCAGACCCCTTAGTTCCTGTGGCTCATCGTTGTTAAGCAATTCACAATTCCAAGTAGATTCATAGATTCCAAGGCCAGAAGGAACCACTGTGATCATCTAGTCTGATTTCTTGTATAACACAAGCCATGGAAACTTCCACAACATAATTCTTAGAGCATAACTTTTAGGAAAAAACATCCAATATTTTGATTTAAAAATGGTCAGTGATTGAGAATCCACCACACCCTTGGTAAGTCGTTCCAATGGTTAATTACTCTCACTGTTAAAAATGTGTGCCTTATTTCCAGTCTGAATTTTTCTAGCTTCAACTTCCAGCCATTGAATAGTGTTATACCTTTCTCCGCTAGATTGAAGTGCCTATTATTAAATATTGTTCCCCATGTAAGTACTTAAAGACTATAGTCAAGTGACCCTTAGCCTTCTCTTTGTTAAGCTAAATATATCAAGCTCCTTAAGTCTATTGCTAGAAGACAAATATTCTAATGCTTTGCTAATTCTCATGGCTCTTCTCTGTATCGTCTCTAATTTTTCAATGTCCTTTTTGAATTGTGGACACAAGAACTGGACATCATATTCCAGCAGTGACAAATACAGAAGTAAAATAGCCTCTCTAGTCTTACCTGAGATTTCCCTTTTTATAAAAAGAAAAGGAGTACTTGTGGCACCTTAGAGACTAACCAATTTATTTGAGCATGAGCTTTCGTGAGCTACAGCTCACTTCGTCGGATGCATACTGTGGAAACTGCAGAAGACATTATATACACAGAGACCATGAAACAATACCTCCTCCCACCCCACTCTCCTGCTGGTAACAGCTTATCTAAAGTGATCATCAAGTTGGGCCATTTCCAGCACAAATCCAGGTTTTCTCACCCTCCGCCCCCCCCCTCCCAACTCACTCTCCTGCTGGTAATAGCCCATCCAAAGTCCCCTTTTTATGCATCCAAGGATTGCATTAGCCTTTTTGGCCACAGCATCATACTGGAAGTTTGTGTTTAGCTGATTATCCACCATGACTCCCTCATATTTTTAGTTGCTACTTCTGAGGATAGAGTCCCCTCTCCTATAAGGATGGCCTAACTAGTTTCATTTAAAAATATTAAAAGAGCATGGGTAAGTGAGAACAACAGGATGTAAGAACAGAATGGGCTTTTCTGTTGGACATCAGGGGATTTAATGGCTATTTCTGACTTGGCTTCCTCAGAACTCTAAATTACTATTCATTGAAACTAAGGGCTTGTCTACACTTACATTTTATAGCGCTTTAACTTGCTGGCTCAGGGGTGTGAAAAATCACTCCCATGAGCACAGCAAGTCTGCGCGCTTTAAAGCGCTAGTATAGACAGGCTCTGAGAGCTGGGAGCAGCGCTTGGAGCTAATCCCCTCGTGGAGGTGGATTACCAGGGAGCGCTGGGAGACTTCTCTCCCAGCACTTGCATGCGACCACACTCGCACTTCAAAGCGCAGCTGTGGGAGCATTCCCATGGCAGTGCTTTGAAGTTTCCAGTGTAGCCATGCCCTAAAAGGATGTCTGCATTGCAATTGGTGGTGTTCTGTGTTGGTGAAATGGGTGGACACTAGGCAGGCCGGAGGTGTATGTCATCCCTCTTTCATCTTTATGGAAATTTCCCCCAGGAGCTTATGGAGAAAAGGTCACACAAACCAAGAACTTCTCTGTCACCAACAGATCCTGGATATTCTTCTCAACCCCTCTGTGGTAGCCCTGTTAACACCGAGTTTCAAATATGTTCTTTGTCAGAAATGTTTCCGATGGTTCATGCCATGTTATACATGGCAAATAGTTAGGGTTAGGTAGATCATATGCCATGATCCCTGCTTCAACAGTTTAATAAATGAATCCCATACAACTTATGTTATTCACTTTTATCAAGACCCACCACATTATCATCTATTAACAATACAATTCTCTATTCATTTTTGTAGTGCTGGTGAAAGGGGTTGGATTGACGGCCCTGGAGACTGGACTCTTGTGTTTATCCACATAGCAGGTACAACACAGTTAACCACACCAGCACACACTTCCCACCAACCCACACCTTCCAGTGGATCTTTGCACCTCTGCTGCTGCCTCCAGCTACCCACCTGCCACCCATAACAACATCTGAATGCTCCATAAAACTGAACTAAATGAAGAAAGAGCCTAACAAGTCGGAGAGATTTTTCCCTCCTCCCTAGAGTTCTAGGATTCAGTTGCTAAACATGTGCGCGCGCTTATCCTCTTCTTATAATCTTTTTTCTAGCAGTGTCATTGCAGCTGTTGTGTGACTATCCTGCTCAGAATGTGGCAAGGTCTGGGGTTATTCTCTCCACCTCTGGGAGTTCCACAATCTTTTGGGCAGTTGTCAAGAAGACTGTTCTCCTCCTGTTCTCATGACCTTGACCCCTGAGGGTGACATTTTCATTGTTCCTGTGGAATGTCACTGTTGCAACCATTCAAAAAAAAAACTATATAAAAAGTCTCCAGACACGGCAGTTTTTATGCATGGTTTTCTTTTAATCTAGAGAAAGACTGAGGTTCCCATTTAAATGCTGGTGCCTCACACTTACCATGTAAAGGTCCCACCTGAATCCATGGTTTAGAATGGCAGGGTTTAAAACTTGCAGACAGTATGGAGGGAGGGAGAGAGAGGGAAAATAAATAACAGAGTCAGCAACACACAGATACATCTATATTCTGCCACAGGGGCATGAATGTGGGACATGGCCTGGAGCTAAAAACATATCAAGTTATGCTGAAATATATTTCTACTACCTAAGCTGTCCTCCATCATCACACAGTGTGTTGGCTGAGATTGTTTGCCTACCAGAACCCAACAAACATAGCCACATCTAAGACATAAAAGATGAATCTCAGACTTTCAGAAAGCGCTGTGCAGGGTGACTTTGTGGCCTTCTCAAAATATTCTTGGCAAAGAAGGGAAGGGAGTAATAAGAAAATTGGTAAAATGTCCCCCAAAGCTACCAGAAATAAGTTATTATTATTCTCAAATATGTGCTATGTATTTTAGAGAATAAGTGAAAAGACAAAGTCCATGTCCGCGTGGAGGTTTCATATTGGTTGCGATTTGCCCTCCAAACATCCATTGGTTCAATTTTGTATAAGAAGCTTATCTGAACCACCTCCGTCTGCAAAGGTGCCAACTCTAAAGCCTTTCTTGATGCTTTTCAGTGCCTGCCCCTCCCACTGCGTGGGTAATGCTGTGAGAATAGAGGTGGTGGGCAAAGCAACAGGCAAAACAAGCAGACCGCAATTTTTCTGAATCTCAAGAAAAAAATCAGTTCTAATTCAACTTTGGGCTGAGTATATATATATAGTGACAAAGTTCCTCCTCTGCTTTGGTGGGTCCTGTGCTTATTGGCGGATTTTTTTTGGCCTCAGAGGTTCACGACAGCCCGCAGTTTGGCCACTTTCATGGCTCAAATCTGCCGTCGACTCAGTTAGCCTCATCACGGGCCAGCGTGGGGAAAGGAAGAACGACAATCCCCGCAGTCTCTGCTGATCCACCTAGTGGATTGGGGAACAGGCCAGAGACCATCCCCTCTGGTGGAACCCACAGTCCAGTTCAACTCCTCCGGTATCAAGTAGGGAGTTTGGGGGATGGAGGGAACCCGGGCCCACCCTCTACTCCGGGTTCCAGCCCAGGGCCCTGTGGCTCACAGCTGTCTACAGTGGCTCCTATAACACCTGCGTGACAGCTACAACTCCCTGAGCTACTTCCCCATGGCCTCCTCCCAACACCTTCTTTATTCTCAGCAGAGGACCTTCCTCCCGATGTCTGATAATGCTTGTACTTCTCAGTCTTCCAGCAGTACGCCTTCTCACTCTCAGCTTCTTGCACCTCTTGCTCCCAACTCCTCGCATGCACCACAAACTAAAGTAAGCTCCTTTTTAAATCCAGGTGCCCTGATTAGCCTGCCTTAATTGATTCTAGCAGCTTCTTAATTGGCTGCAGGTGTTCTAATCAGCCTGTCTGCCTTAATTGTTTCCAGAAAGTTCCTGATTGTTCTGGAACCTTCCCTGTTACCTTACCCAGGGAAAAGGGACCTACTTAACCTGGGGCTAATATATCTGCCTTCTATCACCCTCCTGTAGCCATCTGGCCTGACCCTGTCACAATATATATATAATCTCCAAGCTGGTTCTTTGACTCTCTCTCTCTCTCTCTCTCTCTCTATATATATATATATATAAAATTTCTAAGTTGGTTCTTCCATTCCATATGGATAGCATTAGGCCTGGCATAAAGTCAAGCAATACCACAGCATAATAAGGACTTGAAGAGTACAGAACAAGTATTAGGAGCCTTAAACATGATAAAACTGGAGAGAGGTGTCTAGCCCCGTTCAACAGTTGCGTGAAAAAAACCAGGATAATTCCTAAATTCCGCAAGGAAACAGTAAACATTCATCCACCCAAAGGAACACCCTAACATAAAACCTGTCGGGACAGCCTCCTCCATCCTCTACCCTGGAGACTTGCAGTAGGCTCCAAAGTCATGTTTGCTACAGCCTTTGCATAGTCCACATGGAAAATCATAAATGGAAATCAACAAAGGCTAAAAACAACCCACCGCTGTGTCAATCCCCAGTTTTTGAAAAGATGCAGGAAATAGCCCCAGAAGGATGGGAAAACAAAAAAGCTGTGGGGAAAGATTCAAATAGGTTTCTTAATCATGTCCTCTTAATCCTACTTGGCAGCTGCCCATTTTCCAGAAACAAAAGTCATAGGAGAGCATGCATGCCACTCATTCCAGTGGCAACTACCCCCATTAAAAGAAGTAAAATTCCTGAGAGTCCCAAAAGGAAACGGAGAGAAAAATAAACATGAACAAGACATCAGTACTTGTGAGGCAGAGGGAATGCAACTAGAGTGGGATATTTGTAAAAAAAAAAATTATAGGGGACTTAGCCTCCGAACTTTAGCATCCTGTTGAGAACCAGGATAGAAGGGAATGGTCCTGTGTTTTTGGTTTCCTCCCCCTCCCACTCCCCACTTCCCTAATGGAGTCAAAAGCATAATATCAGACACAGAGGAAAGAACAGATGGTGAAAGAAATACAGGAGAAGAGAGAGATGCAGAAGGATCCGCCACTTCAAAAAAATATAGATAAGAATAATGGACCACATTATGAACACTCCTGAGTTCAGGTACAAGGAAAAGCATGGGTGTAAAGCACCAGTGCTCAGTGGTGTAGCTATGCTGGTGAATCACAGAACATACAGGTATGGACCCAGCCCCATTTACACCCCAAGGCCGTGACTCATCCCTTTCCTAGGCACAATCCCTTTCCTAGGCTAGCCCTCCCTTTGGTTAGATCACAAACTATTATCTAGCCCAACGAGGAACTGATGGACACCCACATTAAAGTACTAACACCCATTTACTTCAAGCATCAATGTGGTGGTTACTGATGTGTTACGCCTGACAGGCATTGGCACATTTGGTTTTAGAACTCGAATGTGTTCTGCACTCACACACTTTTTAATCAGAGGCAG
The DNA here is from genome assembly GCF_965152275.1 of Natator depressus. Classification (NCBI taxonomy): domain Eukaryota; kingdom Metazoa; phylum Chordata; order Testudines; family Cheloniidae; genus Natator; species Natator depressus. Next base: position 9,944,107 of record NC_134249.1, on the reverse strand, counting down.
GGATTCTACTCAGTGTTCATAGGGTGACCAGATGTCCCAATTTTATAGGGACAGTACTGATTTTTGGAGTCTTTTTCTTATATAGGCTCCTATTACCCCCCCCCACCCCCGTCCCAATTTTTCACATTTCCTATCTGGTCACCCTACAGTTCTACATGCTGCACATCCACCCAACTGCCGTGTCTCTTAAGAAACGCTACTTCCTGTGGTCTATCTTTTCTTGTTAGGTACTTGACACAAGGAGATGACAGCAGGGTGTGTGGGAGAGGCAGTCAGAGAGAGACTCTAGAACAATAGGGTAAGTCTTTGTTTTTAAGGTTCTCTCTTTTGGTTTGTAAATTCCATTTCAAGAGGATTTAGCCCTTGTTCAGAGCTGCTGTAACAGGAATTTTAAAGACATATTCCAGTTCATATGTGCCAAATATCTGACCCCCCCCAAACTTTTTTGGTAATTTAAACAAATGACCTCCCTGGCTGCTAGGTATTATCCAAATGTGCATTGGTTATTCCTCTTCGATGCATGATACTGAGCTTATCTATTTTATAAGCCTAAATAGCTGAGTCAACCCTTCTGGGATTCAAACCTGTTGGTCTAAGGATTCTTGGTGTTTTAACCACTCCCCCTCCCCAGCTTTGTATCACAATCATAGTGCAGTATTGGCAGTAGGAAAATGAAGGATTACAGTTTGTAATTGTCTATCTCAACCCTTCCATCTGATTTCATGGCTATCAGAAAAGCTAGTTTCCTGGGGAAGTGGGCTCACGTCACAGATATTGAAATCTGAACTGTCCCAAAGCTTTGGTTTGTTCAGATTAGGTTTCACAATTCAGGCCTATTGTAGTAATGGGTCTAAACTACAATGTTTGGTGGTAGATCTGGATGTAAGCATCCCCAAGATTTGGTATGGGAATGTTGTCCAGTATTCAACAAAGAAACTTTAGCTCCTAGAGGACATTGGTTAACACTAGGGTGTATACTGGAAATTCTTCTTGAATAATCCAGGCAGAAAGCATGTCCTAGCTCCTGATTACCTTTTAAGAAAGATTTATGAACTGCAACTGATGCTATTTTGCTTTGTAGCACTACAGACAGATAAACAGATTATTGGAGCAGGTAAACATCAGACGACAAATAAGACTACTACCCCACACTTTTCAGGCATTTCTCATACATCTTATCACATGCTAATTTCCTAAATGATTTCTGTTTAAAATGCGCAGTCCTTCCTGTTTGATGACACATGATTGAGGTTATCATAGTGCTGTGACATCATGACTTTTCTGCATCAGCAGATGATGTCACAGAGAGACACGATTATGAATTCACCATGGGATCAAACCACAACAAGCTGAACTGCAAAGCAGAAAGCCCTTGTTCCAATACAAATGTGTGAAACATGATGCTAGCAAAGGACACAAGGTAACAAACATGTCAGACACATTTATTTCCAGACACTTGTTCAAGTATGCAGCAGCATGAAGGTTTCCTTTAAAAAAAAATCTATCCTGAAGTCACGAATGGAACAGTTCAGACAGGATGCACAGTCTAGTGTTACTGATTAGCTGTATATTATGGGATCTTGCTACTCGGATAAAAAGTTAGTGAATTTTAATCCCCTTTACAACGATAAACTGCCTAAGTGGTATCTTCCTTGGAAGTCTGAATTATTGCTTGTAGGGAGCCTGATAAGTGTATCTTCTAAAATTGCTTCTTTCAGAGGCAAGTACAACTTAGTAAGTGCAAAATAGCGGCTTTATTTCCCAGAAAAGGATTTATATCCAGGGATGATTTACTACCTCAGAAATTACTCCCGTGAGAGCATCAAAGGGACTGTGTGAAGGTTCTCAAGAAAGGCTGTCAATCTTGAGGATATGTCTCACTGACCTCTCTGTTAGGCATAGAACAGCAGGGTTGCCTTTCAATTTATTATGGGGCTCCAAATCAGACAGGGACCTTGAGCTGCCATGGGCAGGTGAAGCAAATCAGACCTTTGGTTGTATCTCTTTTGGCTTCTCCTGCTGGAATGGGGAGGTTGGGTCCTCCACTCTTATTTCTGGAAGGGGGTGATCAGGCAATGAGGGGGAGCTGGAGCTGGAGCTGGCCTGTGATTTGCTAAGTTTCGGCAGAGCTCCCAGACAATCCCTTGTGTTGCCTGGCCTTTAAGATGTGCGACGCAAGAGACAAAACAGTTTTGCAACCTGTACTCATGCCAGAAATCCAGCGGACATTGTGGGGGCTATTTAAGTGGGTTAGGACTGCAGAATTGGGGTTAAGAAGGGGAAGACATAACAGGATATGACGTACTTGGAAGTGAATTGTTGGGATAAAGAGCACGAAGGAGAAGACTAATGTCTCTCTCAGACGTCAAATTCATACAGGAATAGCCATTAAATTATTTATCATTTCATCCTCCCTAATCTACCATCACAGGATGTTCTGCTAATGTTGGTGGAGTGCTTTCTCACAAGGCCACCCATCTTTACCCGGAGCACAATGTTTTTACATTTCCTGATGCACCACTTAAAGATGGAGATGTCTGAACTGCAATACAGAATTTATTAGTAAATGCGATCGTTTGGCACCTTCATTCCAACCTGCCTTGCAAAAAATTTCCACACCCACTCATCTTGAATGAGTAATTTTTTTTGGATGGGGGAGCAAAGTATCATTAGTTTTGTCCATTAATCCACTATCATTGCGAAAGGAAATTGAGTAGATTTTGTGCCTGGGCTGTTAAGTTTTCAACAGTTTTTCAAGGCTGAATGAACCACAAGGCGAGCTCCTTTAACTCTTAACCCATGTTTAGCAGTACAATGGGGACCACTAGAGAAAGAAAGTGCTGTAAAGCAGATTCAGGGTGATCAGAATCTGGTCTAGAGTTTCTCAGCTAGAAGAAATTAAAAGTGATATGTTAATATATAGATTGAACCAGTTCAGATAACATAGCAATCTTAGCATTTACCCAAAACACAGTCTCAGCTGGAAACTGTTTTAGGGGTTTCTTTTTTTGGGGGGGGGGCGGGTGTTAAACTTCCAACTTTCATCCTGAGGTATAAGTATCAAAATTAGAACAATCCAATGTTTATTATTCTGTATTAATAGGAGCATTCATTATGCGCCAGGCACGTTCCAAACATTCCAGGTGATCAGTCTGTATTCTAAGGAGGTCACAGACAAGTAGACAGAGGTTAGGGGATGGGGAACAACCATGGGCAATTTTACAACTCAGCTCGATTCACTAGGAACAGCTCTTGGAAGTGGGTCTTTAGAGAATGATCGTACCATGCCTACAGCGATAGGAGAGTTTTGCCTCTGATGATAGGGGAAGTTACAAAAGACTGTGACAGTTTGTTTGGTTTCAATAAGTACCAACAAGCTTCGATGCTGATCTGAATCTTGCTCAGGTTTATCCAAACCCCTTTGGTCTAGAAAATGGGCTGGAAATCTTATCAGTGCTGTCTAGGATTATTATGTAGGGTGGGATCCTCAAATGTATTCAAGTCCCCAAACCCCAGATTTAGTCCCATTTTTGGTTCCACTATGGTCCATAGAACTCCTGCCAAACCCTGTAGGTACCTGAACTAATGTGGTACCCAAGCTTTCAGGGTAAAAGTCCCCTTGCTACCTGTGTTCCTGCCTCTAGGTATGGGCACTGCTGCCTCATCTTAGGTGTCCGGACACCTACCTCCTGCCTAAACCCCAGAGTGATTCATGAACTGGGGAAGACAGAAGGATGATTGCCTGAGTTGCGTGTGGGGCCCAATCTGGTAGGCAGCCCCTCAGCATGTTGATTAGATTGGATCCATTTCAATATCCAGCTGGAGGTGGTAGAGTTACCCACCTTGTAATTTTTTAAGCCGGCAGTTAGAGCCTGGGGCGTGGGAGAGCCAGGTTCATTTCCCCCCTTTCTGCCAGAAGTGGCACAATCAATGGAACCGGGGTCTACCACCTCTCAGGGTAGTGTACTAACCTCTGATCTCTGGGACATTCTGTGCTGGGGCTCCCTCAATCCCTTGTCATTCAGCCATAGAGCGAGCATGAGAGAGCATGTGAGAATGACTCTGTAGCCCAGTAGTGGGGTGGGAGACCCTGGGTCCAGTCCCCCATCTCCTGTCACGCTTGTTATTTATCCACAGTGGAACAGCTTCAGCAGGAGAGACTATGGGTGCTTCACATGAGAATATCCCTGATGTCAGGGGTGAGTGTGCTCTCCTGAGAGGGGGGAGACCCCGGTTCAAATCCTTGTTTCCCCTCTGGCAGAGAGGGGGGAAATGAACTTGGATCTACATCTTTTAGGATGCATTCCTGTTAAATTTGACATTGTTGCATGGCTGTTCCTGCCAAACTTAACAATAGTATAAATAAATCTTAATTTAAAAACTAGACAGAAAGAAACTCTCAAGCGAATGTGACATCAGATTGTAGAATATATTTTGTAAGAAATCTGTAAGAAAAAGGAGCCTCTCAGACAAGAATTTAGACCCTATTTTTGGCCAGAAAAGAGAGGATTATGGTCACATAATCAAGTTTTCTGAGGTAATCCCTACATTGCTTTATACTGCTGATGTTGTCGATGTCGTCAAGTATTGCGCATAAGTGAAAAAATAAACTGATCTCCCACACCCCAGGCAAGTGATCTAACCACTAGGCTAAAAGTTAGAAAGTGGGTACCATCTCCTCCTCTTCCAGTCAGTGTGTGTGGAGCAAGGCAGGCAGCTAACTCCTTCCTGCAAGAAACAGCTTAGGTGCCAAAGCCACCATACTCCAGGTGCCAAGGTCCCATTTGTGGCTCGCTAAGCAAAGCTAGGTGCCTCTCTGTGCCCTGACTTAGGCACCTATCTCTGTGAAAGGGCTGGGCTTTAGCACACCTACTGGTTGGCCTACATGGCTCCCCGCCTAGCATGCTGGCTTTTATGGATCACACTGTAAGGGGACTACCTCTCCCCATCCATTGGATAGGGAGCCTGTACCTAACTCAGGCTTTGTGGATCATCATGTTATTTAGGTGTTTTAAGTGTGTCTCCAGTATTCCCTGCCTAGACTACAGTTCAGTGGAATTGTGCCTGTCTCAAGGTCTGGATTAGAACTGGTAGAAAAACTCAAAGAATGTCACTGAAAAAATTCCAGATTGTGAGAGTTTTATTATTTTGGAGGGAGAAGGGGCAGGGGGAATTGAACATTTTTGAGGGTGGATCACCGTGTTATTTAGGTGTTTTAAGTGTGTCTCCAGTATTCCCCGGAGATGCTGAGTGGGGAATACCACCCTTATGCTTGCTACCAGACATATAGTGCTTATACCATTAGGAGTTTCATTGACTTCAATGAATTACTAATGATGATAACCACAACATTCAATGGGGAGGTATCTGTAGGATCAGGCCCAGACATTGGAAGGTCCTTGGAGGAGGGACAATGCCCTACCCTTGCTCTGTATGGCAGTTCGCACACCCTCGGCTCCCTACAAATAATAAGCAAAGACTGTTCCCAGGAGATTCCCAGCCCATTTTCTAGACCAAATAGGTTCATATAAACTTGAGCTAGCTTCAAAACTACCTGAGGACATGTCACTGCTTGGTGGAACAAAAACAAATCCTCAACATCTTTTTAAGTTCTATTACTATGGGCAAAATTCCCTCCTACCTACAGTGTGCATTGTACTACCTCCCTGAGTTGTTCCACAAGACACCTCTTCAAGACCCACGGCTCTATGCCACCTGCTGCCTCTTGCTGCATAGGTGGTATGGAGACAGGGAAGTGGCATCTGAAGGTAGGAAGGAGCAGGGGCTGAGCACATGGAAGCTGATCCTCAGCTGGCAGAGTGGCCTCTATGGGAATGATGCTGCCCGAGTAATTTAGAGCAGCCCTTAGGGCGCTTTAAGTTAAACCACAGCCCCAAATGGCCTTTGATAGCCACATGATCAGAGGAGAAGAAAAGTGACTTAGAGACACCTTTCCTCTCTCCCACCCTTACTTCTAGTGAAGTATCTAAATAAATTAATTTGCAAAGTATGTGTGTGGGGCGGGACCCTTTACTCCCATTGACTTCAGTAAGAGCATAGACTGCGGCGTTAGGCTCAGAAAAGTGGACTCCTATAGACTAAGAAGTTCTTAAGTGCTCCTATTACCTCAGGCATCACCAAAAACCTGCCCAGCAGGCGGATTGGATGTTCACGCTCAGGCCACTTTTGTCTCTTCTTCCTCCAGAAACGCTTGGTGGGTTTTCATCATCCTGCCAAGTGTTAGGAGCAGATGCAGCTTTATTCCCTGGATGCTGAAACCATCATCTTTGCCAAGAGGAGAAAGTCTGCTGAGGTCTGGGAATTGCATTGGCCCATTTCAATAATTGATGCTGATGTACAAAAAGTCTGGCCTGGCTCCTGTCAGAAAGACAGCAAGGAGGCATGCTTAATTTCATTGCTCCTGGAATAGAGTGGAGCATCACTAACCACTTTTGCTGATCGTGTCCATCTTCAAGTTGTTTTACAAAGATTGCAAGTATGTGGTTATGTTCTTCAAAAAGGATTTGATGTCTTTTTGAAATTTTTCTCCCTTTCACCCTGCCCAAAGGGTACACTTGGCTTTCTAGGAGCCATAGAGTGGTATAAACTTGGACTGCATAGGCAGACATGCTACCCATGTTGCAGTGCTTACTCAGCACAAACTACCTCCTCAGACCTCTAGGACTTGGTCCTTTTGGGACAAACAATGGTTCCTTCCCCCTCAGGATGAGAGAGTTTAGTGGGCTACATTCTCCTCTTGCTTACACAGACGTTACCAGGAGTAAATCCGTGGAAGTCAGGACACTTTTACAGGTGTACATGAGAAGAAAACAAGGTCTTCTGCACCATGCAGGCTGCAAGCATCAGCGCCCTGGTTGCCATTATGGCTCTAGGAAGTTGCTTCCCTCACTTGTGGTTAACTCAGACAGGGTGAAATTGAGCCCTGTGGAGAGCATCCTTCCAACACCTGTGCCTCACTTAAACTCTGAGGGCATGAAAAAATTATTCCTCCCTGCCTCCCTCCCAGCACCCATTCCCTGGTGATTCAGCAGGCAGTGAGAATTTTATCACACTGACTTAATTGCACAATCAGGTTTGATAGGGATCTGCAAGCCTACAAATGCATGAAGAATCCAGGGTGGAGGGAAAAATGAATGAATCTCTGAGAAAGCCATTAAAAGAGAATGTGAAAGTGTCTAATTGAACTGAGTACTCTCAATTCATGTGAAAGAGCAGAGGGTAAAAGGTCCTGTTAGTTTTATTTTGTAACAGTCTGATTTGGCCTTTATATATAAGAATGCCATCGGGTTTCAAAGGGATAATGCCATTTACATCTCCCGGAATACTGACGCCTAGTATTTATTATGGATGAGAGGCTGTTCCACTAGGATAGGTTTCTTGAAAGGTGAGCGATCCTTTTGCTCTCACAAGAGGCTCAATTCATCCCAATGCCTGGAGGGTTGGAAAAGAGGAGGGGGTTACAAGGCAGTGCTAGGTTCAGTGATTAAACCCTCCAACACACATCTTCTGCATTTAAGTATACATTAAGTCCAAATGTATGGAAGGTGAGTTGGGCTCTGCTCACCAATATTTTGAGAACATGGTCATATCCTGGTAGGTACCCACGTCATTACAGAATGGTCACTAGGCCCTAGGGGTGGAGTTTGCTCCTGTGTCATGGTTTTCCATTAGAACTAGGCCATGGCAGCCTTCAGTCCCACTTCAGCTGTCAGAATAGGGTTTAAGTCGGACAGAAGTGGACCACAGACCTTGTCCACAACTGAGCAGGGTGGTGATTCTGCAAATATAAATCCTGCTTCATTAAGTGAAAGGAAACCATCTCATCTCATTTGAATCCTGGCTACCTGAGAGACTAGCTTTGTCTCCATATACTATCATGAGGATTAAAGTAATCTGAGGTGTTCAAGTTGGCTACCACTTCCTAGTATAAACAGGAGTGTGTTGATGGCAATGTGTTCTTGGCAAGGAATCATTCGCTCCAGAATAAGTTTCCATCCCTGGCTTGTCAGGGTGCAGATTTGGAAAACTTCAAGACATGCTGCAAGATGCAACCTGTTTGCCCTAGATTTTCCTGAGAGAGCTGATTTTGAAGGGGTAGATGCAGAGCTAGAATATGGCTGTTGATGTCTGGGGCTGGAAAGACACTGTAGCAGGCCTGTGTGGTTTTCTTTCAGATTTATGAAAAAAGAAAAGGAGTACTTGTGGCACCTTAGAGACTAATCAGTCTCTAAGTCCTCCTTTTCTTTTTGCGAATACAGACTAACACGGCTGTTACTCTGAAACCTTTCAGATTTATGGGTGTGGTCCGGGGCCATAAGTGGTTTTATATAAAAATTGTGCAATATACTAAGATGACAACTGGCTGAAAAACATTCTGAAGTTCAAATATTAGATTTTCATCCAAAACGACCACCCTCAAAAATGTTCAATTCCCCCTGCCCCTCCAAAATAATAAAACTCACAATCTGAATTTTTTTCAGTGTCATTCTTTGGGTTTTTTTACCAGTTCTAATCCAGACCTTGAGCCGGGCACAATTCCACTGAACCGTAGTCTAGGCAGGGAATACTGGAGACACACTTAAAATATAAGGAGTGAGAAGAGTACACTCTGCAAAGTGCATGACATGTCCTTAACACTTAATTCACTTAATAGGTGAATAAAATTCAATGCAGCCTTATACTACAGCTGCAGTATGCCTCTTTTCCAAAGTACCTTATTTGCATCTATTACAGCACTATTCAGACATACAAAAGGACCAGAGTGATGGAGTCCCAGGATACCCAAAATCAAATCCATTTTTTATGGCTGAATTTAGCAAGCTATTAAAAGACTGTCTTAGCTGGCTGCTACATTGCTAGGAAAGTTTTTTTAAAAGGACAGGTTCTAGGCAAGGTCTTATCAAACCCCTACATATTAAAGCATTACCTGATCCTCACTCTTTCTTCCAAAACACTGTAGCATAAATTACATAGGAATGCCCAGTTCACTATGTTATAGTAAGCAAGAAATCCAAGCAATTTGTTCCGGATTTTAATCTAACCTTAGTAATTCCACTGGCCCAAATACTTAGCAACTGCAAATGGGTGCCTCTCCATTGACTTCAATGGAGATTTCCCCCTTTAGACCCAAAGAGAATTTGGTCCACAGACTTTAATGTCGTTACTCCTGATTTGCACTTATGTCAATGAGATCAGACCCACTTAATATGTCCAAGTAGGAAAGTAAGATGGTTATAAAAAGCTGTGATGAGCAATATCGGAACAAAGGGATGAATCTGAAATCAATAATGAAAATTTATCCCAACTGCAATGAAGCGGTGCCAATTACAGCTAGCTAAAGAGTCTTTCAATACATAAATTATCTTCAATACTAATATTTTTGGTTCTTGATATTTTTATGGAGGATTCGTTGTAAGGTACGAACCTGCCAAATAAGCAGCACTTTTAACAATATATATTACAACAGTTTTATAAAGTCTGCTCACTAATGTGAGATTCTGCCCAGATGAATTATGCTCCCTAACAAATTTACCTTTTAAAATGTTGGCATATTACATAAATGATTGAAAATGGTTAAAAGGTATCCCTTTTCTTAATGCAACGTCTATTAGCCCGTGGAACTCACTACAACAGGATGTAATTTAAGCAAATGCCTCAGAAAGATTTTTTTTTTTTTAAAAAGGGAAGGATTAGACGTGAGGAATAAGAATTGAAAATTAAGTGCAACCCGAAATGAAATACAATCACAAAGCAATTAATCCTCATCTGTCAGTATATAAACTAGCCACAAGTAGGGGGTCAAGAAGGATTTCCTCCCCACGGAATAAATAGCCACGTGCAAGATGTAGGTTGTGTCACTTCTCTCTCATGCATGCAGCGTTGGCCACCCTCAGAGACAGGATCAGATGAACTGTTGGTCTGTTCTTTTGTGGCAATTCCTATTTTATTGTGGAACATGAGAAGAATGTGATAATGGCTAATTGACTCTGGGTGACTCCACCATCATAAAAGCTCTCTGTGCGAGCTGATGAATTAGGGTTTGGTATGAGTAATATCTTGGTATGACTAAGCACTGAAGACAACTCAACAGTTTATCCTTCTGCAGAAGCAAGCTTAAACCACCATGTACTAGGCTTCTGATAGTCTTTTTCTGGAGAGAAGCCCCTATCTGATACTGCTGTGTGTATCAGGAGTAATAGGCCTATCCCTCAGGAGTCTGACCTCCCACCGTGAAAGCTGGAGAGAGATCAGTGTTTGTGGGAGATAGATGATGAAATCCTGGCTCCACTGAAGTCAATGGGAGTTTTGCCATGGGCTTCAGTAACATAGGCGCCAACTCTATGGGTGCTCCACCCATGGAAAAAAGATTTGCGGGTGCTTAGCACCCACAGGCAGCCAGCTACCCCCTCCCCCCCACCAGCTAGGGTGACCAGATGCTAAATACAAAATATTGGGACCGCCACATGGGGAGCGCCTTTTCAATTGTTACACTCACCCAGCACGTTCAGTGGTGGGAAATAAATCTTGCCGCCGAAAAAAGAAGTACCTGCAGCCGAAATGCTGCCGAAGTCCGTCAGCGACTGAAGGACCCGCCGCTGAAGACCTGGATGTGCCGGGTGAGTGTAACAATTAAAGGGGTGCGCCCCCTGCCTGTCACCGCCACCTAAGGGGGAAAAAAAAACGCTCCCGAAACAAAATATCAGGACAAATGGCGTCCCGACCATTGGTGGCATTGTGGCATTCTTGACAAACTGCTCAATATCGAGATGTCTGGTCACCCTACTGCCAGCAGTCCTGCTGATCAACTTCTACCCATCCCTCCCAGCGCTTCCTGCCTGTGGCAGATCAGCTGTGGGGGGAGGAGAAGGAGCGGGGATGGGGTGCGCTCCAGGGAGAGGGTGGAAAGAGGCAGGGAAGAGACAGGGTGGGAGCACGAAGAGGCATGGTGGAGGTGTGGCCTTGGGAGAAGGGGTGGAGTGGGGGTGGAGACTGTGGCAGAGATCAAGCACCCCCTGGCCAAGATTTCACAGCTGGGCTCTAATCCTACTCCCTATTCAGAGGGCTGAGGAGATAAAGGGGCATCTCTTTTCCTTCAAGCATTTACATCAAGCTGGGAAGGAACTCTGTTCTTGATGGAAGCAGCACTATGTCCTGCCTTAGTCAGGAGATGGCTATGCCTGACTCTTCGGATCCCATGATGTCAATGCACAGCTCCAGGAAACAAGGACTCAGCAGGAACAGCAGATATCACAAAGCAAGAACTCATATCTGGGTTGAAGCCTTAGAGTCAGCAGTTGTGTGGAAGCCTCCAATGGCATGGACTTTCTGAGATATGCAGCGATGTATGCTGTAAGCCATGAATCAGATATTTGTGTCTGGGCCTCCCCCAGGTCCCTAATATTTTGTTTTCTTGGAAGAGACTTACGGGTGAGCGTGTGTAACTTTTAAAAATACATTATTTCTTTCAGGATTTGCTAAGGGCTTGCGCTAAGCCAAAGAATTTGGCTCATGGATACAAAGCTTAGCAGACCCCGAACCACAGTGGAGATAACAGTGACATTACAACATTAACCTCATCATACCCCTGATGCCAACTCATTACAGACTATGCTACTGCAGAGGAATGAAAAGACTAGAGTGAAAAGTGAAAGGACTAGAGTTCACTGTCGGGGGACAGGCTACCAGGCTAGATGGCCCTTTGGTCTGACCCAGTGCGGCCGTTCTTTATGTAGAGTTAAAAAATAAAAGCTCCTGAAAATAGTTTTTAATACTATCCCCTGTTCTCTTCAGCCCAGGAGGTCTCGGCTGTCTGACATTCAGCCGGTTGGAAGTTATCTGACAAAATGATTTTCCAGTCAAAAAATGTTGATTTGCCAAACTGGAAGAGTTGGTGGGAAAGGGTCAAATTTCCCGATTTGGGGGGAAAAAAGGGTTTTTTTTGGGGGGGGGGAAGGAGGCGAAAGAGTGCTGAGATGGTTGAAACATCTTGTTTCAACCTTTTCAAAATTAAGTTATGTTCTTTGGATTAAAAATGTTAGTTGATTTATAGTTTTAAAACAGGTTTGAAAAGGGGAAAATCAAAACAAAACAGGATTTCTTTCTCAGAGTATCCATTCAGAAAATGTTTCTGAATTTCAACTTTTTGTCCTAATTCAAGGTAGAAAAAATTGCCAACATCTTGAAAATTTTTCTGGGGTAGGAAAACCATTGCACGTCCAAGTTTCAGTTGAAGTCTCTCTCGTCTCATGTGGTATCAGCTGACTCTTGGTAGCCAAGGCCAGGTGCAAGGTTCCCTCTGCAGCAGGCGCGGTCTCATTTCTTCCCTGAATGGGAAATGCTCCAGCAAGCAGTTCTCCTCTTCACATCAAGGGGAATTCTGTGAGGCTTGCTATCTGTGCTTCTCTTGCAGCCAGGCTGGCTGTTTCCCATAAGAGCAATTAATCCTCTTTTTCTCTGTTTCTGTGCCAAAGGACTTCTGATCCCACCTCTCACTCTAGGGAGACCTGGGATAAGTCCAGCCAGCTGCCCCTCCTTTGGGGTGGGCTCCAAGTGCCTCCCGATTGCATGAGGTCCATGTGCTCTTTTCACAAAGGAAGAGGAGAGGCCAGATATCATGGAGCCCATGATCCTTTGACTAATCTTTTGCAGCCTTCACCTCCAGGCCTATAAAGGCCTTCAGATGGCATCTTATTTGTTGCCTTCGCTTTACCAGAGTCTCTGGGTGAGGGGTGTGTGGATTACATCATTGCAGGCAGAATCTGAAGAAACTCTACCCTCATATCTAGTGATGCACTGGGGGCGGGGTGGGGGATTTCAGGAGCAGACTGTATTCTTTGAATTGTAACCCAGAATCAGCTCGGATTGATCCCTTTGGCAAAGCAGCTGTGTCTGCTGAACACCTAGGCAGACACACCTGCTTTGCCAAAGGGATCAATCCGAACTTGTTCTGGGTTACAATTCAAAGAATACAGAGCACGCAATCGTCACTCTGAGACCTAGAACCATGCTCGAGAGGACCCGAAAGGATGCCATCCGGTGCCAGTTTGTGGAAAACTGGAAGCTGAAGCCAGACCAAGGCAAGGCCTTCAAGGGGACAGGCAAGTGGGATGCCAGCAACCACTTCCTCCCCGGGGACAGCTTCACCCAATTTGCCAACTGGAGATTCATCCACAGGGCCCGGCTCAACTGCGTGTCGCTGAACGGAGCTGTCCATCTCAGGAATCGGGACAAGCGATGAAGGAAGTGCGGCTATGCCAACGAGACACTACCCCACCTCTGGTGTAGCTGCAAGCCCTATTCCAGAGCCTGGCAGCTGTGACACAATGCCATTCAGAATTGCCTAGTCAGAGCCATCCCTCCACACGTGTGGAAGGTTGCAGTGAACTCCGCCATCCCTGTAACTGACAGCCAATTGCAACAAGACATTGACATCACTTATGAGGACCAGAAGAAGATTGTCATGATGGAAGTCATAGTTCCCTTTGAGAACAGGACCCCGGCCTTCCATGATGCCCAATCTCGAAAGGTGAAGAAATATGCCCCTCTGGCCGACACCTTGAGAGAGCTAAGGGCTACGAGGTTCAAAGTCACACCCTGATTGTCAGAGCCCTGTGCACATGGGACCCCAGTAATGAGTGTCGAGAGAATGCTCGCTATGTTTCATGGCATGCATCAGTCAACGCTATGCTCGGCTGATGCAGCAACTCATGGTGTTGGACACCATCAGGTGATAGAGGGACATCTACATAGAACACCTCACCAGACATCAGCAATACCAGGGGAGAGGAGCTGGAGTGCCGATAAGAAACGAAGTCAGTAAAGTTTCAGAGTAGCAGCCGTGTTAGTCTATATCCGCAAAAAGAAAAGGAGGACTTGTGGCACCTTAGAGGCTAACAAATTTATTTGAGCATAAGCATGAAGTGAGCTGTAGCTCATGAAAGCTTATGCTCAAATAAATTTGTTAGTCTCTAAGGTGCCACAAGTCCTCCTTTTCTTTTTTGAAGTCAGTAAAGTAACTGAAATACTTCCCTGATGGATTGTATTTTCTAAAGGACAATCTATCCTAATTTCTCAAACACTGAGGGACAATCTTCACTCATTGCTATGTTTGCTTTCCACAACCAACTCTCTGTATAACTTTTCATGAGTGATGTACCCGGATATTTGGATACTAATATCTAGACTGCATCTTTAGATTTATTAATCTAAATTTGGGTTATTGCTGATTATGTACTGTATGTATTGTATGACTCTTAAACCAAACTTCGTACTTTTGGAGAATTTAAGCATTATACCCAGATGTACAGACACTCCTTTCTTAACCTGTGTATTATATAATTTTAACATCAGCTTTAATAGAATTTTTAAATTTGAACGTGGGTAATGGAATGTGGTTATCTTTATTGTATGTGTAAATGGCAGCAGAACTGTACTTAGCATGCCCTGATTGAGGGTGTCCCCTTCAACTGAACCTCACTTGCTAAGCAGGGTGCAGAGATGCCAGAAGATGAGAGGGGGTGGGGGCAGGCATTTTTACCTGGTGGTGTGGACTCTGCCTAAGGAGTCCTGTACACCATCACCGTTTGACCCTCCCCTCTGTAGTGTTTAAAGACATAGCTGATGGACTCCATTGAGAGAGAGTCCTTGTTTCTGTTCAGTGATTACTAGAGCTGAAATCACTGATGAGCAGGTCTAGGGGCTAAGCCATAGACTGGGTATGGGGTTCTCCACTGCTCAGAGAAATTGGTAAGAGCTGGGCCTACGTGGGGAACCTTAAAATGTGACAGTCACAGAACTGGCAGAGAGTGGCAAGAAGTAGCAGTAAAAACAGTGGCAGAGATGAGCAACAGCAGAGGTGAGGACCTTGCACTAGGTGAACCAAGGCAGCAACAGTGGTGGAGGCATTGCTCAGTGCCTGCCCTCCTCCCCCCACACTTTCAGGAGTGGAGGTGGACCCATGTGAATACATCTCTGAACTCTGGGTCTTCACTGCCTAAGGACAGCCAATGGTGAGCGGGGTGCAGCAGAGGGAAAGGGGAGGGCCGTGTTAAGGGGACATTTGATTGGACTTTCAAACCACAAGGTGGGAAACTGAGGCAGGGGACATTATCCAACATACTGTGGGGTGGGTATTTGCTTTTGAATGGAATCGTGGTGTTTTCCCAGCTACATTCCCTTTCCTTTTTTCAAAAAACATTAAAAAGGGTTTTCTTTTGTTATACGCAGGCTGTGCTTGTGAGTGGGGAAGTTTTGCCTCTTAGAGGCACGTAGGGTTGGTGTTTAGTTTTCTAAACTAACACGGTGGGGGCTTGAACTGGTTCCATTTTGTATTTTTAAGATGACCCCCTAGATATTGAACTCAGCCCTTGTTGCTACCAACTCCACCTGGCCGAAGGGTTACATAAGCAAAATGTAAAAACCAAGTATTTTTCAGCATAATCCAGAGAGCAGTTGTAGGGCGCACTCTTTCTTCATCCTGCCACATACTCGACTGTTCTACAAAGAATGCAGGGACTACATAAAACCAAGAGGCCAAATCAACATTTCAGTTTGCCACAGATTATTGTGCGTGTTTTAATTCTGTGACCCTGCAACATTTTTACTGAGTGACTGAGTGAAGACAAAGTGAATATTTTCAAAGTGCTAAAATGAAATCAGTTAAAACACAGCAGATTATAGAGGAGGAATGTACCCCTCCAACAACAAGTGGATCAACCTCCACTGGCTTTGGTACTAAGCTGTCTCTGCCCTTGCCTGTAACAGGAACCAAATGCCAGTTGCTGCTATTCTTAGCATTTCTGAGATACCTCATCAAGCACCATTTAAATCTTTCCCTGTGTGTAACTTTGGAACACAAGGCTGTTCTTTCTGCTCACCCTGGTTTGATGATTTTCAATGACTCCATTATTCATAAGCCAATGAGTACATACTTTGTTTCTTCTGTTGCAAAGCTTTTGGGTGCAAATGACTGTTGTCTAAGTACATGGAAGAGGGTTTCATTCTCTAATTGGAAGAAGTCTTGACACAGATTTGAGAGGTACCAAACTTTTCCTTGTCACCACGAAATAGCTGATATTCTTGAAAAGACCACAAAGAAAGTTGGTGACATCCTACGATTTCAGTACTCTCAGAAAAAAGAGGAAAAAAGGAAGATCCTAATGAAAATATTAAATATATGTTATTTTGCCAGACAAGGACATGCACTGTGAGGTCATTATATTTAACAAACTGAAACCATGCCCTGAAGTGGAGAGGTTGACTGGAGCTTTATTCAACTGCTTTGTTTCCAGGCAGAATATGAGCCTGATAGTTCAAAGTTGCCGGAAAAGAGTCAAGACTAACTGATAAGTCCAGTTATTCAAAATGAGATAATGGAAATTGCGGCTCTTAAAATTGTGAGGGATATTTCTGAGAGTTTCTGGAAAGTGTTATACAGCGATGGTAGATGAAACAGACCTTTCTGACAAAGAACAAGTGGTTTTATGCTTGCGATATGTGGGTGAGATGCGTGTTCATGGAGAGTTCAATGGATTGCAGAATGTAGTCTGTAAAGTGGAGTAATTGCATCAGTAATTAAAAATATATTATTGCTCTAAATTTGAGGATCAACAACTGTCACTGACAAAGCTATGCTGGTGCTGGCTTATGGCAGATTTAGTATTAGGTAAAGCAACTAGATTGCAACAGAAGAAACCACAAGCTGCATAATACACTCATTGCTATGGGCGTGCTTTGAATTTGGCATGCCAGGACACTATTAAAATACTACTATTCTAAGAAACACTCTTGAAACTATTTACAAAAGCACACATAAAAGATTCATTTAAAAAAAAATCACCCAAATGAGAGGCTATATTTCAGGACATAAAATATGAAGTGTTAAATACATTACTAGGTATCTGCAAAAAGAAAAGGAGTACTTAGAGACTCAAAGGTGCCACAAGTACTCCTTTTCTTTTTGCGAATACAGACTAACACCGCTGTTACTCTGAAACCTGTCACTAGGTATCTGTATCCTCTGTCCAGCAAGATGCGCTCTGCACATGCCACATCTTCAATTTCTGAGAGGGACCTTGCACTAGGTGCAGCTTGGGAAGTTGTGAAGGATTCAGTAAAAGATCTTGAAATGTGAGCTTGAGTTAGAGGCCTAGCAACTCAAATGGAAAAGTTTAACTTTCTGGTCTTGAACTAGGTTGAAAAGTCCTAAACACAGTAGACAGCCTGTCCAAAACTTTGAAAGGTGTTTCAGCAACAGAAAGTCAATCTCTTTTGAAAAGGACTCTTAATTCACTACGGTCCATCCGAGCCGATGAAATTTACAACTTATTCTGGGAGCAAATCCAGCAGAAAAGCTTAAAGTTGGAGACAGTCAAAAAGGCTGAACTTTCAAAGAAAAGAAAAGTTCCCAAGAAAGTGCAAATAGGGACAGGTGAACCCAGTTCCCCAAGTTCAACAAAGGAGTTTTAGAAGTACATCTACTTCCCAGTAATTGATTTTCAATGTTCATATTCTGTGAGGACTGGAACAGAAAGGCTACAACATTATTCAACATCTTGAAAAACTCTCATAACTATAAACATAAAAGAAATGCAAGTTCTAACTGTTCTTCACGTGTTCCCGTTTCAACCATAATCAACTGGTTATTCAGGTTAATCTGTTGAAAGCCAGCTGTCAGTTTACAGAAAAACCATTAAGGTCAGTTCAGAAATACCTCAGTTCTCTCAGCCAAACAGAACATCAGCTCTTTTCCGAAGTGGTGGAGTTGATCGAGAATTACTTTGATGGTATGCATGCTCAAATAAATTTGTTAGTCTCTAAGGTGCCACAAGTCCTCCTTTTCTTTTTGCGGATACAGACTAACGGCGGCTGCTACTCTGAAACCTTTGATGGTATGGCACCCTATGCTGTGAGTGTAATTCCAGTGCTCTGTGCTGTATTAAACAATGGCTTTGATCCACAGTGGGTTGTCACAGCTCAGCTGGTATGTGATATTGCAAATTTGTACGTCATTCTATACACTCATGTTTTAAAAAGGCATGCTTTAATGAGTAGTTTTCTACAATGAGTAAATTTGTCCACTTTTAATAAAGTGTTCCAAATTCAGAGGCTCCTTTATTTATAATGGAATCCCTAATTTTTTTTCTGGGGTAGGTCTAAAGCCCTCTCCCCAGCCATCTATGCCTATGTACTGTAGAAAAGAGAACCAGCTAGAGAAGGAAGCATCTGGTCTTCTCTTTGCACACCCAGGGAGTGGGCTCAGGGAACACAGAGCTCTTATCATCAGTCAATTCTCTACTTCCTCTTACCAACTTCATCCATGGGATCCCAACATTAGATCCTATGGGCTGGCATCATGACAGGATGGCATTGCCATCCTGTTATGATCAGAAATGTTCTACCCCTGGGGCACAGAGGTTGCTACCCATTCAGAAAAAAAAAACAAATGCAATGAAACTAAAGTAAAATAAATTAACCCTCATGTCAGTTTTGTCATATGTACCATTTACAACTGTTTATTTAACATCCGTCATATTTCTAATTCCATTCACTGCTGTCAGTTTAACACTCCATTCTTCTTTCTTCCAGATGAAGGATTTATGTGGGGACAGCAGCAAGTTACCATACGTTGTACCCTCTTCTATTATGATACATGTATATGTTGTCTTGGCAGAATTAGTTATTTAAAATAATTTTGACAGATAATATTGAAGTTTATTTTAAGCACTTTGTCTATTTTCAACATTTAAATTTTCACAGGTATGGAAATCATGGGGGGCTGTCACACAATGGGGGTACAGACAATTATTTAATGACAGTAGATGTTGAGGTTTAAAAAGATTAAAGCTTTATAACCATTAAAACACAAAGGAAAGGGAAGCTGAGATTTTTAGGTGACAACCTGATTCCAGCAGTTGATTCTTAGAAGAAAGTACCCAAATATCATGAGTCTTACAGTAAATGCAGTGCGTGTTGTTAATGCTGTTAATGATCAAAGATTAAAACACAGCGTCTGAATCCAGACAATGGAAGTGGGTAGGGAAAGGAGGTCGTTAGAGGATAAAACGTATGGGAATCATATTATCTAGCCATTGGATCCACATTGAAATCTATGAGACTCTTTCCATTTAGTTTAAGGGGGACTGGATGAGGCCAATGGTAAGCAATTCTTGTGAATTCCAATGTTTTAAAATAGAGACTGAGGTAGGCCAAGAAGACATCATGGGAGTAGAAGCCCATGGCAGAAGGTAAGGTCAAAAGAGTGACTTGGAAGAGGAGTTAGGCAGCGCAGAGTGAGGATCCCTGGCTCACAAGCTGCAGGATATGGCTCCAGGCAAAGGGAGCAACAGGCAATGGGCTGAAAAGGTGAGAGGGGGAAGAGACAAAGGCAGAAAAGTAGCTGGGGGAGGGACAGAGGGAGATCCCTTTAGCTGCTGAATGTTGAGTAGACTTAACTGGGAAGATGTGAAAGTCGAAGAGGAGGTTACAATATCTTGCTGGTTACTTACGTGACCTTCTCTCATCACAGGTTTCAGAGTAGCAGACATGTTAGTCTGTATCTGCAAAAAGAAAAGGAGGACTTGTGGCACCTTAGAGACTAACAAATTTATTTGAGCATCACATCTCATCACAGTATCCTAGTGTTTCACAAGCGTGAATGAATTCATTTTTCTTACATCACAAAGGTGTGGAAAAGTGCTAACATCCCCTTTGTATTGATGAGGGGCTCAGGTGCAGAGACTTGCCCAAGGCCAGAGAAGTCTTTGACAAAAAGGGCTACTTCCTGCAGGTGTACATCTTTTCTGGAGCACTTGCCATTCTCCTGCTCTAATATACAGCAAAACCTGCACCTGAGACCACCAAAATCAAGCAACTGCCAATCTGTCCCAAAGTATGACTAAACATCCCAAGGCAAGCTGGTCACGCACCCACCCACATCTTTTTTGCAAAAAAAATTCAGAGTTGAAAATTTTCTGATGTGGAACAAAACCCAAATTCTCAAACCTCG
This sequence comes from Natator depressus, assembly GCF_965152275.1. NCBI lineage: Eukaryota > Metazoa > Chordata > Testudines > Cheloniidae > Natator > Natator depressus. The sequence continues at coordinate 9,924,081 of NC_134249.1, read as the reverse complement.
ATTTTTTGTGAAATGGCATTCTCGTTTTCCAGGCAGCCCGAATACCAAATTCAAATCTTCAACATCTTTTATTTAGAAAACAACCTCTATTAAGGAACTCATTGTTGGTCCAAGAGCAGAAAATTACAACAGGTTCAATATTACTTCAGTCTTCCAGCATATAGGGTATTCATCTGAAGAGCTCGTCACTTCCCAAAGGTGGTTGGAATGATGAACCCTGTCTTATGGATTGGAGAATTGAGACACAAAAGTATTAATAACCATTTAAAAAAAAAAACCAACAACCTCCCACTGATTTCGGGTGCCTCAGTTTTTGAGAGCCCAGTAAGAGACTCCTTGGCTTAGATTAACAGAGGTGTTGAGCGCTTGCAGCTCCCATTGATTTCCAAGGGAGTTGCGTGTGGTCAGCACTTTTGAAAGATCAGGGTCTTCAAATGGACTCCCAAAAATGGAAGCACACAAACTCAGTAGCCACTTTTGACAATCCTGGCCTAAACAACCTCTCCAAGAGCACAAAGTGAGGCAACAGCAGGCATCTCTCCTAACTTCCAGTCCTCCATCTATTTCTATTTTATAGACAGTCTCATACCACCATCATAACCATAGTATCTGAGCACCTCCCAGTTGCGCATAAAGCAAAGTGACCAATATGTGCCACATGAGGGTCAATTTTTCCTTCCATTGTACTCTGTCCACTAGACCACTCTGCCTCTGTTTCATTTTATTGTTGCCAAATTCATCCTTGGTTGCCCTCTCTCAAGGACTACTGTAGCCCTGCTTAAAAACCCTGCACATCTCAGCAAATACATCATCTTTCAGTTCTGAGACGGTCATGGATTTTTTTTTTAATTATTATTATTTTTTAAGTGTTCCTGCCAGTTTCCATTGCAAATCATGCAATGTCTGGTAAGCAAATGAAAGGGTAAAATGTTCTCATGCTTGTGAGAAATATTCACTGTGGGTTGAAAGGAATGTTTCTTAGAAGTAGTAACATTACTTACAAAATACACATACATGCTTGGAAGCAAGTGAGCAGTAAGTGTGGGCAGTGGATGTGAGGAAAGGGGAATAGGGGACATTTTGAACATTGCCTTGGGAGAGAAGGCTGTTTCTCAATTGCACAGGGCAGAGTGATCTATGGAGTAAGAAGGATCTGGTAATAAAAAGAAACCTTTATTATAAAGTCCTTGGGCAAGTCAGGAATATTTACTTGCTAATGAGGATATGATGAGGTTTCCAATTCCATTCACATGGAAAGCCATTATTAATGCTTTTACATTATGTCTGCCAAGGGCCGATATAGAAAAGCTCCAAACTAAATTGACTTTACAAAAAAAAAAACCCACCTCCTTTCATGTGCAGCTTTGTGCAATACTTCAACTCTAGACTCAGTGCAGTAGATCTTTACAGACCTCACATGCTCTGAGGCTGGGATTTTTTTTTTAAAATCTATCATTCCCTCATCAGAATGGACAACTTCTGTTGGCAGAGGACGTGGGCTAGAAATCCCTCCTTTCTGATGTCTCAGTGGGTTGATCCCGGGACCGTCGAAGCTCTGAGCTGTATGCCAAGAGGTTGTGTCCTAGGTGGAAGAGTCTTAACCATGCGGCGTGCCTGGTATGATGGTAACCCAGGGTTCCCTCATGCTCTCGTAGGTTGGGCCTCATTTAAACAAAGGCGTTATAGAAGGCATAAATACTAGAGGGGGCCGCACACCTCGTAGCTTGTATAGGCCAAGCTTATTGTATGCTCCAAGGGCTCTTTGCTTTTTTGTTGTAGCAACCAGGCAAGGTACTAACAAACTTCAACAGGACTTTATTTTTAAAGTGGAAATCTCTTTACCAAGCTGCTGCTGCACCCTTGGTAGCTCTCACTCTGCCTCCTCAACTGCCCCCGCCCCGCTCCTTCCTGTTTCCTGTCCTTTCAGACTCCCAACAGCCAGTGCTCCCAGTTCTAATAATTACAAGCAGCATCTAAACACCACATTCCCTCCTCTCTTAAGAAACTCTCCCAATTAAAATAAACATTGTTGTTCTAACCACAGGAACAAATATGAAACAAGACACTATACTGTTGGCAGAAATATTACACTGAAAACACTGTAGATACCACATAACATAGTCTCTAGTCCAGACAGATGGTCGTCTGGGTCTGACAGGCCATCTCTCAAGCCCCGGTTCCAGTGCAATGTCTTGTTGTGTTGATACTACGGTGAAGTCAGCCAATGCAGACTGGGTATTGGCATAATCTCCTCTTGGTGCATAGGCAGGTGCAAGATAAGAAGCATTCCATACTGTGACAAAGCTTTGTCCTTGCCTCCGTGGGTCCCGCGTTTCCTGGTGGATTTCGCTAGCCTCAGAGGCTCACTGTGACCCTCCACGTAACCCTTCTTTCTCTGGAGACAAGGGTCGCAGTCTATTGAGCCATTTTCATCATAAGCCAGCAAGGGAGGTGAGGAGAAGTTATCCTTCCTTGCACAGTCTCTGTTGTCTCCCAGTCTCAGGGATTAATCAGGGGGGCAAAAGTGGGGGGGGGAACCCGGGCCCACCCTCTACTCCAGGCTCCAGCCCAGGGACCCTAATAGTATCAGCTATGGTAGCTGACCTTTTAGAAACATGACATGTACAATTCCCTGGGCTACTTCCCCCACAGCAGCCCTCACTTCCTCAAGCTCCACTTCACCCTTACCTCAGGGCCTCCTTCCTTGTGCCCGATATGGTGTGTACTATTCAGCCTCTCCAACAGCACAACTTCCTTCCACAGCTCCTGACATGCACCCCCACCTGACTGGCTGGGAGGCTTTTAACTAGTTTCAGCCAGCCCCTGACTGGCTTCAGGTGTCCCAATCAACCTAGCATTCTCCCTGCCTTCTGGAAAGTTCTTAATTGGCCCCAGGTGTCTTAATTGACCTGGAGCAGCTTCCATTTCACTTAACCTGGTACCAGGGATTTGTTTAGCCTGGAGCTAATAGATCTATCTCCCACTACTTTTCTATAGCCATCTGGTCTTGCCCCATTACAATACCCACCCTTCAGAAAGTCGATAGGTGTAAGGTCCCTTCTTCTCTATGGTTTTAAAAAGAGCTGTGAATTTACAGTCCCCTTTGCACAAAATTCCAGGTTTTCGTATTCTAACAAAGGAACCACACTCAAACTTTGGTTCCTTAGCACCCCGCTGCTTGTCTGTGAAAGCCTTAGACTTTCCTTGGTTCTGTTCAACTGTTTTTCTCACATCATCCTTGTTTGGGGCATCAGGTCATGGCTTTAACAATCCAACAATGTTCAGTTTAGTATTCATCTGTTTCCATGCAGTAACTCTGTGGGTGATCTTTGCGTTGTGGCATGTCGTGTAGCCCGGTATGCTTGCAAGAAATCAGTAGTGGAGGTTATTCACAATCGCCCTTCCAGTTTAGCCATTTACAAACTCTCTTTCAAACTTCTGTTAAACCATTCAATTTCCCCATTGGCTTGAGGTTAATATAGGGATGACCTTCTGTGTAAAATGTTCCTCTCTGCTAGAAAAGTTTCAGACTCCAGGGAAGTAAATTGACTACCATTATCTGAAACCAGTTCTTTGGGGTTACCTTCCCTGCTAAAAACTGAAGAGAGGAACTTAATTACTGTAGCAGAAGAGATTTGCGATGTAAATGCTACGTCAAGCCATTTACTGAAATAGTCTATTAAAGTGATGGCATAACGGCAGTCACTTGGAGCAGCATCAAAGGGTCCTACAATGTCAGTCGCCACTTTTTCCCATGCAGATTCAGGAAGAGGAACAGGCTGTAATGGAGGGGTATATATCACTGCTGTCTTATCATGCATTTGGCAAGTGACACAGGATTTTACGAGTGCTTCAGTTTGAGAGTCCATCCCTGGTCACCAATACAGATCCCGCAGTTCTTGTTTGGTTCTGACAATTCCTTGATCAGTATTGCGTGCCAGGTGTATGAGTTTTGACTGTAATTATTCTGGCACAAGTAGCCGGTGTGTACTTCGTAGCACACAGCCATCAAGCAAAGAAAGTTGATCCCAAATTCTAAAATAAGGCAGAAGAACTGGGTCAAGGTTTTTAGGGTTACTGGGCCATCTCTTTGTCAGAAATTCCCGTAGTTTTTGTTGAATTTTACATGCTGAACAAGCAGCTTGAAATGGTTCTTTTGTAACTGCAGTAAGAGTGCTCGTAATAAGCGCAACGACTACAGCCTCATCCTCCGGTGGACCACCTGGTGAAGGCAAAGACAGGCAAGAAAGGCAATCAGCTACCACATTTTGGTTTCCAGGCTTATATTCCAGTTCATAATTGAAAGAGAATAGTCTTGCAAACCATCTAGCAATACGATATCCTGCTCTTCCCGGTCCTTTCGTGGTGAGCAACATCAAAGGGCTGTGGTCTGTGCGCAACCCCATAGGTAAGTTCTCCATTTTTCAGTAGCCCAGACACAAGCAAGTGCTTCTTTTTCGACTATAGAATATTTCTTCTCAGCATTACTTAGTGTCCTTGAAGCAAATGCAACAGCCCTCTCTGTGTTGTCCTCATGAAGTTGTGTGAGGACAGCCCCAAGTCCATAATCAGAAGCATCAGTAGTTACAATTGTGGGCAATGCAGGAGTGAATAGTGCAAGTACTGGACTATGTACAATCAAGTCTTTCACCATTTCGAAACTAGCTTGTGCATCCGTTGTCCACACTAAGGTTGAACTTCTCTGTAGTAATTCCCATAACGATTCAATGACAGAAGCATAATTGGGAATGAGTTTTGCATACCAGGAGGTAAGACCCAAAAAGGAATGTAAGGTTTGCAAATCTGTTGGAGGAGGAGCATTTGAAATTGCCAGGATATGATCTGGATCGGGTTTTAGTCCAGCCTGTGATATTTTATGCCTCAGAAAGGAGAGTTCAGTTTGTCTAAATTTGCATTTGGACCTATTGAGCTTGAGGCCTGCTTTGCTGATGCAGTTTAGTACAGCCTGCAGGTTATTGTCATGCTCCTCAGAAGTATTTCCAAACACGATAAGATGATCCAGATAACACTGAATTCCATGTTGAGTCTTCAGAATCAATTACACCATTTTTTGGAAGGCACTTGGGGCAGATGCGAGACCATATGGAACACGTTTAAAACAAAATAGTCCCTCATGTGTAATGAATGTTGTGAGGTCTCTGCTATCTTCATGCAACATAACCTGGTAGTATGCGGTCTGCAAATCAAGAGCAGAAAACACTTTTGCTCCACGGAGTTCTGCAAATACTTCTTCTATGTGAGGAAGAGGATGGCTGTCAATCACAATAGCTTTATTTGGCTCCCTTAAGTCCACACAAAGGCAAATGCCTCCATCCTTCTTCTGCATCACTACTATAGGTGAAACCCATTCCGAGGAGTCTCTCTCTTCAATAATGCCCTTTTGAACAAGTTTTCTAACTTCCTCTGAAACAGCTTCCCTGACTGAAAATGGTAAGTGCCGTAACTTCTGTCGTACAGGCATCACATTATTCCGCATTTTAACTTTATACAGAAACCCATAAGCACAGCCGAGTTTCTCCTCAACCTAGTGTTGGGTCCCAGCTAAAACTGGTGTGTGTACCGAAAGAGTGCTTTGCTGAGGAAGATCAATTTGTCCATTAACTACCCTGAGATTTAAAGCAGCCAATAAATCTCTGCCAAGGATAGGAGTGCCTTTGTGGACAATGTAGAACTCTGCAGTTACACAGCAATCACCAAAAGTACTATTGCTGGCAGGCAGCCATGTACTGGAATACAGTTTTTCAAAAAGCACACCAAGTGAAGTTTGAGTTCAGTAAGAGGCACATCTTTAAAGTAATGCAAATAGATGGAATCAGGTGGCATAGATACTGCTAAGCCAGTGTCCAACATTAGCTGAATAGAGTGTGATTTGCCTGAGGGTATGGCGGAAATGTTTACAGTGCACTTTATTTGTTCTGGAATATGTACAGTAGTGATTTTGTCCACGCTCAGCACAATAAATTTGGTTTTGTAACCTGTTGATTGAACTGGCTGCTGTGACATATTTTAGCAAAATGTCCAATCTTTTTGCAATGATTGCACTGAGCTACTTTTGCTGGACATCCTGTGTAGCTTGCAAAGTGTTGTAGGGATCCACAGCGAAAGCATGCTTTTACTGTATTTTGAATTTGCTGATTTGGTGGTTTTCCATTAGTTTTCCTCTTGTAATCATTTGTCTGCAGTGATAGTGAACTTTTCTGCAAAGGAGTCACAGCCTGGACTGTGCCTCCTGTATCCATGCTAATTATTTTGGCTTCAGCTGTAGCTGACTCAATCTGAGTAGCAATGGTTATTGCTTTTTCTAGTGTAAGTCGTTGTCAAGGTTCCCTCCCCACTCTGAACTCTAGGGTATAGATGTGGAGACCTGCATGAAAACCTCCTAAGCTTACTTTTACCAGCTTAGGTTAAAACTTTCCCAAGGTACAAACTATTTTACTCTTTGCTCTTGGACTTCCACTGCCACCACCAAACGTTTATCTGGGTTTATTTATTAGGAAAGCATTGTTTGGAAACATCTTTCCCCGCAAAATCCTCCCTACCCTTGCACCCCACTTCCTGGGGAAGGTTTGGTAAAAATCCTCACCAATTTGCATAGGTGACCACAGACTCAAACCCTTGGATCTTAAGAACAATGAAAAAGCATTCAGTTTCTGAAAAGAAGGATTTTAATAGAAGTAAAAAGTAAAAAAGAATCACCTCTGTAAAATCAGGATGGTAAATACCTTACAGGGTAATTAGATTAAAAACATAGAGAATCCCTCTGGGCAAAACCTTAAGTTACAAAATGACACACAAAGACAGGAATATCCATTTATTCAGCACAGCTTAATTTCTCAGCCATTTAAAGAAATCGTAATCTAACACATATCTAACTAGATTACTTACTAAGTTCAAAGACTCCATTCCTGTTTTGTCCCCGGCAAAAGCATCACGCAGACAGACATAGACCCTTTGTTTTTCTCCCTCCTCCCAGCTTTTGAAAGTATCTTGTCTCCTCATTGGTCATTTTGGTCAGGTGCCAGCGAGGTTATCCTAGCTTCTTAACCCTTTACAGGTGAAAGGATTTTTCTTCTGGTCAGGAGGGATTTTAAAGGTGTTTACCCTTCCCTTTCTATTTATGACAGTTGTGGTTCTAGCAGTAAGCATTCTCTTACATGAAGCATGTTTGTTTTCTCAATGAGCTCATCTCTAATCATCTCATCTGCCATATTCCCAAAGTCAGAAGTTACAATCAGACTCCTCAGGGAAGCAATATACTGCATTATAGTCTCCCCTTCTTTTCTGCTCACGCTAGCAAAATCTGTAGCGATTAGCTACTACATTCACTTTTGGCACAAAAAAGTTCTTTAATGCAGTGAGTGCAGTCTCACATTTATCATCTGCAAGGGGAAAAGTGTAAAATATACGCTGCCCTTCTGCTCCAAGGCAGTGGATTAGCAGAGCGCGCTTTCTTATTTCAGAAATCTCTGTAGCAGTGATTACAAGCAGATAAGTCTCAAACATATGGATCCAGGCAGTAAAAGCAATTGGAGGCTAACCTGGGCTTTGCAGAAAGGGTGCAGGTGGGTTCAGAGGCAGAAGATTCCACCCTCGTCACCAAAATGTTGTAGCAACCAGGCAAGGTACTAACAAACTTCAACAGGACTTTATTTTTAAAGTGAAAACCTACTTTACCAGGCTGCTGCTGCACCTTCGGTAACTCTCACTCCACCTCCTCAACTTCCCCCTGCCCTTCCCGTTTCCTGTCCTTTCAGACTCCCAACAGCCAGTGCTCCCACTTCTAATAATTACAAGCAGCATCTAAACACCACATTTATCCATTCCCCACCCATACTCCCTTTGTGCCACCCTCCCCCTCTACTTCAAGGACTCCCTGCAACTCCCCCAGCCAGGTTCTGAGGGCTCCCCATTCCCTTTTCCTCCCCCCATACCAGGATCCCCCAATTTCCTCCATCAGAGGTTCTGTACACCCCATTTTACCTACCCCCATGCAAATATCCCTCATTCTCCCCCCTCAAGGCAGGGGTTTGAGTGTTCCCCACTCTCCCCTCCCCTCATTAGCAGGATTCCCCATTCTTCTCCCATCATAGGGGTTCTCTGTAAACCCTCATTACCCCCTTCCTTCCATAGTCCCCTTCAGAAGTTCCTTGAGGTGTACTAACATACTCCCCTTCCAAACAGTATGACGTTAATGCACACTAGGGGACTTTTAGTGCATGCCAGCAGGATCTACATGGGTCACTTAGTACATGAGGCATATCAGAATTCACAGACCAGTGGTGTACACTTACACTGAAGGCTTGCCCATATGGTGTGTTAATGAAAATCAGAAGCCAGGTGTAGTGCAGTCTTCACACTAGCGTAAAGTGAGCATAACCATTGCCATTCTGATTTTAGAATGGTTTATACCAGCAGCTCTCAAACTGTTGGTCAGGACCCCAAAGTGGGTCGCGATCCCATTTTAATGGGGCCGCCAAGGCTGGAGTTAGATGTGCCTGGGCCCGGGGCCGAAGCCCGAGCCCCACCACCTAGGGCTGAAGCCAAAGCCCAAGGGTTTCAGCCCTGGGTGGAGGGGCTCAGGTTACAGGCCCCCAGCCTGGGGCTGAAGCCCTTGGGCTTCGGCTTTGATCCCCCACCTGGGGCAGTATGGCTTGGGCAGGCTTAGGTTTCGGTCCCCCCTCCTGGGGTTGTGTAGAAATTTTTGTTGTCAGAAGGTGGTTGCAGTGCAACCAAGTTTGAAAACCCCTGGTTTATACAGATTGTGCACTCACTCTGCATTGGTGTAAGTGACTATGCCATGCAGGACAGTGGAGAATCAGGTCCCAGCACAGTTACCGATTCAGAGGAGAACACAGGCTCAGGTTTAAATGATCATTGTGGTATCTTTGACCTTCTATTTGTCCTTTCAGTAATTATAAGCAGAGTATGTAACTTACACCACCAACCATGGTATGGAACAGAAGACTTGAGGTTCAAAGAGCTTTCAGTTAGGCATCTTTCACACGCATGAAATTGGATGAACTAAATATTTCAGGGATCAAGAAGGGCGTGGGGCAATGTATTTTTTCTATTCAAAGAACTTCTGAATATGTTCAGACTTGGGAGCTAAACACAAGCTAAGAACAATTTCACATAAATAAATATAGGAAAAAGCAATGACAGCACTTGGGAATAAGCACGATGAGTCAAAATTGCAGAAGCCTTCCCACAGCTGCAGCACTGCTTGGAAAAACACTCACTCATTTTCCAAAGGCAGTCAGTGAGGACACTTTATTAGGAGGGAACTTTGCAGGCAATTTTCCTCCCTTGAATCAGAGCAGAGGATTAAGGTCTGTGCTTATTTCAAATGCAAGAGTCTTGACGTGTTCATAGGGCTACAATGGCTCTCAAACTTTTAGACAGATTTGCTTAACGCCTTGAAGGAGTTTGCATTGCTAGAAAGCAAGCAGGACAGCTATTTAAAAGAAAGCTGCCACATTTTATTTAGCCTTTGAGAGATGCCAAGGGGAGGAATGTGGGTGCCTACAGGGAAGTTGTTAAAAAGTATCATAAAATAAAAATTTAATTTAAATTGGCATTTTTGTGGGCACTGAGGGCTTTCTGATGCATCTGTCAACCCACATATAGACATAACAGTGAACTTAAGTCAAGAACCTCCCTGCCTACAACCTATTCACTGATTTATGGAACAAACCACAATTGAATGGTGAGAACAGGGCACTGAGAGTCAGGGACCTGTTTTTTCTTCCATGCACTGCAGCAAAAGTTCTGCATGATGGTAATCTCCCTGTGTCTCAGTTCCCCCCATTTATGGGACAGGGATAACAATTCCTATGGAGAGCTGTTGTAAAGTTGAATTAATTCATGTTGGTTGAGATTCTTGAAGGGAAGGCAATATGGGAATGTAGAGTGTTATTCTTGTTGGGTGACACAGGACTGCTGCCGAAACTCAAACCGAGTTGCTCAGGCTGGCTAGACAGACGTCCTAACCAAAGGAGAACCTCTGGTAAAATCAGCAGGGGTCAAAAATACTGAGCATTGTTTCACCTGCAAGTTGCTCTCTGTACCTCAGGAACAATTATGTGAAAAGAGGGATGTCATTGGTACCACCAGCAATGTGGGAGGCCCAATGCCTAATACTATGAACCAGCTGTCCCAGGGTCATCCAATTCTAATAAAACTAAAAGCCCCCAAGCCAAGTTCAAATTTCAGCCCCCCCCCCTTTAAAAAAATTAGAAAGGTTCTCATCCTCTATTTTTCATTTTTATACCCACTTAACATTTCTTGGACCAGATTAGCTGACGTAAATTAGCCTAGCTCCATTGAATCCAGTGGCACAGTCACTGACCTGAAGTTGAAATACATCCACATTATACCTCACCATTTGCTTTGCCCAATGCCTACTGAAGTCAATGGCAAGCATCCCACTTCCGTCAACAGTCTGTGTGTCTGACCCTGCAAGGCATTGGCTTCACACAGGCAGATTTTTAATAAAAAAACAAACCTGACAATTTTATTTCTGGACAGCTTGGGCTCTCTCATTAACTGGAAACAGATCTTGCCCAAGGGATCCTAAACCTTCCCCATTCTGCTGTAAAGAAGAACGAGTGTCTCTCTCTGGAGGGTTAAATGAACCCCAGAGTGCCAGTTTGTTTTATTGATCATCCTTCTGGGAAATTTCAAGTCAATTTTGATTTCCAAACAGGGGCACAGTTGGCTGGTGTAAATAATGTAGCTTTGTACTTCCCAATGATTCAGCGAGGCAAGCAGTGTGGGATACGAGATAGATATGCTTGTCATTAAATAAGGCAGGAGCAGGTCCCCTATCCCTAACTAATTTATCTTGTCTAGATAGGTATTTCTTGGGTTCCCGTCACCATATTATGGTGATGGTCATACATGTGAAGTGTCTGCAAAGCAGAAACATCATAGATACTAAGATCAGAAGGGACCATTATGATCATCTAGTCCGACCTCCTGCACAATGCAGGCCACAGAATCTCACCCACCCACTCCTGAGAAAAACCTCTCACCTGTGTCTGAGCTATTGAAGTCCTCAAATCGTGGTTTAAAGACTTCAAGGAGCAGAGAATCCTGCAGCAAGTGACCCGTGCCCCATGCTACAGAGGAAGGCGAAAAACTTCCAGGGCCTCTTCCAATCTGCCCTGGAGGAAAATTCCTTCCCGACCCCATATATGGTGCTCAGCTAAACCCTGAGCATATGGGCAGGATTCACCAACCAGATACCCAGGAAAAAATTCTCCGTAGTAACTCAGATCCTGCCCCAACTAACATCCCATCACAGGCCATTGGGCCTATTTACCATGAATATTTAAAGATTAATTACCAGGAAGAATAACTAAAAAAGCCTTGTGTATGTATGTCACTGTACAAGCAAAAGAGGAGGAGAGGGGCATTCTATGTCAAAAGTGACATTTGTTTCTGGATCACTGACAACATGGAAGCAAATGACCTTGAATGTGTATGGATCAATGTCCTAAAGACAGAGCACAAGATGGGTACTTGTTGGTGTCTGCTCCAGGGCATCAAATCACACTAGGGAACATGACAACTAACTCCTAACTAATGATCTGTTTCCTTTCTGAAAGGTAGGGTTGCCAACCCTCCAGGATTGTCCCAGAGTCTCCAGGAATTAAAGATTATGTCATGTGATGAAACCTCCAGGAATATGTCCAACCACAATTGGCAACACGAGGAGAAGGGCCAAAGATGACACGAGAACCAGGGCAGGACCAAAACAAAAAGGAAAGGACTCATTTCTGTCTACTAAGCTACACTTTGGTTAGGTGAACTAGCAGCAAGCTGTATTATCCTGGATGCAGCTAGATCATAGGTGATTAGATCAGGGATTCTCAGATGTTCTTTTACTGGGACTTTTGCATCTCCAGGATCTAGCCAAGACTCCCTATATTTCATTTAGCAATACAGAAAGGGCAGGGTGCTCCTGCCTCTCCCCCAATACCTCCTGACTTATTGGTAAAGAACCCATGCCTTAGATTATTCTGGATATCAAAAAACATTTATAGTTTGTCACAGTCTCAGACAGTCACTGATGGGAAATGATATCTGCTTTCTTGTTTCTTTATAAATTTAGAAGTGGATCAAAACTTTCCCAGAGTTCTAATGCTGTTCAGATTTGGGTGTTTGATGTGGCTCTGTCTAGAGACAGGAGCCAGCTGAAAAAAAAAAAGATACAACACCCCCCCACCCCACCCCACCCCACCAATATTGTGCTTCCCTGAAGCCTATGGGGCACTTCCATCAGGAGTTTTGATTCGGGACCATTTTGCCTAATCCTGCTTATTTACAGGATGCCACTTGGTTACCAACAGAATATTGTGGACTGAAAGTGGAGTCCTGCCCAAGCAATCATATGCCCTTTACAAACCAATGCACCTTCAGAAAGTGGTTCTGGTCCATTTTTAGCTACTTATGATTTATTGACAGAGAACTTGCCTCCAGCAACATTAAAAAAAATATTCACACCCTATGATCTATTTGGTTTATAAAATCCAAGCCATTTGTCAAACCTGCTCCCTGTCAAAGGAGGCTTCTGTCCTCAGTGTAAGGTCTCAAGATCTAAAATTAGTTAGTTGCATTTCTGAATATCATGCTATGCATACATTGTGTACCCATCTAAAAAAAAAATAAAATAAAATAAATGAGTGGTCTCATTTCCTTAGATTTACAAGCTGTGAAAACCATGAATAAACTTCATCTTTAAGACTTTTTTTTTCCCTCAAGGGGTGGGGGAGAATCTTGGAGTAAACTGGAGATTTGTAACTTGGCAGACGGGAATACTTCATTTAACCACTGCACAGACATTTACTAAATGCTTGAGTTTAAAATCTCAGAAAGCACAAAGTTTCAAGTTTAACATTTCAAAGCTGCTTAGATAGATGTTTGGGTGGCTTCCAAATTCTCCTACCAAGGCTGGTCACAGTGTGCAGAAGCGTCATAAATTCTCCACTCTCCCAGATGGAGAGTTATCATAGCAAATGTGGGTGCACTGGCTGGTGTGGTAGGATTTACTGCACTAACTCCACTTTCAGTCAAAAGTCAAAGGGAACAGAGTGTATGGGACTTCTGGGGGATTACAGCCTCTTTGTACTCAGCTGATTGCACCATGGTCCTTAACACCCTGGTAGATGCAGAGATTGCACAGCTTGTCCAAGCAGTGATCATGCTATTTATTCATACTACAGTAGTACCTAGAGGCCACAGCTGAAGTCAGGGCCCTATTGTGCTAGGCACTTCATGTATACATACTAGGAAATGACCCCTACCTTGAAGAGATTTAGGTAGAAGAACAGAAGTATTGTTACCCATATTTTATGGGGGAGAATTGAAGCGACTTTAAGGTCACAACAAGTCAGCAGTAGAACCAGGAACTGAACCCAGTTGTTGAGTCCTTGGCATGGGCCCTACCCACGACACCATCCTTCATCTCCTGTAAAAGGAAGCAAAAAGAGAAGCACTCAAATTTCTGCAGTCAAGAGACAGAACATCCAGGAAAATATTATAAATACAGGAAAAGCTTGATATGGTACGGATTCGCCTTTCTTGGAGTCTTCCCAAAAGCCCTGCTGTCTGAGATTCCACAGACTGATTTCATGGCATTTTCACACTCCAGTTCATTACCTAAATTTATTTAGGCTCTGACCTGTTTAATCTCTTCCATATAAGCCATAACAGCATGCAGCAGGCCTGATCCAAAGGCCATTGCTGTGAATGGGCATCTTTCCACTGATGGCATCGGGCTTCAGATCAGGACCCCAGTGCTTGAGCTCTGCTGGTTGACCCCTGCCCCAGATAGCCAGGGAAACACCGAACATATGTCATCAGGGAACTCCCTTTGCATGCCAGAGTAGAGCAAACATGTTCGGCCTCAGAATAAGTGAGTAGCCAGCCACGGCTAAAATGGTCAGTTCAGCAGCAGTACAAATAAACTGACATTGCTTGGAAGTGAGATCACAGGCAATTTATCCTTGCCTCAAATCCTACAAGAAAACAGTGTTTTATGTTGTTGATTTTCTTCCCTCTCTCATTTCTCATCTTTCTTTATTTCCATTTGCTTTCTACCACACCACGACTGATCTTTCTTAAAGCCTGGGGGACTGGAGCAAAGAGGGATCAAAGACCCTACACAGAGCTGGTTAGAATCCACCCCAACCTACATGGAAATATAACATTCCAAGAGAACATTTTCCATCCTCAGAAATAAATTATAAAGACATAGAACTTTTGCAGCTCATTAGTAAGTCATTATAGATATTCCCTTAAATCTCACCACCACCAAACCCTGCCCTAAGCCACTCCCAAAGCCTGAAAGAATTTTGCTTTTCGGGTATTGGTAAGTCATAGAATCACAGAAATGTAGCACTGGAAGGGAACTCTGTAGGTCATCTAGGCCAGTCCCCTGCACCAAGGCAGGACTAAGTATTATTAGACCCTTAGACAGGATGATCCAAACTCCGGTTTCCCATTTGCTGCATAAAATTCTTCAACAGCCAAATTCAAACACTGGATAAGTATGGGCTGCTACTTTTGCCATTGAGTCAACTGGAGATTTGTCATTGGTTTGAATGGAACCAACATCTCGTCTTAGGCCTGGTCTACAATGATTTGGAGGTAGCTGTGCCAACTGGGTCTACATTAGAGGGTTATGCCAGCATAGCAACACAGGCGATTTAGGCGCCTAAGTCTAAATCAGTTAGACCCAGATTATCAAAAGAGACTCAAGCTCCTAGAGTGCCGAAGGCCCAGATCTTCAGTGGTGCTTGAGCTTCAATGACACTTCAGCTCCTAATCACCTAAGTGATTTTGAAAACGGGATTAAGGTTAGGTCTACACTAGAAACTGTTGCCAGCATAGCAAGGCCAGTTAGGTGTGATTTTTGGAGACATTTCTATGCCTACCGGACCCCTAACAGACTCTGTTATACCACCACAAAAGCATTGCTTTTTGATGGTATTGTTTATTTTATCAAACTGGTCGATGCTATACCATCAAAAGCAATTTTTTGCTGATAAAAACTGAGTCTACACTAGTATGGTCACGATGGTATAGCTATACCTTTGAAATTATAAGTGTAGAATTGGTTGTAGGATCCTACACAGGGCTGTGTGAACAGATTTTTTGTTTGGTGACAGTTCTGAAAAATTGGGGGCGGGCGGGGGGGGGGGGGAGAGAACTATTTCAGGCTGACCCAAAACAAAATATATTTTTGAAATGTTCAGTGAACCAACCATCTAACAAAAAAAAAAAAAAACATACATATTACATGTTTCAGGTCAAATGAAATGATTCGAACCAAAAACAATTTTTTTTAAACTTATTTAACAGTTAAAAATTGAAAGACATTTTTAAATTTCCACCAAAAATAAAGCTAACTTTGAATCATTTCATTTAGAAAATAACGTGAAATGAATTTTAAAAACAAAATTCTTTTTTCCAACTGAAACAATTTGGCAAAATCAGTATAAATCTGTGAAGTGTTTTGGTTGACCAAAATCTACATTTTTTGCTGGAAATTTTTTCCCCCGCAACTTTATTCCTAACTCTGATGTGCTTTTGATTCAGTTTCAGATCTGAACTTCTTGAGATTTCTGATAGTCCTTGCTTTTGGCCAGAGCAGAAATAGTGCAGTAAAGAAACCACCTCACTCATGGGATTTTGGCACTTCTGTTTCTAGCCCCAGCCAGAACTTCTCTGTACTCCTCAGCATGTACAAAGTGTTCTATTTTCTTGGGTGTGTGTGTGTGTGTGTGGGGGTGTCAACTGTCATTTTAAAACACTTGTTATTGTTTAATCCTGGTGCTTGCAGCATCACCATAAAATGCAAATACTGCACATGGATAACTCTTCCCCCCACCCCCACATCCAATATAGCCCCATTGGGCTCCTGGAAATATTCAATTCAAGTTTTAGATAATGTTTTTAATTCATTCTTAAATATAGGGATTGAAGTCAGAGAGTCTTTACAAAAGCATTTGCTAATAGAAATGGTTTGGAACATTTTTCATTAAATTAAAGTTTGCAGAAGTATGCTGTTTTATTTAACGCAAAATGTTTTGTGGACATGTGTCAGTTTTGCTGAAGTATTCATTGGGAAAGGTTTTAGAGAATAGGAGAGCTCAATCGCTCACATTCTATAGCCTGTATATTAGGGCTCTGGCCTGGTATGTGGGAGACTGCAGTTTGAATCCCGCCTCTGCCCGATTCAGAGTGATTTAAAAAAAGAAAGAAAGAAAGAGCAACACCCTCTGCTCTTTAACCTAGACCTCCCACATCACAGACCACGTCCCGAGCCTCATGGCTATAGACAGGCCTTCCCAACTTGAAAAGCTCAAGTTCTGATCCAAAACCCCAGACATTAGACAATTCCATTTTGTCTGAACGGTTCGAAAGGTTGTTTCCATTCCAAGGCAGGACAGAAAAATTTGAAAACCTCAAAAGATGCCATGAAACAGAGTTGTCATCCTCTGGCCAGCTCCATCCCCCAGTAGCTTTTGTTCCTCTTCCCAAATGAGCTCATGTACGCTTTGCTCCGAGGTGGAAATGGGGAAGTACATGAAGAAAAAGGATGCTAATTTCTCACTCTACAAACAATTTCTGTTGGCTGATTTCATGAAGAAGGACAT
This sequence comes from Natator depressus, assembly GCF_965152275.1. NCBI lineage: Eukaryota > Metazoa > Chordata > Testudines > Cheloniidae > Natator > Natator depressus. The sequence continues at coordinate 9,907,396 of NC_134249.1, read as the reverse complement.
TGTGTTAAGGCCAAAGTTCAACATGCAGTGGTATCCTATCACACCACCTCTGTTTTCTAGAGTCTCAGCCTTCATTGAAAAATAAAAAAGGCGAATCCCAACCTCAGAGGATAGGTATTTCAGCAGGACAAGGATCTCACCCTAAGTCTCTAGCTGTGATAGTTGTGAAGAAAGCCTTGATAATGCAGAGTGAGTGTAATGGAATCAACCATGTCTATTTGGATTTGCAGTGTGGTGAAGTATCCAGAATCCTTGTAATAAAGAGTGTGCAATCCAGCAATTGAGCTGTGCAATGTCTATTGAATGTTGCAAACACTTTGTCTTTTAAAGGTTGGGACCTAAATAGACTCCTACATAAATAAAAGGACATGCCAGCAATCTCTTTAAGATATTTGGCTTGTCAGCACATTTTAGGATGGCAGCTGCCACCCCCCCGCCCTTCTTTTTTTTTTTTTTTTTTAAAGAGATAGCTTATTAATGCACCCTAGCTATTCAGTGGGGAGAAAAATCACAGCATCGTCTTTTTCTACATGCAAAAGTGAAGCGAGTGAAACCAAATGAGATAAAAATCAACAATCTTACCTTGACAATGATAGGAAACCTTTTCTAATGGAACCGCATCCAAAGTCAGAGAGATCTTGTCAGGATAAGTGTGTTCTGGTTGATTTCTCCATCAAAGTCATGACAATATCAAAGCACAATTGGAAAACGCTCATTCACATTTTGTTGTTCCAAGTCTAATGCTCAACTATTTGCAGGAAATAAGTTCTAAGTTCTTGTCCTCACCTTCAAGACCCTTCACAACTCTGCCCCTCCTTACCTGCTTATTCTAGTCTGCATGGGCTAGAGTCACTGGTCTGCTGCACCATAAAGTGGCCTTCAACTACATGGAGATTTCCAGCTGAAGTTTCCCCCATGTAAGGGGGAAACCTGTACTATCCCTGATCCTCCACTAGTAGAAGCTCTCTTATAGAATTTACAGCAAAGGCAGAAGCTAAAGCAGGAAGTCTGAGCATCCAGGGACCATCAGGGCTGGGAGGCAAAGAATCAGGGAGCTACACCTGGCTCTGTACGTGTGGACAGAGTAGAGAATCTAGACCAAGTAAAAGAAGCTTTAAAAAAATGTAGTTATGTAATTCAATTTAGCTAACATGATACCAAACATGCCTTGACACCTAGCATAGACAGTTGAGCATCTTTACAATCATGTTAGCTGGTCACGTTGTAAAGTCTCTGCCAGTTATTTTCCCCCTCACCCCATCCATTGAAGGCTAAACCCTTCCAGAACATGTGTAAAACAAGTTCCCTTTTAATCCAAAGAGAACACACAGCAATGGCAAGAATGAAAGGAAATAGTAGGGTTAAAATCAGTCACTGGGCAGAGCCCCATTTAGTTTCACAAATGCCTTAGAAACACTGGCAAAGAGACAAAATAAGAGTCATGGCAATCTTTAAAAGCCAGTTTGGTTCAGATATGTTTAAGATCTCTGGTCCAAGGTATGGAGCAGTATTAGTCTATGCAATGCTGACATTGGGCTAGGTACTTTACATACATTCAAGAAGGCACAGTCCTTTCCCCAATTAGCACACAATCCAAGGACAGACAGGGGAAGCAGAACAAGAAGATTTGCAGAAGGGACTAAACTGTAGAGAGGATAAAAGCCCTACAGATGAGCTGAGGCAGACTGTACCAGGCACAGGGAACCATTTGGAAGGAGGCCAAATAAATAAATAAGCAAACACACAGATGAAGTTGGAAACATTCCGACGGTGAAAACAAAGAGTCAAGTTCAGGAAATAATAATTCAGGTATTTAGGGGTCAGGGGTTTAAATGGATAGCAGGTAGAGCTGGTAGAAAGAGATGGAGACATTTTGAAAATTCGAAGTGCTTCTATTTTGCAGGGGTCGAAATGGATTCACGTTTGGTATTTTTGCGAAGTTTTTCCATGATATTTTAATCAAAATTGCTCATTTACCAAGTGCCATATTTTCTTACTGAAAAAAAAAAATCAGGCTTTTGGTAATCAAAAACATTTTATGAGGATTTTGAAACTGGTTTTGATAAAGATTCCATTTTGTAGATGTCGTCGTGCACACATTTTTAATTGGAATCTATTGATCACCTTGACAATTTTTCCTAAAATGTTTAATTTTCTAAAACGTGTCATTGACAAAAAAAATTGTGCGAGAGAGATCCCAACCAGCTCTAGTGACAGCTGTAAGAACAGCCATGTGGTTGAGACTAGGAGAGTCACTAAACCTGCAGGGACATGGAGAAGGAAGACACATGGAGAAGGAAGTTAAGGAACTCAAGCCATTTTCCCCCACGTTCCAGGCAGAATACTCAGTTCTGCAATATACACAAACTCCTCTTTTTCCAGCAGTATTTCCTCCCCTCCAAGTGAATTTAGAAAGTCACTGAAAAAATTATATCTGAGTCTGTTGTTAACAATGCAACAAAGATATAACAAGAGCTAGTGGCTGGAAGTGGAAGCTGAACAAGTTACCCCATATAGAGTGCTCTAAAAACCCCCTCAACCTACAGCTATTGCCCAGCCATTGGAAGGAAGAGGATCAGAATAAATAGCAAGGATCAAACCATCTCACTCTACCGCTGTCTCAGTCTACAAATGTGCTAAAATGAGCGTTTTCCTCAGCTTCGGTGATGCTCACACTGCTTTCCTCCCCCCCCCATCCTCTGCAGGGTGGGCCTTAACTTTTAATAAATATAAAGTAATAAAGTTATACTTCTACAGTAGCTTCCATTCCATTCTAAAGGTGTCAAAGAGCTTTATAAACATCACTAGTCAATTAAGCCTCAGGAAGGGAGTGATAAGAAAAATAATTCTCTTTTACAAATGGAGAAACTGAGGCAGGTTAAGTCTCCTGCCTGAGGTCAAACAGCTAGTCAGTGGCAGAGCTGGGAAAAGAAACTGGGGTCCCCTGCTTTACCCTCTAGATCATGCCTCCTCTGATGTACTTCAGGGTGACAAGGCAGGTGCTTAGTGTCATCCAATGAAGTGAGCTGTAGCTCACGAAAGCTTATGCTCAAATAAATTGGTTAGTCTCTAAGGTGCCACAAGTACTCCTTTTCTTTTTGTGAATACAGACTAACACGGCTGTTACTCTGAAATTAGTGTCACATGTTATTAAATACCTATTTGAATCAAGGTTCCACATTTTCTGGGTTTGTAGTTCTAGGACATAAAACAGTGCCCTCCCAGCCTTTTCCCTTCCAGTCTGTTTTTCCTCTTCCTTCTTTGTGCCTCCATCCCTTCTCCTGCCACCTCCCTGTCCTAAGAAATCTAAGTAAGGCTCAAAGCCGCTAACATTTTGATTACCCCTCCCAGCAAACAAAGAACTAGGATTTCTTTCCCCATGTCCCCCCTGACATTACTCCTGCTCCCCCCCCCCCCATCATCCTTCCCACATTGCCACAAATAATTTTGCTTATCCAGGCCCTTTGGACTGTCTCTTGGTTTCCACAGACTCACCTAAGGTTTGGGGCCACCCCCTCACACCACCAGGTCTAGATCCCAGGAGTCCTGCCTTAAAGCCATCCATACCCACCACCTTGGTCATACTCCCATCTCTACTTCTCTGTTCTTCCCTCTTTCTGCCCACTCAGTCTCCCTTTCTCTGCACATCATTCCTTATACACTTTCCCCTATATTCTCCCTTCCCTTTGTATGACCTTTGTAGCATACTGTAGAATCCATGTGACTATCATTAACACACATTTAACTTTTGTTTAAATGGGGGAAGACATGTCAAGGAAATCAGACAGAAAAACAGCAGTCTAATCAACCTCAAAGCCAGCCCAGTCCTCTCTAGCAGTTCTCCAGCTTTTCTCCTCCACAGGTATCACATCAAAACTAAATTGCAGACAGGTGCAAACTGCAGGCATTTATTCTCTAATGAACCAATTTGCTAAACATTCAAAGATAATTAATCCAATATTGCTGGGGTAGAATTTTGTACAAGGCACTTGCCTCTGCCCCTCTTCAAATGAAGCCCCACTCTCTGCCACTTACAAATAATCTGATCACACTGCACTGCTTCTCCAATTGTATTCCTGAAGTGGAAACAAAATCCCACAGTTATTGGCTACATCAAAAGTTACCTGAAATGGGAAGCTGTGATTGTTTTCTTGATTTAATTTAAATTAGAAGCTGATTAAAATAGTTTGATACTACAATATTTGCAAAAACAAAAGCAGCAATAGGCAATTGCTGATAGCAACAAGTTAAAAAAAACACAAACCCAAAAGCTGAAACAAATGTCCACCACCTGAGTTTCACCTTCATATGAACAGCCCCCATACATTCTAAGGCCGTATAGTAATAGTAACATTAGTTCCATAAGACAGTACAAAAGGCTAGAACAATAATCTGTGGGCAGACTATGCCAGATGCACACAGGCAAAGCCATATTTAATATGGATATTTCCTGCAGCACCAGGTTGGGTGCAATAGAGGGTGGGCATTAGAACACTCTGACCTTCCTTTCTATTTATTATTAATTATTTTTATTATTACAGTAGCATTTAAAAGCCCCAATTGAGACCAGGGACCTGTCTGTGCTCTAAACACATTGTAAGTTGACCATTGTTCCAAATACCTTATGGACAAGTCACGCCCCCTCTCTGCCTCAGTTTCCCCATCTATAAAATAGGGATAATGATACTGACCTCTATATAAGAGCTTGATAAAGAAGAGAAGTGACTTAACTATAGCCACAGAGCAGGTCAATACCAGAGCCAAGTCTATAGCTTAGAGTTTCCTAACGCCTAGTCTAGTGCCCTAACTACTAGACCACATTACCTACACTTCTGCCCTTACCCAAAATTTGCAGAGTCTTCTGTGGTGGACTGACTTTGCCTGAGCTAAAGTGATCTTTGCCTGCAGAGCAGCACCATCACTGCCTGCTGATAACTGGTCAGTAAAGTAGTCCATGAAATAAAGATATTAAGTTTGCTAGCTACCCTTTGACATCACGTACCACAGGGGCAGCACCTTAGAGAAAGTTTCAGAGATGCTAAGAGTATTCAGTGGAAGAAGCTTAAAAAAAATGGGGCCAGATCCTCAGCTGGTATAAATTGGCCTAGTTCTACTGATTTCAGATTGACTGCAGTGGCTATTTAAACTAGCTCAGAATTTGAGCCAGAGTTTAAGTTCAAAAGTTTGGAAACCTATCAAAAAAAATGTATCCGAACATCTTGTATCTTCAGGCTGGAAATCTTCCTTGGGTAGTCTTTCTTGATCAGACCAGTTAATCATAATTGTTCCTTCTGACCTTAACATCTACAAATAAATGTATGAAACTATGTTTGTGACTCATGTTTTTTGGTCAGCCCACTGTGACAGGCTGGGTCACAGAAACCCCCTTGGGACTGCCACCTGATGTGCTGAGACTACCTCTAAGCCCATTTTCCCTGGCAGCTTGGGACTTCAGTACCTTGCCTGGTTGTGCCAGACACACTAGCCTCTTACAAACACAAACCCAGGCCTGAACCACGTCCCCCAAAACTTCAGGCTTAACTGAAAACAGCTTAAGAAGTGTTCCTGTCTCCAGCACTCAGATATCCAGTTCCCAATGGGATCTAAACCCAAATAAATCCATTTTACTCTGTATAAAGCTTATACAGGGTAAACTCAAATTGTCCACCCTCTAACACTGAGAGAGCAAACAGTTGTGCATCTCTCTGTCTCCCAGGTATTAAGACTTGCTCTGGGTTAATTAATAAGTAAAGAGTGATTTTATTAAATATAAAAAATAGGATTTAAGTGGTTCCAAGTAATAACAGAACAAAGTAAGTTACCAAGCAAAAATAAAACACATTCAAGTCTAAGCCTAATACTGTAGAAAACTGAATACAGATAAAATCTCACCCTCAGAGATGTTTCAATAAGCTTCTTTCAGACTGGACTCCTCCCTAGTCTGGGCCCAATCTTTTCCCCGGTACAGTCCTTGTTCCAGTTTCTTTCAGGCATCTCTTTGGGGTGGAGAGGCTATTTTTTGAGCCAGCTAAAGACAAAATGGAGTGGTTTACCAGGGCCTTATATAGTCTCTCTCTTGTGGGTGGAGAGCTCTTGTGTTCTCCTGTGCAGAATCACAGCTGCAAGATGGAATTTTGGAGTCACATGGGCAAGTCACATGCCCATGCATGACTCAGTTCTTTACAGGCTGACTCCATTGTTTACATGTTAGTTTGAACCTTCCCAGGAAAGCTCAGATGTGGACTGGCGTCTCTCAAGGTCCATTGTTACCTAAGTACTCCCAATTACTTGAATAATCCCTTCACACTATATTGACCAAATCTGCCTTATGTGCTTCCTACAGTAAGCACTTTAAATACAAGCCTAGAGCCAACGCTCATAACTTCAGATATAAAAATGATACATGCATACAAATAAGATGAATACATTCAGTAGAACATAATCTTTGCAAAGATATGTTACATGGCATATAAAACATATACCAGTGATGTCATATTTACTCTCATAAGCATATTTCTATAAAGCATTATGGGGCGCAACGTCACACCCACAAACACCATAGCAATAGGCATTCCTGGGTTATCTTGGCGCTTTCACTTTTGGTGGTCATTAGAAACAGAAAGTGCAGCGCACATGGACATAAACAAAGTATTTGAACTTTTTCAAGCATCAGAATGGTTTGTGTCTGATTCAGTTCTAGTTTTGGGTGAAGACTTGGTTGACTATTATTAGAGCTCCTCAAACTTTGTTGGCCAAAACTTCTGTTTGACAGAAATGGCTTTTGTTTAGCCAAAACTGAAATATCTGTGGGGAATTTCTGTTCTTAAATGACATTTTTCAGGGTTTTCCCATCAGTAAACCCCCCAATTTTTGTCAAACTGGCTTAAATATTTGGTTCACAAAAACTGAAAGTATTCCAATTTAAAAAAAAAATTCCAGGTCTTTGGGTTTTGATTAAAACCCAGGAAAAAACGTTTCCTAACCATTCTGATTATGATACAATCAGTTTGCCCATTCCAGAAAGATCACAATTAACCTTACTCTGAACAGGATCTGATCTCACACTGGTTTGACTCCAGTGGGGACAGTACGAGATTCTCGGCAGTGTCCCCTTCTGGATCCCTCATTTTGAACCTGTTCTTGTTTCTTCACCTTTTGATACCAACCCCTCACATCTAGCTGATGCCCACATGGGTTGGTACATTTCACATCCATCCAGGTAAAGTTCTCTGGACAGGATCCATCATTTCCTTGATTCCTTTTCCGGGCAAATTTGATTAAATTTTATTTTTAAAAATGAAAGCATTTCTGTTGACAATTTTGGGCTGTCAGCTCTAGATATAATATCCTTGAATGTGGCTCAGTTACTCTGACATTGGTGAAATCTTAGAGCATCATGCCAAAGAGAGCCTGTATCACTGAAAATACCATGGTGTTTTTCATCCCCCCCCCCCCCCCCCATGGGCGCTATATCAGGCCAGGGAAGAATTTCTGGAAGAGGGAATGAAAGCTAGATAGAGACAAGGGAATGTGCAGGTGCAGGTGCAAGAATGTAATCTAATAATAGGATAAACATCTCAAAAGTACCTGTGATTTAAGAGACTAAGTCCCATTTTTAAAAGTAATTTAGTCACCTAGGAACCTAAATCTCATGGTCTTTCAAGGGGCTCCTAAGTACTTAGGCACTTCTGAATTTTTCTTCTCTATATGCTCCTTCTGCTTTATCTGAAACAAAGAACTGTAGAAGTAGAGTACAAACTTTTTCCTATGCCACAGGTCAGACACAGCTGGTTATGGTAAAGCTCATCTGCCATCCATGCTCTGAACTGATTAGTGCTGTGACTGATAGCAATGGGGACTTTTTTCTTTTCAAATCCAGGTAAACCATGTCTTTTGAACATTATAATGAAGACCCTGGGAACTGAAGGAGATCAAATGTTTAGTGTTAGTTACTAATGTGTGGAGCCAATTGGTTATAGAAGGAATAGCTACTATGGTTAAAATCTTAACCCCTGCTCCAAAAAAAGCTTGAGAGGGAACATATGGAATGGATTTTATCTGTAAAACAAGGATAATATTGACATAGTTTTCCTATGGTTCCTTTTTTTCTTCGAACTCGTTTGCATAACATTTCCTAGAAATATACTCCATATGTGCATCCCCACTGGCTGAACAGCACAGTTCCCTGAGGTATTGCATGTAATATGAGGAAGCTGACATTTCATTTGGGGAAGGTGATCGTGGAAAAGAACCCTACTCTGAGTTAAACATCACTGAGACTCCCATTAGGGCTCATTTCAGTCCAACTAACTAGATGAGTTGTTTCAAACCATCCAGACAACACACACTGGGGATACACAACTGGATCTGGAAAGATCACATCTAGCACAAAACAGACACCTAGATTGGGAAATAGCTTCATTTAGCATCTGGTGTGGAGCATCAGATTCTGTTTGCGGGACTGGGCTTGGGAGATGGTGAGGGAAATGACAAGCTCCAGAGAACATGTGTAACCCGAGGAGTTAATCCCACATATATATATTTGACAGTTTTGGAGCATGTACTTATAATTTCCATAATGTTTGAAAACATACTGGCGCTCTCGCTCAGTGTCACAATGTCCTGACTTCTAAGACCCTTTTCATGACACCAAAAAAAACTTCTCCATGGAAACACAGCATGTCAGAAACTGTAACAATCCAAGAGGTGAAGAGTAAGGCTGTGGGACCATTCGACTAGCTTTTTCTGGGTTTATTTTTTATTTTGATCTAAGAACATTTTGTACATTCTCTATACAGGGGTGCCTTTTGTATGAGGGCAGATTCTGTTTTCTGGACTTTTGGTCCTCTGTAGTCACATGAAACAGGAAACATCACATACAATGAAGCTAGTGATGTGTTATCATCTAAGGCTCCCATGAATTCTATTTCTGTCTTTTATTCACTGAGACTGCTTTGAGTTACAGTCAAATAGTCATCCACTACAACTTGATAAAAAACATTCTGAGTTTTCAAGAATGATCTTGGAGTTTTAAAATATCTGTCTTGTGTATCGCCTGCATACACTGTATGGTGGGCATGGCAGTGCTCGTTAGAATTAAGATTTAAATTAACCTTCCACTGTCACCTGCTTTTTCAGTTGTAACCTTGTTGGAAAATCCCAACCCTAGGAACTTGTTTATGCTTGTGTACACATATATAGACACACACACTCACAGCAAAATGATTGACCAAGTATTATTTTATAAACTATAATTGGTTAATAGCATAGTAAAAGCATCCTGATTGGTTAATAACTAAATCACATGGTGTTTTAATATCATGTCCTGCAAAGAGCCACAGGAGACCCATTAAAGAGTCATTTGCAGTTCAAGAGCCTCAGTCTGAGTATCGCTGCTGTGTCATAGTGCAGATGCACAAGACGGGCAAATTAAGGTTGCACAGGCAGCCTTAATTCTGCCATTTCCTGACTTTCCAACATTCCCAGTTCCTGCTGGCTCCCAGTTCCAATCTTCCTCCCAGGATCCTCATCCAATCACAGTGTCTCTCCCCCTATTCTCCTTTGGTTCCTTACCCCAGTGTCTGCCCAGCCAGTCCCAGTTCTCTCCCCATACCTCAGCTTCTTGTCAGACTTGTCTTAACTCCCCCCTCCCCTTCTTGTTCCCCCAATTGGTCTCAGTCCCAGTCTCCTGGCTCAGCAAGTTCCAATTTTCCCCTTGGCTCCTCATCCAATCTCAGTGTCTCCTCCACCCACTGGGTCACACTCCCCTCACCATTTCCTTCCCCGGCTTCCAGTCCTAGTCTCCTTTCCCAGAGAAGCCCAGTGTGCCTTGGCTCTCTGTACCATTTTTTTCCCTCCTTCTGCCAACCTCCAGTCCCAGTTTCTTTCCCCCACTGTTCCTTGTCTCAGTCTCCTCTCTTCACCCCCTCCCTCCAGGTCTGTCAGGCAACTTCTTCCTCTATGCTGCTTCAGCCTACGGTGAGGGTTAGAGCCTGGGGGAGACAGGTCCTGCTCCCAGGACCCACCACAACTCACAGCAGCCTAGAACTGTAGTTGCAGGGAAAGTCCTGTTCAGCCTCGGTCTGGATCATGCTCAGTGAGGAAGGACTCTTTGGGAAATTTAGCTGCTAAAATCTAAGTCTCTACTTAGCATATGCAAACTGATTTTTTCAGAGGCCAAATTTGGCCTGATTTTCACAGTGACATCAAAAGGCACAGCCTAAGACAAAGGCCACCCCTGCCAAATTTCAAGCCCCACTCCTAAAGAATGGGGGTGCTAAAGTTTGTCCACAAAAGGTTGTCAAATATTAGACATGGGCAAAAGAACATTTGGTCTCTTATCCAAATTCTCAGATCCAGCCAAAATGGTTTAGCTGTAATGGTCAATAAATAAATACGGAGCTTGAGGCAGAAATCTGCCATGGAAAATTTCAGCTAAAATGGTTAAATCATAGAATTATATATTTGGCAAAGTTACAATAAACTGAAAACAGGATCTTATAATGGGAAATGTTGGACAACCTTAACAATAGGTGGTGCTACCAGCCTCACCTATAATAAAGCAGAGTAGGCTGGTGTAAGAACTGATGGGATTTGGCCATAGGAAGTTTGAGTTGCCAACACTTCCACATTGGAAGCTCAAGGTTGGGTTTCTGCTGGAGAACCCTGTGAAGCTAGGCGCTGCAGGAAGTACCACCCAGCAGGGCCTGAGTGGTAGCCCCCCATAGCCCACTGATTGGGTCATGCAGGAATATAAACCAGGAAGCCATCACGGGGAATTGTCTGAATAATGATGTAGACTGCCTGCTTGCTTCCACTCCTGACCTTGCCTTGTTGTGAACCCTAGGGCTTGTCTACACTAGTGGGTCTGGTGAAGACGTGATAAGTCAATGGGAGAGCGTTCTCCCATTGACTTCAGTTCTCCACTTCCTGAGAGGCAGAAGCTAAGTCGTCAGGAGAGTGTGGTGTAGACACTGTGTTATGTCGCAAACCTGGATTTGTGCTGGAAATGGCCCAACTTGATTATCATACACATTGTAAGGAGAGTGATCACTTTAGATAAGCTATTACCAGCAGGAGAGTGGGGTGGGAGGAGGTATTGTTTCATGGTCTCTGTGTATATAATGTCTTCTGCAGTTTCCACAGTATGCATCCGATGAAGTGAGCTGTAGCTCACAAAAGCTTATGCTCAAATAAATTGGTTAGTCTCTAAGGTGCCACAAGTACTCCTTTTCTTTTTGCGAATACAGACTAACACGGCTGTTACTCTGAAAGCTGTAAACTATGTTGCTCGTGGGGAGGGGGGATGTTTTTTTCACACCCCTGAGTGATGTAACTTACATCGACTTAAGTGGAGCGTAGACCGGATCCTAGACTCCAGATCCTGACCTTGATTCATCCATGGCCTCCTGTCTACAACCTGGTACTTGATTCAGCTCGACCTTGATTGTGCGACTTGTCTGCTGCCTGTAACCTAGTATCCTGACCTGGCTTGACCCCACTACTCATCCCTTGACTGCAACTTGGTAACTGACTGGTGCACACAGGCTGTCCACATCCTGGCCCTGACAGTTGGGATTTTCAAAGGACTCCATGGGGTTGAATCATTCAAGTTTTGATTAAGTTGAGTGCATTTTGAGCACATAGTTGCTTTTGGCTTCTTTGAAATTCGCAGTCATAGGGACAATGCCTTGCAGAATTATATCTATAGACACGTGCAGTGCATCTCAACACATCAGTGATATATACATGCCCACAAACACAAAAGTATTCTTAACAACGCAGGTGTAGTTTGGTTGAAGTCTGACTTTAAAAAAAAACAATTTGATTTTAGAAGCACAGTATGTCTCCATATTGCAAACGAAGGGTCTGGAAAAAACAGATTGTGTTCCTGCTTCTGTCTATGACTTTTTAGTTTGATATTTTTCACGATGGCTAACAGAGAGGCAGGGGGTGGGTTGTATTTCAGACTGTAATTAGGCAGACACAATGGAGGTGAGTTCTCAGCACGCTACAGGGGAAAATTAAGCTTCCCTAGCTTCCATTACTGCTAATTTCCCACACACATGGGAATAATATTTACTTCTCTATGTACAATGGAACGGAGTTAATTTTTAAAAAAAATCTCAAGCCCATACAAGCATCCCAGGCCCCTAGAACATTATTAATGAAACAAAACACAGCTAACGCCCTGTTTCGGGAAATGTGTCCTTAACGTGAAGTGCATGAAATTATTTCAGTGCAACATAAGCATATGCTTAAGTGCTTTGCTGAATCAGAGCCTAAGTGAATACACAACTATGTCCAATTTCAATTGGTCAGTTTTACATAATTTTGGGTCAAAACAATGAGTTTCACTAGCTATCAGTTTGAAATTAAAAAAAAAAAAATGAGCTCAGGTTCCCTCATAAAATGACGTTCTTCCTGATTTTGGCTCTCATTATGAAAGTTTTGCACAGTTCTAATGTTACAAGGGATGAATTCAGATCACGTTCATACCTATGGACTTCAGTGAGATTGGATGGGTGGAACGGAGAGCACAAGTTGGCCCATTATATAGGAGCCATACATCATAATCCACAACCCCGTTGCTGGAAAAGGAAATCAAAGCACCCCACCCAGTTTGCACTATTTACAATGGTGCACTCATGCTCCCCTCTCTTTGTTCTCAGGAGCATAGGAATAGCCATACTGGATTAGACCTGAGATCCATCGAGTTCAGTACCCTTCACCGTTAGCCAGTAACGGTTGCTACAAAGGAAGGGGCAAACCCTGCAAAAGGCAATTGAGGTGGACACAACAGAAACACGAGGACGGACACATACATGGAATTAAGTGTCAGGCCACAACTTTTATTAAACTTTCACACAGGGGAGGGGCGCTATCTGCCCATCACCCCTACTTTCCTATACCAGGTATTTAATTGGTTTGGTGCAAGCGCCAGGGTTACACGGCTCCTTACCATAGTATAACCCACAACATGGGGTACGCTCTCCTTAGCCTACCCAGATGTCTTAGCTCTGAGTCCAAGTACCCTCCCCCATAAGAAGAAGACAGAGGGTGCAGCAGGGTGGGAACCTCAGCCCTCAAGGACCACAAGGTCTGACCTTGGCCCACGAAGGCCACAAGGTCTCACCCTATCATGAGCCCAAGGCCCATCACCCAAATCCCAGGTCTTTTACCGCTGGGAACCATTCATTTTATTCTCTTAACTGCACTAGAAAGTAGCTGCAAGTTGCACCAGATAAACAACTCCACCCCAGTACCTCATCTAGGTACTAAGCATGTTCCTACTTAACCCAATGTGGCTTGAAGGGGCTGCAAGGAAGCAAAAAATTCCCTGATCCTTCACCAATTGGCCCACGGGAGAAACAAAATTCCTTCCTAATGCCTCAATGGGCAATCCACAGCATCTTGTCAGGCTAGGTCCCTATTCCTAACTCAGATGTATAGGGCAGGCTGCTGGAATAGAGATGAAAGACTTTACATGGCTCCAGCACTGGGTTAAATCCTGGGAGCTGGGGAATGCTGGCCAATGAGCACCCTCTCCCCCAGCTGGTCCAATGGGCACCAGAGACTCCCAGTGGGAGGAGCTACCTATTGTTCCTTGGTGTGTCTCCCTCCACTGCTGCTGGGATTGTTCCCCTTTCACTGCTGGCCCCATCAAGTTCTCCCAGCCGTTGATGTGGGTGATATTTATGGAACAACTGGCTCACAGGGAAAGTTTCCTTTTCATGCCCTAGCAGTCTGAGGTTGGCTTATGACTTCAATTGCAGCAAACGTAGGAATGTCTGCACAGGGAAGTCATTGCAAAGTAAATGACTTTAAAGCACAATATCTATTCCATACTGGCTCCCTATGGAGGGCACTCTTACTCTGCACTTTAACTTAATCCACTTCCAATGGAGTGGAATAAGTGTCTACATGGGGAGCTAGTGTGCAATAGCTATTTTGGGAAGTTCTAAATCCCTGCTTCATGAAAGCACTTACACCCATGCTTAATTTTAAGCATGTGCCCAAGCCCCATTGAACAAGAAGGATGTTCATAAATTGGAGAGAGTTCAGAGAAGACTCACAAGAATGATTAAAGGATTAGAAAATATACTAGTGGTAGATTCAAAGAGCTCAATCTATTTAGTTTAACAAAGAAAAGGTTAAGAGGAGACATGATTATAAGTGTCTACATGAGGAACAAATATTTAAGAGTGGGCTCTTCAATCTAGGAGTGAATGGTATAACACGATCCAATGACTGGAAGTTGAAGCTTGACAAATTCAGACTGCAAATAGCACATAAATTGTTAATGGTGAAAGTAATTCACCTATGGAAGAGTGTACCTGGGGTTGTGGAGGATTCTTCATCACTGAAAATTTTTAAAACAAGATTGGATATTTTTTCTTAAAGAGTTCCAGAGTTATTTGGGGAAGTTCTGTGGCCTGTGTTATACAGAGGGTCAGACTAGATGATCACAGTGGTCCTTTTTGCCTTTGGAATCTGTGAATTTCAATGGTACATAAGCATATGAATAAGTGCTTCCCTGCATGGAATTGCATAATAGGGTGCACTCACCTATCATGAGCACCCCTTTGGCCAAGTGCACACACCTGCACACTCTCTGATTGTCCCTGCTCTGGGATAGAACAGTGCCCCAGGGCTCCCTCCCTGGAGACAGTGTCTTCACCCTCTTGGCGCTTGCTGGCTGCTGCTCTCCAGCTGGGCCACTATAGTTCAGTTCCCTCTCTGGGTGCCTCAGTGTCAAGGCCACTTCCCCCCAGTGGCTAATGTGGGGGGGACCCAAGCTCCCAACTACTCCAGGTCCCAGCCCAGGTACTCTGTAGTTCACAGCCATCAGCTGTGTCCCTTTAACTATGTTGCACAGCTTCTCCAATTCCCTGGACCACTTCACTGCAGCCCCTCCCCATCTTGCCCCTTACCTCAGGGCATTGTCCTAATGGAGTTCCAGCAATCAGCTCAGGGATCCTCCTCACTCTCCCTGGCTTCTGTCAGCACTGCCCTGTCCAGGGTTCTGTAACTCTATCAGCCAATCACACACCATCCACACTCCTACAGATCCAGCAAGGAACTGAACTCCCACTGGCCCTGTAGCTCTTCTTATACTAGGCTTCGGGGCCCTGATTGGCTGTGTCACACACAGCTACTCTAGGCAGCCCGGAGGACCCTCTCCATTGCCCTTTTTGGGGCTGGATGTGGCAGGGCCACAAGGCCTTCATCAGGGGGCCTCAGAGGGTCTGATATACCCCGTCACAGGCTGCTTTCCTGAACTGGAGCCTACAGGCTCAATTCTGTGGAACGCTGTGGATCCTCAATTCACCTTCAGCACCACACAAGTGCAACTCAGCTCCTCCCGTGATCAAATATGGTTCTCAGCATCAGGGAGACCAATGTACCAAGAAGGAAGTAAAAAAAAAAAAAGACATTAGACAAAGAGGGCCAAATCCCTAGACAATGTAACGTTACATAGTTCCATTGACTTCTGTAAAGCTACTCCAGTTTATGGTGCGACCACAAGTAATAACATACATACACACAAACACTCTCCTGGGAATTAGATATTAATCATAAGCAACACATAAAAATACTAATTAAAACTTGATGGATGAATGGAAGGCAGGGAGGAAATCTCAGCCACCCTGAAATCAGTGAGAGTTTTATCATTTACTTCAATGGTGCCAGGATTTTTGCCTAGATTTTCAAAGCAGCTCCGCGCCCGACATGTACACACCATACTGAGCTCTTTTGAAAATGTGTCCCTGATTGTGGGTGCTGACACCATAATAGATATCAACAGTATCTGATAGTGTCTTTTAAATTTCTCCTGAAGCAAGACCTTTACCAGTTGTGACGGAAGACCTTTCTCCTGAAGCAAGACCTTTACCAGTTGTGACGGAAGACCTTTCTCCTGAAGCAAGACCTTTACCAGTTCTCTCCGTCAAAATGAAGCAGCATATGGAAAACCCACAGTGCTGCACGTTTTCCTGATGTTTGGAACACTCTAAACATTTGAGTGAGCAGATCTTAACCCATAAACACAGCTGGACATAAGAAACAATGAGGGTGACTTATTATAATTTAAACAATTGTGTAACTAACCAAATCAACGATAATCACTTTGGTTTTCTAAGGACAATGGGCTCAACATTTTCACAATGTTGACATGACGGACCTTGTAATTACCTCCAAAAATAAACTTACAAATGCTAAGATAAACTATTCTCAGCTTTTTAAGAACATTGTAGAAGAGCAGGGAAAAAAGAAAAAGAAAAGAAAAAGCTGCATAGTGTGAAGCCAGCATTTTATATAATGCACGTGAGAGCTGGAATGATAAATATTAGCCAAAGGACCTTCCCTTGTTCCTTCTTTCCTCTTGCAACATATATGAAATTAATTACTTTATGAACGGGAACATCATTCCCCCAAGTTCACCCCAATACAAGTCCTTATATGCACAGTTTATATACATAAAGAGCATATGGTGGCCAATTTTTGTTGTGATTAGGAAGAGATCAAATAAGAACAGCCCTGAACCATCATCCCAAATTTGGAATGAATTGAATATTTTTTTCCCCCCTTACAGGTTCAATTGAGTTCATGCAGCTTTTTATTTCCTTTACTCCTTTTCATTTTCATGAGCCTTTTCCATGCGCAGTTTCAGGAATCAGAGCAGAAATATCAGTGTACCACAACAGAGATAATGTTTTCCGTCAAAATCAAGTCCTGTTCTCATGAGCTTGTCAAAGTCAAAGAGGTTTAAAAGAGGCTTGAAACAAGCGTCCAAACTTGCAGAGCCTATGGTTTCTGAATCATGATTCTAAATGTTTTTGAGGTTCAACACATTACTTTGGTAGTCATTTTTTTTTAAATGAGGGTATTTGTTTTGCACAATACAATCGATATAATCTATATCGTGGTCTAAGAAGAGGGAGCCTCATTTTCAGAAGGGTTGAGCTGCCACCCTATCCAATGACTTCAGCTGGAGTTGTCGATGTTCTCTACTTACGGAAAATCAAACCCAAGGCGTCCTGGAGTTTTTTCCATACTATTTATTATTAATTATTATTAATTAGGCACGTACACACACAGTGTGAGAGACAGTTCCTGCCCTAAAGAGTTTACTATACAACGAGACAAGATAGACAAATGATGGGGAACAAAACAGAGACACTAAGAAGTGAAGTGACTTGCCTAAGATCACCCAGCAGGCCAGCTGCAGAGCTGGAATAGAACACAGGTCTACCAAGTACCAGCTTAGTGCCCTATCAACTAGACAATGCTTCCTCCCAGTTTCAGTAGGAAGTAAAAATGTTTTCATGAAATGTTTGCTCATTTTGTGAAAAATTTGTGACACAGTTAAGGTGTCTTCACAAAACCCATTATAATAATAGAATTTTGGGCTTATAGCTAATGTGCATCTTGCCTTATCCTAGTGATATTAACAATGGGAGATCCTCAGAACTTTCCAAGTATAGGTTCATTTTGGATAAACATCTAATCTGCAATCCTACCCAAACTTCTGGATCTTGTAAAATTTGGTTGAAAACTTTTTACGAATAGGCTGAGATTTTTGTCATTCCCATATTTATTCCTGGGTGCTTGAAATATATACTACATGCAAACTTAATGTTCATTTATGTAGTTTTTTAAATAAACTCAAAAGTTAAGAAAGGCCACAATTAAGGTTGCCTGTATAACCTTGATTTAGCCTCCGTGTGCATATGCATTTATGATAGTCTGTAATGACATGATTGCATACTATTTTTTCTACAGGACCTCAGCCTCATTCAGTTCAGAGGCTGGGGACGAATCAGTGCTATGTAGCAAAGGAGGGGGTTGTCTGTAGTACATTTCTGACACCAGACTAGCCCCCTTGCCCATGTTCAAGTCCCTATTCCAAAGCATGGAGGCACCAGAACTCCTCTATTAAAGGGCTGTACCATTTTTTTTTAACATGAGCAAAACAATGTATTTCCCCCTCACCTTTTTTGAGAAACAGTGGAACCATTTTAGCTGATTTAAAAAAAAAAAATCAATCAGAGGCAGATAACATGGCTTGGAATATTTCAATGCAAATGGTTTAAGTTTGGCAATGCTGTAAGTCGCTAAGACCAGGGTCTTACAATGGGAAGTGTCAGACAAACTTAACCATAGGCGCCACCGCTGGCACCATCTATAATATTAGTATCTGGAAATAGACTACAGCCACAATGTTCGGATCCAATTCAGAAACCAAACTTTCTCAAAATGCAGAGGTGCTTGCATGGGGGAGTTTGGGTTTTGCCTGGTCTCTAAGAGTATTCAAACATTTCAGGATCTTAAAAGGGATTTGGCTAGAAGTTGGTTCTAAGAATGGGTGAGGGCTCAAGGGAGTTACCCATCCCTAATTAAAACTATTCTTGATTTAAAAAACCCAAATCCAGTGAGGAAGCTAACTTGAGTGCCTGAGTAATGTGATACCCAACCAGGTAGAGTACCCTTTACAATAGAAACCACACTTCTGTCCCATCGTTAAACAGATATATCTTTTTTTTTATTGTCTAGCACAATGTCCACATTGCTTCAAGTCCCCATTTGACACAATTGTTAAGAACTTCATATATAAGGCAGTGAATAAGTAACTGGAGATCATTAATGGATTTGAAAATAATGTCACTTTCAGAGTCATGGAAACTTTCTTTCTTCTTGCAAAAAGAAAAGGAGTACTTGTGGCACCTTAGAGACTAACCAATTTATTTGAGCATAAGCTTTCGTGAGCTACAGCTCACTTCATCAGTACAAGCTGTAGCTCACGAAAGCTTATGCTCAAATAAATTGGTTAGTCTCTAAGGTGCCACAAGTACTCCTTTTCTTTTTGCAAATACAGACTAACACGGCTATTACTCTGAAACCTTTCTTTCTTCTTGTGGCTTTCCCAGTCCTGTGACACACCTGGACATTCCTGTGCATGTGAAACAGGTGCTTCATGATAATAAATTATTCAATAGGTAATGAGTGTGAGAGATGGGATCAAATGGTAACATGTAAAACAAAATCATAACATGCTTTCTAGCCACTAAACTTAACTCACACGGCATTCTCCCATCTCCTAGAAGATAACTTACCCCAACTTCTTTCCATGATATTGTCAACCAATTTGGCTGAGATCTCTTTCCTGAAGCAAAACCAGCTGTCAGTTTACTTCCTAGGTGAAGGATGCCAGGGTGTCTCTCTGCACTCCTAAATATACCAGAGAAGACCTTTGATATTCATGTCAAAATAGGGTGTCTGCCCCCTCCCCCACCTTCCCTTCCTCTCGTTTACCTCTTCTTGTTAATTTCCTTTCTTTGAAGATTTCACTATCCTTCATTAGCATTCAGCTCACATTGAGTTAGCAGACTAAGGTAAGCTCTCGGCTCCCCAATAGAATTGGTTTCAAACTGCAACTCATGTTAAATAACTACACCCACCTTGTTTTCAATAGGATTTTTCCTCGTGCTTGTTACTGTCTCTCTTAGGTATTTATCTAGCCCACACCACTACAGTATCCGAGCACCTCACAATCTTGATATGTTGATTCTCACAATATTTGGGAGGGAGGGCAGTGCTGTTATGCCCATTTTATAGATAAGTAACTGGGGCACAGACAGACTATGTCTACACTGCAAACACACCCTGTGGCCGTGATGAGACATTGTCCAAGTGACTCAACAGTGTCACAGAAGAAGTCTGTAGCAAAGCAGGGAATTAAACCAGGTCTCCCGAGTCCCAGACCAGCATCTCAGGCCACGTCTGCACTAGGAGTACTTTACTTGTTTAAGGATACTGATATAGGTATAATATACTGGGAAAGAACTCCTAGTGTGGATGCAGCTTATACTGGGGAAACTGTGCTTTTACTGGTATAACTTATTCCACCCTCCACCCTCAGTCCTAAGCAAAACAACCTATATCGATAAACACACAGTTTTCCCAGTATAGCTGTGTCTACACTAAGGGCTTTTGTCAGCACAGCTATGTTGGTTAGAGATCACACCCCATCATACCCCTGGCCAGCACAGCTAGACCAGCAGACACCTATAGTGTATACCTGGTCTCGGATACCATGTTAGCTAACATGTGGTAAGGAAATGTGTTTTTCCTAGTGAAGACATACCCAAGGGCCAGCCCCTACGTGCCATTAAAGCTCATTAAACACCTATTTTGAGGGATTGAGTGGTGCCTAGGTCTTGCCCAAGTCCTCAGCACAGCGATGAATTTCACTCTACATGAGTAAAATCTCCCACTGTGATTCAAATGCAAGAAGACGAGGGAAATGTCTACACAGCATCTGAGACATGTAATTCCCATCTCAGATAGATGAACAAGCACTCGTTCGGATTGACCTAGTACCTAAAGATAGCAGTGTATCCATGGAGGCATGGGCAGCAGCTGCCCTGAGGACAATCCTGCCCAACCCCTTGGTTATATACTCGGGAGTCCAGCTCTAGCCGTTGCTTGTGCCACTGCAGCCACCCTGCTATTTTTAGGCCTGAGGTCAAGCAGTGCTAGCGCGTGTATGTCTACCTGCACTGGGAATTACACGGTCTAGCTCCTGCCTAGACATACCCAAGTGAAATCTATGCAAGGCCTCCTATTCCGGCTATATTCAGAAGGGGCTATATACATATTATTAGACTAGCTGTAATATGTGACTCTTGTTTAGAACACTAGTGTTTTCCAAAAGTTCAGCAAGATGCGAGTTAGCTCACCAGCTGTGCATTTCACCACCCATATCCCCAACACAGAGCTCCAAAAATCTCCTTTTTATCAAATATGTATCTAAATCAGACTCCACTGTGAGATCTGAAAAGGAATTTGCATTCCTACAAATGTCCCCCTTGTGGGACATTACCGTCTGTTCTGATCACCATAAAGGCTCCCTCTCTCCTCCAATCCAAACACTCTGAAGCATTTATTTAATGACTCTAAAACAAAAGGCTGGAGTCTTTCCGGTCTTAATTTATACACAACTATATAACCAATTAGAAGGTAATTGTGAAGAATACGGCTGATAATGGAATGCCTTCTGCAGCCTGATCTGGAGCATTGCTACCATGACATTAAAATAATTAATTAATATGCCCTTTAATTTGTCTCAGTTTGCACTGGCAGAATGGGAGCTGCTGTCTACACTGGTTTTTCACTGAAAACTGTGAGGGGAGGGGAATGATGAGAGATTCCTTCCGCCGCCTATCCACTTTGTGCATCAGTTTCTTTCCTCAGTGGCACCTGTGTAAAACTCAGAGTATAACTCCATTCAAGTAAATGGAGTTATAGTCCAGATTCACACCAGTGTAACAGAATTTGGATCAGTGCCTTTCAAACACACCAAAAATATAAACGCCGAAACGTCTTATCAATGCTAGCGGTCAGCTGCTTATATTCTTGTACTGCTGCCAATTTGAGCTGGATGAACTGTTTCCCAGTGAACAATTTATCCATTGGATTAAGTACTGTTTTCCTGTTTGTAAATGGTTCGTGATAAGATCATGATTTCAAGGAATATTTCTGCTGTTCAAACTTATTCATAGAGATGCAGATTCTCCACCTCTGTCTTGCAGGTGCAGTGGAGTGGGGGGAATTCCAGGATCCAGTTGCTAGTCCCTAATCCTCAGCCACCTGGCCTTGGGGTAAATTAGAGCTATACAAGAGCATCTCTAATTTATGTCAATGGAGAATTGGGGGGAATCAGAGCTACGCTCTACCATGGCTCCGTCTCTTACTGGCTTGCACAGGCCTTGCTCCTGAATGTTCTCCCTCCTTTTACTCCAGGGATGGGGCATGGCTGGTGTGGAAACTGCTTCTGTGGGCTTTCCTCCAGGAGAGAGTTCCTGTTTTGCAAATGGAATTTTCCTTTGCTTTAAGGCTGCTGAGCACTATTTACTCACTGAGTAGTTAGAGAGCTGGAAAATCCGGCCCCAAATGCTGTATGGGAATATATTTCAGCTTTTGACTCACTCAAGATCTGTTCACAGCAATCAGTGCTGCTTCAAGTGTTCAACATTTGCAGCCTGAGCCCCTTTGACCGGCCATGTAGCTAACATGTTCAATTTCTGTTACTTGAAGGGATGAACAGATCTCTGAGAATGGGGTTTCCAGGGTGAATTTCTATCCTATAGTTTTTTACCTTACTGTTTCACCTTGAGACCCCCCACCAATATCACAGCCCCATTGTGCTAGGGGCTGTCTACACACATAATTAGAGACAGTCCCTGCCCCCAAAAGCTTTATCATTGAAATAGAGAAGACAGATGGGAGGAGTCTAAATTAGCTGTTACCACTCAAGAAAGAGATCTTGGAGCCATTGTGGATAGTTCTTTGAAAACATCCACTCAGTGTGCAGGGGCAGTCAAAAAAACAAATGGAATGTTGAGAATCATTAGGAAAGGGATAGATAATAAGACAGAAAATATCATATTGCCTCTATATAAATCCATGGTACGCCCACATCTTGAATACTGTGTGCAGACATAGAATCAATCATAGAATCATAGAATATCAGGGTTGGAAGGGACCTCAGGAGGTCATCTAGTCCAACCCCCTGCTCAAAGCAGGACCAATCCCCAATTAAATCATCCCAGCCAGGGCTTTGTCAAGCCTGACCTTAAAAACTTCTAAGGAAGGAGATTCTACCATCTCCCTAGGTAACGCATTCCAGTGTTTCACCACCCTCCTAGTGAAAAAGTTTTTCCTAATATCCAACCTAAACCTCCCCCACTGCAACTTGAGACCATTACTCCTTGTCCTGTCATCTTCTACCACTGAGAATAGTCTAGAACCATCCTCTTTGGAACCACCTCTCAGGTAGTTGAAAGCAGCTATCAAATCCCCCCTCATTCCTCTCTTCTGCAGACTAAACAATCCCAGTTCCCTCAGCCTCTCCTCATAAGTCAATTCCAGTACAATCTTTTGTACAATCTCTACAATCTCAAAAGAAGATGTACTGGAATTGGAAAAGGTTCAGAAAAGGGCAACTAAAATTATTGGGGGCATGGAACAGCTTCCATCTGAGGAGAGATTAATAAAACTGGAACTTTTCAGCTTGGAAAAGAGACAACTAAAGAGGGATATGATAGAGGTCTATAAAATCATGACTGGTGTGGAGAAAGTAAACAAAGAAATGTTATCTACTCCTTCTCATAACATAAGAACTAGGGGTCACCAAATGAAATTAATAGGGAGCAGGTTTAAAACAAACAAAAAGAAGTATTTCTTCACACAATGCACAGTCAACCTGTGGAACTCCTTGCCAGAGGATGTTGTGAAGGTCAAGACTATAACAGGGTTCAAAAAAGAACTAGATACATTCATGGAGGATAGGTCCATCAATGGCTATTAACCAGGAAGGGCAGGGATGGTGTCCCTGGCCTCTGTTTGCCAGAAGCCGGGAATGGGTAATGGGGGATGGATCACTTAATGATGACCTGTTCTGTTCATTCCCTCTGGGACATCTGGCATTGACCACTGTCAGAAGACAGGACACTGGGCTAGATGGACCTTTGGTCTGATGCCGTGTGGCCATCCTTGTGTTCTTATCAGGGGCAGCACAGAGAGGTGAAGTGACATGTCCCGTAATGAGGAGTCTCTCATTATTCTCTCCCCTCTCCCTGCAGTTTTCAATGAACAATTGCGTATGTAGCAGCTTCTGTTCTGCCAACAGCCAAGTGTCTGGTCACCTAGCCCATCAATGGAAAAGCTGGGAACAGAACCCAGCTCCCCTCACTGCAAGGGGGTACCAGGCTGCCCCTTCACCTACCCAGCTTCCTTTATTGGGGCTTGTCAAACCATTTTGAATGTCAGCCACCAAGTTGTGTCAAAATTTCAAAATTAGATTTAAAAAAAAAAAGAGCTGAAAAAAGGGATGAAATATTCGTGATGTCGTTTTCCCATCGGCTTTGGTGACTAGAGCAGAGCACAGTTTGGCCGAAGTTCTGCTATTTCTGGAGACTGAAATTTACCCCTGTACGCCGGGCCAGCGCCAGACCCGTGGCACCACCCTGTATGTCCTACTGAAGCCCTGTCTTGGGGACAGAAGTGAGGGCCTCTGCACAGGGTGGGATCCCAACCCATAATAAGCAGAGATCTGCCAACTGTTTGTCTTCAGCCTTACAATTGCTTCGTGGCACATAATAAAGATACAGAAATGAGGGGGCTTCTCTTGGAAAGTGTAATAATTTTACTACCCATAATATATTTTTAACATGCTTCAAGGATACTTAATAGAGTAAAAGGGTCCTGAGTACAGTGAAACCTCATTTGTCGAAAGGGTTTGGAGACTTTTTCAACCTTTGGGCTTAGGATAAGTGGCAGAATAATGGATGGAATAGATGGATGTCATGGGGGACTTGGCAAATCATGAGTTAACCAGGAGTATTGATTAACCAAAACTCACTTAAATGGGGTTACGTTACGTGCTACTCTCTTGTGATTTTTGTTCCACTTTAAGATCAATGCCAGGGCATTCAGTAACTGAAAGAACTGGAGAGAAAACTCTCTCTACCTCCTACACTCATGACTGAGGAAGTAGAAGGAATGTAACTGTGAGAGTCTGACCCACAAATTATCTGGCACATTAGCATGGGCAAACTGAGAGGTGTAGAAGGAGAAGGAACCTTGGTCACCTACTGCTCCCTGTTTCCATCAGCACAAATTCTGATGGAATTCCAAATGGAAGGGAGATGAAGGCTGCCAGAAGAGGAATAATTCACACAGGAGGGGGAGTAGCCGAGTATATTACAAGTGAGGAAAACAGGCAGTTGCAGCCAGACAGATTCAATGCATCTGATGGGGTGCGTAGGATAAATAGAGCTCTGCACACATAGTCATGTAGTGGGTGTTTTGCTGAAGACTTGTGCTTTGTGTAAGCAGTTTGCCTCAATAAGCGGGAGACATGTTCTGTAGCACAGGGAGGCGCAAAGCCTGGTTCCTATAGTCTGACTGAATGAAGGGAACATTCTTGTCCAACCTCCCTTATATTTTTATAAACTATCACAGGTGTCAGATAAGTACCAACGTAGCAAATTCATCCCTGGCGCAAGTCCACTGATTTCCATAGAGTTGCACCCACTTGCACCAGAGTGGACTGTGGCCCAGTATGTAATAAGCTGTTTGTGAGGGAGGACTAAGGTGGCAGTTTGCAATACGGTCTGAAACGTCACTGAATGAAAAGATCACAGACTGTCATGAGAAAGGAAGATGGGAACTGGTGACTCTGCAAATATTCTGCCTCTAGTTACAACGTCAGCTCAGGACAGACAAGGCTGCTTTGAGCATTACTTCCAATACAAACGATAGATACGAGCTAACGGACTTTCCAAACCCTGGTGTTCAGTGCAAGTTGATCTGTAAGAACAATAGATGGGGAAATACAGGAGAGTCGTAAAGAAGTTATGCTTTCTCCCACCCATTACAGAGTATAGATATGCACAATTAACCATCAGAGTAGGTTCCTTTGATCTAGAGATGTGATTAGCTCAAAAACCCAGAACTGACATACGCTTGAGCCAAGTTATCTCCATTTTCAGAACAGGGTGCATTCGTTTGCTATAGGATGCCTGCCATAAGCAGTGACAAGGAATTACCAACGTATTGTCTCTCAAACATGCGTTCTCTTTCTGTCTGACATGCAAGCAAAGCTTCCTAGAACATTGAAAGGCACAGAGAAAAAAACACTGTGATGGCCACTTAACTTACCCTGGATGTCACCCTTCAAGGCTATAGTGAGGAGTGCTCTTGGAATACAATGGATGAGACATCCACAGACAGAGGACTTTGAAATGCGATCTTGCATCCAACAAATGCAGCTTGGTCCAACCTCCATGTCTGATTAGCTTGGTGCAAGTTGTAGTGTAGACAGGCCCCTCCAAACAGGTGTGTTTACCTGAACTAGGGTCTATATCTATACTTGGGCCTGATGCGCCATGCCACTCATCCTGTGAAGTCACTTACATAAGTACAAAGTGGAGGTACAATGGTGTTTGGAAGCCCCACACGAGTCAGGAAAGGGTTAATGGGCAGCTGGGGCGGGCCCTGTCAGCCCCTCCACATGACACCTGAAGCTGGTGTCAGGCTTCAAAGGAGGAGCTAAAACCCAAGAGCTCAGCTCAGGTGCTGGCTAACTGGCATCTCCACGATGGAAGATGCTGGACAGAGCAATGGAAGACAGAGGCAGAACCACTGCTGTTCCCTGCTACACCATAAAGGGTATGTGGCCAGAATGCGTAAAAACACTTAAATCAGAATGGCAACAATTTGCACTCATGTAAATGACTCCACAAATGCCAGGCAATGGAGACTCCAGCTCCAAGCATCACATTATTTCCACCATTTCAGAGAGGCTCTGACTCCTAAAGCTCTTTTCCCTCATACGTATTAATCAACACTGCACACGGCTCTGTATTATCTCCCTATGCAAAGGGAGATAGAATGGTTTGATTGTTAATTCAAGACTTGGAACTTTGGTAATGACCCAGATTGGTCATTCCCGCTCTTGTTTGTTTCAGAGCAGTAGAATGGGCCACAGATCACAGTGGTATTGAGTAAGCCAGTATGACTTTCTATGGAAAGCATCTGCCCAGAAATGATTGAAGAGGGGGACTGGTATTCTTAAGGGTTATTTCTCAAATATATTTAAACTGTCCCATCTCAGCTGAAAGCCATTCCCTTCTCTTCAGCCTCTTGCTACATTTCCTGTAGACAGTAAAGTACAGAAGTCATTGCTTGGTATAAATCCACTTACTGCACGTATTTAAGGATAGCAAAGACTGTTCCTTACCCAAATATTTCCACCCATGGGGTGATGTGTTTATATGTCCTGCAGGGTATGATCAGCAGTTACGGGGGATGTTCTGGACCTCTGATGTTACTACCCTAGCAGGACACATGCTATGAACCAGGTAGCCACAGCTGTTTGGTCTTATTGAGGAAAAGAGCTTGTGATGTGAAAATTGTTATCTTCCCTTTTATGCCATGTCTTTAGCACTTCTTGGTGACTCGATCATCTCTCAGATATTTCTTAAAATTTTAGTTGGTTAGGACAGAGCTGACATCAGCCAGGGAACGTCAGGAATTCTTGCTGGAATGAAAAATGTAGCAAAATACATTCTTAAAAATCAAGGGTGACTTGCAAATTAGCAGCAACTTTGTTCTGTTCTGTAAGGACTAGACATGGGCCCAAATTCCCAAAGTGTGGCGCTGGATCAGCACTTTCCGACAGTTTGGGAGCTTGCAGATCGGAAGGGTGGTGGAGGGGTGCGTTTGAGTTTGGAAGATTCCCAAAACAGGCTCAAGAGCAGAACAATTTCTCACAACCCCTCCCAGCTACTCCCATTACCATAGTGTGAGCACCTTACCGTCTTTAGTGTATTTAATAATAGCACACCTCTGCGAGACAGGAAAGTGCTACTACCCACACATCACTTGGGGGTAACTTAGGCCCAGATTCACAAAAGTTGATTTCAGTGGGAGTGAGGAGCCTAAATACCTTTGAGGATCTGGGCTAGCAAGGCTAAGGGTAAGATTTTCAAAGGTATTTAGGCTGCTAAAGATGCAGATAGGTGCTTAGTGTAGCCCCTATGCAGGTGACATGCCTAACTCCCTTTGTTCTCAATGGGATTTCAACAGGAGTTACGAGCCTAGCCTGCTTAGGTGCTTTTGAAAAATCCCTCTAGGCAGCTACTGGCATCTTGTAGGCTTCTGGGGCTAGATATTTCAGAGGTATTTAGTTGTTACAGGGCTCAGCATTCCAACACCTCACCGACTGGGGAGACTAAGTCTCTTAGCAGTCAAAATCCCAATAACAGTCGATGGTATTTAGAATCCTAAGTGCCCAAGTCCTTTTGAAAATGAGATCCAGGATCCTAAATCAGTTAGGCATTGCAACACTGAGTGTCACAACACCGAAATACCTGGGCCCAAAGGGAATTAGGCATTGCAATGCTCAACACTACAATGCCTCACTTTTATGTGCCTAAAAAGTCAGAGGGACACACTGATCCACAAAGCCTGACCCACACAAAGGGCACTTCGTGCACAGCAGCAGGGTCCACCAGACAGCTAGTACTTGGCACACTGGGGTGTAAATCTACTGCACCCAGGAAAACTGGTGGTCGGCTGCCTAACTCGCATTCAGGGCCCAATTCAGTAGGTGTGCTCAGAGGCTGACCGCCAGATCCAGCCCCCCCCACTTGAGCAGATTTGCACCCCAGTTTGCTGTGCACTAACTGTTCATGTAGACTACCCCCAACCCATGCCCACCCCACCCTTGAGCAGTCCTGTTGACTTCAGTGGGCCGCTGTTTAATGAGAACAAGGGACTCAAATTTGTGCTTCATTTCCTCTGTAAAATGGAGATGATAATGCTTCTTCCCCTCCCCTGCTTTTGTCTGTCTTGGGTATTTAGATTGTAAAGGATTCTCTTTTATTTTGCATGTACAGCACCTAGCACAATGGAGTCCCGATCTCTTAGGCCCTCTAGGCAGTGCTGTAATATAATTAAGCATTATATACATCTGTGCTGGAACATTCAGCTCTGAGATGCTAGTAAGCGATGTTACCGGAGCGAGGCTGGGAGATGCTCAAAAGCGGGGGGAAAGAATCCTCTAGGGAACAACAAAACATCCCATCCCCCACCCCCATGATTGTCTCTTGATAGTCAAGGCTAGAAGGCAACTGAGTCCCTGGCATGGTTGTTAAAGAAACCGTAGCTGCATACTAGTTAGAGCCAATTAGCCAGAGAGGAGTTACTGCTATTCATACAGTGATTGTGGGTGGAAGCAACAGAGCAAACCAGAGGCTTGATCTCCCGAAGTAAACACGCACAACACACTTTGGAAGGACTTGCTGGCAATTCCAGAAGCTGAGAAACACGGGAATATTCTTGCCACCCGATCTGTAGGTGGCACAACTCCGGAGTTCACAAACAAGGGGGGTGTCACGGATCATGGCTGAGATCCCGCCCTCCCCTGGAGTAGGGGATTTCCCTTGTGAGCGAGTCCCAAAGTTATTTTGGCAGCATCTGGCAGTGGTGCTCTCCGGTTACGGTTGAAGCTGCAGTTCTATTTATAAAGACTGATTGTTTGCCTGGGGGTTGTCTTGGCATAGGAGGCCTCAGGAGAGCTAGTGATCTGGTTAACAAAACAGCCAAGGAGCCGGGAAACCAAGGCTGGGTTTTGATTTTGTAATGCAGAGGACTGGAGCTATGACGTGCCAGGCTTGTCATTCCAGAACAGGTCTGATTATTGAAAACTAGCATTTAAAAACACCCCACCAAATGTAGTTCCCATAATTATTAAAATACTAGGAAAATAACAAGGAAATCTCATGCAGCTAACAGTCCGTTAGCTCATGGGACCTTAGGTGGGTCTGAGAAGCCTCAGCAAAGAGACGAACCTGCACGTTGTATGTCGTGTTGGCGTGCCCATGTTGGTCCCAGGACATTAGAGAGACCAGGCGGGTGAGGTCATATCTTTTATTGGACCAACTTCTGCTGGTGAGAGAGAGAGACAGGCTTTCGCGCTTACAAAGCCGGCTGCCACAAACGCCCCTTGCAGCTAGATTTTATTAACCTATTGCTCCCCCTTGTGGTGAGGTGTGAACATTACCCTGATTCAACCAGGTTCATATTACCCTCAGAGGCCCCTCGTGTTTATGTCTACTCTTAAGAGCTAAATTCACCCAGGTGCAGAGGGCCAGGGCAAGGTCTACGCACCACTTAAAATGCCTCAAAATGGAGCTGACATGGGATTCAAATGAGCCTTCTCAGCAGGGTGAATTTCACCCACATTTCTGGGCTTTTATGCTTATCACATGTAACAACAGTTTTAATTTTATGCACTGAAGAACACACCTCTGTTTGCTAGATGCCTGTGTGGTCTGAGTGTGCTGGGCCTTAGTCCACTTCCATCCGATGAGGCTTCACATCACAAAAATCCTCTCTGGAGCCAGGGCTAACTTGCCCCCTTGCTGCAGACTTAACACAGAGGATTGAACAGACTAAACTTCAGAGCTCTAGCAGCGTCTGTGCAGCTCGGAACTGAGGCATGTTGTCAGAGGAGCACAGGGAACTTGCCCTGCTGCTACCCAGGTGGTACCTGATCTCTGGATAAAGAGGGAACATCAGCCTCCGGGCACTGTCAATAAGCACCTGTTGCCAGCAGGAATTTCACACTAAATACATCAAAAGAAAGATACAAAGATCGAGTCTGCCTCTCACAGCCAGTCTCAAAACAAACCACCCTTAAAACATTTCATTGCCCTACCTGGCAGCCTGTTCTGTCCTGTATTAGACCTGGCTTTGATGCTACATGGGTCACATTTAATAGATTTCAAGGCCATAGTTGTGATCATCTTGTCTGTCCCCCAGTATAACACAGGCCATTGACAGGGACACTGAAATGCACACGTATGCGCATGTATAGTATACCACAGACACCTGTGAATGGTGGAAAGAATAAACTCACTGGGCGAGATCCTCAGCTAACATAAATCAACATAGCTCCCTTGACTTGATTTACACCTACCGAGGACCTAGCCCATGCTTTTCCAGATCTGAAAGTTCTATAACCAAGATGTTTAAACCCATGATCTATTAAACTGTCACTCGCAGGAAAAGTGGGACACGATCACCCTACGTTCCTCCTGCTTCTCATATAAATAGAAAGATTCCCTCCCCCAATTTTCGCCCCGAGTGTATTGTTACTGTAGAAGGTGTGAGGGAAACGGCTATGAATCACTGAGTGCTGCTGTAGGCATTTACGAAGCGTCATTTCAGTAGCATATACAAAGAACTTGCAACAATTGAAACGAAATTCTAGTCCGTGAATCAAAACACTTGCAATGACTATTTCCAAGCAGGTGAAACAATAACAAGTAATGAACAAAGATGTTTCAAATCTTTGCTGATATATGCTGTGCTTACTGAATAAACTGCAAAATGGACACATTTTAGTCCGAGCCCAGGGGATTGCATGTGTTAGCCTCACCTCCCCTGTTCATCCTTCTTTCGTCAGCTGATATTGCTTCCTAGATGTTTGCTTATATTTCAAACAAGGAAATAGAAACCTTTCAAAAACTAGGCCGAGTTATGTGTTGGCTTAAAAACCAGGCAATCCTATTGATTTAAACTTGGGTTGCGGTGACCAGACAGCAAATGTGAAAAATCGGGACAGGGGGTGGGGGGTAATAGGAGCCTGTATAAGAAAAAGACCCCAAAATTGGGACTGTCCCTATAAAATCAGAACATCTGGTCACCCTAGCTTGGGTCGAATAGCATGTGAATCTGTAATGAATTATTGCCATTCAGGTCTCGCTAAATGCCAAATGGATGCTCAGAGCATAGGAGACACAGATCTCTGCCCTGGAGACCTTACACTCTACAAAACAAATCAAATTGCAGATCCAGAGGAAGCAGTTAGTTTTGATAATTCTCCATCTTAATCTGTTTTTTCCCCATGTCTTTCATGTCAAGGTCTCACCGATGCATCTAATCTCATCATTATTATTTGGGTTGTTGTAGCACCGGTCCTGGATCACGATTCCATTGTGCTAGGTGCTGTTCAAACATAGAACATAAAATTTAGTCCCTGACCCAAGAGTTACAGTCTCATCTATCTGTGAATCCAGGTCCATCTCCATCACCTTCCCCTGTTGGCTGACAGATTCATGGACATGGGGAAGGGAACCTTTCAGGTATCTCTGCAGAGTCCCACGAAAGGACTTGAACATAAGGGGACACCCCTTGAACTAGATTCTGTATTCAATGGGGAGCTAATGCAGAGAGTGGAGCCCTGGGGTAACTGTGTTCATGGCAGCCTGCATTGCTATGCAGATGGGGTTCTGTATAGGAGGGACTTGAAAGATGGGGAGCTGGGGGCCTGGCGGGCTGGGAGTGATAAGTCAGCCCACGACTAGGGGCCAACATGGGATAAGGGTTCAGAAATGGAAGTGGAAGAATTCAGCTGCCAGAATTAAGGTGCCCTATATTAATTTAGTCTGACCTATCCTTTCCTACATTGTAAATGGTACTAGGGCTGTTTATTCTAGTGCATAATCTTGTGCAACAGCCTGCTTTGAACTGAGCACCCCTGCTTGTGGAAATGGAGATGTATCCAGATCCTTGTTTCTTTACTGGACTGAACAGAAGCAGCTAGAAGTGACGCTGTACTTCAGACAGGGCAGGGACAGCAACCCAAATTGCGTTATTCATCCCTTAATCCCCCCGGTTTATTCTCCCTTTAATACCAGGGCAGAATCCCTTAGCCACATTAGTGGGAGTGTGGACTGTAGACAGTACTGGCCCACGCAGGTGAACTGTTTGTCTGAAGGTGAAAAAAGGGATTCATTAAAGGTCACAGGTCCCTAGCGTCTGGGGAATCCTCAGTTGAAAGATTCTGCCCAGGGTCCCTGCTGCAGTTCTCCTAGATTTCCAGGCTCCGCCATTCCCCACAGAGGTTACACTGGTTTGGATCTAGCACAAAAGAACCTCTCTGCTGACAAGCAGCTGGGACAGCCAAGGCCCAGCCGATCTCTGGGCTGCAGCCCCCACAAGTGTTGTTTACCTTGGCCGGGCTGCAGTCAGCAGCCGAGCTTGCCAAAGGAGTGTTGTGAGCAGAGAACGCCATTATGGAGGGGGTCTACTCCAGCGGAGAATGAGTCACATTGCCCAAAGGTCACCTTTTCCTTAGTCCCCAAGAGAAACGGGACCTGGCTCTCACCACAGCTGCAAGTTCCAGTTCTCAGCCCTTGCAAACCACTCTGTTCTTTGGAAGGCTGATTCCCAAATCCCTAGGCAATTCATTATCTCTTCCAGTTGAGGCACTTTTCCCCCTCCCCCCTGTTTTCTTCCAGGTAATTGTTCCCACAGCATCTGCCTGAATCCAAACCTACCATCTTTCCTTACTAGAGAGCTTCTCATGGCCGCGGGGATTTCCCCCCTCTATCTTTGTAAATAACAAAAATCAAAGGAAACATTTTTGTGCAGAGAATCTAAAGCCGCACAAAGAACTCACTCCCAGGTAGACCGTAGGACTGGCTCTGTGTTGTCTGTGACATTGGAAACCGGACAAAGCGCGGGAACAACCCTTATAGATAAAATTCCAGCCCTCACCAGAAGATGTGACCTTATCAGTCTTCTTCGCCTTTGGGCCCAATCCTGCTCATGCTAAAATCAATGACCAGACTCTCTCTGTTGTGAGCAGGAGCAGGGGCTCCTTGAAAGCTGTGATTCCATGCTCTGTTGCTGGCCCGAGGCCTAATTTGCAAACATGAGGAGCACTCGTCTCCGAGAGACGGCAATGGGAATGGCAGGGGCTCAGCCCCTTTAAAAATGAGACCCTTGTTACGCCATCACAAGGCTTGCGAGAGACGCATAGGGCTGTGAGCTCATCTCTAGGCAGGGAGTGGGGGGGCGGTGAGGTTGGTTCACACTGTTATGTACATACAGTTAACACAGATAGGGTCAGCTCCTCAGCGGGAGTAAATCAGCCTCGTTCCACTGGAATCAACAGAGCCTGTTAATAACACAGAATCTTAAAATAGATTAGAAAATTATACTGAGTTTATTTTTAAAACTCTGGTGTTCAGGTGAAAAATGGCTGAGCTAAAAATACTTGTGGTTATCGTTACTCCTGTCAGTTACTGTGCGTTGCCAGCTTGGGGCTCTAAATAAACTTCTCTGAACTAAATATACTTCCTGGGAGCCCGTGCTGTGAAGCAGATGGTGACTACCCATGACTGCCCCATCGTGGGCAGGGGGCAGAGTGAGGGAAGCCAGCCTCAGTGGTGTTACTGAACATGCTCAACCTGTGTGAGCCCAGTCAGTACAAGACAAGGAGCAAATCGGGGGGTGGGGTGGGGAGGGGAGAAAACGTGACCCCACATGCCCCCCCCCTTTGGATGGGGTGCTGTGAAGTGCGTGTTTCACACGTATGGAAAGAGATGAGGGGGTCAGTTGGACTGGGAAGGGAGCTATGCCACCTGTAAGCGGGACACAGAACTTCTCCCGCTGAATAAATCATTCTGAGAATGTTATTCCCTCGGCCCTATTCCTATTCAAAAGCCATAGGCCACATCCTAAAATCGGGTCCCGCTCTCACAGATGAAAGGAAGAACTTCCTCACACAACGCACAGTCAACCTATGGAACTCATTGCCAGGGGATGCTGTGAAGGCCAGAAGTATAACTGGGTTAAAAAAAGAATTAGATAAGTTCATGGCAGTTAGGTCTATCAATGGCTATTAGCTAAGATGGTCAAGGATACAACCCCATGATCCAGGTGTTCCTACACCTCCAATTCCCAGAAGCTGGGACTGGACAAGAAGGGGTGGATCACTCAAAATTGCCCTGTTCTGTTCATTTCCTCTGAAGCATCTGGCACTGGCCACTGTCTGAAAACAGGACACTGGGCTAGATAGACCATTCGTCTGATCAAGTATGGCCTTTCTTATGTGTATCTCTCACCGAGAGCGGTGTGCTTATATCATTCAGTTTTTACCTAGTCCTTGTTCAAGCAAACTCCTATTGAAGCTAGTGGAAGTTTTCCCCATG
This sequence comes from Natator depressus, assembly GCF_965152275.1. Lineage (NCBI taxonomy): Eukaryota > Metazoa > Chordata > Testudines > Cheloniidae > Natator > Natator depressus. Next base: position 9,872,822 of record NC_134249.1, on the reverse strand, counting down.
TATGGATTCAGGAAGGCATGCAGGATTTGGCCTAGAGAGAATTACCCTCCAGCCAAAGTGATGGTCTCCATTGGTATCAGCATCACCTCTCCACCAGAAGATGTGATTCTCCTCCAGCTTCCACCCATTCTGCATCAGTGGAGCTCCATTGACTTCAATGTAGCTACTGGTGACTTACACTGAGAAACATGAGGAGAACCAGGCCCTAAAATTTCAAGTCAGGCCCTGGGCTTGTGCATCACTCTACAGTCACCGTCTCGCACCCAGGGCATGACTGCTCTTTAGAGGTGCCGTATTTTGGATGAGCTTTTAAACGTGAGTTCCCTCCAGTGGCTGACTAGCCGATTCCCAGGCCCAATCTGAGAAGATTAGGTGAACTACCCAATCCAGGCTGACACACTCTCTCTTAATAATATACACCCTGTAATAAGCAAGGTTGTGTATGAGCTGTTGTTTCTGCTGTACTGGCCTATTCAGCCACTTTCCTGCCAATATGTTCCTCATTAGCATTCTGGGAAGCTAAGAGCATGTACGGCGCCATACGCAAACCAGATTTTAGTCTTTTCTAAAACACCCAGAGAAGCAAGAGCCTTGGGACACCAGTGAGAGAGGCAAGGGATGAGCTGCGGAGGGGAAACCGGAGCTAGCCCCTGACAAATTTGAACCATCCCATTTTAATCCGTAACAAACAGAGACCGATGCTGAATAAACCTAGTCATTTTGCAGAAAGGAGATTACATGGGGAATGGAAAATCTGGGGCATGGGGAGTCTGGCTACAAAGTCTGGTTACAAATAAAAGCCTTCAGTTAGGTTTCCACGATGAATGGAACTTCCCATACATGAGCTGTACTCAGCATTTCCAGGTCCCAAAACAGCCAGTTGATATTTCCATCGTTTTTGAACTAAGGTAAATGGAATTTTTAGAGCTTTTCAGTGTTTCCATAACTTCCTAGGACCCAGGTGATTATCAGTGTCTCCCCCCAACTTCCACCTCTCCTGGGTGGGGCAGGACTAGTTGATGGAGGAAACAGAATGATCCCTTCTCTAGTCCTTTCTTGTGCTTGAGTTAGGGAAGGAAGGACTTGGCAAAGGTGGATTCACAATACCTTTATGCTCTCTGTGTTCTGGGGATGTGCAAGGGCCTGCCCAGCCCACAGTATATAAGTTAGTGCAGCCTCAAGGCTGCTCTAGTTTATGACCTCCTCCCAACAGCTGCCTATCATCCCTGGAGAACAGAAAATAGTCATATCTACTGAAGGTACTTACACAGCCCTCATTATCATAGTATCTGAGCATCTCCTGTGAAGTAGGGCAGTGCAACCATCCCCATTTTACAGAGTGGGAACTGAGGTGCAAAGAGACTAAGGAACGTGGCCAAAGTTGCACAGTAAGCCTGTGGCATAGCAGGGAACTGAGCCCAGGTTGCTCAAGTCCCAGGCTAGTGCCCTAATCATTGGATCATCCTTCCTCTGCTCCTGGTATAGTGCCCTTTGTCCACCCCCATATAGCCGGCTTGGAGCAGGGCCAGTGTAGCAACTTTACACCAGATGGGCACCGGCTGAGGAAGCTCCCTATAAAAAGGATTTTCTCAGGGGACCATTCCCAGCCATGTTGACACCCCTTTACATTACCAGAGTGACATGAAAGAGCTCTCGCATATTGGAGAATCAGGCCCAGAGTATCTTTAAACCTATAGCTCTTGTAAAGAAAGGAGCAGTAGAACTGGAGCAGAAGTCCTGGGTGTGAGCTGCCTGCTAACCCAAGGACCCCCAGGAGGGATCCCTATAACAATATCTTATACTTAGCAGCACTGTATTTTCATCTCAGTTGGATCCAGAGCACTTTACAACTATTCTCCCTTGATTTCTCAGACACAGAGCAGTCACTCTGCCGACCGCTGAAATGCAGGCCCTCTGGATAAACTTGGCAGCTGCTTAACAGTAATGCTATACAGCACGTTTAAGACAAGAAGTGATGATCCATCACTAGTTAAACCTATAGCAAAGGAGGGAGAGGGGGGAATTGAGATAGGATAATTATCCAAGTTAGAAACAGCTCAAGCAAGACACAGGTCCCAATGCCCCTGTGTACAGAGTGCAAAGGAGAATCAGGCCCTGAGATTTTAATACCCACAAGTATGTAATTATCATGAATAAATAATAAGAGTCATTAACAGTAGTGATTCCCTCAGTCAGTCTGAGCAATACAGCGGCCCCGCAAACAGGTAGGGCATAAGGTCAGTCCTGATTAAGAGCCCAGAGGGACAGATATTAAATCAACACCTCTCCCCGTGGCATTCTGCATGTTCCTTAGAGGACTCCCACCCAAGACCTGACCAGGCCCAACACTGCTTAGTTTGTGAAAGCTAACATCACAGCCTAAGGTGGAGTTTCTACAAGGAGTACAGGGAGAGTGTGCTGGATGCGGGGAAGCTCAGAGCTACACCAGTTCCATCATGACCCAGTAGGGGTCGCTGCAGTGACTGAAGTAGGAAACAGACATTCTAACTCTAACACTGTGGGTACATCCACTCCTCAAGAAAGGCACATGGCGGCAAGGCTCAGAGCCGGGGCTATAGACTCGTGCTACAGGACTAAAACTAGCCGTGCAGACGTTCCCGCTCAGGCTCTGAGACCCAACCCCCGCGCTGAGGTTCAGAGTCCGCATGGGAACATCCACACGGCTATTTTTAGCCCTGTCGTGCACGTCCCACAAGCCCAAGTCTGTAGACCCAGGCTCGAATACTTGCTGCCGCAGGGTTTGGGTTATTATTATTATTGCCCTGTAGACGTACCCCGTGTGGCTTCCAAGGGTTCCAGTCCTCAGAAAAACAGTTCTACAGTTGCTTTTGAATCACTGCGGCCAGAGGGGTAGAAAGGTAGCTCCTCGGCTCTGGCACGGCAGGGTCATCTTTGATCTCCTGGGAGGTCTATTTCCTTCATATGGACTTTCTTAAAATATACTTTAAGGAACCCTTTAAATTTTCTCCCTCGTGCATTTTCCCTCATTAAAATAAAGCTTTATTTTTTAAAGTCACACTTCAGCAAAGAAGGAAAAAAGTCTTATTTATTTGCTGCTAAAGGTTACCTGAAACTGCAAAGACAGTGGAATCATTGTGTGCATCTCACAGGAACCACAGGGGGTGGAGGGCACGGAAATCACTGTATTAGTAATATGCCATTAAAGGGAGCAGGAATATTTGGGACATAAAGACAGGATGCTGGCACCGTACAACAGGACCACAGGGCACTCCCAAAGAGAAAGGTGCAGCGATGGGGACGAACAGTAGCAAGATTTGTGATGATGGCAATAGGTCTAGTGCTTAGAGCATAGTACAGGGAGGTCAGGTCTCTTAGGTTCTCTACCCTGCTTTATCACTGCTTGGCCAAATCAGAGCAGCGATCTGTGCCTCAGTTTCCCCTCTGTCAAACAGGGATGATAATAAGGCTCTATTTGATAGTAGGTCTTGACAGACTTAAGCTGGGATTTTTGAAGGAGAACAATGAGAGTTAGGTTCCCACCTCCCATTGAATTTGGCCACCTAATTCCTTTTGGTGCGTTGAATTTCCAGCCTTAATTTTTTGAGCAAAACACTTTCAGATCCTCAGATTGCTCAGGCAAAGTGTAATTTGTAGTTGGCGTGCAATGTAATTTACAGGTGCTGAGACTGCACACTAGGGGTGGGAGGAGAGAGACTCTTTTGGGAAGGTGTTTCTTTTGTCCTTTAAATTCTTCCTGCCGCAATGCCGCAGTTAATTAACTCAACATCTATTGATTGCTCTTCCTATTAAAAGGGACAGGCAAGAGAGTTTAAAAGCATCTTCGGTTATCATTTCTGTACAAATCAGATTCTAAACCTGTGGCAATTTCCCCCATCTTGGTGAGCTGTTTATTGGAAGACCAATAATACAGACACAAGTTGACAGGGCACCTGATCTTGCATCAAACAACATTTTTACTAATCTATTCTTCACTAAGAATGAAATTCACCCCTGTGCAGAGAGCCAGCCAGGCCTATGCATAACTCAAGTTCCAATTAAACTCTGGGATAGCTCGGTTGTTTGAGCATTTGCCTACTAAACGCAGGGTTGTGAGTTCAATCCTTGAGGGGGCCATTTAGGTATCTGGGGCAACAATTGGGGATTGGTCCTGCTTTGAGCAGTGGGTTGGTCCTGCTTTGAGCAGGGGGTTGGACTAGATGACCTCCTGAGGTCCCTTCCAACCCTGATATTCTATGATTTAACTAGCCGCCTCCTTTTTGTGTAGTTCCCAGATCCTCTTCGGACTAAAATCAAGAATTGCCTCTTGTGGGTCCCAGGACTAGCCGCTCCAAGAAGCGGTCATTAACGGTATCTAGAAACTTTCTCTTTGCATCCTGTCCTGAGGTCAATGTACCCAGTCAATATGGGGATAACTGAAATCCCCCATTATTACTGAGTTTTCTATTTTTATAGCCTCCTTAATTTCTCTGAGCATTTCACAATCACCATCACCTTCCTGGTTGGGTGATCGGTAGTATATTCCTACTGCTGTACTCTTGTTATTCAAGCATGGAATTTCTATCCATGGAGCTTCTAGGGGTCAGTTTGATTCATTTAAGATTTTTACTATATTTGACTCTTTAACAAATAGTGCTACTTCCCCACTATTGCGACCTACTCTGTATCATTCCTATATATTTTGTACTGTGTCCTATTGATTATCCTCATTCCATCAAGTTTCTGTGATGCCTATTATATCAATAGCCTCATTTAATGCCACACACTCTAGTTCGCCCATCTTAATATGACCAAGTTGTAGTTGCTGGAATCTCTGGGTCAGATTATGATCTCCCTTACACAGTGTAAGATTGCAGTCACCACACAGAAGTGTTATCCCAGATTTACACCTAGTGCAACAGAAAGATTCGGGGCCCCCTTTTCCTTTTCAAACATACACCATGATTCATTACAACCTTAATGTGATTGGATTTAGTAGAAATCAACCACCACAGCAAGTCAGAGGATACTTTTTAGTCTTTTCAGCAGAGATCTCTGGTTTTCTGCCACATCATCCCCAGCCCTGCAAACTCAATTTCAATTACATTTAACAAAGCTAGCTGGATGGGCCGCACAAAGGCGGATGAAACCCAAATGCAAGATAAAGCACTTTGGAAGGGCTCATTTGAACTATTCAGGAAAACGAGCCATGGAGTTTTTAAGAGACGTGTGCAGGGTCACCCAAAAGAGAGACAGAAAAGTTCAGATGTACAAAGACCTAGGTAAGAAATGCTGGCAATATTATAATGCCTTTGAATGGTAACCCCTTACCTGCAATACTGAACTCAGTTCTGGCCACCCTAACTCACCAGGGGGCTAAGCAGAAACAGGAGGGGTTCTGAGAATGTGAGGAGCCATGGAGAGACCTCCTTGTACGCAAAGACAGAAAAGGTTTTGTCTGTTTAGTTCAGCCAGGAGACAAATAAGAAGGGACATGCTAGGGGAGCATACAACAATGAATATTTTACTGGACCCCACTGCAATGTGGGGCAGTGAATCTGAGCTCTTTGGACATTATTGATTTCCCTCATTTTCATCGATTTTTTGCCCCAAAATCTGACTCTTAATTGAAAGACAAAAATCACAAAACAAAACTAAAAAGGAAGGGAGGCAGGGGGCTTGTTTTTCCAAGGAAAAACTGAAAAATCTAGAGGACAATAGATACTTTGGAAGAAAGTTCTCATTTGTTGTCAAAAATCCAGTTTGGGACAGAACATTTTTGACCAGGGCTGTAGAGCTCCAGTGCCCTCTAGAGGCCTGGTAGAGTGCTGTGTGGGGTCGCATCAACTCATGCACACTCTGTGTAATGCAGAACTGCTTTACTACGGCGGCCAGAAACATGAAGGTGCAAATACCCTGGCTTTAAATGACAACCAATAGATCAAGGCAGCGGTTCCCAAATCCGGGGGTTGAACACAGGTCTAGAAGTAAGACGATTCGTAGGTGTCAGACTTCTCCACACCATCCTCTTTTTGGCTGCCATCCTGTTTCCTGCTGTAGCTACTGCTGGCCCCATAAATTCTTTGCACATCTCTCCAGCAGCTTGCTCCTTGGCCTGTTAGCCGTTGCGTAGATTCTGGCTCTCTCCCTATTCCTATCCAGTCTGACTTCAAGAAGGCCACCCCTTTCCTGTACTTTGGGAACTGTAGAGCTCTCTACTGGCTAGTTGGGTAACAGTACCCAGCAATGAGCCAGCACGTTTAATGACTTCTCTGAAAAGGATTCGTTTCAGAGTAACAGCCGTGTTAGTCTGTATTCGCAAAAAGAAAAGGAGTACTTGTGGCACCTTAGAGACTAACCAATTTATTTGAGCATAAGCATACAGTATGCATCCGATGAAGTGAGCTGTAGCTCACGAAAGCTTATGCTCAAATAAATTGGTTAGTCTCTAAGGTGCCACAAGTACTCCTTTTCTTTCTGAAAAGGATTGGATCCCACAGCCAGTGTGAATTCCCCATGGGGAATCTTTCTGTGGCAGCACTGTGCTATACCATCAGCTCTTCTCTCAACCTAAAGCCAGGGCCTGAGCTCAACACATCTTACATGCTATAGAGACAGGACAAAGTGCCAGAGAAAGGAAGAATTACTCTCTTCCTTTTACAGACGGGTGTGGTGTACAGTGATCACTCAGTGCTTAAGAAGCTTGCAGGAAGTCTGCTTTATTCTGTGCCTGGTTCCAACTGGCTGAGCATAACAAGAGCTTCACAGCACCCTTCCCAGATTCTCTGTCTGGGAAGCTCAGCCCTTAAAGGCACAACCCCTAACATAACATCTTCCATTTCAAGCCAAAACATAACACACATTTACAAATACATAGCACCAACCTAATGACTACACTTACTAACAGTATTCAATTCGTCTCTGAGGTGTCCTGCACCGTCCCTTAGAGCTGTGGCCCCTAGAACATCAGCACCACTGCGAGCACAAGGCACCATGTTCTCTTGATCTGTTTTTTCCAGTTCCTGGGGCTCTGTTTTCTCAACCTGCTGTGGTTGTTGCCTGTCTGATACCCTGCTCTCTCTCTCTTTCTCCTGGGATCTGGAGAAGGTATCCCCCATTGCTCAATAATAAGTGTTTCTCTGGGGTGACAACTTCATCAGACCATAGAGCTACCTATTGTGACCTCACTGCTTTTTGCGACCTTTGGTTTCCATTGTAGAGATGAAGTGGCAGTGCCTGGGTTTAGCGTGCGGGTGCTGGGTGCTGCTGGTGGCCAATGGTACGCAAGAGGTCAAACTCGATGATGTGGTCTCCCCTTCTGGCCCTAAACTCTATGACCCTGAATCAAACTCTCTTTTTTTTTTTTCCCTTTTCTTTTTTGATTTATCTGTCTCTCGATACATCTGCAGGTCCCCGGTGACATCAGTTTCTAACAGTGCAGGCATTCTTGTTCCCAGTTGAGCAAAGTGTCAGCAGGTGACAACCCATGCTTTGTTGGTGCCGTTCTGTAATTTAACGGTGTTAAATATGGATCAGAGTCTGACTCTGCAATGTTCTGCAGTAGACGCTTTATTATTCTGACACAGTTTTCCACTGATCCATTAGACTGGGGAATAACAGGGACTAGCAGTTACCTGTCTAAACCCGTAATTTGTTGCCAACTGCTTAAACTGATACCCCCCTAAACTGTGACACACTGTCCTACATTCCAAAGTCCGGCATACCAGGCCTAGCAAAAATAGATCTGATGTGTACAATTACTTTTTTCGCTGTAATATCTTTTAGTAAAGCTCTCTTAGGGAAGTGAGAGTAGTAGTCTAAGACAAGCACATCGTTTCTTTCCAGCCAGCATAAACAAAACTGTACCTATTTTGCTCCAGGAGACCAATTTTTCCTGTGTCATCAACACAGGCTCTTTCACTTGACTTGGTCTCTATTTTTAGCATATGCTACAAGCCTCGATAGCTTCCTCAATGTCACTGTTCACGTGAGGCCAGTCTGAAACATCGCTGACCCATCTCTTAATTTTTCAATCCCTAAATAAATGGCCTTCGTATATCCTTTTCAATTTATTTTTCTTAAACAAGTTTGGAGTCACCATCCTGGTGCCTTTTTTAAACAAAATCCCATCTAGGACTGACAACTCCCCCTTACATTCATAAAAGGGGCTGGGTATATGCTGTCCCAGCCAGGCTGTGCTAATAGACTTAATTACTTTTTGCTAGGGCTCATCCTGAGCAGTAGCTTTGGCCATCACAATCCACATTTCAGCTGAAAATGGGCACCTTTTTGTTTTGTTTTGTTTTTAAATCAGACTGATGTGCAAAGTCGAGCTCGAGACATTGTGCCAATGGACTTCTGTCAAATGGGCTAGGCCAGTGGTGGGCATACTGCAGCCCGCATGCAGCCCATCAGGGTAATCTGATTGCGGGCCGTGAAACATTTTTGCTGACGTTGACTGTCCGCAGGCATGGCCCCCCGCAGCTCCCAGGGGCTGCGGTTCGCTGTTCCCGGACAATGGGAACTCCGGCCTCCCATAAAAACATGAAATATTTTATACCCACAGATTAAGGCAGTGGTTCCCAACTGTGAGTGGAGTTGCACCACCAGCAGATGGAGTCACGATGATTTGTAGTGTGAGGAGGATGCCATTTTGCTCCATACTGCATAACCTTGAGCACACCATATACTCCTGGGGGAATTCTGCGCCAAAAAAATAAAAATTCTCGCACATTATTTTCAAATTCTGCAAAATTCTTCATATTTTGTCAAAATAACACAGTATATTTTTGATCATTTATTTCAAAATACCCATCAGCAAGTATGTCTGTAACCATACAGAGTACACAAAATATTCAGGAAATGTTTTTTGTCAAATAGATTCCTTACTAGGCATATTAATACGGAACACTGAGTAATAATTCATTTAAATTACAATACAGAACCATATTTCCCGACCCCCTCAGAAGCAGTGCAAAGGCTTGGGGGAAGATCAGGGGTAACGGAGGAGCTGGGGGAAGAGGGAAGTAATTGCTGGGAAGGAGCCTGGGTGAGAACTTGGAGGGTTGTTGGGTATGGATGGGAAAAAGTATGGAATGGGGGGGTTTGGGGGGTGAAAAAAGATGGTTAGGGAGCTTCCCCCATGCAGACCCTGGCTGACCCTTAACCTCTCCCATTCAGTCAGGCACCTCTGCCCCTGTCCCCACGTGTCCGTGCACCCCCAAGTGTCCTTGCACCCCCTGTCCAAATGTGTTCCTCCACCCCCACAGACACCCACTCCCCCATCCCCATGTGGCCCAGCACCTCTACCTGTATCCCCATGTGTCTCTGTGCCCCCACTCAGCCACCCCATGCACCTAAGTGGCCCTGCACCTCCCTCCCCCTGTGGCCGTGTGCCTCCACTCCCATTCAGCTGCTACCCCAGTCTGTCCTCCCACATTAGCCCTCATGAGCCCCTGTCTGACCCCCACAGCAGACCCACACTGTCTGTCTCCCCATAGATCCTGTCTCCTGACCTGGCCTGACAGGCGCTGTGAATAAGGCAGGCTCTTTCTCTTCCCTAGCTGGCCGGGAACTGCTGCTTTGTTCTATTGCCACATCACCCTCTGGTGGGCAAAAGATAGATCTGCAGCAACTTTCCAGCTGAAGTTTTTTTTTTTGCTCAGGCTGCTCTGTTCTAGCACCACATTGCCCTCTGGTGGGCAAACAGTAGAACTACAGCAACTTTCCAACAGAAGCTTTTTTCTGCACAAAAAAATAAAAATATGTGCGGCTCATTAATTATGCACATGCGCAGTGGCACAGAATTCCCCCAGGACTAACCATTGGTACAAGATCATGCTGTGAAGAGAAAATAGCATCCTCCAGGTGGTGTGACCTCACACATATGGTGTATGTGAGATCATGCTCTGTGGAGGACACCATTTTGCTCTACAAAATGGCATTCTCCATGCTGTCTGGGGTTCTGGGAGGAAATAATTCATTAAAATGGGGTCATGCTAGCAAAAAGTTTGAGAACCCCTGGACGAAGGCCAAATCCTCCTCCTTTGTTTCAGTGTATTTGCGGTGTAAGGAACTATCCATCATAAAGGTATGCTCACCTGGGTGGCAAGACAGATTGGATTATTCAAGAGCACTGTCTGTGACTCTATGTTAAGGTAAAATGAAAAGGAGTACTTGTGCCACCTTAGAAACTTGTTAGGTTGTTAGTCTCTAAGGTGCCACAAGTACTCCTTTTCTTTTTGCGGATACAGACTAACACGGCTGCTACTCTGAAACATGTTAAGGTAGTTATCATGCCTGAAGAGTTTATACTTGATGATTGGTGACATCTAAGTTTTGAACTCAATTTGGGGTTTGTGGCCTGCTTCTTAACAATCAGCCCTGATGTTGGAACCCATGCTCTTGAGCCACTGTGGGACCACTTGACACTCTGCTGGTGAAACACCTTGGGTGCTGAATGCAACCCGAATGGCAGCCTGTAGAAATTCTCTCTCCCAAGGGGGAGGAGGGGAGGTTGACTGTGCAAATGGACACCTTCAAGAATCTTGCTGATGTATCCATTGTAGAAATGTATCTGGTGTCAGCTACCTCCCCAGAAATGTCTCCTCAGCAGGCAGTGAAAATGTGTCCTTTTTAACATGTTTATGTAATACTTTAGGGTCTATGCCTCAGTGAATGGTTCCATCTTTTTTTGTCCAGTACCCACTTGGCTGACTCTTTTACTCGCTTTCTGGTTCCCCATCCAGCTCCTCTTTTAGCCTCTACCTTAGGGCAAAGGGGTGAAATATGGGGCGGCTCTTTCAGCTGTATTCTGAATCCCAAGAGCTTCCCCATCCCCTGAAAGACATCCTCAAACTCTTCCTCAGTTGGTTTGGGCCCCTGTTCCACAAAAGAGTGCCCCTTCTTGATGAGACCGAGGGCTTGACACATTTTAACCAGTACTGGGTACTCTTTTCCCTGCTACTATTACAAAGCGTATCTCTTCCAGCTTGTTCTTGACCCGTCCGTTTAGTTCACGTAAGCCTTTAGTGGGGATAAGCTCATGCCTCTAAGCCTGAGTTTTACTCATTTACGCTCCAATACCCGTGGCTTTCCTTTTAGTGCCAACATCACTGTTTCTGGCAACACCTTGCGTGTGTGCCCATGTCCAACTTAGAAGTCCAACATTGTCCGTTGTGCCTCTGAAAAATACCTCTGAGCTAGTGGTGCTGTCCCATACTGCCCAGCCTCAGCCAATGCTTGCAAACTCTTGGAAGGTGATGTAGTTCACTGCGTTTCTTACCTCTTTTCCTATAGGCTGGAAACTGTCTTGGCTGCAAGCAGCCTGTGCAGCTCCATGTGCTATTTTTGCTGGACTCTGAGTCTGAGCTCCACACGCCTTTCTGCCAGAGGTCTCTTGTGGATTGTCTGACATCTAGTGTCAGCGTACTGTCCACCCTCCATAAGCTTTATTCTGCACTGGGCAACTTCTGTTCCTTGGTAAATTCTAATTGATTTGTCAAGGACTAACTATGGTTCTCCCAGCTGCTTGATTTTTTTTGTTCCAGATCCCCATCATGATCTAGTCTCTTATCAGGAACAGACTTAGTCCCCTTAAATTGCGGGATTGGCTCTTCAGCCTTAGATCAGTCACAAGCACTTCTATGGTTTCCCCTTATTTTGTGCTCTGTTCGAAAACTTCTCTCGTGTTTCATTTTTAGGTGGTGTGCAATACTCACATTTCTGTAGCACAGCTGTGCAGTTGGCCTCCCTTGCATGAGTTAAGTGCAAACTGTTAAGCACATCAAGTGCTTCAGAACCAGCTATTGTCAGAAATAAGGCTCCCTTCTGAGTTCTGACTGTCTTCCCTTTTGCTGGCAGCCATTGCTTGCAGATAGAGAATGAAGTGCTGTTTAAACCTTCTCCAATTGTTTTACATATCCAGAGAGTTTCAACTCTGGTGGGGTTTTAACTGCTCCATTCTTCCATTCTGAGTCATGTTTAGGTCCTTTTTTTACTCCAGGAACCATGTGGTGTTTGGTGAGCGCTCGGTATTTAAGGAGCTTGCAAGAGCTCTGCTCTGTATCTGGATCCATCTGGCACTGCATAGCAAATGCTTCACAGCACCCTGTCCAGACACTCTGTCTAGGAAGCTTAGCCCTTAAAGGCACAGTCCCTAGAACCACAGGAGGAAACTGAGGCACAGAGAGATTAAGGTCATGCAGGATGTCTGCGGGAATGGAACCCACATTTCCAGAATCCCAGTACAAATGCCTCACTGAAAGATTCATTTCCCTCTGCCCTTTGCAGGCTTAGTCAAAGCATTTTGCCCTGTCACCAGTATGCAACTCAGAAGCTTGTGCTGCTCTTAGAGGGAGACGGTCAGGAAGCCAAGAGGTCTGCCTTTGAGCAGAGAAGTAGCAACGTCCACCCTACACTTCACCACACGTCCCTCCTCTCCCTAGTCAAAAAATGAATTTCCTAGAAATCAAAAGTGCAAGGGCCTGTGAACTGAGACCCTGCTGGTTGCCTCCAAGTGAGCAGAGTAATTGCAAACAAACCTGTCCTTCCACAAGGATCTCGCCCAATCCGCCCTTCAGCAGGGAGCTTATTTTGTGAAGTAGGGTGCCATCTGCTGGTGAAAGCTTGCAACACACACACACACACACACATATATATATATATATATAAAATCCTAAATGCTGAACCAGTTTTCTCCATTCATCTCTGGTAATTGAATGCATGCCCTAGGGGGGGTGCACTGTGCCAGGCTGAGGGGAAGGCAGGGGTGGGTGGGGGGGAGTCTTTATATTTGTCTTTCCAGATTTACTTTTTCTTTATCGCCAGCTATTTTGAATGTCATGGGGAGCTAATGAAGATGTGTTGGTGTGTCTACAGCTAATGGAACAAATTTCTCTTCTGTCTCAGTGCATTAAATTCTTACTTACATTAGCAACTAGAGGGGAAATAAAGAGAGGGAGAAGGAGATAAAGAGAAAGAGGGATGAGCTGGGACAGGAGTAGAAAACGAGGTAGAGAAAGGGTTCCTCCCTGCTTCCTCTTTTACCTCCATGTTGCATCACAGAGCAGTTTCTGGCCCCTGGATTTTCCTTGCCTTGGTCTGAAATTCCCATCAAAACTTCTCCAGCCTAATGTGGCTCAGGGTCTGGGAGCTCCTCTCAGGGATGGAGGTAGATGTTAAACAATGGTGCACTCTCACAGGATGGGTTTTCTGCAGATATCAGGGAAACTGGGTTTTTGACTTTACATCTACCTCGGCGTCTCCTGTCCAACTGTCTCAGGCAGATTAAGACTGGCAGAATACTCCCTCAGTCACCCACCTAGCTAGCAAGATAGACATATGCCATTAGATGCACCTGGGAGAAGAGGAACACAGCTCATCTCTTTCCTCTACATTTTTCACTGCAAGCCAGACTTTCTGAGTGAGCTGGAAATATCGGGAAAGACAAGGACAAGGTCACGCTCCCCACCCCATGCAAACCACACAGTTCTGAGCATTCTGTATCACCCCAGCCACCCTTCCTTTTCCAGGTTTTCCTCTCTTTGGCCCCCAATGCCCACAGCACTCAGAGACAAACTTGCAGAGGCCCTAGAGCATGAGGAAGACGATTCCGCAGATCATTGGTTCTCGACCTTTTCCATACTAGGCACCCCCACCAAGCCAGGATCTAGCTGGATTCTCCTCTCATGGAAAGGTTGGGTGGCTGGGACCCCTGGCACTTGGAGGTTGTGCGTGAGAACCCCTGCCATAGAGGAACTCTGGTGTAAGTCAAAGCATGAGGCTAGGGAGCAGAAAAGTCCTTTCCTGGGACATCCCTTCCTTATCTTTGCCATGGTGGGTGAGGAGCAGGCTGGCAGTCTTTCCTTAAAAGTGGAGTTCTTCTGACAGTAATAATGACTGTACCTTTGCTGACATTTCCCACTTTGTTTCATCCACTCAGGCAGGATCTGCCACACCTTAGATGTCCCGGTTTGTCCAGAAGTTTTATTTAGACTGCTCCTTGCCTTTAGGATTCTCTGTCTAGATCATTGGAGGGTGTTAATAAAGGCAGGATGATTTCCAGATACACACCAGCTGAATGGAGTTCCTGAATCCAGGCAGTCTGTAAAAGAAAGATTCCCTTCTTCTCTCTGTCATGCACGTACACAGATAACTTGACAAGGGCTAGATCTACTTTAGGCCACAGAGCAGGTCAGAGTTCAGTCAGTTGGCCAAATGCAGCCCAAAGAGCTCTGGGATGTGGGGCCTGTTGCCACCATTTTGAATATAGAGCGGTGGTCTGAAAAGATCCCACCAGGCAATGGGACAGACTGGCCAAAGGTATTTGCAATGGAAAAAGGACACTCTGGCATTTATTGCAGGGGTGCTGGAACAATTTGTATAGTGGAGGTGCTGAGAGCCATTCAACCAAACGATAGACCCTGTATACAGAAGCTGGTGCCCCGTACTGGGGCAGCCCGGCTTCCCCAGGGGGCAATTTAAAGGGCCTGGGGCTCCCAGCAGTGGCTGGAGCCCCAGGCCCTTTAAATTGCCTCCAGAGCCCCGCTGCTGGAGCCCTGGGGTAGCTGCTGCGGGGCTCCAGCGGCTATTTAAAGGGCCCGGGGCTCCCCTGCTTCTACTGCCCCAGCCCTTTAAATAGCCTCTGGAGCCCCACCTCTTCCCCAGGGCTCCGGCGGCTAATTAAAAGACTGGGACAGTAGACGCAGGGGCGCCCCGGGCCCTTTAAATAGCCCCCAGAGCCCCGGGCTACTGCTGCTACCCCAGTGGGGGAGGAGGAGGAAAAGGAGGGGCGGGGCACTTATCTTACAGGGTGGGCTGGGGCTGGCTCTGACCCCCTCAGCCCCACCCCTTCCGGGGGCCAGAGTTGGCCCCCAGCGTACCGGTAAGTCACTCGACTCACTTTCACCCCTGCCTGTATGTAATGGAAACCACTTCAAGCCAGGAGGTGCAGCAGCACCCGCAGTTCCAGCACCCAGGATCTGAAGCACCTGGCACTGGTCACTGTCAGAGACAAGATACTGGTCTACGTGGGCCTTCGGTCTGATCTGATATTAGGGCAATTGCTATGTTCATATTATCTACCCCCTCTATTTATAGCCAGCTTAACCAGGGGAGAATTACCGGCCCTCTAGCTAGAAATCCGTACGATTGTACTGTCTATCACACTATTTCTGTATCCTTGACTCCTCACAATAAGCTTGAAAGGCAGTGTGACCTAGCAGATAGCACATTGGACTGGGATGCAGGAGACCATGCCTAGTTCTGCCAGTGGTTTGCTGGATAACCTTGGGCAAGTCACTTCACCATCCTGTGCCTCAGTTTCCCCAACTATAAAATGGGGATAGTAGCACTTACCCCCTTTGTAAAGCACTGTGAGATCTGGTGATAAGAGCTAGGTATTATTATTAAGCTGGGGAGTTAAGAATGCAGTCTCAGACCATCTTGCTGGCATCTCTCGCTTTGAATCTTGACAGGTTAACGTCAGAACTATAAAGTTACCAAGCTACCGCTTTGCGGGTGCGGGCATATAGGGCTCAATTAGTTTTATGGCTGTACTGTTTATTTTCCATGCCTGACATTGCTAAATGTTGCTCTGACCCTTAAGCATGAAGTGACAGCTAGCAGTGAAGCCAAAATGAACCATTAGTTTAAACGTCAGGGCAAAACCACCCTCAAGCAAGTCTGCAGGCCTCACTCGGGCAATTTCACTAATGTAACGTCATAAGCAGCATGAAGTCAAATCCCCTGGGGCCAGCATAGTGGCGCCACAGCAAAGCTTGTCAAAGAAGAAGCGTAAAGCAGAGGAGGGTAGCAGTGGTTGTCCTGGGAAAAGAATCTCTGACATTTTACAGATGATATTGATGAAGGGGCAGAGAGCCGGAAGACCACCTCATACATGGATCACGAATAGAACGATGTGTTGTCCTGGCTCCATTCAGAAGCAGATTTTATGGGAATGGGGGAAGGTGGTTGTGGGGTTAAGATTCTGGCATAGGACTCAGATCTATATCCAACTTGTGGCTGTGCCATAGCTCAGTGCAGGACTCCGGAGGCCAGATTTCAAGGCATCAGCACCCTCACTTAGGCCCGATTTTCAGACATGCTTAGCTCCCATTGGGATAGTTTTCAAGAGGTCTCAGAGCCCAGCATACTGAACTCAACTGGTAGCCTGGCCCAGATTGTGGGCATGGAGGACTTTGGAAAATTTGACCCTTACTCTCCCTACTTCAGATCCCAGTCTTCTGCTTGTATGTCCGCTCCCCTTTCCCCCCACCCTTTGTCTGTCTTGACGATTCAGATTGTAAGTACTTCAGGACAGGGACTGTTTCTTCCTATAGGTGCACATACAGCGCCAAGCCCTTTGAGATGCTGGTGTTGGCTGGGCCTCTAGATGCTACAGTAGTAATAAGAAGAATACTCAGTCTAGCCCAGAATGAGTGAAGCAGATAGAGTGCAAAACCTGGCGCATGGAGAAATTCTTCACGGTCTGTGTTAGTTACCGAACATCACCCTTTCCTCACTTACTAGAAGCAGGGGGGAAAGAGCAATGAACACACTTCAACACTATGCAGGACATTCCACTACTGCACAGACAGCCCACCCCTAGCTGGTAGGTATCTGAGGTGCCCCTCGAAGGTAAAGATGGTTCTCCTACCATCTCAGCGCAGAGTGCCTGTATCTGTACCATCATGGGTTGTGCTTTTGTCAGCTCGCCCACAGCCAGGCCAGGCCAGCACTTGCAGTGGGGAGACCTCCAAGGAAAGCCTTGTTGCTATAGGAACTGATAAGTGAGGAAGTGATATCATTGTGTCAGTAATGAACCCATTTCCCAACCCCTGTAAGGGCCTCTGCAGTTTGAATTGGACAGAGGTTTTCCGCATTTTGCTCTGCTCTGTTTTAGTTTAACTGTCTCCTGTCACAGGGAGTTACCAGCAGTCCCGGCATTTCACCAGTGAAAGGTGCCAGTACTAGGGTTCGGGGAGTGTGTTGTGGCCAGGTGTGGCATGTTGTGGAGAGGGAGAGCATGACATTCACACGCAAGCACCTAAATAAAAGTAGCCGTTGTAGCAGGGCCACCTTACCCAGTCTGGCTTCAGGCTAGCTGCTGCCTCAGTTTCCCCCCTGCTCAGAGGGGACTGCCTGGCCTTCCCAGGACGGATACTCTACCACGCTTTCCAAGCACAGGTTTATTCCTCAAACATGGAACTGAGACAAAACAAAAGCAGTTCCTCTGCTCACCCAGGGCTGCATCTCTCAGGGTAGGTCTACACTGCAATTAGACACCTACTGCTGGCCTGGGCTGGGTGACTCGGGCTCATGGGGCTTGGGCTAAGGGGCCATTTAATGGTGGTGCAGACGTTGAGGCTTGGGCTGCAGCCCAAGCTCTGGGGCTCTCCCACCTTGCAGGCTCCTAGAGCCCGGGGTTCCAGCCCAAGCCTCAACATCTACATCGCGGTTAAACATCCCCTTAGCCTGAGTCCTGCGAGCCCCAGACAGATGGCTCGGGCCAGTCACGGGTTTTTAACTGCAGTGTAGACGTACCCCTGAGAGGCTTGTCCCTTGCCTCTCTCAGTGTTGAAAGGAGAACGCCCTCCACCCACCCCCATCCCTGCACTCACTGCAGGAGCCCTTCTACCACTTTCCTCAACTGAATGCTTTAGTCAGGGGCAGGAGAGGCCGGGGGAACATAGCCCCCCCCCCTTTTACTGGCAGTAAGGGCAAGCGACAGGGGAGGAGAAGGGGGCAGAGAGGAGCGAGCAGGGGAAGGGGTCTCAGCGAGAAGGGGCATTGCAGGGGCAGGGGACCACATTTCAGGTGCTGGTGCCCCCCCTCCCAAGTTTAGGGTCCTTCTCCTGCTCCCAGTCCTTTATAGGGCTCACTGGAGCTCCTTCCCTACTGAGTCTGGTAACAAGACAAGCTAGCCTGGCTCTTACAGGTACAGACCACAGCGTTAGTGTGATTTTCAGAGGCACGGCATGCTCTCCCCTGCCAAGGAAGTCAATAGCATCTCTGGCTGCTCAGCAGCTCTGAAAATAAAGTAACTTCAGTTTAGGTGCCTGGATGGTGAATATGGGCTGCTGATCAACACTGAAAATGGGGGGCTTAGGTCGCACACGGTGTCAGGGGCAGACCTGGGAACGGAGCCTGTTCACTTTGACCTTTAAGGAACATTGTGTACCCTGAGATGGCTAAAATGCAGAATGCTCCTTATACCAATGAGGGCTAATTGCCGTTGTGGATGAGATCAAGGGGACAGCTCTGCCCCAGGGCATGCTAACTAGTTATGCGACCCCCGAGTGGTCGGCGTCCAACTTCTTAGAGGGACAAGTGGCATTCAGCCACCCGAGATTGCCAACAAAATCTGACCATACAGTCTCCTCTTATAAGCCCAGTGTTGGAATGACCCTGGGCTGGTAGTACATAGTCCTAGTACACCTGTTTAGCACAGCATAGTCCTACATGGTAGGGAAGAATCATTCCCTCCATTGGAGGGAACCACTGGATGAAATGCCATGGCCAGAGACTTTCACCCAGTGATCCCTCCGCTGGAGGAAATTATTCTTCCCTACTCGGCTGGACTATATTAGGCAGGAGGTCAGACTGCATGATTGTAATGTTCCCTTCTGGCCTTCAACTCTAGGGGTCTGATTCTCTATTGCTCTGGATCTCATATAGCCATTTATGTTAGTGCAACGGGGGTGTAAATGCTACCGTTATGATTTAGTAGTGTTTTCTATTGGTCTTTCTTAGGGCCGTAGACACCGTCCATCACTGTACTAATCTAAGCACTTTCCAGCTAAAAATCGACATCAACAGCCAAGTCCTTAGTGGACTTCATGATATCCCTGGCTTGCAGTGGTGTAGTCCTAACTGAAGCATCTCCTTAACAGCCTGGCCCTCTAGCCCCATCCTCCCACCCCCGTGTTCTCTAACCTCAACCCTGTGCTGCAGGGGCTGACAGTGATGATTGTAGTGTAGCCAGAATGTTGTTTCGGCTCCGCTGGACCACACGGCTGGCATGTCTCCCCTTTCGGAGACAAAACTCTGCTTTGAGGAGGATTTTGATTTTTTTTAACCCCACTTTGCACTGGTATAAGAATGACAGAAGATGCCGGGCCTTGGAGAATCAGGCCCTGTGGGTATCAGGCACACCTGGGGTGACTTAAGGTGGAAGCCATGCAAAACTTCTTGTTTCAGCTGAGCTCTGCTTTGTGTTTGCCGTTGTGCTCAAGTCTCGAATTCTCAGCGTCTCCAATGGAAGGAAGCAGAAGTTTTAGAATGGAGTTGATAACCCACCTCCAATAACACAAGGCAAACAGCACCGTTGCAATACCATATTTAGTATACGTGACAGCAACATGATTTATCTTCATTAAAGGAGAAATTTGCTACACATTTTTTCAAAAGCACTAATCAATCTGAGCTCACAACAGATTGAGTGGCTCCACACATACGGGCCAGAAGCCAAAAAAAGAAAAGACTAATCTATTATAAAAATCAATCTCGCCCTAAACCATGGAGCTATATCTGAATACACGTACAGGGCCTTGCATACATATGTGGCTCCCGTACGCTTTGGGAGGATCTGGCACAAATTCCAATGAGAGACACGCTCGTTTTGTTTCACAGAAAATGATCAGACCAGCCAGTTTTTTGATTTAGAAATTTGCAAAATAAGTTAACAAACTCAAACCATGAAACACTTGGAGTTTAAAATGCTGGGTTTTGCCCAATATTTTACATATCCCATAAAAGGGCCTCAAAACCCTACCTGCTAACATTTAAAGCACCACTTCGAGTTAAGTATTATTATCCTCATCTCACAGATGGGGAAACTGAGGCACAGAGTGGTGAAGTGGCTTACTCAATGTCTTGCAGTGAGCGGAGAACATGCCTTTGGATGCCTCACTCCCAGTTTCCTGTTCCAATCACTAGAACACTTTATGATTTGGGGATCATATCTGTGATATGTGGTGCTGGAACACTTTTTATAGTGGGGGTACTGAAAGCCAGCCCCCGTACTCCTGTCTGCCGCCACACCCTGCAAGCCAGGGCCAGGAGTAGGGCCGTGTCTCCTGGAGGGGGGGTACCCAGACAGGGTAAGGGGGCTGAGGCTGGGACCACAGCTTGGGGTAGGCACAGGGCCAGCCTGTGGGGCTGGGAGCCAGGACTCCACGTAAAACCTGGGGGTGCTGCAGCACCCCCCCACACACACACCTCTAGCTCATGTGCCTGTGGACACTAATCTTTGTTTCTTTCCTTCAAGTTCTTTAAAGTTTACCTAAATAATACCTAAATAGGCCCCAGTTAGCCCCCCAGATCCAAACACCCCTGAACTTTGCATAGCTCTTTAGGGCAAGGAAGGTGTCCTAGTCTATATTCATAAAGCAATTTGAAAATATATGGTTCTCTATAAAGGCCAAATTATGGCCTTCCTGTGCAAGGCAGTAAGGGGGCATAAGCATCATAAATAGGAGCACTGAGGGGATAACAGCAAGTGCCACTACACCCTCTCCTATGCAGGGGGCATCAGACGCTCCATCCTGGCATGCCAAGCAGTGTAACCATGCCAGTTTGCTGGGGCACCTTTGCTATGTCAGGTAGCGTGGTAGTGCCGGCTGTATTCCCCCTGCTACCCAAAGCAGAGGGAAACTGGGAATCCAGCTGTGACTCTCTTCTCTGTCAGCTGCTCTTGGGGCAGTGCACCAATGCTCTGCCCCTTATACCAGGCTCATGGTAAAGCCCCATTTACAGCAAAACGGCAAATAGCGATAGATCCCCCATGCAGTTGCAACTGGCTGTGGCATTCTGCTTCATCTTGTGTCCTAAACGGTCATGTCATATTATGCTGTTAAGCAGCTTCTCTCCTCAACTCCAGAAGTGGCCGCATCTTAGTGGCTGGTAAAGTATTCCCTACGGGTCTGATCCAATGCCTATCAAAGGCAGTGGGAAAACTCTTGCTGATTTCAACAGGCAATGCATTGCCCCCTATGGGCATAAGGTCTGAATGTCAGAGCCCTTTCTGGGCTGTGGGAATGAAAGGGATTAAGCCTCTTCCCACTCATTCCCCCTCTTTGACTCTGTTCATGCTGCCACTCCAGCCATAGTGGGGAGAGCAGGTATTACTCACTTGCTACTTGTTGACCAGTCAGCTGGCTGGACTCACAAGTCGGAGGTAAACAGCTTGCTAAAAAGGCACGCAGTATTTTGGCCCTCGCTCAGAGCAAGTGGCCGGCAAGGGAGGGACTGTAGCTAGCCGAGTGACAGGTTGTTCTCTGATGTGGTCCTGGAGCCGTGCAGCTACCTGCCCCCCATTTCTCAAGGCAGCTTGTAAAGAGGCAGACTGGTCCAGGTGGTAGCGATTGGCCTTCTGACCCAGCTGAGCTGGGGTCTATTCTTGCCTCAGCCACATGCTGCATAACTTTGGGCAAGTTATTTCCCCTCTAGCTTGTCAAAGCCCTTTGGGGCTGTCTCCTGAGGATGCCTCCATACTGCAGTCGTCACACGCGAATGAGCTGTAATCTGGCTGGGATAGGTCCTCTAGCCATGAAGCAGCGCTTCAGTACAGGCTCTACAAGTCCACCCAGACCCCTGGGTAATTGCTGGTGCAGAAGGGCACACCGCTGTTGCTTTGCTGCTGGATGAAAAGCTAACTCAGGTTCCTCTACTCAAGCTGCAATCACACCCTGTGATTGCAACGTCGTCCTAACTATTTCTGTGTGTTTGTTTGAGCACAATGGGGACCTGAAATCCATTGGATCCTCAAGGTGTGCAACTGTATCAACAATATGCAATCTAGGCTGTACTCATAGAATATCAGGGTTGGAAGGGACCTCAGGAGGTCATCTAGTCCCACCCCGGGCTCAAAGCAGGACCAATCCCCAACTAAATCATCCCAGCCAGGGCTTTGTCAAGCCTGACCTTAAAAACTTCAAGGAAGGAGCAAGGCAGTCTGTCAAGATCTTTGGATTGAAGGTGCCATATCAACTATGAGTTGTAACGTTCTCCCTTTTAAAAAAAAAATCCATCCATGAACTCTCACAGGAACTAGCTGGTACTGTACAGAGCCTTCCTTGGTTGTGCAGCAAGCTGCTGAACCGTCAGTGGGATGGCTACATATTTCACTTACCCACAAGGTTGAGCCCTCTGCTAATTAAATTAAGATGATGAATGAGAGATGTGGGCTTCTCCTATGGACCCAGCAGATTCATTAGTCAAGTAACCGATTGCACTTGCCTCTAGTTACGCTATTGCAATGTTTGCCACTTGTCTTGTTGTCTCAGCTCCCAGTGCACTTTGCTTGGAACAAGGCTGGCTTCTAAATAAGCTCCACTCAAGCCTTGCGCTTTGCCTTCAGCAGTAGAAATGAAGGCTCCAGAGCTGGCGCATCAGATTTTTTCCGGATATTGGGTTTTGCTGTTTTCCTTAAAGAATTTTCCAGCACTGAAAAAATCCAGCAGCAAAGCCTAAAACTCCTGTTTCTGAGCTGCACAAAACCATCACTGCGCTGCCCCTGCTGCAGTGGAAGATGGACATGGCGGACTCTTTGTTGGAACGGAAGGGAATTTAGACTATGCTTCAGAGACACAGACAAAGGGTGCAGAATACAGGGACCACAGTCTGGTGGCTGGAGTAGGGACCTGGGAATTAGGATGTCTTGGTAAGGGAGAGAACAACTAGGTTTATAGCTAGAGCACTGCCCCGGGATCCAGGAGACAGGGGTTCACTTCCTAGCTCTGGTACAGGGTTCCTGCATGACTTAGTGCCTCAGTTTCCCATCTGTAAAATAGGGGTAGTAATTCTGTCTTGTCTGCTTAGATTATAAGCTCCTTGGGGCAGCGCCTGTCTCTTGCTATATGTATTTGCAGTGCCTAGCACCATGAGGCCAGTATCCTTGTTGGCTTGTCCCTGGGGCTAAGCCAGTCCTGATTACAGAATGAGCGCCATCTGAGAGAAATCAAGGGATTCCAGTGTAAAAGGAACAGGAAGTTGCAATCAAGGAGGCAGAGCATAAGGAAAGCTCTCCAGGCCTGGGAGAGACCCTATTTAAGCAGAGAAAAGATTGCAAAGGCCCTAGGCAGGAAGGTCTTGGAGGAGGGAGAGAAACCTTGTGTTGTGGAGATTTATGAATGGATGTTCTTCTGGGTGGTTGAGTTTTTATAGTTTATATTAATAAACCTAGTCCTCAAACAGGGGTATCTTTTGACTAAGAAAAAACCTGAAGTGAAGTTTATTTGAACAGTCCAAGAGGGGAAAGTTAGGCAGGCCACTTGAATCATAGAACTGTAGGACTGGAAGGGACCTCGAGAGGCAGGATTAAGTGTTATCTAGACCATCCCTGACAGGTGTTTGTCTAACCTATTCTTAAAATCTGCAAAGAAAGAGATTCCACAACTACCCTAGGCAATTTGTTCCAGTGCTTAACCACCCCGAAAGTGAGGAAATATTTTCTAATGTCCAACCTAAACAGCCCTTGCTGCAATTTAAGCCCATTGTTTCTTGGCCTAGCCTCACAGGTGAATGAGAACAAAATTTCTTGTAACAACTGAAATGTGACCCTAGGCCATGAGGAGGTGCATGGGAGGCAGCTAGCCCATTACCAGCCTCTAGGTCGGGGTAGGCAACCTATGGCATGCATGCCAAAGGCGGTACACGAGCTGATTTTCAGTGGCACTCGCACTGCCCGGGTCCTGGACACCGGTCCGGGGGGCTCTGCATTTTAATTTAATTTTAAATGAAGCTTCTTAAACATTTTAAAAAACGTATTTACTTTACATACAACAATAGTTTAGTTATATCTTATAGACTTATAGAAAGAGACCTTCTAAAAACGTTAAAAATGTATTACTGGCACGCAAAACCTTAAATTAGAGTGAATAAATGAAGACTTGGCACACCACTTCTGAAAGGTTGCCGACCCCTGCTCTAGGTATTACTGTAATACAAAGAATAGCAAAAGAGTCTGTTTCCACTTAGTCATTGACTTACAGTATGTCTTTGACTTATGGCCCAATTTCAGATGGTAAGTAGGGCATTGCAAATATTCCTACTTATTTTCATGGGGCTACTCCCAGAGGACCAAATTATGATACCCAACCCGTACCCATGTTATAGAGTTCCTAGAACACAGGCAGGGCCAGAGGGATTTGAAAGCTCCAGGTCCATTTACAAGTAGATCACAATCTGTAGGCCAAGGAACTTTATGGGATTTTTCCAAGACTCCTAAGGCAATTAGGCCGTTAAAGTGCCAGTGAAATTCTCAGCCTAAATTTCTGAGTTTACCACCAGCTTATGAATTTCTAATGTTGTCCACGGTACATCAAAGCTGGTTGTCTGGTGCCATCTAGTGGAATTTTACTCGGATGCATTTGACAGAGAAGCAGTGAATGATCTCATGCTGTATCAATAGTTGTGAGCCAGTTGTTGTGGGAGTGGAGCTAGGGAGGGACCACGGTTTCCCTTGTTAAAATAAAATGTTTCAGAGTGAAAGGGAGCACTCTGATAACTGGGCATCAACTAAGTTCCATACCCCTTGAGATTGCTCACCATTATTTGTGACTCTGTAGGACTGAGTTTGATCTCACTCACACTGGAGTAAATCAGGAATAAGTCCTCTGAAGTGCGTGGGCTTACCCTGGCATAAGAGGAGAATAAGAGGCACGGTATTTATTTTCTGCACACATTCCTGTTGTTCTTTATGTTCATTTCATATTCAAGCTCAGCCCAGACATTATTCCAATGAAAAGGAGAGAGAGAGAAGAGGACAGATGTTGTGTTTTGATAAAACAGCTGTTGGAGAAGACAACACAATGCTGGAGCCAAGAAATGTCTTTGGACACTAGATGCTGTGTGTTGTGCCATATGCCTGTCTCTCTCCATGCTCATGAGCCAAGAAAATGATCTCAAGAAGTCTCATATAAGGGTTCTGCAAACTGGAAACCTCAAGAGGGCAGGCTTTGGGCTTCAAAGGCCGAAGTAGGCAGTACTTCCTGCAGACTAAATAATCTGAACCCCAGGAAGGGAAGCGTTACTAAGTGGCTGGGCTGTGAACACATTATTGGCAGAACTAGGAGGGAACTCAGAATTGGTGCCTGCAAGGCCATGCGGAGCCAGAAGGGTGCCTGCCGTGGGATGGGCCCCTGCCACAGTCTCATGAGCCTTTAGTCTAGGCTTAGACATTCCTCATCAAGGTCTGTGCAAAAAGGGATCCAGACCTTGTCCATATTGCTGAACCTCCCCACAGACCTGGATTCTCTTCTCTATCCTGGTCACCTTAGGTCTAAAGCCCACTTATCTTTAACAGCCTTCAAGAGGGAGTGTATGCCTTGTATGCTGTTCTGACAATGCTGAGATGTATGGTTGGCTTTTTCCCATTCCTGGCGTCTTTGAGGAGCAGCTATCCAACGAGTCCCCCAGCATCCATCTCTTTGGAAGAACGACAAATAGACCTGGTTAATCCTTCTACCACCATTACCTGATCAATGAGCACCCTCGTTCTCCACTCATTCAGCAGGAGCACGATGGTTATCACTAGGGCTGTAGATTAATCGCAGTTAACTCACAAGATTAACTCCAAAAAATTAATCACATTTTAAAAAATTAATTGGATTAATCGCAGTTTTAATCGTACTGCTAAACAATAGAATACCAATTGAAATTTAGTAACTATTTTTGGATTTTTTTCTACATTTTCAAATATATTAATTTCAGTTACAACACAGAATACAAAGTGTACAGTGTGCACTTTATATTATTCTTAGTACAAATATTTGTACTGTAAAAATGATAAAAGAACCAGTATTTTTCAATTCACCTCATACAAGTATTGTAGTGCAAACTCTTTATTGTGAAAATGCAACTTACAAATGTAGATTTTTTTTTGTTACATAACAGCACTCAAAAACAAAACAATGTAAAATTATAGTGCCTACAAGTCATAGAATCATAGAATATCAGGGTTGGAAGGGACCTCAGGAGGTCATCTAGTCCAACCCCTGCTCAAAGCAGGACCAATCCCCAGCTAAATCATCCCAGCCAGGGCTTTGTCAAGCCTAACCTTAAAAACCTCTAAGGAAGGAAATTCCACCACCTCCCTAGGTAACCCATTCCAGTGCTTCACCACCCTCCTAGTGAAAAAGCTTTTCCTAATATCCAACCTAAACCTCCCCCACTGCAACTTGAGACCATTACCAAGTTTGTTTACATTTATGGGAGATAATGCTGCCGTCTTCTTATTTACAATGTCACCTGAAAGTGAGAACAGTCATTGGCATAGCACTTTTGTAGCCATCACTGCAAGATATGCTAAACATTCGTATGCCTCTTCATGGTTCGGTCACCATTCCAGAGGACATGCTTCATTGCTGATGACGCTTGTTAAAAAAACAATGCTTTAATTAAATTTTGACTGAACTCTTTGAGGGAGAATATATGTCTCATGCTCTGTTTTACCCGCGTTCTGCCATGTATTTCATATTATAGCTAAAAGAAAAGGAGTACTTGTGGCACCTTAGAGACTAACCAATTTATTTGAGCATAAGCTTTCGTGAGCTACAGCTCACTTCATCGGACGCATACTGTGGAAAATACAGAAGGTGTTCTTATACATACAAACCATGAAAAAATGGGTGTTTACCACTACAAAAAGTTTTCTCTCCCCCCACCCCACTCTCCTGCTGGTAATAGCTTATCTAAAGTGATCACTCTCCCCACAATGTGCACGACAATCAAGTTGGGCCATTTCCAGCACAAATCCAGGTCCTCTCCCCACCCCCCACCCCCACAAACCCACTCTCCTGTTGGTAATAGCTTATCCAAAGTGATCACTCTCCTTACAATGTGTATGATAATCAAGGTGGGCCATTTCCAGCACAAATCCAGGTTTTCTCCCCCCCCCCAACAAACCTACTCTCCTGTTGGTAATAGCTTATCTAAAGTGATCACTCTCCTTACAATATGTATGATAATCAAGGTGGGCCATTTCCAGCACAAATCCAGGGTTTAACAAGAACATCTGGGGGGGGGGGTGTAGGTAGGAAAAAACAAGAGGAAATAGGTTACCTTGCATAATGACTTAGCCACTCCCAGTCTCTATTCAAGCCTAAGTTAATTGTATCCAATTTGCAAATGAATTCCAATTCAACAGTCTCTCGCTGGAGTCTGGTTTTGAAGTTTTTTTGTTGTAATATCGCAACTTTCATGTCTGTAATCGCGTGACCAGAGAGATTGAAGTGTTCTCCGACTGGTTTATGAATGTTATAATTCTTGACATCTGATTTGTGTCCATTTATTCTTTTACGTAGAGACTGTCCAGTTTGACCAATGTACATGGCAGAGGGGCATTGCTGGCACATGATGGCATATATCACATTGGTAGATGTGCAGGTGAACGAGCCTCTGATAGTGTGGCTGATGTTATTAGGCCCTGTGATGGTGTCCCCTGAATAGATATGTGGGCACAGTTGGCAACGGGCTTTGTTGCAAGGTTAGGTTCCTGGGTTAGTGGTTCTGTTGTGTGGTATGTGGTTGCTGGTGAGTATTCCTTCAGGTTGTGGGGCTGTCTGTAGGCAAGGACTGGCCTGTCTCCCAAGATTTGTGAGAGTGTTTGGTCATCCTTCAGGATAGGTTGTAGATCCTTAATAATGCGTTGGAGGGGTTTTAGTTGGGGGCTGAAGGTGACGGCTAGTGGCGTTCTGTTATTTTCTTTGTTAGGCCTGTCCTGTAGTAGGTGACTTCTGGGAACTCTTCTGGCTCTATCAATCTGTTTCTTCACTTCCGCAGGTGGGTATTGTAGTTGTAAGAATGCTTGATAGAGCTCTTGTAGGTGTTTGTCTCTGTCTGAGGGGTTGGAGCAAATGCGGTTGTATCACAGAGCTTGGCTGTAGACAATGGATCGTGTGGTGTGGTCAGGGTGAAAGCTGGAGGCATGTAGGTAGGAATAGCGGTCAGTAGGTTTCCGGTATAGGGTGGTGTTTATGTGACCATCGTTTATTAGCATTGTAGTGTCCAGGAAGTGGATCTCTTGTGTGGACTGGACCAGGCTGAGCTTGATGGTGGGATGGAAATTGTTGAAATCATGGTGGAATTCCTCAAGGGCTTCTTTTCCATGGATCCAGATGATGAAGATGTCATCAATATAGCGCAAGTAGAGGAGGGGCATTAGGGGATGAGAGCTGAGGAAGCGTTGTTCTAAGTCAGCCATAAAAATGTTGGCATACTGTGGGGCCATGGGGGTACCCATAGCAGTGCCACTGATTTGAAGGTATACATTGTCCCCAAATGTAAAATAGTTATGGGTGAGGACAAAGTCACAAAGTTCAGCCACCAGGTTAGCCATGACATTATCGGGGATAGTGTTCTTGATGGCTTGTAGTCCATCTTTGTGTGGAATGTTGGTGTAGAGGGCTTCTACATCCATAGTGGCTAGGATGGTGTTATCAGGAAGATCACCAATGGATTGTAGTTTCCTCAGGAAGTCAGTGGTGTCTCGAAGGCAGCTGGGAGTGCTGGTAGCGTAGGGCCTGAGGAGGGAGTCTACATAGCCAGACAATCCTGCTGTCAGGGTGCCAATGCCTGAGATGATGGGGCGCCCAGGATTTCCAGGTTTATGGATCTTGGGTAGTAGATAGAATATCCCAGATCGAGGTTCCAGGGGTGTGTCTGTGCGGATTTGATCTTGTGCTTTTTCAGGGAGTTTCTTGAGCAAATGCTGTCGTTTCTTTCGGTAACTCTCAGTGGGATCAGAGGGTAATGGCTTGTAGAAAGTGGTGTTGGAGAGCTGCCGAGCAGCCTCTTGTTCATATTCCGACCTATTCATGATGACAACAGCACCTCCTTTGTCAGCCTTTTTGATTATGATGTCAGAGTTGTTTCTGAGGCTGTGGATGGCATTGTGTACTGCACGGCTGAGGTTGTGGGGCAAGTGATGCTGCTTTTCCACAATTTCAGCCTGTACACGTCGGCGGAAGCACTCTATGTAGAAGTCCAGTCTGCTGTCTCAACCTTCAGGAGGAGTCCACCTAGAATCCTTCTTTTTGTAGTGTTGGTAGGGAGGTCTCTGTGGATTAGTATGTTGTTCAGAGGTGTGTTGGAAATATTCCTTGAGTTGGAGACTTCGAAAATAGGATTCTAGGTCACCACAGAACTGCATCATGTTCGTGGGGATGGAGGGGCAGAAAGAAAGGCCCCGAGATAGGACAGCTGCTTCTGCTGGGCTAAGAGTATAGTTGGACAGGTTAACAATATTGCTGGGTGGGTTGAGGGAACCATTGCTGTGGCCCCTTGTGCTATGTAGTAGTTGGATGATGACCCAGCACATGTTGTTTGTTTTAAGAAGGTATCAATGTGAGATTTCGAAAAATAGCTACAGCACTTGACCCAAGGTTTAAGAATCTGAAGTGCCTTCCAAAATCTGAGAGGGACAAGGTGTGGAACATGCTTTCAGAAATCTTAAAAGAGCAACACTCCAATGCGGAAACTATAGAACCCAAACCACCAAAAAAGAAAATCAACCTTCTGCTGGTGGCATCTGACTCAGATGATGAAAGCGAACATGCATCGGTCCATGCACTGCTTTGGATCGTTATCGAGGAGAACCCGTCATCAGCATGGACGCACGTCCTCTGGAATGGTGGTTGAAGATGAAGGGACATATGAGTCTTTAATCATCTTGCACGTAAATATCTTGCGACGCCAGCTACAACAGTGCCATGCAAATGTCTGTTCTCACTTTCAGGTGACATTGTAAACAAGAACCAGGCACCGTTATCTCCTACAAATGTAAACAAACTTGTTTGTCTGAGCGATTGGCTGAACAAGAAGTAGGACTGAGTGGATTTGTAGGCTCTAAAGTTTTACACTGTTACATTTTTGAATGCAGTTATTTTCGGTACAGAATTCTACA
The DNA here is from genome assembly GCF_965152275.1 of Natator depressus. Taxonomy (NCBI): domain Eukaryota; kingdom Metazoa; phylum Chordata; order Testudines; family Cheloniidae; genus Natator; species Natator depressus. The sequence continues at coordinate 9,842,938 of NC_134249.1, read as the reverse complement.
TTTGTAAAGTCAACTTTCATGATAAAGAGATTGAACTACTTGTATAAGGTGAATTGAAAAATACTATTTCTTTAGTTTTTTACAATGTAAATATTTGTGAGCACTGTACACTTTGTATTCTGTGTTGTAATTAAAATCAATATATTTGAAAATGTAGAAAACATCCAAAAATATTTAAATAAATGGTATTCTATTATTAACAGTGAGATTAATCACGCAATTAATTGCGATTAATTTTTTTAATCACGTAACGGCCCTAGTTATTACATGATTGTTCAGGGTTTAGCTGATTGCCATATTTGGGGTCGGGAAGGAATTTTCCTCCAGGGCAGATTGGAAGAGGCCCTGGAGGTTTTACGCCTTCCTCTGTAGCATGAGGCACGGGTCATTTTCTGGAGGATTCTCTGCTCCTTGAAGTCTTTAAACCATAATTTGAGGACTTCAATAGCTCAGACATAGGTGAGAGGTTTTTCGCAGGAGTGGGTGGGTGAGATTCTGTGGCCTGTGTTGTGCAGGAGGTCGGACTAGATGATCATAATGGTCCCTTCTGACCTAAATATCTATGAATCTATGAATTGTTTACTTGTTGCCTATATCTAAGCTTGTTCTGGGGAACAGCTAATGTGGAGAAAGAGACCACATTTCATGGTGACCTTGCTGAGATGATGTGGGCGTCAGTCTTGATACTCAATGAAAGGGAGTTCCATAGCTTTGAGCAAGCAAGGAGCTGGCCTTGATACCTTATTAGCTCTGGATGGAAAATATTTTCCATGGAAACGTTTATAGGAATTTTCCATTTTTTTTCCTGGAAATTTTGCAGAAATGCACCAATTTTTCATTGAAAAAATGGAAATCTTTTCAGTTTTGGAAGGTTGCTTTCAGTCTTTAACACTTCAAAAAAGATTGGGGGTTTTTCCCATCAAAAATGAAACATTTCAAAAGATTTTTTCCTCCATAAATATGTTAATTTCCAGAAAGAAAGGCCATGGTTTGGCCAAAACGTTTTGACCACTCTACTTAAAACATAAAGGCGTGAATGGGTAGAACACCATGCACCAACTGCACATGATATCGCTGGGAAGGAAGACATCATGAAGCATGAAGGAGGTGAGGAATGTGGCTTGAAGTCAGGGACTGGGGAAGAAGACAAAGGATGGTATCAATAGAGTAGTTGGGCTAGAGTCACAATGGGAAAGCAGTAAGAGATGAGGGCTGAGATCAAGACTGGAGTTATGGGGAGAACAGAAAGCAAGAAGAGCGACTTGGTCTGCAGGTGGAAGAAGCGGGGAAACCAGGCCAGAGTTGCAAGAAGTGGTCAGACGTGGTCAGAAAGGAGTTGGCAGTGACCTTTGGGCCAGGGAGGAAGGGGAACGAGATGGGAGATGAGGAGATCAGAGAGAAAGAGGTTAATCAATCAACAAGGTGCAAAATTACCAGAGCATAGAAATTACAGGCACTTAAAAAAGTACTAGAAAGTGACATTTCTATGTCTTCATTTTGGTACTTAATATATTCATAAAGGCAGCACCCTCCATCCGTTGCTGCCCACAGTTTGCAGTATTTAGTATTGCCCAAGCAGCTCACAAGAGCACTTCTTAATCCCAGAACTCAGTAAGGGAACCCTTGTAATCACACAGTACCAAGTGAGTTTGGAAAGCGGAGGGGTGAAAAAAGCAGTAGCACATGTCTTGGCTAGCATCTCCAGGTCTGTGCTGCTCGTACAGTAATTTTAGGGTGGGTGGGTTCTGAAGAGAGATGGGACGGGAATAGCAGGATTGTGGACCGTGTCAAGACATCCGTCATTCAGGCTGAGTTTTATCTCATGTACTCACAACCTGAATATGCCAGTACTTTAGCAAGGCCAAATTACCCAGTCACTGCACAATAATGCCTCTCTTTCACTCTCTTGTAAATAGAAGGACGTACATTCCAGATGAAAATAGTTCTGAAAAAAACTCAGTGCAACTTTCAAGACAGCTCCAGCAAGGCTCCAGTAAATGAAGTGCTCCAAGCAGAAACATAATTCTGGGGGGGGGACCACAAAGATTACCAAATAATGGGGCTGTTCTGCTATTGATCGATGGAGGCATTGGCACACATGACTGTCAATGGCATTGTCTGCATCTGTGCTGCAGGGACCTGTGCAGTCTTGGAGTACTGTGCTGTTCTTCTAAGTCACAGCTCAGCTGGTGGAACTTCAGGAGTGGTCCATTTGTCACCAGATCTGGTGTGGGTGGGCTTGTCCTGATTTTGTTAGGAAAGCCGCTACTTTAGGTAAGAAGACGTGGGCCATGCTCCTGTGTGCTGAGGTTTTCAGAAGATTAGCTGACTTTCTGATGCAGTGTCCTTTGTTGGTGTCGTGATTCAACAGGTTGATGGTGCATCATAACATCATCGTGTTGCACTCAAACATGCTGTGTCCCTATGATAACATTTGTTCTCTGGGATAAAACCCCAAGGCTGGCAACCCTTGTCCCACGTGATGCATTTTATCTCAAATATCTGGTCCCATTAGCTGTAAGGTGGGTAACTGAAGTTTCCAAGGTGTTCTCAACAGTCATATAGGCACTTCCTGGGTGTTACTGTGCTGCACATCACAGCCACTCCGAGCTTCACAGTAAGAGAGGGGACAGAATTCAGATCCTACTACTCCAGCTGCACACACCCTGTACTACTTTAAAGGGGAATCTCCACTGGCTGTCAGTGATATAAAGCCTAAGAAACACAGTTGAACAGTTCTGATTTTATCCAGTAGAAAGCAGTGGAGCTTACTTACTGGCCTGTTCCTTGCATACCCCCAGTTTAACATCGGTCATTCTCGAGTGCTTGGCTTACAAGAGTTCACATCCCACTTCTAAAACCAGAGGAACAAACCTTCTTGCTCTAAAAGCACAGGCCTCCTGAGCTAAAAGAGAATCTCTGTTTGAAGTTAGCCGTCCTGCGGCTATGGAAAACATTTCTGATTCCACTTGGAAGAAGGTAGTGGTGCATGTATACACCTAACCAGCTCATTACAACAGACACACAATGGCATGGCTACAACAGGAGAACAGATTCTGCTGAATTACAAGCAAACATAAAAAGAGCCTTCTCTTGTCTCTAGGAGGCAACGAAGGGTGGTCTTCCCTGGGACCGGCAGTGTGAATGTTTGTATAAGAGACATGCTTAGTTTCCCGAATGCAAACTTGTGCTTGGAGTTTGTTTAGCTTGCACAGACCACTGTGGTGCTCCTACACCTGTGACCTCAAGGGCAAAGCAGCCTGCTTCAATAAAACAGACTGGATTGGGTCCAGAAGTCTTTCTGACCTCCTTCTCACTAGGGATAGCTGCACTGGCCTCAGCTCAAAACCTAAATATTTGATGCCGTCTCCGCCATTTGGCCGAGCAGAGAACTGATTTGAGCCAGGTTGATTGAATACCAGAGAGCCCCATCTCTCCATTCTGGGAAGAAACAGCTGTGCAAGTTAATAAGCAAGAAAAATATTCATTCATATTAATCAGAGAAATGAAATTGCTATACATAATACAGCAAAAATGCACTAAAATAGGACGGATCCTGTTCTGAGAACTTCTGTTATATTGTTGGGAATCACCAGGTGGAGCTATGGTGTACAGCCTTACAAGTTCTGTTGAAGTAAATGTGTAGGCAGTTAGATCTTGGAGATTGCTAGCTGTGTTGCAATTCTTTTACAGGTCAGCACATCGCAGTAAAGTTTGCTCACCGCATGAGTCTGTAATAATTTCTAAGGTGCAGCTGCTGTCTACAGAATACCCTTGCAAGCAAGCAGACACATTGAACAGTGGCAAAAAATTACAGTCTCCTGTGGCCTGCTGTGAATCTTCAACTTCCATTGTCTTCAAAGGGAGTTGAAGGCATCCTACAGTCTGCAGAAGCGTGGACATCCCCTGATGCAACCCTGCTCCTACTTACTTATAACACGCACATTTATAAGGCTGCTCATGGACATAAGGTCTTTGATTTCTATTCCTATACTACTCTGCAGCCTCAGTTTGGCAATGAGTTTCATGTGGCATCCACGGCTGAAGCCTCTCTCATAGATACATTACTGTTATCCAAACCAGTTAGCATCAGATACATACATAGGAATACGAGGATCCTGATGGAAGAGTGTTTCGATCACAATCATATTGATATGGTACCACCATGGAGACAGTCTATCTGTTCCTCTAGGCCTTTTCCTGTGGGAAGTGCTAAGTTACTGCATGGGTATAATGGGAGGATTTGGGGGTGTAAATTGGTGGAACTTGGAGAATGGTTTTGTGTTTTTTGAATTGCCATCCAAATGTAACCTATGCTATGCTAACAAAATTATTTAGATTGAGATCACTCAAACATGTGTCCAGGCTCCAAGAGCAAAGAATGGACTCCTTTGAAAAATAAATAAGGGAACATTCTTTTTTGATTTTCTTACAGATGTGGATATGGAGATTATTTAACACCCTTTTTAGTACAACCACTTGAGCATTGTTATTTTAACCCATACTAAGAGTATAGGCCTTTGTACTAGTGGCTGGACCACGTATGAAGATGTATCAAGTCATCCTGTAAAGGTCTGTCTTGGGTCTGGTACTGTTCAATATTTTCATTAATGACTTGGATGATGGAGTAGAGAGTATGCTTATAAAATTTGCAGGTGACACCTTGCAAGCACTTTGTCAGGGTTAGTATTCAAGACGATCTTGATAAATTGGAGAATTGGTCTGAAATCAATAAGATACACTTCAATAAAGACAAATACTACATGAAGGAAGGAAAAATAAAAATCAAGTGCACATATATAAAATGGGAAATAACTGGGCCGGCAGCAGTACTACAGAAAAGGAGCTGGGGATTAGAGTGGATCACAAATTGAACAAGAGTCAACAGGGTGATGCTGTTGCAAAAAAAGGCAATTGTCATTCTGGGATATAATAACAAGAGTGTTTTACGTAAGACATGTAAGGTAATTGTTCTGCTCTACCCGGCACTGGTGAGGCCTCTGCAGGAGTACTGTCTCCAGTTTTGGGCACCACACTTTAGAGATATGAACAAATTGGAGGGAGTCCAGGGAAGAGTAACAAAAATAAGAGGTGTAGAAAAAATGACTTATGAAGAAAGGTGGAAAGAAATGGGCTTTTTTAGTCTAGAGAAGAAAAGGCTGAGGGGGGCCATGATAATAGTCTTCAGATATGTTATTATAAAGAGGATGGTGATTACTTTTTCTCCGTGTCCAGAGAGGAAAGGAAAAAAGTCATTAGCTGAGTTTGCAGGAAGGGAGATTTAGGTTGGATGTTAGGAAAAACTTTTAACAATTGGGATGATAAGCAATGGAATAGGTTATCTAGGTGGTTCTGGAATCCCCATCCTTGGAGGGTTTTGGTTTTTTAAGAACAGATTAGACAGATGCCTGTCAGGAATGGTATAGGAATACTTAATACTGCCTCAGTGCAACGGATGGACTACGTGGTCTCTTCAGGCCCTGTCCAGCCCTTCATTTCTATAACACTCTACTGCAGCACCTGCCAAGAAGAGTTTCTCCTGTAGCTCAAGCACTGGCTGTTTCTGGTTTTAGTACTGAAGGGCCTGGGCCTACATCCCCCTGCAGCCAGATTGTTATTAGCCGGAGATTTTATGACAATTATTTGTGATCATACAAGATTACACGGTTCACTGCGAGCACATCATATGCCTGCTCTGATGATAGGACACCTCCCTGTCCAGCTGAGGAGTTATTGGTTGATTATGAAACCTATTGGTCAAAGTACGGTGCTCAACTCTTCAGGATTGTCCTGGAGTCTCCAGGAATTAAAGATTAATATTTAATTAAAGATTGTCATGTCCTCCAGGAATACATCAACCAAACTTAGCAACCCTAGATCAGAGTCAAAAACACCACAAACTAGCCTTGACGCAGTGGTGAAGTTTTATGGTCTTTCATCTCCAGCGACCTGAAGTTGCGAGTAAAAATGGGCTTGGTAGTTGTGTTGTTTGTACAGCACTGTAGGTTTCAGCTCAATCTCTCACAAAACTACCACAGGGTTTGACACAAATCAGCACATTTAGTACGAGTGGACCAGAAAAGGATGTAGATAAGCAGCAAGGTGCAGCTGCAGAGTTGTGTGGAGTCTGAGGGTAGGCAGTGTTAGAAATTAGGACTGGCAGGAACTGCTGGAACTGTGTGTGGAGGGAAAGGGATGAAGAAGCCAAAGGAGTTACAGGTAAGGAGGGAAGTACAGTGACAGGCCTACCTGCAGGTTGCTTGCACAGCATCTGTATGCACTATATGTGGCTCTAGATGGTCCCTATTTTAATGAGCACAATACTCCATATAAAAGTTGAAAAGAGGGAGAGAAGGGAAAATAGCCATGGATTTGACCCCACAGCCTTCTGGTGAGAGGGTAAGAATGCTGGGAAATGAAACACTGCTTTTCCCCTGACCTTCCCCCCGCCCTTCCATTCCTGAGGAGCAAGAACATTGGAACTCACATCATTGCTCTTTGGACTGGGTTGTCTTTAAAAATAATGTTTCCCACAAGTAAATTTAATTTCTGTGGAAGCCACACTACTCAGAATTGTCCAGAAGGTGGCAGGCTGTCAGTTCACATTGCTCTTCATTTACACACATTCGAAAGACAGAGAGAGAAACTATTTATGTTTGGCTCTTTCCTGGAGCGGACAAGGAAGGGTGTGTGAAAGGGAATCATTAAAAAAGCATCTGTGACTGATTTATCATGTCAGTGACGGAATAGCTGTAGCTCAGGCAAGGTTTATGCTATAGAAGTGACTGTCACAGACAGGCCTTTGTTATGACTGTCTCCAGGATGCTGCATTTGCCCTTTTGAGGTTAGTTGATGGGAGAATGATTAAGTAGACATGGACTTGAGTGAACACAGTCCAACTGGGATTTTGAGCAGGCTAAAGTTCCATCGTGTTTGGACACTGGAGGATGGAGTTAGCCCCAGAGCTATAAAAAAACAAGAGACGTTCAGGCATTGATGCTCAGCCCCTGAATGTTGGCATTTACGTTGCTGATTCTTGCAGCCCGTTGTGTTCACCTCGGAAGGAACGTTCAGCTGCACAGCCACATTCTCATCATTCTCTGTGCAGGGCAATGGCGTTGTGGAGGAAGCAGATGCTCATGAAGTGTCACCACCTACGGCCATGTATATGGCAGGTTATCAGGCCTTGGAGATAGGCAGCTGGGACCAGTGGTTATCACAGGGCAGGGTCCCTACACCTGCCAGAGTTCAGAACCAGGAGGTCAGGAACTGAGAATCAGATATCAGGAAATCAGGAGGTTAGAATCAGGAGACGGTAGCCCTGGGTGAGCAGGCCAAAGCAGGATGAAGCCCAGTTGTACAGACAATTTCCTGTTCCATTTCTGAATTAAGTAGTGGGGGAGAGGAGCCAATCAGAAGCTCTGGTCTTTCACCAATCAGGGCCCATGGGTGCTACTGCCTAATCTGAGCTGGGCTCCAACGAGTTCTGGTTCTGGCTAATACCAGTAAACAATCAGGTGGAGGGTTGGAGCATGTGGACCTGAGGTTGGGACCCACGGGTCATGACATTGATGTCGCTGGGAACTGGACATAGGGTCACCATTTCATTTCACATAGGTCCTACTCCAATCAACCTTCTAGTGGTTAGGTCACTGGAGTGGGAGTCAGACAGTTCGGATCTATTACCAGCTCTATCATAGATCTGTCGTGTGACGTTGGGTTAGTTATCTCACTTCTCTGCACCTGTATACACTACAACCCTTTTGCCTGTTTAGACTGTAGATTCTTCAGGGCAGGGGCAGTCTCTCATTCATTACGTGTTTGTACGGTACCTAGCAAAATGGAATCCCTGATCTTGGTTGGGGCCTCTGGGCACCATAATACAAACAAAAATGGTCCCTAGAAAACTGGGATGGACTCAAGAAGAAAATCTAGGTTTTGTGGCCAATTACCAGTTCCCCAGAGCCATCCAGTCCCCCCTGAATGAGCCATTTATGAACAGAGATCACTTGCCGCCTATTACACCCTTGTTTTGGATATGACACATTGTTGTCTCATGGCAGTCCTTCAGGCCCCCCGGGTGTTGCAACACTGAAAGCCAATAGGGAGACAAACAAAACGGCATGTTCATTTTTTCCACACACACTTACATTTGGAATATGTGAAAAAAATGTAGTAAAAAGGGGATCTGAACTTTTGAGGAAAGCCAGGCCCTGGTGGAAAAATAAGCAAAGTGAGTTGAAACTCCAGCTAACAGAGTGAAAATAGCCTTAATAAAACAGGGAAAGTGATACATTGCCAGTAATTATTACCTTGGTCAGGCTTACCCTCTCAGAGCTTTTAATCATGGACACAAGGCCAGCGTGCTGTGAAACCCTCACTCTTGCTTTGTTGACCTTTCCTCGTGAAGGTGGCATTCAAGAAACAGAGCTAACAAAAACGAGATGTCTGACCAAAAAAAACCCTAAACCCACAGCTCAGCTCAAGCTGCCACAGAATGAATTTCCTCTTAGATCCCAGAGTGAGGAGCTGTGGCATCGCTTCGAGGTTTTTCCCATTCCAACCTTTATATATATATATATATATATATATATATATATATATTGACAAGACACTCACTCCAAGGTGGATTGTGTTCCCTTAAACACAACTTCAAGCACCCCTATAGCATGTCCCTGCGTCCTATGCAATATGATCTAGGGAATAACTTACCTCCTTGCCTCCTGCTCTACCTCATCAGGTTGGAATTCCAGCCAGGGCTTCTGGTGGCATCACCGACCACAGAAATAGAGCCTGAGGTGCTCGGAGATATTATTACAGCCTTTACGAGTGCTCGGGGGTGCATAATCACATGTAATACAAGGTTAAGAAAATCTACTCTCTGGGCTTATTTCTTGTCCTCCCTTGCAGAGCTCCCTCCTCCATCCACATCCTTCAGTCTTCCACACTCCTGTAAATGCTCTGAGTTGTCCCTGCACACCCCCTTGTGGTACTGCACACGAGTTCCACTTTCTCCCCCACCCAACAGGGCATCAGTCAGTTCACTGGGCAAGGAGAAGCCAACACACACTAACAAAATGGTGTGTCTGGTTCAGGGAAGGAGCCATGATAACTATCAGTTCATAAGGTCCTCACCTCAGGAGCCTGACTGAGAGCACCCAAACTTAAAGTCCTCAAACAATGTCTCTGCTGTCTAGTCAGACCAGCATCTGCTGGAGCCAGAAAGAGAGAGTCCCATGTGGGTGGCTTCTTATCCCCCCTGCTAGGCCTCTCTGCCTCTCCCTGGGACCACTTTCCTGTTGCACCTGTTCCTGCCGACTCACTCTCTGTCCCAATGACGCTTGAAGTATTTTGGGGCTAGCAAGAAAACATGAGAATGACTCTGTGGCTCAGTGGTTAGGGCAACCCGGTGGGAGCCGCGGGGTCCAGTCCCCTTGCTCCAGTCACTCTTTTGTTATTTATCCACAATGGAACGGCTTCCACAGGAGAGCCTGAGGGAGCTCCACATCAGACTATCCCTAGCTCAGTGGTTCGTGCGCACTCCTGAGTGGTGGGCTGTAGGATTCATAAAGGTTTATGCGCTTGGCAACATTCAGGGCACACCCGGAGTGTTGTGTAGGAGTAGTGCACACACAGCTCCTTTCAAGGGCATCAACCTTGGAATCTCGCCAAGATGATATGAACCATGGGAAGCCTCCCAGGACTGGGCTCAAGGCCCGAGAGCAAGGAATGCGGTAGATAGAAATTGGTAAATAAGAATGTTAAACAAAGCCAGTGTATTCCTTTTATCTGTTGGAGAATGTAATGCGCGGGCGGAGAGAGAGAGAATAAAGGGGAAGGTGGAAAGCTGACAGGCAGAAGCCCGTTAGCAGAGACCAGCCTGCTTGCTTGCTAAAAGCTGTGTTCTGTCTTGTCATTGAACCGCCACAACTGGCGCCCAAACGTGGGGCCCTCAGCACTCACCTCGCCCGGCAAGGGTTTCAGACGCGTCACTCATCCGCCTCGCGGATCCCGGTGAGTATTTTTCGTTGTGGTAAGTATGGGAAGCTCCCTCTCTGCTTTGCAAGTGCAACACCGCAATGAGCTACAGTATTTGCTGCGTAAGGCTCAGCATGACTGCCCCACTCGAGAACTCACTCTCCTGCTACAGGAGGTGAGTGCCCAATGCCCATGGTACCCTGAAGCCGGAACCCTTAAGCTAGCGGACTGGGAGCAGTTGGGCCAGACATTGCACAAAGAGCCTCGGGCGTCCGTGCAGGCTTTACATGCCTGGCACCTCTGCCGCGACGCGATACAGCGTGTCGCCTCAGACAGGCCCTCCCTCGCGAGGCTGGTGATCTCACCACGCCCGTCCGCTCCTGCGGCCACCCCCCCTCCTACCGATGCAACACAGTGTGTCGCCTCAGAAAGGCCCTCTCCCGCGCCAACAGAGGGGCTGCCGATCCCGCCACCCCCATCCGCTCCTGCAACCATCCCTCCCCCTGCTTCGCCCCCAGTGCCTCTATTACCACCGCCTCCCTGGCTTTCCCCACCAGAGCCGGTGTGTGATGTGGGGCCCCATGCTCCGGGGCCCCCCCGGGGGTCCTCCGCGTTTCCTCAAGGGCTTTCGCTGGTGCAACAAATGGTTCACGCAGCGAAGACTCGCTCAGATCTTACAGCAGAGGAGCTGGCTGATCTGGTCTCAGTTTGTCCTGTGACCTGGCAGGATGATGGCCAGGGCAACCAGGTTGCAGACTGGGTCAGTTTGCCTTACTCGGTGATCAGAGAGGTAAAGAAAGCAATTCGCGAGTTCGGCCTGACTAGCACGTATGTGCGTGGTCTCATTGAAGGGCTAGGTACTGGGTACACCCTGATCCCTGAAGATTGGAAGGCGCTGTTGGGCATGATGCTGACGCCCAGTCAGTATGTTATTTGGCTTAGTGAGTATCGGCAGATGGCGGAACGCCAAGCCCAGGTATATAGAGAGCAAGGTATCATTTATGAGCAGTTGGCAGGGGAGGGCCAGTTTGCTACCGTTCAGCTGCAGTCTCAACTCCCTCAGGCCGTCTTCCCCATTATTTCCGCCTGCGCCCAGCATGCTTTCCGGAAGGTCCCGGATTCGGGCAGGCCTACTAAAAGCTTTGCCAGTATCCGTCAGGGTGCATCAGAGTCCTTTATGGATTTTACCAACAGATTGCAGGAGGCTATCCTCTGACAGGTGGATAACCCTGCGGCAGCTCAGGAGATCCTGTTAAAAATGGCGGTTGAAAATGCGAACGAGGATTGCCGCCGTGCTCTCCAGGCGGCACAAGCCTCTGGAATTCTAGAGCTGCCGGACATGCTGCGGGCGTGCCAAAACATCGGAACCCAAGCCCATAAAGCTGGAGTTCTGGCCGCCGCCCTGCGGAAAATCGGGAAGGAGGGGAAGCGTTGTTACCGCTGTGGTAAGGAGGGTCACTTTCAGTGGGAGTGCCGCTCATCGACGGCGCCCGCCCGCCCCTCAAAGAAGTGCCCCAAGTGTCGGAAGGGCTATCACTGGGCTAATCAGTGTCGTAGCGGGTCAGGAAACCGCACGACGGGTCCCCCCCCGAACCCAGGGCCAAACGGGGGTGTTTCCCACTCAGACAACTGTTCCTCTGCCTTACAATCCATAGATTCCATGAGGGCGGCGACTGCCGGAAGTGCAGGGCTTGATTTGATTATGCAGGAGGATGCTGATTTTCAGTTGCCAGGGGAGGTTTGCGCCATACCTACACAGGTGACGGGACCTCTCCCTGCCGGATTTGTGGGTCTGGTTCTCCCTCGCTCACACGCTGGGAAACAGGGTTTTTTTGTCATCCCAGGAGTCATCGATGCTGATTACACTGGTGTTATTAAGGTTCAGGTGTGGACCCATCTTCCGCAATCGCTCCCGCGTGGACGGTCAATTGCACAATTGATTTTAGTCCCCTATCAGGTGCCAGCCGCAGAGGATCGAACCCGGGGCGGGAACGGCTTTGGATCGACGCTGTCTCAGTCGCCGTCTCACAATACGTCCTCTCCACTTGTTGCTCTGACAATGTCGGTCCGCCCCTCAAAACCTCAGTTAACACTTCTCTTAAATAATGTTCCTTTTACAGGGTTGGTGGACACTGGAGCTGACGTTACGGTGATTCGTGATCCGGAGTGGCCGGTCGGTTGGCCAACAGTTCCTTCTAAAGAGTTGTGGGGGATCGTGGGTAGCAAACCCGGGCGCCAAAGTTTGTCTTGGGTCACGGTCTCTAAACCAGGAGGCTGTGCCCTTGCTACAATCCGCCCTTTTGTACTCCCTGTCCACCTCAATATTTGGGGCCATGATTTACTTACAAAGCTGGACACCACCCTCGATATTAATATATAATGGCCCAAAATCCTCCCTCACCCACCTTGCCATCCGCATTACCATTGGTATGGCAATCCTTAGAGCCCGTATGGATTGACCAGTGGCCGCTCCCTCTAGAAAAGCTGAAAGCGCTTCATTCACTTGTACAACAATATTTGCATGCACAGCGCTTGGAGAGCTTTACTAGTCCTTGGAATTAGCTGCTGTTATTTTGGCCTTTCAATTTTTTGCTGATTGTCCCTTTAATTTGATTGTGGACACGCATTATGTTTATCAGGTAATTGATCATTTACCCCTTGCCCTCATTACCCCTCAGGTCGATGCGGACCTTCTTCGCCTGTTTTTGTCCTTACAATATTTCATCACCACTCGTAATTTCCCTTATTTTGTTGCTCATATTTGCAGTCATACCCCTCTGCCTGGGCTACTCATTGAAGGCAATGCGCGTGCCGATCGCGCGTTACGTGGTCAGGTAAATTCCCTTTTTTCTGACCCCATTGAAAGCCATTCCTTTTTTCATCCGTCTGCCTCTGTTTTGGCCCGACAGTTTCATATTCCTGCTGATCATGCACGTTCTATTGTTCATTCCTGCCCCCACTGTGCCGCTGCTGCCCCTACCTTTTTTTATGACGTTAACCCTAGAGGTACCGCAGCGAATCAGCTGTGGCAAATGGATGTCACTCACGTGCCACAATTCCACCCCTATTCGTTTTTACATGTTTTCATTGATACCTATTTGGGATTCCTTTGGGAGACCCCACAGCGTGGGGAAGCCACTCCCAAAGTTATTCACCATTTGCTAGCCTGTTTTGCTGTTATGGGTCACCCGAGCCAGATAAAAATGGATAATGCCCCAGCCTATTGCTCCACAGCACTTTTCATCTTTTGTGCCCAATGGGACGTCCGTCTCAAACACAGGATCCCTTATAATTCCACAGGCCAAGCTATTGTTGAACGTGCAAATCGCATGCTAAAAATCTTGCTCGACAAACAATTAAAACAAGGGGAGCTGCGTCTCCGAATCTTAGGAGACATTCAGCAACAACTGCATATCCTTTTGTTTACTTTAAATAATTTAATGCTGAACGCAGATCAGCAGACCCCCGCGGATCGGCATTTTCACAAATGGAAAGACCGCGTGTCTATTACCGTCGGCTGCCCGATCCGCAATGGTTGGGCCCAGTGCCTTTAATCACTTGGGGTCGGGGATATGCTGCTGTGTTTCTTCCTGCAGGACCGTTGTGGGTTCCAGCCTGGTGTGTGCGACCGGCACTGAAACAGCATGGCATGGCACCAGGGGCTGTCGAACCCCATACCGGATTTTCAGCTGACCTTGGAGGAGTCCACGGTGCCTCCCAGGTCGACAACGGCGGGACGGAAACAGAAGAGACATAGCATCCCAAGCCAGCCCGTGACATGGGGAGCAGTAAAAGCATTGGTCGCCGCGGCTCAACGAAGACTGGCAGCAAACCAACAGCCAGAGACTCTTGAGACTTTGTTTGTGGCAATTCTCGCCCAAATTACTGGTAATTCTGTACTGATTGTATGCCTTTTGTGCCTGCTATTTCCTGGAGGGGTTGATTCGGGAGCGCTTTCTTCATTACGGGCCCGAATGACATATAGCCTATGGGAAAGATTGGCTTTAATAGCAAATGTTACCCACTTTTGTTTATCTGATTCTGTAGCAGCCGGAGAACTGTTAGGTACATGCCTTATTTCAGTATGTCATCACCCTGAGGAAATTGGGAATGAGATGATGCTCGCCGCTTACTCGAACCTCTCTTCCCAGTACTCTAGTATGGCTAATTGGGGCCCGGCCAATCACACTTTACCTTTTTAAGCTTATTTTTTGCTGCTGCTGTGTACAATGTATTCCTTTTTGTTAAGGCTTTGTCGAGACCCGCCCTGGCAGGCTCCACGAGTTATGACCTTGCCTGTCCGGGAGTTAATTGGCTTGCAAATGCAAATTGATGGCTACCATGAGATGGCCGAGCACAAATAAACAAAAAAGGAGGGGATGTAGGATTCATAAAGGTTTATGCGCTTGGCAACATTCAGGGCACACCCGGAGTGTTGTGTAGGAGTAGTGCACACACAGCTCCTTTCAAGGGCATCAACCTTGGAATCTCGCCAAGATGATATGAACCATGGGAAGCCTCCCAGGACTGGGCTCAAGGCCCGAGAGCAAGGAATGCGGTAGATAGAAATTGGTAAATAAGAATGTTAAACAAAGCCAATGTATTCCTTTTATCTGTTGGAGAATGTAATGCGCGGGGGGAGAGAGAGAGAATAAAGGGGAAGGTGGAAAGCTGACAGGCAGAAGCCCGTTAGCAGAGACCAGCCTGCTTGCTTGCTAAAAGCTGTGTTCTGTCTTGTCATTGAACCGCCAAAGTGGGCAGACCCCTGTTCAGATCTTTTCTTTCTGCCTTCTGGAACATGGCGGGTGGGGAATTGAAGCTGGGTCTCCCACCTCCCACGCAAGTGCTCTAGCCACTGAGCTGAAAGTTGTAAGCTGGGCCCCACCACCATCTCCACCTGGATTTCTGGACTGGGACCCAATGTTCTAGGTGCCCTCAGAATCAGGCCAAATGCCTGTCTTGCACTGGTTTGTGACTTGCTCTGGATAGGCATCTGGACACATGGAGAGAGGCATTCGTGCACATGCCCAGAGGCAGAAACACAGGTCCCTAGGAAACTTTTACTGTGAGAGACCAAGTCGCCAAGTGAGTTTAGGCACCTACAGGGTTAGTGGAGTTTTGTGGATCCAAACAGGGACTTAGGCACCTAAAGCTGGAATTTAGGCATCTAAATGCTTTTGTGGAAAGCACCCTTAGAGATCAGTTTATATTCCAGCAGTGCTGGACCTCCATCAGCTTCCTAGACCCTGCACAACCAGGATGCACACTGGGCCACAGCACGTTGACGGCTTTAGCTGTGCTGATGACTGTGGATAGAAACCTCATGACTCATGTAAAGCCTATGAACTGTTTCTGACCCAGCTGGACTCAAACTGCTGCTGACCCATATACTGGCTGCAGTGAGAGTGGAAGGCAAAGCACTAAATTGGCTTCCGTTAATTGTTTCAACTTCTCATCCTTCAGTGCCCCTGTCTGGGGAGAGATCCCTTCTGCTTTTCAATGCATATAGGAGACATTTGGGAGACGCCACTGTCATCATGCCTCCACCCCTTCTGCCAATTCATATCTGATATCCAAAGGCACATGTCCCTCCTGGCTGACAGTGGCAATGCCACAAGGCAGATTACACCTGGAAGAAATACGCATTTGGAAGAGATAAACGCCTGGACATGGATGAAAACAGCTCCCTGAAGCTCCGGCCAAGGAAGATGGAAGTGATGGTGTCAAGAAGAAGGAAACATTTTGAGGCACTAGCTCAGACTCTGGCCATGCCAAGTATCCCATGGCATGCCCCTGCTGCCTACAAAACATGATATAGGGAGTAGCTCACTCCTTTGCCTCCCTCTCTACCTAATTGGGCTGACCATGCCCCCAAAGAGAGTATCTTCCTTCCAATTGTCAGAATAATATGTAGCTTTAGGCCTTGCTAGATTCATCTCAGCTCCTAGATAACAAGGTAGAGACGGTATAAAGAATCAGACTGCTCTAATTTAAACTGCGGACTGATTCATAGATTCATAGATATTAAGGTCAGAAGGGACCATTATGATCATCTAGTCTGACCTCCTGCACAATGCAGGCCACAGAATCTCACCCACCCACTCCTGCGATAAACCTCTCACCTATGTCTGAGCTATTGAAGTCCTCAAATCATGGTTTAAAGACTTCAAGAAGCAGAGAATCCTCCAGCAAGTGACCCATGCCCCATGCTACAGAGGAAGGCAAAAAAACCCCAGGGCCTCTTCCAATCTGCCCTGGAGGAAAATTCCTTCCCGACCCCAAATATGGAGATCAGCTGAACCCTGAGCATATGGGCAAGATTCACCAGCCAGATACCCAGGAAAGAATTCTTTATAGTAACTCAGATCCCACCCCATCTAACATCCCATCAGAGGCCATTGGGACTATTTATCATGAATATTTAAAGATCAATTAATTGCCAAAATCATGTTATCCCATCATACCATCTCCTCCATAAACTTATCGAGTTTAATCTTAAAGCCAGATAGGTCTTTTGCCCCACTGCTTCCCTTGGAAGGCTATTCCAGAACTTCACATTACTGGACTGACATCAGTAATGAAATGCATAAAGATGGCTTTATGCCACTTTTGCACAAGCAGAACCCACCTTCAATTGAACTTTGCTGTGCGCAGCTTGGTTACAGCTGAGAATGGGCCAACATATCCTGATTTCATTATCTGTGACATTTGTCTTAACACCAACAAATAGGCAGCCACTCAAACTTTCGGTTTTGGATAGATTAAAAAGAATAACGGTTCCCTTGATCTATAAATGCAATTATGGGAGTTATTCTGTATAGATTTTTTCTCTCGACAGTGCTTTATGCACTCAGATCTTTCTGAAGAAAAGTGCTTTCTCAACTACTGTAAACTGGCAAAATTGACAACGAAAAGAGAGTGGATTTAAACTCAGCTGAGATTATTTCAGCGACCCGTTCTAAAGTCTGTGGTTGAAAGCCTTGGAATCAGATGCTCAGCTGGTGCAGACTGGGACAGCTTTGAGTCCCTGGAGCTAAGCCATTTACACCAGCTGAGGATCTGCTGAATCAGGACAATCTTTGCTCAGCAGCAGTATTAATAGTAAATATTTTGCTTTTCTTTAAAAAAAGGTAAAATTATTTTATTTCAAACACAGACTTACATATGAAGAAAACAAATAGTCTGAGTTAATCAGAGAGGGGAGTTTTCAGATGGACTCAGAAAATGCAAGGGCAGATTTTTCAAAGAGCTTAGTTGCCATTTAGGCATCTAAATAAGTTGTGAGAATTTCCCAGGAGCTCTGCACCTTGGGTCTGCTTGTGAGTGCTGTAATAGGAGCTGCTGGGGACTGGGCACTTAAAAACCCAGCCCTGAGCTCTTTTGAAAAATCTGCAGCCCCAGGTGGCTTTGTGGATGTTAGCAGAACACAGCCCGGAGTCTTTTGTTCTAGTTAATATTTGACACAATCCTGCGAGATGCTCAGTACCACCTGCAAGATGTTAAATGCCCCTCCTTTCCCCTCACTGATTTACATGGGGTTTGAGGGTGCTTAGCACTCACGGGTTTGAGTCCAAGGGTGGTATTGACTGAAAGCATCTGCCACTTGATGGAGCCCGTGGCAAATGCATTGTAGTCTAAGGCTCAGAACCTCATAGGCATTTAGGTGCCTAATTCCCACTGCTTTCAATGGGAGTTAGGTACCTAAATACCTTTGAGGATCTGGGCCTTTTCCTAATTAGTATGCAGCCACATCACGTGCGAAATTGCCAGGCCCATTAGCAAATTAAGGGGGAATGAAGACCTCCCTCTCTCCTCCCCCTGTGCAATGACCGCTCCAGCTGAGGCCAGCAAGACAGCATGAGGGAAGCTTGGGTAACCCACTGGAGAGTGGGTGATACAGGTCCCTCTCTGTGTATGACCCACTGAGGAGATGAGTCTGTTGCAGCCTGAGCTGGGGAGGGTTGACTCTTTAGCTCAAACTGTAGCCGCTGATGTGTTTAGCTCTGGAGAGCCCTGGTTTAATCCCTGGTGTGTTGGCCATGATGGCAGTTGTCATGGTTTCCCTGAAGCTACCCATGTGGCATATATACCATCTTCTGGGCCACAATCTTCCACAGATGGCCTCCTTTTGTTCCATTTGGGGGACTGATATCTAGTTGCAGTTGTTCAGCTGAGTGGTGGGTGGGCCAGTGGAGCTAACTATTACGGTATTGATTCCCTACCGCAGTGTAGGGAAGATCGGCAGCTGCTCTAATTTAGATCAGCCCCTAGATTGTTCTAATTTACACCATTACAGGGCTGGAGCTACGGTAGCTTGGGAGTCAGGGAGCCATAACTAATTCCCAGCAGTCCCTCTCTCCTTGCATTGGGCAGATCTCAGTGCAGGAGAAAATCTGACTCTCTGAAAATATGTTAATTTCTGATTATATCAACCGATATTTTCTGGAACTGGCGAAGAAAGAGGGCAAGAGTCTCATCTAGTTTAAATTGGCAAAGCTCCATGAACGTCAGCTGAGCTATGTCCATTCACACCAGCTGAGGATCTAGCCCTTAAAAAGGTTCATCTAGTAATTGAAATTAATTTCCTAAGTGCAGTGAATTTTATGCATGAAAACAATGACTTCATAGTAAGGCAGGATTTGATTTCTGCATAAAATATTACAGAATGCCATTTATGTAATCTCCTCCTCCCTCCCTTCCCATGATCATGATAACAAGGAATTGTTGTCCCCAAAGAATTGAAACGCAGGGGGGAGTTAGGCAAGTGGAGGAGATGGGAAGGTGAGACTTGCTAGTCATGTATAATGAGGTTAAGGAAAAAGCATTTGAGAGTGATTGTTGTGTGAGAGGGAACATTCCAGCTTTTCCTTCATCAATCATATGGAGCGGGAAGGAGATAATATTTGTTGAAAACCAGAGAAACGATTTACAAGACAGCTCTGAACTAGGTGCCAGGAAGAGTTTTGCTGGCCTTGTAAATGGGGTCCTGGTCCCTAAGAGCTAGAATAGTACAAATAAATACAAAAATTAATTGTCTCTCCATCCCTAGTGTCTTAAATATTAAGAACAAAACAAAACAAAAAATCCCAGGAGATTCATGACCATCAAAGGTGTTGAGGACAAAAGGCAGAGTTGTTGGTATGGTTTGCTGATGACAAATTACAGCTACAGAGACTGGGCTGCATTCTCTTCTCACAGCCGATTTACACGCGTATTACTCTGTTGGCTTGAATGGAATCACTCCTGGTGTACATTCATGCACGAGAGAGGAGAATCAGATCCACTGCAACCCAATTGCATTGGTTGTGACAAAGCAGCGCTCTACCATGTCTAGGAATCTGCTTTAGAATTGTTTAAGTTGATATTATTATCACCATGATTATTAGTAGTTAGTTCGTTACCATTTGCACTTCCACAGTATAGATTCCACATGGCTCCAAGGCACTTTCGAAACACACAGGAATGCATAGGCCCTACCCAGAGAGCTTACAGTCTAATACAATTATTTCCAAGACAATTAACGAAAGCCCCTACTGATGACTGTTTTATGCCTATCCAGATCATTATTACTCATAGTTGAAAAGCTCACAACACACCCTCCAGAGCTGTTGGAAAAAATGGTGACAATTGGTCACATAAAGATGTTGGATTTTTTTTTAAAACAGTGTGGCCGACTGTTTTGCTGCAAGCTTTACGACAGCGTGATGAACTATGTGGAATCTCTTGGAGATCTCAGATTAGGTTGTAATGGACAGCTGTCTACATCACAACTACACCACACTTGGTACAGTGGTTTGGCCCTCTAATTTATTATTCTGAATTTATTGCTTAAATAAGAGTCCTAACTTGTCCCAGTCCCCCATTGCCAGAAGTCTCACCAGATAAGTCACCAGATGAATGGGCCATGGAGTCCACGTTCTCCTTTCACCTACTGTTGTATAACAATGTTGAAAAATCATTTTATTCTACGCTGGAAAAGGAACTTTATTACAAGGAGGAAACCATTATTATTCCTAGAGCTAATGATGAAGATTTTCAAAGTTATCTAAATTTTCTAGAGATTTTTGAGTGCCTGAGACACCTGAAGTAAAGGGGCCTGATTTTCAGAGGACTGCTGTTCAGCAGTTAAAGGGTTAATGTGTCTTGAGCTGGGCACACAAAACTGGAGACACCCCAAAATCACAAGTCAGTTTTGAACATCTTGACGACTATGTGTGTGCTCGTATCTCTGCTTCACTCCGGAGCTTCTGGCTAGAACCCCTTCAGGCTCATTGCCTGACAGAGATTTAAAGAACCAGTGCATATATCTTCTCACCTAGCCAATGTGGTCCCTGCAGGTCAGGGTTGAGGTACATTGGGTGGGGCAGTAGAAGATGAATTTTAACTATTGCTTGTTCTGTAGACAACTAGAAGGCTCCAGTCTCCAAAGTTGTCCATCTTGCATTTTTTTCACTAAATTTACTTTAAAATCTCCCATGCCTTTTTCATGTGATATGTAAGTGTTATTAGCTCCAAGAATTACACTTGGGAGAAAAGATTCTGTCATGACCATGAGTCAGCATGAGAGACCTCAGTGTCTTTCAGGGTTCTTTCTCTCCAGCCTTGATGGTGTGGGCAGTGCAGGCTTCTTGGTGCTAAAGAGACAGGATGCTGTTTGCAAGTGGGAGGAAAAAAGGAGGAGTATCTGTCCCTTAGGATGGTCAAACAAAGCAAAACACAAAACCAGGAAGTTTCCTGCATCCTAGACTGATTTGCTGAGTCACATCCATGTGGGGGGAAGGGGGAAGAGGAGAACTGGGTTAAAATACAGAAAGTGGAGGAAGGTGGTTGTAATATTCGTTTATAGAAATCAAAGGATTTATTGGAACATCGCAAGTATCCAGCACACACAAGCAGGACATAACTTTTTCCTAGCTTCTCCCTGCCCCAACCTGTGCCAAGACAACAACACAATATCAAAGCAAGACAACAACTTATTGCTAAAATAAACATACAGCACCACTTATTGGTGGAGGTGCTGTCTGCACTCATCATGGCAACTCGCCCCGTTTTAGTTTATAAAGAGTTTGAAATCAGTAACAGAAGTTTTATTATTGTTGTAACTCATAGGGCTCCACACAGTCTGCCATCCATGCAGGTTTTCATGTTGGTCAGCCTGCTCAAGTTCTGTATTCTGCCATGAAGAAATCACTTGTAGCTAGATCTACTGATCATTCCAAGATCTGTGTATTTATGGATATGGGTATATATTCGCAGTGGCCTGTGGTTTGTTTTATCAAGCAATTTATCTTCTTACCTGGTGTTTTCTTTTGCTTGCTCACCATGTTTGGCAGGTCTGAGAGCCCTTTGTTTAACATTCTGCTATTGAAGAGCCTATGTTGTCAGCCTGGAATTTTTATGATGAAGGGTGATTTTTCTTGGGGTTTGTGGGATTAAGTTTAGGACCTTAAATTTTCTTTGTCTAGTCATCATATTACTATGTAAACTCTGATACCATGTGGTCTGTTGGAGCCTTTGAAAAGTTATCATGAACACTTACTGGGACTGGAAGCAGAAGTGCAGGAATACCAAGGTTAGAGCTATTTGTCTACATAATTCTGTCTCCAGTGGAAGATAGCAGTACCTGTCAGCTCACCAGAAAGCCTATTCCCATGTGGATTCCAGCCCAGTTTTGCAGCGTCAGCAGGTTTCAATAATGTTTTGGATAAGAAACTGAATGGTTTAGGAGCTTATTTGAACCGAATCAATGAGTCTGCTGAAGTCCAGCCATCACTAATATTAATACAGGAGATGGGTTGAGGAGGTGATGGGTTTAGGATAGGGTTATGCTGAAGAACAAATCAGGGCTGGAGTTCAGATTCCAGGAGGGATTTGGTGGTGCCAACGTCTTCCCAACTGTCCTTACTAGACTTTATAAAACTCTTGAGCTCATCAGATTATGTGATGTCTTTGCCATCTTGGGCCAAAATCTCATTAAAATGGGGGGTTTTCATGTGATTTCAGTTTCAGTTTCTGATTTCAACATCAGAAAACATGCCAGTGTAAAGGGGAGTTTGGATCCCTGGCTTTAAATCCACCCTCAGCTCCCTTTAACTTCAAAGGGGTTGGAATGCTAGGTTCTGGTTTTGACCTCAGTCTCTTTCACTCACGAGAAGCAGGGAAGCTAGCCCAAAGATGGGTAACTGACGAATTGGCTCTTCGGTCCTCATTTCTGCCTAATAAATGTCCATTGTTACTATAGTAACTACAACAATGCTATTTGTGGACAATATTTTAGAAAAAATTCAATTGAAATGTCTATTTGTTCTTCAATCTGTTAGCTAAAGAGGCTAAAATGTAATACTTTCTCCATACAGGAGGGCATTTGTTTGTAGCTGGAACGTCCTTGGTTGCCTTTGGCCATCCAATCAGACATCCCTCCCCTGATTCTCAGGGCCTTATCTAGGGCATGGCTTTCAAATGGTAGCAACAGGCTGGCCTGCTTGCTGAAAGGTGGTAGGCAATTGACTGAGTACACAGAGGTTATCCCCAAGGTAGGTACTTGAAGGGGAAGGAGTAGGCCTGGCTCAGATGATGAGGGATTCCCTACTTGACCCAATCTTTGCTATAACGCAGGTCTAAGCCCCAGAAACCCTGCTGTGCTCACCGAAGATGATATAATAATGTCACAGAATGCTTGAGGGTGTTCTGGGAGGCCTCTCAAAGAGCTCATGGGTAGGGATGTGATTCTGTTCCCATTTACGTCAATAGCAAAAGCCAATGAGAGCAGGAGCAGGGCCTCCCTTAAGAAACGGGGAACTCTCATATTCTCAGGAGAACGTTGAGTGTGTGAGAGAGAACACAAGAGCGAACAAAGAGCTAGGTTAGAGAGGAAATAAGATCAGTCCAACATATAATCCACCCCCTGGTCTCTCCACAGTCTGTCAGGCCAGAGTCACTGTGCATGGAGAGGCAGATAAACTGGGAAGCATTTACTGGCAATTTAAAGAGACTGCCTATTGACACACCTATGAGCACCTAGGCTATGGCTTCGCATCATGCTATAATGCAGCCCCTTCGGAAGTGGAACCGCACCTATTGTATACTAGCAACACTACAAAATAGTTTGAGAGGAAGTGTCACTGCTGCCCTTGGGATATGAGCCTGCTACTTACAGCTAATGCAAGTTTCTCCTTCCACAAAAGTGGTAGGGGCTTAGGTATTTCTGGTGCTGCAAAATCTTTGCTTCAATTCCGTATGACAGCCATGGTGTTGGTATACACACAGCCATGTATCTTTTCACTGCGGCTCTAGTTTAGAAGCTGAAATGGACGAGTGCAACTTATTGAGTCACTAACTCGGTTTCCCACGGTACTGTGGGCTTTCCTAGGAGGTCCCAGAGGTAAGAGCCAGGCCTGACCTGCTGCGTTGTTGAGATCGCCGTCCAAGCTGCTATGATAAAGAAAAGATAAAGGTGGATTCTCTCTCCAGCTAGAATGATAAATGAGGATTCTCTCCCCAGCTGGAAAGTAATCTACACTTATAAACATTATATACAGTCGTAGCTTCCATTTAACTCTGTCCATTATGATTAGCGCAGTGTGTGACCAGAGTCCTGCCACTCCACATGATTCACGCCAGGGCACGGGCTCTCACCAGTAAGGAAGAATTTGCGCGGGATTTTTACAGGCTAATAGAAACCTCGGCATCTTTTTATACCAAGATCCCCCTTCTCCAGAACTTAGTACGGCAACTGGTGGCAGTGAAAGGTTAGCAGAGAGATGGAAAGAACACACCAAGTATATATATATATATATATATAAAGTGGGGGTGGATGTACATAAAAAAAATAGCTGGGTGTTTAGGGAAAAATCCAGTCTTCCACTGAGTTACTTTGTGATAATTAATGAATTGACTCATTCTCCCCAACTTTTCCTCCAACTCCATCCATCCCAGAGGACTCAGATATTATGAAAGAACTTTGTCACGGGACTCCTGTGCTTAATACTGATGGACGGTGTGTAGGCATCAAGACTGGAAGTATTTCTTCTGTGTCCTTGCTTCCCTCCACCAACTAAAATTAATCAACAAGGCGAGGTAGAGCACAGGTGGCCAAATTGCAGCCTCAGGGCTACACAATGCCAATAATCAGTGTCACTTGGCGTTCTGATATTCAGCACAGCTCAGGAGAAACAGTCATTTTGTTCTCTGTTTGTATAGCACCTAGCACACTGGGGTCCTGGACCATGACGGGGGCTCCTAGATGCTATGGTAACACAATAATAATAATGATAATAATTAATTAATGATGATAGGTAGTAGATATTTGGTAGGGTAGTAGCTGGGCTGAGCATATAGCTATCTCATCTGCTTTTAGGGTGTATGCTCCCATTGTTTCAATATGAGTTAACAGATCTATATGGGTGAGAAAGAAAGCTCTTCCATCACCGCCCCTGAGAAACAGAAGCCACCCTTCAAGAGCTAAAGGGGAGAACATGACTGACACAGAAGTTTCAGAAACAGCAATCCTCAGAGACTCGTGAAACCTTTTACTGGACTGCAGCTTAAAACTTTGACCACCAGACTGAGCCTAAAAACATGCAAAGTGTTCCATGCAGTAGGAGGCCTAAGGGCATAGGCTATGGGGAAATTAATGTTCCACTCATTCATTTTGAAAATATGCTCATTACTAATTGCCCCATTTAGAGCGAGAGGGAAACAGAATGTTCAAATAACTGGCAGCAAGATGCTTCCCAAGTTGCCAATAAATATTTATACTGGCTTTAAGTCAGTTTATAAAAAGAAATTAAAAGAAAAGAATGGCTCAGCGGATGCCTGCAGGGCTGTGAAGATCCTTTCAAGAACACGCTGGAAGTATGCCTTTCTGCAAGGCACTGGATCTACCCAGGGCTATTCATTATGAAGGGTTTGATTTGAGGTGTTCAGGAGGCAAGACTCGCGCCTCAAACCCATGTAGGGTGGGCTGCTCCTTCTGCTAATACTTTATCACTCTCCTAGCACACTGAATAATTCACATGGGCACTGCATGGTTGCTTGTCTTCATTGTTCAGGGTGCAGGCTTGTGCTTTGGCTGGGAGTGCTGATGGGGAAGCCGAGCCAACTTCAAAGGGAAGCCTAAGGGAATCAAATCTCGTGTCACTTACACCAGCTTCCAGCTCCCTCAATTAGATCCTCTCACGCTCACCCCCGCACTCTGTCATCCAGCTTGCGTGCCTTATCCACCACCTCTGCCTCTGGCCCACTGGAAGCGTATAAATGGTGTCAGTTCCATGCTGAGAGGTGTCTTCCAGAAAGGCAGCCAGTCTTGATCTGAAGACACCAAGAGACGGAGAATCCATCCTTTCCTTTGGTAGTTTTCCCCAATGCTTAATCACCCTCACTCTTAAAAAAATTGTGCCTTATTTCTAATTTGAATGTGCCTGGCTTTAACTTCCACTCACTGATTCTTGTTCTGCTTTCTCCACTAGATTAAAGAGCCCTTTAATGCCCCGTATTTCCTCCTCATGAAAGTGATTATACACTATGATCTATTCTCCCCTCAACAGTCTCTCTGATAAACTAAACAGATGGAGCTCCTTAAGTCTCCCACCGTCAGGCATTTTCTCCAGCCCTCAAATCATTTTTATGGCTCTTAGCTGCACTCTCTCCAGTTTTTCAACATTATTTTTGAAATATGGACACCAGAACTGGATGCAGTATTCCGGTATCACTCTTACCAATGCCGTGTACACAAGTAAAATCACTTCTCCTACTCACTACTACTGTCTATGCCTCCAAGGATCCCATTCGTCCCTTATGCCACAGCATTGAACTAGGACCTCATTTTGAGTTGCTGGTCCACTGTGACCCCTAAATCCTTTTCAGAGTCACCACTTTCCAGGGTACAAACCCCCAAGTAGCATGTAAACAGTTGCGAGCACAGGAGGGCCATGAACTTGGCTGTGATCTCTAGGTCCAACCTTATGTGTCATCCTGGAAAGAGAGAGAGAGCTCATCTTGGCTAAATTGTGCGATCTTTGCAAAAGATTTTAAAATCTGTGCTGGTGTTTTTTGACAGCGGAGTTTTGCCTGGAAGATATATGAGGTTCTACAACCCAAAGCTGTCATGTACCCAGTATTTGTTATTCCTTTCTGTAGTTCTATCTCTCTCTCCCTTTCTTTCTCTGGAACATACTTTAATCTCTGGCATGTCCACTATTCCCTGATGTTATTTCTATATCCATCACTTTTCTTGCTCGGATTCATCCTTTGGATGAATCTTTCAGCTGAGGCTATAAATGGCTGTACTTTACTTGAGAGGGTCTGGTGTGGAATGCAGGGCAAGCCTCAGGCATTGTTTTGCAATTTGTCAGACAAACACTGACCTAATAAGTGATGCCTGGGAGAGTGTGTAGCATGGGGAAATGGGATATGTGTCAGCCCCAGCTGAAGCCTTCTGCCCTGTCCGTTTCCTCAGCCACTTTGGTGTACAGAGATTAGATACACATTTCCATGCAGCTGGCCAGGGGAAAACTGCTTAATGGAGTTTTGCTCTATTAACAAAAAAGAAGCTTAAGACTTAAGGAGCTCTCTCAGATGAATGAAGTTTTATGTCCCCTGTTAGTGGAAGCTCCTTGAATACAACCACTAAGATGTGGTCAGGAGGTACACAACTATAAGCTTTATTATTAATCATGGCTGTACTGCACCAGTATCCACCCAGCTCTCACTGAATGTCCTGAGTTCTGTCCCAGCATGCATTGTGCTCAGTGTAGCTCCTGGCATGGATTTGCTAGAGGAGTCTCTTCCTTGGTTGTTTCAAAGTCTTAGTGAGGCATATACAGAAAGTGTCACACTGGGTATCTAAAAACATCTGCCAGGCGAAAAAGTCCTCTAGCTTTGAAACATCTCAGGGCTCCATACAGCAAGTCTGGCTCTTGCTTAAAAAGACAGACTAGCAGTAAGCCAACAGAGGTAGGATGGATGATCTACTAGACAGGGATTCAAGAGACTGGGGTTCCATTTTTGGTTCAGCAACAAGTATTCTGGATGACCCTGGTCAAATCATTTAGGTCGAGATCCTCAAAGGTATTGATGCACCTAATGTACTGAGGCACCCAACTCCCCTTGGAGTAAGGCACTGCAATACCTTTGAAGATCTGGGCCTTAGGCACAGAAGCTCATATCCTCAAAGAAATAGGCTCCTAATTTCGTTTTTTTTTCCCAGTGGAAGTTAGGTGCCCAAATACCTTTGAGGATCTGGGCCTCTGGGCCTCAGTTTCTTGTCTGTAAAATGGGGATAATAGCACTTCCCTCCCTCGTGGAGATGTTGTGAGGATACATACATGTAATGATTATGAGGTGCTCAGAGACTGAGGATGGGGGACATATAAAGGCCTAGATAGATTGGAAGGCCGGGAGTTTTGATTTGGTTTCAACAAGCACTTCTCATGAACCATGCCCTCCCTTAGTGTAGAAAGGCCCAGTTCCATTGACTTTAGTGGTGCTACATTGATTTATACCAATTGAAGATCTGGCCCCATATATTTATTCAAATCTCTTGTGTCTTCAAAATTGGACATGAAATCCCATAAACAGTAGATGTGAATGGGACATAAATCTTACAAGAACCCATGAATAACCCAACATTTTGGAGAAAACCCGAAAGTGCAGCAAAAAATGAAAAACAATTCAGAGAAGTTAGTGTTTGCAAAACGTTTCTGTTGGAATTTGAGGGGAAGGTTTGAACCTGTTCATTCATTCCTAATATAGAGGCTCTCTCAAGAGGACCTTCTTTTCCTAAGATTCCCAGATATGTGTATGCCCCAACTCTAAATACATTGCATTTTAATGCTAGACAATTACATGCATCTGCTAATCACACTGACCTCTCACAGCTTTCGTCACAGGGGTGGTTGTGTGGAAACTTACTGCAGGTTGAGAAACAGCTAATGGGATCCATCTACATTGGAGACTGTTATTAAATGCCTTTGTTTTACTCATTAATTTCCTGGTCTCTAATTATGCACAAATATTAGATGGGGAGAACCTGGAAAGACAAGCCAGATGTCAGTAACGGAGACATTCCCTCCAGCTGCAGTTCTGTTAGTGACCACTAGCTGGCAAGCTCCCCATGATAATTTCAAACACTTAATCCCCAGCTCTTATCTGTTTCACAAAAGTAGACTGTGAAATCAAGAAAGGTTTAAAAAGAAGAATAACATAATAGCAAGGAAACTAGGACCTGATCCTTCAAATCCTTATTGGCAAGAGCAATCCTTACTCACATGAGCACTGAAGCCAATAGCACTATTTGAATGAGTAAGGGCTCATGGTTGGACTGTCATCATTAAAGGTGCTTGCAGGATTGGACCTATAATTAACTGCACCGTGCTAGCTATAAACACATGCATTACAGGCCTAGGAGGGAAGAAAGGATGTTTAATGGTCATATCAGGGAAGTTTGACAAATACAGGGGAGCTTGCGGAAAGACGGCACGAGCTCTCGTGTGCCACTCAAAGCCATGGAAGGAAAATACAAACCCCAGCCTGCGTATACCAGGTTATATGTGCAGCGTGATCATATAAACCTGGTCTGACACAGCTGTAGGAGTGTCACAGATTGGAGTTCTAGCAAGGTACTTCTAGATGCATCAGGATAACCAATGGCGGAATGCCTTGAGAAGCAGAGTGGTCTAGTGTCTGGGCTGCTAGCTCAGGACTCCAGAAGCCTGGGCTCTAGTCTGGAATCTGTCACTAACTTGTGGCAGCACTGCATGATGCTTCTGTTTCCCCTCTTACCCATTGTCTTCCTTGTCTCCTTAGATTGTAAGCTCCTTGGGACAGGGACTACCTTTGGCCATATGTTTGTACGGTGCCTGTCACATTGGGGCTCCTATGTCAGTTGGGACCCTACGATGCTACTGCGATATAAATTATAATGTCACATCTTCTTAACAGGAGAAGAAAACCTAACTCCATCGGGGAACATCTTCTTCTGCCCTTCCCCCAAGAATCCATTACAGCTAAAGCTGGAGGGTCTCATTTTTAACATAACTAAACTAGAGCCCTCTATTGGAAAGCTTTTGTGTCCCTTCCATAAAATATCTCCTTCCCTTTTTCCCCTCTACCCTTCAAAGCCTCATTTACATTTATGGAACAGTTGTCAGGGTGCAGGACTCCACTGAGGGACTCCCAGTGGTTTTAAGAGAACCATTAACATGTGGCTTTACTGATTCAGAACACGGATGGTTTTCTAAGCTCTCTTTCCCCACTTCATGTTAGTAACATCACTGAGCCCCTCTGCGCAATTATCTCATTCCTGATCCTGCATCTAAACTCTCCCTGCATCTCAGCTTCTCAGCCTCTGATATAGTAAATAAAATTCCACCATGCCAATCAATGCACACCCCCTTTAAAGTGTGTTACAATCCAAACATGAGGGATTTCTCTTCCTCACCTTCCCACTGTGTTACTAACTCATCTCACCTCTGTGTATTGCTGTCTTGAGCTTCGTGTTTAGTTACTTGTTGTTTTCATTCCACTTGGCTGGGGTCATAAAGAATCTTCCTCATCCATTTGGAAGTCATGGAGTTTTCACGTACACCGGCTCCCTGGAGTGGATTGTTTGAAACCATCTCTTTGTCAGAAGCCAGATGATCTCAACCTGCTGCTGTCTTTCGCAGGCTGGTGATCTGTTCCTGAGGGAGCCACCTGGAGTTCCACAAATCCTCTGCCATCACTGTAAGGAAAAGGGTGGTTAGTGCAGAGCATGGCTCAGTTCAATCTCAAATTCTATTCTCCACTTCTAAAATAGGGATAATACATATTCATTTTACCAGGATGCTGAGAAAGCTTTGTTAAGCAACATTTCTAATATACTAGCAGTCAAATCATCTTCTTTCCAGTCTGAGTGTGTGGAACCAATTGCTAACACCTGTTGTAAATCCTGGGTCCAAGGTGATACAGAACTGCAAACTCATTATTTCTGCCCCTGTCCGAGGTTTGGTTTTGAACTATCCATGGTACTTATATGGCCCCTTATTACCAAGATACATGAACCCATTACAATCTTTAATATATTGATCCTCACAACACCCCAGTTAGGTAAAGCAGGGCTATCATTCTATTTAATAGATGAGGAAACTGAGTCACAGAGCGGCTACGTGACTTACTTAAAGTCATACACAAAGACTATGATAAAGCAGGGACTTGAATCCAAAATTCCTAAGTCCTAACTAGGGCCCAAACCACTGGACATTCCTACATCCCTAGCAGCTCTGTAGTGGTTCCCACAGAATCTAGAAAAGGAAAGCAAAAACCTGTATTGGGTCAGGCAAATCTGGGTTATTAGTAACAAACATTGACAAAATATCCATAGACTATTAACAGTGATATTTTCTGATATATCTATTAGCACTGGTTGAAAAACGGAGGAAAATGTGTGATTTCCCCCCCTTTATATTTCTCCTGTTGTTTTTTAATATGGACAATCAACATTTGAAATTTTTGGAATTTCAAATTTGAAAAATGTTGACCAGCTCTGAAGTTGGTGAAAAACCCAAGATGTGAAGGGAGGGTGGAAATGTTCTTAAAATGTCATCCAAAATTTTCCCTTTTTTCAAATGTTGACATTTCTAAATGTCAAAATTTTGACATTCAAATAATTTCAACGCACCCACCCTTGGTTTCTCACTAACCCTGTCATGCTTTAGGGATGAGTTTAGAAGGTATTTTGCTGAATCTGGCTTGTGTGACCTTGACTAGAAGCTTAGTTACTTATGTCCAGTCATGTGACCAGAAGACGTTAGGTCATAGCTATTTTCTCAGGGGTCCAAAATACAACACTTCCTCTTCCATCTGAAACACACTGTATAAAGCAGCATTAGCAATGGTAAAACTCAGGGAAGAGTGGAAGGGATAGACAAAAAGTACAGGCTGTCTGGATAGATATTCACATATGCTCACATTTTGTATGTATGTATCCCTATATTTTGCTACGACTGCCAAAAACATAGGCAGGGGATGGAGATCATAAGTCTTCATTCTGATCTCATTTACACTGTTTCTAAACCACTGTAACTTTCCCAGATCATGCCCTATTCTCCTGCAGAGTAAGCAAGATCTGAATCAGGGCCCGTGTATGAAAATAACCTGTAACTTTGAATTATGGGTGGCTTTGACCCAGGATTGGCAACAGATGTCAGCTACTGGTCCTCTCCCTGTCACTCTCAATAGATAATAATTTGGTTTCCAGGATAAAAAGGGTCAGATCATTTTCAGCATCCTTCTATGGAAACCTCCTTCACCCAGGGGCCTTGCATGCTTTCTGTAATTGGTACTGGTAACAGTTTTTGTTTTATCCACACTAGTGGCCAGTCTGTTTTCAATCCTGGTCGGGGAGGAATCCATTTTTGAAAACCATCGTTAACAACAGGTCGCTTTTCAAGTATGGACAGTCTCTTAGGTCCTAATCTATAGGGTTAGTTCCTCACAATTGCAAAGCTGTTCCATGTTGGGGAGGGAGGGGGCTGTCAGTGTTATTAATGTTTTCTGGGCCTTTTGCATCTCTTTCATCTTTCCTTGGCTCTGCAAAGAATATCTGTAGGCAGAGAAAAAGCACATGAAAGGAAAGACACCATTATCAGTCACTTTCCTCTGTGAGCACTCCTTAAAACCTTTGAAGTCCTTGGCAATGTATCAGATCAGAGGGAACATAAAAAGATTGACATAATTTTACCACGCTGTTGTGTAATACCAACACTTTGCTCTTCAGTGTTGTGTTTCTTCTTTACTTCTTCATTCACCTCATTTACACACCCAGGGCTCCCAGCTTGGAGGAGGCAGTAAATTCTGGGTCAGCGATAGTCAATGCAAAAAATGTGGAGCTACTGGGAAAAGTCATGTTATATTTCCCAGCCTCCAGATACAAACCTCTCTCTCTATAACATCTAGATAAGTAGGGTGGTCCAATGGCTAGCGTACTGGGTTGGGACTTGGGAGAATTTGGTTCTATTCATGGCTTTGTGGTGTGATCTTGGGCATGATATTTCTCTCCCATTTCTTGTCTATTTGGACTATAAATTCTTTGAGGCAGGGACTGTTTCTTATTATGGGTTTGTGCAGAACCTAGCTCACCGGGGCCCCAATCTCATCTGAGCGTCTAGGTGGTATTGCAATACAAATAATTAGCAATAACCATGTAGGCGTAAACATACGCACCTCTGCTTAACTTTCTCTCATAGTTTTATTATTACTGTTATTTATTTACTTAGTGTGCTCAGCCCTGACTAAAACAGCTAAATAATCCTGGTGTGAGGCCAAGAGCAATATCAGCCAGTATCATGACCTAGTTTGTGTGTTGGTGCTATTCTGCCATTGTTCTTTGCTGGATGAAATAATCCTGCTCACATCTTCATTATTGGTTTCTTTTATGGGGAGGGCTAGTGGAATCATCCCTTTGGCTCACTGAGTAAATGCCTGGACTATCACTGCTGGAATGAGTCCTATTCCCACTGGTTGGGTGTTAGTTGGTGACCTGGGGTTATGATTGTGGCAGACTCACATGACAACTGTTGGATTTAAATGCATGTGACCCTCTCCTGCTCTCTCCACACTCAGGTTATGCACTGTGATCTTGTATCATCATATCTGCCTCCTGGAGAACAGTGTTACACCAAGAGAAACATAGCCCAGAGGAGACCTACTGAAAGGATGCTGTATAGTCAGCAATCTCTTCTCATCAGCCCACACCCCAAAGGACAGTGGATCTCTTCATCAGCTGCACAGAAGGTGGGAGAGGATCTTCTCCCAGGATGAAAAATATTACGTGCTCCCTGTCAGTCTCAGGGTTCTGGAGCAGAAGCATCTTGGTCTCTGATTTTCTCTGCTCTTTAGTACTAGTTTTTGAAGATTACAGTGAATCAAAAGCAGGTCAAAAGAAAAGGAGTACTTGTGGCATCTTAGAGACTAACTAATTTATTTGAACATAAGCTTTCTTGAGCTACAGCTCACTTCATCAGATGCATGCAGTGGAAAATGCAGTAGGGGGATTTTATATACACAGAGAACATGAAACAATGGGTGTTACCATACACACTGTAAGGAGAGTGATCAG
This sequence comes from Natator depressus, assembly GCF_965152275.1. NCBI lineage: Eukaryota > Metazoa > Chordata > Testudines > Cheloniidae > Natator > Natator depressus. Next base: position 9,809,865 of record NC_134249.1, on the reverse strand, counting down.
GTAAGGTGAGCTATTACCAGCAGAAGAGAAAAAAAAAACCTTTTGTAGTGATAATCAAGGTGGGCCATTTCCAGCAGTTGACAAGAATGTGTGAGGAACAGTAGAGGGGAAAAATAAACATGGGGAAATAGTTTTACTTTGTGTAATGACACATCCACCTCCCAAAGCAGGTCAGTGGGCCAGCCGCTTGTATCTCATTGGTAAACCATAAATAGCCACAGGGTTATGGGTGGTACCCTTGGATAATTCTTTTAGCCTGCCAACTTTCTCTCCTAGCAACGGGTAAGAACTCCTCTGGTCTCCCACCAACTCAGATGCCAGGTCTTACATAGGGACAGAAGTATTTCTGTATTATTTTACCTGCATCTTCACATTGGGGATCAGTTTTCCCTTCTATTCTAATTGCTCTCATGTGAGTAACCCTGCACTGAAATGATGTTCCTCAAACTCTGAGGAGACTGTCCATTCCACCGACTGATTGCTGACGTCAAGCTTTTTCGATGAAGTCCCTGTAACACTTGAAGGTCCCGATCCTGCAAATGCCTGAATGCCTCCTGTGAAGCGCTGATATCTCTCCACACCCACAGGCTGCAATGGAAGGGAGCAGGCACTGTGACATTAATAGGGTCTTTAAGAAATGACCCTAATGAGGTGCTGCTGCAACATCTGCATAGCTCATGAGCTGTGCTTTAATTCAGTCGCCCAGCATCACAACCTCTGTGATATGGCAGCATCCCACACTCCTTCTAAAAACAATCCTTGGCTATCAGTTTATTAATAGGATCCAAGCACCAGCTTGGGAATTAATGTTCTAATTATGGCACATCAGCAGCCAGAGGAAACAATGCCTCTGGGATCATGCGTATTAATCATCCATGGCTGTCAGTCAAAGTGAGAAGCTTTCCCTAAGGGGTGCTGACAGCTGCTAATGAGATAAGGAAATGCTGTGCAAGTACAGCCATTAACACGGCCAGCCGTAACGCAGGGGATCCATGTCTTTGGCAGATGGATCTCAGCCTCTGACATTCCTTTGTTCGATGAGCATCCGGGAATACACAGGAGCCCCATTCAGGCAGGAAATGGGATCTACTGCCAAGGATTTCCTGATGTGCTGATTGCTGCAGGGATGGAAGGAAGGCTTTGGTTAAGCAGTGCACTGCTGAACAGTTCCCACTTGCTCCAGCTCAGAATGACTGTAGCAGTCTAGGGCTTGGAAAGACTTTGATGGGGCTAGCAGGAGAGGTGAGGAAGGCTGAGGAGACCAGAGGACAGCTTTAAGGGGTATGCTTTGTATTCCTGTCTGAACGTAGACATGCCTAGATTGGGTTTCTCACAGCAAATATTTTCAAGGCGCAAACTCTATCTATCCATCCTGGACTCATCACGCAAGTCATATAAGTCTACACAGAAGTCACCCAAGAAGGCATGCTTCGGTTACCCATGAGCAATCTCAAATCAATTCACAGTTATGTCAGAATTTTAGACCCAGCACTCAAACACCAGCCTCTGTGCACAGAGCCCCCAGTAGTTACTGCGCTCCTTTGGTCGCCTGACTCTGCATTCACTGGACCTCCCTGCACCCATATATCCTGAAGAGGATCTGGTGGGAGATTTCAGAGGAGCAGCCATGTTAGTCTGTATCCGCAAAAAGAAAAGGAGGACTTGTGGCACCTTAGAGACTAACAAATTTATTTGAGCATAAGCTTGCGTGAGCTACAGCTCACTTCATCGGATGTGTCCCCGGAGTTTGGCAGCAGTGTTTTCACCAGAACCTCAGCTAATGACAACTTTAAATTCCATCCAGAGCTTCTTAAATTCCTCCAGGGGAGACCACCTACCCCCTCCATCTCTACGTTCCTTCCCCTGCTAGTGTCACTGCGCTGACTCCCTACACACCTCCTACCTCAGCGGTAGGGAGGCCACTTCTACAACTTCCTGACCTTGAATGTACTGTCACAATGAACTGTAGAGCCTGGAGCTGTAGGAGACTGTCATAAATGAGGGATGAACCTTACCCATGGTGAGAGTGGCCAGGTGTTGAAGAAGAGCAGGCCTTGGGTATATTGTAGGCGTAAGCTGTGGATCAGCCAGTGTGTGTACCAGTATATATACATATTTGGTTGGAATCAACACAATCCCTTTCTAAATTGACAAGCGGCCTCTCTCCCCTTCTGACCTCAGTAGTGAACGAGTCCCCATCCCTCTCACATGCTCTATCCATCTATTATTTCAAGACACAAATAGGCCATATAGTGAGTTAAAGGCTCCAAGAAAAGAGAAACTTGCTGCATCAGTCAAATTCCTGCCCTTTTCTTTCTCTCCTTTCTAGCCGGGCAGGCATCCATGTATTCTGGTAGCTCAAGAGGAGAAAGAAACGAAGAAACAGAAAAATGCGAGGGAGAGGAAAAGGAGAAGAAAGCAATGACAGTAAATAAAAAAAGAGAGTGGAGAGCAAGAAATTTGTGGAGGTGGGGGAAAGGGGGAAGCGTGACAGGGAGAATGGAGGGGAAGGTGGGGAGAGGAGGTGACGAGAGAAAGCAACACATAGTCTTTGGCTGGGATACCTACCCTAGATTTAAATTTCACTATAAAAAGACCGAATCAATGGCTGGCCATGAGCCTCAGGCTGGCAACCTCTCCAGTTCTGATCTCATGTCCTGCATCTGTCAGCAGTTGTCTGAGAGGAATCGTTAGGAATCAGAATGTTTAACAGTTTGTCTTGGCCCCTTGAAATCCTACCACTCCAGTCAGCTACTGAAAAAAAAGGGGGGGGAGGTGTATGAGGGGAGGGGGAGGCGAGGGGAGGGGAAAAAGAAGCATTAAGGGAAAACAAAATGGTGCTTGTAAGATTTAATGTGTGCCCCTCCCCATTTCCCCTTGCTTATATGCCACTTCAATGGGGGTGATATATAGATACCGGTTTAGCCTCTTTGCTATGTGTTCTAACATCACTGGTGCTATACAAGAGCAGAGCCCCTGCATGACTGGAAATTCCTCATGAGAAGGCTCCAAAAGTCCCTCGGGGGAACCTGCCCAGTAGCACCACAGGCTCTGAGATTTATAGCACTCTGTGGAGCAAATTGTTCCTCACGCTTCCCTCATAGGACCAGTTCTGGGTTTCCTGCAAATAAATCCAACAGAAAAAAATAACGGTTTCCAGAAAAGGCTTGGTCACAAAGCTGCCACTGGAGGATTTATTTCATCTGCCCTTGTACCAAAATTGCTAAAGAGCCAACAACAAAGGGAGGAAAAAAAACCACCCACATTTCTCAGAGCATCTCGCCAAGTCTGGCCCTGGGCTATGTTTTCAGGTTAGCCCCAGGATGGGCAAACTACAGCTATAATAAAATAGTTTTGAATAATGACTCTGAGGGGCTGGCTCTGCTTTCACGCCACTAGTATATTGGTTAACAACACTGATGTCAATAGCACAAATCACTGTGTGATGACTGGCCTCATGAACATCACACCAGGGACTCAACTAGGGATCTGCAAATGTAAAAGCATCACCTCCTACAGCTTGAGCTAAAGAGCCAGCCCTTTAAAGCTGGGGGCTAGAACATATCATATCCTCTGGCTGGGGACTTGTAACACACACTCACCCAGGGATTACAATTGCAGGGGCTGTTAGTGGGGCTTGAAACCCGTACCTTCGCTATTGAAAGCATACATTTACCAGGCAAAGTGCTGGTGCTTCCAGAATACTTCCTTACGTAGCACTTGTAGCAGAGTGTTAGCAGCTAATATACACCAGCTACTTGAATCAGCTAAAGACCCATGCTCCCAGAATGGGTTACGTTTACAGAATCAGGCCCCCAGACCTTTCTTACACAATAGCAGCCTGGAGCCCAGTTCAACACTACTACTTTGGAGCACCACCACTTTGTGGGAAGTTCAGATCTAGGTGTGAACTTTGAAGTTTTCCCTACTTATAAAAAGGATGAAATCAAAGTAGCCTGAAGTTTAATATCTGAACTCTGTGGCTTGGGCCACTTATGCCATTTAGATGATCTAATGGTAGCTTAAGGTTAGTTTGGCTAGTTGTTTCAGCTGGGCTAGGTTGTGACAATTCAGCTGGGTCCCAAGCCTACTTCTACAACTACTGAAAAACCTCCAATAGGTCATAACTCCCTGCCACCCCAAATCTGGAATTAGGTACTTCTGCAGGTCCAGTTGGCCAAAACAGCAGCAGCTGCCAAGGCCTCTGAGGCAGATTAAGGAGCTCCACCAGATTACCCCTCATCAACCATAACATCTCTTCCAGACCCTCAGCTTCACCAAGCCCATTGCTTTACCTTTCTATGGCTTCGCTCCAGTCCTCCGGATCCCCCTAGTTTTGAAGATACAAAGCAGGGTCAGGATGCATCTCTGATGAGCCCTAGGTTTTGCTTCTGTTTAATTGATATATGGTAGTCAGGGGGGTTTGATATGTCCCATGCAGCACTGGATGCTGGGGCATGGGAAATTCCAAAGTCACTGTACCCATTATTAATAAATAAGCAGCCAGATCTTTGCAGGTAACAGGAAGGCCAATATGGGACAGGTTCCATAGCCAGTGTTTTGCTAGAAGTACAGGGTGGGGTCCAAGATGGGAAGAAGGTACTGAAAAGGGAAGGAAATGGAGCTCCATGAGGAGACCACTCACTCTTGTATCCTTAACTAACCCCTCCCCAAAGCCTCTTTTAAAGTTTGGCTTCAGGCTGGGCATCAGTGGAATTTGGGGACAGCTCATGCGAACAGAGTGGAGTTGTAATAATGAGGGATATACCTGAAGCACAGAATATGGATCAGGGTTCAGGTCAGGATTTCAAGATTGCCTTCGCCAGAGAGCTAGAGCATTTGATCTGGAGTTTGAATTCAGGCCTCTGAGGGCTGGCTTATCCCCAGGCCATAAAGGACCCACTGCCACACCCAGTTTTATTATTTTTATTATTTTGTTTCTAACATTCACAAAACACAAACACTGTTCCTCAGCCCACCCTGAGCTACAGCTCTAGGGGATTGCCCCTTTTGTCACTAAAGTCCCTCCTGCTTCAGGACCTCCTGCAGGATTCTGTCTTCTTCTTTTAGCTGAGCATCACCTCCCAGGGCTTTCTCCTTAGAGGCCCTTTTTCCCCAGCAGGTTCTCACTACCTACCCTCTGAGAGACATCAAACAGCCTCTCCCAAACCACTACCCCCCTCTTCCTTATGGACAGCCCAGTTCTCAGTAGGGAACACCTGTTCCTGCCCCCCTTTCCGCTGCACCTGATCAGTGAAAATGCCTGGCCAAGCATCCTGCTACAGCATCTATCTCTAGTAATATAGCGGCAAGTTTAGCAAGCACTGGCTTATGTTAGCCACTTTTTCTCCCAATGGTACTCTGTGTGAGATAAGAGCAATATAAGCAAATACATTGTTCCTGGAATCTTCATTGGCTCAGTGACTTGGCAAAGCACATGTTCATATACCAGAGAGATGCCCTATTGGAGATCCCCTTTGCAGGTTCCAAATTGCCATAAAGGACCCCAGACCCCAGCCTAGAATCCATAGAGTGTCCCTTTAAATCTCATGTGTATACGAGTGCCATTGTCAAGCAGGCATCTGGACTACATTGCACATTAATGGGGGAGAAAAAGAAAGACCCAGGGGAGATATTTCTTCCAGCTTGTGCTTATTTTACAATGACTGAAACCCTTCCAAGCAGAGAATTCTTAATATGTTTTTCAGATCTCTTGGACTCATGAATCATGTGCAAACACAATGTGACTTGCATCTTTCGGAGACCAGCTCTTCGGAGACCAGATTCCAGAATTTCAATAACATAGCACCACTGTATTTAGTTTTATATAACACCTTTCACACTGTAGATACCAAAAAATGCTTTACAATGCAATTTATTAGACACCAGTGGGGTAATGACTGTATCAGGTTAATGTGGCAGATGTTAAGCACTCACCACATTCTTGGCCATTAGAACCTGTGTTACCTACAGATGAGACTTAACGAAAAATCTGGGTCTCAATTCATTTTGGAGAAATGTGGATCCAGAGCCAAATTCGAATCTCAGTATTGTGCCTAACTTTTATCTTGAATCACAACACCAAATCTGGGACTTTAGGTGCCAGCATAGATAGATAGATTAGATAAGAACATCCCTGAATTTTGGACACATTTGGATTCACATGTAGATTTGGACTTGAATTGTATTACTTGGGCGTGCCTCTAGTTTTATTGTTACTACATTTTACCTGTAAACCTATAACTCTTTACTCACAAAAGAAATCTTTTTCCGTGAGAGAAGGGAGCTTTGCCAACACACCTGTGGTCTGATCCACTCTTTCAGAAAGAGCCAGGGGATCTTCACCTCCATCTGCACAGCTACTTTGACAGGGACAGACCTGTACTGAACATCTAATCAAAAAGATGGCCCCTTCAGCATCACATCAACTCCCTTAGTTCCCTTGCTGAAAGATTAGTATTGGGTATGCATCCAAGCTACCCCCTTCTTGCCTGAAGGTGACAGTGCTACCAATAAAAAGTACATTGTACATGCTTTGTACGCTATAAAGAAGAGGGACAATGGAGATTAAAATGCATTATAGCAGCTTGGCTTTCTATCCAGGAATGTTTCAAATTCAGATATGTCTGGACACCCATAGAGTAGCTACATAGTGCAGACACTTCTTAGTATCAAGGCCAATGACTTTCACATTCATTTTACATTTCCAGGTTCTTTGCCTGCCTTAACTGGCTCAGAAATGCCTAATTAATGTTGCCCTATTATTCTTCATTTTAATGGGGGTGTCTGAAATCCCTGGATCTGATGTGTGCTGGAACAAAAAGTACTGAATTTATATCTGAGAATCTTTTCTTGTGGTGTTTTCAGCCGAAGTGGATACAGGAGGTCCAGGAAATCATAGAAAAATCCAGAACTTGTGAGCTTTCCCTGCCTGATTGTCCACACCCAAGGAGACTGGACACTTTGGAAAAGGTATGTATCAACATAAAACTTGCTTCTCCAAATGGAACCTCGGAACTTTCTGGGGTCCATCCACCACTAGCCACTGGGCCACAACCTCAGCTGGTACAAACTGGCCTAGCTCCATTGAAATCAATTAAACAAAACTGATTTACATTGAGGATCTGGCGAGTCCTATCTTTCCTGTAGAATATCTCATAAAACTCCATAAACAGTTTGAATATACAAAAATGTTAACTTCCTGCCCTCTCTGTTGAAAGCCTGCAGTACCTGAAGAGGCACTCCACAGAGTTTACAGTTTCTTCTGATAAATAAGCCTCTCTCTCTCTTTCGAGTTTGTGTGTGTCTGATGCCTCCCAGCAACCTATCTCTGCAATCAGCTCAGAGAAGAACATATCTGCTAAAGCAAAACAACAACTAATTCAAAACAGGAGATAAATTAATTCACTCTGAAGGTTTAAGAATTTTCCCCTTAACACTGTGAGATTTAGGAATATATACATGTGTATTCTGCAGTTCCAACCTGTTAGCATTGTTTGCCTGAAGAAACCAAGCAATTTATTTGGGATTTCTTTACCTTCCCTTAGAACCACTTAATGCAAATTTTGCAATGAAGCAAATGTCCCTCTAGTTACCTCAATCCCAAACAGTGAATATATAGACTATCAAGAAATCTAAAGCCCTGAACTGGAACCAAATGGAGATAAAGATGATTTTGTACAGCATGTGCCAAGTCAGAATGAAATTCAGGAAAAGCAGATATCTCTCTATCTGTGACTACTAGGGTAAACAACACCAATGCTCTGCCAGGACAGAGACAGAGTGCTCTCTTTTGCTGGAAGTGACATCTTTTAGGATCTGAACTTTTGACTTCTCCATGATCACTAAGGCTGGGCTTTTCAAAGGAGCCCAAGGGAACTGGAGCTCTAAATTCCATTGAAATTCAGAGACGGGGGTGTCCTGGCCAAATTCTAATTGGGTATTTACATTCTGTCTAAGATTCTCATTCAGTTTCAGCTAGATAAGGTATGCCTCTCAGTTCCTGTCCTGAACAGTTGTGTAGTGTCATATGCTGTTTAAAGGCCGCCATCTTCCACACCAGGGGCACCTGCATTCCAGTGGAGGGTTCCTCAAGTAATTTGTCAGTCAGTTTTTAAAATGTGTCAAGTACATAAAGATCTGTGGATGACAGGACAGAGATATGTCTGCTCACTTCAGGTCTGTTCCAGAATGGGAATTGAGCCTGTGTTTTTCATGTCCCAGGCAGGTGCCCTAACCACTGGGCTGAAGATCACAGGGAGCAAAGTATGGCTCTGTCACTGCCATCTTCCACACCAGGGGCACCTGCATTCCAGTGGAGGGTTCCTCAAGTAATTTGTCAGTCAGTTTTTAAAATGTGTCAAGTACATAAAGATCTGTGGATGACAGGACAGAGATATGTCTGCTCACTTCAGGTCTGTTCCAGAATGGGAATTGAGCCTGTGTTTTTCATGTCCCAGGCAGGTGCCCTAACCACTGGGCTGAAGATCACAGGGAGCAAAGTATGGCTCTGTCACTGCTGGGGAAGGTGCTGGACCGACAGTCCTGGAAACGGGAGATGTATTCACCCAGCAGTGACAGAGCCCTGTGGTAGTGCCATTGCACTGTTGCTCAGCACTGCCTTACTAGCATGCCTCAACCATGGCCTAAAGGGGCCACTTCCGGGACTGAGAAAGAGTTCAATCCACAGGCTAGTTCAAACTGTTCTGTGGAGACTGCGAACAATTTTGTCAAGCAACTCTGTCATAAAAATAAAGGGAAGGGTAACCACCTTTCTGTATACAGAACTATAAAATCCCTCCTGGCCAGAGGCAAAACCCCTTTACCTGTAAAGGGTTAAGAAGCTAAGATAACCTCTCTGGCAGCTGACCAAAATGACCAATGAGGAGACAAGATACTTTTAAAGCTGGGGGGACAAAGGGTCTGTCTGTGTGATGCTTTTGCCGGGACCAGGTCAGGAATGCTCTTCAGAACTCCTGTAAAAAGTTAGTAAGTAATCTAGCTAGAAATGCGTTAGATTTTCTTTTGTTTAATGGCTGGTAAAATAGCTGTGCTGAATGGAATGTATATTCCTGTTTTTGTGTCTTTTTGTAACTTAAGGTTTTGCCTAGAGGGATTCTTTATGTTTTGAATCTGATTACCCTGTAAGGTATTGACCATCCTGATTTAACAGAGGTGATTCTTTTACTTTTTCTTTAATTAAAATTCTTCTTTTAAGAACCTGATTGTTTTTTTCATTGTTCTTAAGATCCAGGGGTTTGGGTCTGTATTCACCTATGCAAATTGGTGAGGATTTTCATCAAGCCTTCCACCGGAAAGGGGGTGGAGGGCTTGGGGGGATATTTTGGGGGGAAGATGTCTCCAAGTGGGCTCTTTCCCTGTTGTTTGTTTAACATGCTTGGTGGTGGCAGCATAGGGTTCAAGGACAAGGCAAAGTTTGTACCTTGAGGAAGTTTTTAACCTAAGCTGGTAAGAATAAGCTTAGGGGGTCTTTCATGCAGGTCCCCACATCTGTACCCTAGAGTTCAGAGTGGGGAAGGAACCTTGACAAACTCCAATAGGGATGGTGGGTTCTGAGGCAATTTGACTGGTCTGTGTCAGAGGGTGTCTGGCCCTTTAAAGGGAGTTAGGTCTGAACCCACCTGGGCCACAGCTGCTTTACGGCCCAAAGTGAAGAGAATGAATTAAGTCCAGTGACAGATGGTCATGTGACTAAGTCAGGTCTGGGGAGGGTAAAAACACACAAGCTGATGGACAGCTACAATCTGGAGTTGAGAGAAGACAGTGTGGGTGGCAGGAAATTGTCTAGATGCTCAGGCACCAGGAACAGACAATCCCACAGGGCAGAGGGGCTGGGCCCTACCTGAAAGTGCAGTGAAGAAGGCTCCCTTCCAGGAGCATGAACCTATGTGAATCTGCCAGGGGGAGGACTGTGTCTCTACCTTGGTGAGGAGTAATGGTGGGGAACTGCAGTCTGTGTGGAGGACGCTCTATTTGGACTTAATGAAGTAGAAACGCAGAAAGGGAATTTTGTCTTATACCATTTGGATGGGGTGAAGTTTTTAAGGGGCCCTGAGCAGAAGGGGAAACTGAGGCAGGGTGTTACTGAGCCACCACAGGATACAAGGAGGTGGTTGGGTGGTGGTGAACAAGTTCCGGTGACCTGGCTCCAGTCAGACCTATGGCATCTTTCATGAAAGTTCCTCCAGGATTTATGAGCGGAGTGAGTTATCTCTCCCAAAGGGCTTTTCCTAAATCCTTACACAACTGGCTTGTGTCAGAGATGTGTTCAACCTACTTTTCAAGGTGCTTGAGTTGTGCTTATGCTCTGACTAGATGAAAATCCTGCCCCACCCCACCCCACCTCTTCCTTCTGTGGCAGAAACCACCTTTGAAAACCAATCTGCTACCCAAATGGGAACTCTGGTGCCAGATCCTCAGCTGGTGTAAATTAACATAGATGCATTGACTCTACTGGACCCACAGTGACTTACACCAGCTGAGGATCTGGCCCCATTGCCTTTAATGGAGTTACAGTGATTTCTACCAGCTGAGGAGGTGGCCTTCTATCTAATGATATTCCCAAAGAAGAGGCAAGCCAAGGTTTTAGTTGATGCACAAAGCCAGGTGGCACGATGGAGTCATCACTCCCAATGTGTAGGAAATGCTTCTGCATTAGGAGCAAGGGTTGATTTATCTCCTGCAAAACCACCCATTCTCAGAGCTTCTTAATTCAGTGTGATAAGATTGGAAACAATTTCTTTTCCTGTGGGTGGTGGGAGCACAGTCTTTAGTTCAGGGAAAAGAACCTGAGGTTAGAGGAATGCCTGTAGCTTCTCCATGAAGGCATCTGCTGGGATCTCACAGCAGACCTCAGATCCACAGAAAATGAAGTTAAACAAAGTCCCTTCTCTTTCCCGCTGGAGCAGGTGGGGGCCCCCTGAGGAAATCTATATAGGAATGAGGCAGAGGAAAAGGCAAGCTCTGTATTCTTTTGTGGTTTGCTTGCTTTCTGAGGGACGTAGTGGTGGAGTCACGAGATATGGGATGTGGTTTACGTTATCTGTCGAGAGCGCTGCATAACGATGATATAAACAGTGGCAGGGGAAATCACATCCCATTTCTACAAAACTTGAACTCCAGGTTGCCTTAGTGTGCAGTGTTTTTGTAGCAAGAGATGGATGAGGGATGTCCATTCCTGGAGGCCGTTCCTTTCATTTGATTTCCCTTTTGCCATGTAATAAATTGGAGCTTGATCCTGCAAAGGGGCTGGGAACCTCAATTCCACTTCAAGTCAGCAGCCACGGAGAGCGCTCAGAAGCTTTTGAGACTGGCAGCTAAGGGGTAAGCCCTGCTTCTGTTGAAATCAGGGGCATGAAATCAGGGCCTGCTTCACCTTTGCCCTACAGCTCATAGAGCTATTTACAGCTGTGCAAGGTGGGAGAAGAACATTGCTATTCAGAGGGGCAGATCTATGCCTGCACAAGTGCCAGCGCAAAAACAGCAGAGAGGTAGCTTTGTGCCTCCCCTACTGAGGGGCTCCAGGAGCTAGTGAAGCTCCCAGCACAGGTGTTAGCAGCCCTAAGTGGTGCCTTGAGTTGTGTCCCTGCTTCAGTTGCCCCTCTGGGGTTTTGTATGGATGCAGAAGTGCTGGGCCATGTCCCAAGTCTCTGGCCATGTCCCCTTCCGTCTCCATTCCATTCCTGGCCTGAAGGGTCAGAGCCCCAACTGGTGTAAATCAAGGTATATTCATTGACCTCAGGTTACTCTAGCTGAGGCTCTGGCCCTTAGTGTCTACAATAAGGCAGCACTGTTGCCCTTTAGCCCCACTACTATTTCCACGGTAACCTGGAAGATTTGAGTCCCTCTTTAAAAAAAAAAAGAAAAAGAAAAGAGTTGCTACTTGACTGACAACCTTGGAACGTGAAGTTGCCCGTTTAAGCCCACAACAAGTACAACACAAGCGCAGTGCAAGCGCCCCCCCGCCCCCAATTCACTGTGGTGCCTCACTTAGGGCTTTGTGAAATATTTGGAATGGACTCAGGCAACCTAGGAATCAGAGGCTTTTGCATTTCACTGCAAACTCTCTTATGCTGTGAAATGGCAAAATGTTGGGTTCCTCCCCCCCCCCGCCCCACCCCCGAACTCCTCCAGGATTTTAAGTAGTCATTTTATTTTCTGTTAGCAAAAAATTGCAGATAGGGAATTTTGTTCAGATGATCAGTTTTCAAACCGTAACAGGCAAAAATATTAATTTCTGTCCATATGAATGCAAACCCACCATGATTTACAATATCGAGGCTGCATTTTAAGTCACGGAATTATTTACCATCACGAGGAGCCTTTCAGACTAGCTTTGGTTCCATCCGAGCATTCCCCGCTTAGAGCTTGTAAAACGGTTTCTTACAACCTCGATAAATTTTGTCAGCAAAAAATATTCTTATTGGGAGAAGAATAAGGCAGACAACAACCCTTGAGGGGTACTGGCAAAGTTCAAAGGCTCTTCTCTCAGCAGTTGCTTTTAAGAGTTCAGTAATTCCTTTCTCAACTGCCCCTTCACCCCCAGTGCAGACTGTTATGTATTTCCTGTATACAAAGTAAACAGACACGCAGTCAAAATCCTCTTCGTTTTAAATTGCAGACTTGTCCTCTCTGGGGGTTTAGTCACCGGTGTTGCTGCAGTGGTGTTCACCTCTAGTGCAGACATGCTGCAACAGATTAAACTAACTTGCAGTGGTTCAGCTTACCTCCCAGTGCAAGTTACAGTTTACAGATATGTACCATACCTATGCTAGCAGCCAGGTGTTGTGCCATTGATTACAGCGGCTTCACACTGATTTACACCAGCTAAGGATCTGGCTTTAGGGGCATGCACTGGCATAGCTACCCCAGTGGCTAAACCCCCCAGTGTAGACAGGCCCCAAAAAGATGACAAAACAAGAGAGAGCAAAAGTCAAGTCTCCATGAGAGAGAGATTACACAATGGGCATGCTTCTCTGTCGTGACAGTCTGCCCTGGACTGGACCCAAAATGGCTGCCTTTCCCTGCTGACAGGGCAGTCCTTGGAGACTTAAAGAAAATGAATGCCAACATTGATACACATCACTAATACAACACACCACATCTACACACAGAGTGCTCTCTGTGGAGAGGAACAGAGATACAATGGGCAAATAAACCTCTTTGGGATAGAGAATCTTATCGTGATGTCTCTAGCATTATAAACTTTAGAAAGGGGGAACAATGGACCAGCAAGCTCATCTTCCATAAATTACATGGGGACATTGTAGACAAGTATACTTGGGACATGAGGCTGCTGATTCCTCCCACCAACTCTTCCCAAATGCCTCCTCATTGTCCAAATTCCCCATGGTCCCAGTCAGAAAGTCCCATTCCATCACAACCCCTCTCCTCGTTGCCAAATGCGTCAGCTAAACATTTCCTCCATTCCTCCTTCCCTCTAGACGCCATTTCCCTCTTCTTCTCCACCCTCCCAACATATACCCTCCATCCAACTCCCTCTTCTATTCCTGTTTTCACCAGACCCTGTCCAAACTACTGGTTCCCTCCTTTACCCCAATTCCAGGCTCCATTGTCAAATGCAAGGGAACCTGTAAGACACCCGCTCCCCTTGCTGAATATGCAGCTCAGCTTGATGTACCTCCCAGATGGTAAGACAACACAAATCCCTGGTGAGTGGTTGCAGGTCCTAAGCCTTCTCCCAACATTCAGACTGCTCAGCTTCCAGGTGAGATCCACCTAGAGATGACTGAGCAGTCTAAGAGTTACACTGGCACAGGAAAGGAGGACGTATTCTCCCCATATCTGAGCATCCTCATCTCTGACGCTAGGCCAGCCCTAACATACTACAGTATTTCATGGAAGCAGAGAACAGTACAGAGCAACAAGCATCCCCTGACAAGTTAAAATCCCTGAGCCTGTAATTAAAGAAAATCACCAGCACTCAGCCAGTAACTGGGAAAACAACCCAAAAATCCACGGTTTAATTAGAATCAGATGGGGGCGTTTTGATCTATTAACATGTTCTTGGGGGAGGCAGGGGATAGAGAAAGATGCTCTCTGATCACATTGACAACTACAAATCATGCTCTTGGCTGGCCAGTTGTCCATACTGAGACTTCTAGAGGTGGTAAGGAAACGTGACTGCTGGCTGTTTGTTGGGGAAAATTTGTCCCAGCGGGACATGCTGTAGGGAAAGGTACTGGAGCTCTGACTGTGGAGGAGATCACAGCTCAGCTCAGGAGAAGTCATTGCGGGGGAACTCTCAGCTCCTAGCGTCTCAGTGTTCCCAGCAGGAGTTGCTGGAGGGAACACTGCAGGAGCACTGGCTGTGGGGAAGCTCTCAGTTACCCCTCTCCCAGCCACTGCCAGTAGAAGTCACTGTAGGGAAAGGTTCAGCAGCTCTGGCTCACAGCTGTCACAGTCTCAGTTTGTCCCAACAAGAATGTCTCTAATCAGAGGTTCTCAAACTAGGGGGTGGGCCCCTGGGGCAGGGGGATGCAGAATGTATTCTGGGTGGGCGTGAGAAGCTTTAGGGAAAAAAAATGTACTGCTCATATTTTACCCACAGCAACGAATAACTAGCAATGCTGATTCCTCCAGAGGTATCGGGTCCTCAGAGGGCGCTGTGCATTTCTGCTACGCTTGCATAGCATGGTACAAAGTCGTTGCCATCCGTACGTTAATCCGTTTGTTACGACGCATTGCGCGCATTTCATTGTAAGCATTGACCACGATAGCAGTTTTGCTTTTGCTCTTATTGCAATGGACTGTTGGCTCATTCACGTAACAGGAAAAAAAACCCAACTCCAGTGAAAAATGAAGCTGAAACTGATTCAAGTGAAGCATGGCCACCGCATATATATATATATATATATATATATATATACACTTGTGCAGTGGGGAGGGGTTGGGGAGGGATGTAAACTACTGCAGACACAAAGAAGGGGGGGCATGATAAAATATGTTTGAGAATCACTGCTCTAAATAAAGGTATACATTTGGCACCGAAGGAGATCAAGGCTACAGTATTACCAACAGGACTGGCTGCAGATAATGGTATAGGGGCACTAGCTAAGGCGAAGTTTACACTTCTGCTTCTCCTGGCAGGATCCTCTGAAGAGAACAGCAGAAGAGGAGATGCCTGTAAAAAGCCCAGAATAGACTAAAGGAGTGGGAAAAAAATCTTCCTGTAAAATAGAATAGAAAGGGGGTGGGGGAGAATTAAATTAAGCTTAAAAAAATCTGCAAGTCAATGAGGGAATTCACTTATATAAACAGAAAGATGCAGATGTCAGTGAGTCACCACTCACTCAAAAGAAATAATCCATTTGCCTTTCTTTGAGTCACTGGCATATCCTGCACCAGCAAGAGTGACCTGTTGACACAACCCCTTTTTAACAATCCATTACTCATTCAGAATGTCATCCAGCAATTTAAAGTCTCAGCAAAGGGCTGAGAAATATGACATCATCTTGCCTGCACTATTCCCAACCCGGAACGCATGCTGGCTGGTCAGGGGATTAGCTTGTATGTGCCCGTGTGTTAGGTGGGGACATGCAGGGACAATATAGAAGGCATCAAGCTCACAAACAGTGATTCCCCTCCTGGTGGAAGATTATGGCTTTTAATTGGGGCAGCAGGGAATTGGCTCTTTATCTCAAAGGCAGAGCCCAGCAGTGCTGTTTGTCAGTCGCTAACAAAAGTTGGCCGTGCTGGAAAGGTGTGAAGTTATTGTTAGCCCCAGACCAAAGCACATACACTCCGTTTTGTCTTCTGCGGTAGTTCTCAATAAAGCTGCAAGAATACATTTCCTTGTGGTATGCAAAAAGGAATGGAGGAATGTTCTGGGGTCCAGATGTGGAGAGACCCAGGGATGACATAATGGGAGAGAAGAGAAGCATTAGCACACGGCGAGGTGAGGCTCGACAAATTGCTTACCCCTCTGCCAGGCATGGAGCCCTGGCCTCGGGTTTGGTGCTAAGCCATCAGCTATAGACTGAAATGCTGCATCTGTACTGCTTCCTGTAAACCTTGGCCCCGTTTGACTGTTCCCGGCTTTACAGTAAGTTACGTACTGTATGTGGAACATAGAACATCATATCCATATTGAGAGAATGAGCAGGCACTTAAAGAATGCATCTAGCATGAGAAATAACTTGAAGAAGCAACTTGCTTACTGAAATCACAGGCTATTTTTATAGCTATATTTCTAGGCCAGTTTCCATCAACGTTGTATTTGTTTGTTTGGCTGGCTACCTTCAGCCAGCGTGAGGTTCCTCTGCATGTGTGCTTGCCCCTTCCTAATGATCTGCCACCCATGATAGCCAATCCTAGGCCTTCCATGGAGGATTTAACCCCAAAGCCATCATGATAGTGAACATTTTTCTCTTCTTAATGCTTCTCTCCCTTGACTCCCTCTGAGAAATGCTTCTGTCTCCTCTGATGGGGCACTCTTTCAATAGCCTGCAAACCTGTCCACTTTATCCCCCATGGGCCTGCTGCAATGAGGTCAGAGAGTGGAGCAAATTCTGATTCACTAATACAGAATCAGACAGCAGAACAAACCCGCCCAGTGTCCCTGGAACTGTGACTGTCACTTCAGTGAAACTCCATACTGCAGAGACAGAGAGAGAGAGAGAAAGAGACATCAAGAGGCGCAAACAGGAGCATGTTCAAGTCTTGAAAGTAAATCTCCATTACCACAGCCAGCCAGCTCCTTCATGTCTCCAAAATAGGATACAGCCAGTCTTGAAGAGACAAAATGGACTGGATTGTACTGAGATAAAGAGCCTTTCACTGTTAGATTGCTGGCGTTTGAGTCCAGCTCTGGTTCCAGGGTTGAAGGACGCTGGGGCCTGAGGACAGGTTGGAGGAAAATTCTGTTAGCAGAAATTACGCTGTGCCTGTATTTTGGATAAAGAGAGGACTTCAGCCACCAGGTCTGCCATCACAACCCCTTCCCTCAAGCACTGGCTGGACCCAAGCAGCTCCCTTCTGTCAATGCCCACAGCGTTGCCTCCAACACTGATGTGGCTCAGGAACTGCAGTTCTGCCTGGGGGATGCTTATGGAGAGGACCGGTGAGGGGGGGGAAGAAGAGTAAAGAAGAGGTGGAGACGGTAAAATAAAAGAGGGAGCAATTCCATTTTTCTGCTGCACCCCTTTCAGTCAGATCTGTCATATCCCTCCATCGATACGGCCCTCATCGCCAGAGAATCTGAGTGCCTCCCATTATTTAAAAGGTGACAATGTACTACTCTCTCTTTTTTGATTCCCAGAGACCAAGATGCAGCCTCGGAGGTTTTGGAGTCCAGTGAATCTGTGAGATTGAGGCTTCCATGGAGGGAAAGCCTAGGCAAAGAGGTGGCTTTGGCCTTTGGCTCTGAATGCAATCAGGTTAGTGGGCTCTTACTTCAGAAGAGGTTGGGTTGCAGTTTGATTGTAAAAACGGACAGAGCTTTGTGGGGAAGATTTTTACTGGAGACGTTTGAAAGATTTTCGACCAAACCAAAAGAAAACTTAGTGATTGCCCCTTGCTGCCCCTAGTCGCACCCTGAGTTTCAGCCAGTTCTGACTCTTATTCTCTCTGAACAAGCTAACCCAGCTATGGTGTCTTCTTTCCCAAAGGCTTTCAAGGACGGATAATGAATTAGCTTAGAAAGTTGTCGCTTAATTGTTCCACTCTACCTGCTGACAAACATCAGTCGAGGCTTGTGAATGCTGTAAAACTCTAGCCAACAGTTCAGGGGAAGATGCTGGAAGGCCATGAATACTGGCTGACAAAAGAACAGAATGGAATCCAGCTCATACACAGAAGAATGTGTTGTGTGATAATTCCCTGGGACTTTGTTCTGGAGGGTGACAGGCTTTGTTCTGATTATTCCACCTGTTCAGGCCCTTGGGTGCAGATGAAAACAGGGTGGGTTAGAGATTGCATGCTTTGCCATTCTTTCCTTGTAACAGAAGTGAAGTACGGTCTCCAAGATCCCTGGGGAACGAGGGACATGTTTGCCTAATCAATTAGATTAGAAGGGGTTCTGTATGCATGGCACAGCTAAGAAGTTACTGTGTTTATTATATTATAGTAGTACCCAGAGGTGCTGAGATCAGGGCTAAAGCTGAGGAAAAAAATTGATTTTTTTTTCTGTTTGGTGCCCCAAAATGCACTTTTTCAGTGAGTTTACTATTCACCAAAAAAAAATTCACCTCTAGCTGGGGACACCATTACCAATTAAGTGACAACCCCTGCCCTGAAGAGCTTCAGATAGACAAACAAAGAAGATAGACAAAGGGAGGTGGCAAGTGAAAAAGAGCCACAGAGAGATGGGGTAACTTCCCCAAGGTCACACAAGAAATGGGTTTCTTGTGTCATAGCCAGGCAACTTAAAAATAGGCCATCATCCTTATTCCACTCTCACAAACTCTGATTTCACACAAAATTAAAGATAAAGATGTAGACCTACTTATTTCAGACAGCCTGATACTGAGTTGCATTAAGTGGATATATGCCAAAATTCTCAAAAGTAGCCACTGGTATAATATTAATAACAGTAATACTAAATGAATAGAACTGCTTTGCTCTTACATAAGCTATTCATTCACATTCCTCCAACTATCTTAATAAGGAAGGCTAATATCATTATCCTCATTGTATAGATAAGAAAAAAAATTGAGACACACAACGGTGAAGAACAGTGTCCTACAGTAAGCCTTGGTCTACATGACAGAGGTAGGTCGATGTAAGGCAGCTTACATTGACCTAACTCTGTAAGTGTCCACACTACAAAGTTGCTCCCGCTGATATAAGTTGCCCACTACACTGACCTAATAACTTCACCCCCACGAGAGGCATAGTGCTTAGGTTGATGTTGTTAGGGTGGCGCAGTGTCTGTGTAGACACTGCATTAATTACATTACCTGTTGGCTGTCAGCTCTGTGTGGGATCAGAGCTCAGGCTGTCAGTCCTGGGCTGGGGAGTTCCAGCTGTGAGCCTCCCATGGGGCTGAACTTGGGCTGTCGGCCCCAGGGCAGGGGTCTAGCTGTCAGTGCCCTACAGTGCCCCTCTCAGTTACATCAGTGGAAGCTCCTGGTGAGGTTGCACACCACCAACAGAGGGGGCGTAGTGTGGACATGAACCACTGCAATAATTACTGTGGTGGCTGTACATTGACCTAACTTAGGTCAACTTAATTCTGTAGTGTACACAAGGCCTTAGTCAGTGGTCAAACCAGACATTATAGACTCCCACTCTAGTAAACTTCCTACCAGACCACATCGTCTTACAAGCTGAATCAGCAGCCACAAATTTCACCCTTACAGGGCTCATCAGCAGACCTGGGCTTTAGTGAATTTTGATCAAAATAAAAGCATAAGATATGTGAGAGCTAGAAAGTGGTGGGAAATCTTTCAAAGTTGTTTGCATGCAAATGTGGTTGGAGTACCTGGCTAGCAAAGCAGCTGTCTAAACATCATGCTTGCAAATTGGAAAATGTATGAACATGTTCTCAAGAGACTGAAGTTCTCCATTACAACATTGCCTCCCACACAGAAATATTGCCCTTGGGAGGACTGGATTGCAGAAGAGACTCATAATGGGACACAGAGTCCTTCACCTTTTGGCATCTGCAAAATCTTGCCCACATTGGTGTTGACTGAAAATCCCAACTATTTGATGATGATTGTTCAGTTGCTTATGAAATGAGTAGATGGTCAAAGTTTGGTCCTTAGTGGAGAAGTCTCCATACCCTGATGGGCATCCCTGTTATGAGTTTTAGCAGACCTAATGTTCACATTTAAAAAAAAATGCTGAAAAATTGGAGAGGGTCCAGAAAAGAGCCATAAAAATCATTTGAGGGTTAGAGAAAATGCTGTAAAGAACAGAGCTCTTTAGCTTATCAAAAAGATTGAGAGGTGAGTTGCTTAAAGTGTGGAAGAACTTTCAGAAAGAGAAAATAGAGGGTACTAAGGGGGTACTCTTTCATCTAGTGGAGAAAGGCATAAGAAAAAGCAATGGCTGAAAGCTGAAGCTAGACAGATTCAAATTAGAAACAAGCCACACATAATTAACGGTAAAAAGAAAAGGAGGACTTGTGGCACCTTAGAGACTAACAAATTTATTTGAGCATAAGCTTTCGTGGGCTACAGCTCGTTTCATCCGATGCATGCAGTGGACAGCTCACTTCATTGGATGAAGAGAGTTGTAGCTCACGAAAGCTTATGCTCAAATAAATTTGTTAGTCTCTAAGGTGCCACAAGTCCTCCTTTTCTTTTTGTGGATACAGACTAACACGGCTGCTGCTCTGAAACCTATAATTAACGGTGAGAGTGATTAACCATTGGAACAAACTACCAAGGGAACTGGCGGATTCTCCATCTCCAGATATTTTCAAATCAAGAGTGGATGCCTTTCTAGAAGGTGGACTTTGTCAAAAGCAAACTTCTGAACTTAATCCAGAGGTATATTGGGAGAAATCTAAGGGCCAGTTCTATACAGGAGGTCAGACTAGATGCATAGGGGTTCCTTCTGGACTTAAAAACTACGAAACTATGAAAAACTCAGGGTAGCATGGGGAGCAGCCTCTGCTATTTTACTGTGTAGCCTGCTTGTTCCTGGAATCAACAGTGAATGAGTGGGGTGATCTGGAGGATACAGGGGGAGTAGCTCAAATATCCAGAGGGGAAGATCAGGGGCAGGACATCAGCCCTGGAGGGGAGGAACAGGAGTTGCAGTGACATCAGAGGAGCCTTTGGCTGGTCCTCAGCCTGTTGGGTAAATATGCTGAAGTGACAGTGACCTTGCAGAGACCCTGACAGCAGACATGCAGGACAGGTGTGCAGGGCAGGGGATAGCTTCTGAGAGCCCTGTGGCCTTGTCCCAGCAAGTCTCTTGGAGGACTTAGAGAGAATCCAGGTTCACAGGCCTGCATGCTATGAAGGAGAGTCTTAAGAGTTTTCTTCTTCCTTGCTACTGATTTTGATAGAAAAAAGCCTCTCCTATTTTGAAGGTAAGAGCTTCATTGAGGATTTGGAACCTGTTCACTGTGATCCATTTCTTGCCAGACAAGCTCTTGGCAACGAAAGCACTAGGCTAAGATGGAAGAAACATGTCCCACCTAGGACTTTGCCCCTTAGAATCACAGAGGGTGTTTGGAGGATGTCCTTTCTTATTCCTTTCCCTCCCTCCCACCATCACTCCTTTCTTGTCTTCTTTCTTCTTTTTCCCTTCTCCCTGTTTCCCTCCCTCCATGTGGTGGGCAAAGCTGCTGTTCAGCTCTGAATGGGGGGGGCCCTCACACAGAGGTGGCTCCGGACAAGTGCTCTTACTGTGATCCTCCCTCTGGTGTAGAATGCCGTTCTTTGAGCCACCTGGTGTGGATGCACGGTCTTCAGCCCCTGAGTCTCAATCTCAGTGTTGATTGGCCGAGCATGGGGTTGTTGTTGATGTTATTATTATTTTTAATTGATTAATTAACAGGGAGGAGATGGTCCTTGTTTTCCTCTTTTTACACCAAGTAAGTCATTCATATCAAATCATTTATCTGATGAATGTTTCTGCCTTCTCTTCATTAGCAGGGTGAGAGCAGTTCATCATTATCTCAAATCTACTATTTCTTCCAAAACGCTTGTGGAATAATTTATATGCACAATTCTTATTAGCTCATTTGGAAGCACTTTACTGTGAGCATTGGATGTATGAAATCTGAGCTGCACTGGGTAATTTGAAAAAAGAACTCCTGGGTCCTATTCCTCCTAGAGGTTAGGATTTTTCTTCTGTGGAAAGGCAGGACTGCTGGATCCCATTCCTTCTAGTAGCTATGGATGTTCTTCTTAGTTACCTAGATACTAGAGATGGGCATTCCTGTTAGCTCATCTCCTTACTTAAGATGAGTTGATCCTCCTGGATCCAACCTCCATGGTGGGGCCCCTCTCTCTGAACTGGACTGAACTGATACCTCAGATCCAAACACTCCACACTCCGGGAATTTGGATCTGACCTTCAATGGGCACATATGGCTTAGCACTTACAGAGCAGCTTTTCCTGGGTAAATCTCACAGTGCTTTATAATAGTGGGTAAGTATTCAATCCCTGTTGTGCTCATGGGAACTGAGTCACAGAGAGGATGAGTGACTAGTCCAAGTTCCCACAAGTTAGAAATCAAACAATAGAACCACAGAGTCCCGACTCAGTCCCATGTCCCAGTTGTTACACCGGATCACATTCTTTCTCAAAGCCATTGGCAAATAGGTCCTGGTTGCAATTCCCAGCTCTGAGTGGGAGTGTGCAGTAATGGTTAGTGGAGGGGCCTAGAAATAATGACTCCAGGGCTCCATCCTGGCTCTGTCGCTCACGCTTAGTGTGACCCATGGCATCCCCTGTCCAGGCTGCAGCAGGGTTGGGGTCCCAATCCCAGCTCCCTATTTGGGCGGTTTCTGAATGTGTGTAAAGAGCTGGGAGATCGGTGATCTGGACGCCCTGCTGCTGCCTAAATGTAATTGTCCCTTGGCAATAAGACCTGCTCTTGTTTTCACAGCCATTGTCTGTACCCCACCTTGCAGGCAGAGGGTGTAACATGCCAGTGCACTACCCTCTCCAGCCCTCACTGGTATTGAAGAATGAGGAGGAGTGTGAGGGACAGGCACGCTGAACATCCGCCACCAGCACTCCATCGTCTGGAGGGTGTGAGTGGCATTTAGCGTTTCCTTAGTAACTTCCCCTTTCTGTCTAGGGAGGGAAGACATGGAGGCAGAATCTCCCACAACTGAGACTTGATTCCAAACACAGCTCCCTGGTCCTGGTTCCCTGCAGGATCTTATCCAGAGTCATCTCCAGTGTGTTTGGAAACATCCCAGTAATGGGGCTCCCATCCTTGCCCTTGTAGGAGACTATTTTCCAGTGAAGAATCCCTGGGGGATGGGGGCAGACCGCGAGCTGCTGAGCACCCACAACCCCACTGAAATGAATGGGAACAGAGGTGCCCTGTGCTTCATATGAATGGGACCTTCTGAATCTAAGCTGGGCAGTATTTTCCCAGGAAAAGCCTGGATTCCTGGCTTCTAATCCCTCTCTCTCCTGGAGCGGGGGTAGGGGGTGGGGGGTGGGGAGGAGGTGGAGACTGTGGCCTGGGGCTAGAGGAGGGAGCTGTTTGACTAAACTGAAGGTCTTTATGACTGGCCCCACTACTTTAAAAGGATGAGACTCCCCTGTGGTGTCACAGGACCAGGACGGCGAGGGGGAGCTCTGAGAGCAGCCTGTCCTAGGAGATCCTGCCTGGGCAGGAGGACTGATTTTGGGGAAGGGAGAATACATCCACAGAAAGGGCTATTTTTCTGTGGTTATGAAAGTGCTGGTGGGTCACTGGGGATGCTTCACTGACATCAGTGTTGTCTGGTCGGGGAAAGTGCATGACACACACATCTTTAAGAGCATGCGACTGTTCAGAAAGTTAGAAGCAGAAACTTTTCCAACTGGTGGTGGATTACCATTGGCAATGTAGAAAGCCAGTAGTGATCCTGGGGGACCCAGCCTACCCCTTCTTCCCTTGGCTCATGAAGCTGTCCACTGGCCACCTTGACAATACCAAGGAAAGATTCAGCTACTGGCTCAGCAGGTGCAGAATACTCATTCAATGTGCTTTTAGTAGATTGAAGGGACACTGGCACTGTTTACTCACAAGATTCGCTCTCAGTGAAAAAAATATCCCAGTGGATATAGCTGCTTGCTCTGTCCTTTGTAAAACCTGTGAAGCAAAATGGGAAAAGTTGCCGGTGGGGTGGAACGGCTGTCTGCCGAGTTGGAACGGCCAGACACAAAGGCTACTAGAAGAGCTCAATATGGAGCTATATGGCTTTTAAAGAGCACTTTAACAGTGAGCCACAGGAATGTGTTGTGGTGTATTGTGCTCTCCTTTGACTACCCCCCCAGTTTGGTGGCCTGTTAGGAATTGAGTGGGTTTTGGGTACATCGGTGACTCTAACCCTGCCAAGGCACTGGTTAATTTTGTGGTGCTTGCTGTACATTTATAATTAGTAAACTCTCTTTGTCACTGATCCTGTGAGTTGTCACATCGTACAATAACAAGTGGGTGCTTTCGCTACCACTAGGCATTCTGCAGCATATGCTGGGAATCGACACAGATGAATTGTTTTCCAAACAATAGAATTTTATGGAGTGATGGAAACACTTCAGACAATTCTGTGTAAATTAAAAGTAAATACACTGCAAACTTAATACATTTCAGGAACAGAGTTTCGGAAGGGGAAAGGTTTCATTCATGCCCATTTTAGCTACACAGACATCAACCGTGGCTGTCACGGGTCAGTGTATATGAAGCTGCTGTTGTCCTTTATATTCCCTGCTGTGGAGGGGTAGGGGAGGGATGCAGACCCTGATGCCATGTAGAATATTGTGGAGGGTGTAGGGAGGTGCTATACTGGAGTTTGCCATGGACTACAAAGGGAGTCAAGCCTGTGATTGTTGAACCTGTAGGTCCACTAGAGTGCAGCATCTGTGTTTGCTGCTAGAGAAGCCCCATTGCGTCCTGGTGCACCTCCTTCTCCTTTTCCTGATGGGACTCATGGGCCTTTCTCCTGTCCATGTTTTCCTTCTCATTATACAGTCTGCAATATTCATCTTCCAGGCCCTCTGTTCACAGTCGGAGGCAGTACTGGCTTGCATGATCTCACTGAACATGTCACGATGCCCATGGCTGGGTCCTTTTCTTTCTCCTCCTTATCTGGGTCAGATGTTCCACAGTGTGTGTGTGGGGAACGCCTCAAGGCCTCAACAGCAGCAGGATGCGGGGGGGGGGGGGCGGGGGGAGTTCCAGTCTCCATGACTTCTGGGCAGTGGAATTCACAATTGTGACAAGAGCAGTCACTGCCTGGCATTGTGGAACAGCTGCTGGAGGCTTGTTAGGGTCAACATAGGTACTGCAGTGTTTATACTCATGCTGTGTCGATTTTAGTACATTGACCATGGATCAACAGTGCTCGGGGTGGTGTTGTTACTATGACAGCATTATGGGACACTGACATCAGTGGGAGACAAATTTAAGTGTAGACACATGCACAACTAGGTCAACACAAGGTGGCTTATGTTGACCTGCTTTTGTAGTGCAGACAAGCGCTTTGCATAAGATCAGGGTGCGAGGCTGTCTCTCTCTGCAGTGGCTGCATCCTGGTTACGAGAGAAGAGCCTGTTACTTATTTCCATCTCACAGTTCCTCTTTCAGCCCGAGAGGGAGAGACTGAGGGTTTTGGGTTGGAGCCTCACTAATGGCTGTGGTTTCTGTATGTTACATGGATTCACTGCTACCTGGCATGAAGAGAATCTCTGGGGTAACACATTTTGGATGAATAACATTTGTGTTAAACATTGTGACCCTCTCCAGATGCATGAATGTGTTCACAAATGTCTGGTGGATGTTGGAATACTTGTGAATAATGATTAATACAATGCTATGAACCACAACAGTAGGATTTATTCTTGATAACGTTGCTTAAAATGTTGTTTTAATATTTAATGTGCTATAATTAGCAGATTTCCAAAGGAAGATGATTCTAAACACTTCAACACCAAACTCAATCCATGTGACCTCATATCACTGCCGCTCCAGACAACTGCCATAATCACAACATAAGCTTCTTCAGGGAATCATTCCTCAATTGAAACTTTCCATTGGAACTGCTGTGCAGTTTTCCAACATCTAGGGAAATCATGTCTCTGTCTCAGATGAGAAACGTAGTTGAAATGCTTAATGCAGTTCAGACAGAAGCAGTTTGCCAACCAAATTATTCACTCATTACTTTTTAATCCATTTCTTAGTATACAAAAACATAATCAGTTTTTTTAAAAATACAATTGTGAGCACACTCTTGTTGCTATGCTGAAAGAATTGTTTTCTCATGCTCGTATTAACATTCAGCTAGACGTTGCTCCTCCGGTTAACCCTCAGTGGTGCGAGGCACCAACAGAAGAGTAAGGCCAGATGTAAGAGGCTGGTCGCATCAATGTGTGAAGTAGGCTGGGGATATAACTGCAGCTGTGCACAATTATGATGCTGAGGCCAATGGGTCTTTTAGTTAATAGTGATCGCAGACAACCGTGGAAAGACCTCAGGCCGATGGGGAAGATAAAGAACTGCAGTGGGTGAGGGTGCTAATCTAACAGACTCTTCTGCTCATTTTCAGCTCT
Organism: Natator depressus; assembly: GCF_965152275.1. Classification (NCBI taxonomy): domain Eukaryota; kingdom Metazoa; phylum Chordata; order Testudines; family Cheloniidae; genus Natator; species Natator depressus. The sequence goes on along the minus strand of NC_134249.1, from coordinate 9,783,651 downwards.
GCTATTTTCTTCAAGAGAAGCATCATCCTAAAGGGCCTAGTTTTCATCCAAAGCTTCCTCCTTGCTTTCCTGCTACTATCAATCACTGTGAAATGACCTTGAAAAAATAGCCTGAGTAGGTGCAGTTTCACTGTAGCATTTAAAGATAGGGAGAGGCTGCAGAAGAGGTTTCCAGCTTATTAGTTTCTGTTCCTCCAAGGCTGCACCTTTTGGTCTCCAATGGCACCGGAGCTGAGGAATAAGGCGTTTCAGCTGGATCCAATGCTGATTTGGAAGCACTTTAAAAAAGCCTGTCTGCGTTAGCTGCCTTGCTTCTTCCTTTGGCCATGTTTGCAGAATTCCAGGAAGCCTTACACACATCTTAAATAGCAGCAAATCCTAAACATCGACGAAGGCAACCCATAGCTGCAAAATGGACACAGATATACAAAACAATAGCTGTCAGCACCCCAGAGCGAGAAGGGGGGGGATTTGGAGAGGCATGATGCTCTAAGGTATGCAAGGTGATGAGAACAAAGCCAGGAAGTGGGCTTGTGAGGCATCAAAGTAGCACAGTTCTGTCAGGTTAGAACATCTTTAATAGTCACACCTTGATCTGATAATCTCTTACATTTTTTCTCCTCTTAGGCACTTTAATTTCAGCCTTGTCAGGAAATTAGTATACACATTCTCTGTTGGTATCATAACTCCATTGACTGCAATGGACTTATGCCAGCAGTGAATTTGGACCATATTTTTTCCCTGGTGTAAATATTTTTAAATGGGAGGGGTAGGTGGGGGGGAAGAATCTCCTCTGAAATAATTCAGAAACATGGTACATCTAAGAAGAATATTTTAAAGTTGGCAAATAATATTCAGTAGGTAATTCTGCTTTTGTCAGATCCTGAGTGCAATTGATTCAGTATGACAAGCAAGAATGTCCTTGATTAATTTTCCTGGGCCTTGAGCTTTTTCTCGAATACATCAGTGCTTCATCCAGGGATGCTGGTCTCATACATTGACCTACATCCCAATACCACTCTACTAAGAACTAAATTTAACTGTTAGATATTCCATGAGGATCTCCCTGATAGAATGGCTTACCAAGACTAAGGACTCTACATACTGCTTCCAACATGCGTGACGACTGTCTCTTGGCCAACACACTGACCCAGGAAACTCTAGACCTTAACACGTGAACTGCTACAGCTTGAGCTAAAGGGTCAAAGTGCTGTCCTGTTCTCTGTGTATTGGCACAGAGGGGGACCTGTAACTCACTTTCCAGTAGGTTACACATGTAGCTACCATTAATATTACTGGGAGCTCCACTGCTGATGAAGAGCAGTATATGGCCCTAAACATTCCACTAGCCCTTAGTTTATTTCTAAGCCTTGGTGTATTGCCTGCTACATCTAGGGACTTGAGAAGAATTCAAACCAAAAATATCATCCTCACAGGTGTGGAAACATTGGCAATGGACATTAACCACAAGTAAGATTCCAAGTTTCCAAGCCACAACCTCACAGTCCTATCTTGGATTTTCCTTTTCGGCTGTTCTGCAGTACTTTGCATTCCTTGAGAAAAATATGCAGCACTGTCTCCTTTGATATTCACAAGGTGATTTTGTGGCCACCGATTGCTGTGTGAAATAACATCAGCGCAGATGCAGCCTGGAAGGAGAGGGGCTATGAAGGAGGTTGAATTTACTTTGGATGTAGCAGCTGTAGGTATATACATCCTCCCACTCACTCCTTGGGCTGGCAGGATGGAAAATGCCAGCATCTTAGCTGGGGTCTTCGTAGTCCCTTATGTTCAACTGAGTTGGCAGCAAATGTTATTAAATTGGACTGAAGGGCAACACTGTTACTAGATATGGGCAATCTGGTTTTCTTTGTTGAAAATGCAAACCAAGCCTTAACCTTCAGTGTCATCCGTTTTTTTCTGGATAATTAATACAACATAAAACCCTAAAGAATAAATGTCCCTACCTATCATGTATAGAACCCCATATAACAGAGCAATGGAATACAGCCCCAGAGGCAATCCAATAAAGACTCGTTAGTTCTTAGTAGATTGGTAAGCAATAAGGCAGGTGTTTGGAGGAAAATAGATACATCTCATTTACCCAGTTATTAAATGCCAAACATGAGTGCTGGCCACACCACGTAAATACGGTGTATGTGCAAATTCCTAAATGAATCTGAAATTGCAATAAATACCTTTTCAATGTCTCTCAAAGATTGTCCCTCTTACTAAATGTATTATAAGCATAAAAGGCAGAAAGTACGGGTAATATAGCCCACGGGGATCCTATTGTAAAATGAAGCAAAAATAATATGTGGGAGGTGTTAGAATATAGATATTCAGGCCTGTCTGTAAAGGCCTATACTCTAATATAGGTGTATTCTTATCACTTAGCTAGTTCTAGAGGTATAAAAGAAAGAATCAAAATCACTGTCTGACTGTATAAGGCCTTTTCTCACTGTGACAGTCTGAGGCCCTGTTCTTAGGCTCAGGCCTTTGGCTAAGCAGCAGAGGCAGCCATAAGCTGGGAAGCGAATGGTCACATCCTCACATTCTAACCTAGTCACATTGAAAGAAGGTGCTATTGGGCTGTTAGGAATACACTCCTGTCCTGATAATGCCTATCGCCTCCAGAGAAAGGGAAGTGCCTAGAAGATGTAAAAGGAAACTTAATTTGATAGCATCCTGTCTGGCAAGAACTCACTTATCAATAGCCGTGGTGTGAAATCCTCATTTCTGTGTTGTTCTATCATTGTAGTCCCCATTTCCCTATTGTTTGTCTGTATAATCTCTGTCTGGTTCTGTGATTGTTTGCTGTCTGCTGTATAATTAATTTTGCTGGGTCTAAACTAATTAAGGTGGTGGGATATAATTGGTTAAATAATCATGTTACAATATGTTAGAATTGGTTAGTTAAATTTCAGTAAAATGATTGGTTAAGGTATAGCTAAGCAGAACTCAAGTTTTACGGTATAGTCTGCAGTCAATCAGGAAGTAAGGGGGAACGGGAGCAGGGACACAGGTAAGGCTTTGGGGTGTCGTAGCTGGGAAGGGGGACACTAAGGAAGGAAACTGGAATCATGCTTGCTGGAAGTTCAGCCAAATAAACTTTGAATTGTTTGCACCTTTGGACTTCGGGTATTGTTGCTCTCTCTTCATGCGAGAAGGACCAGGGAAATGAGTGGGTGAAGGAATAAGCCCCTAACAGGAGGGATAGAATGCTGCCTTTCCCTCTGCTATTAAGAGATTGGATAGAAATAATTAGGTCTGGAAAGCCTCTTGTGAGATTTCAGGATAAATGTTGCAGGCCCAAGACGCAGATAAGATTTGAATAAGCTGCCAAATTTTGAGTGAAACTTTAGTCCAGTGATAATTGTTAAGGAGAAAAGGCCGAGACCTCATTTTAGTTTATACATTTTACATTATACATACATACTTTCTCATGGTCACGGAGAATAGCTATTCTTGAGCTCAGGAAGTTTTTAAAAAAGATTCCTCTAAGTTTTTGGCTAACAGTCTGATTGCCACTTGGATAAATACTACTAAAGCCTTTTGAGGCCCACTACTTGTGGCTGTCTCCTTCTTTCATAATTAGATCTCTCTCTCGGGGTATTATACAGCTGCCTACCACTGCAGCATCTGAGTGTCTTCATTGTAAAATCTAGAGCACCAGGGAAGCCCCTTGTGGACCTCATGGAGTGCCTGGCATTTCAGCCTTTTGGGAGTAAATATGTGGCTTTTGCTATTTTTGGTTTGTTTGCATTGGTTGATTTGTTCATTTCAGGTATTTATTTATTTATTTCATTTGTGTTGGTTGCTTTTTGGGGGTGGTGGTTGGTGTGGGGGAGCAGATTGGGTGTGTGTCACACACCAGCTGGCCCTTTAAGGGAAGTAGAGCTGAGCCTTGCCTGTGATCTAGCCATTAACCTCCCCAGCTGATCCTGATCTGGACTCAGTTAAAATTAGTGATCCCAGCTGTGGAAAGTCAGGGAGAACTACACGCAGAGAGATGAGAACATAGGGGACTTATGTGAGAAGAGGTTAGTAGTGCTTTCTTTCTTTGTCCCTCTGTAAGAAGGGCTAGGCTAGAGGGATAGAGGTAGTCCCTGGGAAAGGGGCAAGACCCAGACAAGAGGCAGAACCTGGGTTGACCTTTCAGGAGAAGAACAAGGAGCAGAGAGGACCTAGGAAGAGGCCTGAGAACCAGAGCAGAGGCTGCATTAACTACAAGTCAACAGGAAAAAAATACAAGGAGTGGCTTGGAGGTAGGAAGTGGCCTAGGAAAACAGCAGTACATCTAAAGGAGCAGAACATAGCTGCTTAATGCAGGGCCTCTGCGCTGGAATCTAGAGCAGAGGGTGGGTCTGGGTTCCCCTACCTACCCACCCCCAAGGAACTGGTGTAAAAACCCTGGCACAACAACGATTGAGTTTGGGGTGGGTCTGAGGACTGGCCCAAGAGGGGCAGAAGGATCTTGTCACAGGTTGACACTGGCCCTGTAAGAGGAAAGAGGTCACTGCATCTCTGATTCATTGGCTCCTTCCTAACTAGAGCTGCCACCACCCAAAAAGGGACTTACAGATTTCCCAGGACAGGTCCCTCAAAAAAGGGATGATCCTGGGAAAATCTGAACAGGTGACAACCTTATTCCTATGTGGGTTTTCAGAGAGGGCACCTGGGCCATGAGAATGGGAGAGTGCCTGAGGGTGGGGAGCCTCAGACAGGAAAAGGGGCTGGGGAGAGCTGCCTGGGAGTCAAAAGACTATAGGAAGTGCCTGTGGAAAGCTGCAGAAAGCTCTCTGTTGTGGGGGGGAGAGAAGTGTTAGGAAGCCAGGGGAGGGGCTAGCCTGCTGAACTTCCTGAGCCAAAGAGACATGGCCAGTGAGGGCTGGAGGCAGGAGAACAGTTGAAGGGCTTACCCCTGATTTCTCTGTGCTGGAAACAGGGAGAGGTCCAGAGAGAATAAGGGATGCTCCCCTGGTGGGGGTGAACTTCCAGCAGAGTGGCTAGGGCGTTCCCATGAGGAAGAGCAGGTGGCACTCCATTTGGAAGGGCTGGGGTGGCTGACCTGGCAGAAGGGCAGTAGAGGACGGATACAGAGCCGAGAGGATGGCAGAAGATACTAGAGTGCAGTGCGTGCTATGCTGTTGTACTACATGGTGTGGGATTTTAAGGACAGAGGAAGACAGAGTCCTTACCCGCCAAATTTACAATGTAAACATAAAGCTTATACATAAACCAGGCTTCCTCTTTGGCATGCTCCTTCTGTTTCTCTCTGGTCTGGAGTACAAGTGAGGAACAAACTTGAAGCACCGATAATCCCCCAATTTTTAGGCCTTGTAACTGGATGAACATTGGAATATCCCCAAGGGCAGAAGGAAGGGTTTACCACAGCATTCCGATATCCATATGAAAATGATTGTTGGGGAGTATATGCAATTCAAACCACTCTAGGGATTAGGTGTCTTCCAGAAAATAATTTCTCGGGGCTTTGCATCTCTTGGATAAAAGATTTGAGGGTTGGGGGAGTGAAACACTATAATCCCATGACAGGATTACTTGTTCTGGCAGATAAGTCCCTGTGCACTTCCAGACAGTGGCAGATGTGATATGTGGATATGATGTATGTGTTGGGGACACTGGGGCATGGCCTCTAGCTAACTCGAGGGGATGGAAGACCACGAGTGTCGATGAAGCCCCCTCGCACTAGGCCCAGGTGTCCTTGGCCCCCCGTCCCACCTGGAGGCACTCTGCGTACTAGGCCCAAGTGTCCTTGGGGGGGGGGCCCGGCCTGGAGGCACACACAGCAGTTATGCTGAGAATCTGCAACAATATGCTGCAGAGTCAGACTGCCTGAAACTAAGCAAGGCCACACAGGGCAGATATGAAAGAACAATGCTGAATAAGGCAGCTTTATGTATAGTTTAACAGATGATACAGAGAACCAGGGAACTAGCTGGGAACTGGATTGGCTGGCTATATGGATACTTGGGGCAGCTTGCTATTGGATAAGTATGCTGGGAAAAAGGATGTATAAAAGCCTGTGTAACTTCCTGCTCTGTGTACAGGATTTGAGATTCAAATCTCCCTGTACCTATTTGAAGCTTCAAATAAACTTTTCTGCTTCTCCACCCCGTTGTGATTATTGGGTGTAGCACACCGGGTAACGAACCACTCAAGCTGTTGTTCAGCCTCTCGGCACTGGGTGCCGGCAACATATGTATACAATAAGATATATGTAAGGGTAAGGCCTCCACGCTTAAGAAGGCATAGCTATCTAAGAGAGCCTGATTCTCTTCTAAATTACAGGATTGTAAGATCAGGAGTAACTCCACTGAAGATAGGTTACACCTTGTAAATCTAGTGGAAGGAGAAGGGGGCTCTCAAAAAGATTAGTGAGGCTCTGATCCTCTATTACCCTGCACCTGCTGGAGCCCTTTCCAAAGGGAGTGCAAAGGGTGTATGAAAAACTACCAAAACAGAATGGTTATAAAGCCTTCATGTTGCATTGGTGTAAAACTACACAAGATGCAGGGCTATGGAATCAGGCCCTGAGAGCTTTAGGGAGAAGAAAAGAAGGTCTTCCCTCATTCTTGCAAGAAGAAAGTTCCTATCGGATGTGAAAAGGGAGCACCAGGCAGTGCATGGAAAGGTTAATAAAATGTAGGGGCTTTCATCTCTGTTCTCACTGAATTCACCCTGGGTGGATAGGCACTACAAGCCGTAATTGGCTGATAGCTGTTTCGCAGCCTGTCTAAAATGAGCTGTGGGCTGTGAGGGGGTGTAGCTGGCTGTTGTAGCTCCCTACAGGAGGCTCTACAGTCCTACTACACCCACTCCCAGGAAGCAATGAAGTGACAGGAAAGGAGCAGCAAAGGTGGGTCCTCTAGGCCTGCCTAGAGAGGCCTCATGGAAGCAGCCAATCACAGTGCAGCAGGCTCAGATAAAAGGAGCTGCGGGGCCTTAGCAAGTCATTTCAGTGTGAGGGCAGAGTGCTTCTCTCTGGCCAAAGGTGCTTGTGGGCTAAGCAGAGTCTTTCTGGCTGCATTTGCTTAAACTGGGCTTGCAGGGAGAGAGCCAGAGGACCTAAGAATCTTAACCTTGAGCTAAGGGTGATGCTAAAAGGGGCTAGGTGGGAAGAAGTAGCAAGGAACTGAAATTGAGCAGCATGTGGCGGTTGAGTGTAGGGTCTCTGGTTTAGAGCCTCAAGTAATGGGCGGGATCCATGGCCACAGTGGGATAAACCCCAAGAACGGGACTGGGCTTATTTGAGAGCCTGAACAAAGGATTACATTCAAAGGGCCCAGAGCCAGGCTGAAGACCCTAGTGAAGGCAATGGGACTGTTCGTTTATTGGATTCTTTACTACCCTGTCAGAGGTTCATTTGAACTTTGGTGTGACCCTCTGGCCAAGGCATGGAAGACCCACCAAGGTCAGCAGACAACCTACAGGGGGCACCAGAGACAAGAAAAGGGCTACAGTACACACCTAGCTACTAGAAGACGCTCAGTAGGTGAGTGCCCCATCACACGATCTCACTCTTTTTTCTTTAAAAGTAGAAATATATCCACATTAGGGATGTGCAAAGTATTCATAATGAAATAGGAAATTGCTCATAATTCAGGCTTTGTCGCATTTTTGTTGTGAATTGGTGCCATTTTGGCAAAAACAATTTACTCTTAGTACAGAATATCTTTTGAGCAGAAATTGGCTCCTTTTACAGAGAGAAAGAAGTGTGGGGGGAATAAACAACTTATGACAGTCACCCAGTGCTGCCCCACATCACAAAACCACTATAATTTCAATTCATTGACTTCCTTTATTGGCAATTTCTGCTAAGAGCCAGAACATTTATCTTCCCCCTCAGCGCAGGTATGTTGAACACCAGGACATATAGTACCAGATACCATGGGCTGCACTGTGGCACAGAATGACACCTAGCTACTGTATCTCTGCTTCTGTGCAAATGTTCCTTAACTCTGTTTTTTAGCCTTGATTGAAGCTGTCACAGTTCTTGAGATAACTTCCCTTATGAACCCTTCCTGGCCTGCTTGAGGGAAGCCCACTTAGCTTCTTAGGGGCAGACTGTTGCTATCCACTCTCTCCAGACTTGAGACTTAAGCAGCAGACTCCTTCAGTGTGATTGCCTCAGCAAGTCTGACTTCAGTTCAACAGATGCCATTTTGTTCTCTCAGGGCAATGACAGGACTAACTAGTGACCAGCCAGCCTTCATAAATAGGCTTGGCAGAATGTGATTTTTTTTTTTTTTTTTATAACTTTGATGGAAAATATCTGTGCTTTTAAGCCCCTTTTTAATTTTTATCAGTTAGAATTTCAAGATGTGCAAAATCATGGGCTTTAAATGTATGAGTTTCCAATTTTTATTCACTTTAAGTTTTCATGGTTGAGGGAACTTCTGGGACGTGAGGCAATGAGAAGTCTGACAGTAATTTATTTAGTGACAGTTGAGGTTGAAATTCAAAAAGTTAAAGCTTTATAATTGTTACCACACATTGTCAGCTTCACACGGCAAAATATACAAATTACATGGTCTTAATTCAAACTCTAAATTTCTCAAGCAGGCAAAGAAAGAAAGATGCTGTCTGTACATTTTGATTATCGACAAATATTTTGTCATCAGTTTGTGTGTGTACAGTGAAATGGATATTTATTGACATTTACTGATTAAAAATCTAATCCTTCCAAGCCTATTGCTAAAGCAGAGTAGTTACTTAGAACAAAAGCATTACAGAGAAAATGTGTCTTAAAAACAATAAACTATTCATATGCCTGTCTGGTTTACCAGATGTTACCCATCTGCCACCTGGATACCCTGTCAGGTTTCAAAGTCTTTCTGGCCCTCATGTAAGGCCTATCTTTCTGGTCAGTCTCATGTTGTTCAGTTCTTGGGGAAGTGTGTGTGTGTGTGTGTCTCCTCTCCCTACATCAGTATGGTCAGTTTATATAGTTTCCAGTTCTTTGTTTGCTAGACCTCTTTAATTAAGTCAAACCAGATTTTGCAACTTCCTTCGGAGATGGGGCTTCTTCAGTCTTGTTACCTGGTTAGAGATTTGTCTTAATCACTCGTTTGCCTTCCCAGCCCCCCATGATTTTGGTTCCTGTAGGGAATCCTGTAACTTCCCCTCTGAGCTGGAATACACACTCTAGACCATAAGGATCCATATAACACATGTGAGATTGATACAATAGTTTTTGCATAGTCCGTATCTCCATGGCATCTGTCACAGACACTATGGCTCACTTATTTCAAAGGAGGTGTTCATGTTCATTCATATCTCCTTATTTTAATATTGTGTGCAGTGGGAGACAAAAGTAGGATTAAACAGAAGGGGCAGCCTGGTCCTTGTGCTCCATAGGGGCCATCAAATTCTCCTCCATATTTCAGCTCAGAAATGAATTGGCTGAGGATGGAAGCTGGGATCTTCGGGAGTTATAGTGAGAGAACCTCTGAAAGTTGGTGTGTCGGGCAGCTCTCTTCCAGTCTTCTAAATTGGAAACGTCTTAGCTCATTAGTCCATATTGTAAAATAGAGACTATGGGGGTTTTGGAAACTGAGAACAAGCGAAGTTCCCTCATATGAAAGTGAGATTTACTGGGCAGGTGTAAGTCATTGTCCCGTTCTTCCCCCCTCCCCCCAGTTAAATATTAAGATCAAATATTAGTCTCGGAAGGTTAGTGTGGGTGACTGGCATCTGTATTGGTGGAACAGCTCATAATGGGATGCTAAGATGCAATGAAATAACAATATTCTCCAAATTAGAACATGTATCAGAATATCCTTAGCCAGCCAACTACCTGACCAAGAAGGGCCAGTTCTTCCCTGGGAAGGGCAATGAATTACATTTTCTTATTAATTTACTGCTGGTCTTCTCCTCTTTGCTTGCCCACATCCCCGGCTTTCTTAAGAAGACTTGGCCTATTTTGTTTTGAAAGGAGAGAGCTTCCTCCCTTTGGCCTCAGTTGTACTCCCACTGAAGGGCGATTATCTGTCTGACTTAAATGGAATAGCAATAGCAGGTTCTTCATTGTTCATTTCTGAATAACAAAAGCACTTGAATGTGTCTTTCATGTCCCTGTGCTGATGTAGAGATGGCCCATGCACAGAAGGGGCTCAAATGCTGGCCTATGTGTTAGGTGGGGGTTGAGGTGCAGGTTAAAATTTACCCATCCCTATCAGAAATCACTTAACGGGGCACAGCCAAGACACACATTTAATGAGATGCAGAGAGGTAGTAAAAAGCCTTTAAAATCCAACTGTAGTTATGACAAATCAGTGGACTGCCTTGACTCCTGGATCCCATGAAACACTCTATCCTCAGAGTTTTGAGACATAATGCTCATTAGCCAAAGTCTTGTTAAATCAGCTCAGGATCCCAGATAGGGCTACAGGTAATAACATCTCCAACTGGCATGGACTTTCTATCCTAGGCAAACCAGGAAATGTTTGCCTGATGCCTGCCCGAATGAGGAGGTTCTGTCAAACTGTTTGTGTGTGTTGGAGTGGGGGGAGGAGAGGGGACATTGCTTTTTGTTCTTTTTAAATTAAAGTGCCTATCTCTTTAGTAAGTGCAGAACATCTAGGCCCCAATTCAAGACGGTATCCCTGTCACACCTCATATGTCATTCAAAAATAACTTTAAACATGTTTAAATCCCCTTTCCTTCAATGGGATTTAACATGACTAACAGTAAGCAGAATTTGAACTGCTTTACGGAATTGAGATGGGCTTAAAAACACAGGCTTATGTGCTTTGCTGTACGTGGTCCCAAAGACAGCACTCGCAGCAATGATCTCACAGCCCCCTTTGTTCTCAATGTGCATACTAGGGTGTCTTTGCTTTTTCATTTTATTTCTTCCTTTCTTACCTTCAGTTTCTTTGCCACAATAGTGGCTGGGCCCTGAGAAGATGCCATTATTATGTAAAGGCCTTTCCAAGGTGGCGGGTCTTGCATTTAAATCAGAATGTGGTCAGGGTTAAACTCCAACTGATCTCCTTTGGGAATACGTCCCCTGCTGGGGACCTGCCTCAAAAAATGCTCTGTCTCTTGCACTCAACAGTTATACTCGCAGGTTAGTTTAGCTGAAGGATTGCTGGGGGGCATAGCTGTCTTGGAGGGTCATGGATCCGGAAGCAGTCTTGGAGGTAGCTCCAATCCAGCCTGTTAGACACCTTGTAGATAGGAATATGTAACCAGTGGAGTACTGACGTGACGTGCTTATGTGTTACACTGCTGCTTAGTAGACAGGCTCCAGTGTGCTACCTGACTTTGTTTCCTGGTGACAGTCACATTCATACCAGGAAAGCGTGATACTCACTGAGCATGTGACTTCTCTGGTTAGCTTGATGCTTTATGAATCACCCTTCATTGTAAGGCAATGGAAGAAAGCAATTTTCTCCATCTTGCTCTGTTTCATGCTTATGAGAGAATTCATCTGGTCCTGACTCTCTTTGGCAAGGGTGCAGGTGTTGCATTATCTATCTTCGGTTTCAGAGTAACAGCCATGTTAGTCTGTATTCGCAAAAAGAAAAGGAGTACTTGTGGCACCTTAGAGACTAACCAATTTATTTGAGCATAAGCTTTCGTGAGCTACAGCTCACTTCATTGGATGCATACTGTGGAAAGTGTAGAAGATCTTTTTATATACACACAAAGCATGAAAAAATACCTCCTCCCACCCCACTCTCCTGCTGGTAATAGCTCATCTAAAGCGACCACTCTCCTTACAATGTGTATGATAATCAAGGTGGGTCATTTCCAGCCCAAATCCAGGGTTTAACAATCTATCTCGTGCACAGAACCTCATTGAAGCTCACATTACACAGTGCGGAAGATGGGTACCAAACATTACCTGGCAAACAGAAGCAATTCAAAATTAGTAGCATCCGAGGGAACGCTTTACTGTAACCAGTTTCAATTTGTGTGAGGCAAATATTGACTTTGTGTGAGAAATAAGCTTGACTATTTCCAGGGTCGTGTTTTTTGTTGTTGGTTTTTTTTTTTTTTTTTTTTTTTTCTTTTTTTTGCTTTGAGAGATTTAATGATGAAACAAAAGCCAGCCACGGTTTACAGACAACTCCGGCGACCACCCTTTCTGCGAGTGCTGTCAGAGGAGATGGGGGTGACATCCTCAATGTGCCCAGTCTTCATTCCGGAACAAGCTAGAGCTCTGAGGGCTGACTGGGCACCAGGTCCAGGAGTCTTGGTCCTATTTCCACCTGTAGCTCTCAGCTTGATGTGAAGGGCAGTGATGCCCAGCTCCTTGCACCGCTGGGCAACATCCTGGGCTACCAACGTGGCAGCATAGGGCGAAGACTTGTCTCTGTCGGCCTTCACCTTCTACCACCAGTCACTCGGCAGATGGTTTCCTTGCCAGAATGGCTACTTAATATGTTGGTGCTGAAGAGATGAGGTGGTTATAATGGGTGTCACTTACAAAACAGCCCAAGAAAATGGAGCATCTAACTCTCTCCTTCAAAGACCCCAGTTAACATTATTGAATTGGCTACAATGACAGCCACAGCATTCCTGGCTGGTGAGTTGTCTTACTTGCCTGTTTCATTCTCCCCAAATCATTTTCAGCAAATCCAATATCTCCCTCCTTGTAACTTACTGCTTGGTTGAGCTCACTTTCAAAGAAAAACAATACATCTTTAATGTCCACTTTTTAAAAAGACCCTGACATGAACATCTGGAGATCTTGTATTAGTTTTTAAAAGTCCTTCCTATGTGGTGTGTTTTTTTTCTTAATTTATTCTTGTAATCGGGCATCACAGTGTCAGTTTGGTGGGTTCCAGCTATTTGTACTTCAGCCACATTTTCCACTTATGGGGCACATTTTGATGCCCTTATTCATGTTGTGCAACACCTTCCTCCACAAGTAACCTCCTTAGCTTTAGTGGGACTGTTTGTGGAGGTACTGTTGAGCCTCAGTAAGGGGAATCAGAATCTGGCCCTTTGAGAGCTGACACTGGAATATGAGCCAGTCACCACCTTCTAAGCATATGATGTCCCTTTTCAAAGGTAAAACTTCCCAGAATTGAGTAAATCAAGAAGGCAACTTTGCAAAGTTCAGAGGTACCTTGACAGAGTCACAGAAGAGCCTCTTACTAACCCTATGTTCAGAGTTGCCCAAATGTTCTCAGACCAGTTCCCACATGCCTCTAGTTTACACCAATTCTCATAACCAGAACAAGCCCTATCCAGGCTTTGCTGTCCCGTAATAATCAGATGAGCTCTTCAGAGGCTCAGTTTCCACACAGATCCTTCTTAAGGACACCCTCTATCAAACTGTCCTGCAGTGGTTCAAGAGCATGAGGGCAGACTGTTCAGAAGCAGGCCACAAACCCCAGATTGGTTATAAATTCTATATTTAGGTTTCATCAACCAAGTATCGAGTGTGAGCACCTCCAAGCACTATAACAGCCTAACCATGGAGTCACAGTCAGTTGCCTTGGGTACGCTGATCTGTCTTGTCACCTAGGCAAGCTTGCCTTTGTGATGGTACCTTACACCAAAAATCCCAGCAATATTCAGGTTACTTCCAGTCCCAGGGGACCAGTCATTTACGCCAGGTTGATTACACCTTAGATCTCACACCAAAGAAGCTTGTAGCCAATACAATAGAATATAATATATAATACAATAATAATGTCTGTAATATATACAGACGTTATTTAGGAAAAGGAAAGAGAATTATTTAAAAGTTAAAGCAGGTAAACATATAGGCACACAAATGAGTTCCAGTCTTAAATCTCAAAAGAGAATAAAAGCTTCTATAATAAGCAAGCTGTATATGGCCTTTAGGGCTAACCCAGGCCAAGCACTGGGGACTTTTGCGTATGTTTAGTAATCTTTGCCCCTCAGGTTATGTCTACATAGCAAAGAAAACCTTGTGGCTGGTCCCTGTCAGCCAGCTCCGGCTTGGGCTGCCGGGCTGTTTCATTGTTGTGTAGACTTCCAGGCTTGGGCTGAAACCTGAGCTCTGGGACCCTCCCACCTCACAAGATCCTGGAACCTGGGCTCCAGCCCAAGCCCAGACATCTACAAAGCAGTGAAACAGCCCCACAAGCATAGGCGGTGCATGAATGCCCCGGCCCCGCCCCTTCTGCTCCCCCTCGCCCACCAGAGCCCCAAGCGCCTGCCCCCACTGCAGCTGGAGGAGCCCTGGACAAACTTCCCTGGGGCGCCGGGCTGATCCGAGTGCTGGGCTGCCACTGGCTGAAGTGGACTGGCAACTGAGCCCTAGCTCCAGGCCACCAGCCCGAGCTGAGCCCCCGCCAGCTTTGGGGGGAGAGGGTAGAGGTGAAGCCGAGATGGGCCACGGGCTGGGCTGTGGGCAGGGGCCATGGCGTGGGTTAGGGGAGAGGCTTAGCCTCCCTTGGCCTATGATACCCACCGCCCATGCTTGCGAACCAGAATTAGCCATGGGTGTTGAGCTGCTGCGTAGAAGTTTCCTCAGAGTCCAAGCAGCAGAAAAGAGAGTTTTCCCCTGTTAGGTCTTTTTATTCCTTCTCGCTTTGAGTTGCAAATTCAGCTGTTGGGAGGAATTCAGTTGCATGTCTTCTCTTCATGGCGTGGGAGGAGCAATCAACAGTCTTTTGATGTTTCATAGAATATCAGGGTCAGAAGGGACCTCAGGCAGTTATCTAGTCCAACCCCCTGCTCAAAGCAGGACCAATCCCCAATGTTTGCCCCAGATCCCTAAATGCCCCCCTCAAGGATTGAGCTCACAACCCTGGGTTTAGCAGGCTAGTGCTCAAACCCCAGATCTATCTCTCCTCCTTCACAATGGTTCATCTGGTTTTGATGGGCCTTCCTTTGTTGGGCAGAAGATAACACCTCCTGTTGGAAACTAGTATTTCACACATTAATGCCTCTCTCCTGGCTGGTGATTTACACTTAGAGCAAACACTTAAATATTACCCTATAACCTGGGCTGTGGATGCTATAAGTCAGTTTAAAGCATGCAGCAACTGACAAGCATTTCATAAAGACTCAACACGTTTTTATAACCCTAATACCTATTTTAGCAATAGTAACACACAGGTGAGCCAGGCTGCTTCCAGCTATGTACTCGCCCGTGTTCAGTAGAGACCTTGGAGCAGGGGTGGGCAAACTTTTTGGCCTGAGGGCCACATCGGGGTTCCAACAGTGTATGGAGGGCTGGGTAGGGAAGGCTGTGCCTCCCCAAACAACCTGGCCTCCATCCCCTCCTAATTCCTGCCCCCCTCAGAACCTCCCACCCATCCAACCCCCCACCCCCGCCCTATCCAACCCCTTCCTCCGCTCCCTGTCCCCTGACTGCCCCGACCCCTATCCACACCCCTGCCCCCTGACAGGCCCCCTGGGACTCCCCCACCTATCCAACCGCCTCTGTTCCCCGTTCCCTGATCGCCCCCACCCCAAACCTCCGCCCCATCGAACCGCTCCCTGTCCCCTGACTGCCCCCCGGGACTCTCTGCCCCTTATCCAGCCCCCACACTCCCCGTCCCCTTACCATGCCACTCAGAGCAGCATGTTTGGCAGCCGTCCGGCCGGAGCCAGCCACGCCACTGCGCTGCCTGGCAGGAGCTCGCAGCCCCACCGCCCAGAACGCTGGCAGCTTGGCGAGCTGAGGCTGCAGGGTAGGGGGGAAGCAGGGGAGGGACCAGGAGCTAGCCTCCCCGGCCAGGAGCTCAAAGGCCGGGCAGGATGGTCCCACGGGCTGGATGTGGCCCCCAGGCCTAGTTTGCCCACCGCTGCCTTGGAGCCTTGGCATGAGCTGGCAACCGATCTACCAGCATCACACTCTTTGTCCCAGGCATATGCAGCATTTGTATGGCTGCATCATGGCTCAGTATTTACCCAACCTCACACATGGAGAGTCTCTAATCTCAGCTGATGGAGGTTCCTGAGCCCTGTCATGCCTTATGCATCATTCAAAACCATTATTTGTGAAGCATTGCTACCCAAGGAAGCTAGCAAACGATCTTTCCCAAGCTGCCCTTTCAGCTTCTTCCTGAGCAGGCTTTTTAAAGCTGAGCCATTTGGAAGCCTCGCCACTTAAAATGTGTTCCAAATGGTTCGCCAAGAACAACCTGTTTACTTCAGTTCAGACAACAATGTGAGAGAGACACCCCCCCCCCCCCCCAACATTCTTATCTGGCGGAATTTGAGCTGCACGGCTGGTGTTTAAATTGAAGCAGATTTTTTTCCCTCTCTTGAACATCCTGAGATGGGAATATCTTCAGCCATCTCAAAGACAGGGAGAGGCACGTTCTTATCAGTCTCCCTTTAGGAAATCAGCATGAAGGATTTCAGGTCTCAGACCCTGGCCCACAGGTCCCCAAGAGGTGCCCAAACTGCGACCAGGTGCCCACCAGCTGACTGGTCTCTGGAACCAGCAGGGAAAGAGACTAGAAGAACTGTGGCCTACCAGAGGCTCCACCCATGAAGCTCCTGATCAGAACAGTTGTCCAGCCCCACCAATTGGCCAGGATACACTACTTAAGCTGAAGGAGGCCCAGGAAGTTGTCTGAGTTTACTTCTGTCCTGCTGCTGTACTGGACCCTGACTCTGGCTTGACCCTGGCGCTGTTCTACAACTGCGGCTCCACCCTTGGCATAGCTGTCTGACTCCAGTCCTGACCCTCAGTGTGACTCCTGACCAGGAACCTTGGAGCAGTCCTGATTCTGACCCTGGGTCTAACCACTAGGCATGATTGCCCATGCCTTGGACCCTACACCTAGCTTGAGACAAAGGAGTTGATTTACTTGTTCTGGAGGAATGGCTTACTGCCATGAGACAGCCACATAATACTGTGTAATGGACACACTAAAGATGGCAGCTAATGCCCTGGACTTCATACTGTGTTTGAATTATCACATGCAACCTTCAATTACCTTGCAGGATCCTCCGAAGAGGGGCATTTAAAAGGAAAGTCACAATCCCACTGTGTGGTAGACCCAAGAGCCTCTTGCATTCACACGCTTAATTCCTGTTTAGAGGAAACCCACATCTCTTGTTCTCCTTTCACCCAGGGAAATGGGTGAAATCATGACAAAGCCCCAGGCTACTACTCTTCTAGCAGGAGGAATTTGAAAGGCAGATTTGAGGCACTGTGGCCTAATGGATAGAGCAGTGGCTCGGGGCTCAGGAGATCTGGGTTTTATTCCCAGCTATGTTCGTGGATGACCTTGGGCAAATCACTTACTGCTCTGTTCCTCCATTGCCCCAGCTGTGAAATGGTAGAGATCTACCTATTGAAAAGTACTATATAACAGTTAAGTATTATCACCTGCACATGTGATCACAGTTGAATTTATATCAGAGGGACAATGAGTTAGCTGCACAAGGTGTAAAAAGGTGTTTAATTTTCAGTGCAGGTTGTCTAAAAATACCCCCCCCCCCAAACTAGAAGAGTCCTGTATTCGACTACACAGGAAGTGCTGCTGAATGAAGAATGACAGGTGTTGCACCATGGCAGTAGACAACTGTGCTGTAGATGTGGAAGTGCTCTGTCCACCAGGAATAGTCCACTGAACACTGCTGCCTTGCATGGTTTGTTGCCCGAGTACCAAAGGCCCTGATTCGGGAAAACATGAAAGTATATGCTTAACCTCATGCTTAAGAGCCCTTCCCGAATACAGATAGGTTCCACTTCAGGAAAGTGTGAGATCATGGGTCAAGTCCTGACCACACTGAAGCTTCTGACAAAACTTCGACTTGAACAGACCCAGGATTTCACCCATCCATCTTGGGCATCAACATGACAGTTTGAGATCATCTGGGGAAATGTTGCTAACCGTCCCTAGATGTGAGTGTCTGAGTGGTTGGGTGATGGCAAGGTGTTCTGTGGATGTCCATAGTTATTCTGGCATAAAACTGGTGTAAGAATGGAGAATTGGGCACAATAACTATGCTAACTAGTGACAAAATAGGTAGGCCTGTAACCCATTTAAGTCAGGAAGAGACTGAGTACATTCTTCTGTTCCTCCAACCAATATAGCTTTTGAATTGCTAAATAGTATTGGCAGATGAGAAAAGGCAGAGTAGGTAAATAATGTAGCAGTATGGAAAACTGCTTATGCTTGTTCTAATTGAGTCTGCCTTTTCCTAATTATCTCTCTGAACAATGAAGTGCCAGAGTGATAACCCTAGGAAAAAAGAATAAATCAAGCTATTCTTCTAAGTCTTTGCTGAAATGATACCAAAAGGTAGAGAGACTATTAGATTATAAGGCTAATGTTAAAAATATGTGGACAAACATCCTGAAGCAACAGTGGGGCTCTGGAGGGGTATAATGGAATAACTGTACTGCTAGTGAGAGAGTGGCTGGGTAACTCCCAACCAGCTCACTGCCCTGAAAATACATGAACATAAGAATTAACATACCGAGTCAGACCAGGGCTCTATATAGCCCTGCATCTTGCCCTGTGCTTAATTTGTAGTGAAATATGTGCCGGGGATCAAGCAATTAATTAGGTGCTGGGGCTCAAGTAACTTTTTAACTTTCATAACTGATGCCGCAAGCCCAGAGATGCTGGGGTTATGAATTGCCAAGCAGAGAGGTGCCGGGGCTCGGCCCTGGCACATTTAAGCCTCTGAGAGAGGCAAGTACCAGATGCTCCAGGAGATGGTGCAAGAAACCCTAAAGGGGACTGAGAGAGTTTGACTCACTCACAGAGCTCCCCTTTGTGGGCAGGCATGGTGCTGCAGGGCCTTCTCCCTCAGTTGTCTCTGTCAAATGACCGCTTAGGCCTGCTGGTGGTTCATCTCTTCTTCCGGCTCAACCTTCTGGCTGGGTCACACAGTCCCACCCCTTCTGGGGTAAACCCAGAGTCCAACAGTCTGCCAGTCTCAAGTTCAGCCTTCAGCCTGACTCCAGACTCACTAGTCTTTGCCTTTTTATGGGGGATTTCAGTAGCGCTTGCCCCTCACCTCAGAGGATTTCCACATCACCTTCCTCAGTGGGCTACTAGATGAGTCCCAGCCCTCCCTCTCTGGATTCTGGTCCACAGTCCCTTTAAAGAGCATCCAAGGCCTGACAGTGCCAACCTCTTACTGCCTCCCCAGGCCACTTCCAAGACAGGCTGACATAAGGTCTTTCCGAGCCTCTTCCTGGGCTTACTGTGTATAGTCATCTCTCTCTAGGTCTCTGCCAGAGGCCCACTGCAGAGCTTCTGAGCTCTTTCTGCCATCCAGCTGGTTCTGGCAGGGCAGTACGGGCACCAGTTACTGCAGTGCTACCTGCTGACCACCAGGATCCATGGGTCACATCAAGGCTATGGACAAGATTTTGTCTAAGAGCTGTTAAGGAAAAGTTATCACATGTGACTCCATTTTGGTTTGGGGCCCACCATTGTTTAAATGCCAGCACATCATACACCAGGAGGAGTAATCCTTAGATACTGAATCCCTGTGAAAATCCTCCTCCTTGTCTCCAGCCTGCCTTGATTCCCAGTATCTGGTTTTTGTCAGTCTCTAACTCCCTGTCTCTTGGCCTTGATGTGAGGCCTCCCATCCTGATAATAAAAGTTACTGATGCATGGCTTTAGGACCATGCTGTGTAATTAACATACTGGTATAGCACGAGGAATGCACCAAGCAGGGATAGGTGGTAGATAAGACAAGGGTTTGTTTATTGGCTAAGGTTTCCGATGCACGAGGGCAACATGCTTTGCTAAAAGGTATATAACCTTTGTATAATTTGCATTCAGGGTCCCCTCCTGGCTAGCAGGGGGGCACCACGCTCAAGCGTAATAAACTTAGTGTCTTTTGGGAACTCTGCAGTTGTGGACTTTATTTCTGTGCCTCAGCCTAGATTCGAACTGTGCGTGTCCTACCAGGTGTAATTCGTAGCACTTGCGTGCGTGTCCTACCAGGTGTAATTCGTAACAGAGCCCTCTGCCTGCTGGATAGATCTTGTTGAGTCCCGGTGGTGCTAGAACAATAGCTCTATTGCCCTGTGAGAAAGTGGAGCTCGGCTCAGGGGTTGGGAGAGAGCAGGGTCATAAACTTGCCCTTCCCCTTCATTCCAGCAGTTAGTCAAAAGTGGGGATTATGCCCCCCAACAAGGAGTACAAGGGAGGGAGAGATCCTGGCAACCTTGTGTTGATGTGGGCCAGATTCTGGCTTGCCCCAAGTGGCACATGTGCAGCTAGACCTCCTTTAAGATTGGGTGAACAAAGCCTTCTGGCTAATTCTGCTTAGAGCATCTGACAGCCCATGGTTTTCAGGAGTGTTTTCACAGTTGTATGCATATTACTGTAGAGTGTCTAGAAGAAGAGTGCCCACAATCTCTCACAGTATATCTAAAATCACAGTAGAAGGAGTTAAATGGGACAGCGAGAACCTGAGACGGTCCAGAAGGTGACATGTAAATGGATGTTAGAAAACCTGGGTGGGGAAAAAAACAACTCCATGAGTTGGTTAAAAGATGATCGCATCATCCAGTGGTAACTGTTTTAATTCATAGGAAAGATGATTTGCATGATATCATAAACCACAGAATCATCAGTTTATTTTAGTCTTAAACAAGATTTCCCCTAGAGGATGGCTGAGTGCACTTCAGGGATTCCCAGTCTACCATCATCCAGGAGAGCAGATTGACTTGCTGTTTGTGAGAAAATTCTAGAGAAGCCTTTTCTGTTCAGCAAGCCAGAGTACACTGGCACCGATAGACCTCTTGAAGTGTTGAAAATGTTGACAAAAATATGGGGAGACAATGGAGCAGAGGAGCCACATGGTCAAATCATGAAACCCATTGACGTGAACAGCTGAGTGATGTTAAGGCCAGATCCATGCATGGGTTGGGGACCAAGAAGTCTTCTCTCAACTTTTCTCCCTTGCACAAGGCCCAGGAACACTCCCATGCCTGAGCTACCTTGAGTGCAGGGATTTCTCCTTTTCTAGCTCCCTCTTAGGGCACTGGCTTCCCCAAAGGGGTAAGGAATGTTGAGCAAAACAGAGGGGACTACCTGATGGAGTCATTGTTAAGGGTGCCCTCCCTCCCATCATTCCTGCGTGAGATGGCTCTGGTCTGTTGGCAACAGGATATTGGTGTAGATGGAGCCCGGCTCTGATCCAGTCAGGCGATATGTCCCAATATTCCTATTAAGGTCTCATTTTATGCTGGTTTTACACCAGTCTAACTCAGCTGATGTCAGTGGGACTAATTCCATATATGCACTGGCGTAAGAGCAGAATGAGCACTACTTTCATTCCTAATGTAACTCTACTGGGTTCAGTCAAGTTACCCCATGGTTGAATTTGGCCCGTGGTCTACAAAAGACCTAACGGGGCAAATCTTGCCTTCAGTTACATGGGTATAACTCCTATTAAAGTCAATGGGGGTCACAGCTATGTTACTGGGGCTCCCTAAAGTTCTGCTGGAACCTTAATTTATATGAAAGCTCAGTTTCAACTGATGTAAATTCATGGTCAGCTAGTGACCTGTTGAAACTGATCCCCATGCTGCAAGACATACACTGACCACTTGCAGGGGGTCAGGAAGAAACTGTTCAATATGGTACACTGTAACTAGATATTCTTGGGAAGTGAACACAGAAGGTCAGTCAACAAAGTTAATGTGAATTAAATATTTTATTTGAGAGAATATTTATGGGACATGTTTTGAGGTATCTGGCCATTCCTAGCCTCAGTCACCTATTTGTGCATCCTTAATGGTCACCTCCATAGTTCTCTTAACCATGTGCAGGAGGCACAAAACAGCGAAGCTTGCTCTTAGGTGTAACTAGAAACCTATAATCTGATTTTTAATGTGAAAGGGAGTCATTAGCAAAGTGTAAAAGGTGCAGAGGACTTCACTTAGCTCTTGTGGTGGTGTTACATGGGTGTGAACAGTTTTATACCAGAAGTTCCCCTGTGCAATGGCACCTTTGTGGGGCTCTGCAGATGCAAAGTGGTGCTTAAACTGGCTTATCCAACCCTAAAAGGATAACCGCTGCATACAGAGCTCAGGATGCCCTGCTTCTTGGAAACTGATGCAGGAAATATATCCATGCAAACCTTATCCAAGGACGTAAGGTCCCTGCATCCTGGCCACTAGGATCGAGTTAACCTAAGTCAATAGAAGGCATCTTCAAACTAAAATGATAGTGGGGTTGCACCAATTTAGTTACATTAATGCAATGTTCTTGTGTAGACAAAGCCCAAGGGGCTGTTAAGAGCTGCACTGAGAGAAACCGTTTGTAAAGCATAACATCACCACCTTTATTAAACCTACTGCTTACGAATAATGCTATATATTTTATGTGCCAGCAGATGGTGCTACATATATATATCTCACTATCTATATTTACATATGTCAAATTTACATCTCTACTATAGAACACTTCCATAAAAAGCTTGTAGACAGCTCAAGAAAGTTGGAGCGGCCTTCAGGCTTCTTTGAGTTGTCCTAGGGGACGAGCTTGATGTTGGATGGCCTTGAGTTCAGGAAGGTGAAAAGGTTGTGTAAAGCCACCTTTGTACCTCCATTCCTTTGCTGGGTTGAGTGCGCCTACAGTTCTGTTCCAAAGACTTAAATACATTTACTTCTGGTGTATCCCCAGGGAAGCAAGAGAATCAGACTCCTAATTGATGTAAATAAATCCTATCAGGTTATGTAAGTCTTTGGAACTGTTTTCTTTTCTTTTTTTATTTTGAGACAGAGAAATATATATTATAATATGTTTAGTTGTGACAAGATGTACAAAGTTGAGACTTCCAAAAAATGTCAATTAAAAAAAAACATTGTAAAGATCCCCAAAGCTTTCCAGCAGAGTTTAATAAATAAAACAATCATTGGATCCATATAAGTACAACAGGCATGTGCCAGGAAGCTATCACCCTTCGGATTAATCAGCATCCATGACAGGAATTCTTTGTATTGTACAGTCTGTGTTTATTACAGTTCAAGATCTATAGTGATACAGGGGAGAGCAAATCAGGTCAGAGAGAGTAGGTATTTCATGACTTACATTATATATTCATTTCCCTCCCTATGCAGGAGGACTCAAGCGAGGCTTACACTGACTATGGGGAAGATTTCCCATGTAGTCAACTGAATGAAGCAGCTGAATATTCAGAAGAGTGCAGGACCCAGCAGCTGCCACTCATGTCATTGAAAATATGGCTTAGGTGCCTATAACTGGGTGTGTTGGATACTGAGCTCTCCCGAAAATCTGATCCCTCTATTAGGTAGAAACCAATCACCCTTTACTAGGTAGGTCACAAATACACTAATCTGTTGGGCTGATCCACCAAACAGGAAAAGTGAAATCATGCTTGGTGTGGCCCAGTTGCAATTCTCTTCATCGGACTGTCTTTGTTAAGAGAGGTTTAGAACAAAACAATGCCATGTGGAACAGCCTCCCTGCTCCTCAGGACCAGGTCTCCAGGGCTTCACAGCACTCCTCATTATTTTGATATTAAATTTGTTTTACTCTGTCTCCACACTGTCAGTGGGAGGAAGGCTGGTTTTCTGGTTCATGCACTGGGCTGGGACTCAGGAGGTCTGAGTTGTGTTCTTAGCTCTGACACAGACTTCCTGTGTGACATTAAGCTAGTCATTGAACCTCTCTGGGCCTCAGTTCCCAGTCTGCACAAAGGGGATAACAATTCACATGAGGGGAAGGTGTTGTGAAGAACCATTTCTTAATGTTTGTCAGGTGCTCGGGTGCTTCAGTGATGAATATATCTGCACCGAGAGACAGACTGTTTGTGTTATGCTACAGATTTTTTGTATTGCTGATGCATAACCACTTTATAGAAGTTGTCGGGGGGGGGGGGGGCGGGAGGGGAAGCCTGAGCTTTTGACCGTAGGTATTTAAGTAAATGTGCAAAGGTTGAGGTTTTATGATTCCAAGAAAGCAGGCCCATAATTCCCAAGTGCCTTACGAGAATGAACACTTGTGACTTTACCTATATAAGTGTATCAGTCCCTTACTATTAAATATCTTACAGTGCTTATCTGGTCACCTAAAAATCTTCCTCTTTCCCAGTGGAAATAAACCCAATTTACTTAGCCTTCCCTAAGAACAGCTTATATTCTTGAGACCTGGAAATGTCTTGTTTGCTTTGTTTTGTACCCTTACCAAGACAATAATACCCTTCCTAATAGCCTAAGAACCCTAGCCAAGAGAGACTCATTGGCCTTCAGTAAGGCAGGGGAACTACTTATTCTGCAGAGGACACAAACATGCCATGAAACAAAAATAAACCAGGAGAAGTGAAAAATTGAGAGTCAGATCTTTGGTGCTTAAGGCTGAAGAGAGATTGACATCCATTGTGAATGAGTGACCTGAGCATATTTCTACTTCACCAAACATTGTTTTCTGAAACAGGCAATAAGGTTTGGGTGCTTATTGAATGCCTCTGACTGAAAGCTAGATCAGCTGCTAGGAAGAGCATTGAACCATCTGGAAGTGAGACACAAAAACAGATTGCACCATTAGGATTTAGGAGGAAGCTATGAACTGTGCAACAGCATCATGAAAGGAAACACCTTCTTACTGTCTAGAATCACCTGAAACAAAGACATATGGGCTCATGGCACTGGGATGCGGGAAATTATATTACAGGGTTTTTAGAAGCTCCTGAAATGTGTCCTACAGTTGAAAAGAAGGAGGTCCATACCTGTTTTAATAAAAGGTCTTACTCTAATGTGTATGAAAGCTGAGAGTTCCTAGTAAATGGAGAAATGTGTGTATCTCAGGAATGAAAATCCACTTTGAACTTGCTGGGGAAAAAAGTCCAAGGAAAAATGAAAGCTGAAGAGCTGGGTGAGAAATTGCCAGAGCCCATGAAGAGGAGACAGACCCATCCAGACTTTCATTCAGGCTAACTCTGCATTTAGCTTTATAATGGACTTTACCCAACTGAAAGTTTGTGAGTCAGATCCTCAGCTGCTGTAAATCAGCACAGCTCCATTGACGTCAATGGAACATGCCTGAAACTCTCTCCCTGCCTGTAACTGAATATAAGTCAGGTGAAAGTACTTGAAACTCTTGCCCCTTTGAAGTCAATGAGAGTTCTGCCATTGCATTCTGTGGAGCCAGGATTTCACCCTTTGAGTTATATTCACAGCTGAAAAGGCCAGATCCTTTGCTCAGCAGCACAAAGTGGCTGGAAAGCTTCCTTAAAGGGGCAGGTTAGGATTCCCCCCACAATAGGAGAATCCTGTAGCCCGCTCTTTGCCACCCATCCCTCTGCAGATGCTGAGGGTGAGGCTGGTCATGTCAGACTGGGGCTGGAGTGTGCAGCACACTGGCTAGTTTTTGGACGGCAGAACAGCTGAGGCAACTTAAAGCTTGTGTACACGGTGAGTTAGTGTGCAGCACGCCAGGGTGTGAATCTACGGTACGCTGTCTTGATATGGTAGTACATCAGCGTGCACTAGGGGACTTTCAGTGCACTGTGGCAGGGTCCACAAGGTCAGGTAGTGCACAGCAAGCTGTTGCACTGTAGATTCACACCCTGGCTTGTCACACACTAACTTGCCATGTAGTCAAGCCCTCAGGGCAGCCCATAGGCAGCTCTTCTCCCATAACAAAAAAGAACCTGCTATAAACATATGGATAATCTAGGGCCCTGTGTGTAAGAAGTGGATAATACCTCCCAGAACCAGTCTGGTGGGTAGGGCACTCACCTGGGATATGAATGCCATGGGTACAAGTCCGTCTCTGCCCCAATCAGAGCAAGAACTTTAACTTGAGTCTCCCACATCCCAGGTGAATACTCTAATCACTAGGCTCTGGGCTATTCTGAGGCATCTCTCTCTCTTTCTTGTTTTTGACCAGAACTTCCATCCTGGACCTGGGAAACCATTCCCTGATGAATGTTGTGTCAAACCCAACCCTTTCCTGTGAAAAGTCTGTGTCAAGGAATTCAGCATTTTTCTGACAAGAAAAGTTTTGTGGAAAAATTCCCAGTCAGTTCTAGTTTTCCGATGTTTAGATACTACAGTGATAGGGGCCTGATCGAGACAAATCTGAGGTGACTCTCCTACTGTTCTAGAGAAACTTCTCAGGCATGTTTCCCATGCCTGGTTCTGCCTCAGAGCTCCCAGCCCTGTAAACTGTTATAAATCTCCTCTGACAAGGCTGTTAGGGCGATTGCCCTCAAGAAGTAGGGCGATTGCCTCTGGACAAGTGAGACGGTATATCACATGACAATGGCGCTTCTATTCCAGCTTCTTTAATTAGAAACTGCAGGACTGGCACGCAGAACCAATGGCTGAGAGCGCTCCCAACTATAGTCGCTGAATTTGGCATGTCAGGATTCATTAGAAATCTTTGCATCTGCCAAGGCCAGGATGGAATCTGCGGTAAACAGCCTCACTTGCAACCTGCATTCAGGGATCACTGTAGAGAATTTGAAGAAGGAAGGAGGAGGAGATGGAAAGAAGGGGTGGGGGCATAGGTGCTGGAACTGGGGGTGCTGCTGCACCTCCTGGCTTGAAGTGGTTTCCATCATATGCAGGGGTTATAGTTTGGTTCAATGGCTCCCAGCACCCCTACTACACAAATTTATTCCAGCATCCCGGGGGAAAGGATGTTGACAAATATCTTTTTAAAATAAAATTTAAAATGTCTTGAATTTGTAGATCAGGTATATAGCCTTCAGATGTGGCTTTTAAAATAACAATATCAGTTGGGTTTTGTTTCGTTTTTTAAGTCTCTTAATGTTAAGTTTTCCATTAATACTCCAGTGAGCATTCATTCTGGCAGCTTCCCTTCATTATTTCCTGTAACCTCCGAGCTGAACTGTCAGCTCTAATGTTATTTATAATCCCTCATTTTAGTCTTTCCCTAGCCATTGTTAAAGTAGCATTTGATTTTCCATTCCATCGAATAAAAACAACAACACCTCTGATGCATCGGCTCCAGGAATATAACTGCGTTACAGCTGTGCACTGCTTCCATTTAGTTCTTTTTATGTTTTAGATAAAACAATTCAATGTTTAGTTGCGCATGCTCCTAGATGGGTGATGTCTTTGCGCGGTAATAGTGGAGCCCCTGGACCTGTAGCCTAATCAATGGATTTCATCCAGTCTTGTATTTCAGAGGGTGTTTAAAAAATAGCTTGGAGCTGATTCGCCAATGCCCGATATGTAGTGATTTTACTCTTAGCTGCTCTGCCATCCATTGGAATCCTCAGCCTTGTGTTCGATGCCCAGACTCCCTGTGCAATGGAGAAAGTGAGGCGCCAAAGTATGGGATTCTCAGAAGCCAGCAAGCTAGCCAATAGGGAATGCTGAATTGCGGGGTGGGATTTAGGCCCTGCTCTTCAAAGGTAGGTGCCTGTCTCAAGTGGGGATTCACAGTTGTGAACCCTCTCCTAGAATTAATTGCCTGTGCCTGCTTGCTCCTTTTTCAAGAACAAAAGAGAAGAGGAGTTGGTATCCCACTCTCCCCTCTTCTACCCTATAGCCTGATGGCTAGTGCACTCAGCTGAGACGTGTGAGACTCCAAGTTCTCCATGCTCCAATGAATATTTAAGTATGCTATACAAAGTGGAACAGGTTCAACAGGAGAGATTCACGATAGAATACCCTATAGGCTAGTGGTTAGGGCATGCACTTGGGAGGATGGAGAACTGGGTTCCAGTCCTTTGATACAGCAGAGTGGGGATAGGAGTCTGGGTTTTCGCATCCCAGTTGAATGTTCTAACCACTGGCCTATAGGGTAATGGAGGGTACCTCTTCCTGGCTGTCTTTGGTGTGGATTTGGCGTGCTTCGTCCTGTAGGTGAGAGGCTGGGGAATACCAACACTGTGAACCCTGCTAGGTCTTAGATGTAAATGAGGTGCCAGCAGGGTATTAAGCTGTCCTGCAGCGGCTCAAGAGCATGAGTACTGACCTCAGGGTGACCTGTTCAGAAGCAGGGCACAAACCCCAAATTGGTTGTGAGTTCTATGCTTCAGTTTCACCAATCAAGTGTGATGTCTTCAATTGCTATTATAGCCTTAACATGAGATGAGATACGACCCCCTTGGGTATTCTGATCTTTCCTGCCAAACAAGTAAGCTGACGTGTATTAGATGGTCCCTTACACCAAAGTGCACAGAAATAGTGAGGTTACAGCCAGTCCCAAAGGACCAGTCGCTTATCCCAGGTCAGTTGCACCTTAGATCTCACACCAAAGACAATGCATGTAGCCAATCCTATAATAAACTCTCTGAAGATTTATTAAGTAGGTAAAGGAAATAAGAGAATTATTTACAAGGTTAAAGCAGGTAAGCATATTTACACACAAATGAGTTTCAATCTTAAATTTCAAAGAATAATAGAAGCTTCTATAATCAGCAAAGTTTATATGTCCCTTTAGGGCTAACTCAGGCCAAGCACCGGGGATCTTTTGTTTATGCCTAGTAATCCTTGCCCCCTTAGGATGCAAGCAGCATCAGAAATTAAGTCCCTAGCAAAGAGAAACTGTTATTCCTTTACCGCCTGAGTTCAAGCTGATGGGATGACATCACCTACACGTCTCCTCTTCTGGGGGTGGCGGATGAATGCATTAAACAAAGTCTTTGTTATTTGATGTTTCACAAGGGCTCATTTGATGTCAATGGGCCTTCTTGGGGGGCAGAAAATAAAAACCTTCTGTAGGAATCCAGCATTATACATTAATTCTTCCTTCCTGTTTCATGACTTACACAATTACAGAAGATTACAATAAAAACATTTAATATCACCTTATACCATGTTGTAAGTACAGATAAATACGTGCAACATTCTACAAGCATTTCATAAAGTTTAAACATGTTTTTTAAACTTAACATCTATTTTAACAATGCTAACACACACGTGAGCCAGACTAATTCAGCTATGTGTTTCTCAGTGCTCATTTGAGGCCAAAGGGCCTTGGCATGAGCTGGCACCTGGTCTGCCAGTGTCACAGAGGGTGCTTAGCATCTTTCAGCATCAAGCCCTGAGACATTCAGCTGAGGATAATTTGAGCAACTTCCAAGGAGCCACTTGTAGCTACAAGAGCATGTGAGGCTGAGGTTGATCCTCTGGGTCATGTATTTTCCTCCACTCCATTATTCCCCTCCATTGTCCTGCAGCCCCCTTGGACTAATCTGGAAACCCCCCAATTGCACCGTACTGAGATAAAAGGAGGTTAATAGAATATGGAACTGGCAAACACACAATTGGTAATGTCCAAAGAATGAATCATTCATGCAATAGAAACCATTTCCTTTAAAACATAAAGGAAAATATACAGTATAAAAATAAGGGACCATTCCTTGAACTTTCCATAAATAGCCTCTCTCCCCCTTCCTCAGCCACCAATTGACTGACTTTACCCGCTTTCTCCATTTGCCTTGTAAGTTCCCAGCTCCCAGTTCTTGTAATTTGTCAATGAACTGGAAAGGGAACACAGTGAGTCATCATTAGCCGAGACAAACAGTAGCCCCTGGAGATTGCCCTTGCTCTCCAGAAAAGATATTTTACTCCTAAACTTTGGAAATCTAAATGCAATTAGAACAGGAAAGGATTTTTAAAAAAGCACTTTCATACATGATGTCAGGATTTCCACTACTTCACATGGAAACCATCCTCTCTTATTTTAAACAAGAAATACTGGTGCTTGTGTGTATATGTGGAGGAGGCGGGAGAGACATTCTGGCCTCCTTTACAATGTTATGAAAATATCAAGATCCTGAATCAGCTGATAAGCTAGTAGAAAGCATCTGGACCTTGTCTGAGTGACATGTTGTATTCGGGCTGTATGTCGAAAGCTTCCTGTTCTTCTAGGAAATCATGAGATGGCTCAGACTCGCATCTTAGCAAATCCATAGAACATCTGCCATTTCAACATTTTTGCTCCCTCAGCAGGACTGTGACCTGGGAGGAGGAGGAGGTCAAGATGTCAATCAAGTGTTAAGAAGAAGAAGAATATGGTCTAGGTATAAAATTATCAGCTACCACATAGAGCTTGAATACCAAACTCCCTTGTCCGCACGTGGGGGGACATCCTCCTACCTGTTTCTGTAGCTAGAGCATTAAGATCTAGTCCCATCATTGTTTTTTTTTTCCTGGGTTCAGAAGGGAAGGAGACTATCCTTCCTGCAAATGGAGGTAAGGAATCAAGGTTCAAGTCTTGGCATGGTCCTTTGCCCTTTGTTCAGGGAGGTATAGGTGCATCCTTCCTATTTCTAGAGGCAGGGAATCGAGGCTGAGTGCTGAGTTCACTCCCTCATCCCCCGCTTCAGGTCAACAGAGACTATAAATTATGAACTTTTATATAACACTTTTCATTTGTAGGTTGGCTTACAACAATTCTTCCTAATTTTGGTAGTGGCTCCGCTTCTTACAGTATTAACTGTTCACTCAGTAATTCTCTCTTTTTCTCAAAAAGAAAAGGAGTACTTGTGGCACCTTAGAGACTAACCAATTTATTTGAGCATAAGCTTTTGTGAGCTACAGCTGAGAGCTCACAGTGCCACAAGTACTCCTTTTCTTTTTGCGAATACAGACTAACACGGCTGTTACTCTGAAATCTCTCTTTTTCTGTTCATTAGTGTACCTGAAATTAGAGCTGCTGGCCCATGCTCCCAGAGCAGTGGCCGTGTTGGTCTTCTCACCTCAGTCAGTAGAACCAGTACCCCATGTACTTCAGAATATTGCCCTGTAAGTGGTGAACCATGGAGACATGTGAAAGCACAGGACAAATGGGGCATTGGTTGGGACAAAGTCTCAGGAGAACACTTCTTTTCATTGACTCTCAGTTATTGATGCTGCTGCCAGAAGGTATCCCTGTGGATGCTCTGCTACAGGAAAAGAGCTGGGGCACAGAGAAAAGGCTTTCCCATCACCAAGAGCTGGATGCCAACATTAGGTGTGGCTCTCCATCTGCTGACTGTTTCAGTTTTCTTGGGTTGTGATGGCAAAGTACCACAGTGATGACACTGCACTGAAAGCTGTAACTCATTTGGTTACATTCTAGGATCTATCCGCTTATGAGCGGCCTGCTCTATATTTAGAAAATCAAAAGCAGCTCTACGTAGAGGCCGAAGACTAGATTGCTATGTGTTAGACATGATCATCATGAGCCATCATGAGGGAACAGCCTCATGCAGCATAAAGGAGTCTCCGGCTGTAGTCACGTGCTGTCAATAAAAAGAAGTCATGATTTGGTTGTGGACTGGGATGCGTATCCCAGGATGAGGCACCGCCTCACTTAGACTTCCAAGGCTAGCTGCGTCCCTGGAAAGAGCCTATGCACAAGGGTCTCAAACCTTTCTATAGGATGAGAGAGGTAATCTGGAGAACCACCTCCCCTCCCATTTGCTATCATATAATGTCCCCATGGTAACCACAGCAATTGCTCATATGGTAACATTCTGAAAGTATAAATGCATTGTTAGCTTCTTTTCATGCAAGATAGCAGCTGGAAACATGGGAAAGACAGTGGTGAGGCCTCATCTGGAGTACTGTGTCCAGTTTTGGGCCCCACACTACAAGAAGGATGTGGAAAAATTGGAAAGAGTCCAGCGGAGGGCAACAAAAATGATTAGGGGGCTGGAGCACATGACTTACGAGGAGACGCTGAGGGAACTGGGATTATTTAGTCTGCAGAAGAGAAGAATGAGGAGGGATTTGATAGTTGCTTTCAACTACCTGAAAGGGGGTTCCAAAGTGGATGGATCTAAACTGTTCTCAGTGGTGGCAGATGACAGAACAAGGAGTAATGGTCTCAAGTTGCAGATGGGGAGGTTTAGGTTGGATATTAGGAAAAACTTTTTCACTAGGAGGGTGGTGAAACACTGGAATGTGTTACCTAGGGAGGTGGTGGAATCTCCATCCTTAGAAGCTTTTAAGATCAGGCTTGACAAAGCCCTGGCTGGGATGATTTAGTCCTGCTTTGAGCAGGCGGTTGTACTAGATGACCTCTGGGGTCCCTTCCAACCTTGATATTCTATGATTCTATGACTGCAAAGGCTTAGTGCCTTCCATTACTTGCACCACGAAAGAGTATCACTAAAGGTAGGTGCCACTTTATGGGAACAGAGCACCTGTTGACATGACAGCAGAGGAATTGAATGGTGCAGTGGGGAGGTTCCTGGGAGCTATTTGGGGTCCAGTAGAATAAGATGGAAGAATGAAGAAAAGAAGGATGAGGAATGGAGGAAGGAAAAGAAGTCCTGGTTGTGCCGGGAGAAGGATGCTGTTGGAGGAAGGGCAAAAGGAGATAAACACTGAAATAGTGGAAGGCTGATGAATGGCAAATCTCTGAGCCTTTGGGGATTTTCTCCTCCAAGGAAAGTGCACGGGCTCCGTTGTTCCTATTGGCAGAAAGAACGAGGAGTACTTGTGGCACCTGAGAGACCACAAATTTATTTGAGCATAAGCTTTCGTGGGCTAAAGCCCACTTCATCAGATGCATGCAGTGGAAAATACAGTAGGAAGATAGATAGATATACATACACAGATAACATGAAAAAATGGTGTTTGCCATTCCAACTTTTAACAAGACCAATCGATTAAGGTGGGCTGTTATCAGCAGGAGGAAAAAAACGTTTGTAGTGATAATCAGGATGGCCCATTTCCAACAGTTGTTCCTATTGACATGTGTGTGACAGGTTTGGGCCCTTTGGGGTGTCACTGGATATGCTGGGGTGCCACTGAGTCAGCTTATTCTGCCAGCCTGGGTCTCCTTTACCTGGCTAGGCTCACAAGCCTCTTCCAGTCAAGCCCACAGGCAGAGCCACACCCAGCTGCGCAGAGAGACAGAAATCCGCTTTGGAAAGATTCAGCCTTAGGGGCTTGCCCCAACACCCTGGTGCCCAGTCCCTTTATGGTGTACAAACCTAAAGGTTTTATGAAATTTACACCTGCCCTCAATGTGGAGGGAGATGTGTACAACTCCCCACCCTCACCCCCACAGTTACAAATTACAGAAACTGTGTTTAATAATAAACAAATTTTATTAACTACAAAAGGTGAATTTTAAGTGAATATGAGAGATAACAGACAGAACAAAGCAGATTACTGAGCAAAGAAAACAAAGTACACAAGCTAAGCTTAATATACTTAAGAAACAGGTTACAAAATGTAATTTCTTATCCTAAATATTATTTTAGGCAGGTTGCAAAGTTTCTGTGGTTCAGTGTTCAAGTTATATTTCTTTTCAGACTGGACCCCTGTCTCAGTCTGGACTCCCCGTCCCCGCCTTCCCTTCAGGTGGCTTTGGCAGTCTTTCTTCTTGGGCAGGCAGGCCATGGAGAGGAGGAGTCCCATTTGCCTTCCTCCCCACCCTTAAATAGGATTTACATAAGGCGGGAATCCTTTGTTTCCCAAACTTGATCCCCCGTCCCTTCCAGTGGAAAGTTACAAGATGTCCCAATTAACGTTTAGTATCAGGTTACAAGACCACTTGACCTAGTAGTGTGTCAGTTACATCCCCAGATGCCTCCCAGAGGGAGAGAGATTAGTATCTTCATGGTTTTGTTGTTACTTCCTGATATGGCCTGTCGTCTGGTGGGTGTCTTCCCATTACACACCCACTTCTAATTGTTACATAGCCCATATTTCTAACTTAGATACAGAAATGATACATGCATATAAATTGGATAATCACATTTAGTAAATCATAATCTTTCCAATTATATCTCAATTATATCATATTCATATCATAAGCATATTTTCATAAAGAATATGGAGTGAAACGTCACAGTGTGTTTCAACTATTTGTATGCATTCATATTTATGCTTCTCTTCCTCTTCCTGCAAAAGGCTTTTCTAATGCTTCAAGTTGCTGTTCATTGGGATAAAATTGCCCAAGATCTGGTCTTTACACTGTATTTCACTTCTTGAATGGTGGAGATAAGGTGGAAAGACCAGATTTCATGTTGTTCTGCTCCAAAAATGTCTCAATCTGGAAAAAAAAAGCCTATGAAAATCATGCCCAAATGCAAAATAAATAAAATTTTAAAAGGGTTTGTTTAGAATTCTGCAAAGCTTGAATGCTTAGCCCTTTCCATTGTTTGAATTTTTTATTTCCCTGTGTTCATCAATTCGTGCTATCTTTCCAATTCCTAAGGTGAACATCTAGATTTCTTGCTCATCAGGAAGCTTTAAAAAAAATCATATCTGTTTTCTTGTGGCTGATAATCCTGCATATCCAGTATTCTAGTCCTCTGGGGTCCATCACTCTCTTATTGACAGCATTCTAGGTTGTTGAGATCCATAAGCCTAGTATTTTGACTCTTTGGTCCATTAGAAATTTAAAGTCTGCAAACAGATCTGTGGGAAGCAGTTCATACAGTTTATGGACAAACATATTTTTGGAAGAAGACATCTTGCTTTGCACTTAACGCCAGCCCAGCTCCATTTAGAAGTGTGTAATTATTCCAGATAAATAATACTGGAAGCCATCTCCGTGGAGGGTTTGTACTAGTTGAATTTGAAAGCGAGAACAAAGTTAAAAAGCATGAAGAAGCCTGAGAGGAGAATCTGTTTCAGATTACCAAATTCATTCCCCTGCAGAGTTTGAATAAGAGAATGGCAACACCTAATGAAACTTAGGAAATCAGAACTGGCAGAGTTTAAACAAAACTCAAATCACATGTGGCTTTTTCCTTAATAGTGACAATTGTGCAATTGCTGTTCAGTTCCAGGACAGTGGAAGAAGAATGAGCTGCCTGCAAAGGAACAAATTAAGAGACATTAATCTCTAGGGCTATAAACATCCTCATTATCATCAGGAGCATGAAGATTAAAAAGGAAACAACATGGCTCTTATTATACTTTTCAAAAGTGATCAGATATTGTTAAGGGCAACATATTTGCCAAATCTCCTTTTTATAAATTGTATTTTGTTTTTAGAGATAGGCAGGAGCCAAAAAAAAAACCATATTAATCTGGTAAATTTTATTATTATTTTCAGACTGATGAGATTAGTGATAAAACTAGGTCTTTGTGAAGCTCATCAGTTTTTGGTTTGCAAGGTTTCATTACTGTAGATTTCCATGGGCTTGCTTTTATGATAGGCATTTCCCTCCTCAAGAAGCAAAATGTGTACTGTCAATCTGGGCTGATTTAAACATGAAATAAAACAGCAGTGAGAAAAAGATCAGTAATACAGAAAGAACAAAAGTGGCTTCCATGGAAGAACACAGTGTTTTTATCTCCTCGCCCTAAGGAACTCTGAGAACAAAATGGCTGCTGAACTCTGCAAACAGAGGGGCAAATCAATCCTATATATAATTTGACTGGCTTCAGTGGAGTCAGTGAATTTGGCCAAAAGAGCGTGCTCAGAAATGTTAAGGTGCAGTGGACAGAAAGGAAAAGACATCTTGGTTTCACATCATGCTTCTCACATTCATGTTTCACTGAGATTTAGGCACTCAATTCCCGTCGGAGTTAGGCCCCTCGTGCAGACCCTCAACGATGCTTCAGTGACTTGCCCAAGGCCACACACAATCTGTGTCAGAGCAGGCAATTAAATCAGGGTCTTCTAAATCCCAGGCAAGTGCCCTAATGTCTGGACTATCCTTCATTTCTAAGGTTTCAGAGTAACAGCTGTGTTAGTCTGTATTCGCAAAAAGAAAAGGAGTACTTGTGGCACCTTAAAGACTAACCAATTTATTTGAGCATAAGCTTTCGTGAGCTACAGCTCACTTCATCGGATGCATAAGTGAGCTGTAGCTCACGAAAGCTTATGCTCAAATAAATTGGTTAGTCTCTAAGGTGCCACAAGTACTCCTTTTCTTTTTGCTTCATTTCTAAATTCACAACCAAAGCTGCAGCCAAAAACCACAAAACTGCCCAGGCTCATCCCTAATCCAAATTTGCCCAAAGGTTTGTGAGAACTGCAGTAGCCAATTCCATGATCCAGGGCAGCATTTTGGGTTGGTACTCAAAGGTGGGCCCAGTCTTTTTTCAGTGAGACTCAGGTAACAGCAAAAATAGATGTCACAGCTCTATTTAATATCCTTCACAATGGATTTTATTTCATAATTTGAGAGGTGGGTCAGATTTGATCCCAGACTAAGAGCAATTTCAGACTGTTTATTTAGTTCAGATGAGTATGTGGAAGTTTGGACCCTAAGCCAAATCTGTTTGATCTGGAAATGACACTGGAAATATCATATAGCCAGGCTTCCTTGAAAGATTTTCAGTACTGCCTGGTTTTCATGTGAGTAGAAATACTACAAGAAAAATGTCTTTTTGTGCTATTTTGATATTTCTGTCTCCTGTTTTGGCCACAATCAAAGATGCATGATGAGTTTATACATTTTAATTTAATCATTTTTAAAATAAAGGTGTATCGTTAGGATTAGGTTGGGATGAAGTTTCAAGACTAGACCTGGTTGAATATTCCACTGAGAATAATTTTTTGTAGCCAATTTTGATGTTTTTTTCCCCCATTGAATAATAATTGATGAGCACTTTTCCATTATTTAACCAGTTCTGCTCTGGATGATTCTTGTTTTTTTGCTGACCTTGGTCCCCACTCCTTGCTGAGATCTCGTTTACAGCACTTTAGTCTGAAGTAAGGGCTTGCCTACATAGAGAATTATTACAAAATAGCTGTTGGGGTAGCCAGTGGATTAAGCTAAATAAGAACAAGTAATTCCAAAATAAGAGTTATCTACACATGGATTTATTTGTGAATAGCTATTGCACTTTAAAATCACCCCTTACCTTAATCTATGAATCTGAATTAACTTTCAGGTGTAGACGAGTGCTAAAATATTTTGTTGAATACTCCAAAAATTAGGCTGGGAGCGTTGATCTACTCGGTGACCTAGAGGAGAGCAAAGGAAAATGGGAAACAAGGAACCGGTAACGAAGAAAGGTTCTCCCCTGCCCTAAGTGAGACCACAGACATCATGGGGTCGGGGCTCCACTGGAGTATGAGGTGATGATGGAACCAAGGGGTAACCACTCTTCATGACCTGTTCCCCTAACAAACAGAGGCATTTTCCAATGGATGGAAACAGAACAGAAGTTCCTCAGAGCTGTGTGAACTTCCTCTCCCTGCTTTCTACAACACTGAAAGATGAAGACATTACTCGGGAACCTGATGAGCCAAAGGTTTTGGATTAATGGACTGAGTCATGCAGCCAGGATGGAAGAGGAAGGGAGTTCATGAGGAAGGTAATCCATCCAGCCCCGGTCATATTTTTTGGTTTGTGTCACTGCTGGCTGGAATTGTTGTCTACATTAGTATGACCAGAAATTGTCATATTCTTGAGAGAAGGTTTCCTTCAAGATTCCTTGCCAAGTTTTGTAGCCATCAGAAAAAAGACCTTTCCCTTGGATCTCCAAATGCTTCACATGATACATAAGCCTTACAACACTCCTATGATATGGGTAAGTATTACTGTACCAATTCTGGGGAGTCACAGGGGTTACATGACCTGCCCAAAGTCATACAGCAAAAGTGGCAGAATAGAACTGTGACGTTTTGACTTTCCGTGCTTTTGCTCTGACCTTCAGACTTAGCAGAAGCAAGTGCCTGACTCAAAGTCCGCTGTGGTCAACAGAAGTCTTTCCATTGACCTCGTATCAGTCCCTGAATGCCTGGTAGTGGTAAAGAGTTGGTGCTGCTTAAGCTAAGCCCAGAAGTCGAGTGGCAGCAGGACCTCTAGAAAAGTTGCATTTCCATCCATGTCCATTGAAATGCTGCTGCATTATTCATACCTGCAGTCTCTTCCCACATGAGCATCAGCCTCTTCAAGCTTGGCAGGCTGGAAGATGGGAAAGCCAATGTTAATATTTGCACAGTCCAGCCCAGTGCAGAAACAGGAGAGGAAGAACACAACATATAATTCACTCTCTATTCTTACCGCTGAGATCAGCAATGAGTGGACCACATTCAGGCAACAGCTGAGGTGCATCCAAACATAATTTGTAGCTTGCAGGATATAATGAATATTTTGAATACCGGCCTGCACAATTCTGGGGCATGGGGATGTCCTACTGATGCTAGTGATAGGTGTAAAAATAAGAATATAGATAAATATAACATGGGAATGATGGTAACAAGATAATACTGAGCTGAGGGATGAATTGTCTGACACCCATAATAACTATCAACAGATTAGGGTTACCACGTTTGGTTAGACGTATTCCTGGAGGTTTTATCACATGACATAATCTTTAATTTCTGGAGACTACAGGACAGTCCTAGAGCATTGCCAACCCTACAAGAGATGTTTAAATCCACCCCAAGGCCTGTGATGCACTGAATTAACAAAGACAATGCTAATAAAATAGAACGCGCAGGTGTCTGGTTCCAAAGACATGATATTTCTGTATTCTGATTACATGGGCTGCATGATTCTGGTTAAATCAACCTGTGTCTTTATTTACCCTTTGACAAAGTCATTGCGATTTTTGATCTGCAAGGAGGAAACATACCTTTGGGATTTGGCATGACCATGATGAAAGCCATTGCTGGGCACCTTTCACATGGCATCTTTCAAATGCCATATGCAGCTAAAGACTTCATGGCCTTGAAGATACAAATGACCCAACAAGGACTATATTTTTGCCTTGAGTTTTCTTTTCAATGGTGCTTTTACTCCCCACCCCACCCCCATTCCCAAAATGGGAAGATATTTGTAGAGCACATGAGAAACAAAGAGCCTGTTTTCTTCTTCTACAGAGGAGGGTGGAAAACTAGGAGAGTGATCTCTGTGATATGTTGGATCATTTACATTTACTCTCTGTGTCTCCTTCTTAATAATAACCAACTGGGAAAATTAAAGCATTGTGCTTGTGTCTTGGAACATGGGAGGGACTGCTCTGGAGAGATGCCCGAGGAGGTGCAGATGCCCTTCTGAAGAGCTAATCAGAGAGACAGGGCTCACAGGGATTTCTGGGGATTATAAAGAAGAGTTGAACTCAAGAACGATGGGGGCTGCTTTATCCTGGGTTTAGGGAAAAAGCCTTTCCCATCATGATGTGGATGAGATCAGAGGAGCTCTAGAAGTGGATCCATGGCACTGAAAATCTTGAATTTCCCAAGCGTACTGAAGAGTTGGCTGAGAGAGTTACAAAATTCTGTCTTTGGTGCCAAAAACAAAAAAAAAATATTCCAGTTAATGCTATACGCAGCTTGGAAAAATCTGCTTGTTTTTTTGCAAAGGAATGTGTTCCCTTTAGCATTGTTTCCACTTGGAGTAATCTTTACAGAGCAGCACAATTTGTTTCTGTGGAAAGGTGTGGCTCATTCCAGAGGACTCCAAGAGATGCGCCCAGAAAAGGCTACAAACATGTGACCCAGTGATGGAAGGGTTTGTTCTGGCATGGGGCTGGACAGGAACGGAGGAAACGTGATGGGTGACATATCTGGCACTCCCCAATGTCTTCACTACATAGTGAAGATGGGGTTCAGATGTTAAACTACATCCTCATCCCTCTGCACCCACAAGATTCAGAGATGTTTAGATCAAGCTCAGTGGGGGGAGGGATAGTTCAGTGGTTTGAGCACTGGCCTGCTAAACCCAGGGTTGTGAGCTCAATCCCTGAGGGGGCCATTTAAAAAAAAAATGGAGGAGGGATAGATCAGTGGTTTGAGCATTGGCCTGCTAAACCCAGGGTTGTGAGCTCAATCCTTGAGGAGGGCATTTAGGGATCTGGGGCAAAAATTGGGGTTTGGTCCTGCTTTGAGCAGGGGGTTGGACTAGATGACCTCCTGAGGTCCCTTCCAACTCTGATATTCTAAGGTTTTGCTTCAGCCTGTTACAGAAAAAGGGGCCATTTGAAAAAATTAAATCCAGTTTCTGATTATGGTATCCCCAGAATGGAATGTGGGTATTTTCTACTGATAACCAAAAGTAACAACAGCATCAAACCCCTGCGTACCTGAAGCTCTATCTGCCAAAGGGCTACATTGTTTCTGAAGCTCTCTCACCATTGTGAATCATCTACCAGACTCAACTGGGACCAGCTGGTCTCTTTCCTTCTCTCTTATTTGGACAGACTGTAAATATTTGGTTTGTTTTTTTGTGGTATCAGTCCGCTCCCATCAAAGAGTTGATAACATGCACTAGATTTCAGCTCTTAGTGGTGCTTTGTAGTCAAGGTATCATGATGGCTTTACTGTTTGAGTTACTCTCCTTATTCACATTGTGACTGAGACAGTAGTTGGGTCCCATAAGGCTGGGCAAGATTCAGGGAATATACAATATAGTAAACTGTGTCTGTGTTTTCAGAGAGAAATGGTGTCTAAAGAGGAGAGAATATGTAAAAGCATCCAGTTCAGCTGCCCACAAATTTTATTCTTCAAGCGTGAAACTGAAATTTTCCCCTGTGCAGAGTACAAGTGCCGGGCCGATGCACTACTTAAGTCTCCCTTCCGTGGCCATAAATGTTGTGTGAACATAGGGGTGAATTATATCCCAAAATACTATCAGGAAGACAATGATTAGGTAGTATTGCCCCCTTTGGAATAACAAAGAGAATACAGGGAGATTGTTAATTACATGTCTGAGCCAACCACCAGGCCATATTAAGATGTTTTATCCTCTGTGTGCCATTTGCACAAACAGGCCCAGCTCACATGCTGCTTGGACCATTCTCTATTTGCAGGAAGTTCAGACTTCTTCCCCTTCATTTTAATGCTCTGGTCCTACCTGCGTCTCATCTCTCCTCTCCTGTCCCTCCCCACCTTATTCCTGAGCTATTTCTCACCTTTTTCCTTTTGTCCCCTCCTTCCTCTCTCCTTCCATAGCTCTTTTCAGGATCTTCCTATGGTGCACACTTAGGAAAACATCCTCATACAGGACTGCACTTAAACACAGGATTAACTGTGAGCATGTGCATAATTTTAAGGACATGCTTACATTCAGTCCTTAATAATGGCCTATGGCTGGAATAAATTGTCCCCCCTTCAGACCCAACATCCTCATTTATCTCCTTCAAATTCCTTATTAAAATTCACCCTATTTTGCCTTTGCATCCTACCATTGAATTCAGTGGGACAACTCATGCGTAAAGTTATGCATGTGCATCAGTGTTTGAAGGATCAAAGCCTCAGCCAATGGGACTGTTCATGTGAGTCAGGTTACTCATAAGTGTAAGTTATTTGATGGATCAATGTGTTCAGCACCTGGCAGGATCGTCCCCTAATTTATGTCTCTGCAGCAAATCACTGACATTTTACTCACTAATGTGAAAAAGTACAGATCTATTTGGCTTCTGATTGTACTCTAGGATTGAAGAGAACTAGAAAGAAAAAACCCACGTTTCCTCTAGGGATTAAAGGCTGTTTTCTACTTAAAGCACAAAAAAATGCCTTTCGTTTTCCTCCAGAATTTGAAGCAGACCAATAAAACGGTTTTATGTTTTTGCAAAAATTGGAATATGTCACAATGTCTGCAAGCTTTTTTGTTAATGTGGGGGTATTTTTATGATAAGAAGCCCTCAGATCATCCCCTTCTGTTTAAAACATCATAGGAGAGACTTCTGGAGAGGAAATTTGCATGCAAAGGTTCCCGACAACATTCATTAGGGTGAAAGGGGTTAGATTTTTCTCTCCCCTATAAAATGCTGAGTAGTAGTGCTATCCAGCTCTTGATTGTCCCTCTGTCTCCTGGAAAACTCCAGGATTCATCAGATTTGCAGACAGGCAGCAACCAGATGAAATACCCCTCATCCTTCATAGCTGGTTTATAATAGAGAAAGGAAGTTTGCTGGATGTACTTATTAGTGACAGGACAACCTCAAAAGGTTGGGGAAAAGGAGGGCAAGTTCAGGGGGCTCATCTGAACTGAACATGTGTGCACATTTGTAGTGTTGATCCAAAATTTCTTTAATGTAGGAACCCAATGACTTACTTGAGAGCAAACTTCAAAGTCAATAGTAGACAGGGCAGCTCAGCACCCAAAGGTTTCCATTTGAGTTTTGGGAGATGATTTCTTTTCTTTTTTTCCCTCTTTCTTTATTTTACTTCACTTTATTTAATTTCACCAGTTCACCTCTTCTAGGTATGACTGTTCTTGGGAGATTTCAGGCAGAAAAAGAGAGCAATGCACACAGGCACAAAACAGATTTTTATTTCTACGACACGGGAAATACAAATATATAAAACCAAGAGGGGATTTGATGACAGGATGTGACATAACATGGGACAGATGGCCCAATCCAGGTTGAGTGTGCAATGGAAAAATGGAGATCCAAGGTGAAATGAACATGGAACAAAGATTAGGGAAGCACTTTGTTCACATGGGAAAATTATATATCTATATACGAATCTACAAGGAGCCAAAACACTATATTTGTCCAGGACTTGTTGTCAGGAGTCAGAAATGGAATGAAGTGCTAAGAGAGGATCTCAGCTCAATAGCAGAATGGATTTTCCTTTGTTTGGTCCTAGCCACTCCCCTTCCCAAAATAAACTTCCTCTTGATCTGATAATCCTCCATTAGGTGGCCAGGAAATTGAAAACATCAGTTCACATCAGAAACTCCCATCCTAAAATGGGAGAAAGTTAGGTCAGGTAAGATGATCTCATCACATGGCCACAGTTATGCTGGAGGCTAAAGTCTGTTACCTTGATCTTATTGTTCTTCAGCTACAGGGTTTTTAAGTGCCACATCAATCATAGTGCAATTGCACCAAGAAAGGGGGGAGGGAATGCATCTTACATCATCCTTCTGCTAAAGCCATTCCCTGAGACATTAATCACAGCTTAGCTACGTCTGAGGATTCTCATTGTTTATGTTATGAACAACTCTGACTGCTCAGTGCAGTGGTGGAGGAATGTTATCTGCAGCAGAGAGCTGCTGGGATCTGTTTACTAGAAAAGTTCAGGTGAAGTGGAATCACGCACATTAATAACTAGACAGTCTGTCTGTACACATGCATCTCTGTCAGTCTGCATTTGTCTGTCTGAACTCTGTGCTCTTCTTTCACTCTCTTTGTCTCTCTCCACTTCCATTTGCAGTTCCCTAATTATTGATATATTTACGAGCACGGTTTTGCTTTGAATCAAAAAAGAACTCAAGCCATTGCATGAGTCCAGCCTATTGTCTTCAAAACAATTTACCAAAGGTTAGGGTAGGTTCTCCGTCACTCCATCTCCAGCCAGCACATTTTAAATCAAAATTGGATGTTTTACTAAAAGATCTGTTCTCGGATTTATTTGGGGGAAGTTCCATGGCCTGTGTTATACAGGAGGGTCACAGTAGGTGACTACAGTGGTCCCTTCTGGCCAGATTGCAAATCTATGAAAATGACAGTGGTTAGTTCAAATTTTCTTTCTGCCTGCAACCTATTCATAGAAGGTTTCTGCAAGCCTCTCTCCTCTGCATGCATTGCTGACAACTTCACTAGGTTGCCGGTTATGTTGCATTTTAAGTTTGGGGCAGATCACATGGTAGATATCACTTTTTTTTTTTCTGGCCTGAGCCCTTGTTTGACTAAGTTTGTGATTAAGAGGGTCAGCCCAGCTTAGCAACAGCCATTTTGTTTTCATCTTCTTTGGTTACTCAGAGAAAGGGGCTGCATTTCAGTTGAGCTCTCTGAGCAAGCTGGATAATATGGCAGGAGATGTGTTTCATTAGCTCTGTTGTGTGCCTGAGCCTGGCAGGCCATGGCTTAGTAAAGCACCTTTTCCAAATACTGAGGACGGTGACAATGACTTTTATTTTATATTTGCATCAACCACTTATAGCCATTTTTTCACCGGGAAATTTGTTTCCCTGGTATTTGAGTTATCTCATCAGAGCCTACAAAGTCTTAGAGCCTGACACCCAACATTTAGACCTGTCTGTTTTGATGTGTTCATGTCCCAGACTTTGCATTCCCTTTTGCATAGAAGTAAATGACTGGGTTCTAGGCAATGCAGAACAAAACCTCAAGAGCTTACTTCTGTGCTGAGGCTCATACATATAAGACACTACTCTCATTCTTCTAGTTAGAGAGAAGTGTTTGTCCGGAGTACAATACAATACAATAATACGGTTTGTCCGGAGTACAATACAATACAATAATACGGTTTGTCCGGAGTACAGATTTATGAAGGCATATCTAAACACATTACTGAAATCCTAGGCATATCTAAGCACGTGCTTAGTGTAGTGTGTAAGCTTTGCCACTAGTATGGTATTCAGGTGTCGTACTAGGGCAATCATCGCCTCAGAGTCTGGGGGCCAGTTGTTTAAAACTGAAGGGAACAATAATTCTGTAGAGAGAGAATCGGGACTCTCTCCCCTTCCCTCCGACTATTATCATCAGTCATTTATATTATGGTAACACACACAGGATCAGGATTGGGCTCCCGTTGTGCTGGGTGCTGTGTAAACTCAAATGATGAGACAGGTCTTTCCATGGCGAGTTAATTGTGTGAAAAGAGAATCTACAGGTTAAACCACATGTCCAGGAGGAATCAGTAGAACCCTGTGCAGATACAAAATTTATATCCGCATCTGATCCATGATCCACAAACATGGTCCACAGATATAAAGTGGATATTCACAGATTTGCAGAGCTCCAGAAATCAGAACCATCCTCAATCTCTCGGGTAGGGCCATTCTGTCATCCTTGGCTCCCAGACAAAAGAAATGAGTCTTGCATGCTGGCCCAAATGCTGTAACTTAGGCAAGATTCTGTTTGCTAGTAGTGATTTGATTAACACAGCAGAGAAGTGTTGGGTTGAGTTTCCAAAGGATCAAATGAAGATGTGATGGAGGGGTTAACCAAAAGAGGAGGTTGTACAGATAGCAAGTGCTGTACCCATATAAGGCTTTAAAAATAAGGACCAGGGCTGTAAAATGTACCCGGTACTGGATATGCACCAAGTGAACAGTCTGGCGTTTTGATGTGACATGATCTCACTAGTCAGCTTCACTTTGAGGGATCAACTCACATTTGCAGGAAGGGTCCAAAGCAGAGCAGCCATTGAGCCTTGGAGTGATCATCACTGTGTCAAGGTCTGCATATTGGGAGGTCAG
Organism: Natator depressus; assembly: GCF_965152275.1. Lineage (NCBI taxonomy): Eukaryota > Metazoa > Chordata > Testudines > Cheloniidae > Natator > Natator depressus. The sequence goes on along the minus strand of NC_134249.1, from coordinate 9,738,726 downwards.
GGCACAATCCCTTGGCTGGCTGGAGATAAAGTAGCCTTTCTAGCTACTACTGCTGTTTTGGCATCCATGAGCTGCACTGAATCTAGAAGAACCCCAAGACTGTGCACATCTTTGACCATCAGAAGGCAGATTCTTTCTACTGAGAGCAAGGTTCCCCTGACACCTCCGCAGATTGCTTGCCTCTCTCTACCCATCAGGTTCATTTCCCATCATTCCAGGATTATGTTAGAACCAGATGCTTCTTATCCGGGTCTTTAATTCCTTCAGACACTGGGTCCTCAGGAGAAGAGCCCTGACTGTGCTAGATGTGGAGGAGACATAGGAGGGGTTGCCCAATTGAGTACTGAGGTGACCATAGTATTTCACAATATATAGTGATCAAGAGGCTGACAAGACTAAGATTACAAGACCCTACTGCTGAAGAGAAGCACCTGCCCATCTGAACCTGCCAGGATCTATCCAAGAGGAAAGATCAGAGCCACATTACCATCCTCAGTCTCCCTCAGCCACAACTGCACAAACAGGGTAACAGCTCCTCTTGCTCAACAGGGGAAAGGTTACCAATGGATTTTAAAACACTAGCATTACTATTTAGAACCAAGCAATTGCGGAATGATTGCTACCCCTCTTCCAAGTCCAGCAACCTCTCTCCTGCAAGTTGGCATTTCACCATGGCTGCAAGTGCAGGCCTTTGCACTCAAATGAGCACAAGATTTTGTGTTTACACAAACCTTAAGCCATTTATGAAACTGCGGCTTTCAACTCTTTTGTGACCCTTTTGTAATGGAAGAGGAAGGTCCCGGAATGCTTTGGAAACCAGAACCACAGGAGTGATTCACACATTTCTACTACTGATCTGTTTAGTCAAGAGCATTTTCTCTCTGCTTTCTTATCCTCAGGGAATTGTTCAGTCTTGTCAATCTACACGAGTACAGGGACCATATGTGGCCTGTGTTAGGAGTAGTGCTGGCTGGGAATTTTTTGACAGAACTTTTTTTGTTGTTGGAAAATGCCAATTTCTCAGGTCCAGGATGGAATTTCTCGGGTGTGCGTGAGACAGAGAGACCCGCCCCTGTGGTTAGGGCACTCACTGACATGTGGGTGATCCAGATTAATGTTCCTCCTCCAAATCAGGCACAGCGAGGATGTGAACCTGTGTTTCCCATATCCTAAGTGAGTGCCCTAACCACTAGATATTCAGGGCAGGGATCTGTGGAGCTCAGTGTTACCAGATGATTCTCCTTGCTGAGAGAGGACTTGTAGACAGTAGCCACTTTTGCTGTAGTTCTTTTTGAAGTGGATAAATCCTCTCTAATATTTCTCAGAAAATTGGAAAGGGTATTCAACATTAAATCTGTATTTCACACCCTCTCCACTACACTTTCACTTATTGCCGAACATGCTAAACTGAGAAGCCAGCATTGCAAACTCAGTCACGAAAAGTTAAGTGCCTAATATCTGCATTTCTGCTCTTAGACCTTTGCACGTCTAAACTGGGCATTCAGTAGAGCATTAAGGCCAGATCCTCAGCTTCTGTAGACAAAATGCTCCAAGCGAATGATGAGGCGGCGGCAAAACTGGGCTAACTTTACAGTGACCCTAGTCTGAGTTTCCAAAGAAGCTGAGCTGAATTTTGGAAGAATCCCAAGGATTTATTGGTTTGGGTGCAAACAACACAAAACATGTTCATTTCAGTGGAGGTTTGCCTAGAGTTTTGGTGTGTGTTTGGTGTGCAACCCAAACTACGCAAGATCCTCCATCCACAATGTTGCTGAACTGTGAATGCACAGCTTTGAATTTTATGCACAGCCAGTTTTACAGAAAAGGCCTTACCATGCTGTCCATAGTTCAAGATGCAGAAAGGTTTCCATCATAAACACTGTTTTCATTCACAACTTTTATTCAGTCTGAAATTTTCATATCTTGGTTTCCATCTTTTTTTGTTTTGTTTTTTTCTTTGTCATTTTATGTTTAGTTTGGGGGAAGCTGGAGGAAAATCCCTTAACTCCCATTTTTGAGTTATAAGTGGAAAAAAACCAAAAAGACAATTGCCACACACTTTCTGCTATGCATATAACTCATAAACAGCTGCAACGTATCAACATAAATCTTGGCATGGCAAAAGCCTTTGCTGAGGTGCTTGTATATGTGGGACATGGCTATGCTGGGTCAGTATTGCCTGCACCAAGCACTCAAAAATAATGAGGTTGGCTTACAAATCATGATATTTTTTAAAACGTATTTTTTAGGGGGAGGTTATTTGCCTTCTGGTTTTTGAGCCTTTGCGGGGGCGGGTGTCACATTTTCAATCTTTCCCCTGCAACCATGGGAGATAGAAGCTTAGTGAAAGAAAGCAAGAAAGCAGAGGTTCTCACAAAATCACATGACTCCGAGAGATGGAGCTGTAAGAAAAACAAATAAAATCATAAGAATTAACAGCAGTTGGAAACAAAGGAGGTAGGGAGAAACAAAGTCTGGAAATTGCATGCTAAAAGTATATGCAGTTGAAAATTTCACTCAGGACCAAACTGAGTTCTGGTCTGAGCCGATGAAACTTCCACTGAGCTTTTGCCTCTGAGTCAGGGAGCTGGAATTTCTAGAGAGGAGGCAAACACCTATGGTGTTCTCAGAAATGGTCATTTTTCAATGTATTCTAATTTAGCTTTAAGATTAACTTGGGCCCTATCACTCTCTGGCCATACTTTTTGCTGTCTTATTCTTCCTCCTCCCATCATATATTCAGTACCACACTTAGGCTTTGAGGCCTACAATGTGCTGGGGATGAGATAGCATAGAGAGTTTGAAATAGATCAACAGGGAGCATCTTCCTTAGAATGTGATGGCCTCTGTCTTCCCAGTGCCAGTCCTATAGATCTAAGGGAAACCAGTCCTCAGTCTAGCTGATTTAATGTGAGCAATGGAGTAGTTCTTGCACGTCCTGTCTCAGTGCTTCCTTTAAGCGTGCACAGATGTATTGAAATGAATGACTCAAGGAGTAAGATACTACTCACAGTAAGTAAAAGTAGACCCAAAAAATAAGTGGAAGAGGATTGCATGTCTGTTTTTTTATGGTTTGGCAATGAGTGATAGTAGACCCAGTCTCTGACCCTAGTGGTCTGCGAGTCCATACTCATATCATCAGTGAGTGCAGGTGTGACAGGAGACATAGGGAGAAAGACAGGTAGAAAAGCCTTTTGCAGGACAAACAGTGAATGCCTTATGTCTGGCCTACAACTGGATTCTTGGCAACACCATCATGGGGCCTTCACATAGTAAAGGAAAGAATGCTGTGGGTATAATATTGATACAGATGTATAAAGCATAGAACATCCAGTACAAATGATGTTAGTCTTTCCCAGAATTCTGCAGACATGTACTTTTTCAAGGAATAAGAGGAATATTTCTTGCTGCACTTTTTCCATCTATGAATCCATTAGTCTCTCTCTGTCCACTTGAGTCACTTTTCTGAAGAGAAATTACACTGGAAAAGTAGCAGATACATGCTTTCAGTGGCCTGGCTAGAAATGGGGAATACTTTATCCTATCAACTCATTTCAGTATGATTTATTTTCTCTTTTGAAAGGCGCATGTTGAAGAGGTGATAATTTAACAGCGTCACAAGTGTGACCTGCTACAGAGAAAGCTTGTTCTGGTTGCCTGTCAATGCAAAACTGGCCTGCAAAAATTCATGCAGCTACCCCTAAATCAGGGGGACTAGAATGGCAGGTCTGCATGGAGGCTGGGGGCCAGCTTGTGGATCACACACCTGGAAAAAATGCTAATGCCAGCCCTGCCTTTACATTCAGTGCAAAAGGTTTAGCTAGGGATGACATGGAGAGTCCCGCACTCATATTTCTATTGAAAATGGAAATTTCAAGTCAGGATTATGATTATAGCAAGTTGCTAATATATCTGGGATGGGATTTTCAAAGGTGTCATAGTACATGCGTGTTTCAGTGTTGCCAACCCTTGTGATTTTATTGCGAGTTTCATAATAGTTGGTGAAAAGAACAGGAGTACTTGTGGCACCTTAGAGACTAACAAATTTATTTGAGCATAAGCTTTCGTGGGCTACAACCCACTTCATCAGATGCATAGAGTGGAACATGTAGTAAGAGGATATATATACATACAGAAAATATGCAAAGGTGGAAGTTGCCAGACCAACTCTAAGAGGCTAATTAATTAAGATGAGCTATTATCAGCAGGAGAAAAAAAACTTTTGTAGTGATAATCAAGATGGCCCATTTCAGACAGTTAAGAGGTGTGAGGATGCTTAACACAGGGAAATAGATTAAATTAGTGTAATGACCCAGCCACTCCCAGTCTCTATTCAAGCCTGAGTTAATGGTATCTAGTTTGCAAATCAATTCAAGTTCAGCAGTTTCTCCTTGGAGTCTGTTTTTGAAGTTTTTCAGTTGCAAAATTGCCACCTTTAAGTCTGTTACTGAGTGACCAGAGAGGTTGAAGTGTTCTCCTACTGGTTTTTGAATGTTACGATTCCTGATGTCAGATTTGCATAGTTGGTGGTGTTCTTAGATCCCCAGCTCCTGGAGGCAGTGAATGGCATGAGAATCTGAGCTTTCATTTCAATCACAATGAATGTTTCTAGCTCTCTGTGGTGGGGTGTCCACCACAAACAGGATTGGAAGGGGTTAAGGTGACCAGGTATGCCAATTAACTTCCCAGGCTGCACCTGAAGGAGGAGCCAGGGAGCAGGGAGTTGATTAAATCAGGCTCAGCTGGGCAGGAATAGACAGGGCCTATGAAGCCCAGGAGCTGAGAGCAAAGTGGGGAGGGAGGTTGAGAAAGGCTGCAGCCAATCCTTGAGTGGAGGGAGTCGGAGGCTGGAAAATCCAGAGTGGTGGAAGCCCAAGAAAACAGCAGCAAGAGGTAGACCTGTACAGGGACTGTGGCTACTTGTTATAGAGTTCCTGGGCTGGAGACCACTGTGGAGGGCAGGCCTGGGTTCCCTCACCAACCACTTGGGAGTGGCAAGGGGGTTGGAGGAACCAGCTGGCAGGTCTGGAAAGACTGTGAATTCCCTGGAAGGAGAGGACTTTAGTTACCTGGCTGGCGAGCCAAGCCACAAAGAGGAGGCTGCAGATCTGGAAATGAGCAGGGCTGCAGACCGAAACAGGATGGGGAGAAGATGCCACCGGAGGTAGAGCGCAAGCTAGCAGAGCTAATTCTCAGGATGGCAAGCAGGAGATGCTCTGAGTGGACTTCATGACACTCTCCTGGCTGTGGGGGAAAATGGAATATGTTATCTGAATGCACCCTAAAGGCTCAGTGACCCAAAGGTTACTAAAAAGTACTCACATTTCTATTATTTTTTAAGCCAATATCATGATTTTTTGAGCACCCTGGCTTGCCAATACTGGTATTTGCAGTACATTTTTTTTCAAACCCACTAACTTTTTTCCCTGCTGTTTTTTATTCTTGCAACATTCTGGAATCTGGAAGATTGTGCTCCGGCAGGTGCCAGCGATTGAAACCAACTGAGGACCCAAAAAAGCAAGTGCAGTAGGACTGTGTGTCTGTTTAGTGGTTTAGCAATAAATTATTATAACCCAGATTTTCAGTGGACAAAATTCTAACAGCTCATCCTTCTTATTACTTACGCAAGAGCTGAGGAAGACTGGCCTGTTCTTCATTTTGTGGTTGAGATTTGTACCAAGATTTATAAAAAGTTTTATTGTTTATAACCAGAGAGTCCAGCCTGACATTTATGATTAATTATTTGTATTCTAGCTGTTCCAAGAAGCACCAGCCAGAAATCATTGCCCACTTGTGCTGGGTGCTGTACAGATCACAAGTGGGTCAGTGGTAGGGCCAGGAATAAACCCCAGGCCTCCCAACTGCCTATCTTGACCAAGCCACTGGACTGCATTGCCTCTGTAGCCCAACTCTCCAAAGAGCCCAGAACAGTTCAATGGCTCCTCAGCTGAGCTCTGGATTGGTGGGATGGCAGCAAGGGGGAGAGGGATTGGGCAAAAGGAAGGAACTGCAATTTGCATACATGTCTCTCATGTAGCAGGAGCTGGGGCCTGGATGAAGGCAGTCTCATGATGACTCCCAGGAGGAGACATAGGGTAGTGGTGGTTGGTGACTCTCTTCTGAGGGGGATGGAGGCACCCATCTGTCGCCTTGACATGGCATCCTGGGAGGTATGCTGCCTACCAGGGGCCCGTATCTGAGATGTTATAGAGGGATTGTGTCGAGGATCATCCGGCCCTCTGACTTCTACCCCCTGCTACTCATCCATGTGGGCACTAATGATACTGCAAGGTATGACCCTCAGCAGTAACTACAGGGCTCTGGGAGTACGGATGAAGGAGTTCAGCGTGTGGGTGGTGTTCTCTTCCATCCTTTAAACTAGGGCTTTAAATTAGATTTGAAGGGGACAGGTGACCAAACCCCCCAGGTAAGTCAAGAACATGGAGACCTGGGAGAAGGTTTGGAATTTGGGGGGAGCATGGGCTGTTATAGCAGAGATAAAGGAGAGACAAGACTGAACCAGAGTGGGGGGGGGGGGGGAATCAAATCAGTATCTTAGATGTCTGTATACTAATGCAAGAAGTATGGGGAATAAGCAGGAAGAACTCGAAATGCTAGTAAATAAACACAACTATGAAATAGTTGGCATCACAGAGACTTGGTGGGATAATACACATGACTGGAATATTGGTATAGAAGGGCACAGCTTGCTCAGGAAGGACAGGCAGGGAAAAAGGGCAGAGGTGTTGCCTTATATATTAAAAATGTATATACTTGGACTGAGGTTGAGATGGAAATAGGAGACAGACTTGTTGAAAGTCTCTGGGTAAGGTTAAAAGGGGTAAAAAACAAGGAATATGTCATAGTAGGGGTCTACTACAGACCAACTAACCAAGAAGACGAGGTGGATGAGGCTTTTTTTAAACAACTAACAAAATCATCCAAATCACAGGACTTGGTAGTGATGGGGGACTTCAGCTACCCAGACATCTGTTGGGAAAATAACACAGCAGGGCACACATTATCCAATAAGTTATTGGAAGATATTGAAGGCATTTTTTTATTTCAGAAGGTGGAGAAAGCTACTAGGGGAGAGGCTGTTCTAGATTTGGTTTTGACAAATAGGGAGGAATTCGTTGAGAATTTGAAAGTGGAAGGCAGCTTGGGTTAAAGTGATCATGAAATGATAGAGTTCATGATTCTAAGGAATGGTAGGAGGGAGAACAACACAATAAAGACAATGGATGTCCAGAAGGCAGACTTTAGCAAACTCAGGGAGTTGGTAGGTAACATCCCATGGGAAGCAAGTCTAAGGGGAAAAATAATAGAAGACAGTTGGCAGTTTTTCAAAGAGACATTATTAAGGGGACAAGAGCAAACTATCCCAATGCATAGGAAAGATAGGAAGTATGGCAAGGGACCACGCTGGCTAAACCAGGAGATCTTCAATGATCTAAAAATAAAAAAAGAGTCATACGTAACACAAGTATGTAGGGACAAAATTAGAAAGGCCAAGGCAGAAAACGAGATCAAACTAGCTAGAGACATAAAGGGACAAGAAAACATTCTACAAATACATTAGATGCAGGAGGAAGACGAAGGACAGAGTAGACCCATTACTCAATGCGGGGGTGGGGGGGGGATAATAACACACAGTGTGGAAATGGCAGATGTGCTTAATGACTTCTTTGCTTCGGTTTTCACCAAGAAGGTTGGTGGTGATTGGACATCTAACATAGTGAATGCCAGTGAAAACGAGGTAGGATCAGAAGAGGCTAAAATAGGGAAAGAACAAGTTAAAAATTACTTGGACAAATTAGATGTCTTCAAGTCACCAGGGCCTAATGAAATGCATCCTAGAATACTCGAGGACCTGACTGAGGAGATATCTGAGCCATTAGCAATTATATTTGGAAAGTCATGGAAGACGGGAGACATTCCAGAAGACTGGAAAAGGGCAAAGATAGTGTCCATATATAAAAAGGGAAATAAGGACAACCCAGGGAATTACAGACCAGTCATCTTAACTTCTGTACCTGGAAAGGTAATGGAGCAAATAATTAAGCAATCAGTTTGCAAACATCTAGAAGATAATAAAGTGATAAGTAACAGTCAGCATAAATTTGTCAAAAACAAATCATGTCAAACCAACCTGATAGCTTTCTTTGACAGGGTAACAAACCTTGTGGATAGGTTGGAACCAGTAGACATAGTATATCTTGACTTTAGAAAAGCTTTTGATACTGCTTTGCATGACCTTCTCATAAACAAACTAGAGAAATGCAACCTAGATGGAGCTACTATAAGGTGGGTGCAAAACTGGTTGGAAAACCGTTCCCAGAGAGTAGTATCAGTGATTCAAAGTCATGCTGAAAGGGCATAAGGAGTGGGGTCCCTTAGGGATCAGTTCTGGGTCCGGTTCTGTTCAATATCTTCATCAATGATTTAGATAATGGCATAGAGAGTACATTTATAAAGTTTGTGGACGATACCAAGCTGGGAGGGGTTGCAAGTGCTTTGGAGGATAGGATTAAAATTAAAAATGATCTGGACAAACTGGAGAAATGGTCTGAAGTAAATAGGATGAAATTCAATAAGGACAAATGCAAAGTACTCCATTTAGGAAGGAACAATCAGTTGCACACATACAAAATGGGAAATGACTACCTAGGAAGGAGTACCGTGGAAAGGGATCCGAGGGTCATTGTGGACCACAAGCTAAATGTGAGTCAACAGGGTAACGCTGGTGCAAAAAAAAAAAAAAAAGCGAACATCCTTCTGGGATGTATTAGCAGGAGTGTTGTAAGCAAGACATGAGAAATACTACTTCTGCTCTACTCCGTGCTGATTAGGCCTCAACTGGAGTATTGTGTCCAGTTCTGGGCGCCACATTTCATGAAGAATGTGGACAAATTGGAGAGAGTCCAAAGAAGAGCAACAAAAATGAGTAACGGTCTAGAAAACATGACCTATGAGGGAAGATTGAAAAAAACTGGGTTTGTTTGGTCTGGAAAAGAGAAGACTGAAAGGGGACATGATAACAGTTTTCAAGTATATAAAAGGTTGTTACAAGGAGGAGGAGGACGAAAAATTGTTTTTCTTAACCTCTGAGGCTAGAACAAGAAGCAATGGGCTTAAATTGCAGCAAGGGAGGTTTAGGTTGGACATGAGGAAAAACTTCCTAACTGTCAGGGTGGTTTCAGAGTAGCAGCCGTGTTAGTCTGTATTCACAAAAAGAAAAAGAGGACTTGTGGCACCTTAGAGACTAACCAATTTATTTGAGCATAAGCTTTCGTGAGCTACAGCTCACTTCATCGGATGAAGTGAGCTGTAGCTCACGAAAGCTTATGCTCAAATAAATTGGTTAGTCTCTAAGGTGCCACAAGTCCTCCTTTTCTGTTTGTCAGGGTGATTAAGCACTGGAATAAATTGCCTGGGGAGGTTGTGGAATTTCCATCATTGGGGATTTTTAAGAGCGGGTTGGACAAACACCTGTCAGGGATGGTCTAGATAATACTTAATCCTGCCTTGAGTGCAGGGGACTGGACTAGATGACCTCTTGAGGGCCCTTCCAGTTCTGATTCTATGCTAAATGAGACCAAGAGCTAGACAGGCTGCTTTATGCCCTGTAGCCTAGGAGAAAGTTCACTGAATTACAAGCACAGAGTCAATACGTTCTAGTATCAGCTCTTCTACTGATGTTTCTCCAGCCTTCACAACCTTTATTATGAGCCTAAGCATTATACTCAGCCAGTAATGATCTTTCGCCTATTAGAGGTAAAATGACTGAGTTCTTAAGTGAGCTGTAGCTCATGAAAGCTTGTGCTCAAATAAATTGGTTAGTCTCTAAGGTGCCACTAGTACTCCTTTGCTTCTTACAGAAGGGCATTTCAAGCACAAGTGGGAAGAGAAGCCAGGTTTCCAGTATAACAAAACCAACTCTCTTGCACTTAGTCGCAGTCTTTCAGAAAGAGGCCTCTCAAATTAGGTGCTTGTGTTACCCACAAAAGCACAATACAGCTCTGTCACCCGTTAGCAGCTAGCCAACATATAGAAGCTTATGACTCTGCTACTACTTCTAAAACATTAAGGGCTCTGATTTTTCATCCTAAGATACAGGGTTCAAAAACCATGGCTGAGCAGCCTTTGGTATCAAAGCTGGAGCTAGGAGTCTGAAACGCCTGTGCTCAGACCACTAAGCCTACATGTGTTCTGGGCAGTGCAACTAGAATGGCAGAAGAAGGACGTCTAGGAAACAAAACAGTAGCGGTGCCGTGCTGAGGGAAGGAAACACATGTTCCCTGGACTTTGTTTCTCCAGTAGAGGTTTCTATTCAAATGCTGGCAACTCCAACCTTGCAGGGAAATAGACAAGATGATCTAATAGGTCCTTTCCCTCTCTAAATTATGATTCTATAGCATCTGCTACTGTGGTGCTGTAATGTAATGTGCTGTGTCTACTGCTCATCAAAGGCAGCGTTACAAACATTTCCCCCCCTCTGGAGAAGCTGTTTTCATACACTGCTCCTTTCTGGCCTGGACACTCTTGTTTCATTCCTTCCACGTTACATAAAACAGTAGGTGGAAATGTGCAGCCAGATTGTGGTGATTTGTTACTGATCTGTCCCATTTGTGCAAAGGTCCCCCAGCCAGTGCCATAAACTGAGTGTTTCTCTTCTTTGCCTGCCTTTTAGTGGTCTGAGGATACTACTAGGGGGGAACTAAGCCATTTCAAAACTTTTTGCAAACACTTAGCTCACGTACAGTGAAGGGGAGCAGATGTGAAAGTGCTGATCCTTTGCAGGATAGGATTTGATTGGCCACCAGCTGCTACACTAGAGTTTGGCTAATTACAAGTGCGGGCAGTAGTGCTGCTCATGGTTGGTTCTGCTACATGAAACACGCCAAAGTGTGTTCATTTACCCTCTCCATTCTGGCACCCCAGATGGGATCTGAGGGTGCTCAGCACCTCACAGGAGTGAGGAGGTACTGCTTTGGTTAAAGGAGCTCCCAGTAACCTGGGATGTAACAGAAAACTCCCACTGTTCTCTTTATCTGAGGTTGCAGCTTCCTGTGTCTCTGACTGCGGGTCAGATCCTCCTGATTTGATGTAGGTGATTGATCAGCTGTTCCCATTGGAATTGTAATTAAAATAGCATCTCACCTTTCCCAGGATTACATTTCTGCCCTGTTCCTGTAGATTCTGAAACACCCCCAACATTTCCGAATGCTCTTTGTAACAGAGCTGGAAGAAAAACCGTTAAAGAGCTTAGAAAATTTACATCAAACATTTTTTTCCCCTAAAATCAAAAATATTTTTCAATGCTAACTTTACCAACCAGCGCTAAGTGGTAATGTCTGGGATTGATTGTGAGACTGGGGCAGCCCTGAGCAGTGGGCGGTATGTAGGCTGCACCATTCCAGGAGTTTTAGCCTCAGAAATCCTCCCTCTCGGGTACAAGTTCCCCCTTTTCTCAGGAGGAAGGAGGGAAGTAATAAGCTACTTCTGGCCTATACTGGCAGCAATATGCACCATTTCTTACACTAGCTCAGCTGCACGGGCCACCATCTTGCGGGGCCAGGGTCAAGGCCCACCCATTGCCTATCCCTCTGTGCCTACTTCCCAGCCACCTACTCTGGACGGTAGGTAGCGGAAGTGTAGTCCAAGTCACAATCTAGCCCACAGTCTGCACAGCCTGTGCTGGGATCCAAGGGCTGGGGATATCCTTTTTGCTCCCATGTCTAGGCATGTAGCTCAAGTCATATTCTAGGTCCTTTCTGCCACCCTGTTCATGTTGAGTAGGATCTTATCCAATCAGTAGTCCTGCTGGTTTTAGTGGGACCACTTCAGGTCCCACGCATGGATCCACAAAGGGACCTAGGGGTTGCAGAGAGGTGAAGGAGTGCCTCTCTCTCCCCAGTATACGGTGCACACTGTGGCTTAGGTGGGAGATAGGCACCTGGACACCTAGAGTGAGGCAGCAGCGTGCATTCCCAGAGGCAGAAACTTAGGCAGCTAGAGAACTTTCACAGTTGAAATTTCATTGCAGGGTCTACAGAGTTAGCTGACAACTGAGCTGGGATTTTGTGGATCACAGGGGTGGCTAAAACTGAGGTTTAGGCACCCAAGTCCCTTTGTGGAACTGGGCATATGGTACTTTTCAACACGAATTAGAGTGACAGAATCTGGCACTAAGTGAATATGGCTGTAGTCATTGAAAGCAGCAGTAAAAACAACTGGATTTTTTCTTTAAAGACTCTCTCTCCACAACCCATTTGGTTCTTGTCTACTCAGCCTACACCAGGGGTGCCAGAATGTGGGGAGCTGGTGGACCAAGGACTGCATGAGGTCAGGGCCTCTGGGGGAATGTGAGGCACAAGGGTGGGGGCTCAGGGAAAAGGGGTGGTGTGGGGGCAGGGGTTCAGGGGGGAATGGAGGGCATGAGGGTGGGGACTTCGGGGGACGGGTGGTGTGGAGGCGGGGCAGTGGGGGTGGTACGGCATGGGGGGTGGGGCCACGGTTTGGGTACGTTTGTCCCCCCCCACACACTTTTAGGGTGCTTCTGCTGCTCCTGGTCTACACACAATAGATTAATCACTCCAGTAGGTGAAGTGGGCCTTTTTCTTAGGCACTGAGATGTTTCAGTAGTAGATGAACTGCCAGTCAGTTTCAAATTGGAATAACCCATTCTTGGAGATCCATTTTCTGCCACCCCATTTGCTTGGATATTTGCACTTGTGCTAACACTCTGCCATGCTTTGTCTCTACATATTCTTCTCTAATTATGTCACTCTATCTGCCCCTTCTTCACCATCCCCTCTATGGCATGAGTACTATCAGGAGATGTCGCCTTTCTCCCAACCATCCCCACCAAATCCAGCTCTGATTCAGCACTCTGAGCTCACTTTTTATCAATCACCTCCCAAAGTCAGCTGTGAATGCAGTCTGAGTTGCTCCGCAGGGCTGACAATCAAGGCCAGTTTTCTGTAGCAAGAGGAGCTTCCATACAATGTTCCTGGTGAGCGTTGGGTATTGTAATTCTAACCTTGTGAGCTTTCTCACAGTTGAGGCCAAGAAATACTAGAGTTACCATTCTTGGGCACAGTTCTCCCCTGCTCCAGAAGAGATGAAATTCATCTCTGTGCACAGGGCCAGCACCAGGTTTGGGCAAATCTTAACTCCCGTTTATGCCCCCAAAATAGGATTGAAGTTGGACTTAGGTGACTCAAAAGTCTTCCGCTGGCCCTCTGCAAAGGGCTGAACATTGGGAACAGTTGCCAGTAAAGTCAAAGCAAGGGGGAAGAATTGGACCCCTCGTGGAAGCACCCTGACAGATCTGCCGGTCCAAAATGAATTGTGGGCTCCAAGCTGAATACTCTTCTTATGTATTTAGCTTACCCATTTGTGCTTGGAATCAGATAGGTAGAAGCAAACTACTTAAACTGCATGCCCAATTGAACTGTGAGTGCAAAAATATGAGTGTAGTTTTGGCAGGTGCAAATTGTTCCCACAAAAAAAAAAAGAGGCCACCCTATTAAAAATGTAGCTGTAAAGCTCACAAAGTGGAGACACCAAACAACTGGGTCAGATGCTCAGTTATTCTAAACTGGCACAGCTCCATTGACTTCCATGAAGCTATATCGGTTTGGAGATCTGGTCCAGCTAAGGTCACCAAGCATTGAGATCAATGGATACAAATTTCAAGTGCTTTGAAGTGACTTAAGTCCTAAATCACATTGAAAGTCAATGAGAATTAGGCTCCTAAGTCACTTCAGTGATTTTGAAATTTTTTGCCCAGTAATCTAGAAGAGCAATAATCTGTTTCTGTGAGTCCGTTAAATGCAGCACTCCAGATACTAATTTCTCTTCGACTAGGGAGAAATTTCAACAATGCAACAAAATGCAAACCAACTGTATCTTGTGCATAAGATATCATTAGCCCCAGATTTAGTCTGCTTTATCCTGTGTTGATGTGCTCTTCCTTTAAATTCACAGCAAGAAGCTTCGAGAGAAAGTAGGTGTTGTAGGTTTTGTGCCCAGGTTAGTGGTTCCAGGGAGCTTCATTTTGCCCCAAGGCAAAAGTAGAAAGGGCTATCTGTATTGCTTTACTCCTAGGAGGGGATGCTACTTCCAAAAGTTGACCAGACACGTAGGAGGTGACTGGCACAACGCTCCTCTCTTTTGGTCTTTCCATTCCAGTCTAATTTTACTGCAGCAGCAACGTGCAAATCAACCTTTTCCAATAATTCTCTTTTTCTGTTGACCATCTCTGGTCCTGAATAATCCTCTCCACTGCATGGCATGGACTGGACTGGACAAAACCACAGAAATTCTGGGGAAATGGTGCTATACATTAGCACCCACCACTCAACATAGCTGTCAACAGCCCTCCGTGTTAACGTGCCAGGGTAGAGCATTGCACAAACAGGAGGACATCGGGAGCTGCAGAAGAAGCATGGAGTCTGCTTGGCAGCCATAAACTAGTTCAGTATTGCTTTAAGCAGCATTCACTCCCCGAAGCTCTCAGGGTGACATTTACCACCATGCCAAGGGCCAGCACAAGCATAGTTATTTGCAGTGGCACAAAGTGAGTGTAAACTGGGCATAAAACACATTCTGACTGCACACGCTGCAAAGCAGTGGTGAGTCAGGCTCATGCTTTTTAGCCGCAATATGTACATAAACATTCCCCTGCAGTGTTGCTACAATCCAAACAGAGCAGCATCACCCTCATATGCTGGAACCAGAAAGTGAAACTGGCCAGAAACAAAGGTGAAACTTCTGAGACTGTTTTCTAGTCCAGGATGAGTAAAATGCAACGAACAGACACCACTGAAATGCAAATTCTTGGCTCTTCTGGGGGCAATATCCCTCTTCTGTTTCTCAGCTGGTAGACAGCTGGGAAGTCCCCTTTCACAAGGTGAGATAAGGAGCTGGTCTAATCGAAAGCCGCTTATGCACCCCATTGCTCTCCCTCACACACACACTTGGTTGGCCCTGATAATTAGGGCTTTAGAGTTTTAAAAATCTTCTGTTAATCATCTAACCTGCTATTGACAGCACAAGTGACAAAATTAGGTCTTCAAAATATATGGGCTAGGGTCCTCAGCTGGGGCATTGGTACAGCTGTGCTGAAGTCAATGGAGGTATGCTGATTTACAACAGCTGAGGATATCTGTCCCTATAATTTGTTGCATTGCAGTGTCCTTTTCACACCCAGCAAATACCACTAGATGGCTTCTTTCACATGCCAGCTATTTCACAGGCTCTTAAAGTAGCATAGGTACACGTTAAAGTTTCATATGGCTTGGTTTTTATTTCTGTTAGTTCCCATCCTCGGCCTCTCTCTCTCTCTTTACTGGCTTTCTCTCTCTTTCTCTCTCCCTCCCTCTTCCCCCTCCCATCCTTCAGTGTCATTGATTTCAATTGCAGGTATGTCAGTGAGAACAGGAAAGAACATTTTCCCAAGCAAGTTGAGGCACCGGGGCCAGCAAGCCAAGCTGTAATACCAGTCTGTAAATCTATTACCATCCCTCCGTGGAGGCTCATTTCACATGACGGGATGGTTTTTCCCTTTGGTTGACGTTTGGCAATTGTCTCACTGGGGTGCATTGTTTCACCTCGCATGTATTTAAATTCCCATACCTTAGAGACAATATTCAGACTCAGTCCAGTGTGCTTCTAATAAAATAAATATATGTTGATTATAATATTAATACCATAGGGTGGGCAAGACACTTACTGTTGTACTAGTTTAGATGGAATATACGGGCCCAAAGAGTCAGTGATGTGACAATGACCCTGAAACTGTCCATTGCTAAATGAGGTCTGGAGTTTGGTATCCAGAAATCTCAACCTGCATAGTACCGTGGCAAACACGCCATTAAAATTTTTAACCTTTTATGAAAGACACAGAAAAGAAGGAGAAACAGTTCAAGCATTTTAAATGTAAAGCATTAACTAAGCCTTCCATTTTAACAACATTCCTTCTTCCCTTTCCTTTTGCTGAGGAGAGTCTTTAGAAGGAAAAAATTCCCCTAGTTTGACAGTCTGAGATGGCATCAAAGATGGTAATTGTCCTCTTGGGGAAGAGAGAAGTAGTTTGTTGAGATAGGTGGCACCTGTTGTTGTTCAAGTCCAATCCTGTTTCAGGCAGGTGATGGTTGGGATTCACCTGGAGTCAGTGGAGGTGGTGATGTCATCTGGGTCCCTCTGTCTGGCCTGGTCAGGACCTCTGTCAAGATCAGGATGATGAAGGCCTAGGACACCAGGAGGTGGTGGCAGCCATGATGGTAAAGCTTGCTCCAGTAGCCAACTTTTCTCCCCA
Organism: Natator depressus; assembly: GCF_965152275.1. Taxonomy (NCBI): domain Eukaryota; kingdom Metazoa; phylum Chordata; order Testudines; family Cheloniidae; genus Natator; species Natator depressus. The sequence continues at coordinate 9,722,399 of NC_134249.1, read as the reverse complement.
AAGTCTCTTTCTTTAAGGACCCACAAAAGGAGTGGTGGGTGGAATAGCCCACCCCCTCATCATTTTCCCCACCAATTAGGCCTAGTTTCTGACACACCAGTCTTGGTTCACAGGTTTCTGTTTTCACTCTGTTCTTGTTTACCAACCATGGTCTTAACACAGTCCTGGTGTTATATCTTCAGGCCTTTTCATTTGAACTAATTCAGTTTTTCTGTCTCCCTTGTGCATCTTTTCCCATCGGCATTTGTTGTTATAGGTTATTGTGACATCTTATGAACTTATACTCACTTTTTACAGTTCAACTCACAATTAGTGTAAATTTGTAGGTTGAATTGTTATAATATAATCCTTCTCTTTTGTGAACTAATTCTACTTAGGATTGGGCATGTTAGGGGGCTTATTCCTTCACCCACCTACTTCCCTGGTTCTTCTCGCATGAACAGAGAGCAACAATACCCGAAGTCCAAAGGTGCAAACAATTCGATGTTTATTGGGGTGAACTTCCAGCAAGCATGATTCCAGTTTCCTTCCTTAGTATCCTCCTTCCCAGTTCTGACACCACAGAGCCTTATGACACCTGTGTCCCTGTTCCCATTTCTCCCTTTAACCAAACAGGATTCCAGTTTCCTTACTCCCATTCCCTGTTCCCATTTCCCCCTTTAGCAAAACATGGTTCCAATTTCCTTACCCTCATTCCCTGTTCCCATTTCCCCCTTTACACACACCCACCCCCTCCCACCAAGGCCCCCTCACTTCCTCATTGACTACAGATTATATAGTAAAACTTCAGTTCTGCTTAGCTATACCTTAACCAATCATTTTCCTGAAATTTAACTAACCAATCCTAACATATTGTAACATGATTATGTAACCAATTATATCCCACCACCTTAATTAGCTTACACCCAGCAAAATTAATTATACAGCAGACAGGAACAATCACAGAACCAGACAGAGATTATACAGACAAACAATAGCAAAGTGGGAACTGTAATGACAAAACAATACAGAAGTGAGGATTTCACATCCCAGTATTGATAAGTGAGTTCTTGCCAGACAGGATGCTGTTTCCTTTTACATTTTCTAGGCACTTCCCTTTCTCTGGAGGTGATAGGCATTATCAGGACAGGATTATATTCAGGACAGGATTGTATTCCTAACAGCCCAATAGCACCTTATTTCAATGTGACTAGTTTGGAATGTAAGGATGTGACCTGTCGCTTCCCAGCTTATGGCTGCCTCTGCTGCTTAGCCAAAGGCCTTAGCCTAAGCACAGGGCCTCAGACTGTCACAGTAAGAGAAGGCCCTTACACCAGCAGACAGTGATTTTGATTCTCTCTTTTATACTTCTAGAACTAGCCAAGTGATAAGAATACCCCTAAATTCTTAAAGTACAGGCCTTTACAGACAGGCCTGAACATCTATATCCTAACAGGGCATTTGTTCATAAAAGCACAATTACAAAGAAAAGCTTTATTTTAGTTTAAACATTTGGCGGATAGGTACAGGGTAGGGAAAGGTACTTTGTTATAGTTTAAGGTTTGCAAATTTCTTATCCCAAAAGTGGGATTTACAAATCTTACTTGATCAAATATTACAAGAATTGCATTTAAACCTTTCAGATTTTAACAAAGCTTAAGAACTTACAACTCACTCAAATTTGTAGCTAAAACAAAATGTAAAACTTCTGCTGCTGTTATATGTTTATAAGACGTTTAAGAACAAACTAGCTGTTGTCACTTCTTTGGCTGAACATCCAGGATGGGTAAAGCTGGGAAAAAACATGCTCTCTCTTTTGTTGTTTACCCAGTTAAAGCTGTGCATTTATATAAACTATTAAAATATTACACACTAGTGGTTAAGCTTACTTGGAGGAAAAAAACAAAACAATCCCCCAAATCTACCCAAGTGTGTTGCCTCCTTCTACAAAAGAAGCCGCAAGATGACATTCTTCTAGACCCTATTCTGCATTCATGAGCCTTTTGCAGCACCCAAAGGTGATACCCTAAAAATGCCGTCACATTTTTATGACAGACCTATTCCACCACCATTTGCGAGGACAGCATGGCCATCATGGTACCTTAGCCCATCATGAGGGCCTAACCAGCAACACTAGAGCTGTTCTGTGTCACAGACACAGAACAATAATAAGTAATCACACCAAAAATAAAACTGGGGGGCAAAAACACATTGCAAAAGCAACAAGGAAAAAACATTTCAAAAACAAAAAGACAAAACACATTGAGGTTTTAATTCACAGTTAATGCAGCAACACTCCTGAATGAAGCTAGCATTTTGTTAACAAGAGGGAACCTGAGATTTTGTTTCAGTAAAAGTCTCTTTTAGCATCTTAATCTTCAACAATGTCAAACAGTTTGTATTAATCCCTTTTGCTTTTTCTTAAAAATACCTTTTCATTAAGCTTTCAAAATTATTAGTCACTGAAACTAACGAAACTCAAAATAAAAGAGAAATAATGAAACGAAGCATTTGTTAAAAGATTTTAAAAAAACTTTAAAACAATTGTTACCCATCTCTCTTTTTAAAAAAAGCAAAACCATTAACAGTTTGCTTTGCCTGCTTACCTGTAAAAGCTTGACCCATTTAAGTATTTATGAAACTAGCTTTTGTTTTAAACTAACTTTGAAAACAATTGCTTGTTTGCCAAGGTGCCAGCTGGCTATGTATTAGCTCTTTGAGCCCCATGTTGGAATGCTGAAAGTGTTGTACTAAATTTAGATGGAATATAGGTGCCCAAAGAGTCAACGGTGTTACTCTGACCCTGAAACTGTCCAACACTAAACGGTGTTAAACTAGGTTCAGGGTTTGGTGTACAGAGACCTCAGCCTGCTTAGTACCATGGCAAATGCACCATGAAAAGTAGAAATGCAGAAAACAGGGTCTAGAAAACAGTTAAAGCATTTGCAATGTAAAGCATTAAATAAAGCTTCCATTTTAACAACTTCCTGTGGTTCCCTTTCCTAGAGGGAGTTGTTAGAAGAAAACCCCCCTTGTTTGACAACAAAGATAACTGTCCTTCTGCGGGAAAGAAGTTAGTTGAGATAAGCTGCTGCTGTTAAAGTCTGATGCCGTTTCATGCCGGATGGCGTTTGGGATTCACCTGCAGCCAGCAGAAGTGGTGAGGTCATCTGGGTCTTTCCCTTGCCTGGTCTTCTTAGGACATCTGTCAGGATCAGGATAACAGGACCCCAGGAGGTGGTGGTAGTGGTGGCAGCCATGATAGTGAAGCTCACTCTAGCAGCAAATTTTTCTCCCCAAAGTCTCTTTCTTTAAGGACCCTGGGACAGGGCTGGGACTCACCATTGCAGCGCCTCCCACTGGCACCTCAGGGAATTAGCTCTGTCCAGTGCAGAGCGCCCTCTGCTGGTGGTGTCCTGCCCACTTTCTCGCCTTCCGTTGGCATCTCGACTCGCGTTGCTCCCAGCTCGCGGCATCCTCTCAAGTCCACACTTGCCCCCTTCCTGGGGGGGAGGTTAACAGCAGTCTTTCCCGTTTGCTCCTGCCGCAGTAGCCAACCGCAACCCCTCAAGTCTAGCCCCTCTGTTCAAGGGCCGGTTGCAGTCTGTCACGGCCACACTTCCACAGCCAGGTGCTGTGCAAGGAGGAAGTGGGGGATCCAGGCCTGCCCGCTACTCTGGATCCCAACCTAGGGACCCTCTAGTGGCAGCCTCCCTGCCCTCCTTCTCTCCCCTTGTTTAATTGTTCCTGGGCCACTTCCCCTCTGGCCCTTCGCACCCTCTAGGCCCTTTCTATCAGGGCCCGCAGTCTGGCAGGTATTGGGCCTGAGCCCTTCTATGCTCCCCCGAGCCTGCCCAGCACTGCACTGTCCGAGGTGCTTGTCTCCTGCTCAGGAGACAGACCTTCCCCCATGAAAGTCTGGGACTGACCCCTCCCTCTTGCCTGGGCAGCCTTTATATAGGGCCTAGCCTGGCCCTGATTGGCTGCCTCTTGCTCAGCCCTGATTGGCTCCCCGCAAGCCCTCTCTGATTAGCTGCCTGTCTGCACAGCCACTCTGGCCTGCTGTAGCCCAATCTGGCCTGGGGGTGGGGCACTGCCCCACCACAGACCCACAAAGGGAGTGCCATCCCTTCATTATTTTCCCCACCAGTGAGGCCTAATTTCCAACATACCAATTTTGGATCATTGGTTTCTGGTTTTCTTATTTCCAAGCATGATCTTAACACAGTTCCTGAGTGATATCAGGAGGCCTTTTTATTAGGACTACATTAGTCTTTCTGTCTCCCTCTTGTACCTCTTCCCATCAACATTTGTGATGATAGCTTACTGTGATATCTTATGAACTTCTACTCACTTTTTGAAGTTGAACTCACGATTGGGGTAAATCTATAGGCCCAATTATCACAACAGTGCCTACCCTCGCTTCACACCGTGTACTTGTATGCCACATTCCTGCATCTTTTATTTTCCTTGTTTGTTTAGGCTGTAAGCGTCTCAAGGCAGTGACTGTGTCTTCCTCTGTTTCTACAGTAGCTAGGATATTTTGAATGCCACTCTAATATAAAAAGATAAATTAATACAAAGTATAATAATAATTAATACTGAAAAAATAAATATGACTTATTAATTGTATTTATTCATTATTATAAGCAAAGCTGGTAGCACTGTTTGGTTTTCCTGACCCTGTTTTCAGTTGCTTATTACTTTGACATCGTTAACCATTTGGGCTGAAATCTTCCATGCCAGGTATCTGCCACAGGCTGACATGTTTTATTTAAATTTTTTTTAAGTGTCAGCAAAAATAGTTCACCTATTTCTGAGGTCAAGCTTAGGGAAAAATACATTTTGTTTTGTCTGTGTTTAAATAACTTTTACTGTCATTTAGTTGAGAAGCTCTGGTGCCTCCGTGTGTTAGAGTAGGGGCTTGAAATTTGGCAGATCCATCCTGCTGGTGTTAGACATGTCCCTGCGAAAATCCTCGTTCATGCTCACGTGATCGTGTAAGTAAAGATTGTACCATAATGCACACGCACCGGGGAAGGGGGGAGAGAGTGAAAGAAGGTTTCACAATCAATGCTACTTCTGGCATTTCCTAACTTTAGAGTGTTTGACTTGCAACCTTAACATTCTTTTAACAGTTTTATGGCTGTAATAGATATACATAGAGAAAGGCAGACAGACAGAGGGACTGGCCTTATAAGGGGTGATAGGTTGAATCCCACCTTTGACACAAGTAGCTTGCCTCCCCAGATGGAGGAAAACAAAGTCACCTGACAAGCAGGCCTTCTGGGGTGGAGATAAAAACAGGAGCCTCTGGCAAAGCAAGGACCAAGAGAAGGGGCAGACAGTCTGGGAAGGAACATGGCAGGGGAAAAGCCTGCTGCCCAGTCAGGAGAATTGTGGTCTTTCTTAACCAAGGGGAAGGAACTGAATGTCCTACAAACAGGAACTGTAAGCTCCAAGAGGCATGTGTTTAGGCCTGAAGTTGCCAAAGGAGATGGTATTGTATAAAGACTTAATAAAGTAGACCCCAAGTAGGGGGATGTTATTTTAAGTACCCCAGGCTGTGCATAAGTTAGTGGGAGAATTATGAGGAAGCTGAGGGCAGGGTATTTTCAGGTCCACGCTGTGGCATAAAGGATTGTGTCCAAGATAGCACCCTGTCTCTCATGTAGATATATAACTTTATGCTCTCTGATTTTTGTTATAATTATTATTCCTTTAAGTCCAGTCTTTTATAAACCTTGGGTCTAGTTTTTAAATCAGCTTGTGCAAATACCTGATCTCAGTGTCCAGACATTGTATATTTTGTTAATACAACACAGGCATTCCCAGATTTGATCAGAGCACTGGTCGATCTTAGTCTAGTATCCTCTTTGTGACTAGGGTGACCAGATGTCCCGATTTTATAGAGACAGTCCAGATTTTTGGGTCTTTTTCTTATATAGGCTCCTATTACCCCTCACCCCCTGTCCTGATTTTTCACACTTGTTGTCTGGTCACCCTATTTGTGACAGTGGCCAGAAATTGATCGTATTTAGAACTAAATATAAAGCAAAAGGATGGAAAGAAGCCGGTTATATGGTGGGTGTGGTAGCTGCTTTGAAAATCCCCACCTGTATTGTATATTTTACCCATATTTAAAACAATGGGCTCAATTTCTAATCTCCTTCATTATCACAAATGTGGTGGTCATTTTGGCCCAGGAAAACAAGTCTAAAGTTGTTAGCATCTGAAATGTTAAAGGGACACGGAGGAAGTGAACATAGACAGATTAAATCAATTGTTTTTTTAGGCTGTGGTTTTTCACTGTCATCCAGATATCTGGGTTTGCCCATGCTGTCCACTGGGAAACTTTCTAGGATCCACAAGGCTGGGGGTTGAAGTGCTGGGAGGTTGGACCTCCTGGCTATGAAAGATACCAAGTTTGCTTAGGAGGACATTTTCACCCCAATGCTTTCTTTCCATCAGGAGGATTCTGCAGTTATGGGTCGTGTAAGGGAGGATATACAGCATAGGAAGGGATTTCATACCTTCCAGCAGTGGGGATGCTTGAACAGACGAAGAAGAGGCTTGGAAAGGGTTCAACTGACTAGCCCCACAGCAAGTGACTAACTTGGAGACCTTGATTGCAGAGTTAGTTTAGGAAGATTCCCACCCTATCCAGAGGGACCAGTACTGGGCAGCAATTCCACTGCTTTTGGCTGACACAGGGATTGTTTTGGATCATTTTCAATTCTCCCACCACTGCATCGGTCCTTCCTGCTTCCAACCAGGACCAGAAGCTGAAGTGCCGGGAGAGGCTGTGCTAGTGTTATGGTCAGTCCAAGTCAGATGGAGGAGTTACGAGACACATTACAAAGAAGCTTGTTCATGTGGGGTCTGCAGGCCGGTTGTGTAGACCCCAGAGATTCAGATAAACATCTGAACTCCCGAGAGCTTCTCTGGTCGTCTTGGGATTCACCCAGCAGTAGAGAGTAACGTCTGTGCTCACTGCTCAACCCACCCACTAGCCTGAAAACACCTGGGCTTCTTTCTTCACCCCCAGTCTCTTCCTCTGATGCATCTGCTGCTGTCTCACCACCTTGCCTTGTAGCATATGCTACACCCTCCCACTCTGTCCCAGTCTCCCCCTGCCCACCTGCTAACTGCTGGCTTGGCTTGCAGCTGTCACTCCTTATGGTTGCTGATTCACTGAACCTCCCACATCAGCTTCCTTAGGAGGAATTTGTTTCCTTTGTGTTTGTCAGTTGAGGCCAGGCCCATGTGGACTGAGATGACCTAGAGATGCTTGCTCACCAGGGGTGTACCCCAGTGTCCAAAGAACATGTGCTCAGTATCACCCAGAGATGGCTGAACTTCAGAAAGATCTAAGGTTCAGTATGATAGTCCAGGTGCTTAGTCATGCTTTCTAAAGCACAGGAAACTGCAGAAATACCTTGAAAGTATCAGAGTGCTTGGGAGAGGTTCACTGTAAAAATCTGCAACACTCACTCACTATCCTCCTCCAAAACTCTAGTTTGCTAAGATGTCAATTTAAAATCTGGCAATGGTTCGACGGCTGGTGTGCTGAGACCGCTGCCTGTCATGCTGACCGATATCATCTCCTTGTACTCCTCCTCGGTTGGTCTGTCTCCATCTGTTGTTTCCTGTTGTATACTTGGATTGCAAGCTCTTCTGGCTAGGGACCATGGTTTTTTTCTGTTTCAGTATAGCATCTATGTGATGGGGTTAATGAAGGTCTGGGAGGCCAGTTATGTTACCTGGATGCACCTGGAGGAAGAGCCCAGCAGGGCAGGAGAAGGCTGGCTAGTATAAGGAGAGGAAATTTGTAGCAGAAGTGGGCTGCAGAGAGAGAGGCTGTCGTAACTCCCTGGGAACAGAGAACTGGTGAGGAGAAAACCCAAGGGAGAATAAGCTTTGGGATCCTAGCCCTGAAAGAAAGGTCAACCTAGAGAAGTTGCAGGGGAGAAAGCTGGGGAGAAAAAGACCCAGGGAAGCATCAGCAAAGAGTGGAGCTGTGCAGACCTTAGTTGCTGGTATAGGGTCCCTGGGCTGGAACCTGGTGTAGTGGGAGGGCCTGGGTTCCCCTACCAGCCACTGGCAAACTGACATGAGCCTGGAATTGGGGCCAAAGCTCTTGTGTGAGGACATTAGACTGTTTTATGTCAGACTTTCTGTTACCTCGGAAGGGAAGGACTGAATTGTGACTTGGCCAGAGGGCCGAGTTACGAGAAGGGAGACCCCCCACAAGAGACGGCGTGACCGTCGGCGGGGGGCACTATACAGAGCAAGAGCTGCTATGTCATGCCTGCCCATGTGGTAAGTTACCCCTTCACAGCGTCGCACAAGGACCCATAATTAGGGTTCCTGGGCACTACAGTAATACAAACAATAATAAATCAACACCTCCTGTTTCCAATGAAGCCTAAAATCACAGCAGATGGGCTGTGTTTGTGTTTCCGTACAGTGTAAATACTTTCCAATGGGCCAGCCAAAGCCAGTCCCTTCCGTGACAAGCCCGGTTGCTCTCATTCTAGGATAGTTTTATGCATGGCCCTTATGCGCTCTCACAGAACTCTCCGTGTAGAGCAAGGAAAATGCTTCTTGTTGTTTTCTCCCTTAGATTCTGAGTTTGGCAAGTCCTGTCATGCTTTCCTCCATCTTGGAAGGAATGAGGGCAACAATGGTCCCCTGCAACAATTACCATTCACAGTAGGAGCTGGTAACACGTGCACTGGTCTCCAGCCAATGGGAGCAAAGTGACTAGCTCAGAGCATTATGATCACTGAACACAACCCTCTCATTATTTATGTTTGGTAGCGCCTAAAAGCACCATCCAAGAACACGGCCCCATTGTGCGAGGCGTTGTACAAACACACCATGAGAGAGAGCCCAGGCCCCAAAGAGCTTACAGTTCAAATAGGCAAGACAGACAAAGGATGGGGAAAAGAGAGTACTTTTTATCCATTGGGAACCAATGGAATAAGACTCCAAAGTGCTTAAACCCCTTTTGAAAATGAGATTTAGGTTTCTAAATCAGTTGGGCACTGAGACGCTGAGCACAGCAATGCCTGTGTAATATTAAAAATCTGGGCCTAAGTGACTTGCCCAAGGTCACATTGGAAGTAAGTGGCAGAGCAGGGAAATGAACCAGATCTCCTTACATTCTTTTTATTTTCTCCCTTGTAAAAGGCAGACACTGGTCAGGATCAGGACTGGGGCACTTGAGAATGAGACCTACTAAATCAAGCCATCTTGGCTGCCTTTTGTGTGGCAGGTGTAAAACCAACTTTCTGACCATAGGGCCTCTAAAGAGTTTCATGACATTTTTCAGGTGTTGGCCCAGAAATAATGGTAAATTCCAGATGTGGGTAACCAAATTCTGAATCCTTTTATGTTCACTGTCATTGCAATTAGGTACAGAGTCTTATGTTCTCTATCAATAAAAATAATGTATTACATTAATTTGTTATTATTATTATTTATTATATTTATTCATATTTATTATTGGTATAGTTCCAGCTATGTGCTAGGCACTTTATAGAGAAAAAGACTAGTAACAATTTGTAAATTTTGTGTCTTAAACTCTGCCTTGAGCTGTTCAACAGCTGTTGCCTTCCAGCCCAGAGGTGGCTGCATTTCAGTGGTCAGTGACATGATTTGTGTGTGTGCGTAAAGTGCTTTACAATCATGAAGGCTCTATAGAAATGAAAGTCAGATCCTATTAGGCCATCAGTTATCTTGGAAAAAGAGGGTGGTGGAGAGACATGTGCTGTGGTCCAGCTCTGCCTGAAGATGGGCTAGCAAAGAAAGAATTTTGCAGTGTAAAGTGGATAGCCCTTCCTCTCCCCACCCTGGAAAACTCTGTGGTTCACCAGCCATTAACAAAGCATTGGAATCCAGGATCTGTATTCACCCCCCAAGGAGTTTGAGTGACTCCCATGGACTTCAGAGGAAGTTACCCGTATCCTCTATGGGGTGAATAGGACTTTAGAAAAGAGAGTGAGTGGCAGGACATGCAGTGCGGTGGAGGAGAGAGGTCCGCCTTTGTGCTCCAGGCAATCGGATGTTTCATAAGGCCAGGCAATGACTTAAGAAAACACTATTCACACCCTCACTACGGAAAGGCTTATGCCACTTTTCCATCCCATGTGCCTGCCCTCTCACGGCAGTTTCAAGAGAGCCATTGTCTCGGGGTCTGTCAGCGTTCATCTCCCCCTCACTTTGTTATATAACCTTGATGCAGTCCTGCATGCAGATGGGACACTTCTGTAACACCCCAGCAAGCTGGGCACTCCCTCGGCATGATTTTGGAATCAGAAGCATCCCTGTGTGCTGGCCGGGGTGAGGAAGCTGGTGCAGAGATGAGGCAGACCGTCACATGCTTAGCCTGGAGTTTTTACTGGCTTGGAGGGGATGGTTTGCATCAAATCTGATGCTTTCCAGTGAGCTGCAAATACGTTAACAGCTGCCACTTTGCCTCTTCATCTGCCAAATAAAGTAATGTCGTCCAGGATGTGGGCACAAACCACTCAGCTGTTCCATAGTGGCCTTTAGGGACTCCAGCCAGGACAAGCAATCAAGGAAGCTTAACAAAATTCACCCGGCTGTGTTCTGCTGGTTTGGCATTGTTAGTACGACTGTCAAAAGGTTTCCTTTATACAGATCCAACCCAACAGGGTTTGTAGACTCATCAATGGCCACTGCTCTTTCTTTTTATGAAGGACTCTTCAGGGTTTCTGGATATTGCATGAGTTTCACTATTTTTCCCCCTGTTGAATTGTGAGAGCTATCCTTATGGATAGAAGAGTTATGTTTCAAGTGGAGGAGCTACATACTCCTTGCTGGTTTGTAATTAGCAATGGGTGAACAGCACAAAAGTTCAGAGGTTTGGTTTGGATGAGCGTTCAAAAGTCTGAACTAGACATAGGCTAAGATCTTTGCTTAGCACCTGGGGTTTGGGTTTGTGGTTGAACCAGGTTTAAGGTTCAGGCTTCTATGTCACAGTGACATTTCAGGAGTTGTACTTGCTAGATTTTGGCCTGAGTGGAAGAGATCTCATTAGCTAAGGTGTTCTTGTGAGGTGGAAGGGGAGGGGTAGAGCTCAGCTTTGTTGAGTTCTGGATAAGACTCAGAACCAAAATTTGTAAGAGCAAGTTTGGATCAAGGGATATAAATCTGAACTCACCTTCAAAACCAAAAAGGGGGTAGGATTCCAGGTTCCACTTTTGGTCCTGTTCTAATAGAAAACTTATCTAAATGATCTGAACCCCATTTCATACTTGCGGTTTGTACACTTTGCACTTCCAGTTCTTTTACCCATGTCCCTTAAAGTTCGGGGATCTTGTGTGAATGCTTGTTTAGACATCAGAAGTAACCACAGATTAACTTCTTAGTGCATGAGAGCGAACATACAGTATATTCCAATAATCAATGGATATCTGTTAATTAGCAGGTTTTAAATGGTTCAGTGATCCAGTGTGCATAAGACAAGTCCCCCAAATTTCAGATGCCCAATCTACACTCATCTTGCGTCTGCAAAACTGGGGGAGAGATCTTATTGGAAGAAGGTTTCTTGTGAAGGTTCCAAGCCAGAAATGCAAGGGCAGCCTCTCAGGTAGCCTCGTTCTGCATTCTGTTGTGTCCGCTGCACATCGGTGTAACAAAAGTGAGCATAAACCCAGTATTATAGAGTGGTGAATGGGACCCATGGTATTTCAGCATTTCTGCCAGGCTGGGACCAGCCTGGCAGAAGTCTGTGGAAAGGTAAAATAGTGGAGAGAAAAGTGTATCTACACTTAAAAAAAAAAATTTGGCTTGAATCTTAGGTGAAAGTTCAGCTCAGGTGTTGTTCTATCCAAACTAGTTCATTCAGCCCTAACAACCACAAAGATAGGATCATATAGCTGAGTTTAGTGGACTGAAGTCCAAAGCTGAAGCTTCATTCATACAGTTGATCAAAGGGAAAACAGAATTCTATTTCAGGACACCTGACTCCTTATTTTCTTATTGGTTTTTCACACCCATGTTTCCTTAGCAGATAATGTAAACATGGCTTGCTCAATGCTTAATTTATTGGCCCACAAATAGTACTGGAGATCTGGCATTAAATGAAATGTGAGTGGAGGGACAGAGTGTTTTTATGCTTAACACAAACGAAATGATACTCTTAATATATGTAGCAAATAACAGGGACAGGAGGGCTGGAGTTTCCATTAACTAGCCCCAACCCTGTTTTTACGAATGTGTCTGGCAGATCCATTAGCGGCTGCTGCTTTAGGAATTCTGAACAGGATAGTTAAAATGTCCCAGTGTTTGGCCCCCAAAGTAAATAGCATGAGGAAGTGAAGTTCCTATAGGGAATAATTCATTCTGCCCTTCCTGCGAAAGGGGAAGAAGGAATAGTTATAACAGCATGAAGGGACATCCGCAGGCCCCCCCTCCCCCGTTCCTCCCCCTCTTGCACTGCAGTTAGGTGGCTGGTAGTCATGCACACATAGGGAGCTGTGCTGGAGGGGCGGTGACACTCCTAGGATATGGCAATGGAGTGGCAATGTTCTTTCGCTTCTGAAGAGCGTGTTCCCTGGTGACCTGGCCCCACCGTTTAAGTGGGGCACTCTCACTAACCTAAAGCTGCACATGAGCTCCTTAAAGTGCCCCTCACTCCTCTGCTGTGACTGCCAATATGCCCTGGAGCTTCTCCTGGATTCCTCACTATTAATTTTGAGGGATGAGACCAGATACCCCCACTTGGATATTTTGGCCAAGATCCTGGGCTGAGACTGAGGAATACTTGGCACAGCTCAGGAAGCAGGGCACAAAAGTAGCTCATATCCTGATCCTGGAGCTATGGCTCACCTACGTCTCACTGGTGGCTGAGCCCATTCCAGCAGTTATGTGTCACCAAGGCATAAAGACACCCTGGATGCTCCCCTGGGACTTCAGTGGCACTACGCTGATGTACATCAGCTAAGAATCTGGACTTCAGAGTCTTTCTCTGAGTGAATGGGTCAATCAAACCCAAAATCATCCTGAGACCATGAGAGTTCCAGAGAAATACCCAGGTTATACAAACGGTGAATTACAAAATAGACCTGGATCCAAAGCAAAGCCCCAGATCCGAACACCCCTCATTTTTTAAGGATCCAAACTTCTCAGCTAATCCTTCTCACTAGAACCAGCCGGTTAAAGTTCCCAAACTGTGGAGTGTTGAATATCAGAGTCCAGATCAGAGTTAGACAGCTGGAGTCCATCTCTACTCAAAATATAACAGCAGCTTTAATTCAGATTATTGAGCAGGTCTCTTTTGTGAGTGGTACATATTCAACAGATCCACCTGATATAGGAGACATCACAGAAAGCCCAGTAAGAACAGTGGTTCAAATCAGCTGCCAGTAAATCTGTAGCTATCCTGCATGCATTACATTTCTTTCCTTATGTTACCCCAACTTCTATTTTTAGCTTGTAGCTTTCACACATTTTTACAATCATTTTTTTCAATAACATGAAACCTATTTCTGGGGCCTCAGTTGCTCAGGGGATTGGTAATGGGATATGCAGAGTTTTTCAGAGCTGATTCAGATTCAACCCACACTGGTGGTGGTTCAGTGGCCTGTGTGGAAGAGTATCAAAAAATCACCACCCTGGACATTTGTTGGCAGCCTCAGCAGCGGAGTGAATGAGAGAATGGACCATGGAGACTGAACGCCTCTCTTCATCCCAGAGGTGGTCCCTCAGAAGCCAGAAGAACAGTAGGAGGGAGCAGCAAGAGGAAGTTTCCATTGCTAACGCTCAGTGCCCATGCTGTTCCTGTTCTGTGGATAAACAAAGGGTTTCAGTCTTCTGGGGCATTCATCTGACACCATTCAGGAACATTATATCCCCACAGCCATTTTTTTTTTGCTAACCCTCCCCTGTTAAATGGACTCTATAAATTCAGATTCAAAGAAATAAACACCAGCTGAGCAATAAACAACAAAAGGGTGTGAATTATACACTTTTAATTTACTAGGCTTAGAAGTCAGGCCAAGTGTGCTTCTAGGCCTGAGACCTAAGACCAGGGTATGCGTTATTATACCATAATTCAACCCCCGCGGAGTGCCTTACTGCAATTTTTTTTTTTAAAAAAAGTGCTATTTTCAACTTAAAAATGAATATAAAAATAAAAACCACTCGTATGGAAATATTTAAAATTAATGATGTTACCGTATTCTGAAATAAGTAGCTTCCCCTCTTCTGTACTGCTTTTGTTTAAAATCAAGGTGTGTTCCTTTTCACATGCTTTTAGGTTATGAAAGGGACCCAAGGAGGAGTCCAGGAGTGACTAGCAAATAGCTTAGTCTCAGGGGCACCACAATCTCTTTTAAGTCTTTTTACTCAAGCCCACCTTTACAGACCCTCACTGTTGTTTTACACTTGAAACACACAGATTTGATTTGCCTCATACACATGGATCCTTATCACAGAAAGTGGAGTTATATAATAACCATTGCTCTCCCATGGATTGTCAATTGGATATGAACCCAGGACGTTCACAACTAGAAATATGAGCTTCTATTGTTTGAGCTAAAGAAGCACCTCTTGTGGCCAGTAGTAATAGTAGGTTCTTATCCTCGGTGTGTCTCAGCCACTACAGGAAGATGCATAAAACACTTTACAAACATGTTACCTTATCTCTGCCTGCCTATTTCTGTTACCGATTTCTGCCATTTGGGGATCTTTGTAATGAAACACAGTTCATGTCAGATTCCATTTCAAATCCCAAACTTGTGTCAGGTTCACTCCAAAGTGCACTGTGAGTCTCAATGGAGCATACCCTTGAGTTGCAAGAGAACCTGGGGACCAGTTTTGAGAAGATCTAAGGCTGAATTCCTGGACCAGTTTATGGTTTTAGCAAGTAACTTAGCAGTTTCAAAGGAGGTTTATTTGTTTTCAGTCTGAGGTTCAAAGCCAAAGGGTTGTGAACCCATGGGAGTCAAAACTGGAATGGGATTTTCACAACCTTACCTACCTCTCATGAACCGAAACCTCCAAGCTTCATGCCGCTCTAGCGTATAGTCTCTCTGCTGAAGGTCATGGTATAAGCAACTGGGATATTCTACTGAAAGATTTCCATGCCAAGGAAAATTAAGGCATGATAGTACTGATTTAAACCAGTGATCACCATCCATAGTTTAGACCATTGCTGTACGATACTACTCTATACAGTCATGCTAAACTACTACAAGTCGCTCCTGAACTGATCCAGGCAGTCCAATGTTGGGTAACCACACATTTGCAAATGCACCTCCCTGATGAGCTGACCCAAACACCCCTGGCCAGTCATTCCCATTTGGCCTTTCCTTAGCAGAAACTATTGATTGGCACTGGTCAAAATGTTTTCATAAAAAAATATTTTTCCTTGACCAAAATTAAAAGCTTAAAACTGTGTCCAGTCAAAACTAACTAGCACAGGTCAAATTTCTGTTCTATCATGTACCTGAACCAAACTGCCCAACCATCTACAGGAAGAGGATCATTTACAGACCATTTTTTTCTCAATACTTTCAAAGAACAACTGGATTTGAGAAAATCGTAAACCACTAATGGACAGTCCATGAACAACAATGAAGAGGAAAATACATGAAATGAACAAATCCTTACTGAGTTTGCAAAAAAAACAACAACCCATCATCAGTATAAATGGTGATTCTGTTGGTGGCCGAATGCTCAAATAGGTGAATGACAACTCAGTTGCTCGAAGTTTCTCCAGGAGAAGAGTAAGGCAGAGTTTCATGGGGAAAACTTGCACTGCCCTCATCTGTGATAAGGACTTTCAGCTTGAGGTGCTATCATTCTAGCATCTCCAAGTCCTCTGAGCTGTATCCTAGATAAGCTCTAGGAATTAGTTTGTGGAGTTCTGTGGCCTGTGTTATAGAGGAGGTCAGACTAGATAATCACAGTGGTCCCTTTCAGCTTTGTAATCCACTAATAGAGCTAGTAGGAAAATGTTCATGGAAATGGTTTTCCATTGGAAAATGCCATTTTGATTAAAATATATTATTTTGTAAATTTTTATCAATTTCAATGATTTTTTCCCAAAAAAATAATTGGAAAAAAGTTTTAAAACAGTCAAAACATTATTTTCCCATCTATATCTATATCTGTCTGTATATCTTGTTCAGAATTTCATTTTGTGAGAAACTTTTTTACTGATTTGGGACAATTTTTTTCTTCCAAAATCTCAATTTTTCACAGGTGAGAAAAGCTCACTTTTCTGACCAGCTTTTTCCACTCACTCCCTCGCTTGACACCGTGTCAGAGAAATGGGTGTTGTCCAGTGTTCGCTGCAGTGTCCCCTTCTCACCCCACTCTTGTCCCTGTGCGTTCCAGCTCACCCATATCTTTAGATGACGTGTGTCTTTGTGGCCCATCCCCTTTGCTGGGTGGGAGGCCATCACTGGTTCTGTAGAGGAGTGCTTTAGAAAGCGCCACCTCCTTCACAGAGGTCGAATACTCTAGCATCTCTCAGCATTATTATGATGAGTTGGAATTTTCTGCACTTCCTAATCAGCAACATTGTTCTATTCGTGCTGCGGTGTCTGAACAAACCTCCAGTTGGGGGCAGTATGCAAGCCAGTGATGCTGGGCTTGGATCCGAATGGAAACAGCTCCAGTTTTGAAGCACCACAGATTAAATATTGCTCTATAACTTGCACTTGGAGAAGTTGAAAATGGGAACAGCTGTGTTATTTGATCTCAGAATCAAAATTGAGGATCATTTAAAGCACTTTAAAAGGAGCCTAATAGAAGGTATTTATGCTACTGGACAGTTTGTTTAGGAAATGGACCCTTTTCTCTGAATGTTTCTTCAAAAGAGTCATTACTAAATAATGAGGTCTGAGCATGAGTATAAATAAAAGACTTGCATGATTTCTCCTGTCACTTGTTATTATTAATATTTTTTACCACTCTGGGCTGAGTTAATAAAAGGCTGAAGTGAGTCCCAGTAGAAAGTGAACATCAGTGAAAGAAAACAGCCTCTTAATCTCTTACCCAAACAGGCCAGTTTTGGATATAAAATCCCAAAATGGAAGATTTAATTTTAAAATATGTGCAACTTCAGATACCAGGGCCAATCCCAAATGGGAAAGGCAGAGGCTTTTGAACAAGCCCTGAGAGGCGAGGAGTGAGTGAGTAGAACAAAACAGGGTTGGTGGGGAGCTGGAAGAATTAATTGTCTTATACTTCTTAAAGAGACTACTTGACATTTACCATAACCAAATACAACTGAGGTCCAATGGATAGGGAGCTAGACAAGGACTCAGAGTTGGCTTATATTTTAGATTGTACCACGGACCTGCTGTGTATAACCGTGGGCAAATCACTTTGGCCCAGAGCCTCAGAGGGATTTTGGCTCATAACTTCCATTGGAATCAGTGGGAGTTTGGTGCCTAAATACCTTTGTAGATGTGGGCGTCTATGCCTCTCTTTCTCCTATTCCCCTTTGTCTGTCTTGTCTATTTAAATGGTAGGTTGTTTGGGGCATGCACTGTCTCTATGGTAGTACAACACCGAGCACAATGGAGCCCTGATCTCTGCTGGGGGCTCTAGGTCCTACAGCAATATAAACAACACAAAAATCAAATGTTATGCTATTCACATGGGTTAACATGGACTGGCTTGGAACACAGTTCTGAGTTCTAATAAGTAGGAACAGAATGTTTAGTATTTTAGAGGTTTTAAAAATAGCTTCCAAAATCTTCCTCCTTCCCCCCACCAAAAAGCAACAACACAATTCAGGGGATTTTAGGTGAAAAGTGAAACCCATGGTTGTGATTCTTTCAAAGTTGAGTAGAGGATTTTCTGGTGTGATTTTCAGATTGCCTAAGTGCCTTAGAAGCCCAAGTGCTACTGAAAATCCTTGGGACACGTACTCCCTAGAGTCCCTGAGGGTATGTCTACCCAGCCAGTGACAGTGAGTGTCCCAAAATGGGTCAACAGAAATAAAAATAGCTGTGTAGACAGCACTTTGAAGTTGCGGCTCAGGCTGGAGCTTGGGCTCTTAGCTCACTCCCTCACCAAACTTCAGAGCCCGAGCTCCCACTCGAGCTGCAAAGTCTCCACAGCAATGTTTCGCATGGTAGCGGAAGCCCCAGCCTGTCGACCTGGCCTGGGCAGCTCACTGCTGTAGGGTGGGTAGGCGTGCCCTCTGGGAAATTTGGAAAATCCCACCCTTAGACGCCACACCCATTGAAATGAATGGGAGCAGCATGTCTAAATCCCATAGTCTGCCTTGAAAATATCATCCTACATTTCACAGGGTGGCTGGCCCCTTTCAGGGGAGTCAGGGCCCACTCTACTTAAGTTACGTTATAGCTACAGAATCACTGTGGGTAAATGTAATGCGAGTATTGCAGTAATTGAATCTCTAAAAGCGGAAATAAATCATACTAAAGTAGAGGTTTTCAAACTGGGGTGTGTGGCATCCAGGAGGTGTGAAGGAATATTCCAGGGAGGGGTGTATGTGTGTGTGTGGGGGGACTTGGGTTTCAGCAGGGTGGGGGCCTACTCCTTAGTTTCTGCCCTGGACCCCATTTAGTCTAACATTGACCCTACCCATTTCAGCCCGGGAAGTAATGAACTGCCTAGGTGGCTGATTGGCAGCTAATTTGACTAACAAGCTGAACCTGATAAAAGGCTATCATAGCTCAGCTGGAGGAAGGTGTGCCTCCAGAAAAGAGGCTCTTAAGCAGAGGTGCTCCTAGGAAAAGGAGCTTTTGGGCAATTGCTGCAGGAGGCCAGCCTGGAGGGAGCTACATGTTGCCAGGGCGCCTTAGGGGACTTTGCCTCAGGCACAAACCAGCAGATGGAGCTGGGACCTTCAGGCAGAGAGTATTGGAAGGGGTCACTCTGTGAAAGGGGCCTGGAGGTTGATGGAGCTAGGATGTAGCCTAGGGAAACAGCAGAGTTGAGGAAGCAG
Organism: Natator depressus; assembly: GCF_965152275.1. Lineage (NCBI taxonomy): Eukaryota > Metazoa > Chordata > Testudines > Cheloniidae > Natator > Natator depressus. The sequence continues at coordinate 9,703,456 of NC_134249.1, read as the reverse complement.
ACTGTGGCTGCTTAATACAGGGTCCCTGGGTCATGACCCAGGAGGGCCTGGGTTTCCCTGCCCACCCCAAGGGGATGTAAAAAAACCCTCATGTAAGGGGGGAACAAGGAGTAATGAGCCCAAGGTGGGGCTGAAGGCCTGGGATAAGGTCATTACATTGTTGCTTTATTGGACTCTTTTATTACCCTGGAAAGGATGGGACTATAATTGACCTTGGCCAGAGGGCTGAGTTGTGAGAAGGAACAAGCCACCCTAGGAACTGTTGACAGAGGATGGCAGAGTTGAAGAGGCTGCTACACCATGCTTGACTGTGAAGGGATGCACTGGGTGGTGAGTGACCTGTCTATACTGTGTCTTTAAGAAGTGAGTTTGTATGTTGGGGTGGCCACTTAAAAGTAGGAATTAACATTTCTAGTCCCTGCTCCTCTATGTTGTGTCACTTGGGAATGGGCTTCCACTCCAGTGAAAGTTCAGTGAAACAAATTTCAGCAGGTACAGACAATAGTTCTCCCTCTGTAGATAGGAGGTGCTGTTCTGTCACTGACTGCAGCTGGTTCTCCATGCAGTGCTTGTTTGCATGTTGGTTCCTGTAAATGGCAAACCTCTAGTACTTGCAGACTGGGTGAATTCCTGGCTCCGTTGAAGTCCATGGGAGTCTTGCCATGGGGAGGGGGAGGGAGATGGTTAAACCTAGAAATAAGGAACTGAATTTCATACCAGATGTAACTCCATTGAAGTAAGGGGGGTTGTAAAAATGATGCACTTAGTCTGCTCTCTCTGCTAATAAGGCAGATCAATCTGCCTGTCTGGCCCAGGGACTCAGCATTTCCATCCTACACTGTGACTACAATACCCTGCTGAAGCCATGATGTTCGCAGATCTTTGAGCTCCACATCCTGTTTAAAGGTGCTTTAACCCCTTACTAAAAATGTCAGGCCAAATAATTGTCCCCAGTTTACACCCTGAGCAGCCCAGTGTTGTCAGCAGCAGAATTTGACTTTTGAGATCTGACTTCCATTTGCCAAAGAACAGGGAGTTAAGGCTGTTACTTGTGCTGTGCCTTAATATTGCAGGGGTGTATGTGTGTGGTGTAATGGCCTTCATATAGAATATGTAGCAAAAGCGAGAGTTTGCATTCTCAATGTAACTTTTTTCCACTGGTGAAATGGTAAACCACAAGGTGGCGCTGCAGAGAGCAGTGTAAACCAGTTTGTGGTTAGAGAGCCGGAAGAAAGCACATTTCTTGCAGGTTTCTAAGCAAAGTTGAACTGTACAGTCTTTGTGAAAGCAACAAAGTAGATGGAGAGAGCAGGCAAATGACACTCACACACAAATATCGTTAGTCTGCGTCTGCAAAGGTATATTAATAGAGCAAAATTATGACGCAACAAGGTTTGTTCACAGGGCAGTGCCTTTCTCAGCGCTTTCATTCTTTTTTTTTTAATCTGAGTTCATGTGGGTTTGTTTACACTCTCTGAATCTGGGGTTGAAATGAGCCCGTTACACTTCGGAGTGAAAGGTTAAGCTTCACCTGGTTTCAGGCTAAAACAGGTGACGACAAATGTCAGATAATTTTCAGGCTGTGGGCTCTAAACTTGCTCTAGTTTCTGCAGACCACTGCAAATCGACCCCAAGTTTAGTTACAAAGTTAGTAACAGAGCTCCCCAGTCGGGTCCTCTTCTTCTGAGTCCATCCCCATTGTTCCCTATAACTTTATTGGCTATTACCAGCCATGGACCTGAGCTGCACAAATCACATCCAGACCCAAACTGTCCCACAGGTTTGTGCTGTTCAGATCCATGGTCATACATTGGTGGTTATCTATACACAACAGACATAGAACTCTTGCTGTATTCTAGCTAGTCTTCTCCTCCCTGTGGGGGGAGGGGAAAAAAAAGAAACAGTCCCTATATTTGTCTAGTGCTTCCCCTGCCCAATTAGTTAAGGTGCCCTTAAAAGATCAAGGTGTCTCAGGACCCTGAGAATCTTAATATCCATCTACAGTGATGGCTCCGTGTTAATGTGAGCTATTGGTGCACCCCCAAAGCCACTCTGGAACTCGTATGCCTTTGGCTGAAGCTGCTTCTTGGAGATAAACCAGAGTACTCAAAATTTATGGGTAAGGTCTTAACATAGTTTGGTCCTATGGACTTCAATGGAGACTGCTTGGTATAAAGTGCTACTCACCCTGAATTAAGGCATCACAATCTGACCCTAAATTTAAAAAGTTCTTTCCTGATTCTGCAGAGCTTAATTATTCATTAAGAAACGCATGTAAGGGGAACAGAGTGCCCAGTGGAACACAGCATATACCACCATGATGAATGGATCAATTAAAGTCCAATATGCAGTATTCTCATAGGGGTTTGTACTTGTTAAGACGCTTGCCCCCCATGAGGGTCTAGCCACAGGGGACTATCTTGCTTAGAAGGAAGAAGAGGGGAGACTGTAGTGGACACAGATTATATTGCAGCAGGAGAGAAGTAGGGGTTCAAAGTCTAGCTCCTGCCACTAAACACCACTCTCTCTGTAGGAGCATGAGACTAGATAGGCCTAGTGCTGTGATTGTAAATACAGACATAGTCACTTTTTTTTGTAATGGACCTGTCTCTCAGGTTCAGCAAAGCACACCTGGCTATCACACCCCTCTGTAGTTAGGTGGCTGGAGAGTCTGACAGCCCTCTGGACGCTGGGTGTCCGGTTATGCAACTTTGCAGATTGTAGAAGCTATTCTGTGCTTTGGAGCTGTGGCTATTGCAGGCCTTTGAAGTTAATTCCTGTCTGTGATATCAATCAAGGATTTGCTTCAGTATGGATTCTATAACAAGCAGCAGCTGTGGCGCTTAGAAACCCGTCCAAGGTGATGTCATAATGGTTATTGTATCTAAGGAGTCAAGGCATTTTTTTATCCCACGTGAGAATAGCTGGCTTATTTCTGTCCTATAAGGGAAAATCCTACGATTAGAAATATAAAGGCCTGATTCTCCACGTTACACTAGTGCAAAGTGGGTGTGAAACATGAAACATTTTATGTCCACTTCGTGCTCATTTTGTTAATTGACTACCCAACATGCAGGACAATACAGAATCAGGCCCATAAAACTGTGTGCATGCACACCTGCTATTATCCGTTATACGTACTGTTATTTACTACACTTGAATGTCCACATAAAGACACATTTACCAGCGAGAACAGGTTTATCCTATGAATTGTTTCTTTCCAAAAAGATTAGCTTTATATCCTTTTTAAGAAGGATGCTTTTGAGGATATTACAGCAACCCGGTTACTATCTGAGTAAAGCTGGCTTCCGTCAACAATCTGGCCAGAGAGTTTGTGGCTTTTTGGCTCCTCTCTAGGTGTGTGTTTGTTTTGTTTTTTTGTTTCACTGAAGGTGGGATCTGAGCACTGCTTGGTGCTTTCCCCCCTAATTCCCTTTTCCCATTTCTTCCTTGCTCACTGGAGAGATGGGGGTGGTATCTAAGTAGTGCATGGGTCTTGTGCTGGCCCTTTGCACAGGGGCTAAAAATTTCACCCAGAGAGAAGAGGCAAGACAAAACGTCTGTGACATAAGAGCAAAATTGTCAACTGCATGTTTTCCACCAGTGTATGAGGTGCTTTAATAAAGGCCCCTGGTCTCAGGTGTCATCCCTGAAACAGAATATCAAATGTTATCTTTTGGGGTTTCAAAATAAATTCCTAGTTCCATGGTGAGAGCCGTGCACCCCCCCCCCCACCAAAAGGACCATGAGAGTCATGGAAACCTCTTGCCTCCAAGTTCTGCAGAGATCCCAGAATGTCTGTCTGACTGTCCTGTTCCAGCTTCTAAGATGGGTTGTGACTTTTGCACCCACCCCCATTTCTATCCCTTCGTCAGGCTGAGGAGAAACCTGGGCTGTTTTAAGGGTCTGTCTCACTCAGTGAATTAGGGGTGCAGAAACAGAGGAAGAGAGGGAGACTTGGCTGTCTAGATTCCCAGCTAAATCAAAAATGTAGCTCAGAGCTGACTATTTGGACAGATCTGCAGGAGCCAGTATTGACTTTGCTTTTGTCTCGGTGAATAATCGCCCCAGGGATGTGGGCTTGCAAGCAGTGAGAAACAGCCCGGCAAACTCATGAGCTTTATCTAGATTTTAAAAATATGTGCATTTGGGGCCGACAGCTCACAGGGAATTACTTCAGCTCATTGTGTGTTGCTTGCTTGTCATCAGAGGCACAGCATGATGATGCCTTGCAGGAAAATCATCTCCCTTTCTGGCTTCTCACCCCTGCAGATGTGTTGTAATTGGATCACAATGGCTAAACTGATACAAGGGGAGGAAAACTGGCCTTGCCCTTACGTGCATTTTCACAATGTGGCTGCCCATGCTCTGAGTGAGGGAATGGCTTGCTTGAGTTTGGTACTGGGGATATGAGAGCACAAACATTGCTGCAGGCACCACAGTGAGTGCAGTACAAGAGTTGTAGAAAATACAACAGATAGTAAGCATATGCTAAACTTTCAGCATGTGAGTAGTCTCATTGATTTTGGTGGCCCAGCTCTGGTGCTTAAAGAGAGCAAGGCCTGTGGTAAAGACCAAAGGCCCAACCGGGTTAAAAGAAGAATGAAGTTCATGGAGCACAGATTCATCAATGGATATTGGCCAAGGTGGTCAGGGATGCAACCCCATGCTCTGAGTGCCCATAAGCCTCTGACTGCCAGATGCTGGTACTAGACAGCAGGAGATAGATCATTCAATAATTGCCCTGTTCTGTTCATTTTCTTTGAAGCATCTGGATGCTGTCAGAGGACAGGATACTGGGCTTAGATGGACCATTGGTCTGACCCACTGTGGCCACTATTCCGTTTAAGAGTGGCCCTGCAGTTAGAGCACTAGCTTGAGACCCGGAAGACCTGGGTTCAATTCCATTCACACTCATAGACTTCCTGTGTGACTTTAGGCCAGTCACTAAGGCCTTGTCTACACTACTGGGGAAAGTCGATCTAAGCTATGCAATTGGAGTTACGTGAATAGCGTAACTCAAATAGACATAGCTTAGATCTACTTACCACAGGGTCCACACTACGTGACGTCAACGGGAGATGCTGTCAATCCGGTGGAGTACAGGAGTCACCGGGAGAGCGATCTGTGGTTGATGACCCGATAAATCGACCGCCGATGCATCGATCCCCCAGTAAGTGTAGACAAGCCGTTAGTCTCTCTGTACCTTGGTTCACCACCCACAAAACTATGAGGAGAAATTTCACAGATATTGTGAAGTGCTCAGGTACTGTGGTAATGGGGGCCATGCAAGTACCTAGCGTAAACAGATAGGATCATGGCTATTTTCTCCTTAGGGCTTCCAGTTCAAATCTGGTCCAGATATGCAGTGACTGTCAGGTCACTCTGATCGTTTGTCTTATGTGCTGGGTCACAGCAAGTTAGTTCTTACCGTCCGGCTATCTGTTGGCAGTCTCGGCACAGATGCAAGGATGGGTAGGGTCATAGAGATTGAACTCTCTCAGGGCCCAGAGAAGGAGATGGGATGCACTAAATCCATAAAGTGAAAAGCCACCTGGTGAGGAAAGGAGGCATCGGGAGGTAGGAGGGAGCATCAAGAAGTACATTCTCCAACTGCCTATTTCAGCTGCCTCTTCTGTAGTGCTGGGCATGAAATCCCACCGTTTGTGAGGAATAAATGGGAATGGAAATATTTATGGTGCCAAAGGCTGGAAAACAAGCACTCCCCATTCCCATCCCCCACAGCTGTTTTCAAGGACTTGTTACCCACATGATTCCTTCTGAGAAGGCAGCTCTGATGGGCCAGTCCTTGTCTCTCCAGCTTCCATAAAGATGGCTCAGAAGAACGCATGTGGAATTAATCCACTTCACACAACAGGTCCTCTATAATCCTCCACTCCCGTTACATCCTAAGGCAAACAGCTAGAGTTGCCAGGTGTACTGTTTTCGACCGGAACGCCTGGTCTAAAAGGGATCCTGGCGGCTCCGGTCAGCACCGGATGGAGTAGGGTTGGGGCCTCGGAGAAGGGGTGGGGCTTTGGAGGAGGAGCAGGGAAAGGGTGTTCGGTTTTGTGCGAGTAGAAAGTTGGTAACCCTACAAACAGCCCTAACTGCACCAGGAAGGACACTGCTTATGGGCAGATGGATAATGAAGCTGCTTTATCCGCCCAGCAAACTAACTGCATGCTCAACATAAATATTTAAGGACGCTGACATTGAAATTGTATGCTCAGCAGATCCAGGAACAGCCTCTCTCCAGTTTCAGTCTTTTCCATCTTATTCTCTCTCTCTGAAATGGTGTGGTTTATTACCAGGGCAACTGATAAATACCATAGCTAACAAATCCCTCCTACTCATCTGCTGCCTTCCTTTTTTTATCTTTTAATGACAGGAAAGATGCTTTAAATAGTACCAGTTAAGTAAACAGAGGCTATTTTCTTGGGAATCTCACTTGAATTTCAGTGGTTATCTTTCCTCCAGTATTAAATGGATGCATGCGTATCTGACAAATTCATCATCTAAATTAAGCAAATAAGGCTAGATTGTAAAGTGATACCACTCCACTGACTTCAGCAGAGTGGCATCAGGCTTTGTACCAGTGTTGAATTTGATCCATTAACTGCAATAATAATGCTAATAACTCTTTCTGGGTCTTGCAGATCTCATCCAAGGATCTCAAATCACTTTCCAAATCTCTGATTAAAGCTCCCAATCACTGTCTTTGGATGTTTAGAACAGATCTAATTTTTTTTATTAAAACTAATGTTAAAAAAATCATATAATACGTAGGTTGAGAAAAGAGTGGCTGTACATCTGGGTGTAGTGCTTAGATTATCCAGAAATACAAAGTTTTGTTTTTAAAGTCCTAAGATACTTATAGAGCAGAATCAGCAATAACCCAAATTTAGGTGAATGAATTTAAGAATACAGTTTAGATATCTAGCATCAATGCATTCAGGTACATTACTCATGAAAAAAGTTATACAGAGAGTTGGTGGCGGAAAGCAAAATATATCGATGAGTGAAGACTGACCCTCAGTAATTGAGAATTTCAGATAGGTTGTCCATTTAGCGAAAATAACAGTCCATCAGGAAAGTATTTGAGTTACTTTCCCAACTGCGCTTCTCATCCGCACTCCAGCTCATTCCTCCTGGTATTGCCGATGTCCGGTGATGTGTTCTATGTAGATGTCCCTTGACCACTTGATGGTGTCTGACACGATGAGTTGCCTCATCAGCTATTATTAGCCCTATTTAACAGACCAGTAAACTGAGGCAAGGGCAGGGCATGTGATTTTCCTCAGTTCACACAGCAAATCAATGCAAAGCAGGGAAGAGAACCTAGAACTCCGACCTCCCCTCTAACCTAGTGGAGGCTCATTCCCTAAAGTCACACCTGTTTCAGTTGGTTCAAAGTGCATCTGTCTGACTCCATCCTGAAGGCTCCAGCTGGCTAAAGATTGCCTGTTCCTTTCCAGTAGCCTAAAGTATCACCTGATTCCAGATACAGCTGCCACTTTAGAAGCTGGGAGAGGGGAGTCCAGAGGTTGCTCTTTCATGTTTCTCCAGCTGGGTATCCCTATGCATTGTAGCTACTTGTCAGGCGGGCTCCGAGCTAGCAGGCAAAGAGTGCTCTAATTTAGCTGGACTTCTGCTGAGAGAGACTTCACTTCACCTACCCACTCCACTTCCTCTTTTCAGGGCCAGTAATGTTTGGTTGGTAATTTTAGCCCAGCGTCTTGTATAAATTCATTAAAAGGGCCTGCCTTTTGAAGTGGAATTAGTTCCTGGGTAGAGCTGGCTGGGTGTTCTGGGTCACAAACCATCTAATCAGAGTCTTGTGGGAATCTGGGCTGTGCTAATTAAAGCTGACTGCCCTGGAGGACAGAAACAGGCACCAGCTCAGTGGGCAGGAGTGACGCCGAGGGAGCCTGCTGACAAAATGACCTTTTGCTTCTGCTCTGGGTGCTCAATGTCATTGAGCAGCCCTTTGGTGCTGGGAGGGAGTCAGCCTGCAGAGTTCAGCCCAGGGACTCGTAGCTCCCTCACCCCCTGACTGCTCTTTCCTTCGGGTTTATTTCCCCGGAGGTTAGAATGTCCTGGCCTCTTGAACTCTTCTCCAGAAGCCTGTGTCACATGAAATCCCACTCACACAGTTCAAGTCCTTGAATCTTCCAGACCTGCAGGCTGCTGTCAGCCCTTACAAATGTTAAATCATTGCCCCCAGCTTCTTGCTGTTAAAAAGGAGGACGTAGCATTAAAGGAGTAAGGGGTCATTTTTGCCTCTCTCAGGCTTCCATCCTGAGCTTGTTATTCCAGTAAGTCTCTCACTGAAGTCTGTGGGATTTTGCCTGTGTAACAAGTTTTGGGTTCCCTTGCCCTATGCAGCATGGCCACAAGTGAACTGGGGATAGACAGTGTAGGTGAGATGATCAAAAGCACCGAAATCACTTTGTCACACTGACTTTCAGTAGGACTAGTATTCGTAAATCTCTAAAGCCCAGTTTTTACATCCGTTGAAATGTTGCTGTGTTCAGTGTGTGGCGATGGCTAGCCACTCCTGAAAAAAAAAATTTAGGCTCCTAAATCAGTCATGCATTGTGACGCTGAGCACAGCCCCACCTAACCAGCTTAAAAATCTGAGTCAAAATGCTTTTGAAAATTTCATTTTACGGTTGGAACTTTCACAAGGGTTTAGCACTGCCAAATGGGCCCAGAGCCTCAAAATCGCTCAGCTTCTGTCTAGGCACCCAATAAATCACCAGACTTCTGAAGGATCTCCACACAGTGGCCCTAAGCTTTGTGAAAAATGTCATTATTTGTCTAGTTTCAGAGAAACAGCCGTGTTAGTCTGTATTCGCAAAAAGAAAAGGAGTACTTGTGGCACCTTAGAGACTAACCAATTTATTTGAGCATAAGCTTTCATGAGCTACAGCTTGCATCCGATGAAGTGAGCTGTCACTCACGAAAGCTTATGCTCAAATAAATTGGTTAGTCTCTAAGGTGCCACAAGTCCTCCTATTATTTGTCTAGGTTTTTAATTTGGCCCACGTCACTGTCGTATTGGACTGCTTTTACCAAAGTACCTGAGCACCATTTGTGGATCCTTTGCTTACAAGACACATGTAGCTCTTCCTGCACAGTATGCTTTCACAAAGCAAGTGGGTATGAGTGCTGCTGGAAGTACAGTGCAATCTAATCACTTATTTTGATGCCGTTATCTGGAGTACATGTGTGATTATACCTAACAATACTTTAGGAAAAGCTGTGCAAATCTGATCCCTCAATATGATGAAATTCACCCACAGCAGAGGGTCAGCCCAAGTCCTACCACTGTCTCATTTAAGTACTATTGTAAGATCTCGCCCATAGTAACTAGGATAGAATATAGCCATTGCATAGGGCTGATACTTTGGAAGAAGTCAATTAAAAATAGGATAATTTTCATCTTTATCCTTAAAGAAACTCTAGTGCTTTGGAGAAAAGCAAATTTACAAAGGAGGAAAAGAGAAGAGCTCCAATCAAAAATGGTCAAGCATCACTTTCTCTTGTCCTGTTCTCGTGCTGAGATTCACGATTTATTTTCCACCTCTGAGACCATTAAGATAGGTGCTCAGATACTACAGTGGTAGAGATGGTATAAGCACTGAGGCAGAAACATTGAACAATGAAGGCCATATATTCTTCAGTTGGGGAAAAGTTTGTCATTACCACTTAAGTCTACCACCAGGACGCATATAGCCATCTAATGCACCTATCCTAGAGACTGTGGACTCTGACAATGGGATATTCTATGGCTGGCCAAATACATGTCATCCAAGAGTTGCTTTTTCCCCTTCTCATCAGCTCTTTTGACAGAGGCCCAGCTGTGTGGTCAGCACTGGAGAGTCTGGCTGCCCTTTACGTTGAAAAGAATGCCTAACATGGGCTTCAGTGAATAGCTTTATTCATAATTCATCCTGCCCTTTCCTCTCCTCCAAGATACCACAGCATTCTCATCTATGTGTGTGACCCAGCAGAGACTGTAAACGGGAGGAGGAGAACAGACATTACAGTGTGTTCTGAGTGAAGAGCAGCATGTAGCCATAGCATCCCAGGAGCAGGCCAGGAAAGTGGTTGTAACACTCAGAGCTGTATTTCCTTCCCCGGCTCCTCCTTTGCTCCAGGAGGAAGATAATCTGCTGCTCTGTCCATATCTGATTCCTTCCCACTCTGCTCTGGCTTGGCTTTGCTTGCCAGTGTGTGGGCCCCACCTACTTCCCAGCTGTGTGGGAGGAGAAGCAGCAGTCCCACCATGGCATATCTCCCGCCCATTCTGAGACCCACCATGTGGGAAGCTCTGAGCCGAGTAAAGGAGGTGCCCTGCATGTGCAATGTTAGGGCAGCCCTTAATCCTGGGAATGGAAATATTTAGAGCTGATGAAAAAATATTGAGAATTTTTTTACTTTTACCCCCAAAAATAAACATTCACAACCTTTGTCTCTTTAAAAAATTTTCCAATTTTGGCAAAAATGGCATGTTTTCTTCCATTCTCTCTATTCTGCCTCCTGCCCTCTCCTCTTTTTCATTGGCAAAAAGAAAGTGGGGGCGGGGGAGGAGGGAGGCAGAGGAGGGAGAGAACATGAGAGAGTTTTTTTAAAAAAATTGAAAACAAAACTTTCCCTAAAATGAAAATGTTCCTAAGCTCGAAGCCGCACACCAAGGTCCTTTCTGAAACCTAGGGAATGCAAATGTTCAGGGGGAAAAAATGCTTTCAATGTTTTGTCCAGCACTAGAAATATCTCATTTCACTCCTCACTGCTGCATGTTGAGTTTGTATCAGGTGAAGATCTTGCTCATGGGTTTTGTGTTCAAGTCTCTCCATAACTGCACCTCAACTAGATCTGTCACTTCATTCATCAGTTTCTCTTGCTCTCTGTGCGCCTCCTTAATCTGATGCATGCAGCGACACTGATTTATACCAGAAAAGGATTTTGGCCCCTGTCACCTAGCTGCAGCCTCTCCTTCTTGCTCCCACCATCATCTTTGCACCCTTGTTCATGCTCACTCTTACAAAGGAACTGGGAGGTTGTTCCAAGTATATCTAGCACTTTCCCATCTCCTTCAAATTCCTCCTCGTCCTCTTACCCTCTTCACTGACAATGATTTGCTGAACTCTGCACCCACACTGAGCACTTCCTGGCCCGAACCATTTTCCTATTGGTTTGTACTATGCACCATGTTGAGCTGTGTTAGGCCTGAATCCTAAAAGGCCTTTTAAGGATGTGCTGAATGTTCCACACTGCAGATAGTGAGCCTGCCAGAATGCATAAAGTTAATCATGTGCAAGAATCCTTGGCAGGATCGGGGCCTGAGCATGTAACAAACTCCAACAGATGTAATTAGCTCAATTCTCAAAGAACCATCCCATGTCACGATCTCCAAGCTGCTAAATAAAATCATACACCTCTCAGTGGCTATCCATCATTCACGAGCTGAGTCAAAAAGGTGTTCTAATCTCTTGCAGACAATAGCCTTGAGTTAAAAATATCACCCCATCTTGAAAGCCAGTAAGTGATTTGCTGTCAGGGTTGGATAAACTCTTTTCAACATGTAAACCGGTTCCTGGCTTTCAGCAGCCATGATAACTAGAACAAAGGGTTTTGATTCTTCTAACAGTCCCTGGAACCTTAATTCCATCTCTTGGTTGGGGAGAGAATAGGCTGGATGTGATTCCCTCTTTAAGAAGGCCATAAAGAAAAATCAAGTCCTAAAGTGGCTTCCTTTTCTGCCATGAATGTGGTAGTACTCAGCCCATGGGTGAAATGCCTGAACTCCTGGAAGGCTATGCTTCTCACCCTGACTCCTCCTGTATTACTGAAGAGGGATGCACCTATTCACATATGTCATGCTCTTCCCAAGACTAAACTTCCCTCCCCAATTCCATTGTTCTTTTATTACTACCTGCTGCCAGGCAGGCTAGAAGAGCTGTGGGAGCTGGAAAGTAGCCAGTCTGAAGCCCCAGGCTACAAATTTAATTGGTTCATTTGAATGGCTGGGCTTGCGTTACTAAGGGCTGCATCATGGTGTGTTGGAGTCTCATTGCCAATATCATGTCATAGCATCAAGAAATGCAACTGATGTGATTTTAAAAAAGCAGCAAAACAGATACTGGTTCTGCTGAATGTGATTGCTTGTTCTTAACAGCTTTGGACATTAGACTCAAGCTGCTGCTTCCTCTTGTGATCCCAGCAGATACAGGTGGGGGATTGCATGTTTAAGCTGTGTTCTTCAGAATTGATTATTTTTGCCATCATAGCTTCTAAAGCTGGAGAAACTTGACAAGATTCCTGGGTAGGATAGGTTCCACATATTGCATATCCATGTGTATTCCTTCCAGCTTATAGGGAATTTGTATGTAAAGTACTTTCCATTTAATTCAGTTGCAGGGTTTATTCCTTCATCCCTCACCCATTTTCTAGCGATTAAAGCACAGAACTGGGAATCCTGAAATATGGAGGCTGACTCCTGCCTGTGCCACTGACTTTTTCACTTTCAGCAAGTCAATTTGCTGCTTGAGGCCTCCGATATCTCAACAGTTTCAATGAGGAGATCGGTACTTTTACCATTACAAAGCGCTTTGATATGCTGCACTGAATTTGTTACAGAAGTGCCAAGCGTTGTTGTTTCTTAAAAGAAAAAAGAGCTGTGCAAAATTAAGAGTGAACGTGACAACTGCGGTTAGTCAATAGGCGCTTGCTATGCTGTTAATAAAAAAGCCCCGTTCTGAATTTGGACAATAACAGAGGACTGCAGCCAAAAGTTCCACCCTTCGCACCTTGCTTTTTGGTGCGACCCTGAAGCAAAGCCACAGAGCTAAACAGCCACTTTGAATACAGATCTGAATTTTGTGGTGGAGGCCTATCAGCAATGGACACTGACAGAACGTGCTGCCAAGGGTGAGGCAGATGGCTATGCATGTGAGTTGTCACATGGGGACTCTGAGCCTGAGCAGCACCTGAAGAATGCACAGTGCCACTCACAGCGTGTATAATGGTGCATTTAAGATACCTTTGTGCACACGCTGGGCAGGCTGTGTCTTGGCCCAATCCCCCTGTGTAATCTGAAAGGCCTCTCTAAACTGCACAGTTGGGGTGGTGGTAACCTAGGATTGATGGCACACCGGGAAGCTCCACCCACAAACACTACATCAGTAAGTGGGAGGAGCTACTTTGTCAGTTCTAGGGCACTAATGGATCCCCAGATGGATGGGCGATCCTCCAGTAGCCTCGTACACTGGGTTTAAGGCCACTTTGCACTGGTGATGCAGCACAAAGGGGCACAGTGCAGGCGAGGGTCAAGGCCTGTGTATGGCTAACAAGGACAAACGACTCATTCCAGTCAAAGTGATGAGACTGGCTGGGATGAAAGGACAAAGAAGGTGCTGCAATCAAGCACCCTTTATAATGAATCTCCTGAATTGTTTCAATGTGTTGCAGTGCATTATTATGGAACTAGAGCCTAGAAGCTGCAGCTCAGGTTAGGAGATGGTGGTGCTGTGCTCTATACAGAAACATGCTCAGCGACAGTTCCTGCCCTGAAGGATTTCAAGTGTAAATAGACAAGACTGACACAGGGTGGGAGGGGAGACCAGTAGGGAGCAGGAGAGGTGACTTGCTGAAAGTCATGTAGTAGGTTAGTTACAATGCTGCTCTTAGACAAGCTGTTGTCTAGAGGGTCAAATCCTGCACGTCTTCAATCAAGCTCCCAGTGGAGTCCATAGGAATTTTACTTGGCTTTAGCCCATGAAAACTTATGCCCAAATAAATGTGTTAGTCTCTAAGGTGCCACAAGGACTCCTCATTTTTGTTCACAATAATGAAGTTCTTCTGTATGGGAAAATAAAAACGCCTTTAGTGTGAGAAGCCATTCACTGTATTCAGGTTTGGCAGCTGCTCTCCCATTGCTCTTAAAAAGAGAACTTGTGATTCGATTGATCTGGCTCCTACTTCCTCTCCTCAAGTCTCAAATGCCCTGGAACAGCAGCTTGGGCTGGACTTCTCTGCTTCATTGAATAATTTGCCCTGGCTTTTTTTTTCGTATAAGAGCTGCCTCCAAACAGCATGCTTCCAGTAAAACTCCATCTCATTCCTACTGCACGTGAACTGGAAAATCTGAGCCCAAGAAATGAATGGAGACTGTGTGTGTGTTTAAGAAATTTGGAGTTTTGATCTGACAGCTGGAGAAACAGTCATGGCTCTGAAGTCCTTAAGCACACCTTGTGACCCATCATCTCCAGAAAACCGTCCCCAGCTTTGCTCAGTTGATCTGAATATCTTGCAAAGAGACCAAGTACTGTAATTTCATGGATACAGACCCATATAGTGGAATGGGGTGTGAGGTGGTGGAGGCAGAGATCCAGTTTCTCTTTGTGGCTCTTGGCTCTGGGGTTTCTGCCCTCAGCAAACTGGAAAATGTCTGCCCCTCCCATCCCTCTAGTCAATCACTTGCTAACAGCTCTGAAACATTTGGCTGCTGTAGGCAACCTCTTGTTCTGGCTGTAGGGTTGAGCCAGCCCTCCTTCTTTGGCAGGCCCATCTCCAGCTCCAAGGTTTTGTTTACTTATTGGGTGAATCACCAGGACTAAGACAAGCTTCCCTATCCACTCTCCCACGATGTCTTTGCAGAGTTAACTTGAGTTATCTCACTTAAAGGTTTACCAGTATAACTATATTTTTATTTGATTTGGGGGTGTGACTTTTTTCTTTTTAATCCAACATAGTTCTACCAGTGCAACCCCTAGCAGGGATGCAATAACACAGAACAAAGGTGAATTATACCAGCACAGTTTATTCCCCTTCCCATACAGGAATTATCCTATGTTGGTATAAAGCACCTCTGTACTGCCATAACTATGGCCCCAGTAAGGGGTTTGTACCACTTTGTTTCCATATAGTTAACTTTCTAGTGTAGACAAGTACTCAGACACTCAAATTCAGAATGTTTTTCCAAAGTTCTGTGGTGCTACAGTTCCTATTGACTTCAGTGGATGCATAAATAGTAAAACTGGTTGGAATTTTGCTAGTGAAAGACTTTTTTTTGTTTGTTGAAAAAATATTTTTTTCCTCCCTAAACAAATTGGGAAGAGAGGGTGGAAATCAATCTTAGCAATGTGTCGGTTTTAATGTCATGCTTTAAAAAAAAAATTAATTGGACCCCTTTCAATGGGTATGAAAAACTTTCATATATGGAAAATCTTTTTGTCAGTAAACAGATATATTTTGGTAAAACAAATATGCTGTACTTTAAGACTACTAATAGTTCTATTTTGAACAACTTGAAATGAAAACAGCTTTGACAGTTTGAACACTTTTTTTTTTTTTTCACAAAAATTTTTTTGTCTTTCTACTTTTACCCACCTCTATGAAGTGTGGGATTTGGGAGCCTAAATTTAACCCCTCATTTTTAAAACCTTGGCTCTAGTGTCCAAGATCGGATTTCTCTCCCTCCCGATCCCCACCCGTACTGTTCATCTCTCTCTCAACTCCAAACAAAGCAGTAGGAGCTAGAGATGCTCAGCACCTCAGAAAGGCCATCCCACAGGCTGGCTTGCAGTCCTTTCCCTGTAACCACCTGACTTCTTTCGGTCATACTGAGTAATAATAAAAAGAGCATCTGTCATGAATATAGGGGGAAGGACAGCAACCTTTATGTATGCTTGGCAGCTGTACTGGATTGCCATACCTGTATAGGGTTAAGCAGTTCAAATAACCTAGCTGGCGCTTGACCAGAAGGACCAATGAGCAAAGATACTTTCAAATCTGGGTGGGGGGGGGAAGGATTTGTTTTATTCTTTGAGTTGTTCCCTCTCCAGGTAGAGGGAGAAGCCAAGCAGGTAGAATATCTCCTGAAATATATACCTGGAATAATCCATCTAAAACCACAGAAACTGTGAGTAGGGCAAGGAAATGCATTAGGTTATCTTTTTTGTTTTGCCTTGTGAATTTTGCTGTGCTAAAAAGGGAGTTTCATTCCTGTTTTGTAGTTGTGAAGCTGAGCCCAGAGGGGAATCCTCTGTGTTTTAAATATTTTTATTACCTTGTAAAAGTTACCTTCCATCCTGATTTTGAAGGTGTGATTCTTTTACCTTTTTCTTTATAAATAAAGTTATTCTTTTAAGAACCTGATTGTCTTCAGGACACTGAAATCAAAGGATCTGGTCTGTGCTCACATTGCTAAGGCAACTGGTTGGTATCTTAGTCTCAAGCCTCCCCAGGAAAGGCGGTGAAGGGGCTTGCGGGGATATATTTGGGGGGTAGGGATTCCAAGTGACCCTTCCCTGAATTTTTGTGCAAATCACTTGGTGGTGGTGGTGGCAGCAATATATCGTCCAAGGACAAGGAAAGGAATGTGTGCCTTGGAGAAGTTTTAACCTAAGCTGGTAGAATATAAGCTTAGGGGGTCTTTCATGCGAGTCCCCACATCTGTACCCCAGAGTTCAGAGTGTGTGTGAAAGAAACCCTGACAGTGTCAAATGTCTGCTTTAGTGTCACTGAAGAGCATGTCTGAGGAAACCTATGAGCAATGGGCTGAGCGGTCTACCCAGAAGATTGCCCAAGGAATGGTTGGGGAAACTGGAAATATGGCTTTCAAAAGCCAAATGGTTTAGAACAGTTGAGATAAAATATGGCCTGCTGTATATTTATATAGCATGACACTCAGGAGCAGCTCTATATTTAAATTCAATAGACCTATCCTGGGACTGAGCCCTTTCCTGATGCTGCCTTTACACTGGCTTGAGAATGAGAGGGAAAGTGGGAGACTGAGGTATATTTGTCCTTCCGGCTTGTTTGAGGTTGGCTGGCAGTTCAGAATGCAGCTCATCGCACCTGTCCCTTTATAATGTCTCGTTAGCCGACCAGAACAGTCCTCTCTACAATTCATCTGCAAACTGGCATCGACAACCCAAGGCCGTCTTTACTTCAGGGAAGACTCCTATGCTTCTGGCCAATTCCCCTGGAAGCTCTGAAGTTGGTCAGGGGATGGAGTGAGTTGCAGTACTTGGCACACCTTTTGCATGATGCATACATAAGCAATCAAAAACTGTAATAATCCAGGAGGTCAAGTGGTGTCCTTCTATCTTTCCACTTGAGGCAATGTGCTTGTTGCATTGACCGGCCATCCTTCGAGCTTTTAACCCACTCCCCCTGCTCTACCTAGTCAAAATGGATGTCTTCCTGTTATGGGATGTTCTTATTAATGCCACAGTCAGACCCTGCAGCTGCAGAGAGGGAGGGAGTGAGCTGTTATGAGGGAAAGCAATAAGCTCTGTCATTCTTCCATGCTCTCCCTGTCCCTTAGCATCACATTGATATCAAAAGCTAAAGCTCAGGCTTCTGTGGATCTCTTCACTGGGCACCTGACGCAGCCCCGCTCAGTGTGGACTGGTGAAGCACTCCTCACCTGCACTACCAAAGACCCACTTCTGACTGACCTCCTTTCTCCAGCCTGCCACCTGAGGCTTTATATCATTAGCTGCTTCACAGGGTGGGCTGTGGCAGCCTCTGCGGCCATCTGTGTGACAGTGGAGAGGTATCAGGTGTGGTTGTGATGGTTTGGGGATCACCCCAACCAGTAAGGGGTTGTCACCACCTGCACAAGCATAAAGGCCTCACTTTGGCTTCTGCCTGCCTACTTATGCCTTTATGGGGTGACCCCAATAGCCCTTCTGCTCCTGAATCGCCCCAGAGCCATCCCCTGAGTTCTCAACTACCAGACACTCCAGACTTTCCCTTCTGGTTTGTCGCCCTGAAGGAGTGAAACCTGCCCTCAGCTAGTCTGGTGGGGGCTGCACGCTCCCCCTCTCCTCGGATTGCACACCGGAGGCCTGCTTAGGGTAAAAATAAACAAGTTTACTTAATAGAAAAATCACAGCTTCAAAGAAAAAATTGTAAGAAAAAGCGCAAAAAGACAAGTTACACAGAAAATAACCATAAAGACGCAACCTTGTGTTTTCCACTTCTAGATTAACTAAATTCCCTTCTCTAATGCAAGTTGTGTATGGTTTCTTAACAGTTCCCTAATCTCCGCTCTGTCACAGAGGGGACCAGTGTTTCACGACAGCACCCACTCCGGAAGTCCTCTATGCACCCACTTCCGTTTCTGGATAGTCCCCAGGTCCTGTACTGGTTCAGTGACCAGAGCATCTCCTACTTATTCACCAGTGCCACCATCTGCAGCCACTGGGTTTTCAACAGAGCTTACCTCCCATCAGAGCTGCGTGTCTACCTGGAACAAAAATGATTTGCCAAAAAAAGTATTTGGCAATCTCTGGCAACCTTATTCTAAAAATTAATTCAACAGCTACCATCTGCTCTCACACTAATACCTAGCTTTACCCTTTGTCCTAGAGTTGTCCAGATCATGGATCCAGGCAGGAAAATAGCAGGCTCTAAGGGCATGATCCTACAAGATGCTGCTGCAGGACTCAATAGCAGTGTTCAGCTACAGAGGGCAGAATCTCCCTTTCCTGACTCACCTAGAGCAGTGACATTCACAGGAGGGGACGACATAAAAAGTCGGCTTGTAAATTATGGTCCAGACTCTGTGCTAGAGCCTGGCTACGTAACTCTGGGGGATATGTGGGGACTTCTGGGGTAGTATAGAGCTTCTGTAGCACTTCAAGGCCATCCCCATCCCCGCTTCTTATGATGCTCTGTTCCTTCGGGTAAAGAGGGGGGCAGTGAATCCCCCTGCCCTCGCACAACTTGCCTGCTGGAACAGATGCTTGGGGCTGTGGGCATATGGGGATGGAGCACAGAAGTCCTGAGGCTGACTGAACCGGAGGAGTTAAAGTGACTGAACCCCCTCTTTGCCACTCACTCCACCCCAAGCAAAGCATATCGTTCAGCATGTCTGCCTGCCAGTGAGCTTGAGGGGCAGGATGCAGTGAGGCTTATGCGGGTTAATGCAATCGTGAGCGCTGGAGAGCTGCCCAACCAAACAGTTTAGTCTGGTTAGCAAAGTGAAAGTCTCTGAGAAGCTAAAGTAACTCAGGGAGTAGAAGCTGGGGCTCCAAATAAGGGTGGGGAATCGGGGCAGCTGTGGGGGGGGGGCGAGTCCATTTATTCCGTTCATTTGTTTTCATTCAAGTGGCTCTATTTCTTCAGTGTAGCCCTTGGACCATTGGCCAACCTCCACGAAGCAGGGGGAAAAAACAATTCAAATGAAATAAAATAAGACTTCTGGGAATCTGTCCAAGCTGCAGAAGTAACAGGCTGCTACAGGCAGAATCCAGGTGTGCGTTTGACATGCTGGATCAAAGAGGTTTGCCAGTATGTATTTCAGTGCCAGCTCTGTGACAGTCTCAGGCTTTCAATGCACGATGCAGGCCCATCAGAGTTGCCTCAGGAGCCCTAATAGGAGATAAATGACTCTGTCTCTATATAGGATATTTTCTCTGGGAAAGTCTTTGCTGGCCACCTCCTATTACAGGCCAAGAAGGAAGGAAATAGACGTTTGTTTGCATTAGAGGAGTGTTCTGCATACAGAGGATTATTCAGCCCCTCTCTTCCCTCCCAAACCTGTGCGTTACTAACATTGTTGTTTAGTGTCTCCAGAAACAAAGGACCTGATTCTGAGAGTCACCAAGTACCTCTTGATCCTCAAGTCCTGCTGAACTTCACAGGCATTGGAGGTGCTCAGCACCAGGCAGGATCAACCCCTAGAATAATCCCGTTTGTAACCCTGAAGACTGAGTTTGCACCCGCTGAAATCACAAGGAGTTTTGCCTTCTATAGGAGCAGGATTGGGCCCCTGGGTCAAAGGTTTCCAACTTGGTGCCTGATCCAACTTCCACTGAAGTCTAAGGGAGTGTTTCCATTGACTTTAATGGGAGTTGGATAGGCTCTTGATGCTGCAGGTTAGGCATCTAAACAAAAGTGGTTTCATTTTAAGAGGTGCTGAGTTCCTGAGGTCCCATTGACTTCACTGCAAGGGTTGTGCAGCTCTGTAGATCAGGACACTTTAATGCAGTTGTGTAAACATGGGTATCAATATAGAGGTGGAATTTTCAAAGCAGATGATGGAATCTGGATTCCCAAACCCCATTAATTTCTAATCGGAATCGAGCATCCACATCCTTGAGAGCGCTTTGAAAGTCCCACCCATAAGCGAAATCCTGGCTGTGTTGAAGTCAATAGCACAACTCCCATTGATTTCAATGGGGCCAGGATTTCACCATTAGCTTCTAACGGATTTGAAACATTTGCCCCAAATTTCTACAGTCTTGGACAACAGTGCTCTCACTGATGCTCAGAATCAACTGAGTGCTCTTAATTCCATGCAAACCCTGTACCCGAGGGGGGTGAACAATTCTGGGCTTTTAGGTAGGTGTCTCTTGGAGAGGAAAAATCGTAACACAAATTGCCATATGTATTCTTTTTTTAAATATAGCGGGAAGAGTTGAGAAGTTTAGTAGATTTTTCTATACACCAGTAAGACTACAAGACTCAAAAAGACACAGCTCCCATGGACAAAATGAGATGTGTCCATGTTTACACACCAAATTCCAGTTACAGAATCTGTATTATGTATTGATGTCACTTCATGAGCCCAGAAGAATCCAGCTTGACTTTTAGGTCCCAGGGTGGATTTGCAGGGATGTAGTTAGAAAAAGACCTCTCCAATTTTTAACTGAGCAAATTTTACTTGGTGCCTCTAAAGGACAATAAATACAGTCAGTAAGGAAACCAATAATACCATTTTTAGAGTCCCTTTCTAGGGAATAACCACATTTTGCCCCTGATTTTCCTCGCATTCATCTTGGTGTAAACCAGAATTAACTCCATTGAAGCCAATGGACAAATTGTGGTGTAAAATGAGTGCAAGAGGAAAATCGGCCCCCTCATCTTTATTCTCTTTAATGTCCCTTTTTTCTTTAAGGGGCAGAGATGCTCCTAACCTTCAAAATCCGCTCTTAAAAATATTGGTCTACAACCTATTCTCTGGGAAGGCTTGCCTCGGAGCAGATCCCCGTAAATCAGCATAGCTCCACTGAATCAGTGGACCTCTAGCCTTATGAGCATGCACTGCAACTGCTGTGGATGTGTTTCTGAGCTATCAGACTATGCATCTGCCATTAGAATCTGGTTCTACAGAGGGTAACACTTCTCCCTAATCAATAATGAATTAAAATTCTCTATTTATCATCAAAGCAGATATAGCACAGGCATTAGCAGTGTCCGCTTTCCGGCTCAAGACCAAACAGAGCCCTGCTGGAGCAGAAAGTAGCTTACACTTGTTAAGGATACAAAGTGGGGAGGCATTGTTGATACAGAAGAAAACGAGAATATTATACAGAAAGAACGGGATGGCCTTGAAGACTGGCGAGACTGAAACAGGATGAAATTCAATAGTACAAAGTGAAAAGTCATGCACTTTGGGTCTAATCATAAGAATTTCTGCTACCAGCTGGGGGCTCATCAGTAGGAAGCAACAGAGGAGAAGAGAGACCTGGCTGTATACATCAATCACAGGATAACTAGAAGCCACCAGTGATGTGGCAATGAAAAAGGCAAATACATCCTAGTATGTATCTGGTAGGGCATTTCCAGTAGAGCTAGAGAAATATTAATGCCATTGTACAAGGCACTGGTAAGACCTCATTTTCAATACTGTTTACAATTCTGGTCAACCATGTTCAAAAAAGATGGTGAATTTAAAGTGGAACAGGTGCAGAGAAGAACAACTAGGATGATCAGTGGAATGGAGGGCCTGTCTTATGAGAGGAGACTGGAAGAGCTTGGCCTGTTTAGTCTTGTAAAAAGAAGGCTGAAAGAGGATATGATCCTTCTCTATAAATACATTAGGGAGTGAACAGCAGGAAGGGTGAAAAGGGATTTATTTTTTTTGTAAGCATAAAGACAATGCTGGCACAAGAACAAATGCACATAAGCTGCCCATGAACAAATTCAGCCTGGGAATTAAAAGGTTTCTAACTGTCAGCGGGGGAGGTTCTGGAACAGCCTCCCAATAGGAGCGGGGGGGGGGCGAGCAATTTAATTAGTTTTAAGAGCAAGCTGGACAAATTTGTGTGTGCAACTGTATAATGAGGTTGCTTGTGATGATGGGGGAGGGGGTGCAGGGCTCGACAGCTCTGGGGCTCACTTCCAGTTAATGCCTTATATTCCTAAAAGCTCATGCTACAGGTTTCATCTGGCCACTGGCAGAGGTCAGGAAGGGATTATTTTAGCCCTCCAATGCATTCTAGGTGTTTTTGAAATCTCCTTCCTCTGAAGCATCAGGGATGGCCACCACTGGAGATGGGACATTGCATGGAGAGGGCCAGGGCTCTGAGGTGACACTGAGCATTCTCTCTCTCTCTCATGTGACTGGCTGGCTGGTTATTATTTATTTGCGTAGGGTCTAACTGATCACCATATGTGGGGTCAGGAAGGGGTTTCCCCCCTGGTCAGATTGGCAGTGACCTCGGTTGGGATTTCCTCTGCAGGGTAGGGTGCAGGTCCCTCTCCAGAATTATCTGGTATATTTCACTTAGTCATTTCCCTGCCATTGTGGGGGGCCTCAGGTCCTGGTGCCCACCGGTCCCTCCTATTCTCTGCCTTTGACATGTAATAGTCTAGTTCAGGGGTTCTCAAACTTCATTGTGCTGTAACCCCCTTCTGACAACAAAAATTACTACGTGACCCCAGGAGGGGGCACTGAAGCCTGAGCTCACCTGACTGCCCCAGATCCCCGTGCAGGGTGGGTCAAAGCTGAAGCCCAAGGGCTTCAGCCTCAGGCAGGAGGCCTGTAACCTTCGGCTTCAGCCCTGGTGGTGGGGCTCAGGTTTTGGCCCCGGGACCTCCGAAAGTCTAAGCCAGCCCTGGCAATCCCATTGCAACGTTTGAGAATCGCTGGTCTAGTTTCATTTACTTTGGTCTCATTTTGGTTGTTAGGATTAATGTGCGGGTGCTGGGGGGTGTTGGTGGCCTGTGAGGTCACATTAGGTGATCTGGTGGTCCCGTCTGGCCTTAAATGCTGACTTCTCTGACACCAGGCCCATTTTCTCATTCTACACAGAGGAGAGTTGTGGTGGGTTTTTATCTGTCAGGCAGGTACGGCTGGGCAAAGAGGGAAAAGATCACCACATTGGTGAATATCAAATATCAAGTGAATTATTCTATGCATATTTCCAACCAGTTCTAAATGGAGAAATCTCTGCCCACTTGGGGTTTCGGAAGAGACTGTGAGTAAAATTTTCAAAAGTGAAAATGAGACTTAAGTGCCCAAGTACCTAAGACCTTATCTACATGGGAAAGGCTTTCTTGGTCTAACCTTAGGTATGAATTTAAACCAATATAGTTTTTCCAGTATATATTCCCCCTCCCCGCATGTGGACACTGTTATTCTCATCTAGGTGCCTTTTTTCATTTATCTTTTCCCAAGCGACGGCTAACTTCAGGGGCTAAGCAAGGCAACTCTGCAGTGCTGAATGAAAGGTAACTTGCTTCTCAGTTGCATTGCCACCCTTCCAAAACTTTGAAACTGTCTGCTGACTACATGCCTTCCATCCTCTCTCTCTTCCCATATCCCATGGAAACACAGTCACTAGTTTTAGAAGCCCTCTGAATGGAGACACACATGAATGAAGCATACACAGAACAGTGAAGCTGGAACCCCAGCCAGCAAAGAAAATACAGAAATTACTGCTTGCTATTAAAATGCCAGTGCCAGTAGAAAGCTAGTATTAAATCATAACCGGTGAGAGAAATGGCGTCAGATAACTGGGTGGTTTTGGAAGCCACAAACTGGGCGCTCGGTAATGATTAAGAAATCACAAGCTGGCTTTCAAAGGCTGAGGAAGTGGTGTACAACAGAGGCTGGCTGGGGAGGAGACTGGCTTTCAAAGACTGACTATACCCTCAGGAAAACCAGTGTAGCAATTGGACCATCAAGGGACTGATCCTCAGCTGGTGTAAATTGTCACGGCTCCTTTCAAGGTGTAAATTGTCATTGCCTGTTGAGGTCAATGGAACTATGACAATTTACCCCCAACTGAAGATCTGCTCCCTAAGGCTATTTTTTAGTACCAGCTGAATGATCTTTTGTGGAAAGGAGTGAGACTAGGAAGGAGAGAGGGACCCTGCTGCAGTTTGCATGCTACTTCTAGCAAGCTGAGACTATTTCAAAGGTGGGATCTCGGAATTGTTTCCACTTTTATATTCCAATTCTCACGTCTCGGCCTTTGGTACATGCCTGGGCATGGGCGGTATTGAATAGGACAGTAATGCGTCTGTCTTGTACGACTTTGCGAAACTCAGGGCGGAGCAGGTGAGGAATTCTTTCCAAAGGGCTTAGATTTCAGATCACACTGACCTTTTTATGGAAAAACACCAGTGTCTGTTGAAGAGCTGCTGCCCAATTCATTCCTTAACAGTAGAAAAGTGAAATTCATTTGCATTCAAGTTGCATCATGTTGTTGTTTAAAGGTACACTTCCAAGTACAGTTTTATTTTTGCTACTTTCCATTGTTCATTGCACTTTCTTAGACAATGGTTTGTTTTTTTTCTTTTGTCCATGGGGCTAGCATTGCATTTCCCTCTCCTCATGTGTTTCCAATTCTTAAATGACTATGGCTAACTTATTGGTGCATTGTCCTCATCAATGAAAGAATATATATCTAACTATAATTTTTGTACTTGACTCATCCCCAGGGCATCTTATCCCTGTTGCTGCAGAACCACCAGAGTAAAGAAAGATTGTTTTTCTGTGGGTCCTACTTAAATGGTGAATATTGAGCTTCTGAATGTATTAATGACCAGGCGATAGAAATAAACAATGGAGTACGAATACCACAAATCTGTCACCACCAACGTACAGTACCTCAAGATGCACAATTAGATATATATCTGAGCAGTTCTAATACAAAATACTGAAAGACACTAGATAGTACAAAGGAATCCGGGAGGAAGTATGGTCTGATAGTTAAGGGACTGGACTGGGTCCCACGGTCTGTTTGCTTTGTAAGGACTGGTTTTGAACTAGGCTCTACCATCCTGCATTTATCACACTGCTGTGCTGCTCCAGCACCAGTACGGAGGGGTTGAATTCTGCCCTTGGATGAATGGGCTCCTCACAGTCGGTGAGGGTTGCATTTGCTATGGCGATGGGTTTGGAACTTGAGATCAGTGCAGCTGAAGAACAAACTTTTCATTGTTGTTGTGTGTCGTTTATCCAGACCTGCTGAGTCTGCAAACTTTAGCAGGAAAATATCGGGAGACCCAGCTAGCTAATGAGGGATCTGGATTCAGATTTGGGCCAAATGCAGACAATCTGTCTTGGAGTATCTTGGCACTTCTGGTCCTGACTAAAATCATGTGCAGGGGTAGAAAATTTACTGAACTTTGCAGAAACTTGTGTTGAGCTTGGTTCTACGGGTGATCAAAATGTTTGTGTGGTGTTCAACTCTGCTTGTCTGTGGTCCATGCATGCACATGCGCGTGCGCACACACTATGCATCTCTGAACTAAATGCAAAACCTCTTTCATGTCTGTTTTGTGATTTACTTCGTAATCATTTAACAATTCTTGTTCCCAGTGCCATCCGCCTCCTGCTGTCCTGCAATGCAATGAGCTTCAGAGACAGACTACGCATACGTTAAAGTCTGGAATCTGTTCTGGGGTGAGATGGGTGTGGGTGGTGACCTGTGGTGGTGGTGGGGAGCTAGCCTGTAGGATCCATTTAAGGAAAGAAGACTCCCAAAACGCTTCAGTCCAGGAGCTTCTGTGCTATTCTCTATAGGTTCTTGATACTGCCTTCATCTCTTTAATATCCGAACACCTTCCAGTTATGCTATTAAGCGATATGACTAACATCTTTCATGTTTCAGAGTAGCAGCCGTGTTAGTCTGTATCCGCAAAAAGAAAAGGAGGACTTGTGGCACCTTAGAGACTAACAAATTTATTTGAGCATAAGCTTTCGTGAGCTACAGCTCACTTCATGTGTGGCTTGTTCTTTCTCTCACCCTCTCCTCAGAGATAACCGTGCGTGCAGTGGAGTGTTTTGGTAGGGTTTTCTTTTTTTAATTTGCATGTTCTGTATTTATGTAGGAGAAGACAAGGGCAAAGAAATGCTCCTTGTACTTGCAGTGCAAGATGGTGAAGTTTGTGATGGTCTGGGACCAGCTCCTCAGAAGGCTCCATCTCTGGCATAAGCAAGCTTTACTCTTTTATGATGAAGTGTAAGAGCTAAAGTCTGAGAAATACACACATCTGTTTATTGAAACAGTAGCTCTGCCATCTTGTCCATATCCTCACTTTCCTCTCAGTCTTACTCTGTTTTCATCTAGATGGGTGTAAATCAGGAGTACCTATTCAAGTCAATGGAGTTACACTAGCAGAAGAGAGTGAATTTACTTGCTTATATATGACAGGTTTCAGAGTAGCAGCCGTGTTAGTCTGTATTCGCAAAAAGAAAAGGAGTACTTGTGGCATAGTCTCTAAGGTGCCACAAGTACTCCTTTTCTTTTTGCTTATATATGAAGAATAAAGGCCCCTATCTTTATTTAGTTGGTTGTTTTTGTAAAACTCTGGGATTTCTTTGCTCCAAGTGGGTTTACTCTTGTCATTACTTACACAAGAAACTCAGTGGGATCATGACACTGGCTTTTAACTTGCGACCAAGAAAGCTTGGGCTTTGGAACCTCAATCCTGTTCCATGGAAAATATGAGAAGAAATTATATTATGGTTAGGAGAACCAGCCAACTAGCAGAAAGGGGACCAATTGTCATTGGTACTTAATATATGCTTTGCCTTGTGGCTACCAGATCGGCTCTGGTTTTCATCCTTTGCTTTATCCAGAGAAAGGAGGGGGGGAGAACCCTTTCAATGTCCTCTGAAATGGAAGTTCCGGTATGACACATGGCTGTGTTTTTACACAATGCCAGTATGTCTGAGTTTACAGCATGTTTGTGGGGCAGTGTGGTCTAGTGGCTAGGAGTGTGGCTTTCAACTCTGGAGACATGGGTTTTATTCACGGCTGTGCTGGTAACTTCCTGAATGACCTTGGGCACATCACTTGCACTCTTTGTGCTTTGCTTTCCCCTCCTGCCCTTTGTCTTGTCTATTTAGAGTGAGGTATTTTAGACTCAATAGATCCCTGCATCTTGTCCGGGAGTTAGCCGAGATGACCCTTGAGGTCCTTTCGAGCCCTGTGGTTCTATGACTCTATTTGTTCAGACTGTTCTAGAACAATGGAGCCCAATTATAATTGGGGCCCCTCTGTTACTGGAATGCAGATAATTAAGAATAGCACCAAGGAAGTGTCATTCTCACCCTAAGAGAATAAGAGACAGAGAAAAGGTTTAAAAAAGCAGATACTGGTGCAAACCCTTTTAGGATAACTTACCCTGCAAACAAGAGCCGAGATAAGGAATGGGGAAGCGCTGTCTGTGTGGGAGCTTGCAGCTATTCCACTCCCAGCCTTTCCCAACAGGAATCGCTGCAGGGAATATCTCAGGAGTGCTGTCTGTGGGGCTTCAGAGCTCCTTGTCCAAGTTTTTACCAGCAGGAATCACACTAGGGAATGAGATCGGTACATTAAATTATGTGGATCCCACACTGAGGCTTTGTCCAGCCTCTGTCAGCAGGGCTCCCTGTAGGAAATGGTATAGGGGCACTAGGCTCTGGAAAGCTTGCAGCTACTGCAGTCTTCTGCAAAAAGATTCATTGTATGGCACTTATTTCCTGTTCGAGGCAAACTCACAGATGCTCTACGCAGCTTCTCAGCAAAGGACAATGCTTACATTCAAAACTGCAATGGGGGAAACCATGTTCCCAGGTGCATCAACTTTCATCTCAGTTATCGGGAGAAACAACTTTAACAACATGCAAAACCAATGAATTTTAATGTGCATTTAAACATTTCCATCACCCCTTTACATCTTAGACGTAGTGTGGGAATAAATCCAAGTAAATGCAAACACACAAGCCAGCCAGACCTTATTAGGATGAAATTAAAATTAAACATTGGGGAGAGTGGGGGAAAGGTACAGCGTTTACACCAGTGAGGTTAAGGAGCCCTCAGACAAAGCAGTCGGCAGCAAGGGGAATACGTCCTGCTTTTAATTTTGGTCTGGTCTCAGCCAGCGCTAGAAATGAACATTTGCTGACAGCGGAAGCCAGCTACGGGGAAAAGGGGCCGTATGGCTCGTCTGCTTTGCTTCACAAGTGTGGCTTCGACCCGGGAAATGGTGAGACGCTTACACAACTTTAGTGGTGAGCTGTTCAGAGCTACTACAGAAGCCACTTAGAGCTTGAGGTTTACTCACGTGAGTTGTTTTTATGAAAGTTACTTGCGGGAGCAGATATTTGTGGATTCCCCCACCTCCTAGTGCTGCCTCTCTGGGTCCATGTTAGTCCCTCCAATTTCTTGAGCATAAGGACTATCTTTGCTGGCTAAGCAGAAGTGTAGGGAGGTGCGTGGAGGAAGCCATGAGGGCCTTATACAAAGGCCACTGAAGTTAGTGGGCATTTTTCTGTTGATTTCAATGGGATTTGGATCAGCTGCACAGGGGAGAGGAATGTATGTTGTACCATTCTGAGGAGCACTGAAACAGGTGTGCTCTCCCTGCATAGCTGGGAGATTTGGAGGCACCTTGCCTCCTTGAGTTCCCCCTAGGATGGGGTGGCCCCAAAGTGGGCTTGTGGCTTAGTGGCGTATTGTAGTTTTAAACTAGAATTAGCCCCACATCGGTTCCTCACCGCAGCAGGGAAACCTGGGCTGAGATCCAGAGCAGTAATGGCCCCAAGTGACTTTCATTGGGCCTAGGGTTTTCCTATGACGCATCTGCACAGCTAGAGCCTTCTGATTTACCTGCCCAGTAGGGATGGACCCACGCTGCAGCAGGCCTTAACCTTCCCAAAGTTTGGGGGTGATGAGTGCTGGGGTTTCAGTTCAAGCCCCATCTCTTCTCTCCTCTGAGGTCAACCCTGACTTGGATTAAGCACTTCTCTTCAGTGCTACAAAGTGATCCATTCTCTCTTCAGCCTGGGCTCTTCCTAGTAAAAACGAATGAGAGCTGAACCTGTGGAAAAGGCCTGCAAGATCATGCCTTGGGGTTTGACTACGCTGGGTGACAATAGTATAACGGGCTTGGGGTATGCCAGGCTGTTTGCTGGTTCACAGGTTCCTAGACCTGGTGAAACTGTTCTGATCAAATAAGTGACTCATTTTGCATGGTGTCACTGTAACAAACACTGTAGCTGAATGTAAGGGCTTATGTTTTAGCATAGGCCTCATGCTGGCCCTCAGCACAAGGGTGTCAGTGGTTCTCAACTTTATTACACACTGTGGGCCGCATATGGGGCCCACAATGCGTAACCTGGGCCGCAGGGGTCGGGCGGCAGGGCAACGGCAGTCCGGACCCGACCCTCGACCCTGGGACCACTGCTGCACAGAGCTGGCCGGCTGCCAGCCCGGCCCCCAGAACCCCTTGCCCCATGGGGTGGGCTGGCTGCCCTGGCCCCCGAGACTCCCCACCACACCATGCTGGGTGGCGGGGCATCCGGGAACCTGGGAGCCCGGCGTGCAGGCTGTCCTTTACGCTTAGAGAGAGGCATGATTCCAAAGTCTGAGTACAGAACTGATAGCCAGGCACTCCTGAGATCTTAATCCCAGTTCTGATGCTGAATCTCTCTAAACTGTTGTGCACTTCTCTGTCAATTTATCCATCTCTTGCATGTACAAATGAGGTAACTGCAGACATCAGTGATGGTGCGTGTCAGGGTTCCCTCCCCACTCTGAACTCTAGGGTACAGATGTGGGGACCCACATGAAAGACCCCCTAAGCTTATTTCTACCAGCTTAGGTTAAAAAATCCCCAAGGCACAAATTCTCCCTTGTATCTTGGATTAGGTAACGCTGCCACCACCAAGTGATTGTGTTATCTTATTTTTGTTTTCGCTTGTGATTTTCTCTGTGCTGAGAGGAAGGTGTATTCCTGGTTTTCCTTTTGTAACTTTAAAGTTTAGCCCAGAGGGAAATCCTCTGTGTTTTTTAATCTGATTGCCCTGTAAGATTATCTTCCATTCTAATTGTACAGAGGTGCTTCTTTTACATTTTTTCTTTCTAATAAAGTTCTGTTTCTTTTAAAATCTGATTGGGGTTTCTTTGGTGTCCTAAAAAAATCCAAGGTTGGTCTGTGCTCATCTTGTTTATTCTCAAGCCTCCCCGGAAAGGGGCTGCGGGGAATTGGGGGGATATTAGGGCAGAGTAGGAACTCCAAGTTTGTCTAAATCACTTGGTGGTGGCAGTGTTACCTAATCCAAGGTACAAGGGAGAATTTGTGCCTTGGGGAGTTTTTAACCTAAGCTGGTAGAAATAAGCTTAGGGGGTCTTTCATGTGGGTCCCCAAGTCTGTACCCTAGAGTTCAGAGTGGAGAGGGAACCCTGACAGTGTGCATGGGAATTACCCCATTTGTGGGGCTTGCACATGGGGTCTGCGTGTTCAAAATAAGCAGATGCAATTTCAAAAACATTTTGAAAATCTGAACCTAAACACTTGGGTTCAAAAATCCAAAGGAAGAGAAATTGAGAGATAATGGAGAAAAAAGTGTGAGAGAGCAAATTCCAAGAGATGAAAGAGACTTTACAAAAAAAAATCTTCTGCACACGTAACCATTGGTGAACACCCTTCCATCCAAGACTAAAATCATCCTGGATGCAGCACACACTAATTCAACTGCCTGGATCTTAGAGCTGGGCGAATAACCGATTTTTCAGTTCCGTTGCCAAACCGAAAAATCCATAAAAAATCTGTTTCAAGTCGAACGAAACATTTTATTTGACCCAAACTGATTTGTTTTCTTTCTTTCTCTAGTTTTTCACCCTTTTCAAATATAATACATTTACAAATGAAAAGTCTAAATGTTTCATTTTGAAAATGTTACTTTTCTTTCCTCTCTGGCCAAAACTGTTTGCTGAATTTGTCCCAAACTTGCCAATAGTTTTGGTCAATCTGAAACTGTGTATTCTTCAGTGAATAATCTATTAGTCCAAAAAATATTGCCCAGCTCTACTGTAAGTTTTCTTTCATTTCACAATTCCAGTGACTGACAGCTGCTGATCTCTGCTTTACCCAACACTGCTTTCCGCTCAGTGATACTCCCCTTCCAGTGATGGGCAGAATCATAAAAAGCTGCCCTTTCTGCTGCTTAGCATAAACACCCCCACTGATGAGAGAGAATGACTGGGGATACCTTTTCTCCTAACTTTTTGCTGTTCTGTTGATGTCCTTATTAATTATTATGATTATTTATTTGTATAATTATAGAACCTAAAGGTTCCAACCAATATCAGGGCCCCATTCGGCTGGGCATTGTAGAAACACATAGTAAGAGACAGTCCCTGCCCCAGAGAGTTTACAGTATAAATAGACAAGACGGACAGAAAAGGAAGTAGAGGTTTATACAGGGTGAAGTGACCTACTAGAGGTCACAAAGCAGGGAATAAAAGCCAAATCACCAGTCTCAACCCAATGCCCTGTCCACTAGAACAGGGGTGCTCAACCGTTTGGGGTTCAGGACCCATTTGTTAATTTCCACGGCCTGTTGCAACCCAGTAAATAGTCTGGAGGTGGAGGCCCTAGAGTGATTTTGGTCAGATCTTGCCCCCCCAGAGTGGGAGGTTGGGTCCTGCTCTGCACTCCTCCTACAGTGGCGGCTCCTGCAACTCCTGTGCTGTGAGGCTGGCTGGGCTTGACCCTGCACTCTGGGAGTTGCAATCTCCGGGGTTGCAGCTCTGCTAAGGTTTGGCCTCACCCCCCTGACTGGACCAAATTTGTGTGAGTGGAGTTGTGAGCTGACTCATGGGGTTGCCACTCACTCAAATTTGGCCTACCTGGACTGGGCCAAACCTGAGTAGTATTGGGACCCCAGTGCCTGGTGCAGGGAAGTGAGCCCAGCCAGCCCCATGGGACAGGAGCCACAGGACCTGCCATGCGGCCTTTTGACCCAATTTTGGGTCTCGACCCACAGGTTGAGAAACTCTGCACTAGACCACGCTGCTTCTCCAAAGATCAACCATTAGGCATTCTCAGTCTTGCTAAGTCTCATTCCATTGTGCTATTGAGCCTTAGGCCTACTTGTGTAACTCCACAGAACTTAAGAATGAATTTCTCTTCCCCCTTCGTTCTGCTCTTATCCATCCATTTGTCTCTGGTCTTAGATTTTCTGTAACTTGAAATCTTTAAACCATGATTTGAGGACTCCAGTAAGAGGCTAGGGGGTCTATTACAGGAGTGGGTGGGTGAGGTTCTGTGGCCTGCAATGTGCAGGAGGGCACACTAAGTTCAAAAGGGACTGTCGTGACCATCTAAAGTCTGAGTCTATGAGATTGTTAGCTCTTTGGGGCAAGGAAGATCTTTTTGTTCTGTGTTTGTGTAGCACCTAACACCACCGGGTCCTGCTCCATGACAGGGGCTCTTAGATGCTATGGAAATGCAAATTATAAATATCAAAATGGGCCAAATTATTCATGCCAGACCCTTCCCAACCCTCTCCTGCTCCCAAAGCTGTGTCTTGTCTTTTAGTTTTCATCCACATGTCTTTGCTGAACTCTTAACACTTAGCCCCACCTGAGACTTTCCTGGCAACGTTGACTGAAAGACACTCCCTTGGTTTAATAGAAATGGAATCTCAGACCGATGAAAACTTTATTTCCTCACTTGGAAAATAATCAAATCCCCAGGGTTTTCCACCACAGTCTGTACTATATTTAGGATAGATCCAATCACTGCAGACTCCAGATTTGCTGGTATTAGTATCGTGTGTGTGTGTTTTGATTCTAGAAGTGCAGTCAACTGGGGCTTTGCGGTTTGGTTTGGCAACCACAAAACAACTACTCTGCATTTTGGGGAATGGTGGGGGTGGGGGAATGGGAGCCAGGCGCGTGGGAGAAACGAAGGAGGTAGCCAGCTATTCAGACTGAGTTACTGACTGCTCTTCCCCCACTGGTATTACCTACCTCAGTCCTTACTTCACCAAGGTCGAAGGCTGCCAGGGTGAAAGGGAGCCGTAAAGATTACTCAGAACTTTACCCTGCTTATGGAAACCGGTCAGGAGCCAGAAAAAGGGCCTGATGGCCCTTGAATTTCTTAGTCACTCCTGCAGAGACTCAGCCAGAAGGAGATTTCTGTGGTCTCTTATTTTCCACAGGGGAGAGAGGTGGGGGACGGCGTTCGTTGTGTGTGTGCGTGTCCACATGTACACGAATGTATATGCCAACAGAAGCTGGTCTACTAAAAGATATTACTTTGCCTACCTTGTCTCTCTCAGCTCATGGGACCAACACATTTACAACGACACTGCATATATATATAATATATATATATGCCATAGTGACAACGAATAATGCTTTAGGTTTCACTGGCATGAGTCTGGGTTGACTGCAATTCTCGGGGGTTAGAGCTGTGTTATGCAGCTATGAGTTAGATCTGATTCCATTGTTAGTCTCGTGATATTTGCTACTTATCTTAAAGTCCCAGCGACTGGATTCCCGTAATCAGATGAGAATCTCTGCTTTTTTTTTTTTAAAGAGTTTTTAGCCCTCATGCATGTAGAAGAGAGCTTGAAAATGTGAACTCTAAAGGCTACGGCAGCAGCAGGCGAATAAAACAAATCTAAAAGTTGTTTTAAAATCTCATGATGGTGGGGGGGAAGCAACTCATAATTTTTGAACTTTTAGGGTTGGCTATATTGCGTGAAGACCGTCCCAAATTAGTATATAAATATATTTCTCTTCCATTCTCTTGTCCTAGTATCTGAAAGTGGAATTTAGGCCATGTCATTCAACATCTGTGCAGTTTCCCTCATACAACCAATGAAATTGTTGCATGCAAATTAGCTGTAGAGCAGTGATTGGTTGAGTTACTTCTGTTATTACAGTGGTCTAGGACTCCTAGCATGGCACTGGTATATACATAACTACACCAAATGGGTAAAATTTGGCAAAATGGCTGAGTACTTAAATTGAACGGTATCAGACCATGAATCTCAGGGATGGTTCAAACTGGTGCTATTCTGAACAAAAAGATCTCTCAGCCATGCTTGTAGCCATTTCCATTACTTCACACTGACTCAACAGACATTCTAGGCTCCAGGGTGATGCACACAGAGTGACAACCCTGGAATCTTACATACAACTTTGGGCCAACTACTCTTATACCTTCAAGTGGTGCAGAAGGGCCTATGAAGTCCCTTCTCCAGCTGAGGAAGATCCCCCTAGCAGAGATACTGCAGTGAGGGGCTATAGGCCGCCCTGTGCAGGCCCCTTCACAAGCCCTGGTGGAAGATGCCTCATGCCTCCCTACACTAGCCTGCAAGTGTGCGCATCCTGCTGTGGAGATTTTCAGCGGCTACAAGCTGCACAGCAGCCCATAGGCAGCCTGGGATTGGGATGGGTGTTCAGTCAAGGGTGTGCTGCTTTACACCAGAGACAGACCAGCCCCTGCAGCAACTCAGAATAGGATGGGCACAAAGGTGGCTCAAAATCACCTGTCCCCCATTCATCTTGGGATGCACCTTCTGCAGGCACAGCATAGAACATCAGCCCATGTCTTTGAATTGTTTGACCCAAATGTAGTCCTCCTAAACCTTTATTAGTAGAGATGGGCTCACAACAGCACCTGAGACCGCCACACCCCCAAACTTTGTGAGGATTTTGAATCTGATCCTGATGTGAATTTTATATTGGACCCCTAGTTGTCCAGGGGTCCAAACCCAACACCCCTGAACTTTTGGGGGTTCAGAATTCAGATCCAGGGCTCCCTCTGTTTGTTCCTTTCTAGAATTAATGACCACTGGAGTCAATGCCTTGGAGACAGAGAATTCTGTGCACAAATGGCCCTTATCTCAGCCCCCTACTTCCTTTCTGAACCTTCCCTTTGCATTCTGTGGCTAGTCCAGCACTGATGTAAACAGCTCAAAGGGCCAGCCAGTTTTGAAGTTGGTTTGTTGGGGAGCGTCCTTCCTAAATTCAAGCAGTATTTGAGTGCTCTGTGTGCCACTGGTTCATAGATCTTCTGCAGAGAATTTAAAGGCTATTCATTATGCACTTTAATTAAGAGCTCAAAAGTGCCGTACTAAATGAGTTAATTAGGAGGTGGGAACAGAAGGTCTTTCAAGCGGGGAAATGTTTCTCTTTTGATGGAGGACTACTTTACAGTTGTACAAAGCCTGGAGGAGTTTTCTTCTCAGCACCTAAGTACCAATACTGTTTTCCTTTTTGTTCTTAGGTGTTTGGTGTCTATCTCCTGCTCTCATACCCCACGTATCACAATTGAACTTGGCTCCCCATATGGAAAACTGTGACAAATGATTACCTCAGACATAGTTAGACAATTAGTAAAAAAGAAATAGGTATGCTGAACCCTACAGCTCTCCCGTATAATACATAATGTTTCCTCTTTCCTAGGCAACACGGGAACTCTCTCTGTCACACGCACCCTTTTGAAATCCCCTTTCTGCGTGATAGGAAAGCATCGTGTCTATCAAACATTTCTTGAAAAAAAGTGCTCCTTTTTCTGTTTATTTTGCACATGCCAAGGATTTGAGTCAGAATTGTGCAGTCAGGCTCCGCTCGCTCTGGTTCTGATTAGAGACTGAGAGTGCCGGAGAAAGAAGACTGGAACGGCTCCAACTGGATTGCGTGGTGTGTCTCGACTTTCTTTAATAAATGAATAAATATCCCAGACCTGGTGGTTTAGTTTGCCACAGTGGACTTTCACCTTAGATTCAAATCTGTAGAGAGCCCAGTGTACTGTTGCTGCTGTATACATTATAAATACCTCGTTTAGGTCAGACGTGAGATGAATATCATGGTTCCATCTAGAGCTGGTAGAATTATTCATTCTGAATAACATTCTTTGTGAATTGAACTCCTCTTAAACTAATTCTTTGTGATCCAGCCCTGATTTCTGTGCATGCATTTGTTATCTGGAGTCTAAACTATTGTGTGCCACAGACAGAGAACAAGAGACACCAAGATGCCACCAGTGCCTGAGGCCCCTGCAATGGCCAGGGAATTGAATAGGTAGATCTGAGTAGTCCCACGGATATCCGTTGACTATTCCTGTAAGTTCTCATGGGTGTGAATTAGAGGTTGTCCAGCCCTGGCAAGTTGTGCAGCCTTCAGGTTCTTTGTGTACTGTTGCTTTGACTGTTCATTCTACAGTTACTCGTTTTGTGTGAGTAGTCTTCTAGTTCAGGTGGTCTTGTCTCTGCTCCATGGCTAAAAGCTGGAAGTTTTAAAACATGAAAAATAACAGCAGCAAATGAATACAGAAATACACTTTTCGGTCAAGTCTTCTCTCTTAAAATGTTGCTTCACTTTTGAAAAAGCCTGCTTCGTCTGGGCAAAATCCCCTTTACTTAAAATGGGGAATCTTGGTACAACAGGAATATCTCTCAAACCACTGCATGAATTTGTAGACCCATTTGAAGTCCCCCTCCCCACCCCCAGGCTTCAGAGCCTGAGTTCCAGCCCGAGCTGCAACTTCAAAGCACTGTCTACACCGCTATTTTCAGAGCACTAGCTTGAGCCCCGCAAACCACAGTCTGTCAACCCAGGCTGGGAGGCTCACTACAGCTGGCTGTGTGGATGTACCCTGTGGTGTCAGGATTTCCTACTAGATCTGTAATAAATCTTTCCCATCCCTACCTACTTTACCTTCATAGGTGTGGTTAGATGTTTGGCTGTAGGTGTGTGTGTGTGTGTTCTCCCTGTGGGCTGCCCCAGCTCTGCACAGACAGCTGGCATAGCAGACCTCGAGCGAACCACCCAATGACCACCAGATCCGTTAAGGTACAAAAGCGCCAGGCTTATTGTTGACAAAGCACAATAGTAGCATGTGGCAGACTCTGAGGATACGAAGACATGTATGCCCATGACAATGGATGCAGCTCAGTGAATGGCAGGACTTTGCATTCCCGCCTCAGCTGGACAAAGATACTCCCTCTGAGATACATCTTTATACCCTGATACAAACAAGTTAGTACTGCCCCTCTGATATAGTTAGTTACTGCCCCCTGGTGTGGCTAGTTATCACCCATTACCTTGTACATGTTGGTTCGATCAAAACATCTCTATTACGTACTGTCATCCTGACCTTATCTTTTAGGAGGGGTCAGTGTGTTCCTGTTATTCTTGGGGGGTGTTTTTGTACCATCCTTGATATTGGGATTTTCTGGTACGACTCTCCTGGAATGTGTTTGCGTGAGTACTTTGTGCTTAGCATTTCTTAGGAATGTGTATTTATTTCTGCAATATCAGCCCTATTCTTGCCAGATTCTGTGAGCAGGTCCTGTCTCATACCAGGCCTCTGATACAAGGGCTTCTGTCTCAGGCTCATTTCCTACTACAGTATGGTCCTAAATAATAAATTTTGTTTTCCACTCCAGCACTGGCCAGGAGGACAGTTTCTGAGTGATGCTATATTTTATAAATATATCTAGCATTTGTTTTTGAGGGATTTAGATATATTTTTCTTCCTGTTATACTGGGCCTGCTCTTTCCTGACAAAAGTGTTTCCAGGTGGACTTGTCAGTCCAGGAAGACTGGAAAGAGCGTGAGGGTCCAGTTCTCCACCACTGAAGTTAATGTGTCTCAATTGCAGAGGTCTTGAGCACCTGCAATTCAAAGTCAAGTCAGTGGGAGCTGTGAGAGCTAAAAATCAGCCTCTGGGATTTTTACCATTGGTGTAGATGGGAGTAAGCTCAAAACCTGGCTGGATACTTGTTTTTTGTTCTGCTTTTCAACTATCACCATTATGGGGGTGCGGGTAAAAAGAGAAGTGGGTTTGATGTAGTCACTTACCTTGTTCCATTCCCCAGTTATGTCAGAACCCCAACACACTGAAGCAGCAAGTTTAGGTCCAGCATGCCTGGAAAATGTGAAGAAAAGGAATTATTTACTGAGCCTATTTAAAAGGAAGATCAGAAAATAGTTGATGAAAATAATAATAGTTGGTTAATAATAATATAATTAATAAAAGTTGGTGAAAATAAAGCCTTCAAAAATCCATTACACTGTAATTAATGGTGCAGAAAAATAACAGAGAAAGTGGATAATAAGAGGCAGTTTCTTAGTTCCATTCACTACCCTCTGCTAAAAAGTGAATATCTGCTTTCTTAACCAAGAGAGAGAGAGCAGATTCGAGTTGAAAGCTCTGTGATGTTGTTTACAAACACTAAATTATTTCCTACAACCTCCCCTCCCCCCCATCAGGATAACAGAGGGTGGCGGAAATAACCAAGGTCACTAAGGGATCCCACACTACCTAGGGTCAGATTCATTGTTTTGGGTCAAGGGCACAGATTATTTTCATAAGGTTTCCACTTTAAGAGTAACAAAAATGCTGCAATTTTTGCAAGGTGTTGACTTCTTCCTACTCTAGTTTTGTCATACTGGTGTAGGTCCAGAGCAACTCCAGTGAAGGCAATTGATTTGCTGCATGGGCCAGATCTTCAGCTGGTGTGGATTGGCCTGGCCCCCATTGACTTCAATGGAGCTGTGTCTCACTATATATCAACTGAGGAGCTGGCCCCTTACTTACACCTCTGTGAATCAGATCGGAATCTGGCCCACTTCATCTGACCTTCATGGGAATATTCCTGTGCATTGGCTCTGGGGTTTTGCTGCTTTAAGCAAACTGGAAAATGTGAGAACCTTGAGTCAATCACACAATTAACATTCACTGCTAAATAGTTTACTATTCTTAATATTTGCTGCCATAGGCAACCATTTCTCCTTTTATAACTGAGCCTGCCCTGGCTCCCAGAAGCCCTGATCAGGGTAAGTGTGCATTGTAGACCCCTGTAAAGACCGTTAAGCACTGGAAGGAGCCACCAAGGGAGGCTGCAGTATCCCTGTCTCTGGAGGTTTTTAAGAACAGGCTAGACTAACACCGGGATGACCTAGGTATACTTAATCCTGACTCAGTGAAGGGGGATGGACTAGGTGACCCCTTGAAGTGCCTTCCAGCCCTACATTTCTATGATCCCATGGTTGTGCCGAGCTCTTACAGTAATAAGAGACAGTCCCTGCCCTGAAGAATTTACCGAATGATCTCTCCAGGTTGCTGGCAGCCCTAAATTGCACGTCACCATCTAGGAAGCACTAGCCATGATTGTTTCCCTTCCCCCCCTTCTTTTCCTCCTTCCCTCTTATCTGCACTTGGGCCTAAATCACTGTGTTGAACCAATAGCTGCTGGGTGACTGGTACAGGGTACAGTCAAGTTTGATGAGATCAGGAAGTTAGTTTTCTTCCAGTGTCACAACAATAGACCTCCCATCTTGGGTTATCGCCTCTCAGGCTGGCTAGCCCTTTTTTTCCAACTTTGGTGCTGAGTCCATCCTAGAAGTGGTCCCTGGCTTGGGGGGTTGCACCTGTCTCCCGGGCAGTCCCTACTGTGCTCAGCAGGAACTGGGGGCTAGATT
The DNA here is from genome assembly GCF_965152275.1 of Natator depressus. Lineage (NCBI taxonomy): Eukaryota > Metazoa > Chordata > Testudines > Cheloniidae > Natator > Natator depressus. The sequence goes on along the minus strand of NC_134249.1, from coordinate 9,663,980 downwards.
TTCTACTGCACCATGTCATTTAGTCACCCTCAGGGTATGTGCTGTCAGAGCTGGAGGGATTAGGTGAATGAATGTGAAGGTGGGCAGGAGAGGGGAGAGAGACAGTGATCACCTTCCTTTTGCAAAGAACATATGTCCTAGCTTTTTAAGTCAAGTCCAGTTTAGTCAGGAGCTGCTGCCGTATAATCAGTAAATAGGTCTCCTTTCTCTAAGAGTCTTATTGGTGAAATTTCTTAGGATGTAATTGCATCCTGAAGGGTTCCAGCCCTGGGGTCCACAGGACATTTTATTTATTTAAAAGCCCCCAGATCTCCCTGAATGGCTGCCCTCACCATCACCTTGGTTAGAGACAACTCTTGAGTTCTCCTAATACCTTAGTGTCCTGTAAAAAAAACACAAATTGTAGAGCTGATCATCAACCTTCTGACTGAGGTGGTTTGACTACTTTATATGCTCTGTGGCAAAGGCAGCTTTTGGAAAATATGACCCAGCTCAGAAATTCCACTGAGGAGACACTGTATTAAAAAGCATCCACAAGAGCTTTGGTGTATGTGTGGGGTCCTAGTGAATATTTAGTTATAACCACACATGTTATCTCTATGGAAGTAAAGTTTCCTTAGTAAGAGTTCTGTTGTGAGCCTGGACTAAAGCCCATTGAAATAGTATGGACAGAATGTACATGAGGGGGCAATTTATTTGTGGGTGAGGAGTTAACATTTCTTATCAGGAAATAGCTGGCCTTGTACAGTTGCTCTCAGATTTTTCTCCTTAACATTTATTGTCATTGGCTTTATGGCTTCTCTCTGTATGGCTGTGGTGTGACCACACCCAGAATATCCTGTCCTACTCTGGGCACGTCTTTACAAGAAAGATATTGGAAGGAGTTCTGAGAAGAATAAGAGTGAGCAGGAGGAGAGAAGATGAGATAAATATGCATGACCATATTTGGTAAGGGGACATGCTAGCAACCTGTAGATATTGGAAGGATGTAAACAAAAAAGGTCGTGAAAAATGATATTGGGTGATGCACAGGGTTATAGCTAGTATTAATGAGGCAAAATGAAGGAAAGAAAATGCAGACTGACTATCAGGATAAGCTTCCTGACAACGAGATGCGTTAGGCTGTTGCATAGACTCCTACAGGAAGTGTTGGAAGCCCCATCACTTGAAACATTTCAAACTAGATTGAACTAAACACTGGAAAGTGTTCCTTAGGGAACAATTCTGCATTGACAGAGAGATGGACTAGGCGACCTACTAATATATATTTAGCACTTGTAGATCTTGCCAAGGAGTTCCTCTCATTATCTACATTTTACAACTGGAGGCCCGAGGTCTTGCAGTACGTCAGTGGGCGAGCCAGAGCAAACTCCGTGTCTCTTGACTCTTGGTTTAGTACCCTATCCACTGGGTCCCAGTGTCTACCTCTCTGATTTCTGCAATTCTCAGGTCATACTGAAGTCAATGGCTGTTGTAGGTGCTCAGCATCACAAAATCGAGCCCACAATTTGGTCCTTACTCACCCAGCGTGGATTCTATTCTGAAAACCTTTATGCATGCCAGTAGTCCATTTGGGCCAGATCCTCAGCTGGTGGAAGTTACTGATTTCAGGGGAGCTCCACTGACTTACACCAGATAAGGATCTAGCCCATAGTCTTCACTGAAACTATACCACTCCACAATTCTGCTCTTTTTAAGTCAGTGTCAAAACTTGCATTTGACTGCTATGGCACAGGACAGGATTGAAAGGGTGAAATTCATCCCTGTGCACAGGTCTATCCGAAGTTCTGGGCACCACTTAAATATAGGTCGTAGGTGGGACTTAAGTGGCATTTAGCAATTGTTCTGGCTGTCTGCACAAGGGGGAAGTTTACCCTATGTGAGTGATGGATTTCAGGACTGGCCTTCTATTATTATTTTTTTTTTTTTAAGCAGAGCTTCAGTACGCCGATGAGTGGCAGAAGGAAAATCACATTTTTGCAGAAAGAGAACGCGGGGTGTTTCAGGAGAACAGCAGGGCCATTTTTAGTCATTTATTGTGCCTGATTCGCCATTGAAATCAATGGGGCTACTGAAACCAGCATAACAGTAGAGTAAGACAGTGGTGGATCAGGGCCAATATTTATTAAATGAAGCCTGGATTTTTGGATTAGCTGTGCACAGGGGCTGATGATTGGAATTCAGTCAGGCAAGCAACTAAGATGTAAAAAGGAGTCTATAAAGAGAAGCTCCAAAATGGAGAATTACAGATAACACTGATGTCAATATTGCAGTTCTTTAAGCTTGGGTCCAGACAGCTCTGATACTTCTGAGGCAGCTGCCATAGTTGGAGATTAAGCTGCTTTCCTTAAGAGAGGGAAAAAATTGAATCCCTATTTTGTTTCTCCAGGCATGTTTTCATTTAAATGGTATAAGCCTCTCAAAGCAGTGTTCTTTGGAGAGCTGCTTGTTGTTTTGAAGCCCCTTGAAGTGGTGCCAAAAAAATCTTTAGGGGGTGGAAAAAATGGGGTTTGTTTTATTAACTCGGTGGGACTATTTAATGATGTCATGGCAAAAGTCCTTTTATCAGGAGGCACAGAAGCAAGAGGGACCCATCAGCAGTCCGTATAAGCGACTGGATAATTTATACTGCATTGAAAGGCTGCCTTGGTGGTCGCAATTAGAGGTGCATGCAACCAAACACAAAAGGCTGAGTTCAAAGCTGAATTTTTGATAAAATACCAAGAGTGAGTGTGGCAAGAAAATAGAAGGGAATCTGCGGGCAAATCATTCTGTGCTTATTTGTAAAGTTTTTATTTTATTATGAACGTTCATGAACTTTCCATAAAAATCTTAACATATGTTATTCATAACCTTCATATTTTACCCTGAAAAGATCCATTTGTGTTGAGTCAGCCTCTTAGAATCATCTGTATTTATTTTATTCAAATTTCAAAAATGGTAACCAATCACTGTATAATCAATTTGATCCAGATCTAACGCTCTGTCTTTTTTTTTTTTTAAACTGACAAGATTTCCCATGCTGTTTCCAAGACACTAGTGTTGGGGGAATCTGTCCTTCTCTGAAACCTGACTATTACAGATCGGGCTGCTAGTAGTAATTATATGATTTAGAGTTTTTCAAGTTTCTGAGAGGCTTTTATAACATGAACAACATAGCAAAAATAATAACGCATTGTGTGAAATCCTAACCCCATTGAACTCAATGTAATTTTTGCCATATACTTCAATGGGGCCAGTTGAGCATCGCAGCTGGGTACAGAATCCACATCCTTTGACTCCCAATCCTGTGGCCTATTTACTGCATCACTCTGATATCTCTTAGCTCAAAAGGCTGATTGATATATTTGGGACTAGAATCTGTAGTGTTGTCAGGCACTGTACAAGCTTTTCTTACCACATTGTGTTAATACCCTTCTATTCTGATCTACATTATTTCCAAATTTTCCAGTCTTGGGCTTTCTACACAGCTCTAGATGCTCCCTGACCAAGAACAGCATCTGTTCGTGGTCCTTGCTTTCTCTTGAGCACAGACTAGCAGACATTCTGAAATTTTTAACTCACCATGACAACCTATGTTTGTATTTCTTGTCAGGAATTTTCTGATGGAAAATGCAGTTTCTGAAAAATCTAAATTTCCCAAGGGAAAACTTTTGATTTTATTTATATATATATATAGCTGAAAAATGTTGAATCTTCTATCAGGAAAATCAATGAAATATTTAATTTCAGGGTGGTTCAACTCAAATCAGAATATTTTTGGTTTGTTGAACTGACCCCAAAATGTTTTATTTTGAATCGGTTCAACAAAATATTGTACAGCATTTCCTTATCAGTGCATTGCTTTATGGGAGTTGCAGTTCTGGCTCCTATTCCTTCCTAAAGGCTTGGCTTCCTGGAGGGCTACCTCTTCCATAATGCAGGGTGGATTTCCCTTTGGCAGAGTTGCATGGTGCATCATCAGAGAAGTAAGAGCTGAGCCCAGAAGGGCAAATAGCTTCAAATTCCAACCATTGGGTCATGTTAGACCTTTCTCTGAAAAACTAAAGCGCCCATTACTAAATATTTGTTCCCCGTGTAGGTACAAACAGACCGTAATCAAGTCACCCCTTAACCTTTCTCTTTGTTAAGCTAAACAGATTGAGCTCCTAGAGTCTCTCACTATCAGGCATGCTTTCTTTTCCTTCGATCCCTTTTGTGGCTCTTCTCTGAACCAATTTATCAACATCCTTCTTGACTATAACTCCCAGGAAACAATGTGCTACTATAGAAAAAATCAGTCAGGTATCCAAAGCGAAACATTTCAGTTTTGGAAACGTCACAATGTTTGTTTCAAATGAAATGTCAAACAACATTTTTCAGGATGTTGAATCAATTTTTTTTGCGATTTCAGCTTTTTAATATGGAGTTTGTACCTAGGTCTGACAGATGGATTCACTAAACCATTTCAATCTCTGTCCTTTCCACACACCCTTTCCCATTATTAAAAATAAAAATAATCATAGAATCATAGAAATGTTGGGCTAGAAGTGACCTTGAGGGGACATCAAATTCAGCCCCCTGTGCTGAGGTGGGAACAAGTATACGTAGGCCACCCCTGTTTTTTTTAACCTTTCTTCAGAGGCCAGGTTTTCTAAAACTTGTATAATTTGTTGCTCTTCTCTGTATGCTCTCTAATTTTGCTCACATCTTTCCTAAAGTGTGGCACCCAGAACTGGAAACAGTACTCCAGCGGAGGTCTCACCAGTGCCAAGTAAAGTGGGACAGTTACCTCCTCCATGTCTTACATATGTAACAGTCCTGTTAATACACCCCAGAATATTACCCTTTTTAGCAACTGTATCACACTGATGACTCATGTTCAATTTGTGATCCGCTATCGCAGTCTCTCACAGTAAATACATATGATCTTTTCCAAATGTTCTGCAGGAGTCTCTTCGCATCTCTTTTACAGATGCTCAGACTGTCTTTAGAAAGCTTCATCATCTGAAAAAAGTCCTCTGAAAAAAGTTCCCAGATTGATCATTCTCAGTGGAGATTTTTTCAAAGCCAGTGCAGGGATTTTGACACCCAGATCCCATTAAAATGAATGGGATTTGGCTGGGAATAAGACATTCAAATCCCTGAAGTGGGTTTGGAACTCTTAGCTTGATATTTAATCCATATGCAGGTTTTAACTTCTGCTGCTGATTTGCAATAGATCTCTTACAGGATGGCAGATAAATCCAGATATTCTCTGGCTTCAGGTGTTCATTAGTGGAAACACACATGGTTTATTTGACCAGTGCTATTTTTAAAATGTGATGAGTAAGCTGGAGTCTTGCCCCTTACAGCTCAAGAGAAGGGGTCACTGTATGTCTATCACAAGGTGAACATCACTCAGAGCAAGATGCTACTTGAGTCCTTATTTGGCACCACTTTACCAGTCACTTAGCATGTTTGTGCAGGTCTCACTTTGCCCTTCAGTGCCACGCAAACCTCTTCTCTCCCAGGGTTTCAGCACCGTACTGGTGAACAGCGGCCCTGCTAGAAGGTCTCTGGGTAAGAGGGAACGAGTTCTCATTAGCAGAAGCAATACAGCTGCATGAAAAGCTGAGATTCTTTCATGCCACAGCCGTGTGCAGTGGAAAAATTCTAGTGGACAGAGATATTGCATCAACAGCACATGGGTCTTGGCTTAAAACCATGGAGTCTTGGATTAACCATTCCCAAAAATGAAACGTGATTCCTTGCAGCCTTGGCAGGGTTTGTTGTGAGCAATGATCTGAACCTTGAAGATTTCACATGAACAGCAAAACCTGTTTCTCATTTCTGCTCCTATTCAGACATTAGCACCACCAACAATCCTGCATTGAAAGGGAACATAACCAAGTATGCTGGGGAGAGAATTTGACCTCAAGCTGTGTGTAAATCAGAGGAGAGAGTCTCTTCTGAGTTTGAAATATAAAATTCTATTTTGTTTTAAAATTTCAAGCTGTTGAGAAAAGTATTGAGTAGAATGTTCTTGTATTATAGGGAGGGAGGATAGAAGGGCCCAATTTACCTTCTTCATCCTGTTCATTATTTTATACAACTTCCTCGTGTCCTGTCTTGTTTGGCACATTTGGGTTCTTTATGCAGCACTAGGTTCATTCATGGTACCATGTAAGTAAATCCATGGAAGATGTTAGGTTGGTAGCATGCTAGGGCTACAAAGTGAAGAACTCAGAAGTTAAGATATGCCAAAATGACTATTTCTAATGCAACCCTAATTCTTCTTTCTTTTGTGTGTCCATTTTATTTATTAATTATATCGTGTAATTACTTAGTCCGCCATCAGGTATGAAGGCCCCATTGTGCTAAACATTCTACATCCATATAGTACTACAGAGAGCTTATAATGATGCAGTGCTAATTGTTAGCCATATACCATTTTTTTTCTTCCCGCTCCCTGGTTTATAGAGGGCTCAATCCTGTGAAGATCCCAATACGATTACCCATTTGAATTTATTTACCGTCTGTGCACTGGCTGGTGCACAGCATACAACGAAGTTGTTCAATATGCCTTGTCTTCACCCTTCAGCAAAAGGTTCTCTGCCCTTCTTCATGGCTCATTTACACACTGTCCAAGGTGTGCATTGAAGGAGGCAAAGGTGTTCTAGATGAAGAACTATAGCAGGGCAGTGCCAACAGGGACAATAATCTTCAAAACATAAGAATGGCCATACTGGGTCAGACAAATGGTCTATCCAGCCCAGTATCCTGTCTTCCAACAGTGGCCAGTCTCAGGTGCTTCAAAGGGAATGAACAAAACAGGGCAATCATCAAGTGATCCATCCCATCACATCCAGTCCCAGCATCTGGTGGTCAGTGGCTTAGGGACATGCAGAGCATGGGGTGGCATCCCTGACCATCTTGGCTAATCGCCAATAATATCAGCTCTGTGATGTGGTGTCTTTTTGCCTATGCTGATGAAAACTGCATTGACCTTCTTGCATTGCATATTCCTGCCTAATTTGCTGTTCGCCTTTGTCTCGTTCAGCTTTACAGCTTCCCAGTGAATATGTGGGTTTCTGATTTTCACCCAAACATATTAGTTTTCCTTCTCATAAGGGAAGAAAGGGAGAGGCCAGCTGTGAGGGTTGAATCTAGACTCCGATCTGAATTCCCCCTGAGTTGAGGGGTATTTTGACCCAAGGTTATGAAAACCTGGGATCACAGCCCTGTGTGACCTTGAGTAACCCACTTAGCCTCTCTGTGCCTCAGCCCCTATCGGTAAAATGAGGATGATAGTGTAACACTGACAGACCCCCAGGCATCGGCAGGCAGGATTGAACCTGGGACCTTTGAAACTAAATGCATGAGCCTCTACTGCATGAGCTAAAAGCCACATCCCTGCTCTACAACCCTAGCGAACAGTCTCCTTAATCTCTCTCTCTAAGTGGTGTTGGTGCCACTAGATGGGACAGAACACCACACCCAGAAGGTGTGTGGGTTACAATAGCACCACCCTACCTCACAGGCATGTCGCGAGGATAAATGCTTTAAAGATTGTGAGATGCTGAGATACCTTTTTAATAGGGCCTGTATAAGTACCTCAGATAGTAGCCTTGGTTATTTGGTCTCTTCCCTCCCAAAATGTAAGTAACTCTGTTGCGTCGTTTACCTTGTTGCATTATAGAAAGAGAATTACATACGCTGAAGATTAAAGTATGGTCGCTGCTTCTGTGCCTGTATATTGTTTTCACACAAGCATCTGCACTCCCATGAACCTCACCGACAAGATGGGTCTCAAACACTCTCCAGTATGGCACATTTCCCCTTGTGATGAATGTCTGCTGTCCTTGGCTCTACAGGTGCCTTGCAGACTTAATAGCTCCAGCACTAACGCAGTCCAGCTGTACATGGGAAACCATAATTACAGGCCTTGAAGCAATAGTGATTTGCTCCTGACGGTTGGCAAATGGGAACGGAAAGGCAGTTTGCTTTTTGTTCCAAGTGGTTTTAAGTTGCTTGCTTGCTTGTACAAAGATATGTTCAACGAGCTGAGCACTGCATTGGCAGAGGCTTTTGCTACCAGGTAAGAAGCCCATGTCTGGCAGGCTGTGTGCCAGAGAAGCCATCTGTGTTGTGTTTGGCAGGAGCAGGAAGTGGAGGAAGCCATTTTGCTCTTCAGCAACTTCTGTTCACCAGCCCATTTTAAAAAAAACAGCCAAATTTATCCTGGGTCAAAAGCCTTTGAAGTCAATGGTGTTATACCAGGGATGAATTGAGCCAATAAGAATACGTAAATTATCTTGATTTAGGCTGTAGCATTTCAAAGCACTGGACGAACCTCATTTACAGCCAGTAAGTATTATTTATTATCTCCATTTTGCAGATGGGGAAATTAGCCCTTTGAATTTCAGACTCCGAGCTCAGTTACACTGGTGTAAATTGGAGCTAACTCTACTATTTTAGTGGCATTATTCCTGACTTACACCAGAGTAACTGAGGTTTTAATCTGGTCTTTTCCAAGGTCACAGATTAATGGGCCAAATTATCAGATCATGTTAATGGGTGAAACACCGTTTAAGATAGGAGATGCACCTGTTTACATCAGCCGTCAATGTGGCTCACAGTCAGATCAGGAACTTAGAGCTCAGGCTCAGGTCTTCAAAGCCTGAGTCCCATTAAAATCAGTGGGAATTAGAAGCCTCCATACCTTTTGAGTGTCTGAATCTCGGGGACTCCTTTCCCCCTGCTTAGGCCAATATACCACACCCTATGGAGTTGTAGATCTGCCAGCTCCAAAAATTAGGTGATCCCCATGACAGTATCTGTTAGGTCAGAAGCTAGGCATCTGAAATTTGCATTAGATTTCTTTTTAGTTGCATCAGCTGGGCCCCTATTGAGAATGCTTGACACTTCCCCCTTCTCCAGTACTGAGTGGAATACCAATGAAGGCAGAGGTTTTAATGGAGATGTCAGCTACTCAAAGGACAACATTTGGCAAATACCAGCAAGTAATTTACAACAATTATTTTATATGAAGCTTTTCCTGCAGATAAATGCCAAGGCATGTTACGTTAATCTTTTAGAGAGGAGGGGGGGGAACTTGTGATTTGTTCTCGGTTTTAATCAACTGAAGTCCTGCCTGTCATGATAAAAGTGAATTAATCAGGAGCTCATGGAGCAAGAGAAGCCGATCTCCGATGTGCAGCACGTTTTGGAACACTCACATGCTCTATCATGCAGCTGATTAATTTGTGTTGGGCTCACTTGCCTCTGTTGATTAATAGATTCCACTTGTGTTGAGAATTAAGAGTGGAAAGGGGATATGTGGATTTTGTTCAGAAGAGGGTGTTCAATCAAATGAAATCTAAAGTACACCACATGCTGTCTTACTCTGAGACAAAATACAGCAAAGACCTTTAAAATCAATTTTAGACGCAAACAAATAACTAATTAGAAAGAACCTTACAAAATAAAAACCAGGGTCTCAAATCCTATTTCCAAATAGAAACAGATTCAGAGCCTCATATCTTTAAGCAATGGAGTTCACCATTCAAGAACAGAATAAACAAGCTAACTCTTCTCTGCATGGCTGTGCTTAGATCCTTAGAACCTTCAGTTAGCCAGAGCACATAATTGACCCAGTCCTGCAATGCACTGGTGAGGCTTCCTCTCTAAGTTCAGTTCCTTCAGCAGGTGCTTCACACCTTGTAGGATCGGATGGACAGCGAAGAACATATCTGGGGGGTCTGCTCAGTGGCGTGAGGGATGAAGGAACAAAATCATATAATATTTCATACTCCGTTTGTTTTAATTCAACATTGTTTTTGGCTGTAGTGCTCTGACTGCGTTCTGATCACTGGACATGGTGTTCCATTTCTTTCCAATATATGGTGTTTTGCCTTTCTGCCACCTTTAACGACAGCAGCCTAGGGAGTCTCAACTGGGGTGGGGTGGGGGGATGGGATGGAGGAAAGTGGTTTTTTTTTACTTCCAAAACTAGATGGATCAGAATAAAATTTTACTATCAGATCTTCAGCTGGTGTAAATAGGCAAAATTCCATCGACTGCAAAAAATGTGGCCCTCAGCCTTGGCTGTGATCAGTGATCGGTAACTTAGCTTACTAGCTGTCTCAGTACCTCTAGTGAAATGTAACGTCTATGAAGCAGATACACCGGGCTGGCATGGGAGGGGAGTGGGAGCGTAAAGGACGGGGACAGGTTCTGATCTCAGTTACATGAGTATAAATCCTGAGTAACTACATTGGTCTCAGAATGATTCTTTACAACAGTATAACTGAGAGCAGAATCTGGTCCAGGAACTGCAAACAAGAAGAATGATAGACCAGAGCTTTCGGCAGAAAATTATGTTTAGTTTATTTAACTTTTGGGGTGTGGACCCAGGGTGTCACTAAGGCATTGATGGTGGTAAGAGATTTAAGGAGCCTTCTGGACACTTTGAAATACAAAGTCACAACATCTTCTGTGGAAGGTTTCCATTAAAATATTTATTTCCCATTCAAACTAGAGAAACTCTCCTAACCCTGGGCCTGGTAGAATTTCTGAGGCTTGCCGGGACAGCTGCCCGTCTGCACATATGATCACAGCCCCAATATTTGTGTCCCTCCAATTTTGGGGGTAGGTTGTCAGGATGCCCAATTTGCACTGGATGCAACTGGGGAAGCAAAGCCATGTGACGTGAGGGAAGCTGAAAGAACCCCCATGGCCTCAGGAAATAGCATACCATGACTTAGTGCCTACAGACTGCTTTCTGTCCAAAGACCTCTAATCATTTTCCAAAGATGAGTAACTGCCATTATCATTGAACTCCTAGTTTATGAACTAACTGAAGATGGAGGAAGTCATAAAATTGAGAAATTGATAAAACTGAACATCTCAAAATGACAGTGAATGATCATAAAATGTATCCAGTGTGCCTTATTATTTTTTGTTTGAGAGAACTGCATCTCTCTCTCTGCTGCCAAATCTGTCTCTTCAAACCTGTACAGCCGTTTGAATGTTGGCTGAAAGGTTGAAGTCCCATTCAGAAGCAGAAGGACCGTTCATACAAGAAGTTGTTCGTAGGATTGATGTTTATAAAATTGGGGTTCTACTGTGTCTTCATTTTAAAGACTTGGAAAGAGAGGCACAGAGAGATGAAGGCCAAAATATTCAAAAGTGGCCACTGATTTTTGATGTCTTCATTTTTGGGTGCCCTGTTTTGGACACCTAGGTGTCTTCAGTTGAATTGGCAAAATTAGTGGTTACTTCTGAAAATGTTGACCAAAATGACTAGCCAAAGTCATTTGATGGTGGCAGGAATACAGTCCAGGCCTCATGACTACAGTCCCCTGCTCTAAAAAGCAGACTCTGTTGTTGCTACACAGTGCATGCCTTAATATTCTTCACATCAACTTTTGTTTTCTATTTCCTCAAGAAATATGGATCTGCCTCAAACATTACACTCCCCCAGAGCCTTTTTAGACTGATGGAAGGAAGTTTCATCCTTAACAAGGAATCTGATGGTTTTAGTCCTGATGTTTCTCAGCTGTTTCCGTTGTTCTCCTGTCACTCATTTTCTTTCTCATCTCTCTGTCTCCTTCCCATTACACTGAATTGAGAGCAATAAAGATAAAGCACTCCTTCCTGTCCATTCCTGGAACAAAATATTCATCACAGAGAGGAAGGATGGTTAGTCTACTGGACTGGGAGTCAGGAAATCCAGGTTCAGTTCCTGGCTGTACCACAGACGTCTTGTGTGACCTTGGGCAAGTCATTTAATCACTCTGTGCCTCAGTTCCCCATCTGTATAATGGGGATAATCCTTTCTCCCATATTTAGAAGGAAAGCTCTTTGGAACAGGGGCTGTCACTTATTATGTGTTTGTACAGCACCTAGCAAAATGGGACCCAGGTCTTGATTGGGGCCTTTATGTGCTACTATAACGTTGTATCCTTGGGGGAAGCAGTTTTAGGAAGAAATCACTTGAGACGCAGAGAGCTGTAAACCTTGAAAAGCGACCATTTTTATTGCCACACACAGAACTAACCAACAACCAGCCAAAACCAGCAGGGCTATCCCCTAATAATCTAACTCAGTTGCCATAGCAACAACAAGTTTCTATTACTACAACAACCAAATACACAACAGATAATATACGTTATGTGGAGAAAACACACTACCTGAAGAGAAAATGAGGTTTAAAACTATGATTCTTTTCACACCAAGCATTTGAGATGAAGCCGGCATTTAACAAGTCCTTGATTTCCATTTTTATTGGCCGATAAGCTAAAATCCAGATCCATTTTCTTTTCACTCCCTGTTTTTCTTCAAATTCTCTCCACTTATCTTCATGTTCAAGAAACAAGCTTGTCTGTTGTTGCCCTTCTGCATCTGGCGTGTGTCAAACATTCACAGCAGGCCATAATACCAGAATAACAATCTCTCTCAGCATTGCCGGGTTACCTCAGCCATCACCACCTCTCCATTATATAACACCTCCAGCTGTTGTCTTCACTTATATAAAAAACAAACAAACAAAAGAAGCTGCCATTGGTATGACAACAAATAGACTAGACCCCTAACTGGACAGTGATAATAGTTTAGTCTTCTGAGGGTTGTAATATTTTGGTTTAATTTTATTGCTGGCTTTAGTGTACACAAAGTGTTGCTGGCCTATGATATACAGGAAGTCAGAGTAGATGATCTGAAGGTACCTTTGGGGCTTAAACTATGAATTTATGAACTATGGCCCTGATCCTGCAATGAACTCCATGTCTGAGGGTCCCTATAACTGTGCAGAATACCATTGAAATCAATGGGCAGAACTGGTTGGAAAATGGATCAATGTTTTCATTCAGTTTTTTGGTCGAACTTTGAAATCTTAACCAAAAATGGTATCAAAACTTCTAATTTTTTCAACCTGGTCCAAAAAAAAAAAGACACTTTTTTATGAGACTTTTGACTGTTTCAAAACATCAAAATGCAAAACACTCCCAAAAAGATTGGAGAAAAAAAAGTCTTCAAAATGACAAATTTTAAAGATTTCAACCATGTCTATTGAACCAGGGGTGCAGGGGTTCTGACTCCCAGGAACAACTTGCAGGATTGGGGCATAAGGGGTGTGTGAAATTCTGGAACTGGTTTTTTTGGCAAATATTTTTTGCCAAATTATTCACAGTTTTACTCCTGGCAATATTAGATCCCCCGAATTTGCCACCAGCACACTGAAACAGCCAAATGTGCCATTCTTCTCATTTCTTTAGAGCAAAAATCAATCTCGAACTGAATACAGTTAAAGAAGTTGAGTTTTTACTTTGCTTGGAAACAGGATTGTTTCAAAGCGAACACGAGTTCATTTTTCTCCAAAATGGGTTATTTTTTATGCTCTTTCCCCCCCACCCCCAGAAAAAGAAACATTACATTTCACAGGTTTGTTGTGCAATGGAAATTGCACAAGCCTGCATGCTGAACAGGTTTTGAACTGTGAACATTTCTCACAGCCTTCATGATCAGGGGATTACATTGGAAATGCCTCATGTTCTGAAGTAACAAGGGTCTCCGAGAGTATATTAAACTCCTAAAGCAAGTGTTTTTCTTTGGTTATGCAGGCCCGTTTTCCATTACAGCCTAGACGTGACAGGAACAGATTATATGAGGCCTCTAATTACCTTTCCTAAACTTAGCATGACCTGTAACACTGCCCTGTGGCAATGAACTTTCTCCCCTCGTACACTCAATGGGTTATTGTGCTGCTGTCTCACTCCAGCTGCTTGTCATTCTAGAGAAGTGCTGACTAGAAGGCAGAGAGTTTGCATTTGATGATTGACACTTATTGCTTCAGACAGACAAGGGTTTAATTTCTCTCTCCCTGGGGAAAAGTGATGTTTGTGAAAAAACACAGGCCAAGCTCCTGTCTGTCACTGAAAGATGAGCTAATCTTTTCTCTTGACACCATGTGAAGCTGTGAGCAGGGGTACAACAGTCCTCCTCATCTCACCACCAGAAATCTCAGAACAGGCACATTGCAAAGATTGTTTTGGCAGCTGTCCTTCTCTCTCTTGCACTAATTTGCTCTGGTTCGTACAGCACTGCTGTTTCACTGTAAGTTCTCATGATATAGAGCTAATGGAATTTGTGCTGCAGAACAACGTGGGGGGAAATATCCCTGTAGGCCAGCTCCTCCGCTGGTGTAAATGGAGGATGTCAATTGATTTAAGTCAGTGTAGCGGCACTGATATATGCCAGCTGAGGATCTGGCCCTATAGTTTTATTTCTGATGTTTTCCCACTGAACTTACCCTAGTGCTCACAGCTCTGGAGTGGTCTAAAAGACTGCAGGAAGTTGTTATACAAAGTGAATAATAAGAGTGTCTGTCAGTGTTGTCTAGTCATTAGAGCGGGGGGGGGGGGGGTGGGAGTCAGGGCTCCTGGGTTCCATTCCAGAATCTGCTACATAACTAGAGCTGTTCAGACTCATCAGTTTCACGTTCTATTGGGATTGCAATTTTTTTTTTAAGTTATGGTATGCTTAGTATCCTATTCCTTGAGCTTAAAATGGTTCAGGTAAAATTCTGCATTGTCTAAGTTCACTTGGTTTTGCATAAAATCAGAAATGGGATCCATCCAGCTATGATGGTGGTTCTCATTTGTGGGTAGAAGTTAGGCAAGGAATGAGTTACGTTTCTAGTGTATGCGTATAGGTAAAGGTGGTGGTACACAGAAAGGTGATTTCCAGCACCAGTCTATGAAATTGCTTCTTAAAAACAGTTATGAGATCTCAGAGAACTACTGTCCACCACTGCCAATGTCTGCAGATGTGTCAGCAAAACAGTATCAACAGCTGCTGATAAGTCTGGGGGAAATTAATATGGACACATTAACTTTGTCCATCTCTAAGGCATTGGCCAAAGACAGTATGTTATGTATCTGTCTCTTTATGCTGTGCTCATACGTTCTCTGTCTCAGACTTTGGGCGGGAAACCAGAATGGCAGGGAAGCCCAAAGTCGGAGGAAGTAAGAGTTGTGCCACCACAGATGTCAGAACAACTTTTCCTATCAAGGGAAAGTTGAAGACAGGCTCATAGTTGACAAGGTTCTGTCAAGTGATGGCTTCTTGGCTAATCACTTCTTATTTAAACACTACAGCTGGTTAGAATGTATTTATTTATTTTTGCCACTGAAAATTTCAACTTTTCATCAAAACACTGAAAACTGATGAAAACTAAACCATGTTCTGCTGAAACCCAGGCCAATTTTTGGTTTTCCACTAAAGATTTGGGGGGGGGGGGGAGGGTTTCCAATGGAAACATGAAAATGGTTGAGGAAAGCAGACACCACGTTTTCTTTCAAAAGTTGTGATGGGAAATGTTTGATGGAAAATCTTTGACTACTAGCCACTTACCCTCACCGTGCCTTGAGGTTTAACTGGTTGTTTGTAAGGCTACGGCCACACAAGAATGTATAGCATTGGAGCTACAGTCATGCCGTTGCACTTCTGTAAACTCTCTAGTCTAATGTAACCACTCTAAGCCGATGGGTGAGCACTCTCCTGCCAGCTTAACTACTCCAGCCCTGCGAGTGGCTGTTGCTATGTTGTCAGGAGAAGCTCTCCTGCTGACCTAGCTAAGTCCAGACAGGCGCTTAGGTTGGTGTGACTTATGTCACTCAGGGGGGTGGCTTTTTCACATCTCTGAGCAACATACTTTATACCGCAATAAGTGCTAGTATAGACATAACCTCAAACAGCATGAGACCTTCAGATGAAAGGTGCTACTATATGCAAATTTCCATTATTGTTATGATTCTACAACAATGCCCCTGTTAAGTAGCCAGAACATATGGCGGGAATTCTTCCTTCCATGTCTTCATGAAAGACTTAGCTGTATCTTGTTTTGCATGTCCTCAATCCAGGAGGTGTTTCCTCTAAACAAAAACATACTAAAGATGCCCCATGCACTTGAAATGAACCAGGGAATTTTTCCCCTTTCACCAGGAGTGGAGGATGGCCTGTGATAAATGTGTTGCTCTAATAAACTTAGGCGTGAAGGCTGTATGGGAATGTGATGCAACAGTGAGAGCAGGGAATGCTTTCTGATGGGAATGTTAGAAACCCACCATAGGTCCCTAGGGGAAAAAAAAATAAAAGGAGAGTCATAGTCAGTGTGGCTTATTACATGTCTTTGTGTTTATGCTCACTAAATAGGAGAGGAGTTAGTTTGTGGAATGATTTTTATCCTGGATCACACTGAAAACTGGGGGCCTGAAACAGTCTTGGGGCCAGACTTACAAAAGAGCTCAGAGTCCATTAATTAATATAATAACACCTAGCTCTTATATAGCATTTTTCATCTGTAGAGCTCAAAGCACTTTACCAAGGATGTCAGTATTGTTAGCCTCATTTTACAGATAGGGAAATGGAGGCATATAGAGATGAAGTGGCTTGCTCAAGGACAATCAGCAGGTTAGTGATGAGCTGAGAATATAAATTAAGTGGATCTTTCCACTTCCAGCCAGAACCACGGAAGAACATAAAAATGGGGAAAAATTAGAGGCAAATGCAAACGTAACTTTTCCAAAAAAGATCGGCTTCTAGCTTTGGCTGAAGTTGAGATTGATTTTTCTTGTATCCAAAGTGGTTCTCCCATCCCCGAGAACTATCACCCTCCAGCATTGCAGGAGATTGAGTCTGGGATTGCCCTGCCTGTTTCCGTTATGCAAACTGTCAGTGTTTAACCCTGTTGGACTTGCTTCAATTGCACATGATCCATTTGTCACTGAGTGAGTGGTCGCCGCTCCACCATGGGTTCTAGAATGCCTTTTGGTGCAATCGGCTGTCATTGCCCAAAGGGAAGGGCCAAATCTGGGGGGGAGGGGGGGAGTGAAATAAAGTCCTTTCATGAAACAAATGGATTATTTCAATTTGAAGACCTAATAACTAAGCAGAGGAAGCAGCTTTGGCTATTCTCAGGATATAAATATCTTCTTTCCAGTCATCACGAGTTTACGCTGACATTAATTCCTGTAAAAGTGTCACAGTATCTAGTAAAACCGGAGATGCCTGCTGCTTATTTCCTGCCTTGCTCCAAGTAGTCATGAGAGCAAGTGGGTATCTGGATAAAGCCCTGAAGCTTTGCCTGAGATGACAGCAGAGCACAGAAGCCTGGGGAGATCCTTGGGACGAGGATCCCATGGTTATAGCGGGCTCAGATAGAATGCACACAGGGTAGCAGGCTTCACTGCAAGCCATAGCCAATTACAGCTGGCCAACACAACCCGGGTCATCTTGGTGGGGAGGAAAATGAAGGGTTCAAGAGGGGAAGGAAAACAGGAGTCCATCCTGTGGATGGGGCTGACTGGAAACACGAGTTTGGCTGCAAGCAAGGAGGGGAATGGCGTGCTCACGATAGTGCTTTGCTGCTTCCAGTTTGGGGAGGACACATTTTGCATGGAGACGGAGCTACCTGCATTCAAGTTCCACCTCAGAGCCTTGAGAAAGGGGGATAGGATAGCTATGCGGGGAGGGGTAACTCAGTGGTTTGAGCATTGGCCTGCTAAACCCAGGCTTGTGAGTTCAATCCTTGAGGGGGCCATTTAGGGATCTGGGGCAAAAATTGGGGATTGGTCCCGCTTTGAGCAGGGGGTTGGACTAGATGACCTCCTGAGGTCCCTTCCCACCCTGATATTCTATGATATTTGGCAGAAGGATGCTTCTAAATGGGAGAAGACACTTGGGTAAGAAAACAGAAATAAATGTGCAGGGGCCTTCAGTCTCATACTGGGACTATGTTTCATTAGGGTACCTGCTTACTGGGGTGAGTCATCCTCTGACATCTGGGAGGCGTGGTTGTCACCTCTGCAAAATAAGGGGATGACAAAATACAGGGAGAGGAGAGAAGGGATGAATAATAATCAGGGTAGCAAAATGAGCACCAACCAACTTCTGTTCCTTTGCTGCTGTCCGCTCAAGACCAGCTTTTCAGGATGGGGCTGTTGAAGTCAATGGAGCAACACCCGCTGGAGATCTGGGTTTGGGGACATTCTTCCATTGAGGTTACTTTCACATTCACAGGTCCAAAGTGAACGAAAAGATTGCATGAGGTGATAAAATGTAAACAGTAAGAGAACTGGTGTTGTCCAGCTGTGAGAGCAGAGGGCTGGGAGTCAGGGCTCTTGGATTGTATTGCCGAATCTGCTACTAACCAGAGCTGTGCAAAACTCACTAATTTCACGTTCTATAGGGATGGTCTTTTGGAAGAAGGTGCTGAAGAATAGAAAAGGGTTATCACTGGCTGCGAGCACATACACTCCTGTAGAATTTAATAAGGATGGCAATAATAAGCTCTTACAGAAATTATTTTTTAAAAACTATGGAATTTAAGAGAGTGAGGTTTTCTTTAGCTTTTAAAAAAAACACTACAGAATTCTAGAGCAGGAATATAGTTCTTTGTTATATGGTACAGGATGTTTAAACAAAATAAAAGGATAGGAAGGTTCTTCTGTTCTAATAAATCCTGTAGGATTTGTTCCATATTCATTGACTGAAAACAATGGAATTACACCAGTCTAAAACTGGTGTTGTGGACTGGAAAATCAGGCCTTCAGAGCTTGGAGAAGGTTCAGGTGGGGTTTTATGCCTAAGAAAACCTCCTGGGTAATGATTTCCCTGCAAAAACCCTCACCACGACAGAGCCAGCTGCTCGGGGAAAACAAAATAGAGCAAATTCATCCCTGGTGCATCTCCAGTGTGTGTCAACAGCAGAAGATGCAGGGGATGCCCAGGGCATAAGGTTATCCACCCGATTCCCAACCAGTCTGCACTGATAAATGGAATGCAAACAGTCCACACTCCTTAGAGAATATGTTATCTTGCCTTGAAATGTGGGATTTAAATTCACCTCTCCAGGCCCTGACAAAAGACCTTAAGTCAACCCGACAGCATGCATGTCTATTGCCAAGGTCTAAGGAAAAATCTATGCTTGAGCTGTTTCTTATTCCCCTCCAACCCACAGACCCCTGCAATTCTCCCCTTCCCCCATGCCTGGTACTGCCAGTCCCAGGAAGAATAGAAATCTAGCGGCCGCTACAAAGAACATACTGTGTAAAGCCCCCTCTGACAATGTCTGATTGCAGACTGCCAGAGAAGGGCAGACCCTAATTGATGCTGTCTCCTCTTGAGTGGGCCTTTTCTTTTCTTTGTATATTTTAACATTTTCTTCTGTCGACCACCCCCAAGAATGCAGGTCTGTGTGTGTCTAATCCCCATTCATTCATCTTCCTCCGGGGAATATATTTCCTCCATCTCCCCACTACCCCCAGCTCCTGCCAGACATTCTATACCCGTTCCTTGCCCGCTGAACACTTTGGGAAAAGAAAGAGAGAGTGTGTGTGTGTGTGTTCCATTTTTCTCCTCCTCCAACTGAGAGCTCATTGAGAAGATATATATTCCAGCTGTTTGTATTAGGTGTATGAAACCGTTTTCATTCAACCCAGAAGCTATTAAATCACTCAGTGGATCATTTGTGTTCTTGTCGAAAACTGATTTTGCATGAAAGAAAGAAAGAAAGAAAGAAAGAAAGGGAGCTGAAGAGAGCCAGACAAAGAGAGCAAACCCTCCCTCCAGTATGATATAGATTTTGTCTACACCAGGGGTGGCCAACCTGAGCCGGAGAAGGAACCAGAATTTACCAATATACATTGCCAAAGAGCCACAGTAATACGTCAGCAGCCCCCCACCCCGCTCCCAGTGCCTCCCACCCACCGGCAGCTCTGCCGATCAGCGCCTCCCCTTTTCCTCCCGCACCTCCCGATCAGCTGTTTCGTGGCATGCAGGAGGCTTGAGGGGGGAGGAGCGAGGGCATGACAGGCTGAGGGGAAGGGGTGGCGTGGGGGCAGGGCCTGTGGCAGAGCCAGGGGTCGAGCAGTGAGCACCCCCTGGGCACATTGGAAAGTTGGCTCCTTTAGCTCCAGCCCCGGAGTCGGTGCCTAGATAAGGAGCCGCATATTAACGTCTGAAGAGCTGCATGTGGCTCCGGAGCCCCAGGTTGGCCACCACTAATCTACACTGCGAAAGACAAAACCTTTGTTGTTCAGAGGTGTGTGAAAACACACACACACACACACACACACACTGAAAGACAGAAGTTTTGTCAACAATAAGCGCCGGGGTGAACAGCACTTTGTCGGGGAGCCCTCTCCTGCCCACAAACTTACCGCCTCCCACTGGGGGTGGAATTTTTTTGTTGGTGGCAGAGCTCCCTCCTGCCAACAAACAGCAGCTACCCTGCGTGCCTTTTAGCGACACGGCTGTAGCGGCACAGCCGTGTCACTAAAAGCTGTGTAGTGTAGACATAGCCTAAGGCTCAGAGCAGGAAATTTGCTGAGCATTGCAGGGGTTATGGATTCCTTGCAAGGTCATTTGAACAGATTTGGGACTGTGTGTAAGGGTAGAGTATACTGGGGTGAGAGGTAAGGGGACATCAGGCACTAGAAGACAGGTTGTCATTTCCTTTTCTTATCCCAGAATAACAATGGCTTTATTTTGCGATCTTTCTTTCTCTTTTCTATGCCCAGCTCCTATTTCATAAAAAGGAAACAACCCCCAGCACCTTTTCCCTGTGTAAAATCCCTTTCTACAGTTTTTGTTCCTGTTTTAACACACCTCTCACATAGGGCCTGAGCAAATTCAGTGGGAGTCAAATCGGCCCTGTACTAAGATCAGTGCTCTCAAAGTGATGGAGAGGAGTTATCCTGTTGGTGAGAGAAGAAATCTCAAAGGAGCAGGAGGGGGAAGGAGAGTCTTAAACTGGCCTGCCTGGGTGCAAAGTAGAAACAAAGCAAAGTGTTTGTCTCTGTGTATGCATTACTGCAAGTAAAATTCACTATATTTGCTGGCCAGCACTCTTTCCTGATCAACAACTCCCATAATGTCCTACTGAAAGATCTGCTTCTTTTGAGGAAGAAGTTGTCACATTCAGCATGACAGAGTGGTTAGAGGAAAGGAGGATGAGTCAGGACTCCTGTCTTTCATTCCCAGGTCAGAGTGTTTGAACTCCAGATCCAAATGTAGTAGTGTGTGCCTGTCTCTGATCCCGGCACTCAAGTATGTATCCTGCCTGAACCCAACCCAAACTCCCATCCTTGGGAAGTTTGTTTTTTACTATCTGGAACAAGGCTCTGGGCATCTGGCCTGCTAACGGAGTTCGGCTCTCCCTAGCACAGTATTACATAACTGTGGCTGTGCGCACACAGCTGAAAATGTGGCATAATATGGAATCGCAGAGATGTTGAGACAGACACAAACAAGCTTCCACACAGCTTGAGTAGCAGCTTTCTCTCTGCAGTTTACCACGGGTTACACCCTCTATACAGCATAGAGATGTCTAGTGGTTGAATAATATGCTGCAATTAAGATATCATTAAATAACCTGGATATTCAGAGCCTCCTGGGGATTTAGGCCCAGATCCTCAAAAGTATTTTGGCTCCTAACTTTCACTGAAATACTTTGAAGATCTGATTCTTAGAATCTGTCCTGAGCAGGACCACCCTTGGGGTTGCCAACTTTCTGACCGAACAAAACTGAACACCCTTGCCCTGCCCATTCTCCGAGGCCCCCCCGCTCACTCCATTCCCCCTTCCTCCGTCACTTGCTCTCCCCCACCCTCCCTCACTCGCTCATTTTCACAGGGTTGGGAAGGGTCCCTTTTCGACTGGGTGTTCGGTTGAAAACTGGACAGCTGGCAACCCTACGAGCGGTTACACTTCGAGATGCTACAATTTTAGCTGGAAGAACTTTCTTCTTGGTGTTTGTCAGACTGTATTTCCCAAACTTGCTGATTCAACATTCAAGAACACAACTGACTTTCTGTTCTGGCTGTCCCAGTGCAGAGGAAAGCCCCTCCTTCCCTGTCCCCATGGTGATCAAAATGTTTGTATAAAGCACATTTCCACCATGCTCATTGTGAAATCAACCATAAGAGCATGTTTCCAATATGATCCAACTTCTTTCTATGACCAGCCTCCAACCAGGATGGAAATGCAATCTGAACAGGCTGGAAATTAACAAGTTATGAAGGACATGATTGAAACAACCTGTTTGGAGCCAGCTCTGAGACACTGAAATGTCAGTTTCCATGTTTTATCCAAATCGGGCATGTGTATGGTTATGCCAGCCGTGCCTCACTCCGCCATCTCAGAAAGCCAGAAGTCCTTGATCCACACCCTTAAGCAGGGGTCTTTCTTTCTGGCATGTGGGGCTGACGCAACACTATCTACTTACAACATGACTCATGGAAATAGTGTGCCAACCGCGTAGGAGTTAAAATGTTCCTGAATTAGGTTAGTGAAACCGTTGTGAGAATGGGTAGTTCCTATTCTAGTGGAAGTGATCAGAAGACCCAAATTGTCACTGTACCTACTTGTAGTGATGGCTGTGAATTCTACTGCACTGGCTTTGGTAGATAATGGTTTAGGTCTTGTCTACACACAAACTTGCACCAGTTTAGTTAAACCAGTTTTGTTTAACTGGTTTAGTTAAATTCCCATGTTGTTAGTAAGGATGCAGGGCTGATTTGTAATAATACTGTATGTGACTGGGTTGTTTCGATTCATGCTATGGCTGTATTGGATTATTTGAAATGTTTAGTGAATGCATGCGTTGGTTTAGTTTAATAGCAGGGCTGTTAGGAAACTAGCAGGAAGGCAACAAAATGGTTCTAGATTTCTAGACAACCAGCCTCCTAATAACCACAGAGAGTGTGACTAAAAGACAATGCCTGAGCTATTAGCTGGGGAAATGTTACTTCCAGGCTCCAGCCAAACTTGTTTTGCCAAGACTGGGAGCCCAAAGATCAAAAGGACACTAAACAGTTAATAAGCCGCTCTCCAGAGAGAAGGGGAGGCAGCTGTCAGTTGGTGGTTCATGGAGCACATCCTGACACCAAGGCAAACTGGGCTGGAGTATCGGGAAAAGCAAAACAGGCCCGGCCCACATCCACAGGGTGATAGGGCATAGAGTAGGACAGACATGCACGTAGGCCTTTTGTAGTGTTAAATTCCTTCTCTTATGCTCAGTTCCTGCTGTTAAGATTAAACAATGCTTTGGTTGGAGAAGCTCACGTGTATTGACCACCAGTCACAAACTCCTGAAGGGACGACGTGCGGTGGCTGCCCAATCCAGGCAGGCCTGCTGAATAGTCGCAGTTGATACACAGGGGGCTGAAGCCCAGGGCCAGGTCTAAGAGTGGGAGAATCGCAGGATTTCACCCCAGGAGACATGAAAGCCTGACTCCTGAGGAGGAGCATTCAGAGACCAGACGGGAGAGTGGTGCAGTTAGAACTGCAACCGTGACAGTGGCTTTTCTGCCACGGTCTGTGCTGGAGGGGTGCAGCGTGTGGTAGCCAGAATCCCTCCTGGAGGACTCAGTTCTACCTGCTATGCTCCGGCAGGCTGGGAAGGGAAGGCACTGAGGTTGCTCCTGAAATGATATTCCCAAGGTAGCAACACAGTGAGCTGCAGCCCAGCTACCAACTCAGCCCTTTTCCTTTCTTTTAATGATTAAAATATATTGGAGGAATTAAAAATAGAGGAAGAAGAGCCCATGCAGTGGCGTACATGGAGCCAGAGAGCTCGGGGTCTGTTGACTTCGGTGGCACTAAACTAAGCCATACAATTGGAAGCGTGGAGAGGCAGAGGCAAATCAAGGGGGCAGCAGATTCCAGTCCAAGAATGGCCGTGCATTAACCTCATTCAAGTATTAGAGGGGGAGCCGTGTTAGTCCGGATCTGTTAAAGCGGCAAAGAGTCCTGTGGCACTTCACAGACTAACAGACGTATTGGAGCATAAGCTTTTGTGGGTGAATACCCCCTTCGTCAGATGCATTTGGTAGAAATTTCCAGAGGCAGGTATAAATGTGCAGCAAGAATCAGGCTATGGATAGCGAGGTTAGTTCAATCAGGGAGGCTGAGGCCCTCTTCTAGCAGTTGAGGTGTGAACACCAAGGGCAGAGAAACTGCTTTTGTCGTTGGCGAGCCATTCACCGTCTTTGTTTAATCCTGAGCTGATGGTGTCAGATTTGCAAATGAACTGAAGCTCATCAGTTTCTCTTTGAAGTCTGGTCCTGAAGTTTTTTTGCTGCAGGATGGCTACCTTTAAATTTGCTATTGTGTGTCCAGGGAGACTGAAGTGTTCTCCTACAGGTTTTTGTATATTGCCATTCCTAATATCTGACTTGTGTCCATTTATCCTTTTATGTAGGGACCGTCCAGTTTGGCTGATGTACGTAGAGGGGCATTGCTGGCACATGATGGCATATATTACATTGGTGGACGTGCAGGTGAATGAACCGGTGATGGTGTGAAGTTAGTTCTTTCTCTAGATGGGTGGAGAAGAGAGAGCTTTGTCTTAGTCGTGGTCCGGACTGGAGGGATGGGGAGCTGTGGATGAACTTCCCTGTCATACCTGGTTCATTAGCCCACTGGGCCCTTACCTTTAATGCCATCCCTCTCCTTGATCCTCACTCATCTTAACTATCTAGGTACTTATCTGGTCTCCATCATCATAGTATCTGAGTACCACACACACATTAATGAATGAATGTACACTACACCCTATAAGCTTGGGCAGCATTATTATACCCATTTCACAGATAGGAAATTGAGCACTGGGAGACTGAGTTCTCCAAGGTCACGCAGGGAGTCCATACTACCTCTGGGAACTAATCCAGATCCACTGAACCTCAGTCTAGCACCTTCGCCACAAGATCATTCTTCCTTCCACCCACTAGTTTCTCAGAGTAGATAAGGGAAGCAGGGGGATCTCAGTGTTTCCTTTCTAATTACTATGGTTTCTTTATAGTGGCATGAAACATGCTGCTGTTTAACCTCAAACACTATGGAAAACAAATCTTGAGACTCCTATTGTTTTCTAAACAAAAGAAAAGCAACAGGGCAGTTAAGTGCTCATTAAATGTAATGGGAGAGGGTTCCGCTCGTTTTCTGTGCGGATACCAACATTCAGCCTTTTCTTTTGAGTCACGTAAATGTCAAAATCTCCACATCTGAGCCCAAAGCTTTCCCAGAACCCTGTGGCTTTGGAGGCACAAGCTGAAACCAATCACCAGCCATGTGAGCCATGCCCAGGGTGGGGAAAGCAAGGTTCGCCAGGAGCCCGCAGTGAGGCCGAGTACTTCTCAGCCTTTGCAAATGGTTTCTGGCTGGAAGTTTGGTTTCCTCCTTTTCTCCTGATTTCTCCATTGCAACCCCTCTCCTCTAGCCTCATTCAGAAAGGAGCTCTCTGGCTTCTTGTGTTGCCTTTTGTTGGTGCTTGGCAGCAGTGGGCAGCGCTTTGGTTTGCTAATGGGTTCAGTGACCTTCCCCCCCCACACACACTCCAGCATGGCAGAGAGATGTCAGAGCTGATATACTCAGAGGATTCAAGCTTAGGGCCAGATTGCAGTGAGATTTGTGTTCTCAGCTCTGGGGAGTCTCATGTCTAGGAGTGACCTGGGACTACAGCTGAGTGTAATCTGACTACTATTATTTATTATCACTATAGCACCGAGGATACCTAGTTATGGACCAGGACCCCAGGGTGCTAAGTGCTGTATAAACCCAAATCAGAAAGACTGTCCCTGCCCCCGGAGGGCTTACAATGTAAGTATGGAGGGTGCCTGTGTTTGTTTCATTTTCAAAGGCCTGTCTGTGTCCATGTTTTATATGCAGAGGTGGGTGCTGTGTGGTGAAGGACCAGGAATCTCACACTTGAACTTTCTTCATCAATCACGTAATGCACTGAAAATGGACCCTGTGGAAATAGCATCAAAGCTCCTGGGTTTACTGTCTCTTCATGACTTTTCTTTGTGTCCCTGGCCATGTGCTGGGGCACTTGGCAAAGCAAAATGAGAGGGACTTTTACTGCCACTGCTTGCGCCATATACATTGTGGGCCCAACCGAAAGCCCATTAAGATGGGTGGAAATCCTTTCAGAGACTTCACTGGGCTTTGAGCCAGGCCCTTTGGGGTTAAAAAGAGAATGGGGGAAGAGAGAGGAGGGAGAAGGATCCACAGCAACCAGCAATTGTGACCTGCTGGGGAGTGGGTTTCATCAGTTCTCCTCTGTGCCCAATCTGCAGAGGGTCTGAGTCAGTTCCAGCCCCGGCCTTGGATCTTAACTTGAGCTATAGCAGCTTATGCTTTAAATTCTGGAGGTCTCTGCTTCAATCCCTGGTGTTTTGGGCAAGATGATGGCTGTCCCGCACAGTGGCGGATCAGCCAATGGGCCCATGGGGTCCATGCCCAGGGACCACGACCAATTGGGAGGCCCTGGAAAAATGGGCACCGCCCCCCCCAGCAGACAAGTGTCAGGGTGGGGGAAGTCTCTGCACCCTGGCCCCGCTCCCCAGAAGCCATGTCAGGTTGGGGAAGCCCCTGACCCCACTCCCTGGCAGAAGTGCCAGGTTGGTGGGGCAGGAGAAGCCCTAGCACCCAGACCCTAGCCCCCGCAGAAGCATGGGGTGGCGGGGGAAGCCCTGGTAGGAGGTGGGGGGCAACAGAGCTTCTCCTGTCTTGGGGCTGCAGTGGGGGAGCAGAAAGGAGTAAATGGGGGGGCCGCAGTGGGGAGGTGGAATGGGGGGATCCTGGGTGGAACGGGGTGGGGACGCGAGGGGAAGGGGCTGAATGGTGTAGGGCCGTGGGCAGGGCCGCAGGGGGAAGGTGTGGGGAGGGGGCCCCCACTTGCTCTGGCCCAGTGCTCCACAAAACCTTAATCTGCCTCCGGTGACGCAGCAGGGTTGTCTGAACATAGAACCGACCCCTGATTATCCCAAAGAGGCAGGGATCCAAATGTGTCTGAATAACAACCGTCAGGACCTGCATCTGTACAGGATCACGGTATGGTCCCTGTTGCTTGGCAGCCCATTCCTCTCATTGAGATTCTGTAATTGAGAGAAAGTGACACCAGGATGGACAGTTTGATGAGAACTAAATTTCGTCATGTTTGAGACTAGTGTACAGCTGGGGATAAGAACAATTAACCTTGGTCCCAGATGGTGAGACTCCTAAACAAAGGGTTTGTGTGTTTAATCCGTGTGTGTGTTGTGGGGAGGGAGGGAGGTTGGTTGGTTGGTTTTTTTTCTTCGCAAACAACTTGTTTCTAACCTCAAAACTGCTTGGCACAGGGAAAGACTTCTCAGAAGACTCTGCAAATAGCAAATCCACATAAGCAGGATATTTTATGAAGAAAATAGAACACCCAAAGATCCACTTGAAAAATAAACAGCTGCCATCTCGGCATCCACTCCTATAGAGGGGGAATGGGAACCTAGTCACCTCGAGAAGAGTTTAGAGGTATTAATCTCCAGAGCAGAAAACAGAGGAAATATTAAAGCAAACTCTTGAACAATACTTTATTAGAACATTCATCATAGTTAAGATAAATAAACAATAAATCACACAATTGTTTCCAAGTAACCCTGGATTATGCAATGCCACCATGACAGCCGCAGAGGGACAATAACTCCCTTTATGAAATTATAAATAAACCCCTCTGCAAATAGTTGGAGTAGAGCCACCAGTAATGAAAAAGCAGCATATAATTAAATAGAGACTGTGGTCAGTTGGTTAGAGCAGGGAGACTGGGAGCCTGGGCTCCTGGGACCAATCTCTGACCCTGCTACTGAGCCACTATGTGGCCTTGGGCAAACTACTTAACCTCTCCCCCCTCGGTTCCCCCAATAAATTGCACTGACCTTGTTCCCAAAGGGGAGGGTTGTCTGTCAATCTTCTTAGATGGGGCTCATTATCATAGCATCTGAGTGCTTCACAACTGTTAATGGATGTTAGCCCCACAATGCCCCTGAATAGAAGGGAGGTATAATTCCCATTTTAAAGGTGTGCAACTGAAGCAGAGGATCGGTTAAGTTATTTACCCAGTGTCACACTAGTAGGAAGAAGAAGGAACAAATAAAGCCAGAGGAATAAGCCGTACACCAGAAACAAGGGAGGCTGTGAGGATGTTTCCATTAAGGGCATGCTCTTTCATATGTTGGATGTTGCTTAGGGTACCACAGTGAAAGGCAATTTAGAACAAAGAAACAAAAAACTAACGACGGAATGTACAATCGTTAGGCAGATGCTCCATATGAAAACACACACATTTCTATTGTAATCTGTGAACCACAGTGATTGTAGTAATAATAATATCATAAAGGATTTTTCCACTTTACACTTTTTTAAAAATAGCTTTTCTCTTTGTTCTTCACTTTCCACTATTTGCCTCCTGAAAGTTTGGTAGTGGGGGAAAATCAATCCACCAAACTGATTTCCTCAGTTTCTATCAGATATTATTGGGAGTTTGTGGTTTGGTATTGAGGGAACTGAAAAAATATGACTGTTTTTGTATTACACTAGCTTCTGCTTTCTGTATATAGCACAGTGGCAGAGGAAAAAAGAGAGATAGAAAAATCTTTGTTGAGGCCAACATTGCTCTGGGAAGGGAGTTTTTATTAGTGTAGCAGAGACAGCAAGGTGAGAAAACTAATATTGCTTTTTGTAGTATTCAGTGAACTTGGGACAGCTGTTTTCTGTTTTTGTTTCTCCTTTCTAAAGAGATTTTTAGAATTAGTATTGTCCTGTCTCCTCGGCCCCCATCAGATTATGACAAGTTTATGAGAGGGTGTAAAATTGATGGGGTGAGGTGGAGTAAATTGCACATTGTGAGTCTGAGTTGCTGTCTCTTACCCATCAAAGGTCATATTTCATTCTCAGTTACATGGTGAAACTACAATGAGAGGTTAATGGGAGTTATGCCCATGAAAAGGAGGGAAGAATTTGGAAAGGGATGCAGCAGGAAAATTAGCTAATGGGAGGTTATACAAAGGCATAAAGTAAAGCACCTCCTCCACTTTGATACACCTTTTTTCACCTTCTTTGATCCCTTCTGCATATAAATTACATCAATATAGACTTACTCAGGATTTACTCCAGGTTTTGCCATTGACTTCATACCATCTCTGTGCCAGGTGGAGAGTCACACTACTGTGGTACTACTGGTGGTGGACAAGAGTGAATGTGGCCCTTAGACTCTCTAACGTCCCCTTACTGATGTGTAACACACATTGCCTCACATACTGTTTCTGCATTTGCCCCACATTCCCCAGAAGGCTCTCTCTTCCAGAAGAGATTATTTATCAAATCCCTGTGTCCCCCCACCCCCATGGATGGGAGAGAGACTCTTCTGCCAGTCTTCACCTCAGTTTCATTTCCCCCTGTGGCAATAGCTTGTCCATTAGATGATAACTGTCTAGGAACAGCAGCTGTCCAGCCAATGTATTGGGATGCCACAGGATTGTGTGCAGGCTCTCACAGTAGGTTAATTTCAAGGCTCCCTGCTGGAACTGTGAAATTGACAAGAAAGCCTGATAGGTCCCCTGATGGGAACTCCTCCTCTGGCACACTGCTCGGACTGTCACCCTGGGGTAGGTGGAGGGCTCCAGCTAGAGCCCGGCTGCCCCCTGAGCTCCCAGCTACCCACTCCCAGGCACCTGCTGCTGGAGCTCCCTTCTCCTCACTGGGACCCCTGCTGCCCCGTAGGCTCCTGGCTCCCAGTCGGGCTGCTGTCCCCGCTCCCTGGTAGGAGTCCTGCTTCCTCCCGGCTCCCCACTCCCAGCCAGGCTACTGCCTAGGCTCCCCGCCCCGAGCCCAGCTGCCAGGTGCTGAGAGCCTGGGCTCTCAGCTCCCCACGGAGTACCCGGAGCGGTCAGAGTGCGGCTGCTCTGAGTGGAGACAATAGCAGCCTGACATTGACAGGAATGTCAGCGTCACCGCTGGTGGGCTCTGTGCTGTGAAATGGAGCCTTGGGAGAGCTCACAGCTGGGCCTGTCACCCCAAGGGTGGATGGGGAGGGGGCTCTAGCTGTGAGCCCTGAGCGGCTGCCAGTGCCCCACAATGCCCCACTTCAGCTGGTCCTGGTGAGGACACGTTCCATCGGCAGAAAGAGGTTAATGTGGACACCAGCAGCCAATTGAATTACTGTGGTGGCTGTAAGTCAACCTAATTTTGTAGTGTAGACAAGCCTTGCGTGTCTGTACATTAGGGAACCCTGGTTCAGTAGCTCTGACCTCAGCAGCCGGTCAGCAGCCCCACTCTCACTTCCACCAGCCTCAGTTTCGACAAGCAAAGTGACCCCAGCACATTCCCAGCCCCTAATTTTCCCCAACACCATGTGTTCTGCAATGTCCAGCCCTCTCCTAGACAGTTCAAAGAAATAATAAGGTACGTTGCTCCTGTAAAGAGACAAAACCTACGTCACAGCTTATTAACTGGGAGTAAATACGCCCTTGGCTTTAAAGACAGCACTGAGTTGGTTTATGGTAAAGATGAAATAAATTTATTAACAAAATATACATAGGATTAAGTGAGTTATAGTATAAGGCAGTGGTTCTCAACCTGGGTACTCGTACCCCTGGGGGTTTTCCAGGGGTTACATCAACTCATGTAGATATTTGCCTAGTTTTACAGCAGGCTACATAGAAAGCACTAGCGAAGTCAGTACAAACTAAAATTTCATAAGACGAGGACTTGTTTATACTGCTCTATACAGACTAACACAGCTGCTACTCTGAAACCTATACACTGGACTGTAAATACAATATTTATATTCCAGTGTATTTATTTTATAATTACATGGTAAAAATTAAAGTAAGCAATTTTTCAGAATAGTGTGCTGTGACACTGTTGTATTTTTATGTCCGATTTTGTAAGCAAGTCGTTTTTAAGTGAAATGTAACTTGGAGGTACTCAAGACAAATCAGACTTCTGAAAGGGGTACAGTGGTCTGGAAGTAGACTTGTATACGGAATGAAGATAGAAAATGTTACAAGTAAAACAAAACAAAATACACTTTAAAAGGCTAGAACTTTATCTAGCAAGATACAGTATTTACGTAAGCAGGTTTCTCACTTGTATTCAGTTCCCAGAGACTTCCTCCTCCCCGTGGGTTGAAGGATCCATCTTTTTCAGCTTGCAAGAGTTCTGGCTTCTTAGTGATCGGTGCCAAAGATGGTTTCTCTCCTTGCTTATATCTTCCAAAGTTCAATGAACTTGTTTCAAGAGGCAGGATGAC
Source organism: Natator depressus (assembly GCF_965152275.1). Lineage (NCBI taxonomy): Eukaryota > Metazoa > Chordata > Testudines > Cheloniidae > Natator > Natator depressus. Next base: position 9,632,890 of record NC_134249.1, on the reverse strand, counting down.
TTCCAGCTGTTCTTCCCATCCTGTGAGCTACCCATCCTCCTGTATCAGACCTGCGCAACATGCGGCCCCTGTGGTCTCACGGTGCGGCCCATGGGGGGTGAGTAGGCAAGCGGCGGGGTGGGGCAAGCCAACGGCTGGCTGGCTGGCTGGCTGGCCGGCCGGCGGGTGGTCGGGGTGGTGAAGAGGCCAGTGGCTGGGGGGCAGGTGAGCTGGCGGCGGGGCAGGGGGGCTGAGGAGGTGAGCGGACGGTGGGGGGTGAGGAGGGGAGCCGGGAGGGGTGGGGGGATGATGAGCCGAGCGGGCAGTGGCAACAGGAGGGAGGGGGAAGAGCGGAGCTTCAGCACGCTCGCTGCTCCGGGGAGGAGGAGGAAAAGAGGAGGGAGCGTGGCCTTGGGGAAAGGGTTGAAATCAGGGCATATCCCCTCCAGCCCCTGCCATGAGCACCCCCACGACCCCAGCCCACCCCCCCAGCCCTCTGACCACCCTGACCCCTGCACCCCCTAACACCTCCCCAGCCCCCTGCAGCCCCCACACCTCCCCTTCCCTGACTCCTGAACCCCCCTCACACACTCCCAGACCCCTGCCCTGACTCCTGAACCCCCCTCACACCTCCCCAGCCCTCTGCACCCCCCCACACATACCCATCCCCCTGCCCTGCCCCCTCCACCCCCTCACACCCAGCAGGGTGGTGCTGGGGAAGGAGGGTTTGTTTCCACGGGGCGGGCAGCGCTGGTGGGGGGGGTTGTTTCCGTGGGGCCAGGGGATTTCGGCCCTCAGCTGTTTTCTCTGGAGTAATATGGCCCTCATCGCTTTACTTGTTGTGCAGGCCTGTCCTGTATGATTGATATGTAAATAGGGCTTCCATTGTTTCTGATGCCACCATGCTTAATTTATATGGGAGACAGGTAGATAGCTGTAACCAATGTTCCCTATAATTTTTGGCATGCTATGTGCGCAAAAAAATTCTTCTGGGTAAATTGTTGTGCTTCTGTGCAAATTTTTGTGCGCGCGGTGTTTTGCCGTGTGTGCGGGGTTTAGGATCTGTGTGTGCACGCACACGGGCAGAGCTTAGAGGGAACAGCGGCTGTGACATTCCCTCCTGTCTGAGCAGAGACTGTACAACCTAATATCAATTACTAGTAGCCATAATTCCTTAGTGTTAATATATACATTTCACAATTATATTAATCACCAATGTGTCATTAGCTTTCAGAAAAGACCTTCCTCTGTACAATCAGTTGATTCAGTTGCTTATCACTGGAGCTTCAGCCTCTGCCCCTGTGTCTTTATAGACCAGTAAACCCTTGCAGTTTATTCTTTGAAAAGTAAAACCTAGACCAAACTTCTCTCTCCTGCCTGGTGTAGACGCCATACTGTCTTCTCCCCCACTTGTTAGTGTGAGGTTTGCCCCACCCCTTCTTAGCTTGATGGGACTGTTTACTTGATATGTAAATACATTCTCATTGTCTTTCAAAGTGCTTTGGAAGTAACTCCCAGGTAGGGAAAACATGTTTCTTTGTTGCATCTCTCAGGGTTGGGTTTGGTCATAGGGGAAAACCAAATAACTAATGGGGAAATGTCACAACCTGCAGGAAGTGTCTTCCACTGGATAGGCAAGGGGTTCTGCACAAAGAATTGTATGGAGGAAAACTAAAAACAGCCCCCAAAAGCCCCCTTATCTCAAACTTAGAAAAGTCTCACTCTGGAAGTGCTTACAAGGAGGCCATCATCGAAGAACTTGGTTTCTATAAAAAGAAAAGGAGTACTTGTGGCACCTTAGAGACTAACCAATTTATTTGAGCATAAGCTTTTGTGAGCTACAGCTCACTTCATCGGATGCATAAAGTGGAAAATGCAGTTTTATACACACAGACCATGAAAAAATGGGTGTTTATCACTTCAAAAGGTTTTCTCTCCCCCCACCTCACTCTCCTGCTGGTAATAGCTTATCTAAAGTGATCACTCTCCTTTCTGTAATAACGTTACCAGTTAAAACATTAGCTGGCATCATCTGTGATTCCTTTGTCTAGGGCAGACTTGTTTACCACCCTCCCGGCATGCCTGGGTTAAACACACCATGCTCATTGTTCTAGCACAGTGGTTCTCAAACTTTTTGGGCTCAGGACCCATTTGTAAATGTTTGTGGCTTGTCACAACATAGTCTGGGGGTAGAGGTCCTGGGGTGGATCTTGGTTGGATCCTGCTCCTCGTGTGGGGGGGTCCTGCCCAGCACTCACCCCACAGTGACGGTTCCCGCAGCTCCTGTGCTGTGAGGCTGGCTGGGCGTGGCTCTCCGCTCCTGGCATAGAAACTGCCATAGTTGCAGCGCTGCTCAGGTTTGGCCCCACCCCCCTGACTGGACCAGATTTGTAAGTGGAGTTGTGACCTGGCTCATGGGGTTGCCACTCACTCAAATTTGGCCTACCTGGACTCCTGTCATTATGATGGCTGGGCCAAACCTGAGCTGGGCTGGCATCCCAGAGGTTCCAGTGCCTGCATCAGGGAGGTGACCCCAGCCAGCCCCATGGGACAGGAGCCACAGGAGCTGCCATGCGACCCTTTGAAACATTCTGGTTGCTTAATTTTGCGTCTCGACCCATGGGCTGAGAAACCCAGTTCTAGCACATATCCATTACTCCTAATACCTCTCATGTACATACATCACAGAAGAATATTAATGATCCCTGAGTTGTTAGTTTTCAAATGATATCTCAGAAGGCGTATTTTGTATAAAGATTATTGCACCATTGTGTAGGGTGTGACTACAGGGGTGCTTAGTGTCCCGATAGTATAATTATAGTATAATATAAAAGAAAAAAAATTGTTTTGTGAAAAAATCAGAGATTTCAACTTGGGGCAAAACCAAATTTTGAAATCTTGGAATTTCAGACGGGATGGACATTTCAAATTTTTACCAGCTATAGTCCTAACTCTGCACCCCTAAAAGTCAATGTGAGGGCTTGTCAGTATGAACTCTTAGTTCACGGCAAGGCGGGGTGTAAATCTACTCCACACTGACCTGCCACTCACTGTGTCCATGTGCATCTGGCTGCCATGCACCAAACCTTTTACAGTGTGGTTTGATGGACCCCGCTTTGGAATGGGCGTAGACTAAAGTGCACTAGGGAACTTTTAGGGCATAGCAGCAGGATCCACATGAACACTTAGTGCACAGCAGACTAGTGCAGGTCAGATTTACACTCCAGCTTGCCATGAGCTTTGTTCATATAGACAAGCCCACTGTCTTAATGCTGCCTTAAATGAAGTTAAATTAAGCATAACATGCTTTGGAAAATCTCACCATATCAAACCACCCTCTTCTCTTTCATGGACAGACTACATCCTCTTGTGTCATTTTTCTGTCTGATGGCTCTTCTTGTCTCAAAACTTCCCTCCCTAAATCCTTTGGACCTTGGAATTTAGTATATCTCCCCACTGTTTACTGAGTTTAATTATAAACAGTCAGGCATCATACATTTAAGCTCACTTTTTCCTGTTTATTTAACCCCTTGTTTGTGTGAAACTTTGGGATCTGTGATTTTGGGTATGATAGGACAATAGAACCACAGGGTTAGAAGGAACCAGAAAGGTCATCTAGTCTAACCTCCTGCCAAGATACAAGATCATTCAGTCTCGAATTAATGGGGCTAGGAAGAAACATTCCTAGGGGGAAAGTTATTTTATTGTTGGGTTTCTTATACCTTTCTCTGAGATATCTGGTGCTTGCCACCATTAGAAACAGGATGCTGGAGAAGATGGACAAATGGTCTGATTCAGACGAGCAATTCCTATAATCAGATTGCACCATCCCACGTTAAAAACTTGCCATAGAAAGGTTAACCCCATAGAGTTCTCTAGAAAACCTCTTCTCTAGCAAGGCTTAAAGACTAGTATGGATTAAGCAGGAGCTGGGGGGTTTCTCCAGGGGATCCAAAGAGAAGGAACCCTGCAGAACTTCATGACCATGTGCCATCCTGTCTAGAAGGCTGTCCCTCTACATGGCTGCGCTAGCAGCCATCTTCTGAGTACCACTGTGGCTGGGCACTCACTGCCATCGAAAAAACACTTCAGGAGATCACGCTGCTTCCAGACACATTAAACTCCCGATGGAAATTCCACAGAAATATCCTGACACTGAGGATTTTTGTGGGGAATTTCCATTGGTTTTGTTGAAAGCAGCCAGCCCTCTGCTGCATTGTCTTTGATTCCCAGCTGACCCCCCCAGCCCCCCAAATCCCACAGAATTCCAGAACAGCAGGGCAATGCTCATGGAGCTGCCCCAGAAATGGTAAATAATGTTGTGCAGGCCGCAGTACCCCAAGGCTAGAAGGACTCAAGGAATTTTAGCCATAGTCCTGCGAGCAGCATCGTCTTCTGAAACAAGGCCAATACAATATTTTGCAAGGGAGCATATTTCCTGCCTTGTGATTCACAAAGGAGCTTCTGGGAGCCTGGAGTACAGCTAGCAAAGCAGGAGATTTTTTGCTCTTTGCGGTAATCACAGGCATTGCTCCTTCTAATATATGCCAGGTAGTTGCCAGTGCAGTTGAGCACACAAGGCAATGCACAAATCCAAGACCTCTCCTATATGCCATAACACTGATGCTGAGTCGACTGAAGCCGTGACAACGTTTTCTTGCCACCGTTAAACCCCTCACATTGTCACCCAGACAGACAATGGTTTAGTAATGGCAAAGGAGTAAAGAATGACCCTGTGGCCCACGCACTCCAGCTCCCACCAGTGAAGAACCTACCACCCGGTGCAGATCAGCCGTAGACTACATGGTGTTGCGTTAATCAACTCCACACTGGTCCTGGCCAGTCTAGAGATGGAACGATCAAGTGAGGCTACATCACTGGCCCCAATACTACAGCAGACCGCCTCAAAGTATGAAATATCTTCTGCAGGGCCAGCTGCTTGAGCATGAATGCTCTTCCAGTGATCTGGCGGAGTGCAACGATCGGGCAATCACATGGGCATGGATGTGGTGGGAAGCAACCAGGAGGACACAACAAGAAGAATCAGAGATGTATTTATTTTTTTTAAAAGATATTTAAAAAGATGGAGGTGAGTGAGATTAGAGCAGATATAACATTGCATGCAGAGCTGCCACAGTGTGTTGTGCAAATTGATCTGCAAAGTGTTTTCTAGATAGGGTGTCAGTGTGTGAGTTACAGTCATCCAGGTAAGGCAGAGCAGGTTTTGCAGTGATAAGTATCCCGGTATCAGAACTAAGAGCAAGCTATCTCTTGAGGCTGCACAAACCTCCTCAGATAAGCGCTTTGTCTAAAGGCACTTTCCGAGTGAAGTATTCTATGGTCTGGGAGCTCAGCTTCACTGAGGTCTCTTATTCTCGTCGCTATTTACCTGGTGAAGCCCAGAGGTTGAATATGGATCTGTTGTATTTCAGCAGTGTAGTAACATATGACTGTATACGCAGGACATTCATTCTCCTTACTACCATGCAAGCAAATGCTGATCAGACTTGTTTTCTGGTACAAATTAGCCTATGCCTAAATCTCAGATCTATCCTGTGACAGTACAGGGAGAGAGAATCATAGAATCATAGCATATCAGGGTTGGAAGGGACCTCAGGAGGTCATCTAGTCCAACCCCCTGCTCAAAGCAGGACCGATCCCCGACTAACTCATCCCAGCCAGGGCTTTGTCAATCCTGACCTTAAAAACTTCTAGGGAAGGAGATTCCACCACCTCCATAGGTAACGCTTTCCAGTGTTTCACCACCGTCATAGTGAAAAAGTTTTTCCTAATATCCAACCTAAATCTCCCCCACTGCAACTTGAGACCATTACTCCTTGTTCTGTACTTTGATGTACTTTGATTCCAAGGCCTTCACAGAAAATAAGTAAACAAAACAGATCCACTAGCATTTTATCCACCGTCTGTGGTTGCTCCAGGTGTTCAGATCAGTTTTGCTAATCAATACAATATCTGTGAAGCTCTCATTGGGTTTTTGTTTTTTGTTTTGCCCCAAGATGAAAAAATGAGGATCTGTATGAAAAGCCGACTGATAGCACTGAAAGGGCCAGGAAAGGCATTGTACTGTTCCCTGGGCAAACTGCTTTTCATCTACATCTCTGTGTCTGTCTCGTAGGTTACGTTGTGAGTTCTTTGTGGCAGCAACTGTCTTCTATTCTGTGTGCAGAGTGGTGGGCACAATGGGGCCCAGCCCTCGTTGGGGGTCTTCAAATGCTGCCAGAATCAGAGCTCATCAGGAATTTTTCAACACAATTTTTTTCCCACTGGAAAAGGCCAGTTTGGCGAAACTGACTGTGGAAATGTATCCCTTTTGATGACAATTTCATCAGGAAGGTTCTTAGATCCAGGATGGAATTTCAGAGACAGAGACCTACCCCAGAACAGCCAATAGCTTCGGGTTGTGCACTCACTCTCTGATTCTGGCAGAGCAGGGGCTTTAAACCCAGGTATCCTCCATCTCAGGTGAGTGCCTTACAGTACTGCCAACGCTCACAATTTTGTCATGAGTCTCATGATAATTATTGTTTTCTTTAAAGCCCCAGCTCCTGAAGTCAAACGGATATGTGATCATTTCAGCCTTCATTCTTAAAGAAAAAGTCATTTTATAGCCCTCATGGCTGCAGAGAAACATTTGGGGTTGGCAATACTGCTAACTCTAGGCTAATGGCTGTTCTGAAGTGCTGGTGTCCCCCTGGTGTTTTTTAGAAAAAGAATCCGTCTCCATTTCATTCTGATGCAGAACAAAAATACATTTCAAACCCTCTAATTTTGTTTTTGCAAACTGGAATGTTTGTTTTCCAGCCCATCCTAACCAGACCACAAATAGTAAATAAGAATAATAGTAAGTTCTGCCTTTAGATATGGAATAAGTGGGATTTGCACTGTGGGCTCTTGGGCCTGTGTTTTCCAAAAAGCTAAGTGAATTGGGTTCTTTTGAAAATCTGGCCAGGAGTGTTACTGTGACGGCTGCCATCTTGACAGAGACACTGGGCATTGGACCAAGACCTCCGGTGCTAAAAGAATGAGTTGTTACAGCTTCACCTAGCAAGGTACGGCTTGTGAGCTGGAGTTAGAGCAGATTCATATCCTTTGTGGACTGACACAGAGGTGGGGAACACGCTTGTCAGTGGGTTACATAGCAATGGGAGCTGCTCGGAGCTGAATACAGATGGTCAAATATTTTGAATTTTGATAATGTTTTTAGTCAAAACCTTGATTTAATTGAAGCACCCTCTTCTGCCACTCCCTCGATCCCCAAAATCTTTCTTGGATGGCAGCTTAAAATGTTTTGAATTTTGAATGGTTGACAAAAATATTCGTTGACTATTCAATTTCCACCAAGTCTGAGTCTTTGGAAAATCTAGCCCTCGGGGAGAAGAGCCCTTAGACAATTGTCCCTGAGTCTTTTAGAAAATCTGGCCTACAATGAGCAAGGATTGTGTAAGTTTTCAACATACTGCACTGCCTCTACAAATGGAACGGCAGCAAGCCCACCAGATGTCCCAGATTGCTGAGAGGAGCTCTGCATCCCAGAAACAGGATTACATTCTTCCAAGCCGTGGGGTATCACAGGATTTTTCTCCATTCTGAAATGCCCAAAGAAACTGGAGCATCAGTGCTCAGTCAGTGTGTAGAGTTCCTGTCACAGAGTCAGGCTTCAAACTCTCTCAGCCAGTAGTTAACTTCTTCCCTGATCATACTCAACTCACCATTCAAGTTGGCCTGGGATGGAGAGAAGTGATTGTACTCACTGAAGTAAAGGTTGAGATCGCCTGGCATTGCCTGGTATAGAACATCCTCCAGCCCCAGAACATGCTCCAGAGTACACATACTGAGTACCCCAAGCACCTCTGAGCGCTGAGGATGTTGAGGGGCCTGTCGTCTGTTGCCTGACATATAAAATCAAAATGTTGACCACACAGGGCATTAAAGATTCCATGATGATTTTTGCATGAGTTCTACTGCTGGCCCTGTTGACCTGTGGTTTCGGGATGGGAGCAAAAGATCTTCGACCTGAAACTCTTCTGTGTTAAAGTCACTATACACCTCATAAAGGGCTCTGAAAAGGGGTGTAGATATAATTGATTCTAACTTTAATGCTCCATTGCACTACCAGAGTTGGCTTAGTGTAAATGAGAATCAGGCCCTAAGAGTGAGAAGAGACCTGCTTTCTAAAGCAGACCTAACCCATGACTCCCTCAGGTCCTGATGCTGCAATGTGTCAAGCATCTTCAGTTCATATCAGCTCACTAAAAATACCAGTGAGGATGTGGTGCTGTGGGCTTAGAATCATAGAATATCAGGGTTGGAAGGGACCTCAGGAGGTCATCCAACCCCCTGTTCAAAGCAGGACCAATCCCCAATTAAATCATCCCAGCCAGGGCTTTGTCAAGCCTGATCTTAAAAACTTCTAATGAAGGAGATTCTACCACCTCCCTAGGTAACACATTCCAGTGTTTCACCACCCTCTTGGTGAAAAAGTTTTTCCTAATATCCAACCTAAACCTCCCCCACTGCAACTTGAGACCATTACTCCTTGTCCTGTCCTCTTCTACCACTGAGAATAGTCTAGAACCATCCTCTCTGGAACCACCTCTCAGGTAGTTGAAAGTAGCTATCAAATCCCCCCTCATTCTTCTCTTCTGCAGACTAAACAATCCCAGTTCCCTCAGCCTCTCCTCATAAGTCATGTGTTCCAGACCGCTAATCATTTTTGTTGCCCTTCGCTGGACTCTCTCCAATTTATCCACATCCTTCTTGTAGTGTGGGGCCCAAAACTGGACACAGTACTCCAGATGAGGCCTCACCAACGTCGAATAGAGGGGAACGATCATGTCCCTCGATCTGCTCGCTATGCCCCTACTTATACATCCCAAAATGCCATTGGCCTTCTTGGCAACAACAGCACACTGCTGACTCATATCCAGCTTCTCGTCCACTGTCACCCCTAGGTCCTTTTCCGCTTCAGTGTGTGCGGTATAGGTCTACCAGATCCCTAGGGTTTGTACTTTCATTGCTTGCCCAGGCTGCAGCCCACACCGCTATGTCCTGACTGCTGTTCTTGGCAAGCTAGCTAGACTAAAGCTAGTGTGGTATATCTGCTCACTGGAGATGTAGCCGTAGTGTTGGAAGAAACTGAAACCAGGCAAATATTGGACATGCGATTAGGCTGCATTGCAAATTATAGCCCTTGCTTAATCGTTGCAAAAATGATTTTAATTGATAGCCCTTGTAAATAAAACTTTGTAGGAAGTGACTTTGTCCTTCCAGTAGGAACAGAAATCTGGCTTAAAGAGTTCACTCTTAACCTACGGGAGATGTGTGTGTAATTTATGGTCAGTATGGATCATTTTATCATTTACCCCTTTCCCTCAAATGTGTTTTTGTTATGTGTGTTAGCTTCATTCTCTTCAGTAGCTTACTCTAATTACATCTGAGAATCACAGCACTAGCAGGGGGGAAATGCAGAGAAGCACCATGCTATCAATTTTTCCCTCCCAGAAGCTGCCTCCTGTAAGTGCCAGGGAGTTTTCCAGAAGGCTTGTTTTGCAACATGGTTTTTAATTTTCCAGCACTATTTTTTTCCCCCCAGACCTCCCCAATTTTTATTGCAGCTAGTGTTTCGGATTGACTGTCATCAAGGTTTACAGAAGGCTCAGGCATATTTCCACCGCCCCTTCAGAAGCGCCTGAAGCCGTATTATGCAACATGAAGATTCATTCACATTTAAACAATGGCTTAATGGGACAGTTCATCTGGCAACCAAAGACATCTGTTTACACTTAGCCAGGGTACAGTTTCCACAGTAAACATTTCCCTGGTTCTGTCATTCAACAGGCTTCTAGTTTCATTGTGGCTTGGAGTCTTTCACGTACATCCAGCTGACTCAGGGTACAGTCTCTCAGAAGACACAGAGCACAGTGCAGTAGCAGGCTCTTAATGCGTCAATATCATCACGTAAGCCAATGACACATTGCTGATGCTAGGGGAAGAATCTATCTAATCAACTTATTATTCCATCCCCCTTGCTGTTACTATTAAAGTGAATACACAAAGTTCTCTGTATCTTTCTCCTGTCCTTGTTCCAAAAAAAAGCTGTTTGTTTGTATTTTTAATAGGGATTCTAGTTAGGGATTCGCAAAAAGAAAAGGAGGACTTGTGGCACCTTAGAGACTAACCAATTTATTTGAGCATAAGCTTTCGTGAGCTACAGCTCACTTCATCGGATGCATTCAGTGGAAAATACAGTGAGGAGATTTATATACACACAGAACATGAAAAAATGGGTGTTTATCATGCACACTGTAAGGAGAGTGATCAGGTAAGGTGAGCTATTACCAGCAGGAGAGTGGGGTGGGGGAGAAAACCTTTTGTAGTGATAATCAAGGTGGGCCATTTCCAGCAGTTAACAAGAATGTCTGAGGAACAGTGGGGGGTGGGGGGCGGGGAATAAACAAGGGGAAATAGTTTTACTTTGTGGAATGACTCAACCACTCCCAGTCTCTATTCACGCCTAAGTTAATTGTATCCAGTTTGCAAATTAATTCCAATTCAGCAGTCTCTCGTTGGAGTCTGTTTTTGAAGTCCTTTTTGTTGTAATATTGCAACTTTTAGGTCTGTAATCGAGTGACCAGAGATGGTCACATGATGGCACATATCACATTGGTAGATGTGCAGGTGAACGAGCCTCTGATAGTGTGGCTGATGAGATTAGGCCCTATGATGACGTCCCCTGAGTAGATATGTGGACACAGTTGGCAACGGGCTTTGTTGCAAGGATAGTTCCTGGGTTAGTGGTTCTGTTGTGTGGTGTGTGGTTGCTGGCGAGTATTTGCTTCAGATTGGGGGGCTGTCTGTAGGCAAGGACTGGCCTGTCTCCTAAGATTTGTGAGAGCGATGGGTCGTCCTTCAGGATAGGTTGTAGATCCTTGATGATGCGTTGGAGGGGTTTTAGTTGGGGGCTGAAGGTGACGGCTAGTGGCATTCTGTTATTTTCTTTGTTGGGCCTCTCCTCTAGTAGGTGACTTCTGGGTACTCTTCTGGCTCTGTCAATCTGTTTCTTCACTTCAGCAGGTGGGTATTGTAGTTGTAAGAACACTTGATAGAGATCTTCTAGGTGTTTGTCTCTGTCTGAGGAAAGCTTATGCTCAAATAAATTGGTTAGTCTCTAAGGTGCCACAAGTCCTCCTTTTCTTTTTGCGAATACAGACTAACACGGCTGCTACTCCAATCCCTAACTACAGGTTTCAGTGAACTGGTTTGGATAAAATTACACGTCTGAACAAAATTAATAAGCACCCCTTTGGTATATCTTTTTGCCTTAAATTCAAACCCAACATCAACTTTTAAAAAAGTTAATTGTACTTGTTTATTCTAGTTGTTTACCCAGAAACATGCTAGAACATATATAAGATTCTTTCTTAAACTAAAAAAAGAACTTTCCCCTTTCCTGGGGGGGGAAAAACCCACCACCACCTATAACAATGGCTAACTTTCAATTTTTTAATGTGATCTTTGACAGGCATTTAATGGGAAGTTACACCACTAAGAAATTTGACTTTTCCAGTCAAAATGAACAACTGACATAATTAATAGTTACATGTTACACAAAAAAATCTTTGCTCCAGTCAGCATCTATCCATGACAACATTTTATTGGTATTTTCCTTGACCCTGAGAAGGCCTCCCATCTGCAATATGATCGCTGTCAATTTATTTCCCTACCATAGTATACCAATGATGATGGGAAGCATAAAATCTGATATCCTAGCATGGCAACTTTGTCCGTCTCTGTAATCTGGTATGAACTGAACAGTGTCAGGGTGGGGAGACAAAAAAGATTTCTGAAGTTTACACTCTGCTATGAAATAAGAGTAACTGTATACTCCCTATAAAGGCTCACAGCATTTCTGGACACTTTCAAAGGTAAAGTGGATTAATCTTCACTTCTCGATGGCTTTATATTACAAAAGTCCAGAGCCAGAATGGTAATTCTGTGCAGATTATAGAGTTCCCCTAAATTTCCATTGGTTAATGCTATATCCATCAGTTCCTACCTGCCCTCTAATAGTGATCAACTGTGATGCACTGATGCTAGAACACAAAGGAGTGTGCTGCCGAAAGAGCTGTAATGGTACATCCAGGTGTATTTGACTTTTTGTTTTTCTAGATGCTGAGACATAATGGGCTGCCTGTCTCCTTCAGTCCCAACTGACACATACTTAGTTCCATTCCCCATGCATTATTATTGTTACCTGCTTGGGTACCAGAACAATGATTAGCACAGCTTGGTGTGTTCCTATATAATTCAGACTGAACTGGTGTTGTGATTAAGAGCTTATTCCTCCCTACTTGGTACCATTAAGGACTCCAATCAAGATGTGAAGGGGGCAAAGGGCCAAATTCTGATCTCTTTTGCATCCGCCTGCAACCCATTGACATCAGTAGATTTGGATGGGTGCAAATGAGGCAGAATTTGGATTTAGCATGGGATTTAGGTTGCATTAATAGAGGAATAGCATGCAAGTCACCGGAGGTGATAGTGCCACTCTACTCGGTGTTGGTTAAGCCTCAGCTGGAGTATTGTGTCCAGTTTTGGTCACCAATATATAGAAAGGTTGTGGAGAAACTGGAAAGGATCCAGAGGCGAGCAACAAAGATGATCAGAGGAATGGAACACAAGCCATATGAGCAAAGGCTGAAGGAACTGGGCACGTTTAGTTTGGAAAAGAGGAGATGAAGGGGGGACATGATAACGGTCTTCAAACACTTGAAAGGCTGCCATAAAAAAAAGATGGAGAAAAGTTGTTCTCTCTTGCCACAGACAAGAGGCAATGGGTTCAAACCACAACAGGGCAGATTTAGATTAAATCTCAGGGGAAACTTCCGAACTGTAAGAACAGTAGGACAATGGCACAGACTGCCTAGGGAGGTTGTGGAAGCTTTTTCCCTGAAGAATTTCAAAGGGAGGCTGGATAGCCAGCTGTCTTGGATGGTTTAGTCACAACAAATCCTGCGTCTTGGCGGGGGTTAGACTAGGTGACCCTTGCAGTCCGTTCTAAACCTGTGGTTCCATGAGTCTTAAAATCACCCAGCAGCTGCCTGATTTTGCTCCCTCTGCAGTCAGTGGTAAAGCTCCCTTTGACTTTTATGCCCCGGCCATCATATCTGAACTCTTCACAATCTAGTGTACTTCCCCTCACTGTTTCCCTGTGTGGTATGACTAATAGCCCCATTGTACAGATGGGGCCTGAGGCACAGAGAGGCTAAATTATCTGCCCCTGGTCACACAGAAAGTCTCTGGTGGAACAGAGACTTGAACCCAAGTCTTTGGGTAGTATCCAACCACTAGACTATCTTCCTCACTTGACTACTAAAGTTCCCAGTGATAGCCACAGGAGCACTTTTAGGCAAATGTTATTTATTCTATGATCTTGCTCAACTCTGAACCTCTGTTCAGTCTGCAGTTGTGTCAGTTCAGTGTTGTTTTATTCTGCTATGCACTGGGATGACACCATCAAACTGTTGACAAGTGCACACAACCCTCTACACAACAACAATGCCCAGGGTTACACTGAAGCTACCCCCCCTTTCCACTCCTGTGGGAGGGAAAGAAATGTCTCTTTTAATGGCAAATGTGCCCCATTACATTAGGTGACAAATCCCCATATGCCTTGATGGAAGATGTGGACTGAATGAGAACTGGCTATGTCCCTGCTTGTTTTCTGGCTACTTCAATCAGAGCTAGTGTATCCATGTGTGCAGAGTCGGCCGTATGCTTCTGAGACTATACAGCCACAAAAGGTTGTGCTTCTTTGGCAACCATACCCCCCCACACACACACACACACATACATACACACTCATGGTCACATGGAAGCAATTGTTTAAAAGATGAATGATGATTCATATCAAAGCTACTTCCCCAATTCCCTGTTTGTGGTCCTGTCTGACTCTAGCCCCAGCTGTGAGACTGAATGAATTCCCTGACTGACTTCACTGCTTGGGAAATTATGCGACAGCAGCATCTCCTGGGTAATGTGGTTGCAAGATGCTGAACAAACGGGCATGTCGGTGGGGGTGGTAGCAGGAGACAACTCCAGCCTAAGGAGGTCAGAGACCTGTAGGAAGTAGCTGGGATCATGGCTATTGGAAATGAGTGGATGATGTCATAGATGGGAAGGAGCTGGCTACAGCCCTGCAAATATGGCTTGGCGTGCGGCCACAGAAAATCTAGGAATGACCCTGACTAGTGATCTGGCCCACTCTAGCACATGCTGCTTGTTTTACAGCGAGGGACATCTCTGCTGGCTGATGCTCCAGCTGCTGGGATGAGAACTGGTAATGCCCCTGCTTTCTGACAGCGGAAATCAAATACATTGTCATTCCTCACAGTCAGGAGTTGGGCTGGAGCCTGCAAGATGCTGCGCTGCTCATGTGAGAACCCCAATGTCCTGATGTCCCACTGACTCGCAGTAGGTATTCTGCCCCTGGCAGAATTGGGGCCTCTGGCTATTGGCTTCATTCCAGTTTTGTTTTCAGCTCTGAAAGGTTAGACTCTAAGCATCTGATTCACGTACCTACTGCCCAGCAGCAATGTCAGTGTTTCAGTGGCACTATGAGGCTCCATCGGCATTTTCATTATTAAATACCAATTTTTTAGAGGAGCTATAACTGATCTGTAAAAATGTGGTTCCCGCGGAGAACATGATGTAGAAAAGGTCTTATCCCAAGAGTGCAGATTTTGTTTTCAAGTTTGGGGTGGGGGGAATCCAGATTTGAGCTTTTATAAAAGTGCAAAGAATCAAAGTTAGGGAGTCAGGATGCGGTTCTGCGAGTCAGACATTATTAGGGCCTCAAATCAGCAAAGCATTTAAACACAAGCTTAAATCCATCCCTGTTCAGCAAAGCACATAAGCATGTGCCTAATTTTTACTGTGTACCTAAGTCCCGTTGACGTCAGGGATTGAAGTTAAGCATGTGCTGATGTGCATCACCGACTAGGGATGAACCAGTGAATCAGGACCTAGGGCCCAAATCACTGTCCCATTAAATGACCTGGGGAGACAATGCAATGAGTGGTATGAAGCTGAGTTTGCCCAGCTGCCAGATCCTTTGCTTTCAGCTGATTGTATGGACTGGTTGGTTCTTCAGTTTGTATTGATCAGATTACCTTAGGTGCCTGACCATAAATGTGTGTGCGTGCGTGTGTGTATCAACAACAAGGGTAAGATTTTCAAATGAGCCTAAGGGAGTTGTGTGCCTGGGATGGGTTTTTATATGTCTAAGGGACTTAGGAGCACTGATTGATTAGGAGCATTGCTTTCCAGTGGGATTTCTACTCCTAAGTCACTCAGGTACTTTTGAAAGTTCCATCCCTTGATTTTGGGTGCCTAAAGCCCTTAAGCACCCAAAATAAATATAAAATTCTGCACTGAAAAATCCATGCTGACAGCCCACTGAGCTGCATGAAATCATCCATTTGGATGGAACAGAAAAGCAGTAAACTTGATTAAATAGATATTAAAACTTACATGAAGGAGTGAGAGGGACATTGACACCCTTGTCTCTCACTAAGGGGCTATCGGCTTCAAAGCCAGCAGAGCAGCTGTTTGGATCATTACTGGACAGCTTTTGTGGGGGCTTTTGAACAATGATGTCTTTGCACGAGAATGTGCATTTAGCATCCTGTGATGACATCAGCAGCTACTGCACGGGATCCCAGCCTCAGCCGGTCTCTAGACTTCAGGCTGGCTGCACACACAAGCCAGCTGAACGCTGCCTGCCCACAGCAAGGGGGGACACTAGGCGGTCAGCTCGGCTTTCCTGCACTAATCTGGGAGGCTCAGCGAGTTCACGCTTTAGGAATGCTCCAGAGAAACCGCAACAAGGGCACATGAGCGACTGCAGATGTGGAAGGTCTGTATGCAACAGACGCGACTTCCCTGCATAGAAAAAAATAGACAACCCGAGGCACAAAGGCTGTGGGTTTTCTGACTCATTCCCCTGGGAGGGTCCTTAAAGCCGGAATTCCATCATCTCTCTTCCCACCATAAACATGGGATTTCCTGGTGGCACCTGCTCAGTGAGCTCGGGAGATTTCCAAACCTGCCCACTATTCAGACCTCTCCAGCTATTGTCCTACTCTCTGTCCCAGTTACACTCAATGTGAGATACACACACACACACACACATACCCCATAGCTGTAACATACCTAGTAAATGTAGGTAAGAAATGACTACCCTATGAAAGGTGAACCCGAAAGCTACATGAATAGAGGTTTATATGCCCCAAGGGGAAAATTATGCAAAAAGACAGGTATCTCAGTTTGTAATAGGCCCTACTTCAGAGGAGGTATTGAGTTTAAAAACAAAATGTTTTGGAACAATGTCTGTTTTTTTTCCCTTGCAAAGCAAATAAAAAATATTTTTGGGAAGAGAAGATTTAGGCCATAAGAGACAATCAACAGATGTATGTCATGACTTGGGCTGCTAAGAAATTTGTCAGCTCTGCACATTGATTATTAGGGTGTCACTTTGTTCAAGATTTTCCAAAGTGACTAATAATTTTGGGGGTCCAACCAGAGACATCTAAAAGGGTCCTGATTTTCAGAGCGCAGGTGCTCTACCTCTATGCCAAGGTAGAAAGCACCTGCTGTGATGTCATCATATGTGTAAGGTACTTCCAGGCAGAATGCTACTAGCATGCTGAATTCCCAGGTGTGCCTAGCTAGAAATACTGGTTATAATAGGAACTTGCTAACACTCTGTAATACCTCCTGCATCTTAATGCGTGATGGCAGACCAGCAGCATCAAAAGACTTTCAAATAACATATTTAATACTATTCCTTATCGTCTTCAGTATTTCATTCTTTTGTGGGAAATAACAACAGAGCATCAAACTGCTCACAGACATGACCAATAGTTCTGATGAGATAAACACACACTGCCAAAGAATGAATGGTATTAACAGATGTGGAGGTTGATCTGGAAATACCCTTCTCAGTCTCTGTGCTGTACGGGGCAAAGCGTTCCTGTAAAGGATGTAATTTATTAGCTGGGATACGGCAAAAAATGCTCACTAGGTTCCAGACATTGCTTCAGCAGCAGGTTATAAAATGGCACCAGCCCTTTCCCCTGGCCACATGTTCACGTCAGCTGTTTTGGCAAAGGCTGTCAGGATTTTGACGATGTTCTTCTCATGCCCACTTTGCCCTGTGCACGCAGCCTGCAGCTGCCACTCAGTGACTAGGCCACCAAAATGCTTCAGTAACTGATAACCCAACTGGCTTCCTGCTTTAACAGCTTATGAAAAAATAACACTGGAGGTTTTTTCTAAGACAGCAAGTGTCTAGATCGACAATTCCCCATGACTTTATAGCTAGACACTGACATCCCAAAAGCATTAGTCTTTTGAAGAAATACATACCGTACATACTGTATTATTTGAATCATAATATTTGGTGCCAGGACTTTGGCTTTTCCTTGCTATTTATTCACTAAGGGAAACCTTAAGTACCAACATACTGGGTGCCCTGAGGTTGATGACAAAATTCCCATTGACTTCATTGGGGCCCAGATTTCCCCCCTCTTTATTTTAGTTATGGTTTGTTGATCAATGGCACCAGAAGCGGAACTATAGCCCCATAGTGGTGCATGTTATTATTTAGCATTCTGGTAGCACTTGTAATGTGGTAGGTATTACAACCCCACACAAGAAGTTGCTGCCCCTCTCCTGGTGAGCCTCCAGTTTAGAAAGTCAAGCAGCATTCACTGGGCAGGAGGAGAAGAGTAAAATAAAGTTACTTACACATTTTATTATATATTGGCCCAGATCCTGGGCCCTGGTGAAGCCACTTTGTGCCCGTCCATATACACAATGCAGCTGTAAACTCAGCTGATCCAGGTAGTTGGAGGATTCTCCCACTGTGGGGAAATCCTTTGAGAGCATTGGTCTGCTGTGGCAGATGCTAGCCCAACCCCGCTCCATCCCACAGTATAGGGATGTGGCCAGGGAAAGAAGGTGTGGGCAGAATGTTACCAGATTCTGTGGATCTTCGAATGCTAGACCTTGGGACCACAGGTAGCGTGATGGGGTCTACAGGGCCCACACTGAACCAGGGCTAGAGGGGACTAGAACAATACCAGGCTACGGAGGTCCCACCCCTCACCAGGAGGAGGCCATGCTCCCAGTGGAGGAATGGTTTAAAGGAAACCCAGGAGAGGGGGAGTGAGCTTTATATGGCACCAGGAAGCCAAGCTGACGCTGAGAGATGGGCAGGGAATGGCAAGAGCTTTGTGAAGATTGCTCTAGCAGCAGGGACTTGGCTTCCACTCCCCATCTTTGGGAGCTGAAAGCCCTCAGAGAGACTGACTGACTGAACAGGATGCTACAAGATTAAGGAGAGTCTGCTAGGCCAGTGAGCGTGCCCCAAACTGAGGAGCTCCAAACTGGTAGGAGGTAGCTCAGAAACTGGGATGAACACTTTGAAAGACCCCTAGGACCCTGTGACAGGACCTGGTAGACTTGGTGGGCCTGGGTTCCCTAACCTTGACCCCCCACTGCTCCTTTGCATGTTGCTCTCTGGGGGAGCAATTGGAGAATGAGGGGGTGATTGAGGCTGCAGCTGGGGCCCCCTCTGGGATGACTGGACTGGCAGAAACCGGAAGGCCATGAGCTGACCACTAGACCAGCTGGCCATCAGACCTTCCTGCCACAGGTAGCCAGGCAACATTAAAGCAGCTCTAAGGATTCTTTCATTTACACTGCGGAGTACTGAACATTGCCCCTCTATCCAGAACCAGGATCCTATCTAGCTAGTTGGTTGGCTGTGGTTTAAGTCACCTTTGTCCCCACCCTGCAAGTCTTGAGCTCATCACAGCCAGACCAGAGAATCAGGCTGGTGATATAAATCTTTATATACATCCTTCTTAGATGCCATCTTCCAACATAATTGACGTGGTGGGTTTTCAGCATTCCTGCAAGTGAAACACTATGGACACAGGCCCAGTGAGCATTGGATTATGGATATAGATGGGCATGGGCCTTGTACAGAAAAGCAAGATTCTCAAGAGCTATTGTAGTAAATGATAATGTACATTTTGGAAGAGATAATAAACATCATGCTTCAGAGTTTAAACCAACCTCTAGCAAAGGGGATTAGCAGCAAACCTACCATAGGGGGAAGATTATCTTACATCTACCTTGTATGAGGTTTCTTGCACCTTCCTATGAAGCATCTGGTGCTGGCCACTGTCAGAGAAGAGATAATGTACCTAGATGGACCACCCCAACATTGCCTATATCCACAACACTGTGACGGGGTATACAGACCCCACACTGACCAAGAAGGGGTTAATAAGGGCTTGCGAGTGCAACCCCACCCTGTTACCGCTGTGTGAGGTGTCAAGCCTGGAAGGAAGAGTTAAAAGAGGAAAAGCCCAGCTCAGCAGTGGCTGACTGAGAGAGGAGCCCTGTAAAGGAATACCTAGTTGGGGACAGAGTCTAACCAGAGACTCCTAAGTTTCAGAGCTTCCTTGGTACAGATCAGACCTTGCGCCAGACATTTGGAGGGTTTTGTTCCCCATAACTTGTTTGGTTCCCCTTTTTAGGGCTCTGCAGAAGAGTCAGCTTGCGAAAAGACTATGAGAAAGGTCTAGCCATGGTAGGAAGCAGTCCAGAGATACAACAGATGGTCTGAACAGACCTTATCTACTTCATACAGAGCCCCTGGGCTGGAACCCAGAGTAGAGGGAGAGCCTGGGTTCCCCCATAAAGTCTGAAATTGGGCCAAAGATCCAGTGTGATGCTGTCAGACCATTGGTTGGTTGGGCTTGGTTTACCCTGGAAGGGGAAGGAATGAAAGTCACCTTGCCAGAGGGCTGACTCACAGGAAGAGGTAGATCACCACAGACGTGGTTGGCAGGGTTGCCTACTATGGCAACTGACAGAGGTGTTTGGTCCTTGTCAGGGGGCTATATTTTGTTCTCTGTTATACCAATGTGACTCTAGAGCAGCCCCACAGGAGTGAATGTAAGAGAGCAAAATGTGGTCCTAGACCTTCTCTTAACTCATTGCAGGGCTCACTGTCCACCCATCCACCACAATAAATGCAAACTACTCCATAAAAAGTCTTTTTAAAAAAATGCACCTAAATGAAAGAAATCTCAAGCAAAAGTGGAAATATATTTAGCCACTTTGCATCCCAGCTGACAAGAGTCCATTGGTAAAAACACTAACTGAGCCCCCAGATGCAATTAATAATTTGCTGCTAGCAATAAAGACTCATCGGCAGACAAACAAGTGTAACAAAGAAGCAGGAGAAAAGAAATACCCCTTTGTCTTGTGCTTGGACTTGTTTCCCTTACTGGAACAAACAGTTCATCTGGGAGAGAAACCCACTGGCCAACTTGGCATCATGCCGATCCTGGTATGTGTTAAACAGGTGAGTTGGTGGTCTGCTTACCCTGGCACAAACCTTGGTTGGATGTGTTTTCTCACAAGATTTCTTGCCTTACAAAAAATGTCCCATATAGTTTAACACCAAATGAGATCCTTTTGATAGGTTTTACAAATTATTTTATAGAATTTAATGGGCTAGAGAGTGATATCCCTGTTATTGAATCCTGTAGGGTGGTTTAAAAAAAAGAAAACTTGAAAAAGAAGACAAATTCTGTAAGGCTACAGAGTCGTTTCTGTAGTCCCTTATTTAATTTCTTAGAAGCCTATTGATTTCATCCCTATTAAATTTTATAGAACACCTTTTTAACACATATGCAATAGCTCAAACAGATGTTATGGGTTTGATATGGAAATTATTGGGTGAAATTTTCCTCTTCTTCAGGAGATCAGACTAGATGATCATAATGGTTTCTGCTGACCTTAAAATCTATTAATCTATTTTCATAAGGGTTGGCTCTACATGCTACACTCTCACATCTCATTTGTAGTGCCAGATCTGGTAGGGAGCTGATTATGCTCTGGCTTAGTGGTTTTACACTGGTGTAATTCTATTGACTTCACTCCTGATTTTCACAAGCACTTTTAAAGACTTCCTGGGTATTGATAGGGAAAGTAGAAAGGACACCATGAGTTGACCTGACTCTTAGCCCATTTCTAAGAAAACCTTCCTTCTTCCTTGGTCATTATTACTTTACTTCTGGACTCTCTTCACTTTCGTTATTACAAACCCTGAGTAGTACCAGAAGGGATTTTTTAATTCCTGTTTCTCTTTCACTGTGCTGGTGTTATTTTTCCCCACAAATGCGTGGAAACCCTCTGGCCATCTCTTTCCTCTAAAGAGGCAAAATGGTCTACCGGTTAGGGTACTAGTTTGTGACTTATGAGCCCTGGGTGGTCAATTCCCTGCTCCACCACGGACTTCCTGTATGACTGTAGGCAAATCACTTAGTCTTCCTGTGCCTCAGTGTTCCATCTGTAAAATGGGGATAATAGCACTTCCCTACCTCACAGAGCTGTGTAAGGATAACTACATTGAAGACAGTGTTCCATCTGTAAAATGGGGATAATATCACTTCCCTACCTCACAGAGCTGTGTAAGGATAACTACACTGAAGACTGTAAGACCTGTGGATAGTACAGTGATGGAGGCTACGACAGATCTGGATATTGCAGAAAATTACCTGGGGAGATCTTATTGAATTAAGTTCAGTATCTCTGGGGTTCATTGTGTGACATGAATGGTTTATGTATTATTGTAGGCCGGGATTGTATGGAAGCTCTTCAGGGGAAGATGTGACTGATGTGAGACCTGGGAGTTTGTTTTTCACTATAGTACTTAGTACCAGATGACAATTGACTTCTAGAACAAAAAGTGTTATATGCTTTTCCTGGAAAATATCGAGGGGGGGGATGAATGAAAATTTCCCATCTCCGGTTATGCAGAAACCCAGCCTTTTGTCTACTGATCACTTCTTCCCTGAGACCAAGATCAAAGGCCCAGGCTATATAAAGAAAGACTGAGCCATTCGTGGCTATTGTAGTTCTGAATCCCAGACAGTTATGAACTTGTAATCAAACCCAATTGTTGGTTTCGGTTCGGATTAACTGTTAGAGGGCTTTCCCTTCACCTCCTCCCCTGGTTCTTGTCACGCAGACAGAAAGCAGAAGACCAGAAGTCCGAAGTGCAGGGAATGCGATGTTTATTGGGGTTAGTGCCAAGCAAGCATATCCATAGCTCTACATGCTGGCAGAGTCTGTTTCCCAGTGTTCCCCTTCCCAGCTCTGACGGTGCAGAACCTTGCCTGTGTCCCCATTAGCCTATTTCCCATTCCCACCTCCTCCTTCTGAGCAGGCCCAAATACACCTGCAATGCATGCCCACAGGGAGTGTACCCATGCACCCCATGGGAAAGGCAAGGAGTGAGGTTGTACTACGGTCAGAGACAGGCATTTCTTTGTTTTTTTAGTGTTTTATATCTTCCCCCCCAATCCCTCCTTTGCCCCTCCCGACTGGTTGCTTGACCTTGCCTTGAGATAGGGGTTGAGGCAATCTTAAAGTGTGCTCATATTAAAATTACATAATACACAGGTTGAGAAAAGAGTGTTTGTACATCTGAGTATCGTGTTTAGATTACCCACAAATACAAGCTTGTTGTTAAAGCCATAAGTTACGTATACTGCATAATCAGCAATAACCTAAATTTAGGTGAACGAATTGAAGAATGCAGTTTAGGTATTTAGCATCCATGCATCTGGGTACATTACTCATGAAAAAAGTTATACAGAGAGTTGGTGGCGGAAAGCAAAATATATCAATGAGTGAAGATTGTCCCTCATTAATTGAGAATTTCGGATAGGTTGTCCATTTACAGAAAAAAACAGTCCATCAGGAAAGTATTTGAGTTACCTTCCTGACTGCCCTTCTCATCAG